>NC_044244.1:94850624-96312493 GCF_003957555.1 Calypte anna
GAATTATCGTCTTGTACAGAGGTGGTCAGATAAGAGTTAGAGGCCTCTTGAGCTCCTTTGGGCATAGAAAGCAGGCTGCCTGGAGAACTGCTGATTAACAGCATTTTGCTCTGTGAGAAGCAGCCCTTCCTGGCTACCAGTTCCTGATGAGTTCCTGTACCTGGGGAGCTGTTGCCTTTCCTAATAAGAGCTGGCATGTACTCCTGTGAAAGGCTGTGGTTCTCATTAAGCTGGTAACTATATCCTCTCCCTTCCCCCCCCAACTGGAAGCATTGCTGGCTGGCCACATACTGACCAACCAAATGGGAAAACAGAAGAAAAGCTCCCAGGGAGACATCAGTCATAAAGCTTCCACTTTTATGTTCAACTCAGACTCGTTTCATACAGTATGGGAAACACCAACCTCCTCCCAGGGTCTTACAAAGGAAGATACATGTTGACCACCAAAAGTTAAAAAGATGCTTCCTATATTTTTTTAACAAACCAAATAAACAGATGTATGACATGAGCAGTGACTACTTTAGGAAGTCAAAGATGAGAGTCAATATTCATCTTATTTTTGTGCAATCATCCTACCAGTGGACATTGCATTACACTTTAGAGTCAATAATCATTAACTGATTGGCTAACTGGTACCTGTATTAAGCATGTAGTGATATTTCATTAACAAGTTCCCAAACCATTTAAGATGTTTCACTGTGTTTTACACAGCAGGCATGCAACAAAGCCTGATATTCATGTATACTGACACAGCTATTTGGCAAAGAGCTATACTTCAGTACAGGTCTACATGAAGTCACAATATTCACAGTCAGTTCTGAGAATTTATTTCTAGCCAGTGGCTCCACTGATCCAGTTTCTGTCACTTAGGATGAATCAAATCATTTCATATACTGACATTTCTCTCGCTTGATGATAAATGGAGTCTAGAAAACTAGTGCAGATCTAGAAATTGTAGATATCTGAAATTAGATTATGTGAAACCCTGATATTTCCCAACTTCCTTCTTAGTCAGTGGAGAAAGTCATGCACCTTAAGAGAGTCTCTAAGTTAGGTTTGCACTCTGCCAAGCACAGGTAAATAATTCTATGAAAGGAAATAATCTAGGCCAGAGAAACAAAGTGAAAAAGATCTTTTTGAAACGAAAACAGAAAGAAGAATTACAGAAAGAAATGCTGTAAAACTGACAGAGCACTGTGCCAAGCCTTAGGAAGCTCCTCAGGAAACATTTTTCAAAGTAGTCGCATGTCATTGCCACAGTCCCATATCTCTTTAAGTGTTACTGGCTTAAAGACAAGCCTAAGATATTAACATGAAAAGAAATATCAGTGGTTCTTTCCATATAAACAGTTAAGCCTGCACATTTTTGGATTCAAACTTTCAAGATCAATTAACTTTACTGGAAACAGACTCATCTCCACAATTTTTTTTTTAAATCTAGTTTACAGTATTGGGAAATGTGGCAATATTCTGTGAAACAGGGATCAAAAACTGTATCTCTTTTCTGTCATAGGAATGCCTTACTAGGAACCATGCTATTCCTTGCATTCTATTTTTCTATGTGGTGCAACAAATCCTACTCTCTTTTCTGAAAATGGGAACAGTTGCACCATGAATAGCATTGCATGATTTCCTCCCAGAGAAGCCAATAATTGACTCTCCTCGAGACAAGAAATACAGAACTGAATTTGTTACGGCTGAAAATTAGTTGAAATTCTTCCACATCTTGTGCAACAGCTGGGAGAGAAGTTTCCCAACATTTTTGCTTGGGAGCAAGAAGTGCTCACTCCCAGCTCAGTGTAGATCTGCAAAAAGACACAAGAGAAGGCTTTCCATCCTCTGTGCTTGCCTTCCTACCTCACTTTACATTTCATGCCAGCGTAACTCCTTTCCCTCCCATCACACTTCAAGCGGGGGCTCCAAGCTCATGCTACCTCCTTCAGCTCAACCTGAGGTCACCTTCCCAAGAGGGATCCCCAAGCCCATTATGGCAAAAGACAAAGAGTGAGGTGCTACTGCAACCCATTATAGCAACCAAACAGCAGATCAGAGTAAAGGGTCCCTTCTCCTCTCAGTCTCTGCTCCATAGCATGGATGAGAGACTGCACAATGTGCCTGTGTGAGGGGGCTCTTTCTGAGTCATAATGGAAGTTTTCAGGCAGGTGCCTCCACAGCCCCTGGGCCAGAAAAGAAGAAGCTATATCTACAGCTTAGGACAGACAGAAAATGTCAAAACAACATGTAGGAAGTTGAGAATGAAAACCTTACAAAAAATGGGTTTTGTTTTCATCACCAGGAAACAACAACCTTATTCACCAAGGAAAATGGGCACAGAAAGCTCTTCCATCTGTGGTGATGGGTGAGCACAGGAAGAGTGAGAGGCTGAGAAGAGTGGGAAGGTGAACACTGCTGACTTCCTTGCTGCACTTTCTTCCAGCCCATTCATACTTGAGGGAATCCTTCCATTAATACGGGTCTATAGAGGTTACCAGAGGAAGTGAGTCAGACTGTTTCTCAGCAGGAACTGGCTTTAACAAAGAAGAATTGTTTCCTTATAATTCTTTCACTTCACGGTCATTTTACTCTGAAACTTATCAAATATAGGAGCTGTTTTGGTTAAAAAGCCTCAGTGGACTAGAAGAATGATAAAGGACCTGAGAATGATCTGTCTCCTCACTTCATCGAAAAACTTTTAAATCTGCTTTTCAACTTCAACATCCACTTTAAATACCAATGTTTATGTCTGAGCTATTTATAAATTATAGGTTTGAGCTGGGACCAAATTCTATATACCTTCGCCTTGCCTGAGGTGGATGAGAATTCCTTTTCAGTACCCATCACTCCACATCAACAGCTTTAGCAAGCTGGTATCAAGCTATAATTAATTTAAGTTAATGAAATATTAATTTAACAGAATCTAATAGAGCCTATACAGTATACTTACAAATTTAGTAAGTTGTGCAAAGATAGTGTGGAAGAAAGGCTGCTTGGATCATAAAAAATATCTGGTATGCCTAAAACACATTTTTATGTTATCTGACATTGTAGGACTTACAAAACAAATCCAAATCTGATTTGTGATCTCCTTTAGGTTAACACTGCTCCAGTGACATACCTACAGTGTATAGATATGAATGGGATAAGCATCAACTCCTCTTCCCCAAATCATTCCTAAGTTTCCCTTTACTGGATCACAACATCTACTCAGCATTGTGTAAATACATTTCCTCACCTTGACATTTGTGACAGCAGACGAATCACCATGTCATCACCCACCCCAAACCATTATAATTCACAGTTTTGATTGAACAGTCTGATTTCTTTGCCTTCACTCACTGTATGAGCATGGCTGAGTGCCAACTGAACCACAACGATGCCCAAGACCCAGAGAGATTATGTGGATAAAGCACATACTGCAGCTGTGATGATATACAGGAAGGGGCTGGATCATGCTGAGAATCACTTCTGCCACACAGTAATTCAGTAGAATAAACAAATAACGCTTTATCTTAAGCTTTGTATGCCCAGTGCTTTCACAGATATGGAGGGAGTTGGGAGTCTTTTGAGGCTGTTGAGTTTGGTATGTTTTGTGCCTTTGCAAAAAAAGAGCTAAATCAGTTCATATAAAATGCCTGTCTGCATCATTTCTGAAAACATGGTTTGCAACAAAGAAGAAACTGCATTGTCAGCACAATTCTGCAAAGCTGTTTCAAACAAATTATCACTGTATCTTTCAAAGCTTCAAAACTTTTCAATTTCCACTGCCTTTTGTCTATTGCTATTACCTTCAGAAATGCATTCACACCCTGTTCTGAACAGGCATTTGCTGCTACTGTAAATTTGTAAGCAGCAAATGGTCAGAGTCAACCCTATGGGACAGATGCATTACACCATAGCTAATAAAATGAAAGCAAGGGGATTCTGAGTACAACAGCTACAGTGTCCAAGGGGGTTGATACATTGCTTATCTGAATCCAAGGCAATCTTTCTACTGACTACAAGTGGCTGCTGGCGCTTCTGAGCCAGCAGGCAAGAAGGAAGCTATCTACAGAGCAGCTACAGCATCAGAAATAAGTGCAAGATGTATCCACTGGCATTTAGGCTTAAGGAAAGACCATGAGAGGAAAAGATTTTCACAGTAGGACATTCATATCAAATGAGACTACTTTCAGAATTAGTGTTCGGCACAGCTGAGTGAAATGAAATATTCTTCAGAAAAAAGCCGTGATGTTATAGGCATTATGAACTGATGAAATGTATACTGCTGAGAGAAGGGAACAGCCTAATTTAGCTATTAAATTAAAAATTTAAAATTAAAAATTACTTATAAGAGAAACTAATTCATACAAAGGCTTGAAAATCCAAATAAAAATGTTTTTTAAATGAAAATGCATAATAATTCACCCATAAATGAACTTAGTATTAGATGAACTATGATGAACTATGAACTATATTTCTCAATCTCTGTTTTCACTAAGATTTGAAGAATTTCTCACATGTGATTTCCATCAGCTGGGTTAAAGCGGCTTCTCAGAAGCCACATACTTGTGTGCAACGTGGGATATTTGTACTAAAACTTAAGCACAGAGACTCTTTTGGGAAGAGAACTCATCTCTTGGATCTGTGTTTTGAAGTTCTCTGCTGCACCCAGCTTTGAACATTTAGTAGAATTAATGTACTGTACAAAGATACAAGGCTCCTACAGTAAGGAATTAAATGGCCACACTTTTACAACAACATTAATAGTACCTATCTGTGACTTAGACACGAACCTAAACATATTCAAATTGGCAGAGCACAGAAGGGTTAATGGGTAGCAATCAAATGCAGTGTATTATTAAAGAATGAAATTAAGCTCTTGTTTAAATGATAGTAGTCCATCAGTATATATTTTAAGTCAGCCAAAAATTCAGGGTACCTAGATATCTGGATTGCAGGATATTTGTAGACATTGGGTAACACAGCTGTGTGAAGGTGAGGTCAGAGATTTCCTGTTCAGGAACCATGAACACATTGTGACTGATAAAAAGCCTAATGAAGTCCTTGGAGACAGAAGGAGATGAGTGAGTGAGACAAATATTGGAATATGCACCTTTTTTCAGTGAATTCTCCATGGCAGATGTAGAAATGTTAGATACTAAATGGAAGATATGTTGGATGTGAGACAGTCTTTCACATTCACCTAGGTCAAGGCAAACATATGCACGAATGCAGGTTGGAAGGAGAAAGGACTGAGGGTAGATGTGGGGAGAAGGACTTGAGGATGATGGTAGATCAGAAGCTTAACATGAGCCATCAATGAGTGCTTGCAGCCCAGAAAGCCACCTCGGTCTTGGGCTGCATCAGAAGAAGTGTAGCCAACTGGACAAGGGAGGTGATTCTCCCCCTCTACTTATGAGACCCTACCTGGAGACTGCAACATAAGAAGGACATAGAGGTCCTGGAACGTGTCCAGAGGAGAGCCACTAAAATAATCAGAGGGCTGGAGCACCTCCCCTATGAAACCAGGCTGAGGAAGTTGGGGTTGTTCAGCCTGGAGAAGAGGAAGCTCTAAGGTGACCTTATTGTGGCTTTCCAGTACCTGAAGGGCTCCTACAAGAAAGCTGGGGTAGGGCTTTTTATATGGGTGTGTAGCGAGAGGACAAGGGGAAATGGCTTTAAACTTGAATAGAGGAGACTGAGGTTAGACATTAGGAAAAAATTCTTTCCTGTGAGGGTGGTGAGGTGCTGAAACAAGTTGCCCAGGGAAGACCCCCATCCTGGAAATGTTCAAGGGGGGGCTCTGAGCAACCTGATCTAGTGGGAGGTGTCCCTGCCCATGCAGGGGGATTGGAACTAGATGATCTTTAAGGTCCCTTCCAACCTAATGATTCATTGATTAATTTGTTTTCAAAAAGATTAAAATCTTATAACATCTGTGAAACCAAGAAAGTAAGGAAAGTGATCCTACTGAAGCTGCTGGTGAAAGGATGCAGGATGGGTTCAAGTGAAAGTAGGCTTTCAAGAATTCATATCACAAGGCCCTCTTGTTTCAGAAACTGGTGCAAAGTCAAGGGTAATACAAATGGTCAAGTACATGACAGAACATCTTCACTTCTAGTGCAGACCCCGAAGAGAGATTCTGATGAAGTTGAATAAATCATGTGCTATCAGTACATGTCCCCTAAAGTCTGCTAAATTTAATCACTTTTTGAAAAATGATATATTTCTTATATATCTCAAGGATTTGCCACAGAATTCAGCAATGACTGGCATACCTGACAGAGTTAAAAATATGTTGGATTTATATATATCTTGAACTGCATTTCAGGATAATATAAAAGGTTTCCTTGTTTTCTTCTCAGCCAGGAAGTAACTGCTACAAAGTGCTAGTGCTTCTTCACTTTCTTTGTTATTTCATCATGAACAAAACCTTGCTGCCCCAGTAACAATAATAACAATAACAGTAGTGATAATAATTATAGTCCAATAAGATTCAGCTGACAAGATGATAACCAAACTTTTTAACAATAGCAAAGATAATGTTTTCACTCCTCACTGTTATCTATAACAACATAAAATTGCTTTAAGTTTTTCCTTACCAATTTGCTTTCTCATATTGAATGCACACAATGGTTAGCTAGAGAAAAGCTGCTCATTAGTGCTGAACTGTTGGCAATGATCACTGGAGCATTTGTGTTTTTACTAAAATAAATAATTAGCTACTGTGCTGAAGATATTGGATGTAGGAGAAAACAGAACAAAGGAGGATCATGATGTTAAATTTTTGAGAAGCTCATACGCTGATGAATGACCTCCATAGCAGAATACCATTAATTGCCTTATAGTATAGTTTATATGGGTTGGGGCTTACACATCTGCTAGTGGAGAGAAAGGACTTTTAAGAAGACAGGAGCAGTACAAAGTCATAGACAAGTCCCCTTCCACATTAGGTATGTCATTAATTTGACAGTGCTTATTTTCTGTCATAAATGCCTATGTCCTATTTTCTGAGGTGATAGTAGTGTGTCTGAATTACTGTTTTTAAGATTAGCAAAACTCATTCCTTGAATTCATTTTCCAGAAAAATATCTGAGAAGCAAGTTGAAATCAGTGCTGAGCACAAGCACTGCTAAGCCTTAATCTTTATTTTATTTTTTATTTTTTTTAGATCTCGTGGGCTGAGGTAATTCTTCTGGATGTGCAGAAATGTAAATGTCTTTTCTTCAGCTGAAACCTAGACACTCCAACCTTTTATCCGTCTCTTTCCAGCTGACAAGAAACACAGTGTTCTCTGACTGTATTTTAATCACTGCAGCAATTTCCATCCACATCTCAGTTACAGGAGGCTTGGAAGACGATTATTGAATGATCACATGTATAATCTCTACATGAAAAAGGAATGGCAACATTTTTGGGATAATCCAAACTTGTTCAATGATTCATTTCCATTTGAAAGGGGGAGGAGAACATCAAGTAAATAATCTGATATATAGAAGCAAAAAGAGTAAATTAAGCAAAAGAGCTACTGGGGAGATAAAAAAGAAGAGGAAGGCTAAGAGGAAGGAAAAGAAAGAAAAGGGAAGGAAATAGCCTACCAAACATCTGTCAGTCCTTTATACAATGGAAAAACAATATTTGGAAACAAATTAATCCCTCCTTTCTTAGCTTTAGGTTTCTTAAACTTAGATTCTAGCATTTTATGGACTACTATGGTGACAGAATAAATATACCAAGTACACAAAACCTAGTAAGACTTTGTGTAAGTAACGTCTAAATAAGACAAGCAGATGTTTTGATCCCGTATGATACCACTTTCTAATTGTGGTTTAATACTAAAAAGTAAAAAAAAAAACAAAACAACCAAACCCCTCCACAAAAACAAAAAAATCCTCAAACAATCAAACAAAAACAGAGAGAAAGAGAGAGAGAAAAGAAAATTCATTCTCCAGGAGAGACCAGTGGGGCTTCTTGGCCATGACCTGCCTATCATTATCAAGTCTGTATGCAAGTGACATAAGAACCTCCTTTCCCTTCCCCCTCTTTCCTCTGCTGTGTCTCCTAGAAGCGAGATTACTGTGAACATAAAAGTCTCCTTTCCTTGCCTGAGAAGTCAGTGAACAGCTTCCTCTGAAGCTTATCAAGAGACTGGGTAGGAGACCAGTTTTGAGCTCTGAGCCAATCCTGACAGAGAAGCCTCAGAACTTGATTTTTGTAGCTGTAGGTCATCCCCAAGCACGCACATTCTGCCAGGCATGGGAGCAAGAGCCCAGAAGCCATGATTCTGCTGAACTCCCCTTCTCCTCCAAAGCAGTGCTGTTTGCCAAGCTGCAGTGCCAGCAGAGTCCCTTTCAGACAAACCGTAGTGTTCTCTCTGTCAGCTGCCAGTTCTCTGAATTCCTCATTATCTACATATGAAATCCAATGGGTGCCTAATGCCAGCTTGAACTATAAATCAGCACGTTCTTAGCAACAGGGTAAGTAGGTATCTTGAATGTATACAAACATGTCATCATAGGCAGGCATCTGCTCACACTTTTGTGCTGTTCTACTGTTTTTATCTCTGTTACATACACAGAAAGCTAGAGAGCCAGAGAAAACTAATTTTCTACCTACAAATTGACAGCTTGCCTGCTGCTACCCCTGCATAGGCATCACCAGTCACCCTATTTGTCTTCCAGACAGAAGCACCTTTCCCCAGTATTTTAATTAATTCTTATACTTCATATTCTTCAGGAGCTTTTGAAGTGTTTTAACTGAAATAAATGTGAAATGACCTCATTCTTTAACATAACCTTGCATGAGGACTTTCCATTGAAATGGTACCTATTCTTGTTCCTGTACATAAAGTTCCAATGCACGTTACTCCCCTGGGTCTCTCTCCAAACTGCATTTCAGCTCTTATCTCTAAAAGAGCAGAGGAGTGGGGTAGAATTACTCTCTGTGAAATATCTGTATTTCTTGCAATTTTATATTGTTCACAGATGCTCCCATTAATTATATGTCTTAAAAATACATTAAAACTCTGCATTAAACTGCAAAAATGTAGTTTACACACAAACACAAGGCTTCCCTTTACCAATAAAATAAACCAAAATCAATAAAATGCTGTATCTTGTGCCATGTTAGCAGTTAGCTAATGGGCACTTCACTGACTAACTGCTTTGAGAGTGATTTTGCTAGTCTCTGCTTCTCTTGCTTCCCTCTGTGTTTTACCTCATTTAAATTTTGTCTCTCTTTCTAAGCAGATTAAACTTAATCCTCTTCTATTATTTGTGCCAGAGCGTGCACAAAGACAGACCCATAAACTGTTTTGCTCTGGTATCCCCATTTTTCTCTCTCCCTTTTTACTGACAACTCTGGGATTCTTCTTAGGCATCTGAATAATACCATTGGAAATGGAGAAACCAGGGAATAATCTTTGCCACAGATACCTATGACACCAGAAAATTTATGACCTTTGTGACCTTATCCAACAAGTACCTATGCTTTTTAGGCCTTTTTCAATGCTAATTTCCAGGTTAGATACTAATGGTGCTTAGCTTTTCTTATGAGAGCAGCAAAAAGATGCCATGGTATGAATTATGAAGCAGTTAGGGCTGATAAAAGCCCTTCTAGCTCCATTTACAAAGCTCACTAGGCACTACAACAGACACAAAACCAAAGCAGGGAAAAAAGGGGAGCATCATTCCACTTACCTATTCCATGAGGAAGAGCTGTGTAGATAATCTGTAGCCTTTTTCCATGTTGCACAGTGAGCATGATAGCCATAGACAGTCTCCAACATGGGACAACTAACATAATGCATGTCAAAAAATAAGATAGATACATCTTGCTTTCATGGTGAAATTTTAATGTGTGCTTAACAGAGCAGATTTGTAAATGCTGATCTTCATCCCAGGATTTTTATATACTTGGGTGCTCAATAATCAACATACCCAAAATGAGTCATTGATGCCATTGTTTACTCAGTAGAAGTTCAGGAATTCACTTCTCATTGCATAAATTCCCCATTCACAGGCTTGTAAAGCATGCTTTCTCTATCCTGTGTAAGAGAACAAGCTAAGTAAATGAACAAACTAAGCAAATCTCTGGCTATGATTGTGGAAGCTTTCATATCTGGATTGAAGAAAAAACATCTGGATTTCAGATTTAGCCATTCAGATTGGGTAAGGATCATTAATTTGACTTGGAGTCAAAGGAGTGAGAATGACAAGACCTTCTTTAATGTGTTTTTCTGAGAAATGGTTGAAGTAACGTGGTGAGTACTGTTGCTACATTCACTCTCATCCCTTTCCTCATTACTTAGTAATGCTTCTCTCAAGAACCTTGTCCCAGATCTGTCTTTTTTTTTGCCAAAAGGAATAGGACAATCTTCCTTCCCAGTTCACCTTCTCTTAACCCACCCTCTAGTCCAACAGCCTTTTCCAGACCGTTTACTCCCACAACTTCATCCCACCCCTGGGCCTTGGAATCTGTGGCTTCTTTCCATTTCTCTTTCCCATTCCCTCTCCTGGAATCAAAAAAATCAAAAACCAAATTCTCATTAGCAGTCCTGGGACATCTAGAACCATTTCAGCCCCTGACAAAATAATGGGATATTCCCATTTACAATAACACACAAAACAGTTGGAAAGACTGCCCACATTCTGACCTCAATACACATTGCATTTTTCAGAAGAAAAAGTTACCATGTGGAGCTGCTAAGGGCATTTGATATTTTTTTCAGTCATGGCAAAACCTTAAAAATTAATATAAACTTAACTTTACCTTAATTTATTAATTTAATTAATTTATGCTTAATTAATTTAACCTTAATATTTTTCCTCTTTTATTTTTTTTTTAACTGTGGGGTGAGTAAGGTAACAGAGAAAAAATGGCATATTTTCTCTATTGATTTTTTTACAGAATCTGGATAATGTTCAGATTTCCATACATTAAGTGCTGCAGGGGTTCCTGTCTGGAATCTGTCATGTTTATAGCAATCATAGAAGTCTCTGAGGGTCTCCCTTGATGAATAATTTCCGTATCTCTTTCATTTAAAGCTTGTTTATATACAGATTCAAATTAACAAGAAACATGCCAATTACAATTCTATATCCTTTCCTCTAGTTCTACTTCAATAGGGTTCATTGAAAAAATGCATACACAACAGTTAAAGGCTACTTTTTATATCTGATGAAAGAATTAACTTTTGTTCTGAATTTTTCAGCAAATTACTGGAAAAATCATGAAAATCATTGCAAATATCCAGAGCTAATGGAAAAGTAAATGCATATAGTTTCTTGAAAAACATATAAACCCTCTTAAGAAACACTTCTAAAAGATCAAGAAGAACCCATAATATTTAAGCAATGGAGCTGGGAATAATAAAAGACATCCTTCAAATAGGCTGGGCCCTATTATTTAAAACACAAAACAAACAAACAAACAAAAAATCAAACTGAGATACTCAACAGAAACATGCAACAAAAACCAAATAATAAATCCTTCCTCCAACATATGAGGAATAAGAAACCAACAAAAAGCTTGTATGACCAATAAATGACAAAGCTATAAAAAGTGCACTCAGACAACATGCAAATATAGCAAAAAGAACACATCTATTTTTTACACCACCATTCACTATGGAAAATATTGCAGACTCCCATGCTGTAAATTCTTTTGCCTGGGAAACTTGTCAGAGGATCCATATGAAATTGAAATCATTGTAGAAACAGTCATGACACAAATGGAGAAAATGAACAGTAGGAGCTCACCAGGACCAGATGGTGTCCACCCGGGAGTTTCAAGGGAGCCCAAGGATGAAGCAGACAAATGATAGGTTATAAATTCCTGGCTAAAACTGTGCTGGTACCTGAAGATAAAAAATGTAATGCCATTTAAAAATAAAATGAGATGAAAGCAGGAAAAAGATGCCAATGGAACAAGATTGGAAGCCTGATATCTGCACAGGAGCAGGTAGTAAAAGCCTTAATAAGAGGCAGGATTAATAGAAACGTGGACAAACATGATGTATTTGCAAAAAGTCATTGCAACTTTTCAAAGGTCAAGCAATGCCTTTAAAACCTACTGAGGCTCTCAGTGCTGGATTTTAGAATGCATTTAGATAAAGATCATCAATTTAGACCTAGTTGGTCTTCAGAAAAAGTTTTTAATGCATTCTTCGCTTACATCCTTTGGAAAACAGATGACTATATGCAAGGGAAAAAAAATACTGGCTCGATAGTTGGCTTAATGATGGGAGAAAGAAGATGCAACATGACTGGGTCCCAAGAAAAGAAGCAAATCATCAATAGAATTTTACTGGGACGCCCCTTCACTTGTATATGGTCATAAATATAACCTCTCAAAGGCAGTGAGGTAGTGAGCTGACAGTTTTTTGATGATACTAAGTTATTAAAGTGGGAAGGACAAGACTCATGAAAAATTGCAGGAGGATCTTACGAGACTGAGGCCGAAAAATAAAATGTCAGATGTTGTTCAATATAGGTAAAAGTGCAGTTAGTAGGATGGAAGAAAAATAATCTCAATTCCACTTTTAAAGTGATGGCTGCTGAGCTGAGCATTACAGCTTCAGAACATGATCTTTGGATTTTGATCATCAGTTCCATAAAAACACCTGCTCACTGCTCAATAATAGCCAAAAAAAGACAAAACAGATGTTAAAGCCTTTTTCAAAATACGAGCAGGTAAAACTGAATAATTTCATTATGCCATTGTATAAATCCATGATACACCCAAATCCTGTTGTGTATTTATTAATCTTGGAACAGATATAGTAACATGAAATATGAGCAGAAAAGCAAAGGTGTAGGACAGTTTTGTACAGGGCACAGCTAAGTAACAACCTCTGGCATGGAAATTAAGTAACTGAGGTACCGTACAAGAAAAGTTTACAAAATCATGACTCGTATAAAAAGAGTGGGTAGGGATGAATTGTTTATTATCTCATCTATAGTATCAGAATTAGGGAGCATCAAATTAATATAGCAAGAGCCAGGCTCCATGCACAAAAAAGGAACTGCATCTGGGTTCAAGCAGAGAGAGCACAAAGAAGAGAAATCCACCAATGTCTAATACATAGAAGGAAATCAGACTTGGCACATAGAGTTCCCTGACCAAAACCAGTTCCTCAGTTGTAGAAGACTGTGTTACAGACTGCTATGGAGTCCAAATACAGCATTAGATGGACCTTTGGCCATACCCACTGCGACTGCCTTTATGAGTTTATAGTTTTAGGATATAAAGCAAGTGTCACCTGCATGGAATAAATGTATTACAAGTGAAGAATGTTATTTGTAACTTCCTCTTATACTCTTGGTACCCAGGTCTGTTCCATATCCAGAGTTCAACCAGAGGGAGAGCAGGCTCAATCTGCTGCAGCTGTTAATCTGATGTCTTTATGTCAGACATCATCCAGCAACCTTAATGACAGATCTCTTTAGTTTTTACTAGCATCAGGAGAAACACAAATATAATGTTATTTTTGTGTGGAGAATGTCAGAATATTTCCTTTCCTTTTGCTATGTAATGCAATGGCCATTTAGCACACTGCAAAGAAAGAAAATGTTGGAGATCACAGTTGAACTAGTTTTCGAAAAGAGATGGACAAATAAAATATTTATATTTAATAGATTTCACAGAGCCTGGGATTTGGCAGCAGGCATTACAAATCATGAGGAATATAGAGGTTGCAGAATTTAATTAACAGAGATAAAGATGGAAAAGAAAGCACCCTGAGATATGTAATATGGCTCTCAGTTTCAATATTCAGCAATAAAATAACAAGCCAATGCTTCCAAACCAATCTGAAATGAGTAAAAAACAGACGCCACATTGTTGGAAGGTTATATTTCAAAATGTAATTAGTGTCAGAATATTTCACAACTACTAAAAGCTAGTAAGTCACCAAGTTCAATGCAAAGGCAAGCACACATGACAAAGGAGTAATTTAGAGAAGGAAACATCCTCATTATTTTCAATATTTAAATCTAATAATCATCACATTAACTTAGAGAAAATTAAATGAAGGTAAAATACTACATCTTCATATTGCCAAATAATCGGTGTCAAAGAAATTTTAATTCATTGGAAACAATCCTTTCAGTGCAATTAAAGACAAAAAAAAACTATTACAAATGTTAAATAGCATCTTTCTCTGTAAAACATTATCCAAGGTTTAAATGAATGGCCACAGAACATTATTTCCTACATTTTATCTTCATGAAATTAAACAATACTCTGAATAAAGGCCTGCATGAGTATATTCAACAAGAAAACTGAATTTAAATTTATTTATAACTGTATACTAAGGGATCTTTTGGACAAAGCTAGTATTTTGTTGTGTGAAATATTGAGATGCACTTTCAAAAAAACACATGCTCCGGCACCACTGCTGGGTGGGTGATCACTTTAAATCAGAATCCAAATATTTCCACAATGTTCCCACAAATCCCTAACACAGAGCATTACCACGCTGTAATTTCTATAACCAAGCAAGAAGTACTCCCTCCTTTTGAATCTGATATGCAAAGTGGACACATCACCAAGCTTATGCAGACATCTGAGTATGATGAGGAAACACTGGCAACACCACATATGGCAATTTTCAGCACTCCCAGGCTAACATCCTCTGCAGAAACTTCACAGACACTTCAAAATGTTTTCAGAGATAGTGATGTTACTGGCAGCTTTCTCTTAACTGCTACAGGTTGAATACTCTGAAATGGAGATGGGCAAGTGTTCAGATATTAGATATGTGTCTGGATTCAGAGAAAAATGTTTCTTGTCTTGAAACATGTCTGGTGATAGGAAGAGGGACAAAATGACCTTCTTTCTTTCCAGTTATCCAGAAAATGTGCCATTTGTGCATTATGTTTCACCTGTTGTGTTGCAATCAGGAGCTACAGACAAATGTTTTATGTGTAAGAGTAAAAATAATAATATAGCAATTTGTATTGTTTTGTCCCTTCCAAATCAGAGCTTAGCTTGAGGTCTGTGCACAGTCAGACCAGTAGTTATGTTACCCTAACCAGTTCATCCATCCCTAATCAAGATGCTAGCAACCAGCTGTGTTGATCCTCTTGTATTCAGGGTACAGCCTTTCAGTGCTCTGCAGAAAAAAGATCTCACTTTAGACCCCACTCAGTCAAGAGGGTTTTTCCATTAGAAATCCACAGGAGCAAGCTTTCTGGCTTTGACTTGCTCTGCATGAAAGCTAATTGCATGCCCCTTGGATGACCATTCAGACCTGTTCCTCTTAACCTCAGCACCACTGAGAATAAGCATCATGTTTAGCACTATAGCACAGAACAGGAGTGAACTCACCTAATTATCCATCCACAGTTCCATCTATTGCGATGGCCTTTCGATGCACTGCTCCCTTCTTTGGCCTCAGCCTGACATCTTCCTTCTAACTACTTCTTCCTACCTCCACAAGGGAAATGAGGTCCCTTTTGCCAGTCAAAAAATTAATTGCACACTCCTTTCCTCAGGTCCCTCTTTTCTTAAACCATGGGTGGCTTTCTGGAATAATACTGGTTCCTATCCCTAAGGCTTCAGTCAATTATCCAAAGGAAAAGCATTAGCAGCTGGGAAGAAGTGGATGATGCAAGACCAGCAGGTCTACAGACAGCTAAGTGATTGTGTGAAGGAGCTGATCCCAATCAGCTGAATGGGATTTGGTATAGGGGAATATATGGGGCACACAAGGGCTGGGTGACACACGTGCACCACAGCATGTTCAAGGGTCCTGGTAATTCATCATGTAAGTGAGGACTTGAGCAGAGCACAGAGTGCCTACCATTCAGTCTGGATACCTTGTAGTTAGGATTCAAAACACCAATGTATACTGACCCAAGAGGGTGAAATTGTCCCTCCCCTTTACACTTCATTTAGGATAATCTGAGGAATCTGGATTTAATGTATTACCTGGTTACACTTAGCAGTAGAAGTTCATCGTGAATGTCAATTCTTTTTGGGGGCAAGTATGAGGTTTTTGCTTTGCTCTTGAATGCATGCAGTCCTCTGCAGAAAAGGAAAACAACCGGTCTTTAAACCAGGGATTCTTTTCTGGTTGCTGTCAGCAGACATGGCAAAGTAAAAGGTGACCATGCCCTCATCACACTTTCAATTACAAAAACAGATAAAAAGATTCACTACCCTTTGAAGGGAACTATGCCACAGAAATTAAATTTTTCTGGTTTGCATTGTTAGACTGCTGTAAAATTCACTAAAAATAAGGTTCCTCTTTCTTGGCACCTGTTAAGAAAATGTGACAAACTCACAAGATGGTAACAAACAAGAAGGAAATGAAGGAGTTGGCTGTGAGTGTATTTTAATATGTACATATTATATACATGCTATAATGTATATATATAATACAGGCAAAATTGCCAAACAACAATGGACTCAGTTCATCATTGCCTTTTTTTTTTTTTTTTTCCCTTATTATTAAGAAACCAGAAGGTAGTATTGTCCAGTTAATGCACTAATGAAGGGCACTACTGTGTTAGTGCCATAAAAGCAGAAAGAATGAAAAAAACAAGCAACCTCAAAGCTGCCTTGGGGCTACAGAAACTGAAAGCAGAAGTCTGCTGGGCGTTTTTCTGCAGCAGAGCCTAGCATGGCCCTACAGTTGTGTTTGATTTACCTGAATTTCATTTAGATGTCACAAGCATCCACTGCCCTTGAACAAGGGTCATGTCATGCACCAAACTGACAGCTTCCACGGGGGTGTCTGAAGTGTGTCTTGGAGCTTGGGCTCCTCCAGCAATTACATTGTGATAAGAAATCATACTTTGTAAACTTCAGCCCCAAGTAGCTGAGCATAGTCCATTTGTGACAGTGTTTGTTTTCCCTGCTGTAATTTTTGAGACAGTGTCATATTCAATTTACTCAGATTGCTCTGGCTTTTGGAAGACTTAATTTTCATTGATATTTTACTGTTCCAAGGTAATTCTACACTATTATTCAAATAATAGGTGCGTACGTTGTTTTTGTTATAAATGTATAGTCAGGCACATCTGCTATAATACTGACTCCTCTCAAATTAAGTTTTAGATATTTTTAATGGTAAAAATATCACTAAAGCATATTTATGGAAAGAAATACATAGCTCAGCCTCCACATATCTGAAATAACCTATTGTATATTCCTTAAAACTATAATTTCCCACAATTTCTATTAAATCACTCAATGTCTCTGCTCTGGGGATAGCTTTATTTCCCTTTGTTGGTTTGGTTTGGTTTTGTTTTTCTTTAATGTTGAGTAAACTCTGATATTTCAGTCAGTTTAACACAACACCAGTAGGTGGAGTAATGGTAAAGCAAATATCTGCTCCAGTTATTTATATTTATAAGCAGCCATTTTTAATATATTTTGCTGATATTTACATAAATCAGTTGGATACATGTCTGAAACACCTATAGATATAAATACATATTAGTTACATAAACATATTGATTAAAAGAACATACTTAATACCTAAGTTACGAAGCACTTCTAAATCTAACTGTACAGACAGTTTTCTTCAATTTCTCTAGATTGGATAACACATATTGTGCAAATTGTGCTAGAAGCCTGAAACTCTACCTCCTCATTCACTTAAAAAGAACTGATCAGCGCCTGAAGGGAGTAGGGACTCACTGGCAAGTTCCACTTTGCTATTGAGGTCAGATGAGATTTGAGAGACAGGTTTGGTTAATAGTGTCGTGCCCTTGCCAACCTAGCCTTGTGTAGCGTGCCCAAACCCTTCAGTACACTGGATAGGAGCATCATTAGCAAGACCTTTGTCCTGTATCAGGGTGGAGGGTGGTTGTTGAGGGTGAATGCACTTATGTAAAGAAAAATTTTATACGAATGCAGCTTCTATTCTTCCTACTCTCCACTGCCTAACATTTTGCTGTCTACTCATCTGGACTCCAGAGAGAACACCAGTAACTTCCAAGCATGCATATAGGCAAAAGAGGAGCGCCTTAACAAATGCATAACAGCTCAACATCACTGCAGCAACTTAGTCTTCTAAAGCAGCAGTTATAAGCTCAAATGTAAGTCATTCCCATATGTGCTATCAAAATATAGAAACTTTAGAAAATGAGACAGATACGCAGTGAAAGAAAACTCCTTTGGACTGCAGCTTGTAGTGGCTGTTCAAGTAAAATTCCTACCAGTCTGCTGCAATCTTGCTTTCTTTTTTTCTGATAAAGCAAGCAGACACAAGTCTCTTTGTCACTATAAGAAGCAAAATGACCAGTAAGTATTAATGTAATTATTGTAATTATTTCACTGCAGTGATATAAGGAGGAGTGTAAGTACACTTCTATATAGCTATCTCAGGCTGATGTCTGAACCATAATAATGACGATGCATTCCCTAGTTTCAGTGTTAATTTTATAAAAAACACAGTTGAAACTGAGCCTTGATTGTGTGCAAAAATTAAAAACTTGTTCAGGTTATCACCACAATTCTTTAGCTATGAGATTTGCAAGAAAATATATAAGTGCAGGAGCTTCAGTTAGCTCCTAGTAATCGTATTAAATTGCAAATACCAATACAAAGGTGAAAAAAAATGAAGAGGACAAGATTTCCTCTATAAAATTAATGTAGGTCTAAAGAACTCTAAACATCAGTCTCAATATATGCACTACTGAGTATAGGTAAGGTTATTTCCCCTATCACAATTTGTTTGATTCAGCTATCTGGAAATCATTAATATTAAAGAAACGCATTCTCCTCATCAAATTCACAAGTTCAAGAAAATAGTTCCTCCTATTAATTTTAAAACACTGAATCTATCTCTACTACTTTCTTCAAGACTGTTCAAGCCTATAATCATTTTACGACAATTCTGTTTGTAAATTACATTTGATAATACATTTGGTATTTTTTTGTCCTTTTTGAATGCAGTATTCAGTAAACCAAAAATATAAGTACTCTTTCTCTTGCTAGTACAAGCATTGCAGTTAGATCACCTTCCATCTCCCTGCTATTCTGTAGAAGAAAGAGGGAGATGTGTAGAATAACAGATATTCTGAACTAACCATCTATTTTCTGTCAGACAAAATATAGTCATATCCCCAAAAACAAACATAACCTCAACTTACACCAGAGAAAGCAAGTGAGCAAAAATGAGTCTAAAATATACCACAATCATTCAATGAAAAGAGCTGTAAGATTAAGGGAGTCAGGAATTAGCATGATCTCAAGAGATCACACTTGTAATATCTGGCATGTTTTGACACACTTGGGAAAGGTAAATGAGTTTTAAAGCTGAAGAAGAAAGGAACATTTTAACAGAGCTGATGCCTAATTACAGCCACATTCTTCGAGCTGCTGAGCATCTCCCACAGGCCCTGTGGCTTTGCCAACCAGGGGAGTGGGTGCTGGGGTGGTGAGGCAGCCCCTGGCACCAGCCCCATTTGGTAATCAACAAAGCAGAAGATGAGAGCCCTCCCAAAAGCTGAGGCAGCACAAGAAGGTGCAAGGCTGTGAGGAAGGAGCCATAGGAGAGGTGGGGGTGTTGCACATGGTCTGCATCTCAGAAGGTAACCCCAGTTTGCCCTCTGCCTCACTGGCTAGTACGTGGGCTGTTCATTTCTTCTTGCTTTGATACAGTAAAAAGCATGACTGTCTGGGGAAAAAAAGAAAAAAAAAAAAAAGAAAAAGAAAAAGAGAAGGAAAAAAAAAAAGAAGAGCCTTGCACCTTTTTTAGCAGCTGAGCATATGAAATTCAGTTCACATCTAAGCCTTTGGAAACAAGAGGTGTGGAGGGGAGCACGCTTGTATCTCTCACACAAGTCTTCATTCTTCTGCTCCCTTCCATCTCATACATCTGGCAGAAAAGGATCTACTACCTGAATTTCAGATTGTCTTTTCCAAAGGAGATAAAAACGGTTTCCTTTTCTTCAGTCTCTGTTTCTATCTTAATTGAAACCAAAATTATTTTCTGCAGAGGCTTTTATTTCCAACTAAGGAGGATTTAGACTGAACAGGAATTCCTCCAATTTTCACAATGATTGCTTACTGTTACTCAAACATTACAGGTTAAGAGCCCATGAAACAAAGATAATATTTTGGCAAAATAATTTTCTGCTCTAATTTTCTAATTAGGTTTTGGGTTTGGTTTTTTTTTTTTTTTTTCCTTCTTATGAGCATAGTTTAGGTTTTCACAGGCTGTTCAGGAATATGTCCCTTACTCCCTTCACTGCAGCCTTCTTTGTGCACACAAGGAATCCTGCCCATGGCAAATAAATATCCTGTAACACTTATGGCTAAGGCATACTTCACTGATCACAAAAAAGATGAACCAGGTCAGTTTTGCACTTGTTCTTAATCTGACTACACAGTTTTCAGATTAAGTGCTAGGTCGTCATTCACAGTTACCCACATTATAGGGCTGAGAGATCTGACATTAGGGGCTAGGGGAGGATTTAGTGCATGAACTTTCCCTTCTCATATATTTCTTGATATTTCTGAGTCTAGAGAGGCCATCTGCATAAATCTAATCTGATGCTTCCTAGAAAGGTAAGCTTACAATATAGTCTCTTTTGCTAGTATTAATTTATAAAACTGCATCCTGTTGCAGTGATTGCTGGGTTCAGCATCTCTGAGTTACACTTTGAATCATTTTACACATTAGACACTGGGCTCAGAGCCATGGAGAAGAGAGAGTTTGGAAAGCAAAAGCAGAAGGGGAAGTGAGTCTTAGTCAGATTTGCTATGAGGCAGAAAACAAGGGCAAGTCTGGAAGCCCTTGACAGAAAAGGAGACAAGAAACTAAAGTGGTGTCAGAGGGAAAAAATAAAAACAGACCACTTCTGAGAACTTGAATATACTGCAGGTGAAATACAGTATTTAGCTGAAATGTTTTGCTTCTCTAAAAGAACTGTAAAAAACTAACAGAGAGATCTGCATGCAAATGCTAGAATTATAGATTAATTCAGGTTGGAGGTGACCTTGGGAGGTCATCTACTCCGACCTCCTGCTCATAGCACTATTAGAGATGAATCTGTTCCTACTGTGCAGATGTGAACAGGCCTGTAATGAATACTTTACCCTCAACCAAGTGTCCTGCACTAAGAAAAAAATCAGGCATCGCCTCCTAAAATAGCTTGATACCTGAAAGGTGAAGGATATATCCAGCAGTAACTAACATAGGTATTCATTACACTATCACTTCAAAGCACAGACTTCACATATTAGCAGCAGCCTTGTTACAGCTTTGCGTTGTCTGCATTAGCACTAAATCTCAAGTAACATGCAGAAAAATGAACTATGGTGGTAGTAGTTCAGTGGCAGAGGGATCAGAGGAAACATAAAGAAAGATGTGAGGAAAACATCTTTAGAGCCTTCCTAAATTTTCTATATAAAACTGCAAAGCATGCTATAGCAAGAATAAGATCCCCACAGAGTTTCTGAAAATGAGATCTCTAAAAATGTATGCTAGGTACCAGAGGATTTGTTCCTTATTAAACTTGCACTGTGTTTACCTGTGTAGTGCAAGATTGAGGAAGACTTAATTGCACACTATGTCTTTGCCCTCTGACCTTCCTGTTAATTACATTTTGCTATAGTAAGAATTAGATGCACCATTTTCTCTTATTTCCCTAGGACTATGACAGTTATTAATTCCTAATAAGCTTGCTTTTTCCATCTGCAAGAGGCTATATTTTCTTTTCATTGCAAGCACAGTACTCCCAGAAGCTTTTAATTTGCATATATTGAAGATCACTTCACACATTTAACACTTTCAGAGTAAACGTGCTTAGAGCCACCATGTGACTGTGCTCTAAGGTTTAATCTCCTCCCGCTCAGTAGTCATAACATCCACAGAAATTAGCAAAATGAGAACATTTATATATATCTATGTATATGTATATATGTATATATATACTTTGTCACACCAATATTGTGAGTGCAAGTGTCCATGAGGCGCATAGCTGCCTGGTAGCTCCACTGAGATTCATTTTTTGAAGTGTTAAATGTAAAGACTGATCTTCAACATACTTCCCACTTTCTCTCTTATGGAGCTGTTATTGCCATATTGTACGGCTTAGTTTCCAAGAAAGACGAGGTTCTTTCCTGAATAAGTGATTATTTTTTTTAATCTTTGAGAATGTTCATTTTATTTCAGATGGGATATTAATTGAAATTATATTCTACTCCCATCCTCACCTCCTAGCTTAATAGTCATCACATTGCACAAATTATTTTTAATACCTTGAAAAATTCATTAAATGAACAAAAGATCCTGACATAAGTCATAAGATTTTTTCCTCAAATCTAAAGTTAATAATAAAGGACTCTAAAATATTAAGGTCTGCTTTTTAAGACATCTTTCTTCACATTTTAAAGAAGGGTCTTTCTTTCTATTTCCAGCAAATTTAGACACTTAGCTCTGACCAAGGATAATCATTAAACCAGAGGATTTTAACATGCATGAACCTTCCAGCAATAAAGGAGATTTTCAGAATAAGACTTGTTTTCTTTGTTACGAGACTGAGCACAGAATGCAGAAGTCTAGCCTGTTCTCAGATTCCAAGCGGGGTAAAAACTGGCATCTGTAAGAGGATTCCGTCATCAGAGAAATTTCTGCCACAGAGGCAAATTGGTATGGATATATTAGTATGGATAAAGAGGAAAGAAAAAGTATAGACTGTGAAAGAAAGAAAAGAAAGTATAGACTGTGAAAGAAAGTATAGACAGTGGAAGCATTGCACCCTACTGGAGAATGTGGAAGTGCTAGAAGGGCCAAAAATTATTTGATATCACAAGTAAAGCTCAATTTCTCTGGACTTTCAAGCATGAGGAATGTATCCTGTCTTCCTCAAAGTTCATGGATGTTCTCCGGTGCTGAGGCATTCATCTGGGATTATGTCCACATGTGTTCCATCTCCTCATCCCAATGAATGAGAGTATTATCAGGCTACCCTAGATAAGAAAGAATTCCTGACTTTTACTTCAACTTCTCTCACTATTCCACTCCCATGAAATTTGGAATTTCAAGGAATTGATCTGCTGAAAGCCTGCAATAACATGAATTTGGTGAGAGGGACAATTTCTGTTTTGTGGTTATCATCGAGAACAAAGAAGCAGAGTAATGGACAAATCCATCTATTCTCCCACAAACACATTTTCTCCAAGCCTTTCTAAGCTCAGAAAGCAATTTTAATAGTTTCCCTCTCCCTGCTCAGTGGCACTTCTCACACTGAAAGGATTTGTGGTCAGAGACAATCATCACACAGCAAACAGGAAGGCGCCTGGTACTCATTATTATTTTGTCCAGCAGGAAACAACTGGAGTGGCCAAGCTGTGCTCTGATATGGCATATCAGTTCAACCTTGGAGAAGAATCTTGTGAAAAAATAGCTAAGCCAAGAAAAAGAACAGGGGTAAGTCTCACCTAGGTTTCCCATGCACAGGATGCTCTTTGGCTTTGGAGCTGTGTTTAACAGATCTGGTCAGCCTCCCACTGAGGGGAGGCTGCCTCCCTAGGCAGACACCAGCCAGGCCTGGGGTGGCACTTGGGGGTGGCCAGGCTGTGACTGACTCTGTCACCATGCCCTGTCCCACACAGCTTGTCTTGCTTCGGGGCTGTGGGACAATACTGGCAAGAGAGGGAGGGAACCTCACCCGCAGGGCCCCATCAGCGGTGCACCCAGCATAGTCACAGCTCTGTGCACTATTCAAACCCACATTAGTTCATTTTAGTCATTTGAGAAATTACGGACATCAGGAATTTAGTGCGGGCTTAGTAGACTTACAAAAGTAAAAGATAAAAACCAACATTTTTTACAGAATTTTGTTTCTGTTTACAGTTAAGTTTGGATTTGCATATAGCATAAGTACCTAAACCTTCCCATGCCTGTTTGAAAGGCCTTTCTTTTCTACTTAGTTGAAAATTTCAAAGATTACTACATTGGTCAGAAGTCACCAGGAGCTCCATGGGTGGATGTAAGTCATTATGTCATATCTGCTTGTTAATTCTGATGCTATTTTTCTCAATTGTTCTAGATTCACTAGAATCTACTAGTGTACTTGACTGCTGTGTGAAATTATCCTTTCCAAGAAGTCCTGGACAACTGCAACAAAAAACTTCTCATTCTTTCCAAAACAATGCACTTTCAGTACATGCTTGACTTGAGTCTAGTGGGATTGACCATATGTTTAAATGCTGTTTTATGTGAACTTGCACCCTTGGTAGCTCTCAAATTTTCACGGGTATGTACTTAGCCGGCTGTGTAGAGCAGAAGTGGTGGGAGACTAAATAAACTGAAAACATCTGAAAGTTCTTTTCCTTTGTTGCATTTAATGGCAATAAAAAAACAAAAAAAACAAACTCCACTTCAATGTAATCAAGGCTTTCATAAAATAGTCTCTGGATGGCTGATTCTGACATTGCCATGAAAATCCTTCTACAGCTCATTTTAGCAAAGCACCATCTGTATTCAAGGTATTTATCCAACACTGCTAAACACCCCATCTTAACATAGATGGATAATTAACCAAAACCCTTTCTAATGTGGTTACACCCCAGCCATGCTCTAGTGGTAAGGAAACACATGATGCATTGCAAGACCCTGCAGAAGAGTTAATAGCTGTTCCTAAAGAGGTAACAAAAATAGCAAGTGTTGGCAATGAAAAGCTTTTAGACACATAGGGAGAAGGGAAGTGAAATACAGTAAAGTTTCTAGGGTTTCTACAGAGCTTACTGAGTAAAATAATCTACTTCAATAAAGCATGGTACCTTTCACTCATTGACAACTGCCTTTCAGAAATTTTCAAAGCATGTATACTTCCATTTAAATCTGTATTGACAATAAAATAAAGTAATTCTACAAGTCTTTGAACACATATGATGAATGTACAGGGGTTTTAATTTGTACTTGACTGTTGTATGTATATTTCACATTGTAGAGGACTATCTAGCAAGCTAATGGAAACCCAATTAGGTGATCCTGCTCTGGCAGGGGGGTTGGACTTGATGGATCTTTTGAGGTCTCTTACAGTCCTTAACATACTGTGATTCTGTGTGATTCAGTGATCTTGAAAACTAATTAAGTTCTTAGCCTTTCTACTCTGACTTTGTTATTGTCTAAAGCACTGATCATATTCTGATATGTCAATGAAGGAATTAACTTTTGTTTTACACTAAAACAAATGTCTGCATAGTTAATCAAAACAGGTACACACAAAGCAGTTTGTTTTATTTAGCCTGCCGTCCACAATGATGTGTGAAAGTTTAGATTTAAGAAATGGAAAATGAAGCTGAAGCTATCAGTTCAAATAGACAAGAGAATAACAGAAAGTTTGGTATTTGGTACAGCAGCATAGAAATTACTGAGCATGCAAACATACTGCTACCATTATAATCTAAGTCCTCCAGGCTTTTTGGGAGGGGTTGGATTGGTTTGGGTTTGTGGTTCTTTGTGGTTTTTGAAATTCATTCATGGATGGAATCACAGACTTTGCAGCTGGAGGCTTCAGCACCAGGATAAGAATTGCAAAATGTAATCAAAATTGTCTCTACCTTTGACATTTAGTGCACACAGTCTTAAATCTAAACAGGATTGTTAAAGATTAAAAGCAAAACAAATGGTCTTTTAAAGTCAGATAAGTTAAATTATTAAAAATTATACATGTCTTGCTTCAAAATCATTAATAGCTCTCAGAGTAAAAGATTAAAAGACAAAAATAACCTAATTAGAAAGGATTTACAGTGGGGAGTTGAATTATTTGTGCTCAGAGCAAGGCAGGATTGCAGCTGAAGCACAAGACCCAATGCATTGGCAGTGATGATGATCAGGAATGTTAACTAGTACAGCTCTGCCATAAGCCAGTCAAAATTGTGTGAAGAATCACAGAAACAATTCAGTATCTTGTTATCTGAAAATTTAGCCCACTTTGCATTCTGTGAATAAAAGGAATGGTTAATTATGAGCTTTCAGATATTGCTTCCATTACACCTGTAGTATGTAAAGTAGCTATTTTCAACAGCAATTTTAAACTAACGCATGTATATTTATAAGCAACCCTTACCTGGCATTTGTGAAGGGTATACTCAATAAAAGGTAGCTATACTACTGGGGTTGGATAATTTCTTATCCATCAGAGGGGAAACTTCATAATAATTTTAACTGAACTGAGCACTCAAGGGTAACTTCAGCTTTCAGTTACCCATGTGTAATACTGGTGATTTGCATTCAAGAAACTGAGTAGAATTTGGCCTCAAGGAAGTAGCTTGTGTTAGTGCCATAACCTTTGTTTTACAGGGAGTACATTAGGCCTGGAGGAGAAATACACCCCTTGTAAACCACGTAAGCAAATGGGAACAAACAAGCCATCACCAGCATAAATCAGAAATCATTTCATTTCTATTTAAAAGGAAACTAACACTGAACTAGAAACCTTTACATATTTTCTCAGATTCTGGTCTTACAGAAGGATTTTGTATTGCACTCCTTGGATGGGTGGCCCAGGGCATCTTCATTCGTATTCATTTGCGGTTTATCTATTAGATGCTGATGAGTGTAATCTAAAGAAATTTTTGCTAGATTTTCTTGGAGAATAAATTCCATAGTAATCTGCTTCACCCAAATATGGCTACAGCAGTGCTAATATCATCAATATCTCTGCTTTAGATAAAAATATGAGAATGGTGATAAAACTAGTCTCTTTCCTGAATCTTTTTAGCTCCTTTAGTGAAAGAAAAAAGGTTGTATTTTTTTGCAGAACAGTATATCTCCTGAGGGGAGGATCTTGGTCCAGGTACAGCTCACACCATAGTGAAGTACCTCCCTCCAACAAAAGGGAAAACATTCCATATGGGTCAGGGTTATGCATAGGGTACTCTATAACATCCAGCTGTGGATTTCAAGGTAGTTTCACTTTGAAAGAAGAACCTATATTGCACACTTAACTGCTATAGTAAGCAACATAACAAACTTTTGCTTAATTTGTATAGGATTTACATAAGACTATCATCAGCCTACCAGTAACGTCTTTGCCTAAAAATTATTTAAATGTGACACTGTCAAATAGAAAATCACAGGGAGCACATAACATATCCTTAAGATTAACACACTAAATTATCAATGCCAAAATTGTGTTCAGAATACATTTTTTTAATTCTAGTTTAGCTCAATATTGCTTACATTTCTGGTGGTGTCTAGATTTTCACCATTATTATTCTGTTCTGCATTTTCATAGGTTCAGTGGGTCATCTGCAGCCCAGCTTATCCCCACTGAGTAACACTAAGGTAATAAAAGACTTAAGAGCAAAGCTGAAGTTGCTCAGTGTACTCTTTGCCCCTGCCTAGAGCCAACTGGCAAAATAACTTGCTGGTCAGAGGACAGCCAAGCTGCATTAAATCTATTGTGTATTTTTATTGCTAGGTCTGGCCAGAAGGCAGTTTATGAAGATGACATCCATTGCCTTATTTAAGTGAAGCTCCATTAGGAATGAGTAACAGAAATACCCCTGTGGGCACACTTCCCCTTGCTAGCGCACTGCCTAAAATTCCAACTCAAAATTTAGCTGTTGTCACATGTTGAATGCAAATGAAATTCTTATCTATTCTAGCACCTCCTCCTTACTTCCTCTGGATAATTCATCTATAAGAAGGTAAATAATTCTCTGATCATTCTCTAGTCTTTCCTCTAACACTGCTAATCTGTGCAAGCATATCACTCAACTGTCACAAGGATTTTATGCAACCTTAAATGCTACTGCATGTATCTGTCTTCTTTCCCAACTCCTACCTGATTTACATGTAAGGCTTTAGGTACTAACACAAGGAATAAGATTGGAATCACAGGGAAAAGTGAAAATATTCCAAAGAGGTGTTAAGATTCAAACCAGTTTGAAAACAGTGAAAATAGATCTACAGCTATTGTAACTTTTTGATTTTAAAAAATATTTGGACAGCAAACAAATGAGCATTCTATCTGAACATGGCTGAGCAGCCATACAATGGAAAAATAAATAAAATCAGAAATCTTGATTTTATTGGAATCTCTAAACAAAAAAACCAAACCAAACCAAAACATAATCAATACTTCAATACTTCTACTGTCATGCTAGAGAAATAAAAATAGATTACTTTCAAGTTACACTAAAGGATACACCAAATTGACTTTGTTAAAGAAGCTTTAATACTTGCATCAATATATTCAAGAATGAATGAACTTAGGGCAAACAGAAATAAAGTTTGCATCTCAAGTTCTAAAGCAAAACTCACAAAAGAAATTTTTCATAAAATTCCAGCCTTAGAGCCTTACTAGATGCATACTCTTCTGCTAAGATTTTTTCCTAAGCCAAAGGCATATCTTGCTTTCAAACTTATGAATAAAACATTTTAATGACTTCAAATCATAACCATCCAGTCCTTGAGAATTAAGGAAGCATCAACTAGGCTTGTTTAGTCTATTCTAAAGCCATCATATTCCCACTCGAAGGGGATGCATCATCTGTAAAGAGATCATGTTGTCCCCAGTTAGTTAATCATTCAAAGACACGAGCAACCTTCCATTTGAATGAAGTTTCAGGTTCTCACACAAGCTGTGCAATGCACTTCTGTGAAAGAAAAGTTTGCCATCAAGATTTGTGTCCTACTGAAATGGTCATCTGCCCTCCACTAACAAGTTATCTTTGTACTGGCAGAGGAACATAATTTAGTAGGGTTTTTTTCCCCATTTGTAATTAGTACAATGCCATGTGCTTCACCACAAAGACTGGAAAACACAGTTGCACCTGACAAGGGGGGCTTCAGCTTGGGAGTCTGACTGGTTCCATCAGCACACAGCATTTATCTTTAAGCAGTCAAGTGTACATTTTGCCAAAAGAGCTTCTTTGTGTGCAAGGAAGATGAACAATGCACCCACTTTTTCCAAAGCACATTGAGATAACCATTTATGAGTCTGGGACAAGTGGATGCTGTCAACTCAAATGTGAGAAACCAAAAATGAATGATGAGATGAAGGCAACTTCATTAAATGTATTATGAATAGCCTCTTTCAGGTCACAGTCCTGAAAATCACTTTTGAAAACTGCATTTTGATGATTTTTAAGGACATTTATTTAACATTACAATTTAAAAAAATTGTTTTGGATTATTTTTCTGTTTTGTTAGTTTAACATTGCTTTTAGAAAACATCTCATCTTTGGTTGAGTTGCCTTTATCTCAACTATGTGACTCACACACTTGAACTCCCCTACATATATGCCAAAATTCTTGAAAAAATCAGTGCACTGTGAACAGACCTGCCTCCTCCTCAGGGTTCTATTCATGGTGCTGAAGAAGTACCACCCGCTGACCAGTGCACTGTGGGCCAGGCAGAGAGTTAGAGTTGTAGAAGTGTCTGCCAGCAAGCCAGTGGCAGCCAGTTGTCCCTGTCTTCCATTTATTGCTCAGTGCCCACCTTGAAAGCCCAGCCCTGGGGTGCATTTCCAGTTAGGAGGCAACCTGGGTGCCTGGTGTCTGGGATGGCACTGTGGGGACACATTTCACCTCAGCATTTTCCTTGCTGATCTTGAACCAAGGCAGATTAGCTCAAGCTGAGCTCTGGGAGGTTGTAGGTGACAGAGCTGGCTAATGTAAAGCCAGTGGAGGCAGCTCTGTCTTGCAGCCCACTCGGGCACCTGCAGCGCAGTTCTCTGCAGACAACTGTGGTTTTCAGGGTGACTGTTAGTTTTCTATTCTGGTCATTGATACTTAAATGAGAATTAAACATGAGACAAATCACTTCAAGACCAAAAAAGAAAGCTATATATCACTTTTATTCAATGCAATATATACAATTAAAAGAAGCTATTGCTGTCTCTCTTAGTTTTCCCTCATATAGATCAGCTGTCATTCTTTGAGCTTTAAAGTGCTTGAATAATAAACCTGCACAGAATTGAATTACTTCAGTAGCAAGTTGATTAGTTCCCACATCCAATAAAATGTCTGTGGTATCTCATATATTTGGCATTTAATGTCGTAATTAATAAGTCTTGATCATGTGCCTCTTACAGCCACAGGTCAGTGACAACAGTGACATTCCCTTTCTCAGAAGGAAATTGAGCCTCTAAGACATTTTCCTAACACACTTTCAATTATGATAAATTGTCAGATTTGCTTCAGTCATTTCAGTAATTTTGAAAACTACTTCAAGTGTATCTTCCCAGGTAAAAGGAGTATCAAGATACAGAGCAGCTTTTTACTTTGTGCAAGTCACATTTGGGGGCGTATCTCAAATTCTTTAGGGTCATTATAGATTCCCAAATGAAAGACATGCTTGGAAATGAGCTGATCTCAAGTACAAATCTTTCCAACTGAATCTAGCATTTCCAATAGAGGACCAAATACCAATTGCTTAAAATCTGTATAGCTCCACTGATCTCAACGGGTACATGTTTAACTTATTCCACAAGGGGATTTGTCCCTTTAATTTAAAATGCTTAAAAGGATATGTTACAAATATCAGGATTTAAATTGCTCCATTTTTTTTCATAATCATGTGGACAGTATGCAGGGCTCGGCTGATGATGAAAACTTTTGTGGACATAGAAGTGTGGAACAGGTAGTGGTACTTTTACGACTTATTACCTACAACAAGTGACATTTAATCTAGAAAAAAGGTTCATAAAAAAAGGAAAGCAAAAAGTAGCAATAACATGAAACCAACATTACTGTAATTACTTCTTTGGCACCCACAGTAAAGGTACACTGGATTTTCTTATTTGAGATATTACCAAGGTCACCTTGATTACACAAGTGAAGTTTTAAAATATTAACCCTGTATATAAAAAGAAAAACCAACAAACCAAAAGCAAAACTGAAGGTAATTAATCTCTAATTGCTAGTAAGAGTAAAAAATGTAATAGAAAGGGGGAGAAAACTCTGCACCTAACCACTCTGATGCAATATGCCAAGATAAGAAGCAGAGGGAGAGAAGGAAATAAAACATCCATAAGGTTTGTTTCTCGTATTTGGAACTTTTTCCAGTTACATTCTCTGACCAAGAAATGTTTTCTCTGACTTGAAGAACTGAACCTTTCTGTTTATGCATGTAATGCAGCCAAACCTGGTATTCACACAACCAGGGCTTAGTCTTCCAAGATATTACTCATTTAAGAAGTAACATAGTTTGGGTCCTCTTTTTTTGCCATTGTCCTCCAGTGAAGAAAGTAACTGGTTGACTTCAGTAATTCCATGACTTTCCACCTCCTCCATATTCTACAGTCCTGAGAGGCTGTCATTGTACTTTATAAGTGTGAACTGTAAATAATTTAGCAAATTAAAAAAAAAAAAAAAGTTAATGTGCTGCTACAACACTTTAAAAATAATTATATTTGTATTATGTATTAGTAGGAAAGAGTCAGAAAAAAAGTAGGGAGACGAAAACCAAACATCTCCTTGGAAACTATCAGTAAAGAACATGAACACAAACATTAAACAATTTGAAAGAAATTAAAACAACAAAAAACTTTATAATGACAATTGCAAAAATGATTAAAAAGGAAATGAGATAAATATCATAGAGTGGATACAATATAGACAGAGCATAAAGAGATGAAAGGCAAATGAGGAAAAGAGAACAATAACATGGAAAATATGCACTATAATAGCAGGAAAACATGAAGAAGATGCAAAATTTACTTTTCCACCCTAATCCTTGCAGGTAAACAACCTAACGGTGTTGATAAGATCCCACAGTTATTGTCTGCAGCAATGATATCCAAAGGTGTAATTAATGGAATTTCTATTCTTTGGCTTTATAATGTACATTCAAATCTGTATGATTCTTATTAAATTAATATGGCAATCTGACTTGTTTAATATCTTCTGTTTCTAACACACAGAACCTAGTAAATAATTCTTTATGTTATAAACTACAGAATCTAAGAGAATCTCCACCTTCTAACTCTCTAAATTTATTGGTTATTTGTTGTTTAAAAAAAAAAACCCAAACAACTCATCCACAAATGACAGGATTTCTTGAAAGTGAGGAAATGATCTTAACCAGATCTGGTTTCTGCATGCAGACAAGCTCATTAACTTATAACTCCTCAGAATTAAAAGAAATGTGGAAAGGTGGTACTTGAAAATGTGAGCAATCATAATTCTTGCTGATTGTGCACAAGAACTGCCCTTTGTTATACAAAAAAGCTATTCCTGGTGTCATTCAGGCATACATACTTCTCACAACAAACTTTGTCTACACAAAGTCATTTCACACCCATTTCACCCACATCAGAAATAGCCTTTGTCACATCAATCTTCACTCACTGTTTTGTCATAAAAATCCTGACTCATCCCTATTCATCTCACTTGTCTGACTCACTAACTAGCAGGGACTGGGAATTTTACTGTGACAAGCTCATTCGATGGATATCAAAGCATCTTGCTTAACCTACATGCTTCATGTAGAAAAATCTCTATTATGCCAGTGGTTTATGTTTTTGTTTTCAGGATGGAAGCAAGGCAGATCTGCTCTGGAGGACACTTCTGAAAGAAAGAATACAGCATTGTCTTTTTAAACCAAACCATGATAAACCAAACCATGACTTTGGAGGGGGGATGGGGCTGGATGCATCACTGTGTTCTCTGGAGCTCCAACAGTATCTCATGGGAGCAGCAGTTTGCTCCATCAAGAGCTCCCCTTTTCCTTGGAGGCACCTTTGTTAAACTACAGCTACATTTTCACACCACAGCATCCTCTCCAATTAAACTGCTAAATGCATCATCTGAGTTACAGGACTACACTGCCTGATGAAGGATGTATTTTGAGCCCAAACCTGAGCCAAAGGAGATAAAAAGCTGAATTTTGGTTTTCATAGAAGCACTGGCCCCACTCAGGCAGTGTAACATCCAGCCTAAACACTTCAGAAACTTCAAGGTTTTTTAGAATTTTCTATTCCAATTTATGGTTTTTCCCTCTCAATACGAAGGGAAAAAAAAACCACAGATTTTCAAACTCTTTTACACCACTTTGGTTACCATGCAACATTCTTGCCTCCACTGCCATTCACAATGCTCCTGAAGTCACTCATCCTTCTCTGTCCCTTCTGCCCTCCCAAAATCTACCCCTCCACTTCCCTTCCTCACTAGCAAGGCTCCCTGGGGGATGAAGCAGCCATGTTCATCCACTGCGACTGTCCCATGGCCTAAGTTAGGTCTTCAGGTCTAAGAGATTTCCAGATCTTGGTCCCAGTCTGCTGGGAGAGAAGGGAAAACTGTCTTTGTTGTCCACCCCCTCACTCCTCCACATTTTAGAAGATGAGTTGAACGAAGGAGCCAGAGTACAAGGCAACCTATTAGAGGTACTCTCACGATGAGGAAGCAGATGTCCTATGGACCTAACCTCAGCTGGTTGCAGCATGAAGAGAAACTGGCACAAAGAAGAGGCAGGAAGGATGAAGTAATTGCTGATCTTTACAAGCCCTATGTAAAATACCATTCATAATGGTGATGACAGTCACTTTCAGCACACAGGCACAAAGGGCTTTTTTCTTCCATGGCACTCTGACAGCTTAGGCAGGAAGAGAGAGGTGGCTAGTGGAAGTAAATTGTCAGTGATCTGTCAGTGAAGAGCAGATTGCTTTTCCCCTCCTGAATTTTCTCTCCTCAGTTAAGATTAGTCTCTATTGAAAGTTAGGGTTCTCTTCATCACTGGCCAGCACCCACAGAGATAAAATTTCTTTATCAGATCTCTCTAAATTACTAGTTGAAGCTCAAATCATTCTGACCTTAGGAAGAGGAGGAGCAGTTGTTGCCAAATACTGAAGAACAAAGCATGCTGTAAAATAAAGCTCCATAACTAAAAATCATTAAACTTATTTTTCTGCATGCAGGCTGCTGTAGTACAATTTAAAGCCAATGCAATCACAAAGGAATTAAGGCCAATAAAATTATCATAAATAAATTACTAGTCTTACAACTACTTCGATTAGTTTATATTTAGCCACAGGTACAATAACAGAAATTAATCTGAGTAGAAAAGATTCAGTTACACATGAAATGCTGCAGAGTACCAGGAGTTCCTGAAAGCAAGGGAAAGTCTCCTTTGTTTTATTTGACTTTGTTTTGATAATCACTTTGCTGTTTACCCAGGTATAATGTCATCTTCTTTGCAGAATACTAAGATCCATGAGGAAAACAGAAATGTCTGCTAATTATTTCCTTCTAAAAGCAAACAAGAGAATGAAATGCCTTGTATAATTGAATTTGGAAAATGCCAAGAAAGTTTTTCTCTTTACAGACAAAGTTAAAGAGAGCTATTTTGGTGAGGGCTGAAAGAGGGGATGGTGGGAACTCAAGTTTCCATTTAATTTACAAGATGAACACACATTTTGTCTTTAGTCATCAAAAGGCAGCCTTTCCATAGCAGGCTAAAATAAATAGATGAAAGAAGTAAAGCCTCTGTCACAGGGACTCTGCCTTTGTTCTGTATTTGTGCAATGCCCAGAACTCTGAAGCTCTGGCTTCTAAGCCAGATATAAATAAACATGGTAGGAAGTACAAGAATAACATAAGAGAAAAAAAATAGATGGGTAACTTGAAAGAAGAAATAAAAAGGTACTTATGCTGTTTAAAGCTTACTTGTCTAGCTCTTTAGCTACTTTAGACAAAAGTAATTTTATTACAAGTCAGCAACATTTGCAATAGTCTTCTTTACAGTACTTTAAAGATATCACCAATGAAACATTAAATACATATATATTTATATAGCAATCTCATTCTGTAACATAACAGCTCAATTTTTTCCCCATGGAGCATGGCCCACTTTTACACAGCAGAGTCCATGACAGCCCTGAGTTATATAGGTCAGCATGCTGAACTTCTCCCAGTATTGACAAGGAATCTTTGTCATTTTTTATTTCCAGGGAGTGTGGCAGTCTTTGATATAAACTTATAGGCTTCAGAACCACAAAAAGTCTACTTGATCTTTAGGACACAAATGAGAGCAAGGTGCCAGCCCACCTGTAGTAGAAATCTCTCCTGGTGGCCAATGAGGGTCAGTAGCCCCTGCTCTTCAGCCTCTACAAATGATGTGTCTCACTCACTAGTCCTTGGAAAGCTGAGTCAGAATCTTGCAGGATGGTGCAAATAGGAGACACCTTTCTACTAAAATATGCTGTTCCTGTGTCCTTCAACAGAGCAATAACAATAAGGAGAAAAAAAAAGGCGATAATAATCTTGAAATGAAAGACTCCAGAAGCAGCAACAGCATTCTCCGAAACAAGACCTAGCAAGGCTTGCCTAGCTGGCTGCTTTACAGAGGTGTTTGCCTGCTATGTAATAACACATGGCAATTGGATATATTTACATACAGATCTGTGTAACCAATGAACCATGATGTACTGTAATGAAGGAGGTAAAAATAGTTACACATACACTAACTCCATTTACATTTAACAAGGAATATTATAAACTTAGATGCAACACAGAAGAACAAATACTGCTGATCCAGTGAAGAGTTTGTGCTATGTATGATCAATGGATACACATGTAAAAAAGTACTATCTTTTTTGATTAGTACTTTTCAATGGGAAATAGCAGAAAGAATTCATGGGATGGCTGTGGTCCTCTGCATATTCTTGCATGTCAGTATCTTAAGCAGCAGCTCCAGATTTTGCTGTGCTTTAGCTGCTTTGCAAAAAGGGTAACGTGAAAATATAGACAAAAGAATGGAAGATGGCTGCATTCAAACAGCTTCATAGATGATTTTGTGAAAGCATGTCAAGAAAACTTTGTCAGTTCATTGTATCAATGTTGCTAAGGAGTAAAAATATATAGGTTTTGCTCTTTTACAATGCCATGTCCCCTGCTCCTTGACTAAGAATTGCATTCATGACAACACACAGAAGAGATGGAAAAAAAAAAAGAACAAGATAGAGCAATGTCTCTGATATCACCAGATGACTGGAAGCCTACAAAAAGGAAAGGTTAAAATGTCACAGTAGCATTTTTTTTTCCGCAGAAGAACCTGGCAGAGGAACTTTTGCTATTGGTACAATTGCTGATGTGATCTGGAAAAACTGACATGAGGTTCCAATGGAGTTATTCTCAAATCATCCATGTGCAAAGAGAGCATCTGTGTTCTTTTTTTCACTAGACCACAGTGATAGTAAGCTAAGCGCCAAGGAAAGGAAAAGCTGTAGCATCATCGTGCTACATTGAAGACAACAAGGTTATTTCAGAAAACAGCCAGCCTGATATTAGTTCATATTATAATCAAAACAAATCAAGCATGGACAATTTGGAACACCTAACCAAGCTTTATACACACAAGAGAAAAATTTGGTGGTAGCTATGATTGTGATGTGCTGTGCTGAATAGCTACATTTGTCATTTAGTATTCAGATTTCCCAATCTCAAATTCTGCAATGTCCTGTGACTGCTGATTGTTTCTATAGAAATGGTCAACAATTTAGCTAAATAAAGAGATTGTAATCCAGGAGTTTTTCAAGATTCAATTTGTATTGGATTTCAAGAATTTGGGATGGAAATCCCAACATGTTTGCTGCTGTTGCATTTGTTGAACAGTATAAATCAATAAAGAACAGTGTGACTTGTAACTATATAGCAACAACAGAAAGCAAAGTGTCGTATTTAAAAAAAAAAATGCAATTTGTTGCAGAAATATAAAACAGCCTAAAAATCCTGAATCATGAAACAGTACAACAGGCATAGTTACATAAACACAGACAAAAAAATCTTTTATACAGAAAGAAAAAGAGACATATTTTTATGTCTTTAATAAATGTAGGTCTCTGCATTGATCTCAAATTACAGCAAAGAGAATAAGCCAATTATTCTGGCCCTGTGGCTAGAAGGGGAGTATAACAAATGGCAATAAAATAATCTATACAAGAAAAAAATAGAACTAAGGAAAGAAATTAAGATAGACACATAAGAGATGAGATAAGAAGGTGATAAATGAAAGAAAGGGCAAATAGAAAACCTCCACATAGATCTTTTAGCTTAGCAAATTTAATGTATGTCTTTGGGTTTTCTGTATTTACCATGGAAACATTTCTGAACATCTGAGATGAAAAGGCTGCTAATTTGAACAGGGCAAGTGTATTAGAGGACTAAAGAGTTTGAAGGAAACAGCAGCGGAAGCCAACAGAAATCACCAAAATACACACAGAGTCCTGCTAGGAGCTTGTAAATGGAGCTGAACATGTGAGCTGATGGCCACAGCACAAAGGCCTTAATCCACATTTATTGATGCAAGCTTTAAATTCTGAGTGGTAGAGGCACGGATCATTTGTCTGGCTCTTGAAATTTTCCGTGCCAGGCTATGGGCCTCTGATCAACCAGGGGCATTTTTCCCTCTGAATAGCCTAAGCCAATAGCCTATCATAATGTCAGGGCTAGGGGGGGGGGCTGGTGCTGATGGAAGGTATGTCTGTTTGGATTAAAAAAACCAGCAATTTCCCCTCAAAATAGATACATTGGTCCAAATGTTCTGGCTAAGTGGAAGTACCGTTGCATTATGCCTAGCTCAATTTTCCCTGTGGTTTTAATTGAAAGCTATATTGCTTACTGTCCATCCTAAAATGTCAACTAATTCTGTCCTGCCTTGCTGGACAGCTGCTGTGTGATGGCCCAGAGGTAAGTGATGAACAGATCCCTCAATACCCCCCACTGGCTATTTCACTTGGGTACAGAATGTCTTACTTAATGCTTGTAAAGCACTTGGAAATCCTTAAATGAAAGGCATAGGAGCACAAAATACCATCATCATTAGCTATAAGGGCCACTGCAGAGCAATGGAAAATATTCCTTTTCCCTGCCCATCTGGGGTTTTGCACACTGCCTAAGCAGTGCTCCCATCCCCTGCCAGCTCAGAGAGCAAGAGATCAAATCTGTGCCTCTGGCATAATAGTGCAGAGTGCTAATTACAGAACTACCATAAAACATCTGCTGTAATGCATAACTATAATTCCTTGGCATGCACAAACACAGCACCTAGGTGCTCGGAGCATAGCTCTGTAAGCAAATCCTATGAACCAGACTGTAAGCAGCCCTCAAGTGAGTCTCATCCCAGATGAAAGGAGGCAGAAGAGCATGGAAAGGCACCAAGGCCTCATGCCCTCCTCTCATACAAAGGAGTTGCAGCTGCAGGATCTGCAGTCACAGAAATACAGGAGCAAAACCACTGAAGCTGTCATCTAGCTCCTAGAGTAAGGTCAACTACCTAAAAGGAAAGGAGGGCCGTACTCAAGAGCACAGATATGCACCTTCCTTTCATGGCTCAGGGTGACCCAGAATTAATTGTTCACGAAACACTGAAGTCTCAGCTCACCAGAGGCAGCTTCATACAGGTTATGTCTGAGACGTAGTTATCCCCAAGACACAACCTCTCCAAGAATTCCTGTCGGCAGGCACAGCTTTTCCCAGTGCTTCCTTGCTGCCATTGCAGAGCTGTGCATGAATGGGATGTCCACTCCAAGAAAGTGCTGGCACAAACAAACAGGACATTAAGAATTAAGTTTCTGTTCACACACATTTGGAAAGGGTCAATTCTCATTTATGCTTTGGCTGCAGTTACTGACTGCAGGAACCACTGTTCTCACACACCAAATATTACATTTTACTGTTCTTTAGGATTGAGAGGATGAAGATGCTGTCCTTCTAGCATGGTCTTAAAGGACTTGGGGTGGTCTGTCTAAAAAACCCATCCAATATATCCAGATTGTAAACTGGATTATAAACTTCATTAGGAGGGAGTTTCAAGGAAAGACAGCAAATGTTGCATCATTCCCAGCTGATGTGCATGGACTTAAAAAAGTGACACACAGAAAGTGTTTGTGCTCTGCACCAGGGTCAGAGTCACTACCTGCTGGAAACTTTTTGTTAGTGTGAAATTTCTTCATGTTGCTTTCTGATGTGTCACAAAATATGTTCTTCTGTGCCTGCAGGAAATATATGTCCTAGTCTATCAAATTTCTCTTTTCACCAAAGAGGAAACACTTGCAGTAATCACTGATATAATTTAAAAATATCACATTTTGAGCACCAACAGGGAAATAAACCCATACCAGAGACCAAATCCAGACCTTGATTTCAGGGAAGTAAGGTACAAATTAAGCCATTGATTCCATAATAACAATAAATGAGCTAATGTGACTAACCCTGAAGAAAATCAGGCCAAAATGAAGAAAAAAGGAAAAAAAAAAAAAAAAAAAAAAAAAAAAAAAAAAAAAAAAAAAAAAAAAAAAGAAAAGCCACTAAAAGGCTCTGCAGAAGTTTGATGAGCAAGATCTATGGAAATGCAAAAGTTCACTGAGCTGTCCTGCTAATACCCTTACCATAAAACTGAAATTGTAGATACTTGACTTATTCATCCCCAATGTTACTAGGAGAAATGCATGACTCTTCAGCCTGAAATGTATAAAGCAAGATGAAACACTCCTTTTGATGCAAGACTAATCGGAGAAGTTGAAAGCTTTTGTGCTGAGTTGCTAGGATTTGTTTTGTCTGCATAGAAGCAACTTTAGAAATGTCAATATAAAAATAAGCAGCTTTCATAATGCCAAAATTTAATATCAAACAAGACTGGCATGTACATTCTAATCTCTGTGCTGGCTGTATCATGTTCATCTGAAAAATCTAACTATAAAAATTCTGCCAACAAAATCTGAGGAGCATACCAGAGAGGTGAACAGACTCACAACTGCAGTACACCATTAGCACACCTAGAGGGGAGACACTGTAGGCAAGATAGGAAAATTCAGTAATATGTTGAAACTATATTTACAATGTAATCAATTAGGCAAAAAACAAGCTTTCTGTAGTTTGCTACATGATGTTTATTATTTTCATTTTCATTTCCATTTCTCTGACAAGATTTCTTAAGTGAAAGTAAATTTATCTTTTCTTTCTCTTTGCATGGGTCAAATATTCCTAAATACTGGAGACCTTAATCCAAAAAGAACTAAAGGTTGCTATTCAACATGTTTCTACCATCCAAATGAAAAGTATGCAGAAAAAATCAGGCACCATCTTTGTAACCGAAAAAAGCAGCTGTAACATTAATGAGTGTAGACAAAAACCAGTAAATTATAAATGCATTTTTCTACTTCCCTGAGAGAATTTCTGGTGTTTCCTGACCAGTTTATTCTGCTGACCCAAGGGTCTTTCCCTTTCATCTTTTAATATTAGATTTTGGGAGATTCAATTGACCACAATGCTCTGTTGCCTAAATCAGTCAGCAACCTAGCATGAAAGAAGTAAAGAGAAAAAAGTATTTTAAAAGGTGTTGCTTCCATAAAAGCCAGAATTAAAGAGATTTATTGCTTCTGTCCTCAACACTGACCTGATTCGATCGAAGACTGGATATGGTGGTACATGTGTGTACATGAGAAAAGTAAGCAAGCAAAAATATCTTGTCTTTGATAAATATTTGTGTAAGTATACAGAGAAAACACATTTGGAAACTAGGTCTGTATAAAAAGCCATTTGGGACTGTATGGATTTACAGATGTCACTATATAACTTACTTTTTAAAAATTAACAATGAAATTCATTATGTTCTTCCAAATGAAAGAGCATACATAAAAGAAATAAGAGCACCATATAAGATGGCTGTGTTAGAACAGAAAAAAAAAATCTGCTTAAAGATTATACCGTAGGATCTGTTGACACCATATTATGTCAAGGCATTAAGGCCATGGACCATGCTTTGCTTGAGGTCTTTTGTATTCATCCAGACACAAGGAATTTAAGCCTGCAGAAACTGCATATGCAGCTCAACTGTGAACCCTGTGAACTGCTGAGTATTAAGGAAGATCAGTATTTTTCTTAAAGTTACTTTTGTGCATTTTTAAATTTCTTTACAGAATATAGAACTAAAATGGTGTTTTTTAAAATACAGTTCTAGCCAGAAAGGAAAATCAGGTAAATAGGGATTAATTTGGGACAGGACAAAATAATAGGATTAACTGTTCTTAGAAAGGGAAACATTAGGAAAAACAACAAGATTATTAAATCAGTGATTTTCATGAAGGAGGGTAATATATTCGGAGAAGTGGTAGACCATCCCCTCACAGTGAAGAGCTAAGCCTAAAGAAATTTTGAAGACATAACAGTTCCTTAAAGAAATTATAACTAAGGCACAAAAGCAAACTAACCCTTTGTAAAAGAGGGACAGAAAATTTAATTAGACCCCCATTAGCTAAATCACAAGCTCTTCACTGACCTTCTTTTAGAGGAAGCCATTTAAGATTACTAAGGATGGGAATTAAAGAATAGCATTAGTATATAGGGTTGAAGCGAAGCAAAGCTTACTAACCAAGTTGTAAAAGATAACAAGAAATCAACCTAGATGTACACTAGTGTGAGTAAGGCTTAAAAAAAAAAAAAAAAAGAAAAAAATTTTAAAAAATTACCTCCTTTTCAGAGAGAAACGATGTACACAAAGTTGAAATACTGCATGCCTTCTTTTCTGTCAGTCTTCACTAGAAAAATTAAGTACAATTTATATCAGCAGCAAAAGTCTTAAATAGGAAATAAAAAACTCAGAAAGACATATGATTTGTTTTCAGACTACACAAGCCTGATAAAGTTCATTTTGGGAATATGAAACATCTGAAAGTTATTTCATATTAATGGCTGCTTTTGAGAATCACTGAGAAATGGGCAGAACTCTAGAAATCTGGAAGAACTACACTAAAAAAGTGTAATTGTAGAAATCATTAAACAGTTGCCTTTACCTAGTACCTGAAAAATTATCAGCATAATCAAACAGCTTTTAAAAACTAGAAAGGAAACAAGGACATGAGTAATTGTGAAGAATGATGTTTCTCAACTCTATCTTCTTATGGTGGGATAATCTGTCTTCTGACCTGAACGCTTTTTCTGAGAGAGAGACTGGCAAACAGCATGCACTGGTTCTTTGCTGGTCCTGAGGAAGTAGACAACAACAAGGAAAACACTTCCTGGGCTTTCTTCAGAGTACTTATCAGGTGTTAGATCTCAAAAATCAAACGATGCATCAGGATAAGTCCAATAGGTGCCAGTTTTGATATATTTTCATTAGTGATTTGAGTGATGAAACAGAACTGGTCTATTTGTTAAATAAAAAGGTTATCACCAACATGAGAGAGGCAGTGATCACAATACCAGAGACCGTGATTTTCAATTATTGGTTGGTTGGTTGGTTCTTGGTTTGTTTTGAGGATAGTACTCCAGACAGCCCACTATAGTTACCAAAAAAACCCCAAACAAACAAACCAAAAAAAACCCCAACCAATCAACCAAAAAAACCAAAAACCAACAGTTGCACAAGTACAGGCTGGAGCACCACTTGCTAAATCCAGACAAATACGTGGTATTACAGAGGGCCATAGAAAGAACATGAATCAACAGTGCCATTCTCTGGCAAAAAAAAAGGTAGACATGGAAGCAGGATTATACAACAGCATAGAGTGCACTGCTTCTGTGTTTCTTAGCGCTCATCCATTTTGCTGTAGTAACGGGTTCAGCTTTGGACATTACACACCAGAAACATAGTTGTTGTTTGCTGAGATTCCTGAGGATCACAGATCCAAGATAACCTGCAAGGAAAGGCTGAACAAATTGGGCTAGCTAACTGCAAGAGCCTTCAAGTGTATTAAAGGCTTTACAGAGACAGAAAGAGGAATAATGTCCTGCAACGTCCTCCATGTCCATGAAGGGAAGAACAAGAGATAATAGGCTGAAACTGCAGACAGGGAAATCCACTTTCCATCACCAGAATTTTTTAAGAATAGGCAAGATAAGCATTTTTAGTTTGTCTTGTCATTGTCTGCAGTGCCTTCCCTCAGGGTATCCTGAAATTCCTTTAAACCCTATAATCTGTGATTTGAAGACAGTTTGCTGCCCATACAAAATCTTTACTAAGTCACTATATTTCCTTTTACTACCCTGAAAAAATGTGGTGGAAATATTTTTGAAAAAGTTATACTTTTTGGTAACTGCTCTAGTTGTCTGATTTTCCTCTAGCTGATCCGATTGTCAGATATAAGACAATATTTTTAGGAAGCATAACTTAGGCTTGTGATCTCTTTGTGATGACACTTTCCATTTCTGAAGTGATATTTTCTAGTGGAGAAAAAGCCAAACTTTATAAAAATGAAAAAAAAAGCAAGCAACATCTTTGATCTCGGGATGCCTTTTGCTCTTTACAGACATAAAAACATTGGCCGTTTCACCTCCTGTAATGAAATATTTCATATCTATTGCAGGTAATAGTTTATAATCAACAGAATTTTTAATTTCTCTCATTATTTAAAAAAAGTTCTCCTAGTTCTCCTCCTGTGTTCCATCTTGTGGTAATATAGCCACAGAAGCATTTTTTATTTTTTTTTAAGAAATGCACAAACAGGCAGGTCTACCCTGAGCACACCACTACTAGTTATCCAGAGATCTGGTAAACAAAATAAAATCAAATTTAGAAGGAATGGAAAAAAAGGAATACACCATATGCCAAATAGTTTACTATACCACTTGCTACCATGTCCAGCTTCTAAATACCGGTTTTAATTATTAACTTATTGGTCTTTAACATTACCTTGCCCTTCCCCCAAAATTTGTCTTAATATGCATTGGTAAACATCTCAGGAGAGTTTATTCAATATATTCCTCATGTGAAAGAAGTAAAATTAAAGAGTTCTAAAAAGAATGGAGTCAGCTCTCTGGACAAGAAGAAGTGTCTTTCATACAAGCGCAGATATAATGCACACATACTTTTAAAGAATTCCTCATTTAAAATGTTCTGGAAAAGTTAGCACATCCAATGCTTTCTTAGAAGATAAATATTTAATCAGTAACATCAGCATGAAACTTCTTCCAATACCCTTCTGCCCCAAATGTTCTGTTTTAACAAAGTGACCTATTTTACCATGGCTTACCTATGAATACACACCATTTTTAAAAACATAGTACATTCATGTATTTGCAAAGTACTTTAAACTGTGTAATTCTAAAGATCTTCAAAAACACTTGAACAACAACAAAAAAATCCATTTAATTGCAGCAAAATCTCTGTTCAGCCCAAAGGAAATGTACTGATTGAACTGTCAGTCATTTAAAAATTTTGCTTTGGAGCTGGAGAGTGTGCAAAAGCACTGAAAAGGAAACTGTATTGTTCATATTCACAGCTACAAAGGTATCAGAGTGCAAATTCTGAAAATGTACCAGTGTCAAGAAGCTCTCAGGCAAGTATAGCAGCTGTCTTGAGTCATATAAGATGATTGCAAGATGGTGTTGACTATTGGAAGACTTCTTATCCTGCCTGTTATAGAAATATAGATATATGGGGAAGAGGTCTAGAAAAAGGTGCACTCCTACATGAAGAGGAGCTTCTGCTCCTATTTGTTAAATGAGTAGCTCTTCAGCTGGTTATTCCAGCCAGGACAAAAGGACTGCATCTCCTGCCTCTCAACACCCACAATGGTACTGTGCTGAGGATGTCTCTATCAGAAAGTCAGTTCAGCTGTCTTTATGTTCTTGTACCTTATTGCATCTTAAGGCACATGAAGGCTGCTGGAATGCAAAGACATGAAAAATCAGCAGGACAACAAAGGTGATGACAACCAGACTGGGATGAAACAATGTGAAAATTTGTGAAGCCAGTGAGCTGTGGTGGAACAACACTGGCAAATGCTGACAGAAGAACATATTTGATGAAAGGATATGCTTGCAGAAACAGTGAGTGACGGGACTGCCAAGGTGAGTTGGATGGCTGGGTCACTGACAGAACAGGAAAGTTTCATGGCTATAAGATTATGCATGACTAATGCTGAGACAGGAATGGAATTTGTTCAAGAGGAACAGCATTAAACTAGCAGGAAATTAAGGAGACAGCGATGGCACACACCTGTTCAAGTTGCAGGCTCAGAAAAACATCAACCAAGAATTTATTACTTGTTTATATAGTAGAAGAAGCCAAATAATAACCCGGAGGTACTCAGATTAAAATCAATTTGCAATGAGTTTCTAGTCTCAAGAAATTGTAGACAAGAAGAAAGAGATGAAGATTAATCTGCCTGCTTTAAGAATGAAGAAGTATTAAACAGAGAAGGGAGATCAAGAAATACCAGACTGTAACTGAAATAGCCTACATCCATCTTTGATATAAACCACTATTAGTTCTGCCAATGTCAGTGCACACTGGCTATGGTGCTCCATTGCCTCTTACTGCCCTGTTAAAAGTCCATCAGTCAGGCTCTTCTGCCAGTGGCTTCATGCGAGGAAGAAGCAAAGGTTCTGGTTTAGCTGCAAAAATTAGGCATATCAAAGACAGAAAGTATATAAAGAACCTGTACTTCCTTTGAGACACAGGAAATGAGAAAAGCTTTGAGCTGGGGCTTGTGCTAGTGCTAGAGGTGGTTTGCTTCATTAACCCCTCAATGATGGAAATGGTGGGCAATCATAGAAAATATGTAAGTTGAAACAGCTCAAGGAAAGAAGGCAAGAAATCAGAATTATGATGAAATGTGACAGGGAAGATTTCAGAGAAAGGAGAAAAATAGAGAAGGAGAAGATGCAAATAGGAACTGACAGCAAGGAACTGCTTGGGATCATAAATGAGCTCAGTGGAAAGCAGCGTGGCACTCACCAGGCTGGAATCACTGAATTACGAGATTATACCCCCAGAACTCAGCACCGCAGCATCCTCTCCCAAATACCTGAGCAGCTCTAGATTTATTATACTGTACAGCTCCCTGCCTCTCCTAGCCTGTCCTTGTAAAAGCACTGAAGTCAATGCTGAATGGAAAATTAACCAACCCCTCTCTCTTCTTGTCATTTAGTTTCTCATTAAATTAGAGGGAAAATGTAAATGTTATTTTCTCTCCCTCGGTCTGTCTCTTCACCAATTGTTGACATGTCAGGAGCTAACAGTGAAAAGATTTAATTCAGAGCTTTGTGCTCTTTCTTCAGAAGCCAGTGGCCTTCACAGGTACTAGTAGGAACTATTCAAACTGCAGCAGTTTTACTTTCAACTAGTGTTGTGACCCATGTCCATAAAACACAAAGGAAGAACTTAAAATGAAAGGTAACAGTGTGCTTATGAAGGCATTTCTTTCCAGGGTTCAGTAGTATTCTATGCTAATTTCACATAAGGGCAAACCTTTCCTCAGATAATTTCGTAAAACTATAACATGGAAACTCTGGAAACATAAATAGAAAATTCACAAGGCTGCAGATGGAGTTTGCACCACATCATTCAGGAAAAACATTGGTGAGCCTTTTTTTTTTTTTTTCCAAGGAGATGGGAAGAGGAGAGGGAGTTTGTCTTCTTTGGCTTTCAGTGGGTTTCTTTGTTTCAGTATTTATTACTGAGTTTGATTTTAAGAATCCAAAATAAAGATAGCAGTGGGTTTTTTTAGGTCCATATATTGAACACAAAACATGCAAGGGAAGATGAGGACCGACCATGCTTGCTTTTCTCTCATCTTATTTCTCCCTCTATTTCATCAGGTTTTTCCCTCAAAAAAATAAAAAGAATGGACGCCGCCTGTGTGGTTCTTCAGTTTTAATATATTACGTGACCAGGAAAACTAAATAGCATGAAATAGGTTTCATTCAGCTGGCTACTTGTATTTTCACCAAGGTGGGACCAGACCACATATTTGGGCATGTAATTTTGGACCAAGCATTCTCACATTCATTTATCATTTTAAGGAATCTAGGAATAATTCAATGTCATTACTTTCAGACTCAATATTGAGGTTTGTGTGATGTCCTGGCTCCTCCTCCTCCTTCTCCCAAAGGATCACATGCTACAAGATGTTTTAAAATAGAGGTAAAAACCTCATCTTTCCCAAAGCAACATTCAGCCCTTACAAAAAAGTGCTACATTTATTGGAATGCACTCTGAGATAGCCATGGGGCACAGATTTCCACAGCAACTTGGCTTTCAGCAGACACATCAGTTGGGTCTGCTGTCATCCTTCCTCTCTTCAAAGTGCTTGAAGTAATGCTGTATAGACTATGGCAAACCATACTTTTTGTTTCATGGCTTTTCAGGATGAAGCATCCCCACTCAGAATTCAGCAGAAGCCTTGGTGCCCACAAAGTTTCTACAAACAGAGCAGACCCAAAGCCTGTAGGGGCAGAGGATCCCGGTGTTGCCAAGGCAAGGCAGGTTGCCTTATCCTGGCTTTCATGAGCCCAGGTGAGACACCTGACCCCCTATTTTTTTGTCACAATTCATCACCCTCTCTGAGAGGAAAATACTGCCATGGAAACCCTGATTTTTTTAGAACTCAGTGTCCACTTTGAACAGCCTAGGATTTTGGTTCTTGTCTCTATCATGATGTTTGAAATAATGCCCCCTAGATAAGAAGAAAAAAGCCTCCTGATCCAGTTCTTCAGCAGCAAAGTTCCCAAGGTGATAGAGCTGGAAACAACTCAGCACTTCGCGTCTGACCCTACACCAGGCTGGGCACCTTTCCTAGATCTTATCCTGTCATTGCCTCGAAACTGTACAGTATTTTTCTCTGCTCTATATTTTCCCCTAAATTTATAAAACTTCTCTTCCCTCTTGATCTTCTGCAGAACTCTGGTAGGTTTGGGCCTATGCTGAAGCATGCATAGTGACATTCTGGTACTATGAATGTCAACAGCAAAACATTCAGTGGTTAATTAGAAGTCCCACATTCTCTTCAGTTTTATTTAATCTTTTGTTGTTTGGGGGTTTGGTTTGTAGCCTTTTGTTTGTTTCTTTGTTATGTTTTGGTTTGATGTGGAGGTTTTTTGGTTTTTTGGTTGGCTATTTGTTGTTGGTTTTTTAGGGGGGGTGTTCGTGAGGGCTTTTTTTTTGTTTTTTGCGGGGGTTTTTTTTGTCTGGTTTTTTTCCAGATTGAAAAGCCTCTTCTAAGTAATCATAAAAGCTCTTGAAGAGTGAGACCCTCTATCTTTCCACAGAATTAGTATAGCACAGGTTGCTTTGCTGTACAGCTGGAGGCATCCACTTACAAGTAGAAGACTGGTTCCTTCTCCTCAACTAGTCAGTTCTCAGCCAAGAATTTAACAAAGGGAAATAATTGTTGTGTTTATTTGAAATGTTATTCCTCACCCTGCTCCAGGGAAGTTAAAAATAATGTTTTAACACTTTTCCCTCTCCCTAGGAATTTCACACTACTTATTATAGAAAAACATATTAAAACTGCCAGGGTTTGAGCCTGGCCGATAACAAAGGACCATGCAGCCACTCATTCCCCCATTACAGGATAACAAGGAAGAAATCCATCTAGGACTTCAGGGGTCAAGAGAAGGGGTATGAGATTTTAACTCACCAATTGTGATCAAAACAGATTCAACTTGGGGAAACAATCAATTTAACTTATCATTAATAGAATCAAAACAGGGCAAAGAGAAAACATAAACCAATGCTTAAACACTTTCTGCACACCCCTCCCTTCTTCCTGACCTCCAAGTACTTTGTTCTTGATATCTCTACCTCCCTCCAGTGACACAGGGCACAGGGAATGGGGTTCACACTCCAGATGTCCTAGGCTGTTCTCTGCCACTCCTCCCTCCTCATGGAAAAGGATTCCTCACAGTCTTTCCCTACTCCAACATGGGGTCCCTCCTGTGGGAGAAAGTCTTTCATGAACCCCTCAAGCGTGAGTCCCTCCCTCCAGGTTCAGTCCCTCAGGAGCAAACCGCTCCAGCACAGGCAGCCCACAGAGCCATGGGCTACTTTGGGAACAATCCCCTCCATGGCTGCAGGCCCACAAAACCTGCTCCTCAATGGTCCCTCAGTGTCTCCTCCATTGGTGCAGGGGACAGGCTGCCATATCACCAAGGGATGTAGAGAAAAATCTTTTCAGGCACCTTCTTCCTCTACTTCCTCACCAGTCTTAGTCTCCTTGCTCCAGCATTGCTCCCTTATCCTGTTCTCTCTGGTGGTGCTCGCACTCTTGGTGTTGCTTTCTCTCACCTCCCCCTTCTCCTCTTCCCTGCTCTTAACTACCATGTGTTTACCTTTCTTGAATATGTTAGAGGCAGAGGCACATTTTTTTGTTCACTGATAGCTTAAGGCGGGCCAGGCATTTTGGAGTGGGGAGAGCTCATCAGCTACTTACACAAGCCACCTTGCTGGGGGACCCAAAAAATGGCACCTCATCAACACAAAACAAAGATCTTAATATTACAGAGGGGAATCAGGTTGAAGAATAATGCTTTTTCCACTCCCCACACAGCCTTTTCTTCTTCAGGGACAAGAACAGATACTACCATCTCTTGTTGATTGTGAAGAGGAAAGAAGGGATATAGGAGGGAAACAGTCTGGGGGATGAACACAGCTATGCTTTCTTCTCTGAGGTACAGAGGGGCTGCCATGGTCAAGAACTGTGAGGCAGCTACAGAGAAAACCATTTGCCAGAAGGTCCCTCCCTGACTCTGAGCACTCCTGAACCCAGTGTGAGAGCTGGTGCCTGAAGGCACACACAGATCACCAGCAGCATGGGAACAGAGGCAGCAAATCTGCAAGGAGCATGAGGGAAATCCTGTGGGAAAGCAAAGGTGAAGAAGAGATTTAGGGCAGGGGAAGGACAGCAACTGAAAAGAGCATTAAGTCTTTCAAAGTTAAGAGAGCAGAATGGACTGAGAATAGGGGGGAAAAAGATGAGAATAAGGATCTTGAAGACAAAATATGAGAGTTGGAAGAAGAAAATACAATAAAGCATACCAACAGATCATGAAAATATTTCTAAGAGTCCAAGAGCTTTCCATACTACCTACTCACCCTTTTTTTGCTTTATTTAAGAAGTCATTACAGGAGGAAAAGGACAACCTTTGGGAGACTGAGTAGGAGAAAACTAAATGCCACAACATAGAAGAAGCCGAAGTATGAAGGGTCAAAACATGGCTTTCATAAAGATGATAGTGAAAAATAAACTTGTGGACTGCATCAGTGGTCCAAGGGCTCTTTTTACATATGAACATTTCAGCAAAAATCACTCCACTGATACAAAGTGGTTTGTGTGATAGCTGATGTTATCTGCATTAAGGTCAAACACTTTAAGGCTAGCTAGTCAGCTGCAATCATGCAATGGATAGGAACTTATGTGGTTGGAGCAGTGACTTGAAAATGTTGAAAGTACAATGACAGACATCTTTATACCTATTTTCCTGCAGACTAAGTAGTTACATATAGCAGCAGCGGGGGATTTCTTTTCTAACTGGGCAAAGAAAAAGAAAACAACAAATAAAATCTGTAGGAAAAAATACTGTCCTGTACATTATCAGCTCTTCTTATTTTCAGAATAAAGGAGTAATAAAACACAGTCATTTCTGCTCTTCGGAACATCTTATAGTCAAACTCAATTCTGTCTCATGTTGAACAGTCACACAAGGGAAATCATTCTTGAGCTACTTGGCTTATCAGCATGTTTAAGAAGAGAAAAGACTACTTGCTTACTGCCCCTTTTGCTTCACCTCTCCAACTCACTGATGAAAGCAGCTGAGCAAACAGGATTTGGAAAGAAGTTTGCAATTTACATGGTAAATTCTTATCCTCTCCAAACAAGAAGAATGAGAAATTATTCAGAGAACTATCTAAATCACAGTGATTCCTTTGTAGTCACACAATGTTTCAGACTACCCCTAAAATGTAGCTCTTGCTTGCTGAGCATTTAGATCAGTTCCATTAATATTTTCTTGAACTGAGATAGATCTGTATGTTCTTTGATTTCCTGCGTCAGGCTATTACTGCCTATAAAGAAACTCTGTATAACTCAAAAGGCAATGAGTCTGAAGTTGTTATTGAGATGCCAGAAGTAACTAAAGTTACTAAGTCGGCATGTATCTTAGTCTTATTTTGAAAATGATAAGCAATTTCATTATGCTTTTTTGCAGCAATACATGTCAGCTCTCTGCTAAAAGGAATATTCACTCTTATTTTCCTTTTTTATTAATCTGCGATTGAACTTAACTGTCTCAAATTTGTAAATTCTTTCTGGATTAAATTTATTATTAACTCTATTAACAAAACATTCACTGTTACATGTTAACTGGTCAAACTAGGTTCAAAAATAAATTTGTGGAGCTTTGAGCTTTGGTGAATAAACAAGCAGATTTCCAAAAAAAAAAAAAAAAAACCCAAACCAAACAAAAAAAAACCTCTGCAAAATAGTTATCAATTGCAATTAAAAATATCAACTAGAACCAAAGTAATGAGCCTTCAGATCCAGCTAATGTATGCTGGGATTAATTCACAATATTTTTAGTATGCAGTGCAGTAGTTTGCTAATGCTTTGTGGTACATTTCAATACAAAAATATATATTGAGATGACAGATAAAAGTGTTACATGGTGTTTGTCCTTGGATTAAAGGTTCCTTATTTGTTTGCAAGGCGACAAGAAATAACAGCTTCTGAAAAACTGATAGAGCTTGTCATGTTGCAGGTCTATTGAAATTTTCCTCTATTCTCTAACTTTTAATAGAAATGGAAACATGAAATTGCATAAATCAAATCTTAGAAGCTTATCTTAAACCTTAAAAACAAAGCAGCTGACATAACTCTTGGTAAGTTTTTAGATCAGAGCAGAGAAATACATAATAAACAATGTTTTGAAACTTTTATTCAGTTTCTAAATGACTTGAAGGACAGTCCTATGATGTATACATTAACATTTAACCTTCAAGTAATAAAGGCATGAAGACTTATTATTCAAAATCAGCTTGGAGGGCAAGATGGTAGTTGTCATCTTGGAAGGCAAAAGTGGAAAAATTGATATATTAAGCATGCAGGATCTCCCACTCTTAATCAGTAAAAATATATGCTTAAATTTCCATTCACCCTCCCATGCTGGGAAAGAGCACTCCAACCTCATTAATGCTGACAGGAAAGATGAAAGACTAGTAGTGCCTAATCTGGAAGACCTACACACTGCAAAAGTATGGTATTTTCTTTTATGTAGGAAAAGAGTGCAAAAGAGTGGCATTTTCTTTTGTGTAGGAATACAGTAGTTCAAAAGGAAAAGTTAGGATACTGAATTTAAAGCCAAGAGCACTGAATTAATCTAAACAATTTATTGATATACCTGGAAGACCCTGTGAACAACATGTCCCATAACACAGAGAAATGTGAGACTGGAATTTATTAATCTAAATTGGAAGGACGACAAACACAGTCTTAATGGCTACTCATTTTGACTTTCTGACTTTTGTGCTTTTTGTTCCTCAGTCTTTGCTTTTCTAAACATCCAGAAAACTTAGGGCAGACATGTGGAACTGAAGGCAGGTGTGTTTTGGCTCAGTTCCAGGTATTTTCTTCTGTATTTGCTTGCAAGCCTCAGGAGTTGCCCAAAGCACTACTTCAGACCGCACAAATTAACTTTTGGCTACTTAATTATCTTTTGTCCAAACCCTCATCAGGACACTATTAAATTCCCTCTACCAGCCTAAATACAACAACTTGTATGCTCAAGTTTCATGTCTGTCCCTAAATGCTTCTACATTACATATGCCTCTAGCAAGAGAAATCTATTCTATTGTAGTATCTCAAGAGGGTATTTTGGGAGAGGTTGTGAAGAGTGAACCCTGCTCACAGCTGCTTTTGTAATCTCCCTGGAAGAAAAGAATATAAAGTAAGAGGTATCAGAAATGAATTGTTCCAATACAGCTAATGAAAGATCTGCACTAGCATTTGCAGGCATACAACAAACAAAAAATTAAATTAAAAAAAAAAAAAAAATCACCCACACCATATCTACATGTGCAAAAAAATTATTAAAGCGTGGCCATTTTGTCCCATAGCTGCTAAGTTAGCATAATCTTCTCCATCAGGCCATTCTATGTATTTGTAGAAGCAGGGAAAAGTAATTTAAAAAATGCAATTTAAAAATAGTATCTTTATCCAGGCAGATTCTTCTCAGTGATACAGCCACACAAAAAGGAGATGTGACATAGAACAACATTTTGCCAGCCTATCAGCTGGCAAAACAAAAATCCAAACTATAAATAAGAAAGGGAACAACTTCTTTTGATAATGGCAGACATAAAACTAAAATGATTTTGCTTTTAGTAGGGTAAATGTCAATACTCAAAATGACCACTCTGAAGTAGTGGGGGGAAGAAAGGGGGAAAACATGTAACAACAGTAGCTGGTACATTTGCATTTATTCCTGCAATACTTGCAATGCAATCAGACAGAAAATTCCTCTAAAATATTGGAGATAGTCTGAACTTTGTGTTCCATGAGCATCCACACACTAATTAAAAAAGACTGCAATTAGACAAACTATTCAATGAAAGTCAATCTGGAAATCAATTATAGGTAAAACAATATATTACTTAAGGAAAAATTACAACTTTGCACTGAGTTGTATATATTATACCTGGATTAATATCTTAGAATCGGAAGTTTCTTATTTCATAAGTTCACAAAAGCTCTTGTCAAAAAACCTTCTTCGATACTATAAACTGTGCTACACACTATAATGAAAAAATCCCAAAACAACTCCAAATAACCAAGATAAAGTGGAAAAAGCCCTCAGCAGTTTAAAATTCATTCTTGATTAAACAGACATTTTGGAGGTTCACTTATGTTGAAATTATAATTGAAATTTTTAGTCCCAGTTTGTCTAAAAATCACGCATGCAATTAAGTGCGTTGTTATGATACCAGAAGTTGCATTTTAGGTTTTAAAGATACAAAATTAAGTCAGAGTCTGGAAAAATAAACACAACAACAACAAACAAAACAAAACCAGAAAAACAAATACCCAGACTTATACTGAATGCTTATTTTTTTCATCTTGGTTGTATTCATTTTTGTTTCTTAAAACAAAGGTTGTGCTAGCTACATGAAATTTTCTAGAAAGAGAATGAAGAAATAAGGAAGAAAAAAATCAACAACAGAGTAAGCCCTGTTGAACATCTATTTATCAACCTGACCTAAGATAATATTACTCTCATATTCTCTCCTTTCCTTGTTGAAAGTTGTTGGGAATGGCTCTAGTTTGTGCCCAAATGTCAATGACCCCTAACAGATGTTTTAGTAACTGAGAACAGCAAGAGCACACTATGAAAGCGACCCAGTCATCCTCCCTGCTGGGGATGCTGATGAATGCTGATATAAAACTGCTTTAGTCCCACTTCATCTGAGCAGCACAGAACAACAATACTCTACAGACTGATCTCACTTTTCTACTTCCTGAGCTCATAATGCCCTTGCTTTATATTCCTGTGTTTTCGAAAGGGCAGAAACAAAAAACAAAGTGGGGGAGGAGGCAAGGTGCAGATAGAGCAGTGGACTAAGGAAATAAAAATATTACTCACTCAGACTCATGAAAGTCAGGACAAGACTTGAGAAAAAAAAGCTTGCTGAAGTTGGGGTTTGATGGCTGTGAGCTTTAAGCGTGCCCTTTGTATGAGGCACACAAAGTTTCCTGCTTAATCAATAAAATAGACTCAAGCAATGGGAAAGAATTTATTTGCTCAAATATTACCTGACTCTGAACAGTTTGTGCCAGAAAGGGTCTCCAAAGGTTTGCTCTCAGAATCAGTTTGCAAGGGCTATTTCTGCCACTCTCAGATGGCTGCTGCACTGACTTCTCTACCCAAGGGCTGCCTCTGCTGCTAGTATTTGTGACAGTATTTGGACTTCTATGACATCAGGACCCTCTTTGAACAGTTAGGGGACTGACAGGATGCCCCTGGCAAACCAAGGTGGGAATACCCTGGCTGAATTGGGAAATCCTGAGGGAGCCCAGAAGGGAAAATTAAATACAAAAAAGTCAGGTTGAGAGAGAGGCTCCAAGGGAAATATCAGCCGTATGCTGATATTGGATATGGGACAGGCAGAGCTTAGCTGGAACTGAAACAGATGAGAGCTGAGCAGGGCAACATGGAGAGGGTCTACAAGTACCTTGGCAGCAAAATCAAGACACAGGAAAACATGAAGCTGCCAAAATGGGGAGCTGACCTATATAGGAAAAGCATGGAAAAGACCAGGTGCTTAATGCCTGCTTTGCATTAGTCTTTACTGATGAGGTCTTGTCACAGTTCCAGTGTCAACTGGAGTAGACAGGAACTATCAGACAGAAGAGATTCAAATTATGAAATATCTGAGTAAGCCAAATGCATGGCCTGGAACAGGATAAAGAACACCCAAGCATGCTGGTCACTATCTAATCTTCAAAGGCTGTGCTGACTCACATGGTCCTCAAGGACTATAAAAAGGTAAATGTCATTGCTACCTTAAAAAACAACTCCCATCAGAACAGCAGGACTAGGATTCAGGGAACTACGAACTACTGAGGTACCCTGTAGTCCCTGGGAAAATTATTTATTCAGCAAGCCCTCATGAAAGGCACTTCAAGGCACTTCAATGCGTATGAAGGACAGGAAGGTAATCTGGAACAGTCAGCACAAATTTACAAAAAGGCAATTGAGCAATGTGATTACCTACTATGATGAAATGACTGGCTCTGTGAACCAAAGGACAGCTGATAGTGTTAAATACCTTCCCCTGTAAGCTGTATGACAGCCTGGACTGACCCCTCAGGCAGTTTGTGAATGGCACCAGAGGTGGACACACTGTAGTGCTGGTGTGACAAGTTTGGAGAAAGGACCAAAAAGAAAACTCAGGAGTTTTAACAAGAACAAAAGGAAATTTCTGCACCTGGGGCAGAATAAGCTGAGGCAACACTACAGGCTGGGGGCTGATGGGCTAGAAAGTGGCTTTCCAGTGGAGGCAACTTACCTTATTTAAAGCATACCAAGTTCTTCCATCTACTAGCAATAAAGCAGACCTACCTCATACAGCAAATTCAACTTTTCATTCAATTTCTCAGCCTAAAAATAAGTTGCGGTAATCTGAAAAGGTGTCAGAAGGAAAATGAACATCAGAAAGAAAATCTGTCATGGAATAGAACTAGGGCAATATACTTCTTAAGTTTTATTCTTGTCATAAATTCTGCACCTGGTCATCCAAACTAGTCAGAAAGGGGGACAAAAAAACCAAAACCAAACACAACCCCAAAAAATTGCAAGAAAATCTGATGACCCATGACAGTCAGAGAGACAATGAACATGATGTGCCAAGCACTAGACATCTCATACTTGTCTGAAAGAAGGATCCTGTCCTACTTTATTCCATTAATGTCACCACTTTTATAATTTGGCATTACTATTCAATAGTGATGTCTTTTACTTTTCTTCTGAGAAATTTAAATCAACTTTGATATTTAAAGAAAAAATACTGGGATAACCAGTTTCCCGTTCATAACATTTACTAGGTTTCAGTAGAAACTTTATATGAATTTATATCTCTCTTGCACTGAATTTTGCATGCTAGACAGATTGAGTTCATGTTCTGTAAGTATTCCAGAAAGCAGAACTAACATCAAAGTAAAATTGCCCAGCTTTCTGTTCGATTTGTAGTAGGTTCACATTTTCACATGATGTGCATAATATAAGTGAAAAAATGGATGAAGTCAGCCAGAATTATTTTTGTAAAACAGAAAATTATACATAGAATTTCCATTATAAGCAATAAGGAAAAAAAAAAAAAAAAGAAACCACAAACAAAGCAAATGACCAAAATGCAAAATGCAGGTTCCTGTGTTCTCTCTCCCAGCCTACACCCAGGGACCACCAAGAGAGATGCCAAACACCTCTGGCCCAAGGCTTGATCCTTGGCATGCCAATTGCCCAGCCTGGATCAACAACACAGACAGTAGTCGGGTGGGAGATATCAGCCCAGATGTTATCTGCTGCAACTCTGGGTTTCAAGGGACAACTGATCTTTTCTAAAGCATCAAATGCAGATTTCAGATATTTCTCCTGAGTAAACCTAGCAGAGTTTTTTTTCCCCTTATCACAGAATTCCTGTAGCTTCTCAATGAGTTGCTCATATTTAACTTACTTGGAGGAAAATCCTGTGGTTGTCCTAGGAACGACATATATCATGATGTGAAACTTAAATGCAGATACACACCTACACAGTAATCAGTCTTAAGCAGATGCAAAACCTTCAGTACAACTCCTAAAGTCAGAAGTTATATGCAGGTGAAGACAGGCTTTATTCACACAAAGCAGTCCATCCATTTGATGGGCAGCACTACTGGCTCTCCTCAGAAGTCCAATTTGGTTCAGTCTACTTGTATTTCATTTTGTATGTGTTGGGCCAAGTCACATTTAAAGCTTCAATTACTCATGTCAGTTTTTATTCATGTAGTCAAACGGCCCTTTTAACGAAAGGAAGGCTAGCAGTCCAGAACACACACTGAATATTTAACAGTCAGAATCAACTCAAGCAAAAGCATGAAAAACAATTGAGGAAGCATTGTAGATTCCCCTTATGTGAAGAACAGGAGTTAATAGGAGAGCAGCTAGAAAAGCTCTCCAGGCACCCCAGTTACATGCAAGCACAGAAGGCAGCAGAATGCCAATACCTCTGGGTGCCTGCCCCAGGGGCTCCACTTGTGAAACACACAGCTCAGATCATGGGAGGTGAAGCTTTCAGTAGGCAACCATGTCTTTTTCCAGAGTATCTTCTAGTCCCCAGAGACTCAACTTCTAAAACCCAGGTTTACACGGCCCAAGTAATGTTTACTGTATGACATCTTGGCTGCCTCGGCCTCAGGCCTGTTTATCTTTGTTTTCCTTTCTTGCCTAAGGAATTGGACTGAATACTTTCCCAGTAATGGGACTTCTGAGAGCTTGGTTTCAAACAAATAATAAAATTCAAAACGAGCTTTTCTGATTTCTTTCTTTGGTATAGTGTTCCTGCTTCAACTCCTGCCAAAGCTCCCCTCCCAAGGCAGACAAAAGTTTCTTCCAGAGTACCTTCCTCCCATATATTAATAAATCATTACTCCCAGGTCTGTACTTGCAGGCTTTTTGTTGTTGTTGTTGTTGTTCCACTGACCACAAGGTAATTCTATACAGATTTCCAGCCAAGCACTGTTGCTAGCTTAATTTTTGTTTTCTCTACCTAGGGAGATCAAATTCACAGAGGTTAAGCCATGCCTACCACATTAATACACACAGTACACTACAATTATTCTGCTAAAATTTAAGCAGCATTAGCATATTAAGCAGCATTGCTAATTATAATTAGCAATCTCTCATATTACCATGTTACAGAATTAGAAAACAATGTGTAATCTAAGAATTTTTTTTGTCTGGTTCTTTTCACCCTCTAGGTGTTACAATTAATTATGCCAGTGTTGTTTGTTTTGGGTTTGTTTTTTTTTTGTTGTTTTTTTTTTTAGTTAATGGTGATCAGTGTAGATAATTTTGTTAGATTCCCATTTTCTAGCTGAGGGGTATCACTTTCATTCTAAAGTGCTGATTGCTTCTTATCTAAGTTTGAAAATGAAATTAGATACATTTAAAATCATGTTTCTTATATTGTCTGACTATGTAGATTTGTATGGTAATTTAAAATCTGATAAGCTATGAGTTGCATAAGGCTGTGTAATAAAGCAATCACAACAGTTGACACTTCAGAGAGAATTAAATTGAGTTGCGTCAAAAGAGAGACAAAAAATTTGTACCACTGCACACTGGGGACCAGAGTGCTGGGGGAAACATTTAGGACTAGAGAGTCATTACTTAACTTACATGCAGTGCCCTCATTTTCTCTGCATGACTGGACAGGTGCATCCATTATATGTTATTTCAGGAGGAAGAATAAAGGAAATAAATGGTCAAATACCAGGAGCTTCCTTGACTGAGATTGACTTGCTGAGGATTTCTGTGATGGGACTTAGATTACAGGCTTCTCCTAATGCAGTTCTCTTTACTTACTTTTGCACAGGCATGGAGGGAAGAATAATAAGCTAGGAGTGACCCCAATCCAGTGGATGCAGGTTCTTCTAGAAAAAAATTCACATTCTCCTTACAGGTGGAGCAGAGCAAAAGAAACTCTTTTGCCTTCAGATTTTAATGTAGCTTCAAAAACAAAATTGGAAACGGAATTATGCATAAGAAATAAGAACTCTGAAGAGAAATGCCCTTTTCAGCACAAAAAATAAAAAAGGGAACCAAGAAGTGAATTGGGTGCTTTTAGGGAAGGATGATGCCCCTGGAGAGACTGTTAGGCAGCACTTGATTTTGTAGGATGGCAAGCTTCATGCTGATTTTCTTCATAAAAGAAGCCACCCTAATATACACTTCTAGATGGTAAGTCAGGGCTGTTACGAAACATGCAGAAACATGGTAGGACAGAAGAGGTGAAAAGCACAGTCTGTAGCACGCTAGGAGAAATTTCTCTAGAGCTCTCGCACACTTGAAAACACAATCTTGAAGCCTCCAACAACTACAGCAGGAGCTGCTCTAAATAGGTCTGGGCAGGTAGAGCAGAGGATCACCACTCCCAGACACTCCACAGGAACCATCCTCCCCTAACAGAGAACATGAACCCCTTTCTTCCCCTTTTAATTCTGCTTCTGAAAAAACTGCCTTTCATTATAAGCCAACTTCATTGATACACTTATGCTATAGCCAAAGCACCTCATTAGAGCTGGTGACTGGAGAAGACTTGAGAAGCAACATACACTCCTCCTGTAATACATATTAGTGGCATTTCAAAAATCTGTATTGTGATGGCATGGGTTGTGGCTTATACAAATGTGGCTTTTTTAACAAGACAAAGATATATATATATATGCTGAGACAATGCACATTTAAGAACAGATGAGCTTTTGTCTGAAAAGCAGAGCTGTGAGCTACTTGTTTTAGTCATACTATCCATACTTTATGGCTGGATCTTGATCAAACAGTATTATAACCATTGTTCTTGCAGATTTCGTACCTGAGTGGTAGACACTGCTGTATCATCAGACAGCAGAGCCACAACACAAGACACATCCCTTGCCTGGCTGCACAGCATTATTAGCTATCAGAAATAGGATGCAAGCCCTGGGTGAAAGGAGGCAGTAGAGAAACTTTACTCTGAAACAGGACCATCCTGAGTTAGCAAGCAGTGTTTCCACAGGAACCAAGAGATAATATTCTCCTGTGCTTTTAGAAGACAGACTTTAGCATTTCCTACTCTCCTTCTTTCATAAAGTCCTGTGCATGGCTGGAACAATTTGGAAATGGGCCTAGAACATGTTGCTGAACTACAAAAGAATTCATGAACTCTCTATTTCCTTTAACTGTATCAAAAATTGAGTATCACAAATACATCAAGTGGTAATTTTTTTAAAAATTAACAAATAGTGTCTTTTCCACATCTGAAAGGGTTTAAATGCTTCTGTGCTGCTATCTTCCATTAACCAGAATTTTCAGATGTGAATGCCTGCTGTTAAAAACAAACACACAATATTTTATTAGCAAATATTAGCTCTAATGGCTCAGATCAGCTGGTGAGAGTTTGCTTGGCAAATCATCTTCTTCTCGACTTCTGCACAACGCCCTTTCTTAGGCTGGGCTGTTAGCACAACTGTGCTTCTCCTTTCCTTGCTTTATTTTCTCTACTTCTGGCCACAGCTTGCTCTACACAGTCCACCTCCCTCCAGGCAGCTCAACTGGTCATCGGGGTGAAACAGCCTCCCACTTGCCCTCCAGAAACCATCCTGGTGACACAAAACACTGCAACCAGGCCAGAATTAGCACCAGGCACCTGCTTCTCACATTTGCATCTTCCCAAATCAGAAAGTGAAGCATGAGCAAATAAAAACAATATCTTCCCTCATTGTCCCGAATAGTTTGTGAGCAACCAAAATATAAGTGTTCTATCGGGAAACCCAGAACTGAGCAGCAAATGTTACCAAGAAAGGAATCAGCCTCAACCCTTAAATCACTTAATGCCTTCCTTGACATGGACTAGGGAAGCCAAATCTCATCTGCTTCAAGGGGTGAAGGCAAGGAGGGGTACTGCTGGCAGGACTTAACTTCTTATCATGCCCTTTTATCTTTAGTATTCCTTGTTTCTCATCTGACACCTCTCTGCTATAGACTGCAGCACATTTAATGCCAGAGATTCACGCTGGATTTTTTCCCATGTCAAACCTATAGCAACAGAGAATTCTGTCCATTTCTGTGAAATATTTCTCTATCTCCTTCTTCTCCATCAAAGTCTCTTTAACAGTATCAGTTTAATGAAGCTGCATAAGTCCAGTTTAATTCAACTGTTATTAATCTTGGAACTTTAACGTTATGTTTTCACACTGCTCTAACACAGCCAAGCATCAAGTAGTATCTGCTATTAAAATGCTTTTCTTGTGAGGTATTAGTAGAATATCTCTGCATAATCAAGAGCAAAAACAATTGCATCCCTTCTTTTGGCAAATGATCAGCTAGGCAAGATTCTTAGACTAACCAAGCAACTTATACTAACACCACATGCTCAAGAGTATTCATAATCATGCAAATATCTTTGGCCCATTGGCTGAGTTTCCACAAGTGAACAATTAGTTTCTCCTCTATAAATTTTAATAAGCATAGGGCAAACCATCTATGCTGTAGCTTTCTCCTCATCTCATTATTACAGAAAAAAAATGATTCGGCATTTGTCATCTTTCTCTACATATTCAGAAGAAAATTGTTCTTGGTATTTGTCAGCTTCCTCTTTTAATAAATTTTTGTAAACAAAACCACACATTCATTGCTCTTCAGATTTCTCTGTAGGACTTGAGAAGAGAAAGTTTTACTTGGCCAGTTGTCATTCTTCAGGATATTTTTCATAACCAAATTACTCACCATTCATCAGCTTTATGTGGATCTACTAAAAAAAGGAAGTGCTTGCTCCACTTTTCACTGATGCACAGATGCAACCTCATTATAGTCCAAGGATGAGCAACTCTAGATGCATAAACTCATACACAATTAGCATTATGGGTAGATCTTCTGTACATCAAAAATACAATTTGTGCAAGCAGCTAGGGAAGACTTCCCCATGGTTATTAATTAGAGTGGGTAATTAAGACTATTAATCTTACCATTTTTTTTCTCCTAATTTACTGCAATTTACTTGGTAATAAATAACTATGATCTTTTGGACGATTTGTCTTATAGCCCTGAACAAGAAATTCCCTTTCAGGAAAACAGCTAAGCATGGAAAGTGTATTCTCTGTAGCCAGTACAAACTACAAGTAGCAGAGGGAAACAAAGCCCAATTTAAGCATCTGAATCAAAGACAACTGAAGTAATTTAAATTACACCTGGACCAAGTGAGTAGCAAACTCTTCACTGCTCTCACACTCACACTTGTCCATTCAGTTGGTCACAGGACAGACAAAAGTGACAATGAGGAAGAAAGAGGAATTCCTTAATGTTGTCAAGGTAGAGAGGAATCTAGTGCATAAATACACTCTACTGCTCCTTTAGATTTGCAACTGCTGCACTGGCAAGAGCTTCCTAGTATTACACTGCTGACTGCTGTAGAGCTCTACTGCCAGTTTTCCAAGAGGCCAACCACTGTCTTGTCCCATATGGAGACAGGGCTATCGCAGCACCCAAAAGCAAAAATTTTTTTTTGCCGTCTGCAGTTAGCAAAATTTTCCATCTGATTTGTGATATTTTTCATACAAGCCTTGTACCTCTGTAATGTTTAATACTTTTCAGAAGCACACAAAGCACTGTCTGTCACAACCAGCTGTTTCATTCCTACACCTTCCCAAGAGAGCTCTGAAAGGGAATTTTATTAGCTGGCTCCAAATGCAATAGGCCAGGTGTGCAGAGATTATGACAGCAGACACTTTAACTAATTTAGAGAAACAAACAAAAAAATAAATTGGTGACAATGAAGACTTCTGAAGATAAGTTTAAGACTGCTGCTGCATAGGTAGGAGGGGTGGCACAGAGTGACCTGCAGCTCTGGGTCCATCACTCACTAAAAAAGGTTAGGATAACACATTTAGGTACTGGACCCTAATCATCCAGACTAGTTGTTTCCTAACTGTTTTGACTATTTCAGCTATCCTCCTCCATCATAATGTCCAAGTCCATTAAACAGATACAGCTCACTCTGGAGGTGATACAGATGAGACATCACAGGATCTGGATTCTTTCCTCTATATGGTTATTTATTACTAACCCGGAAGGTTCACAACCAAAGAAAACTACTCCGGTTGCAATGAAATCTTTGATGTGATACAAGATGTTTCAAAGTGAGAAAACCACACTAAGTATTTAATAATAAAGTGGGCTTCAGGACTCAGAGGAATCCCATGCTCAAGGACAACTTATGTGCAGATTTGGCCAATCTGCTCATACAGGCTGGACGTGAAGTTGTGGGTTCCATATGGCCTTGAGGTGACGGACAAGGTCCCTCTGTTCAGAGCTGTAGATGTAGCATGTACACTCATATACCATCAGGGTGGATGGCGGTTAGTTACCTGTAGATATTCCCAGTGCTTTATAGACACATATTAAGCCTGAGCTCCATCTCCATGGGTTTAGACTCTGAAAAGCATTTGAAGTTTTAAAATAGAATCCAATAGCCCTGAGTGAGGCTACTTAATTTTCCTTTCAAGGTGTTTTGAATTCATATTTAGTCCCCTTCTTAAAAGGCCATTTTTGACCCAATGGGCCATGATGGCTTCTTCAAAGCAAGCTACAGTTTAACAGTCAGCTTCTGTTTAGTTCACAGATCATTGACACAATGGGATTTAACAGCTGTTTGAGAGCTATTATAGTCTTTCATGTCAATCTGGTTGTCAAGGGTGTACAACAAATATCAAAAATCTTCAAGAATAGTTTTAATTGATATTTACTGACCATACACAAGTAAGCCTTTATGCTCTAGTTTTTCCTCCAAAGGGTAAAGCCAAAATACCCCACAACATGGGAATTAGAGCTGCCAGAACAAATTGGTCAACACAGTAAACATGAGATATACTCTTAAGCTGTAGGAGCTTAACAGCACATTTACTCAATAAATCCCTGCTCTTCGTTTCACTCCTATAAAGCTAGCTAAACTTGAAAAAGTTTAAAAAGGGAATACTTTTTATTAAGTCTTCACTCTGTTTTACTATAGGCCTGTTTTTACTATCAGCACTTAAAATCCTATCCTCAAAATGTCATGAATGCATGAAGCCTCAAGAACTAAAAAAAGTTGGGTTATGTAGAGGAGCCAGAAAAAAAATTTGTGAGGCCAGATGTATCATTCAAAGCATGAAATATAAATACATACATAATGTAATTACTGGGAAAGAGAAAATCTGAGTCAAATAGAAATGAAAAGTCATCCTTGAATATCTCAGATTGCATCCCTGAAATTCAGCTCTCAGAAATCACCTAAACTTGCAGAACTTTCTATGACAAAAAAGATCTTATTTTTTTAAATTACCTAAGTCCTAATCTTTCACATGATTGAAAATGCAAAGCCACAACTCCTTCTGAAGATGCCCCTTGCCAAGCAGCTGAACAAGTTCTTCTGCTCCTAAGAAAGCAGCCGCATTCCCATAAGCCCAGACTGCCTCTACCCCTTTTTCCCTGCAGATAGAAAACTCTCCCTCCATTCTGTGATGTAGTTTGGGCAGGTCCATTTTGTCACCACAGAGGGCAAAGGTAGATTGCCTAGACTCCACTTACTACTGTCACACAGAAAGTGAGCAGTGCAGGCATTGAGCAGGCTGGAGAGAAGCATGAGGAGGAGTCATCATAAAAAAGGTGAGAGAATGATGCAGCCCCAGGAAAGTCTCCTAGCTAACTGGCAAACACCAGCCTGGAATGAAGGGACATTCAGGGACACACATGGCATTTGCTTAGGAGGAGCAACTGAGGTTGTTTAGCCTGGAGAAAAGGAGACTGAGGAGAGATCTTATCACTCTCTAATCTATCACTAGCTGAAAGGAGGTTGTACCAAGATGGGGGTTGGCCTCTTCCTAGTAACAAGCATTAGGACAAGAGGAAATGGTCTCAAGTTGTGCTTGGAGAGGTTTAGATGAGATACTAGAAGAAACCTCTTCACTGAAAGGGTAATTAAAAACTGGAATAGGCTGCCTAGAGAGGTGGTTTGATCACCACCCCTGGAGGTGTTTAAAAGATGTGTAGATGTGATTTTTAGGAATATGGTTTAAGCTCTGGACTTGGTAAAGTTAGATTAATGGCTGGTAGACTCAGGGTAGTGGTTGGACTTGATGACTTTACAAGTCTTTTACAACCAGAACAATTCTGTGATTCCATGAAAAACATTCTGCATATTTCTGCTCAACAGATGGAGATCAGTGGAGGTTAAGAGGGGCAAAGAGAAGGGCTGGAACATGGAAACACGGGACAACAGATATCTTCCTCAGCTTTATCTATGTTAGAAGGTTAGAAGCCTTCAGAAACTAATTTTTAAAAAAGGTAGCCTCCATCTTGTTTTTTAAAAAATAAAGGGGTGTGGGGTAATTAGAAGAAAGAGTTGTACCAGACTAGTGGCTAAAAGACTCACAAAAAAATGCTTCTGCACCTTCCTTTTGAAAAACAAAACAAAGAAGTCCGCTGTTTCCCTAAAAAGTATCCTAATCACTAGGTTCTTGGCTTGGAGTCAGCTGAACCTGAGACACAAGCTGGAACACAATACTTGGAGTCACAGGAGAAAAAATTACAAAGATTACTTCATCTTTTAAGGCTCTTAAGAGATGAGCTTACATACATGTGTGTGCATGGGTAAATCCATCTGTACCTTGCAGTGGAGGAAGAGGAATACAATAATATCTTCTCAAAAGAGAGAAGATATTTCATGATATGTATCAAATGGCAACCACCACCTCGCCAGGGACCTAGGTCTTCCCACTTCCAAGAAATACTTTCCCATAGACTGACAGGGTTGTTTTTTTCCTGACCTAATGGATTTTGGAGATGCTTGGAAAGGAATTCAAAAGGAAGAGTTGCTATCAAAGTAGCATTGAGGTAAAGGGTAGACATCGGTTTTCATTCCCTCAGACAGAGGATGACAGCCCATGAAAACTCACTATTACTAGGGAGTAATACTATTCACATCTTCCTCTCCTCTTTGATAGATGCAAGTTAAAAGACATAAAATCTTATACAAGAGCTGTAAACTAAAGGAAATGGAACTTGGTGGTCTGTATATAGATCACTATCCTTGCTCTCTCAGACGTGCACATGACACAGAAGGGCTGGGACATAAGGGCTGATCATGTCTTCTGGGGCTTTCATTTGCTAGCAAAATGCAGCTGTGTGTCCAGCATCCCAATTTTAAGTGGCTCTAAGAAGCACAGCTTCCTCTGTGCATCGTACTTTGAATAAGGCAACCTTCTCAGATTCTACTATCCAGACACCCACCACAGAGGTCTAGACTATAAATTCAGAGCTGAGGAGAGGAGAACATGCTTTTTTTTAGGCATATCAGTTATTTATTTGATTTAGCCCTCTGTTCCTTTGCAAAGAAAAAAAAAAAAAAACAAGTCCTTGCTGGGAGACAGCACCCCTTGCAGAGAAATTGAAGATTAATTAGATAACTAGGCCAATTTATTAGGAGGAAACTGAAAGCTCAGTCAACATTGCCTAGATGAGAACTTAGTCTCGGAAGAATGAAATTAATTTGAGGCAAAAGAAAAGAGAGAAAAGGGGAAAAATTACAGGTTAGGCAGGAAGGCATTATATATGCTTGATACAAAAGAGTAACTAATAAATTGGGAAAAAAAAATTCTTAAATGCAATGTTTTTCTAGTTTCAATGTCTGAGTGGCTGTCCCTCTCCTTGAAGGGCAAAACTGAGATGAAGTACCTGAGCAATCATTGAAGATTAAGAAAGAATATAAACCCGCTTCAAAGCATGTCACTTAAAAATAATAAGACATTAGCTATTAAAAAAAAAACAAACCAAACTGTGGGTTTCTAGAAAAAGCTACCAAAGAGCTTATTCAAATAGTCAGATTGCCATGGATGCATCACAAAAATGTTGACCCATATTAATTCACATGTTCTCTTTCCAAAGTCAGAAAAACTGGGAATTTTTTCATGTAAATTTTTTTATTATTACCTTGCTGTGCTGCTACATCCCTCTTGATCTAGCAGGCAAGAGAAAATGTTTGCTTAAAAACTTGAGTGCTCTTCAAGCTTATTCATGCATACAGAAGTTTCACATATATCTAAAATGTCTAAGCTAAAAATAGAGATTCTTCTGAATCCAGAAACAAAAGATTGATCTTGCCAGTATCAAATCATGAGGAGAAATTAATAAGGAACAACAGCTGAAGACTGAGTAAAAACTTAGTATTCACATACCTGTGCACAAATGGATTGAAGCAACATTAAGTATCAGGTAGCTATTAGATCAGAGTTACCTGTAAGACATGCTAACCCTGTGAGAAAGCTGCAAAACATCCATTACTTTCAACTTCATGAAATCTACATCTTCCAAACTGGTTGAGCACCTACTTTCTGGCTTAGTAGTTTCTTTTAGAGATGAACTTCTGAATCGTTTCAAAATCAACAGGATGTTATCATTGTCCCACATTTGCATCTCATTTCCCCCTAAAGGAGCAATTGTCTGGGAGGAATCCAGGCCTTTTGTGTCAGCCCTTCATTCCACATTATCCTCTGCACTTGACAGGCAGGAAACAGCTTTGATTAAGTAACCTGTATTCCTTAGAGGTTTAATACTGCCTGGGCTCACACTGCAGCCCTCAAGCCCTGAATAGAAACATGTGAACAACTGAAAACAGTTCTGGCTGTTATTATGCCATTAAGGTACAATGATTGTCTTAGGAGTACAGAACAGCAGTGCACATTTCACTTGGGCAGCAAAGCCTTGGCTTCACGTTTCTCTGCACCAGAGAGAGCTCTGATGCGCACATAGAAATCCTCAGTAGGATGCCAAGTCCTAGACTCTTCGCAGTTTACGCATCTGTTACTCCCTTTTAACTTGCTCTCAGCTTTCAGAAATGCCCACCAAATGAAAACATTTAATTAGGGTTTTATAGCATGAACAAAACAAATAAAATGGGCTGGAGGAGCCAAAGTAGCAGCAAGAACAAGTTTCTACGTGAGCAAATGGAGAGGGGGCAATGTGTACTACAAAGGTATAACAAGACAAAGGGTCTATGCAGCCACCTAGGACTGGCTGTGGCTTGTAAAGCTGACTCTCCAGAAGTCCATCCTTCTCTCCTAAGGACTTCCTGTCCAAGTTAACCAGGTTAGACTTTTTTCTAGCTCACTGATGCTACTTCACTTTTCTGCATCCTTGCTGGTAACATGGCTGAGGATCATTGTAAACACATGTATGACTTTTTAAATAAAAAGGCAAGTAAATAACTGATAAAAATGTAGTTTTCTTTTTATCTTGTTGCTTAATTTACAGGTGCCCTTTGACAGAATTTAAATTTAACAGCAGAACAAGCAAATATGGTAATTTGATGAAGTGGATGAGTACCAGTGTGCCACTTCTATGCAGTACTATGTTTAACTAGTTTGAAACAAAAATCTAGAATTATTTCCAAAATGCCTTTTTTTCCTTATTCCTTTCCTTTTTGAACGGAGAAAATTATAAACTCCAAATACATTCAGGGCAATAGCTAATTCTGTAAGCAGTTAAAGGAAACTATGGGACAGAGAGTAGGATTTAGAAACTAACTAGGAAAACCTTGATAGGTTTCCCTGCAATACTTTTCAAAAGAAATTTCACATATGTCATTAGGCTCATTATTTCTTAAACACTACAGATATTAGCATCAGAATAATACCACCATTCAAACAGCCTCCTTTTTTCTATTTCTTTTCTAAATTTGCTATCCTCTTCAAAGCAAAGTTCTTGCACTTTAAAAAAAGATCCTTTTCTCTTGTCAGTAAAGCATTCTTATTCTTTCTTCAAATCCCTCCATATAACCTATATTTCACTAAGATTGGCAGTCGTGCTCTAAATGCTGTCAGCTTCCAAACCTATCTTAAATTTTACTCTTATCCTTTGCATCATATTCTTCTAAAATCAGATTCTGAATTGCTTAAAGATGCCTCTACTTTGCTATATCTTGATTAATTCAAAGGACCAAGTGCTTCCCATCCCAGCTGGTCAATTTGTAGTAGCTATGCCACTTTATAACAGCTAGAAAAACAGCATAGGTTACTCTACCCGTGAACTAGGAATCATCTGAGCACATAATACTCCATATTTTCTACTCCAATGTACAACATCATTGGCATGGGACTGGTTACATGGCATTTGGGAAGCAGATCAAGGTCAGTTTGTGTTATTCATTTTCAGAACGGAATCTTGACAGTGTTGTGGATCTGCTTGAATTTACTTCCAGTTTTGCAAGCTAACATTAAAAAAAACTAAACAAACAATGCAGTGACTTCTAATTACGGATCTCACATATATGATAATGTCCTTAAAATAACTGAAAAGGAAAAATTATAATCATAAAGTCCCAACAGCAAAGGATCTAAGCATGGCAAGTGAACCGAGACTCTGAAAAACAAGATGCTCTGTGATAAACAGGTGGTGAATATTTACAACAGCAGAGTACGGCAAGGACTAACTATTTAAGACTCTAAAATAGAGATCTTCAGAAATAAAAGAAAAAGAAAAAACAAAATTCAATGTTGATGTTTAGTGCAATAAAATGTTAAGCTTTTTAAGAAACAAAGGAAAAAACTTTCTTTGGTGCTAATTATATGGAGTTAATAGAACTTCTTCCTGTCAAAATACTAAACCCAATCCACCGCAGGGGTCCTGACTACCTAAAACATACATTTCTTTACTCTTTTGAAGTATCAGTACATACCAGCAAGCTTTCTAATTGACAATTTTTTTAAATATAGCAAGTCTTCAGAGTAGACTGAGCAGAGCTCAGTGGTGCACCAGTGAGGCTCCGTGCTCTTAACCAGACGCTTCCTGTTGGCACAGGGGACTGAAGCCCACGCATCAGCGCTGCTGGGAGCTGCTCTTTGACCCTGGGAGAACCACAGGCCAGAGAGCTGTGACCACTTCATGACACTGAGGTGGCACAGGCAAAATGGGAAATAAAATCTCTCTTCTTGTTTTCATAAATTGCAATTCAGAAGGAATAATCTATTGCTCTTTGCTTCGGAGGAAAAATACATGCCTAAATAGAAATTAGACCGCCATTTCTTTCATTTAAAAAGCACAGAAGAGGCAATTACAAAATAAACCAAACCAACCAACAAACAAAAAGACATCAGAAAAAAGAAGGGATATTACTTTCAACTTTCAGCTGGAGGGTCTTTGGTGAGGCCAATCAGCTGTTAAGGGCTGTGAAGGGCGCGGCCACCACACCGGAGAGAAGGTATTTAAGAGGTTTCCGGGAGCGCCAGCGACCCGGAGCGCGGCGAACAGGAAGGGACGCGGCAGTTTGCGAGGCAGTTCGCGCAGGCAAAGAAAGCAGGAGTAAGCACGTGGCAGCGCGGAGCAGAGAGGGGCAGCTAGCTTCCAGAGGGCAGGCACGTGGCTAGACAGGGAGCAACTAGTAGATAGATACATCATGGTCACAACGCGGACAAAAACCACAGTGAAAAAGAATGTGGGGACTCAGACGGAGCTCCCAAGCAGGCATGCAGCAGTGCAAGTCTCAAGCTGCAGTGAATGCCTGTGCCTGGCACTGGTATCAAATGGAACCGGTGACACCGAATGAGTGCGTTGTGAGCAAGTAAATGATCTCCTCAGGCAGGTGGTTAAACTGACAGAAGAGGTTGAGAGACTGAGAACCATTAGAGAATGTGAGAGGGAAATAGACTGGTGGAATCACACCCTGAGGCAGGGGCAGACGGGAGAGGTTGAGGAGATGATGGATCCCCACCCCTCCTGCCACCAGACAGAAGGAGAGGCCTTAAGAGACATGAATGAATGGAAGGAGGTCCGGCCTCGGAAGGGCAAGAAAAAATCCTCCCAACCCCCTCCTCCCTCCCAATTGCCCTTGAAGAATAGGTATGAGGCCTTGGAAATTCAGGGACATGAAAATGTAGTTACAGAGGTAGACTCACCTAGTGAACCACCTAGGACTCGTCAGTCATCCCGTGTCCTTAGGACTTCTTCAATCAAGAAGGAAAGGAGAGTATTTGTGGTGGGTGACTCCCTTCTGAGGGGGACAGAAGGGCCCATCTGTCGACCGGACCCATCCCACAGGGAGGTCTGCTGCCTCCCTGGGGCTCAGATTAGAGATGTTAAAAGGAAACTCCCTAATCTTGTGGGTCCCTCTGATTACTATCCACTGCTGATTTTTCAGACTGGCAGTGATGAAATTATCACAAGAAATGTAAGGGCAATGAAGAGTGACTTCAGGGCCCTGGGACGGCTAGTTAGGGGGTCTGGAGCACAAGTAGTGTTTGCCTCCATCCCTCCTGTAAGAATGGGTGGGGAGGTATATAGGAAGAGTCTACAGGTCAATGAGTGGCTAAGAGACTGGTGCCAAAGACAGGGTTTTGGTTTTTTTGATCATGGGATGCTATATGAGACACCTGGCCTGGTGGTGACAGGTGGGATGCACCTGTCCCAGAGGGGGAAGAGGCTTTTGGGGCAGGACTTAGCAGGGCTCATTGAGAGAGCTTTAAACTAGATGTGAAGGGGGAAGGGGAGAAAACTGGGTCTGTTAGGGACAAACACAAGAAGAACAAACCAGGGCCCAAAGGCAGTTGGTCTAGGAAGGATTTAGTCCCACCAGTGTGCTCTGTTTGTTTCCTGAAATGTCTGTATGCTAATGCACGCAGCATGGGGAATAAGCAAGAAGAGTTAGAGGTCAGTGTACGGGCTAAGGGTTATGATCTGGTAGCGATAACAGAGACATGGTGGGATAGGTCACATGACTGGAATGTGGCCATGGATGGCTATGTGCTTTTTCGGAAAGATAGGGCGGGGAAGCGAGGTGGTGGAGTTGCTCTTTATGTGAGAGAGCAACTAGAATGTGTTGAGTTTTGTGCAGGGGCTGATGAGGGGCAAGTTGAAAGTCTGTGGGTAAGAATTAAGGGGCAGGCTGGTGTGGGCGACACAGTTGTGGGGGTCTACTACAGACCTCCTGATCAAGGCGAAGAGGTTGATGAGGCCTTCTACAGGCAGCTGAAAGCAGCCTCACAACTTCAGTCCCTAGTCCTCATGGGGGATTTTAACTACCCCGATATCTGCTGGTTGACTCACACAGCCAGCCTTTCACAGTCTAGGAGGTTCCTCCAGTGCATTGATGATAACTTCTTAATGCAAATGGTGGACAAGCCGACTAGAAGAGGAGCGCTGCTGGATCTTATACTAACCAACAAGGAGGGCCTTGTCGAAGAAGTGGTGGTCAATGGCAGCCTTGGCTGCAGTGATCATGAGATGGTAGAGTTCAGGATCCTGTGTGGAAGGAACAGAATACCCAGTAGGACCAAAACCCTGGACTTCCACAGGGCAAACTTTGGCCTCCTCAATCAACTGTTAAGAGAAATCCCATGGGACAGGGTGTTAGAAGATAAAGGGGCTCAAGATAGCTGGTCAATATTCAAGGACCACTATTTGCAAGCACAGGATCAGAGCATCCCTATGGTTAGGAAATCTAGTAAGGGAGCTAAGAGGCCAGCATGGTTAAAAAAGGAACTGCTGGGAAAACTTAAGTGGAAAAGGAAAATCTACAGATCATGGAAGGGGGGGCTGGTCACTTGGGAGGAATACAGGACTGTCGTCAGAGGATGTAGGGAGGCAATTCGGAAAGCTAAGGCCTCCTTGGAACTTAACCTTGCAAGTCAGGTTAAGGATAATAGAAAGGGCTTTTTCAAATACATAGCTAGTAAAACTAACGCTAGAGGCAATATTGGCCCACTAAGGGATGAGATGGGAGCCCTGGTGACAGAGGATATAAAGAAGGCAGAGGTGCTGAACGCCTTCTTTGCCTCTGTCTTTACTCCTGCAGGGTTTCCACATGAGCCCCAGATTCATTTAGCCCCAGAAGTAGTCAAGATAGATAAGGAATTTGACGTAGTAGATGAGGATTGGGTTAGGGATCAGCTGAGTAATCTGGACATCCATAAGTCGATGGGTCCAGATGGAATGCATCCAAGGGTGCTGAGGGAGCTGGCGGAGGTCATTGCTAGGCCACTCTCCATCATCTTCAGTAAGTCATGGGTAACAGGAGAGGTGCCTGAGGACTGGAGAATAGCAAATGTCACTCCAGTCTACAAGAAGGGCAAGAAGAAGGACCCGGGTAACTATAGACCGGTCAGCCTCACCTCCATCCCTGGAAAGGTGATGGAACAACTTGTTCTTGTCACTATCTCTAGGCATATCAAGGACATGGGGGTCATCAAGAGCAGTCAGCATGGTTTTATCAAGGGTAAATCATGTTTGACTAACCTCATAGCCTTCTATGAGGAAATTACTAGGTGGATAGATGATGGAAGAGCGGTAGATGTGGTTTATCTTGATTTCAGTAAAGCATTTGACACCGTCTCTCACAGCATCCTTGTAGATAAGTTGACCAAGTATGGGTTTGGTGATCAGGTAGTGAGGTGGATCAGGAACTGGTTGAAAGGAAGGAGTCAGAGAGTTATAGTCAATGGGGCAGAATCTGGTTGGAGGTGTGTGACTAGTGGAGTCCCTCAGGGGTCGGTACTGGGACCGGTGTTGTTCAATATCTTCATCAACGACTTGGATGAGGGTATAGAGTGTACCCTCAGCAAGTTTGCTGATGACACTAAGCTGGGAGGAGTGGCTGACACACCGGAAGGCTGTGCTGCCATTCAGAGAGACTTAGACAGGCTGGAGAGTTGGGCAGAGAGAAACATGATGAAGTTCAACAAGGGGAAGTGTAGAGTTTTGCATTTGGGGAAGAACAACACAATGTCCCAGTATAGGTTGGGGGCTGACCTGCTGGAGAGCAGTGTAGGTGAAAGAGACCTGGGGGTCCTGGTAGACAAGAGGATGACCATGAGCCAGCAATGTGCCCTTGTGGCCAAGAAGGCCAATGGCATCCTGAGGTGCATTAGAAAGGGTGTGGTTAGTAGGTCAAGAGAGGTTCTCCTCCCCCTCTATTCTGCATTGGTGAGGCTGCACCTGGAATATTGTGTCCAGTTCTGGGCCCCTCAGTTCAAGAAGGACAGGGAAGTGCTTGAAAGAGTCCAGCGCAGAGCTACTAAGATGATTAAGGGAGTGGAACATCTCCCCTATGAGGAAAGGCTGAGGGAGCTGGGTCTCTTTAGTTTGGAGAAAAGGAGACTGAGGGGTGACCTCATCAATGTTTTCAAATATGTAAGGGGTGAGTGTCAGGGAGATGGAGTTAGGCTTTTCTCAGTGATGACCAGTGATAGGACAAGGGGTAATGGGTGTAAATTGGAGCACAGGAGGTTCAAGTTGAATATTCGAAAAAATTTTTTTACTGTAAGGGTGACAGAGCCCTGGAACAGGCTGCCCAGGGGGGTCATGGAGTCTCCTTCACTGGAGACATTCAAAACCCGCTTGGACACGTTCCTGCACGATGTACTCTAGGTGGCCCTGCTCTGGCAGGGGGGGTTGGACTAGAAGATCTTTCGAGGTCCCTTCTAACCCCTAGGATTCTATGATTCTATGATTCTATATAATAGGGACATGCTGTTGGGAGAGTAGCTGAAATGCTGCACATAGCAGTTAATACAGCAGCCTCAAAGCACCTGGGCAGCACAAGGCACTAGCAGCCTGTTGCCAGACAAGCAAAACATACACACCCCAATTTCCTGCTCTGTGTTCATCTCACACTGTACCTCACAGGAGAAGAGATTTAAAGCCTCAGCCCTCAAGAACTGCAAGCACTGAATACCAAATCTATTCACAGACACATGCTAACAAAGAGCATCTGCTCTGTTGTGGATGAACATGCAGCAGTAAATTTCATGTGCAAAAATACTGGAATACTGGAATATGGTCCACAAAAATATCACCTTGTTACAATTTTCCTATAGAATGCAAGACCTGCAAAGGATGTTTCAAGAACTAAAACATGTATCGATATATGAAGCTTGATATGCCCTTGAGATTAACTTGCTTGCCTGTGCTCATTTGCCCTTTTAATCATGTACTCCAGGCAAAGCTTCATTTCTACAGCACGGAGGCTTCAGCTTCTCGCTCTATGGGGGAGTTATGATTCTGCAAAGCACTTTTAATAGAAATATTGTAGCATAGGATAACAGTAAGAAAAAATCTAATCAAGACACTACATCTAAGATGAAAAATTATTGACCCTACAACAGAAAGCAAGTCAAGAAAGTTATGGTTTAACATTCTCTTTGATATGTGTATGACTTTGCCATTTAATTTCCTTAAGCTTGAAAAAGCTGGAGAAGGAAGAAAAAGTTTTATGAAAGAAAAGGTTCCACAGCAATCCAACTTCATTTGAGACTTCTGAAAAGCATTAACTTAATTACTATAAATCTGTCTCTCTTTGAGACTTTTCCCCTCAGTTTAACACAAAATGAGAAAAGATGTTTTATATCCATATGGCCCTTGAACTGCTAGATCATCATGTTATACAGGACATGTGCCTCACTAAGGTGAGATCCTTTTGAGTAAGGTTACTAATCAAAGCCTTAAAACTGCAAAATTTACACTTAAAATCATGTCTGTATTTGTGATTTTGAAACAAACGGGAAACTAATGCAAAATGGACTAATAGGGAACAATAGTAACAGCAAGCCCTTGAGATATACTGCAAACATTGCATAATAGATCTGGGTAGTGCACAACACTGGCCAGAGGATTTTCAATGATATACTGAGCAAAAGAATACATAGTAGCTTTACCAGTAGCCTGCATGTCAGAAGGATTTGGACATCTGCCTATGAAGGTATTGGGATGACCTCATGTTCCTGCTTGCAGCCAAGCTTGTGTAACACAGCTTTGGAACTGATGGAGCAACTTGAGAATGAGACCAAGGTCCCTCCAGCTTCTCCAGTACACCATCCTCTTGGGTGCAGACCCTGACAACACCCATCTTTCTTACTGCTTCGCCACTTGCCCTGAGCACTGATCAGCACCACAAACGGGGTTGGCTTTCTGCCCAAGAAATTATAAGAAGTCACCATAGGCAATGTGGTTGTGTGTAGCTGTGCTTTGCAAGCAGGGGTGTCTCAGAGGTGGCTCCTGTGAAAGGTTGCTGAAAACTCCCCTGGTTCCAATTCTTGCCCCACCTCTGCCCAAGGCCAAGCAGATATGGGAAGCTGGATGTGCCTCTGCGAGTAACATATTCAAAAACCAGAAAATAAAACTGAAAATATAAGAAAAAGATCCACAGAGCAGAGTAGAGGATGAAGTAAGAAAGAAAAGCCAGAGACAAGACACCAAGGTCAGTGAAGAAGGAGAGGGAAAGGTGCCTGAGCAGAGATTTCCACAGAGAGATTTCTGTGGTGAGATGGCAGCTGTGCCCCTGCAGCCTATGGAGAACAGTGGAGCAGTCCCTGCAGGACCACGATGGAGCAAATGTGTAATTATAGCCCCTGAAGTGTCACAGGTGGGCAGACATGAAGCAGCAGCCTGTGCAGGATCATGGATAGGGTCAGATGTGGGTCTGCAGCCAGGGAGGACCCCGTGTCAGAGGAGGTGACTGCTCCCGCAGCAGCAGTGACTCCGTGTGCAGCCCAGGCGGGAGCAGTCTGTGCCTGAGGGACTGCACCTGTGTGAGGGACTCGTGTCCCAGGGGTTCCTGAAGGACTCTCCCGGGAGAGGGACCCCGTGTTGGAGCAGGGGAAGAACATGACGAGTCCTCCCCCTGAGGAGGAAGGAGCGGCAGAAACACCATGTGGGAAACTGACCCTAAACCCCCCCTGCCTGTCCTCCTGTGCCCCTGAGTTTGTCTGTTCTTACCCATTACTGTAATTGGGAAATGCAAACCTCCCTAGCCTTGTCTTGATTAAAAAACCTTAAGGTGGATTTTCTCCTCCCTGCCCCACAGTGGGAGTTGGAGGTGAACAAGCAGAGACCTGGATCGTACCATCTGGGCCTGCACCATGACATTGTGCTTTCTCCCGACTGGTTTCCTTCAGTTTGTCCCTCAAGGCAAGTGGGATAAATTAGATATAATTCAGGAACTGGCCACTGCACAGTTTTGGGGCACTCCATTCTGGCACAGTCCCAGCATTGCGTACCTACTGCCTCCAGCGTAGTGCACAAGCAGCAGCTCTGCAGCTGTGACACTTTACTCTCTTTTACTAGACAACTTGACAGACAAAAATCACTAACCTGATTTTCTCTGCTGTTTCTTCAAATATCCTTTCTACGAACCTGATGCCATTACTAACCATAGGAAGGTGTCATTTGATCCCCCAAACTCCTTTGATCTCTTTTCTTCCTTCAACCTTCCAGGTAAAGAGTGCATCCTGAGATGTTATTGTGTGCAGGTTTTTTTCAGAGGAGTCAGTAAAAGCTGGTCCCATGGTCACATTGAAGGCCCCAATGTACTTCTTGTTAGAAGAGAATAAGAACTTTTTTTTGTGCTCTCTTCAGCCAAGTGCTCTCCTCCCAGGGCAATGTACTAAGTACCTGCCAGCTGTCTTCCAGCTAGCAGAGGCAGCTAAATGTCTTTTTGTAATGAAGGCCACTATATACATCTAAGCTATTAATTCAAAGACAAACAGGCACTTCTTTGATGAAAAGATCTGAGTCTGTGAGGTAGAAATGGGTTAATAAATGTGAAAATGAATCTTCTAAGGATAATGTGCCAGTGTCAAGTAGCAAAGCAGCTGAAGCACAGTTCTGACATCTCCTCAGGACACATAGTATTCTCATAAAATCTGGGCAGGGGAGAAACATTTTATGTCTGGACCTACCATTTATATTTTTAGAAGGCTACATAACAATACTCTGACACCCCCTGAGGTATCTAATGGTTCAACAGTCCTGTACAGCTAGGTTCTGCCTCCTTTCTGAGGCACACAAATCCATAAACCTTCACTGACCTATGGTGTCAGTATGTTCCTGCCTGCAGCCCTTTTTTTCTGCTGTGTTAGAAAGCCCGATGAGACTGCTTATTGAATTTCTTCCTTTCAACATCAAAGATATAGCAATGCTCTCCAATTATTTAATAGATTCTGCTACAGTGGAGATCACTGATTCATTTTCACTAGTGATATCCAGTTATAGTAAAGAGCAATTACATATAATAACAGTCTAGCAGTTCTCAAATGTTCTTTTATCAAATACACAGTCCAGTGATTACTGAGATGGGCAACAATCTGATATTGATACTAAAACTTAATGTCTTTGGTGTTAGCTTTACCAAAATATTAGCAGCTTTGCTCTGTGGACCCTGGCACTCAAAATGCAGAAAGACTGTTTGGAATGCCTTCTGCTTTAGCTGCTGTATTTATTTCATGGTCATTCCTTTTAAGTTTCACAGAAAGGTGCCTCTGATTTGTTTTTTTTATTTTTTGCTGCTTGGCAGTGCTGTCTGGAGGAATGACACAGGAAGATGGGAGATGCTGACTTCTGAAGATGACTCTGTCGCCAGGCAGCCTCGAGCAAGATGTTTTGTCTCAGTCTTCCCATCTGTAAAACTTTCCTACTTAACTGCACACAGGGGCTGAAGATCAATTTGTTAATGGCTGTGCATTAGCACTGTGCACAGTGCTTTGAACATGTAATACATCCTAAAAATACTAACCCTTTTTGCCCTTATTCACAGATTACTTTCCAAATCTACAGATTAAAGTATTCGTTTTCTAAAACTTTCTCTGAAATAGAAACTCAGTGATAGCTACTTACTGAGCCCTATCTTTCAATTGCTCTGAGATGAAAGTCCTCTACCTGAAGTAAAAACTTTTCCTAACCATTTTGCAATTGTGATAAAACTAGGAGCAAAATTAGACTGGTGAGGTTCACATGGCTTGCTTGACCTTGCAGCATAAGTTGCGAAGAACACAATTAGGGCACCCATCTTTTCCAGACTGGTTTTGAATCCAGGTAGGTGAAAAAGACTGCAGTGATGGAGATAATCAGAGTCATGAGCAGGTTTTACACCCCCATCGATAGCAGGCAGAGGAATGCATACAAGTTCCCAGCTCTAGAAAGCTATTATGTCCCACAGGCAGTTTTCATGCATTTCAAATAATCCTTCTTTTAGTTAGACAACATGGTCCTCTGCCTTTTATATCCTGTCCTTTCTCATTTGTAGGGCTCCCATAGATACAAGTTTCCCTTGACATGTTCTCGTTTTCTGCCTTAAAAGTCATATCCAGGCAGTCCACGGCCATTTGTCTGCTGTATAGGACATGAATACAGCTCCCACTGGGATAGGGATTGCAGCCATCGCAGATCCTGCCCACAGCATGTGCATAGGAAACCCTCAGAGCCATTTGCCATAAGGATAGCATGCTTGTGCAGTGCAATAAATTTACCTAGGGCACTTCAGCTGCCTAGAGCACTCACCATTCATTCACTGGATCTGGGAATTGCTGGATACCTCTCTTCAGGCTCTCCCAGGCAGATGCCTTAAGGCAACAAACTGACTGGAAGGTGCTAAGTACACACGTTAGCAGGGAATAAAGAAGAAGAGCTCTCCTGGGAAGAGTGGGTAGGGATGCATCTATTCTGTAGGTTAGTTCAGACCTAGCACTTAGTCCAGACCCCTACACAGTCTGCCGGCTGAACTTCCGTCTGCCTTAGGGCTGAGACAGGTCAACTCTTTCATGAAGTCATATGGGCACAGTGTGGGGGTTCCAACTCACATTATTCTGCCTGTAATGACAGCAAGTCTGTGGAGGAGGACCGAAGAACACATTATGGCTCTACAATCTTTGTAAAAAAATTCAGTCCCACAGATGAAGGAGACTATAGCATGACCACCAGACACCATTCTCCTTGTGGGCAGTCACTGCACAGGGCCATGCCCAGGGTTCGTGGGGGTTCAGGGACTGTGCCATGTTGCCAACTGAAGCACTCCTAGCCTCCATTTCAGCCCTGTTTTGGCAAAGTAATTGGCGTAGCTTACCTATATTACTATTGACTGCTACAGCTCTGCTTTTTAATTGGAATTCATATCCTGCAAAAACTAGAGCCTGCAGCTAACAGATACAGCAAATTTTTCAGCATTAACCAGCATAATCTGCACTGGTTTTCATGGTGCTGTTTCCCACTCCCCCCCAGTCATGCACAAGCTCTCTCTGTGGGCACAATGCAGCACATGTGGAGCAGCCACAACAGCTGTAATGGCATCTGGGGTGGGAAGGAATTCTGCATGTCCACATGGTCTCCCTACTTTATATTCTAACTCCACATTGTTTTTACTTTTTCCCCCACACCAGACAGCTGTGATGTTTTTTGTTAATACACCACCTGAAATCTATTTTCATCTAGCATTCAAAACATGAGTGTAAATGGTTTATTGTTGTCATACTTCTAGATTACTTTACCTTTCGGAGCACTGCCTTTATCCTTTTCATTTTTCCTGGCAATACACACTGTTTCTCTTCCCTGAAAGGTGAAAGATGTATAGACTGCTAGTTGTCAGTGCTTCCAAGTAGCCATTTAAAAGCAGATATTTTTTGTCAGCATTTTTATTTGTGAAGCTTCTATGACAGATTTGGAAATTGAAGCCCTTGATTTATCTCCAGGCTGAAAACTAGACAGAGGCAAGGACACCATGAGCCTTAGGAATGAAATTACAAACATGTCATTACCTCCTTTAATCTGCTCTTGTTTCTGTGAAATTGCTCCAAACAGCCCCAAAAATCCATGCTATGTTACAGCAACAACAAAAAAAAAATCCTCTTTTCAAACTATTTTCCATTTATATTGAGGCCACTCACTGCTCACTTATATAAAAACAGAGGCTAGTAAATATACTGCTTTTTAACATGTGTAGTGAGCTGAACCAAGAGATCCAACCAACATGCAAAATATTCATGTCTAAAATCACCCCCACCAACCCCTTTTTTTTTTTCCTTTTCTTTTATTAAATCTTGTTTGGCTTACAGGAGAAGATGGTTTGATGGTGAGTCACACTAGCACTGAGTTCAGTCCACATTTGGCATAACATAACATCACATCTGGCACATTGAAGCCATGACTGACAGACTCTGAGCAATATTCGTGTGATGGGAGTATCAGGGGTTATTGCAAAGCAGAAGTGAGAGGCATCAGAGGGCCTATAGTGAGAAAGTGGCAAAAAGCCCAACTCTCCTTAGCCTGACCAAGCATTTCTATTAGTTCTTATATTTCCACTACACTATAATCCTACACAGAAATTAGTAGAATGACTACATGTATTAGTTTGTTTTGCTACCCATGTGACAACATCCATGGATGACTGAAAAGGATCTACTGAGATGAGAAAGGCTTGAATAAGGGTGCAAATTGCTGTATAAAACATAGCCACTATCCTGAGCCAGCCTCTGAAGTTGATGCTGGCAGTAGCCATAACTCCTAAGCGAGCAATTCCAAGTGGAAAATTGCAGCTGCCCGAGCTGGGTGTATAAAACTTCCTTCTTGGCAGGCTGGTGTGTTCCCTGTGTGAGAAGTACTCTGGTCTCCCTTAAGCTATTTACCATGGAGATGGACATCCAATGCCAAGAGAATGGATGGCATTGTGCTTTGTACATTTTGCTGAGGTGGAGAACCAGTGTGTGACAGATCACATTTTTTCTCAAAAATCAGATAGAAAACTGCAGCAATGGTACCTTCACATCTTACATAGGTCTGCATGGGTAAAATAGTCACCTATTGTGATCATCTCATTTTGCTTCAGATCTGGAAGAAGGCCACTCCACTTGGGTAATTCAAGCCCACATTTTCCAGCACCTGTGCAGCTACCACATAGCTAAACCAGCAGCAGTGCAGGGAGGGAGGAGTTCATTTGCCACCTCCTTTGACTTTGCAGAAGAATGGGCTAGGTCCCTAGCTGTTAACCTCAAGAGTTATTCTTATCATCATTGACCCAGTAAAGTTATGATCTTATTCTTGCAAGAGTTGGCAGTGGTGACAAACAAACCCTGAATCAAGTGTGGGTGTTTCTGCAGCCACATCACTTTACAGGAAAGTACTCATGCCAGAACGCTAAATGCTGATGTTGGGGGACCATATAACCCCATTACCCTTCCCAGTGAATCTGCCATCTGATATGATTTCTGGAAGAGGTTCAGGTAAAAATGTTCCAGCACTGAGCCCAAATGTATAGTTGATTTATTATAGGCTCAGGTAGTTTGGCAAAGCTCCAGAGAAAGGTGGAAATTCAGACATATCCCTTTTGTAATGATCTACTGTTGTCTAACATTCCAGATTGATTTTATATATGTCTGTTTTCAGTGGGCTGAGGATCCACATCCTAGGCACCCAAATCCACTGACATTAATTTAAAGCAGAACTCTAGACTCTATGCTGACAGGTCAACACTGAAGGTTAGATACCACAAGGTTAATCCTTTCTAGTCCACTTGTCTGTATTCAGATTCCTCTCTGTGATATGAAACCACTACCCACCCTTTATCATAGATTTTTGTGAAAATAAAAGTAGCAATCTGAAAAATGTTGGATATTGCTCTGAACACAAATTATTTATACTTACTGCCATGATGCTCTGGGGCTGTTGTCTGTCTTCAGCTGTACTGTCTTCACTGGAAGTGGGGCAAAGTGAGTCAAGAAGGCAGAAAGTAAAAAGAAACTGAAAGAAAAAAAAAATAAACCCCAAGGACCCAGTAATGGTGTAAAAGCAAAAAAGACAGGGAAGAGGCTTTTCCTCTTGTAGAAGCCTGTAGTGAACTGCAGGTGAAAGGGAGGAGGCTGTAGGCAAAGGCAAGAAAGAAACAACTCCTTTTGCTCCCTTTTCTTTTCCCTCCCATACCTGCTTAAGACTCAGCAAGGGCAACAGCTGAAGTCAGTGATAGCCAGGTGCTGGGCAATAGCATGGCAAAGACAAAACCATGCCTCCTGATCAGAGAAACCAATCAGTCAAACAAGCAACTGATGGGCAAGTCCTGTGTGGGAGGAAGGCAGGACTAGGAAAGCAGTTACCAGTGAAGAGATACAATGCCCAAACTGTAAATTCCCCTACTTTAGAAATATTTAAGTGCTAACGATGGGTCAAGCTTCTTTTGGGAATTCTAATCTGTGGAATCATCAGGGGAAAAAAAAATTGTTAATAATCGAGGATTAGCAAAAGCCACACTAACATGAGACAGTGGGTCCTTCTTAATGATGTTTTCTGTTATTAGGTACTTAGGCTGGAAGTTGCTTTCCCACGTAAGTTCTGTCTTTGTGATGAATGTATCAATTTGCTTCATAACTTGACCAGAACAAAGCAGAATTCTAGCTGTAAATTATTGCTTTAATCTTTCATTTATGGCATAAATACTCTTCGCTGCATAATATGCATAGTTTTGCCTATTAACTATCTAGTGACATTTTACTATGGGCACATAATTTTGCCATTTAGATGGTATTTCATAGTCTTGGGGAACAGATAAATGCAAAACACATTGTTACATAATCCCCAGTTTGGAGGAACTCTTTTGAGATAAATACATCAGACTAATTTCAGTGCTTGGTGCTAAAACTGAAACTTCATCTGCTTTAAAGTATGGATTGTGAGTGTAGCAGAACCATTTTCATGTCAGTGAGATGAGAATTAAGTACACAGTATGGAAAAATTACTTAATCTGTGATTTTATTTTTTTTTTGTTCTAGAATTTGTGACTGACAGACTACCTTATTACTCTTCCTTTTTTTCTTAACTAAGAATATCTAATGAAATTAATCATAGCCTGGAGGAGACAGTTTGAAACTTGTTAAGAATTATATATGTCAATGCAAGCTTTAAAACTTGCTTGGACTAATTTGCTGCTAGAAAATATATCACTGTCATACACTTCTGTAAACTGCACTTGCAGTCTTTTGAACTAACCATACAAACTGAAGTACTAGTTTTATAGTCTACGAGTCTAAAAGAAGTCTTGATGCAAGGTTTCTAACTCGGCAGTAGCTCCAAAAAAGATGTATTGTTACATTCCTATGTTTTCTAGTAATACTTATTGTTTAGTCCATATGAGAGACACAGAGTAGGAAAAAATTATGTGACTGTTTCTAAATAAGGCAAGGAACAGTTAAAGTAAAAAAAAAAAAAAACAAACAGAGAAATGGCCTGTATTGGAACTCCTACTCTGTGCAACCATGCTGTACATTAGTATCAGGCAATATCTTGAAAAAAATTAGTATTATTTTTAATTAATTCACACATAAATTTATTTTTCTTGAGTGGGCAAAGAATTTTGCATTATGCTATACCCAGACAACCCAAACCTCTTATAGCAGCAGGAAAATCCGAGTAAAACCTTCAGTAGTTTTTGTCGGTTCAATACCTGCTGCTACTCAGAGTTCCCTCTAAATTATTGTTTTCTATTTGGAACAAATACTGGGAAGAATTTCTAATAGCAATTCTATGCTATTAGAACTCCTGTGCTAAGGAGAAACCTGAATTATGACTTTCTATTCTCTCGACCCATCTGACTGTCACACATCCTCTCTGTTTCCAAAGTTGTTTTACTTTACATTCCTGTAATTGCAGTAGATATTACACCAGGACATGAGTTTGCCTGTTGAGAACACACCTTTTCCAGTGTCAGGATTCAGAGATACCTGCTTATTTTTAGTCTAGGTACTACAGTTCCAGCTCTGTCAGATACCTAATTGTAGATCCTGCTGAGTATCAGCCACCATATCAAACATTCACAGACATTCACTTTCCTGATACCAACCTAACACAACTGTAAATCTAATGGAAAGTATAATGGGAGTTAAACTAACATATTAGTAAGAGGCTAATTCTTAGGACAACAATCTGAAAGGACTTTCTAAAACTGCCTTAAGTATTACCTTTATTTTATAGATGGGAAACATGAAGTGGATACCAGGCTTTCTCATAAACCCAGACCCCAGTGAAATCCAGGTGGTCTAAAACTGATTTTGCTCCTACCAGTTAAAGGGCTCTGAGGAAGAAAATACCTCCTAACATAACTCTTCCTCCCCCCCCAAAAAAACCCTATCAATAAAATACATTTGCACACATATACAAAGAGAGTCTCAAAGATTTTTTCAAAGATGCCTAGGGATTTGAATAAATATATTTAGACATATCAGTATATATATCTCAAATACATTGTGAGATCAAATCTGTTATCTGTATTCCTTAGTCATGCTGCCATGGTACTTCTGGTTAAAAAGAGGCACAGGCACATAAGTAAGTGAGGCAGATTTTGGCTTCATTCATCACAGCTCAGATGCTGTTTTGAAACATGTTTTTCAACTGTATGAATAGACTTTCTTATTCATTACTCTAGGAAGTAATGAGAAAACCAGGTTCTTCCAGATTTTATTGTTTTAAAAGCAAGCAAACAAACAAGCAACAGAAAATAAAACAAAGCAAAATTGTGCATGCCAGTTTTCTTAGGGTTCTGAATATCAGCTCTTTCCTAGAGAATGTTACCTGGTACAAATAAATTTAGAAACAAACAGTGATTATCAAGAAGCTAACCTCAAGGATTTTTTTTTTATTATTTTATTTTTTTTAAGTCTCTTGGAGATTGATGATTAGCAAAGGGACCTTTCACACAGAAGTCTTAGAGAGACAGTTTTTATTTCAGTTTGCACCCTGGTTCTCCACTACATAAATGCCACAGTAATCCTGTACTAGTCAGATGAAGTTGTTAGATCAGTCTCATAGTGCAAGATTTAGCTGGTTCTTTGTGCCAGGTCTGCACCAACAAAGGAGTTAGTTTTTCATAGCAAGCTGATAATCAGAATGGCTCTTTGGCCAGCAAGGAGCAAGGGGATATGGGTTAGTCACACTGTATTGGGCTATGTGTTCCTCAGAAATAAGTCATTTGTATTTCTTGGAGCTTAGCACAGCTACTGAAAGCAGCTCTGCCAAGTGAATTTTATGAGGACATTTAATTCCCAGACCTTTCCCTGCAGGCCCACAATTCTCTCCTATAACAACCTCTTCTTAGGAATATCTGCTCGTGTTTTTTCTCTGTCATATTTACTAAATTCTTCTGTAGTCTACCACAGCCTGCTTTTCTGTGACTTCCAGTATATATTTTCAGGTTGTTTTTTTTTTTTCCTTCTTTTTTTTTCCCCCCTGTCCAGCTGTAATTGCACATTTTATAACTTGAAAAATGGACAGTCTCTACTAGTATAGTACTGTGCCAGACACTCATCTTTCCCAATATCCTCCCACTCTCAATTCCTATGCATTAGCTTAGAAACAAGCTGTATAGATGTCTCTGCTTCTTGGAAAAGGTCAGTGCATTAACATGCTACTGTTTTTTTCAGAGGCGAGATGAGGTGTGGGGGCAGAGCCAGCAGGACTGTAACACTTTATGCACTTTTTTCGGATGTCTCTCATGGTGCCTAACAAGAACTTTGACATGAGGTAATTCAAATAGAAAAAAAAAAAACCCAAAACAGAACTAAACCTTTCTCTGTTCCTTGCCCCAGGATGACACTACATCCAGCTCTTTTCAAAAGCAGTAATTGGGTTCTGTGCTTACTTAGATTTACTTGAATAAGGAGTAATTTCAGAAACATCCAGGGAATAAGGCTGATTTTAAACGGACGCAGCTTTGATATAAATCAGATTTATTTCTGTTGTTCTGTTTCACCTTGTTTCATATGTATGTGATGTCTGCCAAGTCATTGTTGGTTTTTTTATTAGTAAAATTAAATAAAACTATAAATTAGTTCACTTGTGGGCTTATGGGACAGCGAGGGCTTTCCTTTATATTCATCTATAATGATCCCAGTTTCTGCAGTCTACTTGCAAGAGAATTTCATGACTGGTACAATGAACTCTGAGGCTAGTGAAACTCTGTCAATGATCTTCATTCTTTTGGTTAATTGTCACAAATTTCATTGTCTTGACACAAAAGAGATTATTTCTGGGAAGGCAGTTCCTGCCCAAGGTATACAAGAAGGTGAGAGATTGCCAAGATTTTTCTCTTGAGCATGTTAATAGTGCACCAAGGTTTAGCCTCTTTCAGTATGAATTTAAACAGGGGAGGTTAGAGTTCCTTTCAGCTGTAAAGAAGTGAGAATGCCTCTGCCATTGTCAGAGTGATTGTCTGTCTTTCTTATTGGCAAGCACCCCAGTAAGTGGGTGGCAGCTGGTGACAAAGGCTATGACTGAACTTGCCATTTTCTTCTTTCTGAAGCAGAGCATTGGACTGAAGCAACTGCTGCCGAGTTCCTTACGTCTCCAGTAGGGATAGGGAGGGGAGTTATGCAGATGTAAATATTTATAACAAATATGCTGGTTCCAGTTGAAGTTGCTAGTATACTTATACACCAAAAGAACAGGGAATGCTTTCGACAATGTTACCAAGTCCCTTCATTTCTGGAGAGGGGGGCTCTTGTGGCTATAGGAACCCCAAGCAATTGCCTTCTGCTTTATTGCCCACTACATACTGTATTCTGAAGGTGTTGCCTGTAGCCAACTTGCTCTCTCGGGCTCAGTGTGTGTTTTTAGCAGTACCCTGTGATCAGTTCGAAGGCCACATGTGAGTGACAGTGGAAGTCCTTTCTGTCGGGAACCTGATGTGATGCCTCCTCAGTCCCAGCTCAGGGGACTTTAAGGCATATCAGCAGTGCTGTGTGATGCTCTGTCAGTCTGCCATCATCTTATTTCTTAGGCACCTCTCTCTCTCTCTCTCTCCCTTTGCTTTGGAATTTCTATTTAATTCCCTTCCTGAGCCCTTAACAGTTTTTGTAGTCTTATCTGAATCTTTTGCTACATTCCCCTTCTTTAATTGTGAACCTCATGAGACTTAGAGTGCTGGGCGAAGTATTGCAGAGTTTCCTCCTGCCTACACTCTTCTTATTCTCACATTTGTTGTATTTCCTGTTCTTCTCCATAACATCCAGCCTGTAAAATTCTCTACCCCTTATTCCCAAGTCCAAGGAGCAGCTATTTGTTAGCTTTGTGCATTAAAGTAAAATACCACTCTGTTTTTGCCCTACAGCAAGGCAGGATGATCGTGATTCATTAGCTGAATCAAGGCCCCAGGGGCATTGAAACAAGCCACACGATTTCCTTCCCACTCTGAAAGAAATAAAGAATTATGTTGGCAGAGAAAAATATGTGATTTGGTGGTCAAATAATGCCCTGATTTGGTGCTCATGCTGACACAGACACTCTACTGAGCTGTAGCAGAGCCAAAAAGCAGTAACATGACCAAGAGTTTCCTCCCCTTCCTGGGTGCAGCCATCAGCAGCTTCAGGGACTAATGTTCAGGGACTCTCACTTCAGTGAATACAGCTGAGCTTTAGTCAGTACGGTGCGAAAATTCAGAATGTTTTCCCCCATCCCATTTGTATACATGTAGGCCTCTTCTAGAAAGTCTGAATATGCCTCCTGTTGAAAAACTTTCAATGAAAATTGGTGAGCAATGAGTAAACTTAAAGTCAGTTTACCTGTGCCACAGAAAGCATCATGGGCAGCTGTACAGATATAAATCAAACATGAAAAAAATGTGTCCTGATAGACTTTGGTAAAATCATGAGCTTGGAGTAGTAAAACACGTAGAAGATTGAGGTAAGAAGGAGGCATAGAAAAATACATAGAAATATATATGTGTGTGTATATTTCTGTGCATCTGTGTGCTTTGTGAGCTCCTATAACCTGAAAAATTAAAACCCCAAATTACAGCCCACTGCGATTTTCAAACAGAACCAGAACCATGCATTCATGTTTCAGTAACTTTTGATATTAGATGTGAATAGACTTCTTACAGCCTGTAAATCACCCATCAGAGAAGAAGCTTCTGATGTGCAAATGAGTCTCTGTAATGACCTAGTGACCCTTTTCCCTTCTATTCTGTGAAACAAGCTAGCTCTCAAAGAGGTTTTTGTGTGCTGCATAAGGGTTGCTGTAAAAGGGAAAGGTACTGACATCAGTTTTTCTGGCATGAAGCACCCAAGAAGTTCTGGAAGACCATACTTTCATCTTGCAGATGTCCAGGCCCATGGGATAACTCATCTCCTACATCAGCTTTGGTTTCCTCATGCAGACAGGAATCTGGGTGGTTAGATGGAAGAGGGCACCAATCCCAATTGTACTGAGTAATAACATTTAGGCATCAGTCTGCCTCTGGAAAATGCCAGCCACAGCCCTCAAAATGACACAGGAGCATTGCTGCCCTTTTCCACAGCAGCAACCATTATCATTGTTTTTCTTACCACTTTTAGGCAATAAAAGAATTTGAAGGTGGAGGCAGCAATGCATCTGTGTCACCACCCAGGTGGGCTACAGCAGTGCAGTATAGCTGGCCATAAAGAATGTCCTCAGGTACCCTCAAAGGCATGCAAAGCTTGGATGCACCTTCTTAGTAACAAGCAAGCCCCCCTGCTCCCTGCAGCCTACATTCAATTCTTACTTTTCAGAATTTAGTCCAAGGTCTTGGAGTTTATTTTAAAAGCCAGAGTTGAGAATAGCTGAAAGGCTCCCTAGAGCTCTTAAATGTAGACCATCATCAATAACTTTATTCCCCTATCACAATGAAGGTTTTATAGGGAGAATTTTCTAAAACTGGAACATTGAATCTCACAGGAAGAAGGGACCATCACAAACTGTATTGGGTTCTTCTCCAAGTATGAAGGGCATTTTTAATCTAAACTCCTTACATAAGCATAGGGGAAATACAAAAATAGATAAATGAATAAATAAATAAACCACAATGCTTCATTGCACTCACACTCCTCCACGGGGAGTGGATGAGAAAATAAATATGACAGCTCTTACTCATGTTGCTTACTGCTGTTCTGGAGGCTAATCTCATAGTATGTTGGTGAGTGCAATGTAATGAGGTACTTTAACTGGATCACATCATGGTATATGCACTTCTGTCTCAGAGGTTAGCATTAGATGCTCCAAAAAGAGTGAAAATGCACTGGAAAATTATAGAATTATATGAAATATGTTCTTTTTCCTGAGACAGTGCTGGCTAGTGCTCATACATAAGTAAAAGCTGTTGCAAAAGGGGTTTTTTTCCATTTTTCACTTGTACTTTCTATCCAGCTTCATCTGTCTAGGCCCAAATCCTGATCCGCTTGTTTCTTCTTTTTTTGTATCTTATAAATTCCAACTTCTTTATAAATTCAGCCAACTCAAAGCCTGTTTGCCAGGTGTTGGTATCAGGGTTTTAAAGAATGCTTCTTGCTGTTCAGTAGCTCAGTGATTCTGCTTGTTGGACAAGTTTCTTTTTGAAACCCTTGTAGCCAAAGCTCTAGAAGTGAATACAAACTGAAAATAAGACTAACAGGCTCCCCTGTGGTCCCACACCTAGGCAGGGATAAACCCATCTCCTCTGCTCCTGGCACATGCACAGCTTTTTCTCCTCTGTCTGCTCACTCCCTCTTTCACCCAGCCAGCTGCCACAATCAGGAGGATGTACTCCCCCCACCACACACCAAGCAGGGATGGTTACTTTCCTTACCAGCTGACATTAGTGCTAATTTCCTGTAAGTTGCCACAGAATAAAGAAGAGGCCTCTTTCTAAAAAATCTTTCCGGCTTGCTTAAAAACACTCTCTGTCTTCTTTTCTTCCTGCGTGCAGCTTACAGAATCAATAAGGCCCTTGCCTCTTAGCCTTGAGCAGCAGAGAAGCTATTGCTACCAACTCAGCAGGAGCAAGAGCTAGGGCAAGGAAGTAGCCCAGAGCTAATCAAAAGTGCCCTCCCGTGGCTCAGGATGTTGCCAAGTGCTTGAAGCAGAAGCAGAAGGCAATGTAGTATGACTCTTGTCAAGCAAGGAATCCTCTTCATTATCCCCACTTGATTAGCTTGGAATTTCACTAACAGCACTTACCTTTACCTTAAACTTAACAGCAGAGCTTGGCCAAATGTTGCTCTGTAACACTACTTTTGAAAAGGTGTATGCATCTTCATATAGGGGCCTGACGACTATTAAAGGGCTTCGGCAGACTCTCTTTCACAATAGTGTATAATGCAGTTACCACTGTGGTACAGAGGCTCTGTTGGTCAATGAAATTACTCTCAGTATTCAATGAAAAGTTCAAGGAGCCTTTACAGTTTAAAAAAAATCATGATTTTTTCCCCCCTTATAGTATTCCTATAGCAAAAGGACCCTCAACCAAACTAAAACAAGCAAACCCAAACAAACAATCCAGACAAAAAGGGACTGATGTCTTTTACTACTTACTAAAGTTGGGAGGAGTTTGTTGGCTATTGATGAAAGACATCTCATACCAGTGTATATAGATTTAGGATCATTTTTCAGAAAAGAACTATGTGAGTGACATACCTTGTTATGGAAGTCGCTGTAAAAATACACCTTAGCCAGGGAAAGGCAGAGAGCATTTAAAAAATTACAGCTTAACTGCAGAAAACTGTAGATCTAGTAGTGTATTGTGTCATTTTTTGTGCTGTGTCATTTTCATTTGGTACATTGTACATTTCTATCATGCTTTGCCCTAAATCATGGACATATAACTTCAATGATCTGGTGAATCATACATCATGGCTGTATTTAAAAAGTATGCTATTGCACATCAAAAAAGGCTTAAAGGGACATCTTTTGCTCTAGTGAAAAGGACTAAATAAAGAACAAATCCGTTGAATGTAGCAGTGCTGTCCATTTGTTGAATATGTGCTTCATAGAAAAGCTCTGCCATCATAGCATAGAAAAAGCATCAAAGCATAGAAAAAGCATCAAAGCATAGAAAAGCTCTGCCATCAGAGATGCACAACAACACTGGGGTATCATCTACAGGGATGTACCAAACTCTGTTGGAGTCTCTGCAGCTGGGACTTGCTTCTTTTTCATAAACACAAACCCTCTCAGAATTTCCTCTTCCTTGTGACATTTGTCTCTCTCCCTTTGAGACCAGTGACCTTCTTGTCCTTTATGAGACCAACTCAAGTGTGGCAAGACATATAGAAAACTTTCTGTGAATTTGCTAGCTCCTTCAGGAAGGCTAAGCCACCATTTAAGTCCCACAGGCTTCAATGCTTTTTCAGAACTTGACCTCTTCATAGGGATAAATTTCTGCTACAGTGAGAACAGCATCCAAAAGTTTCTACTTTGTCAGTCAGGAGAAACCATAAAGCAATACACAGTAAATAGTATATAAACATCAAATAAAATAATAGAATTTGTAATTATCTGTCAAATACCAGTATATTACAGATTTCTTCCTTGGATAACTGTTTAAAATATCAGAATTAATATTTGGAAAAGTAGATGATTATGACACTTCTACTAGAAACAGCAAAACCTGCTTAGTGAACTGTCTGTGAAGAGCCACCGGTCTAAATCAACTCCACTGCCAAACTGGCAAGCACCAGCAAATATATGAAATGAATAGACAATTCAGAAATGTCCAACAGATAACTAAAATTGAAATTTTATTTTTTTTCAATAATATTCATCAGACATTTTTCTGACAAGACTTTTCTGAAAGATGAAGTGCAAATGGGAACCCTGTAAGAATGTTTAGAAGAATTGTACATGACATTTTTTAAGCGCCACTAAGTACACATTGAATACTTTGTAAGTATATAGGCATAGCAACATGCAAGTGTCATGTACCTGACATTACAATATGCATTTTGTCTGCTTAAAGTTATTAAAGATGTCTTTAAAAGAAGAAAACGTGTCTCTTCATCAGTGCAATATGTTTAATTCCATGGATTTTGTTTACAGTTTAGCGGTTGCATTTCTGAACCATTCAAATACATCCTTCCCAAGGCCTTAAACTGCCAGTGTAAGAGCAGAGTACATTGGAGTTCCTGGGAGAATATTCTTACACTGACTATGAATAGATGTTGTTACAGGCCTTTTACAAATTATGCCATATTATTTATTCTAGGAAACTTCCTGCTGAACTGAAGGTTTTTTGTAATTAGAAAGTATCTAGGCTAAGAGTAAAGGATGCACAAGGAATGCTTTATAATTCTGTTGGAAAAGATCTAAATAGCAACTCAAACATGTGCCTTAAATGCTTGAGCCTTGTTCTTTTGAAATCAATAGGAGTATTGTACCAAACTTTCATGGAAGCAGGACATATATGAATCTAGTAATCCATGAGTTCACTCTCTTGGCTCACTGTTTGGGAAGATGATTGTAGGTCACATTTGCATATTTCTATGGAAGTTATATAAGGGATATAAAGAGATCTGCTTTCACTGAAAAAGGACAGCATGTGCAACTGCATATTTACTAACATTAATCAATATGCATAGCAAGGAGAGAAAAAGGAAGTGATAAAGAATTCAGTCCAGCAATTAAAGCTTTTCCTCTTTATAACAACATAGACAGTTGATGATGATCGTTATTATTTTCTTTACAAATCATTACTTTAAAACCCCTCCTTTTGAACCTATTATGAGAACCATTCAATGAATTCATCGTAGAATAAGACTACAGAAATCAGTATCTTTAGAAGAAAATAACTTCAGTGATTTTTCAGCACTATGCATAAAGGCAGAGTAGGTCTGTCTGTAGCTTGTACTGATATGCAAGCTCAGAGCTCACACACGAAACACTGCTGGCTTCACCCTGGACACAGGAAAAGTGCTAAACCCAACAGGCTTTGCTTTACATCTAAAATATTTCCTTTTTTTTTTTTTTTAAATAAATAATAATAATAAAAAAGTAAAGATCTTTGAACTTTTATTTAACAGTAACACAGACTGTGCCTTTTAGGGGAAAGATATTCTTAGATTTTTTTTCCTGCCTTCCTTCCAATTGGACTGCCTCTTTTAGCCCAGCAGAGAATAAATTATTTAAGACATAGAACATGGAGGGTAGATTTATAGTAAATACACAAGCCATGAAGATGTTTTTTTGCCATTTACTGAGAGGCTCTGGAAGCCCCTAGTACTGTGGGTACATTAAACGTTGCTGAAGAAAATGAACATAGCTTGGCAACAAGATGATTCCTAGATGCTGGAAGAATTCCCTTAAGGGCTGCTGGAAGCGCACAAAGCTTGGAGCATCCCAAGAACGTGAAGTGATACGGAAGTGTGCTGTTAAACCATGTTTATACCCTTATTTCCTCCTGAGTTAAAACAAGTGCAGAGTGCTGGGTTAGATTTATTGATAACAAGAAGGAACTGTGCTAGCTTCTCTTAATGCCAAGCAGACAACTCCATTTGCTGTAGAGGTACTACGTCCATTCTGGAAAAAAACATGTAGGAAGTCCCACTCTCAATTAGAGTTTCTGCTCTGCTCTGTTGATATCAAAGGCTGCTCGACCCATTGAATTTACTCTTATTGTTTGCAACAGTCCTTCCATGTCCCCCATGCATTAAGTGTTTTTAATGTAAACATGTCCTGGCAATATGTCTAAATAAGTAAGAGACATGTCAGAATACTTCAACAGTATTGATATTGCATATTTAGTTCAAAAGCTTGCATGTGCTTTTAAAAGTGTCTCTTCAAACTTTCATGCCTTACTGGAAAGAATCGTGATGCAGTTGGATTACACATCGTCATCTAGTGATGACTAAATATTGATGTGTTATAGCAGTTTATTTTTAAGATGTTTAGGATGAATCCCTAGCCAGTGTAAATTGGCCCACATTTAAGGCAACAGAGTGAAGCTGATTTATACCAGCTGAGGCTGTGTCCTTATGCCCTGTTTAAAGCTCAAACTATATCAAAATTATTAAAGAACAGGGCAATAACTATGAACCCAGGCAATATTTTTCCTATTTTTAACAGAAAAAAAAATACAGTGATCTGATTTCAAGACTACACCAAGGATTCAGTAGTATTCTAATATGTATACAAATATCTCATAGCTAATATTCAGACCAAGAGGTAGATGTCCTATTCTAGGAATAGTATAGTGTGGAATGATGCTAATGGTAGTTGCTAAACACATCTGTTTGCCTTTTACACAGGACACAAAGGAGGGGTATAGCAATGGCAACCACAAGAAAGCTTACAATATTTTTTTTTTTTTTTGCTATTCTATGTTATCTTTCTTTCAGTGCATTCCTTCTGGTAGGGTATGATGGAAAGGTAGCAAGTAAAATAATCAGTAATACAAAACTGCACATTTATAAACTGTTAGCTTTATCGTTAAAGGCATCCTCTGCATTTTGATGGAAGCATTTTGTACTTACAATTTAAGATTACCTGGTGTTACTGAGCAAGCAGTAGAAATTCCAGGTGAGGTGATTCAGCAAAATAGGGGTCAGAAGAATGCAGTTCGTTCTCTTTCTCTGCTGTTCATGCTAAAAATACCAGGACATATGGCAGCATATTTCAGCATCTTAACATACTAGGCTCCCTTGAGGACAGAAAAAAGAGGAAACTTGTGCTGTTGAGCCAGAAATAGATTAGAAAACACTGCTGCCAGACTTAGAGAGTGTTGGCAGCAGAGCCATTAATGGAGTCAGTGTCTTACTTTGCCTAAAGGTGTTTCAGTAATGGGCCTCAAAGAAATGGAAAGCAAAGCTAGTGAGAATGAGGAGTGGTATAAGCAGTCTTATAAATTAGTTTTCATTGCAAATAGAGGAATTACACATATTGCATTAGGATATCCACTGCTTGTACATGTACCTTCCAGTTTCTCCTTGTGACTGTTAGGGGTTGTCCCCCTGCTTGAAATAATCAAAATGCATATTATAATTACACGGTTTTCCAATATCCATACACAGAAAGTACAAGATACTTACATGTAAGTACACTGTATTTACCTATATTTTTGCATAGTTTTTAGTGTGTACTTTGTGCCACTTAATAAAAAGCATTACTTGTATTGTTGTTTGTTTTTCGCTGTTCGACAGCTTATTCAATTAAAGTTGAAGTAGCTGGATTTTTGGTTTGTTCATCACAGATTACCATTTCCTAGGGGTGTAGAGATTAGACACTTGGAAGAGTCTGGATAAGTGTTGGGGAAAGCTGCACTGTGAACATGAAGTTTTATATCACCTCCTTAATTAGCAAATGCAATATCAGATTTACGGTGCTAATTTCATAAATTTACCTTTAATTTCAATGGAATTGTAAAGGTAAGATCTCCTTTTTCCTTTTGGTAACACTTTACAATAAGTGGCACTAAATTACACTATAACTGCGATGTTACAGGGAATTACATGTAACTACACTGTAACTGTTGAAATAGCTACTGTACATGTGCGTACATGGTAAGTTCAGTGCTGTTACAATAATGAATTACATAATTACAGATGATTCTGTCCTTTCTTTTCATTGAATACTTATATATATATATTATACTGTAATGAAAATACACAAGATGGTAACTTTCATGTCTTATTTAGAAAAGTTGGTTTTCTTCACTTATTCCTTTATAGAAGGAGTCTCAGTGCAAGACGAACCATCCTTAAGTAATGTGGAAACTTTTTCCACTTTTTCCACTATTCTAGCTTAAATTCCAAGCCTCAAGTTAAACATCAGGTTCCTTAAACTGTTTCTTGGTTTGTCAGATGACAGTAAAAGAGCGGGAGGATGCACCCCTTGTCCTCTGATGCATCGCTTTCTTGCTCAAATCATGAGAATGTTCAAGCATTAAAAAAACCCCGAATACTTAAAAAAAAATCTACATCAAAAAGTTTAAAAATAATCAGCAACCAACACTGTAAACAGTACACTGGCAGAAACTAGCTACCTGGTCTTGAGAAAACTACTCTGCAAGTGTGTGTGGAAGAGGATGTCACACACATTTTAGTGAGGGTGGTTCCCATTCAGAGCCTCTGTTTTACACACTGGCTGGATACCTCACACAATAACCAAAGTGGTATTTCAGAATGGGATCATGGACAAAAGGAACAGATAACTGGCTTTTAACCTACAGAATGTCATTAGCGTTTAGCCACGGTTCTGCTCACAAAAAGAGGGTAAAGACCAGACAGGCCTGGAAAGTGCTATTCAGGCAGGAAGCCTGGTGTGGGTTTTTTCACACCCGGTTTGCACAGAGGAAAGGGACATCACCAGGTGCAAGATAATGGAAGATCAGCTTCATTAAAAGCAAGCACATGTGAGAAGTTTTAAACAAAAAACAATTCAATAACCTATGTTATCAGCACAACTTATATCTCTTTTTACCAAGTTTAAACATTGTTTCTATGCCACTGGAGAAAATGGTTTGAAATGATAACCCCCAAGGGCTACCTTGCTTTTGAAGGTCCTGCCTGACCTTGATTGGGCAGCAGTTCAAGTAACAACCCTACTATTCAAGCAAGCTGGAGTTAGAAAGAATGAGAAAATGGGTAAACATGATGCTGGTGGGGAATTCCACTTGACCAGATAAGGCTCTCATCCAGGGAAGAACTTATTTTTAAGTGAATGAATAGTGCCTTGTAGTCCCAGGGAACTTCTCCCGCAGCTGAAGCTTAAATGCTTAGCTGAACCAGGCCCTAGATCCTGAAATAAAACCTTGTCACATGTGATGTCTTTAAACTGCAAGAAGGTAGAATTAGGTTAGGCTTCAGTATGAGAGTGGTGAGACACTGTAACAGGTTGCCCAAGGAAGTTGTGGATGCCCCCTCCCTGTAAGTGTTCAAGGACAGGTTATACAGGACTTTGAGGAACCTGGTCTACTGGGAGATGTCCCTGGTCCCTTCCAATCCAAACCATTCTATGATTCTATGATTCTATATTGTTCTGTAGCTAATGTAACCTGCTGTTGTGACAAGAACCCATATTTTTGGTATTAAATTGAATTACTTCCTTTGCCAGCCTTTTTACATGTGTATGTTTTGAAAGACATGAATATCTTGTAAACCTATACTAGTTTTCAATGTGTCTAGTAGCACCTACCTGGTTCTCTCAAACTACCATATTATATTAACATATTATTGCATTTTTCCACAGATGGGTATGGAGTGAACTGTAAAAACAAGCATGCAATCACATCAATGCAGACTTATTTCTTTAAAATGTCATACTGTATATGATTTATTATGTTAACACTCAACCACATCATATTATTTGTCTGTATATTTCGAAAAAGTGCTGCTTTGATTGAAGTCACCTTTTTTTTCCTTAGAAATTAACAAGATAAATGTTCCAACAAAAACAATTAAAATACTCTAATATTGTCCTTAAAAGGTTTATACTCTTCTGATAAATAATATGACACAGCACCTTTGTCTTCCATTTTACCATACAACATGATGTCATATTCCAAACTCTCCCTTCCCCACACAAAAATAAAATCCCAGGAGAAAGTTCTTTACAGCAGACCATCATGCTTTTAGGCTTCACAAACACAGAAACCAGAGAGAAATACTCTTTTGTCAAAGGTGCAAAACTTCAGAGCAAGACAAGCTCTGGCTAGACTAACTTGCATTCTCCAGTGTAGAATCATTTCCAAGAGCTGTTATAGCAGCCTTTTTATTTCATTGGAAGAGGAAATAAGCCAATGGGCTTACAGTGTTTTGTTGTCATATTTAAGAGCATGTGATTTTCAGCTGTCAATTACACAAAAAAATTCAGAAATAATCCAAACAGAGACTTTCACTGTGGAGCTAAAAGCATGGCAGGAATTCTCTATCATTCACGGTGACATAAGTTTGTACCTCACAAAATGCATAGACAGGAATTTAATATAAAGAATTAGTCCATTTACTGTATACACAAAACATATATCTTTTGTTTTAACACTTCTATTTTTTAGGGTTTTTTTGTGGGTTTTTTCCTTTTTTTTTTCTTTTTTTCCTTTTTTTTTTTTTTTTTTTTTTTTTTTTGGCAAATCAACATAGACAAGCAGCTCTGGAACTGCCAAATTAAAAATTTGATAACTTTAGCAACTCAAAAGTATTTTTTAAGGATAGTAATCAAATGTGGTTGTAATTTAAAACCTGAGGCTGTGCACTGGTTGTTAGCTTAAAACTACCTTTCCATATAACATTGTGCTTCCATTGTATAACAAAGAAAAATTAACAAGAACTAGAAAAGTTTGCTGTTGAACAGTGCTAGGACATACAGACAAAAAGATACTAATACATGTTAACTACTCAGAATATTGATTTGAGTCATATCTAAAGGGATATAATGAACATTAGAAAATGTTTACGTGTGACTGACTTAGCTACTACCAAAAAAGTTAAATATGTATCAAATAATGCTTAACTGAATTTATTATATGCACTATATACAGATACTAAAATGCCTTGCAGTGTGCCCATGAACACTTCAAATTCGAGTAGGCAGGTGAGTTTATGTGAAGCAAATAAATTATGAAAACAGAAATTACTCAGAAAGTTCCCTAATCTTTGCAATTCCAAAAAGCAGTAAAGGGGCAGGACAAATTTTATCCAGATGAAGCACTATTATCTAACTTTGCAGAATCCGAATACCTATTTAGCATGGTTTTATCACTGAAACGTGGCACTGTTGTCAAGGTACCATTTAAAATATAACAAAACAAAGCAAAACAAAACAAAAAATTCAGTGGACAGATTTTTTTTTTTTCCTACCAAATACAAACATACAAGAGACTACACTAAAAAGATTTAATTTTGTGTTTTCTAGGGCATATGTTTCAAAAACAAGTTGTTTTTTGAATTATAGATAGACATGTATAAAACATTTTTTGTAAACCACTAATCTTAGACTTAAAATTTTATGTAAGTAAATTAGGTCCTTTACCTAACACTATTTGTTATGAATACTGTTCTATGACATACTCGTAGGGACATGATAAAAGAAAAAGGAAAAAAGAAGAAACCTGCATAACATTTAAAAGTGTAGAAAACTTGGATTAAGATGATGATTAACATTGTTAAGGCTGTATATTCAAGCACTGTATGTTAAGAGAGCAGTGGATATGAATTTTAGGCAATAGGAAATGTCCTGCTTTATGCATGAAACTGTAATTATAGAATGATGATGTCAAGAGCTGATTGTTGGCATAAACTGGCTACTTAGAGGAGGTGTGTGAGTTAATAAAGATAGCAGAAGATGGCAGAAATGAATTCTGAGAAATGATAGCCAGTTTTTTCCAGCAGTCAGCCTGATAAGTAAAACTCCAAGATTCTAGCTCTGCATCTAAATGAAATACTCCTTTTTCTCCTCTGCATTGACTTGGCTGCCTTCTGCATTGATAATGGCTGTGTCGGCATCAGGTGCATCTTCAGCTCCTTTTGCTTCATTTGTTAAATATGTTCCTACAGGAGTCAGTACAACAGGAAAAAAAAAAAAGAAAAAAAAATTAGGATTTTTTTAGTTTTATGGTGCATCATAGGATGTACATTTCTAACAGTGCTCCAATTGCTTCATGAATGGAGAAATATCTTTACAAAGTTTTAGTGTACATCATACAGGTATGCTCAACTTGCTAATTTTTCTCAGAAATATAGCATTAATACTAATAATGCACAGACACAAATTCAAGGATATCCACAGTACATTAAGGAAATATTTTAATAAAAGTCCACTTTATCTAACTGCGGTAATATGCAATGTATTTTGCAATTACAGAGTAACTGATGAAATCTTGGTTATTTCATGGAAGAGCTACCCATAAAAAACAAGCCAACTTTGAATACTTAGATATTCGTAAGTCCTTATTTTCTTAAAAAATGGCTTCTGATTATTTTTGTATTTCTACTTTTTCATTGTCATATCTATACTTTCATTTCACAGAATAATATCATAGTAATTTCCAAAAATTTACAAAATTGGGGTAGTTTTATTAACTGAACCAACACATTATACTATCACAGATATTTTTATGCTCAGGATATGAATAAAAAGAATTATGCCCAATATTCACCTTTCCCTTTGTGAAAACCATTATTTATATTGGCATAAGATGCGTAAGTGTTCATTCAGGGAAGTAAAGCAAATGAGACACCTTCACCGGCTCATTAAAAAAAAATTCTTTGTTTTCCCTTACACATTCCAATAAAATAAAAACATGCTTTTACCAGTTTATGTCTGCTATTATCTTAATGTTATCCTAGTTAGTATTGATTAATTGATTAATCCCCTCTTAATTTTTTTTCTTTTTTTTTTTTTTTTAATCAGGGTGAGGAAATCAACTGAGTTTTAACAACTGGTCTACAAGTCAATTAGAGGTTAAATTGTAAGAAATTATTTTGGAATTAACTGGGTCAAAAAAGAATCACACAGAAGCTTAATAACAAGTCACTGTCAGCATTATTATTACATATAATATCACATCATTATTTCTAGAGGCAGAGGTGACTGAAAATGAAGGAAGTGGAATTCTTAAGGTGAGAACTCTGAAGAAAGTAAAGCTTTACCTGGGAATGAAAGACTTATTCCACTGGGATCATTGGTAAGAGAGTCAAATATCTGAAAACTCATCAATGGCTTCTAATATTATCTTTGAAATAAATACTATTATCACACTTAAAAAAGAATAAAAATCTTGTTCACTCAGTGTATATATATTCTACTGAGTTGTTATGCTAGTGAAACTATGAAGTCATGTAATCAAGTTTCTAAAGCTACGGGCTAGAGACAAGGGCCAATCTTATTTCTCATTCTCTATAGATCACTGACTTACGATATGACCTTGGGCATATAACTAGATGTCCTTTGCCTTAGCCAGTCTGGAAATCTGTGTAAAACTTCCCTCACGAATGGAATGTGAACGGAGCTTTCTTGTCCAAATCACTTATCAGATGGGAGAAAATGAAAGGGAAACAGCACTCCCAAGTGAAATCATACCTTGTTTTCAAAAGTGACTGAACTTGTACTAAATCTGTCTTACCTTTATGTCTTGCCAGGTATCGACCAAGGAGAATTATAGAACATAGTGTTACAAAGACAACTACAGCCACAATTCCTCCTATAAGAGCGTGGTCAGGTCCAGTCTGTCCAGTCAAAGCATTTGGATCTAGAGGGAGAAACAAAAAACAAAATTGTCCTACACAGACAAAACTTGACAGGAAAATTCACAATACCAGATTTTACACCAATCATCCTGAAAATAGGGCATATCCCTCTTTAATATTCAGCATGGTTATTCCCACTTTTACTACCAGTATCTTATCAAGAACATAGTGCTGCTTATGTTCCCAGATTGTTAAGTCCCTGAGGACATTAAAGTTATGAAAAATACTACTCTATTCTTTTGCAGAGGTTATTAAATGGCAAAGGTTTCTGGTTTTGTCATTGTCATTTTACAACAGAAAACCTGGCCATAGCTATTTATAGATGGAAAAACAAGGCACCGAGAATTGGGGATCAGATAGCATCAGCAGAATAGTGTCTGCATAATACATAATTTATAGAACTGATTCTCAGTGGGGATCCCTTATATATTCTCTTCCTCTCATTCCTACCCTATTGCGCGAGAAATACAAAGGCAGATAAAGTGCAGTCATGCCAAGTTCCTCTGCACATGGCTGAGTCTGCATGAATTTGGTCAGATAAAGGTATCAGGCAACCGGAAAGATCATAATTCAGTTTTAAGCATCCGTTTGTGAATTTACGATGAACACTCAATTAACACCTAACATGAGCAATCTGTAATAGATATAACAATATATTCAAAGGTATGTTTTACTAACTCTGTGAAAAGCCCTAGGAATACTGTCAGATTCAAGCTTTCTGTGCTGGTCGTTTGCCTGTTCTGTTGCCTGGTGCTTCACAGAAGTTGCAAAGAGGCAATCACGGGAAGTGGCACTACTTAGGATTGAGTAATTCTTTGGAGCTTTTGAACAATGAACCAGCAATCTGTGATTGTTGACTTATCTGAAATATGCAAAAGAAGGTAAAAATCCAATCTAAGGATCATGGCAAGTTTTCTATTTTAATGAAAATACCTCTTCTATGAGGTAATAGTAATTCTCTCAAGATGCTATTAGCATGTACTGTATGCTGCAAGCAGAATACCTTCACTGCTTCAAGGGCATTTCCCTTCTAGGAGCTGTTTATAATCTACAAATAGCTTGTAAACAACTTTGCTTTGCAAAAGGGAAAGGCAGGAAAAATATTTACACAGAAGGAGGGCAAGTCTGTAAAGACTACAGAAGGGCCCCTGATAACGATGAGGAGGCATGATTCCATGATACCATAATTACATTCTGTTGACCAGGATCACTGTAGAGCAGTAAGATGTACAGATGCACCAACATAAAATCATAGAATCATAGAATCACAAAATCACAGAATCATATGGGTTGGAAAGTACCTCTGAGATCAAGTCCAACCCTTAATCCACTGCCACTGTGGTTCCCAGACCATGGCACTGAGTCACACATTCAATCTCTTCTTGAAAAGCTCCAGGGACACAGAACCCACCACCTGCCTGGGCAGCCCATCCTAATGCCTGATCACCCTCTCTGTAAAGAATTTTTTCCTAATATCCAACCTAAACCTCTCCTGGCAAAGCTTAAGTCCATGCCCTCTTGTATTACTGATGGCTGCCTGGGAGAAGAGACCAATGCCCCCCTGGCTACACCCTCCTTTCAGGGAGCTGTAGAGAGTGATGAGGTCTCCCCTGAGTCTCCTCTTCTCCAGACTGAACACCCCCAGCTCCCCCAGCCCTTCCTCACAGGACTTGTGCTGGATCCCTTCACAGCCTCCTTGCTCTTCTCTGGACCTGCTCCAGGACCTCCGTCTCCTTCCTGAACTGAGGGGCCCAGAACTGGACACAGGACTCAAGGTATGGTCTCACCAGTGCTGAGTACAGGGGAAGAATCCCTTCCCTGGACCTATTGGCCATACATACACACAAGGGTAAATAAATATAGCATTGTAGAGATGAAATACAAGAATCTTGTTTTCCCCTCCTTTTGTAAACTGTCAGGCATTCTGAAACTACACTTCAGGTTTGCTGGAGCAGAGTGATACAGCCACTGTCACAGGTACAGTTCTGCTTTTAATGGTCACCACACCTGTCAGGCCTGACTTTTTCATTCACTGCTGGCTTTATGGGCTCCCATATCTTTCTTTTCTGGCTGCTGAGAGGACTTTGAGGAAGCTGGCTAGAGCACTTCTGTGAAGATGATGGCAAATAGTAGATACTAACCTCAGAAAAGCTAGATATACCTTATAAAGGCAGCAGTGAGTGTCTTCTCCTCCATCTCCATGAACTTCCTGGCATGATGATAGTGTCGGCTGCACTAGACCAAGCATGCAGCATCAGTCCAAGGGGACAATGAGCATTATTTTGGTGAATAAAAACATCCCTGAGCTCTGTGTGCCAGCAGCCTCACAAGGAAAAGCAAGATGGCTGAAACCTCACCTTCCCAAATCAAGAGCTTGGAGCACACAGCCATGCTTTCCCATGCCTTGTAGAGGCTGTTTTCCGAGGGGTAAGGAGGAGGTGACTGCTCACTTGAGGAGATGGAAGGTGACAGCTTACTGCAGGATTGTCAGCCTGTTTGATCTGTCCAGGAAATCCCTTCTTCTCTGGAGCCTGTTGCAACGTCACCATAAACCTCCCCCCTGTAGCAAAAAAGGCAGCACCCATTTGGGCACTAAGGAGCAGCAATGTCCCCAGGTGCTGTGTGTGACCTGCAGGAGATGCTCTTCCCCAGCGCTGGGCCAGGAGCAGGATGAACATGTTTTCCCACTAAAAGCTACTCCTGCTAGTATATGAGCAGTAAAGTTTAAGAATAAAAGGAGATATGTTAAGGGATAATATACTCTCTGATGCAGAGTATAATCCAGAGCACAGCATTTTATCTAGAGGCATTTTTTTAAAAACTGATTTCAGCATACAGTCTCAGCTCACTACCCAGCTTTACAATATATCTCCTCTGTGAGCTTTAATAAACATTATAGATAAAAATCCTCACAATGCACTGAGATGACTACACTTCTGTGTTTCTATCCTCAGGTGATTTCATGTATATAGCTACTCACTTCTTTTCTGATATACCTGATATGACTGCATGAAGTGACCTAAAGCCAGCCTAAATGCAATGTCCTCACCTCTTAGTGTGGATTAATTCTACTTCCATTGGTTGAAAATTTAAATTTGAAATTAATGTAGGTGTTCATTAGAATGCACAGGTAGTACTTAATCTCTGCTGTAATCTCTTAACCTTGGTATCAAGGCCAGATTATACTAATAAGTATGACTAGGAAAGTTTGTCCATGAAAAAAACTTGTACATGACCTGCTACCATTATATTAGAACTCAATTGTTTCTTTGTTAAAAAGAAAAAAGCAAAGAAATGAGAGGAAGGAAGAAATGAAAGGGAGATAAATAAATATCCTCAAAAGTGCTCAGCATTTTCTTGGGAAACAAGCATTCTTTCATCTCAAAATGAAAATCTGAGCAACATAAACAATATTCTGACAAGGGAGTGTGCCTCACATAAATATCCTCTTCATAGAAAAATAATGTTAGCATTAAATATAAATATGCTTTCCATTATGCATACATAGTAACGTATTATTCTTTTGCCTTTCATGAGAGGACCTAAGCCCCAAGAGTGAATTCTAGATCTGAGGCTATCTATCATTGTATAAATAATGACTATGTCAAAATAAGCCTGAACAGTTTCTGAAAGATAGAAATACATGGGTTTGGAAGCTATGTAATTTTGTATCTTAGGTATTTATACAGTGAACATGTATAATTATCCAAGTGTTGTAGGCATTTATATTAGCAACTCCCATTAAAGTTCCTGAAAGTCCTAAGTTTCTATTTGTGCACTGACCATTCCTCATTTTTACTTTCCAAAAAAATAGAACATATTCAGATTATTTTTAGATTCCAGTTATAAGCTTCATGGGCTTTACCAGGTAAATCCTACCCTGCCGCACACATAACTCCAGCAAATGAAATGTTAAGTATGAATCTGTGCAAGAAATACTTACAATCCAGCTGATTCCACTGAAAAAAATATGAAATATTGGATTATTCTGTTCCTGTTTTAAATGTAGTCTGGTTTTTTTATTGTATGAGCACAGGTAGCTGCAGTAGAAACTAAAATTTTGTAATCAGACTAAATCTTCTTCAAGGATCAGGGTTTATTCTCTTTATTTCATCCTTTGATGAAACTAATGAACTCTTATAGCAACCTCCTAATTCTCTTTTCTTTGCCTTTGTCCTAAATTTGGGAAGCCTCTTTAAAGTACTACTTGCTGATGTTGTGAAGTTGCACCCATTTTCAACTTCTGGGATTTGCCTGTTACTGTTTGTTCACAAATGTACACACTTAAAATGACAAAATGGCAAAACAAACAAACAAATAAATAATTTATTAAGAAATGAAGCACATCAGATAAATTTTAGACCTACTGAATAAGTAGATATGTGCTTTTTATGACCTGGTAACAAAGTCTCAGTGTAGAATACCTTTACATGAATTCACACATTAGTTAAACTGAAAAATTCTGGAACACTTTTTAATGCTTTTGCATAAGGTATATGTTAATTATTCACCTAATTTCATTTTCTTCTTACATAAGTTTCCTTATTTATGCATAGTTGACTTGACTGAGCAGGCTGCAGGAAAGGTTCCTTTTCCTGAGCATCGGGAGAACAAGCACATTTGTGAATGCTGACATGGCATATTTGAGGGAATATATGCTGAATTAACCCCCTTTATTGCAGAGATCTATTAATAAAAGTGTGGTTTGGGCAAAAATTTTTTTTTTTTTTAAAAACTTCTCCAAACATGAGATGTACCCAGGTTTGATACTAAGAATTTGTTTTTATCATTTCTATTTAAAGACAAATTGGAAAGAAAAGTCCTAATTTGCTGTGGAGCTTAAACAGCATTCACAAATGAGGACATATTAAGCAGATGCATTATTCATAAATTACTGTTCTTTAAGGCTTGGAAAAGAGCAGAGATGTTCATTTCTCAGACAAGTACTGAAACCACCAGACTGCAGTCACTTTTACTGATTTAAAGAACAATCAGTTGCTGAGGCATATTAGAACTTCTCCAGCAAGGAATCCTAGGGCATGGGTCCACATTGCAATTTATGTGGCAGAAAAATACCTTCAAGTGGCTTCTGCTTCTTTTCCCATATCCAGGGACCTGTTATCACCCCCAGTATAACTTGCCAATATTTCATGCTTTTGCAAAAGGAATTGTTTAAAGTGCCTGGCTCAACATTGGATCAGTAAAAATCTATGTGCATTCTAGGGTGGGGAAACCCAAAACCCACAAAAGGTAAATAAAATAATCTGTCATATTTGAAGGGATGTTGAATTTCTGCAGATTAGGATAGGGTGAAAATGAGTGGTGGGAGCCAGTAAATAATTCTGGAGAAATCCTAGAGAGAAATCAGGGACCATGTTTTAAGTATCTTAGCCAGAGGAGAGAAAGTTGAAAAATAATGGGAAGCAAGTAGCTTTGGGTACTGTGAACTCCACCTGTGAATGTAAGTTAAATTAGAATTATTACTCATTAAAATTTCTCTGCATTTCAGCTTCATTTCCTGAGACAAAATAGCTTGTGTGATCATACTCTTTCAGGGTCCAAATTACTTAAGAACCATGGATTCATTACAAAGGATTTTAAAAGAGAGTAAAGATCTAAAGATTATTGTTGTCCTAGAACTCATCTGAGAGAACAGTTTGCTGCAGGAACTCAAACCTTATTAGACATCATAAAACCTAAAGGTTAGAAAAACAAGAGACAAAAACTTCAGTCAAAATCTGTGCCCAAGAATCAGTTTTCTATCAGAGGTTTCTCTCCATTGCAGCTACTTTTGTGTCCCATATGACATGTGAAGTTTTTCACGTGGTTAGGTGACATTTAAACCATCTGAACCCTTCCCACCACACCTTTTCCCTCTTGCCCCTATAACTACTCTTCCGTCTTTTCCTCCCTTCTGTCTCATAACAGCTCACACTGTAGTATGTGTGTAATTCAGTAAATAGGCAGTCAACCATGAAGCACAGTCTCATTGGAAACCAGATTTCTTTCTGCAGTTTATGGAACAAACTTGTTTTTTAAAATGTATTTAATTTGCCAGATTGAATCAGAGAGTCTATATAATTTTTAACTGTCCCATATAGGTAAACTCTGGGGAAAAACACAAAACAAAACAAAAATTATCTCCTCCTCCCCCCAGCCTCAATGATTTGTCTAACATCAGTATGGAAAAAGGGCTAAACCAGGAATTTACTCATAACAGGGATAGGAGATGGGACTTGAGTGATAAATGACAAGGTATTTGCTTTAGGAAATCTGGCAGTAGTGCTGTCTCTAATAAAAACTGGTAAGTAGAATTTACCCAGTTTATCATCTTAGTTTGAGCACCCCAGAGTTCAGTTTCCCTTACCTGGCCTGGAGTGATGAAACAGGTATTTTTAATCTCATTTTGTAATATACCACTAACTGTGAAAATACATGTACATGAAACTTGTGAAAGTATTGTTAAGCGAGGAAAAAAAGTTTCTGCACCTTCATTTAAATTGCAAAGTGTAGCTGCCCAAGGGGGCTGGTTGTGAAATTCCTTGAAAACGTGTTTTGTTATTAACCAACTCTGAATTTAAAATATGTGACAAGCATCTTTTTCCTTCTGTGCCTGAAGGAAAGAATAACAAAAGAGTGTACTAATATACAGCATAAATAAACTGCTGTTTTAATAGTAGGACATCATAAACCATAAAGAAGACACGTAGGAAAAAGTTTACTTGTAAACCTTCAAAAGAATTGATACCCTTCTTGTGTTACTGCAGTAGCATGCTAGGCACATTTTGCCTCTTAAGTGTTTATATATACATATATATGTGTATATATATATATATATATACATACACATTCCCACTAAGAGGAGCTCACATCCGAGGGGATAAAAGTCCGTGGCCAGTATTTCCACAGCTGAACCTAAAGCTCTTTTGAAGAGAATTTTTGTGAATCTAAGATGTCTTTCAGTGGTGAGAAAAATTCAAATGTCTTCTGATGTGTATTTGTGAGTAGGCAGCCCTTGTAATACAATACCCCTACCTATTTATCCTGTAAATATATTTTTTGCAATGCTAATAAGAGAGCTATATACCCACAACTTTAAATGAAAAGTTTAAAAATATTTTTCAGGGTCCTTAGAGCCTCGTTCCAGATTTTGTATCTTGTGTCATTGACACAGTTTTTCAGAAGTTGGGGTGTTTTTTTGCTTTTTTCCTTAATACTGCTGTAAAAGCTCTAGTTTCCTGAAGGGAACAGTTCCCCTAATTAGAGCACATGAAAGACTTCTTATTGACAACATTATATTTTTGTCCATCAATAAACTCATTATTTGCTTCAGATTTCGTCTTAGGAAAAAAGAACTAAAATCTGCAAATTTTTGTCTTCATCTTATTTTCTATAGAGAATAATTAAGTCAATTCAGGGTTTGAAAAAATACTTGCAGCTTATCCAGCTATAACTTCAACTTCAAGCTACTGGAACAGGAGGCTTTAGGGAAAGAGACAACTGGCACAGATGACTGTTGAATTTCCCTGTTAAGATTCTCTCCCCCAATGAGGTGACTGTGGGCTGCAGCCACAGGCAGGTAATAACTTTGCTTCCAGCATTGTAAATTTTGTCTTCTTGTAAAGTTCTAGAAGTCTCAGTGCCTTCAAAGCAGAAAGTAAAAGAAAGCGGATTGAAGTTTGGAAACTTCAGCCTATTAGAAACTTAAACAAAACAACCAACCAACAAAAGGAAGAACCCATCCCTACCTAGAAAATCAAGATGCATGACTCCCTGCTTTGTGAGAAAAAGCACGTTTTATAAGTGTCATCTTTCCCCTGTTAACTTCCTATCAATAACTATAGGAAAATTTCAGCTCTTCTTGATTTTCTTCATCAAAAAAAGGACCGGCACCAGCTGGAGTAGGTGTATATGTGTATACACACAATACTTTCTCCTGTCATCGGAAGTTAATTACCTAGACAAATTATGAATTATTTCTAATTAACAGAGAGGCTGGAGATGCCAATGTACTCTTGTCTTCCCTTTCTTGTAGCAACTATTAGTTGAGGGTTTTGGTCCTATAGCACTCCCTAGAGAGACTTCAATTTGCTAGAGAGAATATAAATGTGACCTTCTGGGAAAGGACCATGGACTGTGTGCTCAGAGTAGGCATCTCTTGCTGCCTGCCTTTGCAGGGCTTGGGGCCAGGCACTGCTGGTCTCTGACAGCCTTTAATATGCCTTGAGAAAGCAACACATTATCACCACCATGACCCATGGTGAGACTGCTTCGATACTAATCGCTCAAAGTGTAGAAGAAAGTTATCCTGCTAACCTTAAGGAAGTCTCAATATGTTGTGTCTATTAGAAAATAGAATAAATGTTTCTACTGTGACCTCTTTGACACTTTGTTTTTCCACTATCTGTTATACTTCCCAGATTGCTTCTCAGAGCTAATCAGTGCCACTGCAGAGCTCAAGTAATAAATACTACCTCAATTAGCAGTGCTGGAAAGACATGCTTTTGACTGAGAAATGGTATGAAAAAGATGAAGTGTAGAGATAGAGACAAAGCTGTTCCCAAGGGCAGATGCTAGGGAGAAGAAGGCTTTCTCACCAGTAAAGCACAGCCAGAGACCTAAAATTAGCCAAGAACATTCACGGTAGCATAAGGATCAGAGAAGCATTAACAGATTCACAGTTGCACAAGGTACATTGTACTGAATATGTTCATGAGATTTTTAAAACTAAGAAGGGCAGCCTTAATTTAATTGAGAACAGCTCTAATTAAAACTTAGTCTGTGATGGAAGAAAAGCTATTGTTCAAATGAATTCTTTATACTTGTCATACTAAATTTTTCTTACCAAATCAGATTAGAATAATTATAAGCCTATAATGACATCAAAACACCCCAGTAAACCATCCAATTACAGCCAGAATATGACACTTTATTCATGCTGAATAGCAATTTAATCTATTGTGGGACTACTCAGTATGAGTAATTGAAACAGAATTTCCTCTTCAGCAGTTAATAGCATATTCTATCTGTCAATATATCTCTAGATGATTTGCTAGGCATACTTGCAGTTAAAGTAACTGTTCCAAAAGAGGCTGTTGACTGACCCAGCTCATCTGCAAAACAGAGATGAGAGACAATAGCAGAGACAGTCTGTTGCACTGCACAGAGTAACAGAGAAGAAGAGTAAATTTTTGATAGGGTGGTAAGCACTCCTGGTAATATGTGAGGCATCTTTTATAGCTGGTTTAATTAGGGCATAAAATCTTATGTAAATTCTTTTGGACAATGGCAATCTCCATTAGTGAATTTTATGTCCAAGCAATAAAAATACCTTCAATTTGTTTGAATTTTTGCCCCTGGTCTAATTGAATGCTATCCATTCTTTATGCCAACTCTTTACTAATGGAAACATATATATTTTCCCCATTTAATAATGACATGCTTGATGGAATTCAATATCTTAACCAAATTCTCCTCTGGGAACATTAAGACTTTGTTGTTTTCAGATGCTTCAAAGTTAAATATCATCCAGATATCAGTAAGACCCTGTTTGCTCTTGATGTCACTGATTGGTAATGCATTTACTAAGAATAAGGCTGATCTTTACTTTCCTAAAGGCTTCTTGTATTCATTAAAAAAATAAATAAATAAATAAATAAATGCTATGCATTTTCTGGTCTATGGGCCTAAATTTTTTTTGAACTCAGCAGCAAGCTTTCATTTCCAACAGCACTCATGATCTTTATTTGTCAATATTGCTAGTTGCAATATATCCGGATTCTACCAAGGGGGTCACATCCATATGAGTTTGTAACTGACAGATTAATTTCCTACCTTCTCTTGAGACAGCAATGAGGACTGAAAAAATCAGAGGTCCACTGAAATGACTATATATATTTGAGATTAAATAAATGTGATAAAAGTCTCCATCTGGTTGTTGATCAAACATTCAGAGGCAGGCTGATTTTCAGTGACATATTACAATATGTCTCTTGTAACAGTCCCTAATGCCATCCTGTAAATTACTTACATTTGGGATTACATTGGGCAGGCAGAAGTATTACTCACTGCTTAAGTGCTGCCTACTGGGAGTATAGGAGACATGGTCTAATCTTAAAGTTGTTAAGCAAGGCATTAAGAAATAATGGGGGCATGTTTATTTTACTAAATGCCAATTGTTCTTGCACTATTTGAAGAAGGAAAACCCAATTTAACAGTAGCCTTAGCCTGTTCCTGATGCTGAAAAGCTGTAAAAAGTCTATTGCTGAGAAAATAAGTGTGACTGGTGTGCTGGAACAGTTCTTAAGAAGAATTTTAAAAGTTAGAAAAGTCTTGGAAAATATGTCAATAGTTTCAAATTATACTCTGACACTTATATCTGCTGAAAAAAAAAATGCAGGTCTCTCTCTGAATAGAAATTCAGGGCCTTTCATTAAAGAAAAGTCCCAACCAGCTACCAGAAAAAGAAACAATAGAAATCTCAAGAGAAAAACAGAAAATGATGCTGCCATTTCTCCATTTACTTTACATCTCTCCTTGCAGTGGTGGCTGCAGTATGTGGAGAGTCAAAACTTACTCCATTACTGAAGGTCTCTTAAAAAAGAAAGAAAGGTTGGGGAAAAGTATGTGTGGGATAGTCACAGAGCAACTAATTGTGGTTAAAAGGGCTGTTTTTATGATTTACAGCCCATTGAAGTTTACAGCTCACAGAACAAAACCAAAATCGAAAATACCAGTGCTTATTTTATAAAGAAGTTTTGTCCCCTTGCCAAACTATGGCTATATCTGGTCTACAGTATCATATTTGAACTTCTTGAACATTCATTCTGCCCAGAAAGTGTACCAGGACACTGTAATGGGCAGGTGCTGCCCATTAGGGAGAGTTGTGACCCTTTTAAGTTTTTTTTCCAAAGCCCATCAGAAAGCCCCTATTGCTCTACAGCTCCTAAAGGGACAGCATATTTCAATTCAGTGGTTAAAACTGGTTTTCTTCTAGTCATTAGTTTGGGAAAAGTTCTTCATAGTATGCACGAGCCTAGGAAACACCTCACGGTATTTTTTGCTCTATAAATATTCTGCTCATCTCCTGTTTATCACTCCAGCAAGTAAGTTTCTTTTCCTTTTCCTGTTTGGTTCTTCTTCTGTTTTAGCTGCATGAAATGTTCCATACAATCCCTTCACCCCCAGTTGTCTCATTAGCCTACCTCACTTGGCATCCACTCTTACTTAACTGAAGTGGTTCATTAAATGAAATTTCCTCTTGAAAGGCTGCTAAAACCTTAGTTTTTTCTTTAGTGAAGGATGAACACAGAATATGAAAGCAAAAAACAATATTCCAAACAAAGCTGGAATTAACTCTATTTTAAATGACACGGCTGAGCAACTTTTATCTCTTCCATTCTTCCCTTCTTTCCTATTAAATCTGATCCCTTTACATTATAGCCATGTAAGGGACATGGTGTTTATCTTTGAAGTATCTTATGTGCTTAAACTGATTAAAAATAAAGATGCTGTCCAAAAATATGATTCTGACCATTATGACATCAGTTTTGATGAAAAAGCTTTTTTTCAGTCAGCAAAATTTTAGTTACGACCATCTCACTATCAGCTGTAACAACAGCATTTGCAATATGAAGGTAGTAGATACTACAGTCAGCGGAAAAATAGATTCTTTCCAAAAGCTTGGTCATGTGGATAGTTCAACTTTGTGGTGTTACAGCCCTTACTTCAGTAAAACAAGAATGTGACAAATGAGTCTTAAGATCAGGTGCTTTTTTTTAGCTGGAACTGGATTGTTAGATTCCACGTTTAGTTGACAAGACATTGGCTACTGAACGAGACACAGATAATCAAAAGAAGGAGCTAGGATTCCTCTACCTAAAAGAAGCAGCAGTTTTAGCCTTCCTTGCCCTCTGGAAAGCTTTAGCTAGCTTCTTCTCCTCCTCCTCCTGCTAAGGTGGGATGAATGAATTTAGAGCCCGTTGCAACAGCTTCTCTTCAACACCAGCATGTCTGGGTCTGATGCCAGAAGATGAGCTGAGCCCACAGCACTGGGCAGCACATAATCAGAGTCCTCCTTGTTAATAGCATCCTCTTATCAAAGTGCTGCTCTTGTCACCTGGGCCAAGGAGGCCGCATGTGTCCTGTTCCTGAAAAACGTATTTCAGTACTTAAAGTGGAAAGCTTTTTTTTTCTTTTTACACTTTGCTGTCCAGCAAAATAATAAAAATGTACACTTGATCTTTCTAGTGGTGACAGTCTGTTCACAGCAACATCTAAGGCCTCGAGGCTGTTGAGGTGTCCATCCAGGACACCATCCTGGTAATACCCCTTGAGAGGAAGGTTAGTTTTTCCAGAGATAAGCACAGAAAATCAGGTTTAAATCCTTGTCATGCAGGAAATATGCAGGCATGCATGTTGGGAAAATGTTTTCTTTTCATGTGTCTCAGTTTCCCTAAAATAAATTAAGACTCATGAAAAATGAATGATCTTGACTCATAGAACAACTCAAAGAACATGGATGATTTCGACACACTTAAGCATAGGGGTAAGGCAGGTACTTCACCTGGCCTTATAGTAATCAATATAACAGTATTTTAAAACAGTATTTCAATTTTTATAACAGTGTTTTAAAACATTTTAAATGGCCTTTTGTGTATTTAATTTTTATTAAGCTTTTATTGAATTTTTTTTAAACTTTGGATAAAAGGAAACTGAGCATCTATTATGTGTTTGCATAATGAAGAAATTAATAGCTGGATGCCTTTATTTCTGAGAGACTGAACAAGATAGCCTTACACAGCTACATTACTAAAAGTTATTAACACTAGGTAGCAAATGAAGGCAAAAATAAGCAGAAATATGTGAATAAACCAGAAATAGGATTATTCTACTTCCAGATTATGGGAAAACCCCAGAAATATTAGGGAAATTGTTGAAAGTTTTTAAAGAGGTCAGCATGAACCACTGAGTTCACAAATAGCCTTGAATTAAACAGGACAAGTTACTCCACTTTAATAATAGAATTGTTGGAGGTGTAGGTCAGCTGATACAAGAAGTAGCAGAGACTTAATATTTAAAAAATGAACAACTAGTTTCATGGCTTCATGTTTCATTTTCATCCTTGTCTACCTTCTCTTAAGTGCTTATAATTTATGCATTACAATTAAACTAAAAAAAAATTATTAAAATATCTTTATGTTTAGTTATGCTAACTGTCTAAAATCTCAAGTGACCATTTAAAGGCTAGATCCTCTATCTGTATATTATTAAATACAACAATACCATTTGGAACTTCAAAAATTACACAAAGCAAGCAAATGTGCATCTAGCTGTCAAGGTTACAGTGAACAGTATTACAAAGTAATACTACAATTGTCATGACAACTGAGCAACAAAAGCAATCACAATAATCACTACAAAAATTCACGAAATGTTGTTTAAAAAAAAAAAACATGAACAGGTACAGTGATTTCTCTTAACTTCCGTAACTTCAAGAACATGAACATATTTGGTATTTCAAGAGACATTTGTGCCTTTCATTACTGTCACAGGGTATCAGTGGTTAACTCTTCATGGTACTATAGACCAGTATTGTTCAAAAAAGTCATGATGGCTCTGCAAATATAAGGCATAATACATTATATTATGGTTCATATATGTTATGACAGTCCAGGTAAATGATACACAAAAAATAAAAGACAGCAGCAAATTCACACCCTGAAGATATCAGCTATTAGTAGCTGCCCACACACACATCAAGGTGGTTGGAGTATGAAGCACATAGTGTATAAGAAGATGCTGAGAGAATTACTTTTTCTCAGTTTTGAGACAGCTAAGAGAGGAAATATCATTGCTATCTTCTGCTACTACAGGAAAAAGAGAAGAGATGACCAAGCCAGATTCTTCCTATAGGTATGCAGGGATGACAGGCAATGATCACAAGTTCAAACATGGGAAATTCAAACCAGGTTTTAAGAAATTCTTCTTGACCATAAGCATGGCCAAACACAGAAACAGGTTACTCAGGGATGCTCTGGTCTCCTCATCCTTGGACATAATAAAACTCACCAGAATGAGGTCCTGAGCAACCTGATGTATGGTGGCCCTTCTCTAAGCTGGGCTTGGACTGGATAATCTCTAGCGGTCCCTTACAATTTACATTATTCTACAGTTTAAGTAGTAAGTCACAAAATTAAAGATTATATGAAAAAAACAATAGATAAAGATGTATTCCAAATACATACAAATTTATGCATCTTAAAAAGAGTTAATAATAAACCAGCATCCTGCAAATGGACGCTTAAACCCTATTACTGCTTTAAGATGTATTGTTCTTTCTATCTTGACTTACATTGTTGCCATCACTTTTCCCCTATCTTCTCGTAATGGACACACTTGATTCAGGGAGCAGTAATTCACATACAACCTTTAAAATGATACAGCAGAAAGCAGCTTTATTTTGGCAGAGGAAAAACCTATCTGATATAAAGGGCCTTGTCTTCCTCTATTTTTTTTTCTTTAAATATTTTTTTCTTTATCTCAAAGACAGGGTCACAACAGCCATTCTGAAAAAAAAATTCCTTACCAAATTATTTCAAATTATGTTTTACAAATCATTATATGTAACAAGAATGTCAAGGATCAGAAAATTATTCCAATGGAGTTTACATCAAATTATGTTTACAACTTCCGAGAGGTTAGATTTACAAAGAAATAATGATAAAGAAATGACATTTCAGCATTGTGTGGCAACTGCAATATTTTCAGTCTGAGGATTTCAGTTTTATGGCCATCTTGAAAAAACTCATGTAATTCTGTTATTCTCACGTATAGATAGATTTATTTATAACAAGATCAGTGCAGTTGAAATGTTTTGTATCCCTTTACTCATTAGATAAATTGTCGTGCAAAAAAACCTGGGTGGTGTTTCTCTGAAATAGCAGGTGGTAAGAACCAAAAACCACATAAATTGCTTCTCTGTCTGTCAGACTCGATATTTAATACACAAAATATTTCATAGGTAAAAAATATACTTCATCTTATCTCCATGTAATAGCAGTGAGGATGCATCTTTCAAAGTACATTGTGGGCCCCAAACATGGCAGAGGCTCATATGTGACAGCTACACAGAAGCCCTCGTCTAACAATCTGACAGCTAAATATACGACCCGAAACTGCACAAACCTGAGGATGTAAAATCCTGGCGCAAAAATTCTGATCTGAAATTTCCCTCTACCCTCAAATTCTGGAGCTTATCAGCCATCTCTCTTTCCCTCCTGCTCTCCCCAATCCTTCCTCTCTGGTAATGTGACTTCAAGGGGAGGAGAATTTCTGAGCAAATCTGCTACTGATACAGTATCCCAGCTATATTTAGGAGTGTGTTTCCACATAGTTTTCTATGTCTCCTGCCTTCCATAGCTCTATTATCATCCTTCTATGTTACTTTTTCATTAAAGATGTTCATACAGCTTCAGCAAAACTGACATTTAAAATGACCTCCCCAGTGCCACACGCATCTGCATAAATCCTGTTATTGCCTTGCTATCTATTGCTCTATTTCTCCCTGGTATTGTTTTGGAAATTTAGTTTTCCTTGGTCCAAAAGTAGGTCCCCTGAGACTCCTTGCATTTTTTTTTTTATTCGTTGTTACTATGTACTGAGAATGACAACCAAATGTACAGTCAAATATGTTTAATACATCTTGGGTCAAATTTGAGCAACAAAGTCTTGAATTATGTTCATAAAAGCAGGGCTTAAGCCATTTAAAGGACAGGGAGACAAATGTGTCTCTGAACACATCCTTGGATAACTATTGTACTGTGCATGCCTAGAGGATGCACTGTTTTGGCTGAGCTGATCATCTGGTACCTGCCTGTCCCATAAAGTTGTTTAAAATTCACAGTGTAGTTGTCTCTAGCTCTCAATTGCCAAAAAATTCAGTGTCAGTGTCTCTAGCCCTATGTTGCCGAAGGGCCCAATTGATTTGTTTTACCTCAAGAATCTTAAACACATACTTGAAAACACTGGATTCAAATCAAATTGAACTAACCACAGACAATTTTATTCAAGATACAACACGAAAAGGAGTAGAATATTTATGTCTCACTAGGGATGTGGAGATTAACAGGGAATACTAAAATAAACTCTGGCATGCGCAAAAGAGGGTGAAACCCCCTGAAAATTGTAAGGACATCACCACAACAAAATTGCATTTCATGGCCATGAATATCTTCACACTATGAGACAGAATTTAAGTCAAGTCTCTGGAAGCTGATAGCTATGTTATCTGAGAGGTAAGGTTTTGTGACCTTAATTTATGAAAACACCACTTTTGAATGGAACTGTCTTGGAGCACAGGTAGAGTGAACACCTCGGTTATTGCACCCAAAGAACAGCTTGATATAACTAATCCAGTATTGACCTCGTCTTCTATAGCTGACGGCCTAACATTATGCACTGAGTATTAGATTGCCTTTTCTTTGGCCTTGCTCTCTGTTGACTAGGTGTCCTTAACAAGGTAAATTCCTCCTGGGCAAATAACTCAGAAGATGGATGCAGTGACACTCCTCTTGACTCACCTCCCTTTCACATCTGAGCAAGTGCATTCTGACCAGTAATGGTATCTTTTGGCCTTGGGCAAGATCAAAATGTTCCCACGTTCCTAATGAGATATAAACTACTCTCAGCTCAACAAGACCTCATCTGGAACTCTGTTTTGAATGCACCATAATTGAAGGGCATGGTGCCACTGATATGTTCTGCTGCTTTCTGTTTATGCTTTCAATAGAATGTAGACAGTTAAAATATCTCTCTTCATCTTACATCTCTACAGAGGCATGTAATTCTGACACAGGATTGATTAGGATACAATGCTTTTAAGCACATTTATATTTAGTTGATAGGATACATTACTCATTTGCGTTCATGACTATTCAATTTAAACAATTTCATTTTGGCATCTATGACAGGAATTTATAATTGTCTAATTTTCTATACTGTGAACATTTTTATGAGAACAGAGAAGAAAACAGTGCATGTGAAATTTTGAAAAGTTTTTTTTCTAAGCACTGCTTTTTTTACTGTTCTGGTTATGTTCTCGTTATTAATTAATGTTCTGGTTAGTAAAAGAAAACCTATAAAAGTTAAGAAGCACAGTTAAATGTACATCACACTGTCTAGTGTTGCTTAAATTCTCGCTTTGAAACAACTGCTTTATGTACCTGTCAGGTGATAGTCAGACAAATTACTGCAAGACTTTTTTTGCCAGCAGAGATGTCTGTCATTTCACAGAACAGATGCAGAGAAAATAAGTTGACTTGCCTTTTCCTGAAACATGCTGGAAACAAAACTTGCCCAAACAAAACAAATGCTTCAGTTTTCCAGTATTTCCATGAAGAATAACACTAGCCAAACCTTTAGACAAATATTATCATGACTAAGTCCCTCATCAGAGGCTTAACCATGACCAGTTTAACATTATCTATGCTTCATGCTTGCTTTACTTCAGTATCTAAGGATACAGTCTCCCATCTGGCTCAATGCACATTTCAAGCTTTTAAATATTTTAAACAACTTAGAACTACAAAGGATTGTTGGCTGACAGAAATATTTCTCAGCCAATACAGAGCACTTCTGGGACCTTCTTTGTGCACTGTGTGGTCAAAGATGTGTTTCTTCTTAATACAAAGAATACAGAAGCCATTATAAAAATCACAGAACAAGTATTTATCTTGTGCATGTCTACATTGTGGCCTGGAATGTATTTAAACACAGTGTTGTCAAGAAGACTTCTTGAACCAGATTTATAAACTTTAATAGAAGTCTGTCATATTATCTCAGAGCAGAGACCAAACTCAAGGAAATATGTGCAACCTGATGGGAACGAACAACCCTCGTTCTGGTGCAAATTATTTTGTAATTCAAATTGGATTTTTTTGAGTTATGTTTTTTTGTGGACTGGTGATTTTATAATTCAGGTACTAGAGAAATCATTGCTTTAAATGATGACATGAAAGAAAATACTAAATATTCAAATGTATTTTGTCCACAGACTCACACACACAGTCAAGTGCTGAGGGAAGAGCTAGAGAAAATCTCACCTTTTAACTCCCTCCCAGTTCTCAGATTCTGACTTCATATTATTCTACCTCTTCATATAGCACAAGCAATATAGATAGAATTATTTGACCAGTAAAATATGGTTTAAGAACTTAAGAACTCAAAAACTTAAGTATTGTCCTTTAAAGAAGCAAGGATATGTGTGGGGTCTATGACACACTGAAAGTAGCAGTTCAGGGGGTTGCTTAAAGCAAACAAAATTAATGTTGTGAAACACTCCAATACAACACTTTGAAATGTCACATATGTGCCCTTTGAAGAAGCAGAAAAAAACGGTGTCTGTGATTGCTTTCCATAGCTGACAACAGTGTTTTGATATCAGATCTTCCTTTTTGAGGTAGAACCTGTGTGAAACAAGCAGCTGTGCATCAAAACCAAAATATTCTTCCAAAGAGCTACAAGAAAGACTTGAAACATAAAAAGACCGATAATTATAACAGCACTGACATAATGAGCTCTGACTGTAATGATGGTGAGTTGAACTGTTCTTTTAAATAAAAAAAGCAAACTTTATTTACAAATTGTTTAGGAAGAATTATTCTAGTTCTAACACTTTAATAGTGTTTTTATACCTAAATTGTATGGTAATCTTTTATTCCTGGATCACCCTGAAAACCAGGTGATTCATTTCAATAGGTTACGCATCATGAAACATTTTAAACAAGCTTGAAAATCAATTAAAAAGGAAGAGATGTTATGTTAGTTGTGGAAATTTTGGAAAGAAGCAAAGCCATGCTTTTCTTTACAGTATTATGTGCTTATTAGCATCAGTGATACAAGAACATAAAATATTTTAAGTTATTTTAAAGAAACTGGAGAAGAGACTGGAAAGACTGGGAAAGGGGTAAAAGAATCTGCCCTACAAAAACAAATGCCTTTCCTTCCATTTCCCTAATTTCATTCACTTTTGTTCATAAACAGTATTGAATCAAAGAGATGCAGCCATACTCACTGATTTGTGGTACTTCTTATATGACAGAAAGATGCAAAATTCAGCAGAAACAGTTACTGTGCTTATGGATGAAACTAACCAGGACCAAGAACTACTGGACACTTTTATTCTCTCTATGTGGTAGGGATGGGAAAAAGAAAGGCAGATTTTCAGAGGTTCCTTGACAGAATAATGAAATAAAATAAGCATTCCCTCCTAATAGATATTGCTGTTGCTATTAGTAGCAGAAGTAGCAGTTTCATTTTAAATATATATTTTTCTTTATCACTTAGGGGTATTAGAATTAGTGTTATAAACTGGCCTTTTGCTTCCTTTCTCCAAATGCTGTCCCTTTACACACCACTTAAAAGAAACTGTTAGGGATTCTTTAAATAGCGATAGGAAATAAGAAACATCTTTTCACGGATAGCACTATTGCCCAGTTCTATTCTTATGGCATTCTTATAGCAACAGAGGAATAAAATACATATTTGCATATGCCTGTGCATCTTTTTTTTTCTACATGAACATCACTAAAGAAGACACTGAGCTTTAGGAAATGCTTGCGTGACCTTGATGGGTAAAACAGCCTACTGGGGCACAGAACTTCTGGTTCCCTGTCCCACATTTCAAGAGTTTGCTCCTTCTAGTAGGGAACCAGCTCTGAACTTAGCCCTGTTCATCACTCATAACAATTAAAACAGTGGTGTCACAACAGAGCTCACGGGTTCATATTTTGTCTGTGTTCCTGTGCATTTAATGTAGTCAAAAAGGGGATGTAGAGAAATGAAATGGCACCCTCTTCAAGAAGAGTAAGGAGAGGAATAGCTACTAAAGTGAAACTCAGCCATTACTAAGTCAGCAGTAAACACAAACTAGCAAAACCAGATTTCAAGCTAGAATATTAGCCAATGTTCTATTGCACCAAAGAATCAGAGGATCATTCTGGTTTCAAAAGACCTTTTAAAAAAGCAACCATTAGCCTAACTCGACCAAGTTCAGTGATAAGTCATGCCCCTAAGCACCCTATCTACATGTCTTATAAATACCCTCAGGGATGTTGATTCAATCACACCTCTCTGGGTAACCCGTTCCAGTGTTTGATAACCCTTTTGATGACAAAGTTTTTTCTGATGTCCAATCTAAATCTCCCCTGGCACAACTTGAGACTATTTCCTCCTGTCTTGTTGCTTTTTATTAGGGGGAAGAGACCAACTCTCACTTGGCTACTACCTCCTTTGAGGTAGTTTTAAAGAGAGATAAGGTGTTCCTCCTCCCCCCAAGCCTCCTTATCTCCAGGCTATACAGCACCACTTTCCTAAACCATTCTTCATAAGACTTGTTCTCCAGACCCTTCACTAGTTCAGCTGCCCTTCTATGGAGTTGGTCCAGCACCTTGAGGTCCTTCTTTTCGTGGGGGGGGCCCAAAACTGAACGGAGCATTCGAGGTGCAGCCTCACCAGTACCAGAGTACAGGGCACAATTACAATAAACAAAAACAGGAGAGGCAAACAATACAGACTTTAGGATGTTTTCCCCTTTCTTTCCTTCACCCAATTAGCTGGTTGTTTTTCCTTTGCTAAATTCCTTTTGTTTTCAAAGAATCTAATTTTCTGTCCACTGAAGCAAAACTAAAGAAAAGGAGTGAGAAAATGATGGAGCAACAAGGCAGGTAAAATCCTTGTAAATCCTACTTCGAACTGCTTAATATTCTGAAGCCATACTTCAGGGAGATAAAAACCCTGTTGGCATAGCCTGAGTTGCACTGATGTCTGAGCAGGAAGAGTTTAGTGTAGATTTGGAAGCTTGACTTGTTAAAAAAAGGAAAGAAAGAGCGAGAAATTAAGATTCCTCTGTTATGCTGGGATTTTCTACAACACAAGCCTCACTGATAAACAGAAATATAAACAAACAGAAATTAGAAGCATTACAAGTGGTCACAAACTGCGGAAGGTCTCCATTTAATTAGTATTCAAACTACTAGCAAACCATCCAGCTCATTTTGATTCATTATGAAACATTATTGGAGAAACAGAAAAATAACATAATTCCTAATGATTAAGACTGCCATTATGTATATTTGTATAGGCATCAGATTCTTTTCAAGTTGCTGGGATGGAGCCAGGATTCCAGTTTTTGCCTGAAGCAGCAAGAGACTGCTGAAATGAAACTTTAACATCCCTATTGCAAACAAAAGTATGCCTTGAGAGTGTGTGCTCAGTTCAATTGCCTGAATATCATAGAATCAGTCTTCTCTGCATCACCTGGTGGAAGAGAAGTGTTGTTATGTGTGCTATATATATTTAAAATACTTCAAGCGCTTTATACATTATTCCAGCTGTAGCACTGTATTTAGTTGCGAAATCACTTTTTGGGGTTGTTTTCCTTTAGCAAAAGAAGATATAATTAGGATATACTTAAGGGATGGGCCAGGAACTAACGCTGTGCCTTCCTCACACACCAACCCTAATTCCTCTGAGAAATCCAGCCCTGAATATTTCTTCACATATTCAGATGCAACATGCACAATATTTCTAACATGGAGTTACCAGGTTAGATTCACAGGGCTTGAGTACTTTAAGCTACTGTTATTTAAAAGCCTTCACTGATGTGCAGTAGCAGGAAGCCTGCTCAGGGTACCTAAAATGAGATCCTTGGGATGAAAATACCTACACAGATCATTAACTTCTACCCGTTGATGTCTCTCTAACTGCTTGCAAGTGAATCTTCTCTCACTCATAAATGGCTGAATACAAAGCAGAGTAAAATCCAGAACACTTTTAAGTTTTCAGGGTTAAAAGTAACTCTTTCTTATTTATAGATGGATACGATTTCACTGTACTTTCTCTTGCCTACTTATCAGAGAGAGTAGGATGCAGTGACCAGAATATCACAGAATCGGCTGGGTTGGAAGGGACCTCAGAGATCAAGTCCAACCCTTGATCCACTACTGCTGCGGTTACCAAACTATGGCACTGAGTGCCACATCCAGTCTCTTTTTAAATATCTCCAGGGATGGAGAATCCACTACTTCCCTGGGCATCTCTCAGCAGCTAGAGTTTGACACCCAGTATTTCAATAAAAGCAGAAACTGAGAAAGGCCATTGGGCTAGTGAGTGACAAGGGCTGAAGCAGCTTCAGTGCTGGTCTGCAATGGGGATACAACTTGGAACCTAGACAGCAGCAGTGCTCTCTCTGGGGAAAAAAAAAAGAAGACAGCTCAGCTGGGTTCAAATTTCCAGTGCTTACACTTTCAAGACAATAAACTTTTTATGAGCTCTGTTGCTGCACCTCAGGTCCAAACAGCATCACCTTTGCTGTATGATCTTCTTAGGAATGCTCAAAACCATGAAAATCAGCATGACTTTTATGCCTATCACCAGAAGAAAAAGAAAAAAGAAAACAAAACAACATCAAAACACAAAACCCCACCATATTAATTATCTTCCTTAATCCACTATAAAAGGATAACCATTTTTATGGCTTCATTAATGAAATTTGTAGCTTCTGAGTATAGAAACATGCTCAGGATTTTGGCTGGAAACACAATTATATTCACAATGTACTTCATGCTGATATAAATCTGTCCTCACTGGTGCTACATACAAATTTAGATTTGCGTAATGGTCACCAGCTTGTTCTGATTTCACAAGAACTGTATCAAATATTTTACCTATATTTGCTGTGGTAAATGAAGTCTGATATGCATAGCAGCACATTTACATGTTTTGTACATCAGGAGTGTTTTAGCAGCAAATTATATTGCTAGTAGATTTCCTTTAAGTACATTGGATCAAGGTAGAGGGTTATTATCATTGTGATTTAATCATCTTGCAATTTTTAGTATTTTTATCTGTGATTAAGAATCTGAACTTGTGTTACCCCTCTATATGCTTTATGTTCCCTATTCCTACTATTATTATAACATATGGTCTTCAGTAGCTTTTCCCTACTACTTTGATTAACTGTGAAACTATTACTGCTATTACAACTTTGAGCCACTCATACAATATTTCTTTACACATGTGGTATTTGAGACTTCTAGGTTTATAGAAGTATGATTGCCAATTAGTTTGATGGTCATTTTACCACTGAATTCACATAGTAGCCATGAAGAAACATTATTTTATCCTTATAGTAGTAAGAGTCACATCTGATGAGCATACTCTGTGATGTGGTATCTTCTTTTTTCAGATAAAGTAAATTTCATAGTAAATGTTTTTTTCATTTGTAATTTCTATCTGCAATATCAGGAAGGAGGAAAACCCATAACTTAGTCTTTATTATTTTATAATTTAATTGAAACTGTGGGACTTGGCAATGAAGAGGCTAAATATGTAATGAATTTTGTTAAGATGTACCACATCACTATTATTTGTGGCAATAACAGGGGGATTAAGCTGCACGTTCAAGCATCTCTGTTTCCATTAGACTTTCACTGGGGCTACTTACAAATAAAAACTTAAATTTAGGGGGAAAACTTGTTAATTCTGTAACAGTAAAAGCAAATCTTCTTTCTTGACGCCCAGTCCTCATATATTTATACACATTAATTAGATCCTCTCCCAGTCTTCTCCTCTCCAGACTAAAAAGCCCCAGGTCTCTCAGCCTTTCAGCATCAGTCAGGTGTCCCTTAATCATCCTCACAGCCCTCCATTATACTCTCAAGTAAATCCCTGTCCCTCCTGAACTGAGGAGCCCAGGACTGGATGCAGTACTCTAGATTAAAGTCTCACTTGTGCAGAGTAGATGGGGGAGGACAACCTCCCTCCATCAGCTGGTTATGAGTACATGTACAATAAATTGCTCATTCATTTTTATGTTTTCAAGGTTGAGGCCCAATTAAAATACACCATGGCACCTTAAAAAATATTTTCAGCTACAAAAAGTTTTAGTATCTGCTGTTTTTCACATGCCTTCAGAGTCACCCTTGCTCTAGCCTTTAAATTCTACAATGGTAAAAATAAAATAGTCTTTTATTTTTAAAAAGAATCCTTCAGAACACTGTAGATTACCTAAACAAGCTGGCATTTCTAGTTTATAGCAAGACACACTCCAGTTGAAACCATAACTGCTTTTCTTTGTACCAGGCAATAAGAGAGCAACAGTATTGGTTTAGACTTCCAAACAATGTACTCAAATCAGAGATACATTTACCAGGTAGAGCTAGAGCCACAGCTGGCAGGATGAGAAAACGGTTCCATGCTGCATAAAGATATTTCTCAAGCAGCTCTTTTTCCCTGCTAAACCTAATTTTGCCTCCAGAATGATAGGAAGCCTCTCCTAAACATACCACGAGTCAATACAAATTTCTGAATGGCCAGTTCATGAGAAAAACAGGGGCACAGTAGTTCTTGAAATTTTTTTCTGTAAGGATCACTAACTATGGTAAATAAACTCTGTTAAGGATAGCAGTATACGTATTTTGTTTGTACATCAATAAGGTTTGAACAGTAACTATATTTATAGAAAATTTAGTTTAACTGAATTGGATTAAGGTAGGGGCATATTGCAGTTATAAATGAGTAATTTTGTGATTTTTAGGATTCTTATGTGTGATCATTAACTTAAAATATTAAAATTTACTTTTCTTAACATTGCAACAAAAATATTCTTGTAGTCTGCAGTTATCTTAGTCAATAAACTAACAATAATGAAGATCTATTTTGATTAAACAATTATATTGTCTTAATAACAACTGTACCTATGATTTGAGGATGATATGTCTTTATTCAGTGAAATGATGTCAATATAAAATTTGTAATTTTTCTCCTGTGCAAAAGTACCCTTTGAACATAAGAATGGATTTACTAGATCAGAAAAGAGCACCAGCAAGTTCAATTTTGTTAACAACTGGATGAAAAATGTAATAATGAAGTTCTCCTTGATCACTCACCCATTTTCTGACTCCACAGTCTAGAAACTTTCTGCATTTTTGACTGTATTCACATCGTTCTCTTTTTTCATGGCATTTCTAACTTAATTACCACCTGTCTTTCCATCTATCTCTTATCCAAGTTGAAGATTGCTACTCTGTTTAATCTCTCTTAGCACAGACACCATTTTCAAGCATGAGCCATTCTTCTCACATTTGTTTTTTTTTCTCATTTCTATCATATCTTTTTGAGGCTGCAAAACCAAAATGACATGCAGTATTTCAAATGCAGAGGTGCAATATTAAGCATGTAAGGGCATGATAAGGTGCACTATTTAAGACATTCTGTAGTTTTATGCAATGATGATGGAGTAATGATTTACATATGGGTTTCTACTCCTCTGCTGCTGGTGCCATGATTGTACTTGCCTTTCTGTATCATCACTGAATCCTGACTTGTTTTTGAAGATGTCCTGGTTTGGGCCAGGATAAAGGTGATTTTCTGTCTTGTACTTTTTGCTTTTAGCTAAGTCTCTTGTAAGTAGTTTCATTTGCTGAAATTAACAGCAAGTTTCTCAGACAGTGTGTGCTTCTAGGATTGATAACACTTGATGTTTATAGTTACTGCTAGAGACTGGTATGCAGAGCCAAGGACACTGCTCAGCTCTGAGGAAAACATTTTACTGTCCAGGAGGATAAAGAGGTCCCACCTGAGCCCTCCTTTGGGGAGGAACAGACAAGATAGATGCCAGAATTGACCAAACAGAGTATTCCATCCCATATACATCACACTCAGTATAAATTTGAGGCATCACGAGGGCCGAGCCAGATCTTTTCCAGATTTCCAGATTTCCAGACTTCTGGATTTCCTGATATCCCTTCTTCCCTTCCTTCACCCGGCATCCTGGAAGGATCCCGTCCGTTTGTCTGCCTGTGGTCCTCATCCGTGCCAGCCCATATCTGTGTGTTCCTGCCTCCGGTTCCCGACTGCTGCCGACTCCAGGAGTCCAGCCTGGACTTTCCCAGGGCTGCCCTGCAGCCTCAGTGGTGACGTGAGAGTTATTGGGGGAAAGGAGGGAGGAATGTGGTTTCCATTTTCCTGTATATTTGTATATATTTAGTAATTTTTCCTATTTATCATTACTGTTCATTAAAGTTGTGTAGTTTAGTTTCCAACCCATAAGTCTCTCTCCCTTATTCTCTCTCCTTTCTTTATCAAGGAGGAGAGAGACATTAATAGAGAGTGTCTGTTATTCGGTTTAATTGCCGGGCCAGTGTTAAACCGTGACAGAAGAACTACCTGCAATGGCCTCCAACATGTCTTCACAAAGCACCTCACTCAGCCCTCACATTCACTGCTCAAGTGTGTACAGCTAAATCAGTTTTCTAGAACCGATGCATCACTTGCATTTAATGCTTTTAAAATTTTCATTAGATCACTTCTGCAGCTTTACGTTAGGATGCTACAAAATTTTTAAATTAGTTAAATTCCACATGCACTTTAAGGTTCACATCATTTTGTTTAGTGGCCTCTCCCTGCAGAATGCAATCCAGCTCATCCTCCTCCCTTCTCTGCTCCCTATCAAAGAGCAAGAGCTCTGTGGGGTCAAATGACAATGAATCAACAACTCAGGTTCTTATGACTTCTTTCTTGGTAGTGGAATAATTAGTATCACTTCAGATAACAAAAGAAAAAAACCAATAATTGTACTATTCAGTCTTGAAATGCCTCAAGCTTTTTTTTACAAGTAGCTTGGGAAAATAACATTACTGAGTAGGAGGGTAAGGGGGGGTATTCTCTCCTCAGTATGTGAAGGAAAAATATGCAAAAAACCTGAAAACCATAGAAGTGATTTCAAAGGTTATGTGAATTTCCAGCTAATTGTGTATTTTTGTTAAATACCCTTACTACATAAATGATCAGTGAAATGAGAATGGAGACCGTTCAGCATATTAATTCATATTTTTCATTTACTTTAAAGTTCTGTAATAAAAGCACAGTTGCACTCCTACTGTCTAGTAGCAGTAATATGTACCATTATGTACTATGGTAATGCAGATGTGCATATATATATATACATATATAAAATGAGTAAAAAATATGAAGTTCTATTACTTTTTCTTTCTTTGAAGCATGTTCTGTGGACACTTCAGACAGAAATTCGGTCTTATCTTAATATTCACACCTTATAGAAGTTGTGAAGTGTTATGTAAGATAAGCGAAAGAGTAAATGCTTGATAAGTGCTTAACAATATAAGTGCTTTAACTTTATCATGAAAATTATCTATAATAACACAGACTGAGTGCCAAAGAAAAAAGAACAAATAAAAAACCTTCATTTTTGTTCTACTTGTCTCAGTATGCAACAAATAATTGAAAAAAACCCATCAAATTAATGGAATACTTGAGCATAACCATGTTGCAATGCTTTTTACACTAATTCCCAAATAAACTTTTATTAAATGAAGCTCAAAGAATGAGTTTTTGCCCTAATATTAAACATGGTCCTAATCTCCAAAAGCCATGCATGCATTTGACTTAAAAGACAGATGCAGCTTCCCTGATTTCTATGGGATTGTTCATAAATGCATAAAGTGTGCAGGTAAGCTTCTGCAGGACTGAGCTGTTATCTACAGCCTGATTAATGACCAGGAGATAAGAAAGCACAGATCATAAGAAGGCATGTATCAAAGTGCTAATGTTAACAGCATACTGCGTGATTATGTAGCCATAAAACTAATTAAATGAACATGTAGTTATGTTTATTGTCATGTAAAACTGATGAAGAGTTACTGAGATTTTGGTACAGTCCTGACAAAAAAATCTCATCTGTAAAGTTTAGACTGAATAGCACACTGCTAGATGGCAGGCCCTATTCTTTCTAATGATTTTGCCCTACTAAGTATGTAAGTAGTGCTTCCAATGCAGCACAGCTCTGCTGCTGATACATCATTTTGGTTTTGATTGCTGAAAGAATAGCTGTGGAATGAAGTCAGGATTCATTCACATTCCTTCAATGGTTAGTTGTCATCATGTATTTTATAGAACGTAGTGCCACAATGTTAAAAAAACCCACTTTTTTCAGTGCTACATAGTTTTATTTCAATTTTTTTAACTGTATTTTTCTTTCACTATGATACAGTCAATGCAAAGACAGGAATTAATGTGAAATATCAGAGGACAAATATCAGAGGACAAAAAAGATCTTAAAATATAAGATGTTGGTGGAATAAATTTGACAAGGGTCAGTTAACTTAAAATTAAATAAAGAACAGGCTTTCCTGAAATAAAAGAGAACACATCCACTTTCATCATAATCACCCTGGAAAATGCTAACACATTTACTATATTTACTAATAAATGAATCATCCACATTTATTGTTAAACAAGTGCTCAAATTAGAAGTTAAGTTTTAGTTGCTGTTCAGGACTTATAAAGTTGATCGTTGGAACTCTCAAGGGACCAAGACTAACTGAGAACATCTGACTGCTAATTTTTTTTTTCCTCTTTCCAATAGACTTCCTTTTAGCATACCGTTAATATTTCAATATGACAAAAATAACTGCACTTTTTCAGCATTACTCCTTTGACCATACTATAAATTATAATATTCCAGCCCTTACAAAGAGAATTAAAATAGCTTTTTGAAGCACCGAGTTGCCATATATTAAAGGAATCCAGCAACCAGGGGGAAACCTGTGACTATAACACTTCTAAACGTTTGTATGTCTTTTAAAAAATTATATTATGTTCTTTTATAACTTGAATCCTTTGATTATAATTTATCTGGAAGAAAAGATGACCTAGATTTTCATTTGTGATATTAAGTGTAAAACTTCCATCTTTTCAGGGACCTATCTTGACCAGAGGTTTGCAAGTCCTAGCGCAACATCCGGTACCTGCTGATGTTGCAGGCATGGATTGAAGAATAATAAGGTAGGAGTGACCTCAATCAAGCTTCTTCTAGAAAAAAAATTCAAATTCTCCTCACAGGTCAGACATAGCAAAGGAAACTTTTGCCTTCAGTTTTTAAGGCAGCTGCTAAGACAAAATTGGAAACTGAATTATGCATAAGAAATACGAACTTTGCACAGAAATGCCCTTTTCAGCATACACAAAAGGGAGCCAGGAAGAACTTTTATGGAAAAATGATGCTCATGTGGACTGTTAGGTGGTATGTGATTTTATAATATGGGAAGCTATATGCTGATTTTCTTCAGGAAAGAAGTTGCCCTAGTATGCACTCCTAGATGTTAAGCAAGGGTTGTCATGTTGCTGTAGGAATTTGGAAGGATGGAAGAAGCAAAAAGCATGATCTGGAGCTGTGGATCCCATGATATATATCTCAAGGGAGAGTGGAATACAACAGAATGGAACAGAACAAGCAGAGCAGAAGAGAACAGAATAGAATAGAATAGCTGAGGTGGAAGGGGCCTACAGTGGTCATCTAGTCTAGCACTCCCTGAGTGCTTCAGGGCTCACTAGAAGTTAATGTGTGTTGCTGAGGGCATTGTCCAAATGCCCTAAACACTGTCAGGCTTGGGGCATTAACCACCTCTCTCTAGGTAAACCTGTTCCAGTGATTGACCACACTCTCAGTACAGAAATGCTGCCTAATGTCAAGTCTCAGCCTCCCCTGATGCAGCTTGGAACCATTCCCAGATGTCCTGTCATTGGATCCCAAGGAGAAGAAATCAGCATCTCCCTCTCCTCTTCCCCTCCCCAGGAAGCTGTAGCAAGCAGTGAGTCTACCTGTTAGACTCCTTAGCCTCCTTTTCTCCAAACTAGACAAATCCATAGTCCTTAGATATGCCTCAATTTGATGAAATAATGACAATCTAAGACTGTGAATAAACAGAGAAATTTAAATATGGGCATATATAAGCAATTTCAATATAGGCATCTCCCCAAGTAAATTAATTCCTTTTTAAAATTTGTTAAACCATATTAAAAGTGATATAAATAAAAAGTATGTGATAAAAATAAAAAGTGTGATAGAGAAACACTAGACTGAAACAGACAACTGTAAATAATCAATAGGGAATTAGGACAGATTAATATGCACAGAAGATTTTCATTAATATGAAGACACTCATATTATCTCCTTTTTCCAGCTTAATTTCTCAAGCTTCTTTTCTCTTATTGCCTTCCTCAACCATCTAGTTGGCCAAAGACCCATTCCATTTTAGACAGCTGTGATTTTAAGCACTCATTAAAAGTTTATCCAGGTTCTCCACTAACATTTGTGACAACATAAAGAATTATCGGCACCATTCTGTAGCCACCAACTTAAAAGAGGGAACGGTTCAAGATGAAACCAATCCTACAAAATCCTAATCATATGAGCCCTGAAGGAATTAAATCTGTATTGTAAATGATTTCTGTTTAAAGCACATGCCAACTTTTGAGCATATTTAACTTTCATTTACATTAAGATTAAAAATATGTGTTAGGCTTATGCTTAAATGCAGAACTAAGCTCAGATGCCATGTATCAACCACAGATTCATAGAATTTTTCAAGAAATGGTTTAATAGGTTAGGATATTGATAATTGTTCAGACAGACTAGAACCTGGGACAGTATAAACAGGATTAGTAGATGGCAACATGAGACAAATGTATTTTCAACAGTAAAACAAAAAGCTAGAAAAAACAAAACCTTAAAGTATTTTAGCAGCATACAATGCTCTAGAATCTGCTCCATGTGTTCTGACTTTAAAACAGCTTAACAGTTCATCACTTTTTTTCACAAAACAGACACATTAGAAAGTGTGCTTTAGACTGACCCACGTGTCATTCTTACTATGAACATTATTTATTCTGTTAGTTTTTTCTGATTTTACTATTTCCTGATATTTTTAATTGCTTGCTAATACAGTAAATACACCAAGAGCAAGATGTTTTGCACTGCATACAACCCATCAATTTTGTTATGGTACTGAAGGCAACCACATGCTACTGTCAACTTCTCTTGCATATTGACTATTCCCTGCTGTTTGTTTGGTTGAGAAAGGTTTTGAATTATATAAAAATCCTACCGTTCATTTGTATCTCTTACTAAATATAGAATAGCACATTCTGCACACAAAATCAAAACTAAAATCTCTGAGTGTCATGGTAGCTGTTTTCAGCAAGTTTTTCCACAGAAATGATTTAGTAAGAATCAATGAAGACTGCTCAAAAGCACCAGGAAGTAAAAAAGCAGACATTTCGATCACACAAAAACAATTAGCACACTTCCCAACAGCCACGTTCTGATACAGAAACTTAGTATAACAACACCAACAAAAAAGTCCCATAGGGATAAGAAATCTATAAAATCAGGCACAAAAAACTTGGCCAAAGTTCTTGTGGTGAAGAGCCAACCGATTGTAATAAAAACTGATTTCTACTTAATATTGCTATCTCCAGAAATATTGGGAATAGATTCTTCAGAGATGAAGTGGAAGGGAAAAATTAAGCAGTCTTTTACAACTTAAATAAATTTGGGTTTCTATGTTTTTATAAAACACACAATTTATCTTAAAAAAACTATACATAAAAGTCATCTCTTCTCTGTAGGGTGTTGAATACAGTTTATGACCAGATGTGTATACAGTAGAGACTTGTTAACCATGAGAAAAGAAAATGTATAGAATAAGTAGAATGAAGTCCTTAAATTGTCTGTTCCTTAAAGTGTCAGTCTTGGGGATTTGTCTTCAGGGAATTTTTTTTTAAATTTTATTTTATTACCTATAGTATATTCCCATAAAGTTTTATATTCTGGTCTTTCTCACCTAAGATCCTTGTCTCTTACCCTTTATGCTGGAAAAAAAAGGAAATAGCACATTAACATAAATTGCTACTCTTGATACTCCTTTCCCCTGACAGGAGGTTTTCTATTACAGGCTTGTGAGAATTCAGGCTGGAAAGAAACCCAAGCATCTTGATTGAAAGGATTTGATGTATTCCTTTCAAATTCATGCTATCTAAATCACAGCAGGATGACTTGTAATCAAAGTTTTTAAAAAATAACATAAATTTAGGGAAAAAGGAAAAGGCTATTCAGCCCATTGCAAGTCATCTTGGTTAACACAGTTTCTCCAGAATAGTATCTCCCTTCTTCTTTAATGACTGCAGTGCCTTCAATTCCAAACTTGGCTCAGTAGGCTATTGAAAAATTGTATTTCTCTCTGAGTGAAAAGTACTTCCTTGTGTTCATGCTGAATTTTATTTTTTCAGTCACTTCCATTCGTGCTTTCCTGTTCAGTCTTTTATACTCAGCCAAACAGTGAGTCAAGTGTTATTGAATGAGGTTTTCCACCTTGTATTTTTCAGGGTAGATGAGTATGTAATTCTGCCTCTTTCTCAATTTTTACAATGAAAAAAATGAACTCAGCTGTGATTAGGTACAGCCATTTGCGATACCATACACATTAAAGCAGACTTTTCTTCCTCTTCTTTCCTCTAAGGTGTTTTGAATCTAGTTTTTTAAAACACTGGTCTTCAATTTATTTCACTTTTTTTCACTTCGGCTTTGTCAACTTTTCTGCACCCGATGTGATGTCTCCACTGCAGTAAAATATTAGCTTTTAAAGATTTTTGGGTTGGAGTCTTAAAGTAATAGAACTGCAGCAATGCTCTCTTTGTCTTTCTAATCTCTCTCCTCTTAGTTGTAACAAGGAAATGCACTTTACCCCAGCTGTCAGAAATCCAATGAAGCTGAGATGCTCCACAGCCCCAGCAGGCCCCATATCTTGAGCATTTTGGAATGGTGCACTAACACATTTGGTGTTCTGGTCTAGAAACACACCTGGGTAGTGCCATTGATCACTTTGTACACCGTGCATGGAAAATAGCCCACAAAAAGTCCAACATCCTATGCAGGGGCCCCCAGATGGGTCTGAAAGAATATCAAAGTCAAGCACTAAACTGTACTGATGCTTCTGACAGCTCCTGAGAGAGCTGCTCCTCTGAAGAATACATGCAAGACAGCTGTGGCACCCGGTTTTCTCCATGGCATGGGCTCCAAAGTCAGCAGAAAATGCAAAAATATTACCTTAAGAATACATTTTTTTTATTATTCACTATCTAAATAACCTCACATACAAAAATTAATAGTTCAGATTCAATAATCTCTGAAGTCATTCTTGTTGATTTTGCTTTTATTTTATTGTTCTGGGGAATGCTGTAGCTTTGAGAATGGACAAGGTCATCTTTCATCCAAAAACTTAATATAATTAGTAACAATTCTGTACTTGGTGAGGCACACACTGGAAGTTATTAACTGTGTTTCAAGTGGAGTGTCAGAGAAACCAAGGGCAGACAGAGTAATTTTTTCAGCTTCAAAGGCACACTTCATGACTTCAGTTCACTGGTTAGTGAGAAAAGATGTGCATTTTTTATTAAAGCAAATTTGAAACTACAAGCATTTTTCTCTCTTTTACTTTCTTTTCCTCATTTTTAGAACTTGTAGTCTCCCTTTTAGGTTGTTGGTTTGTTTTAGTTTTTGGGTTTTTTTTAACACCCCACACCTCATGGAAACAATTTCTTTAGCTGCTCTTGTTGTTAACTGTAACATTATTTAGTTGGATACTTTTGCTTTTAACAGTGAAACACTTCATCAGTGTTCATCATCCTGACAGCACAGCACTTGCCAAAAAAGCCTCATTCAGTAACATCAGAAAATAAGATCTTGTTTTTTGCTGGTACAATCTTTAGATACCATAAATATCTCTCCTAAAAAAGGAAGACTCAGCCTTATGATTTGATAGAAATACAGCAAGAATGAAACATATTCAGTAAAGAATATCTGCCTTGTTATAAGAACTTTATTCTATTTCCCTTAAAACTCATCACTGGAGATGTGCTTGACAACACCTTTAAGACAAATCAAGCAAAAAAGTCTTAATAAGGTCCTAAGTATCATGGATTCAGTTCTTTCAAATAAGTCCAATAAAAAATTCTGAAGCTTATTTCCAGTCAATACTTTTGAGAAGAAAATACATATGAATCAAGAAACCTTTTTACTGGAGAAGGGTTTAACTAGAACCAATGAATGGTTGTTAACCTCAGAGAAATTTAACTGTGAAGCAAAGCTCAAGTTTGTCATAATAAGGATAGTTAACTCTTAAAGAAAAACACCAAGGCAAACCATGGATTCTCCATTTCCTTAGGTCCTAAATTAAGTTTACATATGTTCTAGTGGATGTTCTTTAATAACACATAGGTTTCTGTTCCTTGTTATAAATCTGTGAGAGTGGAATCAGTACAAAAATTTAGGCTAACTGACCTAGTGGGTCCCTCTGGATTTAGCAGATCACAGATTTTCTCTATGAATACCATACTAAATTACGTATAGTCTCACTGAAAATTAATGACCTTATGTATATGTAAGGTATTGCATAGAGGAAAGGATATTACAGCCTCTTCAACTATAAAGGAAATTCTTCATGCAACTGCAGATCATTTGCAAACTTCCCGGGCACTGCAGACAAAAGTGACAATACCCTAAAAATTGTGTCTTTTGGACTGGAAAATCCAGATTCATCCAAACCTCAAAATGACCTGTCAGCCAGATAAGATAAACTCATTTAACCCATTTGCAAGACAAACCACTTGTAGATCTGAAAATACTTGATTCCAAAAGTCTCTTGAAATCTGGAACCCTGGCTTTTAAAGCAGCAGGTACAAATGTCTAATGTTATTTTTTTAAATTTATTTTGAAAGACATGAAACTACTGAGTATGACTAGAGTATGAAATAAGTACAAATAATACAGGTGACATGTCTTGTTTACACTTGACTATTGAAAATGAATACACATCAATAAAGTGGAGGAAACATGACCGAGGTCACCACTCAACTAGAGCCCAGGTGAAAATGGTCAGTATGGTTATAGTCTTTAGTACATGTTGATTTTGATCTTACAGTTTACATAGAGCTGGTGATACTGATGCCTTCAGTCCTTTCCCTCTTCTTTCTTTGAAGGACCTGTATTTCTTTACTAGCTACGTGTGGAGACTGGGCAGATGGAGTGCTGATACCCTACAGCCTGTGGCACTTGAGGGAAAGTCTCAGGATTAATTCAGAGAAAAGGGGTTTCCTTGATAGGCACTGAGTGTGTTCCCAGCAGAAGGAACTCTTAATTTGTAAAATCTTGTACCGCCAGCTCACAATGAAGACTGTTTCACTGTATAATTCAGATGCAGTATTAAAAAAAAAAAACCAACAATGTGAGCAGAGCTCAGGTTAGAAATGTTTGAAATCTTGACACATTGCTGAAATCTCTCTGGAGCTCTGATGTTTAATGGAATCTTTATCAGACCATCAACCAATTGTGATTACTTATCTGTATAGCATTGCATTTTAGGCTAAGTGATAATCCATCAACAATGGAAGCCATTGTGTACTTTTAAAATTACATACTACATTACTGCAAGCTGACAGCTGGCTGGATTTGTCATCACTGGAAGTATTTGTTCCAGACACAAAGAGCAGGTTCCTAATATATGACATTATGATACTTCCTTACCTTTCATGTATTCAGAGTCATTCTGTTGTAATCTGTGTCTCATTTATGATGTTCATCTACATGGCAAACTATTCAGTGTGATATCTATCTTTATTTGTTCCAGAATGCAACAGCCTCATTTCACGAATAATATGACAGAATGACAAACAATAATGACGACAGTCTTCATCTTACGTCATAATATCTGTTAAACAAACTGCAGTTTTCTAAATTGCATACTTCTTTGCTTTAGCTTTTAAAAGATGAAAATGGAAAAGCTGAAGTACTGAAGCACCTTTTGTGGCAATCAAGGTAACTAGCGTGTTGCCAGAATTTTTATTTATAGCCATGCATGTCCACTTGAGGATATTAACTCTTCAATATTACAACTATGAAGTATAATTTTAAAAATACTGGAGAACTGAGAATTTCACATAGAAACACTTGGCTTTGATACTGGTCTGCTCACAATATAAATACAAGGATATTTCATTTTTCAGCATGCAAGTGATAATGGAGTTTCATAATTAGTTACACTGCATGAAAAGGTACTTCTTTTCATAACCACAGTGTGATGTTGCTTACTACCTGTTGTCCTATTTGCTCTGAGCCGCAGGAAGATATCTTCTCTGCATACAATATCCAAAATTTCTAGTCTTAACCTCAAATCATGTAGATTGTTTTCAAACCAGGTGTGTAAAGCCTCTTGAGTGAGCTTGCATGATTTTTGGTCTATGATTACTGTCGACGTGAGTATGTAGTTTGTCATGACTGATTCTCTGTGGACATACTTAGAAGCCTGTAGGAATCTAGCCAGTGAAGTAAGAAACTGCTTGAGTGAGGGGTGTTTGTGGAGGTGCTTTTGGTTGTATTTTGTTTGGTTTGGTGTTTTGGTTTTGTTTGCCTTTGTTGGTGTTTTTTTTTTTTTTTTTTTTTGGTTGCTATATGGAGAAAACCTTATGCTATGAGGCTAAAGCATAAGAGAATTCCTAACTGAGGATTCCTATTTTTTTTGTTTTTTCATTTAATAATTTTGTGTACATGGTCCACCACATTAACATTATCATAAGCCACTTTCATTGTACTATAAGAAAGCTTTTTCCTGGTTGTGTATCTATCAGACCTAAAAAACAAAGTGTTCTTTGAGTTAGAAGAGATGCTACAATTTTCTCTGTTGATCTAAATCTTATAAGTTTTGAGAATTTGCAGTGTTGATTGTACCACCAAGTATGAATAGTGGGATGAAACCCTAATTAGATATTGTTTACTGAAAGGAAAAAATACTCTTATTTTCTCTAAAATGGGCACTGCTTGATCCTAAAATCTTGCCATCTTGCTGTCCAAGCTCCAGGCCCACTGAATCTCTGCTTTGGGTTTGTTTTCCCTGTTGCAAAGAAGCCTAGAATTTGGCCCAAGGAGCCACATGCCTGCTGATGAGCTGAGGCCATACACTAATCACAGCTGTGGAGTTTTTGTTTCAATGTGAGAGCCTTTGGTAGTGGAGACTGCACAGAAAAGGAGGCAGACAGTCTTACAATCTTGCATCTTCCCTCTGCACCCTGGGCACCATTTATTTCCCTAGTCTCATGCATTTAGCCCATACAAGTGCCAAGGAATAGGAGGGCCCTTTCTATTCCTGGCTTCTTAATCAGCTGGTTGCAGATGCTGGCTAGGGAAGGCTTTCCAGCTACTACTCAGCTGCTGCTTGTGGATGTTTTACCTGGGTAACAGATAGCTCTTACCAGCAGCAGCCTTGGAGGTTTCAAAGCTTCAGGAAAGGGGCTTGTAGAATAGATTTGAGATTTTATCATCATCTACTGTAGGTTTGCCATGATTTATTAGCATACCTTCTAAACAGCTAGGAAACAAGAAGAATGAAAAATAAAGGTAATGAAAGAATTCCTTATAAAATCAAGAGATGTCAGTTTTTGCAAGATGGTGGCTAAAGGTTTACTTGAATGTCTGGGGGGGAAGGGGGGGGAAATAATCTACAGAACTGTTTGTTTGAATCTCAGGTAATCTGGCCTCTTGGGAAATCTAAAAGTTAGAGAAGCTAACTTTTAGTTAGATTAGTGCAAGAGAGGGGAAGATGAGAGAGAAGAAATAAAACCCAGAAAGTTGTAATTTTTTAACTGGTTTGAGTAAAACTAGACACAAATTAAATTTATTTAACTGCTGCAGATATAAAGTAGTACATAAACCAACTAGTTTTTAGCATGCTGTCATACTGAATTTTTTGAACATTAGACAACATTCATTTTATTATCAGATCTGAGTGCAAGTAAGCATACACAACTGTATTTAAGATATAAGTCTACTATTATGTCCCTTGTCCCTCTCAGATTCTATATAACTTTTCCTTGCCCTGTTATTTCTTTGCCTGTAAACATCATAGAGTGCCAAATTATTTTAATCAGATTATGTGAAAGAAAATATAAATCACAAGGAAAGAACTGGTAACAAAACATTTTTTTGGTACCAAAAAACCTGAGAATTACAAGTACAGTTCTAGGTAGTTTCTGCACTGAAACTGCCTATAATGAAATAGGTATTAAATTATTTTTCTTTTTTTCTCTTCTCATATAGACTCCAGAAGAAAAATGGACGAACAAGAAAGTGATGTCATTTTTTAGCTAAGATGGCTGAAACCTATGCTATTCACACTTAAATTAGATTCACAAGTTTTCAAAATTATGAAATCCTCCAACTTTTCCTTAACTCACTGTAAACTCTTCTAAATTTAGCTTCACAAATCTCCTTTAACAAACCTTTCTTTTATACCTGAGTCAAAACCAATGTAAACACAGTGGATTGTAATAAACCAGGGATTTCATTCATATACAAATATGCACATTTATTGGATTTCTGGTCACTCTGACTATTAAATAAACTTTTGAACTTCATAGCACTGTTGCCTGGTAGTGGCATCCTATCTCTGTTATATGCAATGACTTTTAGAGATGTTTCTAGGCGTTTCTATATACAGCTTTGAACATTCTGGCATAGTCATTATATAAGTGAGTCAGCTGAGACTGAATCACCCTGATATGCTCAGTCAAGCTGAATGTATCTATCTTTTGATTTTGGAATGCTTTTGCGATGTTACTTTTGTGTACCAAACTGGGGGGTGATCTTATTTCAATCTTCAATAACAAGAATATGTCAAAATCACCAAGTTTTAGAAATTCTCCAGCTTTTTTTTTTTTTTTTTTTCTTGACAGGAAAAGGATTCAAACTTTAAAAATTGCATGGTGTGTGTGTGTGTCATTAATATAATACCAGTCTGTGGGATGACTTTATGTACATATGCATGCACAAGGTTGTCTCCTTTTGAATCCAGAAACACAGCTGTTCTGACTTGAAGTGGCTTCTCCTAGACTGTTTATCACACTCCCTTGCTACCTATAGGACTTTGATGGACTGGCAAAGAACCATATAAGTTAACTTTATGCTAACTAAGAATTTCTCCCAGGATATCATTAATTTTTTTTAATACTGGGAGCAAATCCACAACTCTTTTGCATCCCTTCCCAGTCACAAAGGAGAACACTAGCCTGTATTCATGCACAGCTTTCACAAAAAGCATTACAGAAATCTGCTAGAAAGGAATCTGCTCATATAGTGTGTAATTATTCTTTCCATAGTCCTCTAGAATTGTTTCTTCTGATACATTTTATTGTCATTTTGTCACATATTCCTCACCATGGTTATTAGGCTTTAAGATACCCTTGACAAATATATAAAGGGCAATAGTCTTCACTGGCATCAAATTGTGTTTAGATTTTTTGAGTTAGTAGGTAATGTACCAGCAAAAGAATAATTAATTCCTGAAGGACTGAGCACAAAAGCAAGCATATGTTTGTCTGAGAGAGTGAAAAGTTTGACTAAACAGGATGTTTATAAATTATCATGCTGTCATCCAACAGGATCAGTAGCTTTTTTTCATGTTGTTTACGAAATGCCATATAAATTTAGACAGTGATGGGTCACAGAGTTCCAGAATTAACTGATGATGGTTTGAAGTTTTGTTTTTTCCCCATTAATCCAGGCTTTTGCTAATCATGAGGTACAATCCTCAAATGTAAAATGCCTTAGATTCACAGAATCTCCGGTCTTTTTGTATCCTGTATCAAATTCCTTTAAAGACATCTCTTGTGACTGGATATGAAGTCACATCTCCTCAAGGTGGACTATGTTTACATGCAGAATAGAGGAATATATTGTAAAATTTACCTGAGATGACTTGCAAGTATTGAGTCATAATTTTAGAATAAAAATAAAGGATATCCATCCAGCAAGACTATATGTCAGCACTTGGAAATCCAGTTTAAAGCTATTATTAATTAGTAAATACTACCCTACAAACACTACAAATTAGTAAATACTACCCTGGAAAAAAAAATCTGTTTCTTTAAGGCATGATCAAACAGTATTTGATAAAGTAAGATAAGGAAAAATGCTTCGTTCAATGTCTGAGGAAGCCAAAACACAACAGAAAAAAATAGTTTTGAAGGATGAAAATACATAAATAGCTTCTCAACTTTATGTCCTTATATACTACTTGTTGTCATAAATCTTACTGGAATAAGAAGTAGAAGTGTCAAAGAAAAACATGTTTATATGTATGTTTTTTGCTTGGCCAGATACAGATACAACTGAAAATCTTATCCATTCCAAAATGGTTCTTATGCAGCTTGTATCTCTGGTGTGTAGGTGCTCAGACAATCTAGATAACATTCAGTCCAGTATTTCAAAATGTCAGAACTCTGCCTTCATGACATTCACTGTAAATTTTAAAGTATTACTTGTTTATGGGTCCAAGAGAGGAAGACAGTTCTAGAGAGAGGATCATGTCCATTTCGCTCTGACATGCAAATCAAGCTTTTCTAAAGAAAGCAAGGATGAAGGACGTCATAGAACTTCAATAGCTACGCTGAGTCACTGCCTCCCATGCATTTAGAATGTTTACTCACTAAATGTCTTTGCCACTAATTCAGTGGATACCTGTTCCCCACTGAACTTAGAAAATAACTCTTTATTAGATTCATACTGACTTTTCCTTTTTAAAAGCAAAACCAAACAAACTGATGCCTTCAAATTCCTCACAGAGCATATTTCTGAACTCCCTGTCCTTTCTGTTCCACCTGAGAGTATTGGGGGAGCTGGGAGAGAAGCTCACCAAGCCTCTCTCCCATCATTTACCAGCAGTATTCCTTAACAGGAGAGGTCCCAGCTTACTGGAGGTTTGCTGATGAGATGACCATCTACACAAAGGACCAGAAGGAGAATCCAGGAAACTATAGGCTTGTCAGCCCAATGTCAGTGCCCAGAAAAATTATGGAGCAGCTCATATTGAGTGTGCCCACAGGGCAAGTGCAGGACAGCCAGGGGATTAGGCCCAGCCAGCATGGGTTCAGGAAAAGCAGGTCCTGGTTGACCAACCTGGTTTCATTCCCTGACCAGGTGACCCACCTAGTGGATGAGGGGAAGGCTGTGGAAGTTGTCTACCTGGTCTTCAGTAAAGTCTTTGAGACTGTCTCCCACAGTACTTGAGAGAAATTGGCAGCTCATGACATTGACATGTATACTCTTCACTGGGTTAAAAACTGGCTACATAGCAGTATATACTGATATACTCTATGACTTATCACAGTAATCCTCCCTTGTTTTCACATTTTTTTGGTTCTTGATTACTTAGATTGTAAGACGACTTAATTATTCCACTACATGTATCTTATTTTTCCTTTGTACTGGGACAGACTTTCATTTAACTTTCAATACAAGCTTTTCAAGAAACAGTCTTCCTACACTTCTTTGTCTCTCAGATTATCTGCCCCAAAGACCGTATCATAGAATCATAGAACGATTTGGGCTGGAAGGTACCTTGAACATCATCTAGTTCAACCCCCCCTGCATGGGCAGGGACAGCTCCCACTAGACAAGGTTACTCAAAGCCCCATCCAACCTAGCCTTGAACACTTCCAGTCATGGGGCCTACACAGATTCTCTGGGAAACTTGCTCCAGTGTCTCACCACCCTCATTCTTCCTAATGTCTAATTTAAATCTCCCCTTTCCCAGTTTTAAGCCATTGTGCCTTCTCCTCTTGACCTTGTCAGACGCTCCTCCCCAGCTTTCCTATAGGCCCCCTGCAGGTACTAGGAGGCCACCATAAGGTCTCCCTGGAGCCTCCTTTCCTCTAGATTGAACAACCACAGCTCAACCTGTCTTCACTGAAGAAGTGCTCCATCCCTCTGATCATCTTAGGGCTACCAGAACCTATCAGTTCCTTGAGGCTGAAGTGGTCTCATCTTCTGAGCCATTTTGCTGGATTCTTTTTTTTTTTTTTTTTTTCTGGAAAGGGTGAGTACTCATGATCACTTTCACCACAGTTCCTTCTTTTACTTTTACTTTCTCTAAAAGAAGTATCTCTTTGTTATGAAAGAATCAAATTGCACACTCTCATATGTATTAGAGCAGAAGCTCAGAAGAAGGTTCTCCTTTTCCAGATCTTTCTCTAAATGCTGGGCACACAAATGAGTAAAGGAAGAGGAGGTCCTAAACCACACTTAGGAGGTAACAGAGTGACTTAATAAGATTGGTACACTAAATATGCAATCACATCAGTGACATAGTTTAGTTATGACCACATAACAAGAAGAAAACAACTCATTAAGGACAACAAACACCAACATGGTACACCAGGCACTTTGTTCTTCCAGTATCCAAACCCTCAGAAATCTGGTAAGCTTCTGCTGCTTGACTCAAAACATTCTTTTATAAACACATGATCATTCCTATAATTCTGTTCCTTTTCAAGATGTTCCTCTTGCAGCTACTCAGACCCATAAGCACTGGGCTGTTTTCCATGGTCTATCCCTCTTTTTTTTTGTAAAGGGAAAGGACTACTGTAACTATGTCTTTTTCACTAAAACAACAATATTTTTCACACTGTAAGTAATATTAATGTTTTTAAAATGTTTTTCTAAAAATGTAATACTAAAGCTTTTAAAATTTCAGGTTTGATGTTTCTTTATTAACTGAAGGCGACGATATTAAAGTACCAACACCCTATGGAGGAAGCAGCTGGGTGACCTGATACTATCACAATTTTTATACAATGGACTTGCATTTAGTTCAGCTAACTCTTGCAAGTTAGGCAGGTCACTACAACTGACTCCTAATGATGCTTCCAGAAAGAAAAGATTTCATAACTCTATCTTAACTTTCCTGGTAGAATCACACCTCATCATGTCAATAGCTGCAGTGTGGTAAGTAATTTCTTCTCCCCTTGCATAATGAAAGCCTTTAACAGGCCACATAGGAACCTTCTGCCATTTCACACTCCATGAGAGATTGCTAACTACCAAGAAGTTGATAACCTGCAAAACCTGACACACACATCTGCACTATAGAACAGTTATCTGACCGGTCACTGAATACAATAGTAAAATCAAGCTTTATATTTTGTTCATAAGACAAAGCAAAGCATCACTAGAAACATTTAAAAAGCTATAACAGCCAAAAAACCCAATTGGGTGGGGACGGGGTGGGAAGAGTTTATTTACTCTAGTTCTGGTAAGATAAAGACACCTCAAATGAATTCCTTTAACTGTAAACAATATAACAAGGGTGGTGTAATGTAATGCCTTTTTTTTATCAAGCAAAACTGAATTAACAGTAATTCCAGTGCTCAGACACCTATCTTTTTTTAAACATTAGCACCCAAAATAACGAGTCTTAAAAGGTCATGTTTATTTAAAAATAGCTTGCCTGCATTTTACATTAAAGTTAATTTACTAACCTTAAAAAAATTAAATGCAAATGTATACAAATAATTTAAGCATCCTGTCAAAGTTCACATACACACTGCTAGAGCAACGAAAATATTCAAGGTCATATGAAAACTCTCTTAACCATGCACCATCATGTGGATTATTCTATTATATCTATTGAACTGAAGTGTTTGAACTCTCTCTTTAGCAATTTCTATCCTTTTTAAAAATTAAACCTATAATTTCCTATTTATAATGTGTTTTCCAGGCCATAATAAAGAAGCATACTGTACCTCTGGTGCTGATGGCTGTTGCCGATGTGGTTGTGCTGGCTGTTAAGGCTACAGTGGTTGGGACTGTTGCAGTGGTAAGGGAGGGGATGACAGTAGTGGGAAGCAAAGTGTTGAAAACATCTGGTGAGTGGAAAAAAAATATAAAATAAAATCATATCATGCAAACAAAGGAGAACCATAATAGTGGTTTAATTTGTAAATACAAGTATGTTGAAAATGACTAAATTAAAACATGATTAACATAAATTATTATAGGTACACTAGAGTACCTTTAAATTCTTGACATTATATCACTCTCAATATTTATAGTCAATCTTCAAGCATACAGAATTTAAAACACTGTTAAAATGACCAAGTTTCTATAGATCTGGAGAGTGACTGTTTAAGTGACAAGAATCCATTTCTTCATTGAGCCATTTAAAATGTCTCATATAGTAGAAACCATACACGGATGAAACATGCTGTGTCAGAGTGGGAGATGAAAAAAACAACACCATCATGCTAAAATAAACACACATATGTTAACAAGAAATGGCTGTATGTTAAAACACCCACTTTCAGACAGACTCAATGGAAGGAAAAAGGGGAGAAAATGCTACTAACGATAAGAGCTGCTCTTTCCGGATTGCTTTTCTTCTTCTCACACATGTGTTTAAGACACAGTTGTCTGCTGAGATCCAGAGCAGAGTATATTTCAAAATCTTTGCCCTAATTAGCAGGCACAGTAATCTTCCAGTCATCCTTAACACTTAAAATTTGTTGTTAATATGCACATTAGTATTTCTCTAAAACAGCTTAGAACTTAAAAGCAGAAATGCTAATAATATTACTAGTTAAAAACCTGTGCATATAAGTGAAAAAAAAAACAAAAAAACCCCATGGCTCTAATGACAGTATCCTAAAAATTCTTTCAGCTTTTGACCAAGTAATTGCAGGTATGCCAGGATTCAGTATGCTGCTGCTTCGTTGCAGAGGAACCAATAATGCCTGTTGCAAAATGCTTCAGTACAGAGCAGAACACCGCCAGATGTACAGATAGAAAATACTTTGATTACACTGCCAGAAGCAATAAAGACCAGTATCACTTTGCTTATAAGGTGATTGCAGGTTTTATAGAACAAACAAAAGGCCTGAAGAAAACTAAAAAAAAAAAAAAAGCACTTCCATAAGGACATAAAAAGTATCTGACATTTTTCAGATTATTTATCCCGCAGGTTTAAAAGGAAAGGACTAGTTTCTTAGCAGTTGATGGCAAGTAACCCATTCCATACTCTTTTCAATGAAAGTATTTCTGAAGGGTGCTATTCAATGCAATAAAAGAGTAAAAATCTGACCCACAATCTGTCTTCCCGTGCTGTGGAAAGAAATGCAATTGGTCTCTGAGTACCATCAATTCTGACTAAAATCGATGGAAGCTGAAGTAGCGCAGAGCTTTACAGTACCAGGCCCTGCAGAACACATTTCAGGCACAGTCCTTGAGTTCAGCACTGTATAATTACTTTCTTAAAACTTCAGCTTAACATGTTTACCTCATTTTTGTACTACATGACAGATTATTTTGCCACTCCAAAAGTTTCCTTGTCAGTCAAAACCCATGAGTCACCTACAATTTTCTGTATTATTCTTGTTTTGTCAACTCGCACTGTTCTCTCTGGAATATATACTTCAGGGATTTTCCACTTACACATCAGAAAGTGGCATGGGATCCCTCTTTCATCTGCTGTACTCTGACATGTAATCTGTTTCTCAGAACAAAATACTACCAGGCCAAAACAGGCTTTAACTTGTTCCCTTCTATCCCACAGTGTGGCCACATTAGTCACCAGGAAAAATAGTAACATTACCTAGAGTGTGAGTACAACAAAAATTAAACAGAAATGAGTATAATAAGCCTTATAAAAACCCAAAACATGTTAAAAAGATATGTCGCATTTACTGACCTATGCAATTGGTTTTTATAAAGGGAAACTCCTTCCCTGATTAGGATGTGCTAAAAATTAAATCAAACAGGAAAAAACCTACTTCATAAGGACAGCAAAGCCTTGTTTATTAGGAAAGCTTTACAAATTAGTCCTCTATGTAAAACCTAATTAGTGTGATCTACAGTTCCATTAATTAGCTTTCTTAAATATGCCATATACTTAAGACTATACAATGGCAAGTTAACTGCAACTGGCAAATACAGTTATGGTTTTATGACAGTGTTTTTCATTCTGCAAACACACTGTCTGCCTATTTTACCACATAGAGCTTAAATGAGTCACTGGTGAATTTACAAGCTCATTGCTTTCTGTTTTCTCTTCTGACTGAATTATTTCCAACAAGATTTCTTACTTTCAAAGAAAGGCTATCTAGAAAACAGTCTAGTTAACAAGAACTAAGATGTATCAGTGTTTTACTACAGATGTTATAGAGTTATCTCTTCTGATTAGGAATCTTTCTGATTCTTTTCAAGAATAATGAAAACTTTTACAGAAATTGGTCACAATTTCTGATGCCAATCACCAAAATGGCATCTTGTCAGAAGCCTCAGAGAAAAATGCATGTTCTATGCATGTTCTCAAAAGAAATGTAAATACAACCGATAGCATTGTCTTTGTTTCTGTGCTAGAAGAGGAAGGTGAAAATTGCCATGCAAATGATGGCAGTTGGTCTGCTTTGCTCACAGCACTACAATTACCTGCTCTCAAAGGCTGCAGTACCAGATAGCAACCAGGACTCAGCAGTCTGAAGAGCACTGCATTGCCCAAGCAATGAAATCTAAGTCTGCTCTGGACTCTAGAAATGCCTGGTTCATACCTGCTTAGATTTAAGAGTTTGCCAGATAGAGTTGCTTCTGTAATGGCATCAGAGGGTGCAAGGGAAAGAAATGTGAAAAATATCAAAATAGTTCACAGCTCTCACATGTTTTTGAACTCTTGGGCCATATTATGTCCTTAAATTCTACTTCAGACAGCCCAAATCTGTGCATAGGTGAGCATTCTGAAAAACACCCCTGCCCCATTTTCAAAAGACCTAGGTCTTTGAGCCCCCCAGTCCTACCAATTCTGACAGAAAGGCTCCTTGTAATTTCTTCCAAGGAGATTTACGGATTCTCATAAAAAACTTTACTATTCTTTGCCTTGAAAAGAGCATGTAGAACATGCACTTCAGAGACAAGAGATGTAAGGTGCAGTGCCTCTCATTCTCTCATCATGTATCTTAGGTATAGGAGGTAAGTGAGTTTGGTAGGTCCCAAAATCAGACAGACTAGAGCATAAACTGATATTCAACAGCACAGACTTCTGTTTAAGGCATGTGAATCACTGTGTTTTAAAGAGAGTGTACTGTTTCATTTGCATGCCTGAAATGGGAATTATGACTTCACTTATTATTAGGCCTGTAGCACTTTTTGGTCATTACTTTTACCGAAGGGCACACCTAATATTACTTGCAAGGCAGAAGTTACTTTATCTGGAGATCCCTGCTGGCAGTTGCTCAGAAACATACTACCAAAGGGACTACAGACATTTTCCTCTTTATCCCTCTGTCAAAAAGAATCTTAACACAATGGGTTTGCAGTGTTTTTTCCCAAGAAAGCTCTGTTGGAGTGAAACTTAATTCCATTTTTCTGGCTTTGCAGTTTCTGAATCTAGTTGGACACAACGTTCAGCTGAAAGCAATTTTTGTTTATGACTTTTACACCACTAAATACCACGATCATTATGACCAAGAGACCTTGCAGAATAGAACTTTTTTATTTCAAGTAGGCATGCACAAATCAATGCACCAGATCACTGTTTCAATAATACTAAAGTATTAAGCCTTAGCCTCCCATGAAGTGGAAAATAGCTATATTTTGCAGATGGGGAAGGAACCAAAGAGGAAGAAAAGCCATGCTCAGAGATCTAGAAGTCATCATCAATTTTGAAACCTCATTCCTAAAATGAACATTTGTTAACAGACAGACATTCAGTCAAAAATCCAATAATTTATTTCAGCTGGTACCTTGCTACCTCTGAAAAGCAAACATTTCACAGAGAACTAATTTTTTCCATAAAAGTTACTGGAAATAGAAAAAGACTTACACTTCATGCCAAGGGGAGTTGCTGAGTCCAGTCTCAGCTCTTTTTCATGTGTTCCCACAAGTTATACTGGTAGGATCTGAACTGGATTTTTGGTGAAAGAGAAGGGCTCCTAAAATCTCCATAGTGACCCAGAAAGCATTTAGCTGAGGCACAAATGCTCAGCCAAGAACTGCTTTTTTTCAGTGAGGACCTGTCATTATGTCACAGTTCAGTGGATGCAGAGAAAAGTGTGGGGAAGGTTTTAGAAAGGTGTTCTTCATGGCCACTACTTTCTGTTAGCTTTCCAGGCAGACAGCAGCATTAATTGATGGCTGATTGTGAGCAGACAGCAGAAAAAACAGGAGGAGAATGCAATGGTTGGCTTGGTCTGAAGGCTGCTCTTTAGAAGAGGCATAGATATAGTCTGAAGAGCAGATTAACATTGTACAAGACTGGCTCAAAACACTGGCAAGTTCTGCCTGATCAAAATTTCCTGTTTGTCGTTCCTTCTTTCTTGAACTGACGACACATTCTTCTTAGGAAGGCAAAAGACATTCATCCATTTAAGTGCAAGAGCTTGGACAATTTACTCTCACTGCCGATTTGCCCCTAAGCATTTTTAGTCTCCATTTCCGAAAGAAATGAGAAATGGTTCTGTTTGGTTTAGCAGGCTTATGTGAAAGATAGATCTGACCTATTGAAAATATTTGACTTGCTTGGTAAAAGCGAAACCGATATTCTGAAATGACTGAGCACAATTCAGACAACAATAGCTGCAGTTGATAAAAATGTAAAGGCTTTTGTTTCTAGCTTGACAAAGGCTGACAGAAAAATTAAAGAACAAAGTGATAATGATGGATGGCCCTTGCCGTATTTTGACTGCGAATGAAAGAAATTTTAAGTGGTAAACTGAACTGAGTGATGACCTACCTGGGAAACAATCTCACTACTCTGTGCAAAATTTAATCAGTCTGTGGTATGTAGTACTAAATAATTTAGCAAGGTTTTAAATTCAAAGGGAGCTGCATTTAGCCTTGATCCAAGAAAACAGGATTGAACAAAAAGATTGTTCAGCTTGAATATCATGTGCCAATAGCTCCTTAGTACTTAGACTAAATGATCATCAAGGCTCATGGACATGAGGTCAAGCGATTATTTTTACTAATTGATTCAGATTTATGAAACTCTGAAATGGCAATTATGTGCTTGACATTTTTGCTAGCAAATCAGATATAATTAAAAAATAACCAACCCTTTTAACAAAAGCTCCATGTACATCTAGATCCATAGTTAAAACCATTAGAGACTTCTGGTGAATGAGTTGATAAGGCAAGACATAAAGTTGGTCTAAAATGGCAAGGCAACATAGAAAGAAAAGAAAATAGACTCACATAGTCCCCTGATTCTAAAGCATTCATGGCCCTGTAGATAATATTAAATGCTACAAGATGTGGGACATCTCATTAAAGTTTGATTGAACAGTTTGGTTGCAGACAGAGGAAAAGAAATCAAGTGTTAAGAGACACTAGGATTTGAATCTCATTGGTCTATTTTCTGAAACGAGTAATGGAAAGAACAATAGTTCTCTCTGAAGTACTACAAAAGTACAGTCATAAAAAGGCATTATCTCCTTTTGTTTTCAAAGACCCAAAGAAAAAATTATTATCAACCATTTCAGCCCAAATTCTATCCTTAGAAAGTTAAAAATATAATTTAAAACAACAAAATCCATTTCAATGTTAGTACTTACCACTGGCAGCAAAGTGTCATCCTATATCACTTCATAAAAATGAGGACCTGATATCACATCATGGCACGTTTTACAGCACATGCTCTGATATCAATTGCTTATGATGAAATAAAAAATGTGATGAATATGAAAAAAAAAAGGTGTAGTTATTTGTGATTATGCCATCTCATTTGACATTGAAACATGAAGAAAACTTTAACTGCCCTTAATTCTCTTGAAACAGCTCCTTTATTGAATAGCTCATTAATTTTGTGCACCAGAGAAACAGCAGGACTAACAAAGACTATGGGTGTATGAGAGGCTGATTTTCCACCAGTAAAGTCAAGTCTGGCTCAGGAAAAATGTGTGAACTGTCAAAAAATCAAGAAGCTGTGGCTCTTAGGCAGGTGACAGAAAAACAATAGAGAAGTGTCTTAATGAGGTGCAAAGGACATGGCAAGGGAGGCCAAGTTCTGAGATGAGCTCAGTGACCAGGTCTGTGACTTCCCTTGCTGCCTTTCCCTACATCTTGTTGTTTGGGCTCAGGCCATCTGTCATGTAGTGTTTTGGGGTCATGGTTCAGTCAGACTGGGGTTGGGGTGGATGTTTAGATAAAATCCTCATATACCACCTTCCACAGGGACTCTAATAAGCAGAGCATGCTGAGCAGGAAAAGCTCCAGCAATCTTGAATTTCTACCCTTGCACAGAATGGTATTTGGGACTTAATGGGCACTGAGTTTTACAATCACAGAATCATAAAATAATTTTGGTTGGAAAAGACCTTGAAGATCATCATGTCCAACCATTAATCTAGAACTGCCAAGCTCACCACTAAACCATGGCCCTTAGTACCATACCTACATGTCCAAATGGTGAATTGATCACTTCTCTAGGCAGCCTATTGACAATGCTTTCTGTGAGCAAATTTTTCCTAATACCCAATCTAAACCTGCCCTGGCAAAACTTGAAGCCACTTCCTCTTCTTCTGTCACTTGATATCTAGGGAGAAGAGACCAAACTCCACCTCACTACAATCTCTTTCCAGGTAGCTGTAATGAGCAGTAAGGTCTCCCCCCTCAGCCTCCTCTTCTCAAAACTGAACAGCTCCAGTTCCCTCAGATACTCCTCATAAGACTTGTACTCTAGACAGTTTACCAGATTCCTTGTTCTTCTCTGGGCACGTTCCAAAAGCTAAATGTCTTTATTGTACTGAGGAGCCTAAAATTTAACACAGGATTCAAGGTGCAGCCTCACCCGTTCTGAGTAGAGGGGGACGATCACTTCCCTTCTTCAGCTGGCGACACTATTGCTGATACAACCCAGGATGCCATTGGCCTTCTTGCCCAGCTAGACACACTGCTGGTTCATATTCAGCAGCATTCACCAATCTTATTTAATAAGCCTCAGTCTATGGTTCCAGACTGTCCAGGTCCCTCTGGAGAGACTTTCTAGCCTCAGGCAGATCAACACACCCGCCAAGATTGGTCTCAAGTGCAAACTTACTGAAAGTGCACTCAAGCCTCTCTTTCAGGTCATTGGTAAAGATACTTAACAGAGCTGGCCCCAACACTGAGACCTGGGAGAACACCACTCATGGCCAGCTACCAGTTGGATTTAATTCCATTCAGCACAAGTTTCTGGAGCTGGCTGTACAACCAGCTTTTCACCCAATGAAAGTAGCCATAAGTAGCCATAAGTAGCCATATCTTCAGGAGAATGCAACGGGAAACAGTGTTGAAGGCTTTACAGAAGTCCAGGTAGACAGTATCACAGAATCACAAAAAGTTAGGGGTTGAGAAGGACCTTGAAAGATCATCTAGTCCAACCACCCCTGCCAAAGTAGGGTCACCCACAGGTGGTCACGTAGGAATGTCTCCAGATGGGCTTTGAATGTCTCCAGAGAAGGGACTCCACAGTCTCACTGGACAGCCTATTCAAATGCTCTGTCACCCTTACAGTGAAAAAGTTTTTCCTTATGTTTATGTGGAACCTCCTATGCTCCAGATTCTACACATTGCCCTTGTCCTATCATTGGACATCACTGAGAAGAGCCTGGCTCTGTCCTCCTGGCACTTGCCTCTTACATATTTATAAACATTGATGAGGTCACCCCTTATTCTCCTCTTCCCCAGGATGAAGAGATCCAGCTCCCTCAGCATTTCCTCAGAGGGGAGATGTTCCATTCCCTTCATTATCTTGGTGGCTTCATGCTGGACTCTTTCAAGCAGTTTCCTGTCCTTCATGAACTGAGGGGCCCAGAACTGGACACAATATTCCAGATGTGGCCTCACATCTAGAGGGGGAGGGGAATCTCTCTTGACCTCCTAACCACACCCCTTCTAATGCAACCCAGGATGCCATTGGCCTTCTTGGCCACATGGGCACATTGTTGGCTCATGGTCATCCTTCTGTCCACCAGGCTCCTTTCCCATTCACTGCTCTCCAGCAGCTCAGTCTCCAGCCTATACTGGCACTTGGGGTTGTTCTTTCCTGGATCCAAAACTCTACACTTGCCCTTCTTGTAATTAATTATATTTCTCCCTGCCCAATTATCTAATCTGTCTAGGTCCCTCTGAATGGCAGCACAGCCACAGCCTTTTGCTCCTCTGCTGAGGTCATCTTGTTACAGAAGGAGATCAGGTTATTCAAGCAGGATCTGCCTTTCATGAATCCATGATGACGGGGCCTAATTACCTGGTTGTCTTACACAACCTTCATAATGGCACTCAAGATGATCTGTTCCATAAGCTTCCCTGGTTATGCCCATGAGTACTTGCTAAAATTCAAAGACTAGCAGTAAACAGACACAAAAAAGGGAATTTTGCTTTCTTTCCTTTTCTGGATAGAAAAACACTACCTTTCTCCACAGTAAAGATGTTGTCACAAATATAGCTTTGTCACCAGAGACCAAGGTAGTCTGATGCACACACAGTTGGTGGAGTTGCAGAGTGGCACCACAGGAAACCTGAATGAAGTACTTCACAGGAAAGCACCTAACATGAACATTTAAATATTGCAGTAGTGGCTGGTAACTTTCAAAATGTTGGGTTTGACCTTTGAAGGCCTCAATGTTTACTTTAGGGATCATTTTGCTCCCTGTACCACTTCACTGAATTTGTGATCAGCAAAAGCACTCTAGCTGCAGCTCCCTTGAAACAGAAAGAGAAGTTTGCAATTAAGGACCTGAGATGCTGCAACACGCTCCCATTTCATTGTCCATCAAACTCATTGTTTGTCCCTCATCTAGTCACATAAAAAGATCACAGTTCTTGCTCTCAGTGAAGTAGATGAATAAAAGGTGACATAATGTAGTATCTCAAAATGCATTTACCTATTACTCTTCAGTTTTGGTGGGGCAGATCATATGAGTCACATTTGTAATGTGGAAAAGAAATATGTTGTAATGCATTATTTCTTAATTGCACTGAAACCACCTGATACACAGAAAACATACAAGGATAAGGCTGAGAAGATAGTAACTTGATCTGATAATTACATATTGAAAATTATCTTAGGACAAGGAAAATCTAAATTCTCAGCTATACATACTCCTTAATACTGAAGAATCTGTTTTCAAGTGCTCTAAGTTTTACTTTAATAATGGCTATTATTGCATGATGCACCACCAAGGACACATGAAAAAAGCATGTGATGAAAGATTCATCTTCCATGTTCTGGATTTGAATACAATATAGTCTCCTGATTACTCCAAAAGTAAACTATAAGACCTATTTTTCTGTAAGCTACTGTAAGTTTTGCTAGTAGTTAAAAAAGCCCTTTCCAATTTAATAGTAGTAACATTAATAAAGCCTATTATTTTAAGAGAGTCATTCTACCTTTTATAAAAGCCCATCTTTCTAATTAAAGTGGTTACAAATATTGGACTGAGTTAATCAGTGAAGCTTATACAACTTGCCTGAAAGAAATTAAGTAAAATTTGCAGAGCATGCAATAGGCCAAGAGAACAAATCTGGTAATTCAACATTTGAAATGAAAAGATAAAGTTTTAAAGCTTTGTTGGAGACTGGAGCCTCAAACAAAGTACCTTTTCTTACAATACATGTCTTAATTTTGGTCACAACTCTACATTAACAAATATATATGCAATAAAAAATGGATCGCCACCTTGAGGTTTTGTAAGATCATTATTAAGACAGTACAGAACAAATGTTAGGGAAAAGGAGGTAGTATTATTCCCATTTCACAGCTGGGGAAATGAACACAGAAGATTTAAACAGAATGTGTTATATTTTACAGACTTCTGAGCCTGACAGAAGAGTTCAGAACAGATCTCCTGACTTCCATTTTAATCCTCTTTAAAAAAAAAAAAAAAAAAAAAAAAAAGAAAGAAGAAAAAAGAAACCAACCAGAAACACAGAAGAAAACAGTATTTCTTAAAATTGTATTTTAAAAAAGCAGTTTTCCTAATACCTGCATGTAAGACAAAAAATTGTTACCACAAAACCCACCAAACACTCTATGCTTTGCCTAAGCAGGGGGGTTGGAACTAGATGATCCTAAAGGTCCCTTCCAACCCTGAAAATTCTGTGATTCTGTGAAATATCTTGTATTAATACAAGCCACCATTATTTTCCCTAGTAGCAGAGCATTCTGTCATTATTAATACAGTGTACTAGGCCCATTGGTATTGCTTAAAAATCACATTAAGGCTATGATGCTCATTTTTATTCTTTTTAAGTAAACAAACAAGCCATATTTCCTTGTTTCTTCAAGACATAAAATAGGAGTATTCAAATTAAATTAAGTAACAGCTGCTGGCCTTGAAAGCCTGTAAGAAAAAACTATGTACAATACAAACTCAGACACCAGCAGCCTTGGACAAAGATGACAACTTTCTCAGAATGACATTTGACTCCTTCTTGTGCAAACAAATTTCAGAAAGTGCAGACTGAACTGCACTAGGAAGAAAAAAGAGGCCAAACGGTATTTTCTAAATTTCCCTATTAAGGAGACGAGTGTTGAAACTAAATGGAAGTAAAACGATTGCTGACCTCTATTTTATTATGGTTGCTACTTTCATTTCTCTGAGAAATTCAGGACAAATCACAGAAATCATTTAAACAACTCAAAAATCACTGTAGTAATTTTTAGGTTAGGAAAAAGAGATAACAGAGAATGTTATTTATTTTAAATTACTTTACTTCAAAATAAAATCAAAGGGGTCTAACAGTAATCTGAAATGCTTTATCACAGTGGGATAGCTGTAACCCATTGAACACTACCTTGGACAAGTTAATGGCATCTTTGCAACCTAAAACATAGTTCATTGTACTTCTTGGCACTGTCTTTGACTAATACACTTAATTTTCACATTCTTATCACCATAGTGCACTACCTGAGAAGACAAGGCCCTATCTTTCTAGCTGTTTCTAGGTGTCAAGCTTTTATGCTTTTTTTTTTACCCCTCAAAAGAGCTCTTTGTATGTAGTTGAATTCCCCCCAGGTCTCTTTTATCTTTGTAGAATGCACTACTATGAATGGTGGGACACATGCAGTATAGTCAAGACTTAATTTCATTAAAATTATCCAGCTTCCCTTAAGGCATTCAGACTTTTGTTACCTTAACTTCTAAGACATCAAATAGGACAGTTCACCAATGGAATGCAACAGTAGTTGTTATAAGAAACACTTGGCAATATCTGTGAATTTATTTTAAGCAAAATTCAAAACACAGATGAAAAATACAAAAAAACCCAACCAACCAAACAAAAACAACACAAAAACCAAATCAGTATAAAGAGATTTCAGTTCCTGCATGTGAATGATGAAGTCCATCCAGAGTTCTCCTTAATCAAGCAGCAACACTAGGACTTCTGAATGTCAGTCTCCTCTAACTCTTTCCTCCCTCCTACCAGTTAAGGATCAGAAAATTTGCAGAAAATATAAATCACAGAAACCAGGGAGGAAAAACCAATCCATTAGAACAATGCCATACAGCAATATCTAAAGAACATAACACTTCACTCACTCCTACAGTTTTGCCCTGCTAAACTTTTTTCTGTCCTTCCCCCTCTCCTTTGGTTCATTTATTTCTTCACTTGCCGTGAGGATTAATATGTTTAGTTTCAGGTGAAAGATATGCCCTCCTCAGGCACAAGGTTACTATGCAATAGCAATTTTTTTCTTCAAGGGCATACTTGGGGAGTAAACAAGCTGTGTGGTTTGTGTGGCTTCCAGTGAAAGAAAAGTAATGGAAATGCATGCCAGAGTATAAAGTAGATAAAGAAAAAATAAATAAAAACTTCAATTTTTCTGTTGTCAGGCCTTCTAACAAAAGAAAAGTAATCCTTACTGAAAGTTGTTTGGACCACTCTTCTTGCAAATGCCACATCACCTTACACCATAATCTGAACTCCATCAGTTACAGCAGATATTTGGAGACCTGTTCACAAGCACTTGCCAGGTGAGTTTCTTTAAAAGGAGTTACAGCTTGTAAAAAGGGGTGCTAATGATAGGACCACAGCCTTGTGGAAGAAGTCAGGTTGTTGTGGGAGATCCCCACAGGGGACTGGCTATCCCAACCAACTCTATCAGCTTTGGTAGATCCATACTCATACTTGCTAGCATTTTTTTTGTGTTTTGTTGTTTTCTTAATTTTTTTTCTCCCTGCAACTTGAGAATGGTTTTGAGATATATCCGTATTGTCCTGGCTAGTTTTGGTTTCCCCCTTTCAGCAGAAATCAGCCTGAAAGATCAATGCAATGAGCTTTCTCAAAAACTGTCAAAACAGTTCTGAATCCTTGAGACAAAGTCAAAGTGATTCACAGTAAGACACAGCAAGACAGAGAAAGAGACAGTGAATATTTTTTTCCTTTAAACAGCATAGAAATGCAGGCTAAAATAAACTCCAGAAAAAGCTCACAAGTAACTGATAATAAAAATTACAAATAGCAAAAATAGAATAATTGGAACTAATAATTATTAACATCAAATTACAGTTGTTAGAATGGTTTGAGGTGAGCAAAAATTTAAGTATCTGTATCTTTCTGAGTCTCTATACTCACCTTCACATGTTATTAGAGACCTTAGATAAGAAGCTTTTCAAAACTCTCTCTGAAAGATGCTTATTTTTTACTGACGCTTTCCCTATCCCCTCTCAAACTCAGGATTATGTCTGAAAACTCCCCAAAGCATTTATATCTATCTCCATGATTTGTATCTATCTTCATTTCAGAACCAATGATTTGTGTTGGATCCTCAAGGTTTGTAACAAAACATGGTACTTACTGATGGATCACCAGGCCAGCATCACCAGTTGACACTTAAAGCAATAGCACAGAAAGCTTAAAGCATAGCACAGAACTGGAAGCCATCATGCAGCAGGAAAACTTTCATCACAGAAACGTGGTGGGATGACACAAATGGCTGGGCTGCCACAGTCATTAACTACAAGCTCTTCAGAAGGGATAGGCAAGGAAAGAGAGGTGGTGGGGATGGCCCTGTATGTTAGGAAGTATTATAAATGCCTCAAACTTAATGATAGTAAAACAAGGGTTGAGTGCTCAGGGGTGAAAATCAGGCAAAGGCCAACAAGCAGACATCTTGGTGGGAGTCTGTTACTAACTGCCCAAGCATGATGAAGAGACAGAAAAATATTCTATAGGCACCTAAGAGAACTTTTTCCATGTTGGAAGAGTTTTTGAAAGAAAACAGACATGTGAGTAATCCTTACTATTTAGCATTAGCCAGAGTGAGCTAAGGGCCTTGAGGCCCAGCTGCAAGGTTATTAAAAGATCAGCTACAGGCAAAAGATAAGGGAGTTGGCAACAGAAAAGAAGAATGACAGGATGGGAAAGCACCCCATAGACAGTGCATAAACAGTTGTATTGAACCAGATAGATAGTGCACTGTGGCATGTGAAAAATGTGGTGTACCAATCAACAATATGCTTATATTATGTTATCAGCCTGGCTGTGTATAAAAGGGCTACCACTACTCTCAATAAACGGCAATACTTCGATTACATTAATCTGTGTGTTGTCCACTGTCACTGGGGATCTCAACTTCCCAGGCATCTGCTGGAAACAATACAGCAGAGATGGAACAGTCCCAGAGGTTCCTGGAGTGTGTAGAGGTTAACTCCTTAACACAGCTGGGGAAGGAGCCAACTAGGAAAGGCTCCTGATGGACCTTCTGATTTTTAACAGAGATGGGCTTGTGAAGAACGTGATGGCTGGAAGTTGCCTTGTGACCATGAAATGGTAGAGTTGTTTGTTCATGGAGAAGTAAAGAGGAAGGGTCAGCAGGACTGCCACCAGGGAGACACCCACTTCTGGCAGGAATACTTTGACCGGTTTTGGACACTGATCGACAGAGTCCCTTGGGAGGCAGTCTTGAAGTTCAAAGGAGTCCAGGAAGTTCAAGAAGGAGCTTTAAAGGTGCAGGAGAAGGCTGTCTCCCTGTGCCATAAGATGAGTCAGTGGGGAAGAAGATTGACCTGACTGAACAGAGAGAACTGGTTGGAAATTCAAGGCCACACCTTGAATCCTGTGTTGTTTTAGGCCCTTCTCTACAAGAGCAAGACATTGAGCTTCTGGAATGTGTCCAGAGAAGTGCAATGAAGCTGGTGAACTGTCTAGAGTACAAGTCTTCGGAGGAGTATCTGAGGGAACTGGAGTTCAGTTTGGAGTGAAGGAGACCTACAGTTACCTTCATAGTGAAAGGACATTGTGTTGATATGGTGTTAGGTCTCTTTTCCCTTTTATCAAGTGATAGAACAAGAGTTGTGCCAGGGGAGGTTTAGATTAGAAATAAAAACAAATTTCCTCACTGAAAGGGTTGTCAGAAACTGGAACAGGCCTCTCAGCGAGGTTGTTTAGTCACTATCCATAGAGATGCTTAAAAGACGTGCAGAAGTTGTATTTAGGGATATAGGTTAGCACTGGGCACAGCCGAGCTAGGTTAATGGTTGGACTCAATGATGATAAAGGTCTTTTCCAACCAGAATGATTTTCCTTTCTGTGATTTTCCTTTCTTGTATCAAAAACTGAGCAACCTATTCTCAAAAGAAAGGTAAGATATAGAAGCACTGTATGGGATACACAGGAGCAGGACACCCTTATCTACATTCCAGAAAGCACCTAATGACACAGGAAAGATTTCAATTTAGGAAATTACTAAGTCACATTAATAATTTCTTTATGGTTTGGGTTGTGTGAATAATAAATTATCTAGATGGAAACAGAAGATGATTAGCAAGTGTTAGACTATAACTTTGTCATCAGTCTCAAGCAAAATTTTTCTGTTAACAGTCACATTTTCTTCATTAAGATTGCATCTGATATTCATAGACATAGTAATTTTGCTGACCCCTCAACCAAAAAAAAAGTTCAATTGAAATATAGTTCAAAAATAAGCAATAGCAAAGCCTGAAGTCCGGAAAAATTAAGGGGGCAAGCTGTGCTACTACAGCAAATCAGAGTGATAATAAACTCAACTGCACTACTTTAGAAATAGGCATCAGCTAAGATCAGGTAAAATGGTTCTTTTCAAAAGATTAACAGCTTTATAACTCATATATCTAGTTCAAGAAGTACTCTGTTGTAGGTATTCTACCCATATGCAAGTATCCAAAATAATGAGTTTATGCAATTAGTGTGCCTGGAGAAAAAAAGGTCATTATAATTCAAAAATAATATGCAATATTTTCCTTTACAGAAATCACATAAAGAATCCAAATGAAGAATTATCACATTAGCCAACTATATTTGAATATAGAAAATTAAATATTTTCAAGTGTTGTATGTTATTAAAGACATTATCCAAGGATACAGTTGTTGGGTTTTTTTTCTTCTTCTATTCAATTAGGAATAAGCTATATATGTTAGAATGTGTTGTTAAAGGTTAGACCTGGATAGAGCTTTTGCTGCATCCACCAGGAGAGAAAAAAGCAATATAAATTAAAACCAGGACAAATTCAGATCTAATTCAATTGAAATATTCTGAATTCAATAATTTCAGTAAGTACTCCAGTATGGAAGAAATGAATTAAAATCTTACATATGTTATCTAACCAAATTAGCATAACTTAAAAGTTCTTTATTATTATTTTTTTCATTAACGGCAGTATTTTAGTGTAAAAACGTATAAATGGCAGAGTCCCCAAAAGTGCTAATGTGACTCGCAATGTTATTTTCTTGCTTTCCAAAATAATTTTGATATCAACTGAAAAAGAAATTTCAAGTTATTTTTCTAAAGTCACCATAAATGAAGAAATATCAGCTCATGGAGTTCAACTATAGACCTAACTATTCAAGTATTTATCAACAAAAAGCAATTTCAAAGTAGCTGCCTTGCAAGTGTTCAGGGATAATAGCTGGACAATTCATCCATAAAATTAAGTCAACAATTCCACAATATGTTTCTTGACACACTCCTTATACCTGAAATTCCAACTAAATGTTATTCTTCTTTAGTCCAACAATAAAAGCTATTTTACACAATTGTTTCTTAGTTCATCTGATTGTGCAGTATTAATCTGTGTTGTGCTTTAAGGTCTGAGCCATCTCAATTAGAGTAAGCAAGAGCTGTCTGGAGAAGTTAAATTTAATGTTATAATAATGCTTTAATACCTTAATGTCACCTTAGATGTATACTCAACATCAAAAAAATTGGAACCTAGTTTGAAGGGCTATGCTTTGCAGAATAAGATGTAAATGAAATTCTCTCTGCGTTTAAAAAGCTGCCTTTAACTCAGGGTTATAATGAGCTACTTTCTTAGGTCTGCTACAGTGAAATCTCACTCTTCCACACATCAGCTTTTGCAAGAAAACAAGCCACTTGTGGATTTCAAGAGACCTCTTCCTGGATAAATTACCAGGTCCTTGCTTGTTTGTTTTTTTTTTGGTAAGTGTATGTATGTCTGGTCTGCGTCTGTGTGGACAGGAATACATACTGGGGAAAGAAGACAGAAAAAGGAATCAAAAAGATTGGGGGGGAAAGGCAGGATTTTGAGAAGGAGAACGTATTGAAGCGCATTCCTTTCTTTATTCATTTTTCAGCTGAAAGCTCAGGTTCCTCCACCTGTTGTTTTTTTCTGTACTTTTTAATGTTATTTTTACTTTTAACAACATGAGAACAAGAGAGACTTTTCACCTCTTTTTTTAAGGACTCAAAGCTGAGACTCCTTCTTTCTTCTAATTCAAATACAAATATCTCAAAACTAAAAAGCACGGAAACTCACATGCACAGAATTTGAAATTAAGTCCTAAGCAGTCTTCTGAACCTCATATTCCCAGTATTCCTTGATTGTTGTAAACACAAAACTTTTTTTTCTGTAGTTGTTAAAACCACACTCTGTTGTAGTTGTACAGGTTATTATTGTTCCATTACATCACAGGTCTGCTCAATATTCTTTTCCCAAAGCCCAAGCTTTGTTCAGTCAAAGGGTAGGATTTTCCCATTGGCAAGGAAAATATTTTCTCTGAGCTGTATGTGTAAATGAGATGATTAAGTACAGGAAGAATTCAGGAAGTACAGAGGACAAAACTTTAGAAGTTGTCCATCTGCACCAATGTAGTGTATCTTAACATCAAAACTGAAGAAGTTTAGATTACTGATCAACATTCTGCTCTATATGGATGCTGCTTCTGATCCTTCCAACCTCTCCTCTCACCCCTTAAATGAATCTTTGTGGTTTTTCAGACTTGTTTATGAGGCTAATATGTCCAAAACCAGTCACAAGATTTATCAGAGGCCTGTAGTGGAAATATTTGCAAACCAGGAGATATATTGCCTAACCAATGAGCTCAGTTTTCACAGAAAACAGAAAAAGAAATCTTACCTGCTTGGTTTTATTTCAAACTTCTGCTCTACTCAGTTTTTACTTTCATGAAAGACGTGCATGAAAGAATTACAGATATAAAAGAGAAGAGAACATCACAAAGGAAATGAAACATAATAAAAATGTGATAGTGGGCAACAGGACAGACAAAGATAAAGCAATCTAAAGCAGATAGAGGTAGCGGAGTTGGTTTCATTTCAGGTATGTTTTGCATTCTATAGACCTCCTACTCTTAAAAGGAAACCTACATATAGTAAAAGTGCATGACATTGGAATTGTGGGTGGCCACAGAAGGTGAACTTTTATAAATGTATTTGGAGGCAGGGACTAATAAACTAAGGTGTATGGTGCAAATTTGGCATAGTGCTGTTCCAGATCTGGAACATAGTTAATCACAGAGATTTATTACAAGACCAAAAATAAAGAAAAAAGTGAAAAAGAGACCATCAAATAAGGACAGTGGATGCAAGGGACAGGAATCCAGGAAATGCAGAGTATAAGATCATAATTAGTGAAGAAATTTGGATTGAGGTGGAAATACTTGAGAGGATGCAGCATGAAAATAAAGTGATTTTAACTGCAATGCAGCAATAAGACTGAATAATGGCAAAATGAAGGTTGGAATGAGAACATTATAGCAATAACAGCTGTGGGACTTAGAAGATACAAACCACTGGATTCAGGGGAAGAATTTATAACATGAGATGCATTGGGATCTGAAAGAAACTATGACAGGAATCGTAAGAGGGAGACAATACTGTCAGAATGCAAACAAGTGAGGTTTTCTATCCTTACAGCACAAACAGCAAAAGAGGCCAAATAGATTGGAAAGTTTGGAAGTTAAGAGATTAAGCAGAAGGCTTAAAAAAACAAAAGAGAATACTTTTCCCTCAAAGCACATAATTCAATTCAGAAACTTGTTGGCACAGGTTATTGTGAAAGCTAAGACGATAAATGTTTTGAAATGGGACTGGACAAGCAGGTGGAAGATAAATACATTATAATCCAAAGGAAAGGTGCAGTGGGACCTTTGGTCTTGCACATTGTAGTAGAACTGTTTGAAAACATGTTTAAAAATATTAGAAGAGATGTAACTCAGTCTTTCAGTCACCTTTGTTTGGGGAAAAAAGAAAAAAAAAAAAAGATTGGCCAAGATTATTATGTCATGCCACTTCTTATTCTGCAGAGATACTGAGTTACTGGCTCAATCAATTTTTAATGTATGTCTAAATGTAAGAACTGCCTTGACCATCTCCAGATGCTTATTCATGTTAATTCGCATACTCCTTTGATAGATTATTGATATTCAACACATTACAGCTCTGAATATTTCGTTCAATTTATCGAATGTATGTCTTTGGATTGGCAAATCTTTCAGGATCAGGATATTTCACTAAGGTACTTTATTTCAAATAGGTCTGCAAATTATTAAATTTCCCAATGATGTGGATTTCTGTCACCCTCTAGATATGAACTAAATCTTTAGCAGTGAGATCCAGAGGTTATGAACTGCTGCTACATACATAACAGCCATGTCTTCAGTTTGATGATGATAGACCACTTCCTTTCTCAGCTCCAGCTAAATCAATGTTATTACCTAAGCTCTATGAGTAGAATCTTTGTCTTTGGGTTGAACATTGTAAGTTTGACAGATAGCTCTGTTTACTGATGATTAATGACTAGCACTGGGACAAAGACAAACAAAAATTCTTAAATTGGAAGAGAGTGAAAATTGCTTGTGTCCCATTACCAAAGAAAAGGTGTAATATATCTAGCCAGCATGTGCACTTCTAAAGCACTAAGCTTGCCAATTAGAATACAGAAATGACAACAGCTACAGACATTTAAAGCACGTGGCTTTGTTACTGCATGAGGTAAATGTTTGAGCAAACTTGCCTTTGTCCTGTTGCCTGTAAACTCTGACTTTGTGCCCACCTTCCTGCTTCATGAAGTGTTTTCTTGGCATTTACTATTAATAATAAAAGTTAAGAAAAATGAAATTAGCAGCCATATTGATTCAGCAAAGCAGCATGAGCATATTTAATAGCTCATGCCTCTTACATGATTTAAATATATTTGATTTCTCTGAAGTTTTTATTCTTTAATTATTCTACAAATCTAAAAGGACTTTTCATGTTTTCAGCTGCTAATCACATTAGATTGTCATTTATCTGCTTATAGCGATATTTATTTCCACTGCGATCACTTAGCATCAAACTGGTATTACCTCATCACCATTTACATTGGAAAAAATGCCTCTGTAAAATTTTGTGTCTAGATTTGGTCAGTCAAAGGCATGAGACACTCCTTGCTTGGTTTATATAATGAATATATATAAATATTTATAATATATTAATTTCTAATGATGATAAACTATACCTTACATTTTAAGGTAAATTTCTTTCTATACTACAGCTGTCTAAATCTCTTCTGAGTTAGGAAGATAACTGCAGAAACTGGAGAAAATTAATAGATGGAGTACCAAGGAGAAGGGAATTTCATAGAGGAAAAAAGGAATAGAAGCCAGATGAAACTTTTGCAACCTTAATAAACATAAGGACAGATAATCTATTGAAGTAGAAGTGAAAAAAAGGGAAACAGCTGTAGAGGAAATCACAGTATGGATAAGAAAAGAAAAGCTATGAATCAAGTTACATTGCTCTGCCTCTGCAAAGGATACTTTCCATTAATGTTCTCTTGTCTTTATACGCCGACTTTCCTGGAAAAGCTGAATCAGTCTTAGTATCTCTCTAAACATGAGCACATGATTCATCATTCTTTTCCTCCATCACTGCAGCTCATCTAGGCTAGAGTTTTCTAGAAAGACTCTTAGTTGTTTAACAACCGTGGAGCTGGACTTCCAGAGGCTCCATTAAGGCAGAAGTCAGGGAACTTATGCATTACTCATTACAGATCTGGCAGGTCACTTTTCCTAGACCTTACTTTCTTGACCTGCAATTTAAAATAATTTCTTGTAAAGATATTCTCTCCTCTCACAGTTTCTTCTTTCATATCTTTGTGGACATAGTTCCCCTTATGTTAAATCTGGCATGTACTTGTATTAGAAGCCTAACATTCAAGGTAACAAGGCATACTGACATGATAAATCAGGTCTAACAAAGGAGCAGGACAAGAAAATTACAGCACTTTAGGCACAGGGGAAGGCATGAGAAATCAAAGGATGCTCCCAGATATATTTAGGAAGATGTGGAAAAAATACATCCTCTATTAAGTGGAAGAATGCATTTCAGAAAATTATGAAAAGTAGGTTGCTAGCCCCTAGAAAGAGAGAGAATGAGAGAAAAGAGAGATAGAATATTGTATAAATTGGGGAGGATTATGTTTCACCAGAAATACTCATGAATGTAATCAGCTATATATTGGGTAAGACATGGTCTAAATTGGTCTACACAACTTATTGTGCTACATAAATATAATTGTGTATTTTCTTTAGTTAAAAGAAACTTAAGAACTCTGAAATTCATTAAGTTGTTAAACTCTAAACATCATCACATACTCTGTCACACTACTCTCATTTTTGCAGAAACCTCAGAAGCACATGACATTTACCTTCTCTAGTTCTAACACTGGAATTGCAGAAATGCAATTAGAAAACTCTGGTACTCATAACAGAAAAGGTCAGCAATGTGCAAGCTAAACCTGATAACATGTCTAATGTGCTGCCAAACATAACAGAATGCCTTCCTGATAATGAATGATTTTACAGACTGCCATGAAGTTGTTGCAAGATAATCAGATCAACAGGGGGCATGCCACTGTGTGAAACACACATCAAAGATCTTGAAATATTCTCTGATAAAGGCCACCACCGATAGAAAAATCTACCATTATGAAAGACCTTGTTTTCAAAATTAATCACATAAATAAACTGAACAGAAAACACAAATGTTAGAATTTTCAACATTTTGGTAACTCAAGAAGCCATTACCTGATTAAAGGCAGTGCACTTTGTGCCTGCATCCAACAACCAATACAACACCACCTCCAGGATGTAAAAGACATTTCTTTTCTTGTAGTAATCAATGTAAGTAGAGGTTAGAGGGTTTAGTTTTGCTGTTTGTCTTTAATACAGAAATACTCACGCAGCAGTACAGGATCTGTGTTCCTCATGCAAAGACCTCCTCCTTACTTGTGCCACTAATCCTACATAAACTAACAGTGAACTTTAAGAAAAATGAAAAGTAAGCTAAGGGGTTCTTTTGATAAATGACATTTCATCAACAGTGCCAAAAAATAGCTCATTACTGAAAGCTGAAAGTTGCACGTATTAGAAATTTTCTGCCAAAAACCTAAAGGCAAGTTAAACCTTTAGTGAAAAATGTTTTTGAAACCTTACAAACATCAAAGAAACATATATGTGTTATACCCGAATTCATCTTGAGAAAATGAAATCTATATATTTCATATATCCATTTATAGACTATAATTTGTATTAGATTGTTCCATTTTATTTTGTTGTGGCTACAAGTTGCATTTTTTTATAAACTGGAGGGAAAGTACCACCATGAAGTGCAGTGGACATTTTGCCTCTGTATACACTTAGAATCTATCCTATATGCATCTGTAATAAAACAATATTATGTTTTGAGACTGCTAGATCCATATTGCAAAGCTGCATTAAAAGCAAATCCTCACTTTGTGTTATAGTTTCTCCTACACCCGAGCTATATCAATGTATCTCATGATCAATATAAAGCCAGCTGTTCTTTCCATGTGACATTCTTTCCATATTGTTGCCTAATTCATTAAAGAAAACAAATTAAATGTGAATCTTCCTTTTTTGTTTTTTTAAATTTTATTACAAGAAGCATCATGAGCTTAGGACATGACATATTTCTGAGGAATACCTGTAATGATAGATCAGATGATGACAAGCTAATTTGTATAAGCTCAACTTTCTCAGTAGCAGGCTATAATTTGTGTAAAGAAAAGTAACTGATGTCCTGTCTTTGGTGGTCTATAAAAATACAAAACAAAACAAAAAACTCAAGCACCTGTCTGCTATTTCTCCATTTCACTTCACATATCCCTTGATAACCAGCTTTATCTGAACAGTGCATGCCTGAGGCCAGCATACAGACATCACGCACAACATTTTTACAGCTGTTTATTTCGCAAAAAAGCGCAGAACTTAAGTGAGAATATTTTGTTTAAACTGTACAAAAAGAGGTGTGCTAGTAAGTAAACACACTACCCACAACTAGATGACAGAATCAATACAAATGCAATTATACTTCCTGCTTTTTCTTGCTGTTCTTTTGGTAATGATCCTAAGCAACTGATTGCATCTTCATGAAATGCTACATATGCCTATCATGCACCAAAAAATTAACAGCAACACACTCACCATGTACTATCAGGACATATTCTGTGCTGTTCCGGCCAATAGGATTTTTTGCTTCACACCGGTATGTGCCATTGTCTGTTTTGTTTAGGAAACTGATGCTTAGGACCCTGCCATTGACAACCATTCTCTCTGGATCCGGTAGTTCTCCACCATCCTTTGTCCACAGTACCGGTTCTGGCCTGTTGGATGCAAACCAATGCATTGAATCAGTCATGTGAAGCATGCATATGCAACGTAGAAGTGAGGAACAATAGCATCAGAAACTTAGAAATAGTAATCTGCCATCAAAGAATATTCAATGTTCATTTGACTTACAGGGTATAATGAACTGTCACTATTACAAATTCACCATCTCAGATCTGAGCTATTAAGGAAAGAACAAGCAGGGGAAATAAGAGAAACAAAAAAGTACATAGAATGGTACTGGAACAGGTCAAGATCTTTCCTAAATTAAAAATTAGTTCTCAGGAGGTTTCAGGGCCTACAGTTAAGCAAGATGCTTGGCAAGCTAAGTGAAAACAATTTTCCATTTGTGTGATAAACAACATGGTCCTCTGTGGCTGATAGGCACCAGAAGCCATGCAAGCAGGCTGAGGTAGATATAAGTGGCTTGTAAATTAATTCTAAAATTGTTTAGGCCACTCACATTCACAAGTGCATGTGCTGAGTGTTTTTCCTGAACCAGGTATAGCAGTCTCAAATTAGCACATCTTACAGGCAGTCTATATTTGTTTCTGTTGCTGCATTGTGTCACGCTCATCCCTTCCTCCACCCCTTCTGCATTCTTCCCTTAATTGTGTGTTACGCATTGCCACAAGCAGTATTAAGAGCTGACCCAAAAGACTGGATTTCTTTCTTTTGTGAAACCTTCCCTCTTGTGCCTCATGAACGCTGAAGGCAAAAGATTGTCAGCAATAACCCCCTAGACAACTCAATGACACTGCAAAGAAAGGATCTGAACATCTTCAAGATTCACATACACCTTCCCACTGGCAAGAGATACCTAATTCTTTCCTAAAGATTCTCAAGAAGCTTCACAGTTCATGAGATCTTCCTGACAGACAGTGGGACATTTCTATTGCTGGTATGCAGTCTTTACTCACATGTACTGATCTATTTTCAAACATACATGAGTGAAATCCCTCCAAAGACAGGTCTGTAACTGGGAATGAAAGGTTGGCTTACTGAATCCTGACTATGTCACAAACAGACAGAGCAGCTCAGGTTGGTAGATACTTGTCACTGAAGATAGCTATGTATAGGTTGGGGATTCACTGCTATGTCACTTGTATCCTGTAGCTTGGTACACTATAACCCAAATATCAACCCCTTTCTTTTGGTTGCACTACTTATGTAATTTCAGTCAGAAGTGGCTCCAGATTTGCATTTATTTGGTAGGAGAATGTTACATTATATTTTCCTATCAAAGTATGTGGTTTTGTGACTAAGTAATAAAACAAAACAGAAAATACTGTTACCAGTAGATATCATATTAGTTGCTACTGTTACTCAATAAACAAATGTATTAATTTGAGCAGGTGTTTAAAACTATTAAATTGAATAAGTGTTACGAAAAAGAACTAAACCTAAATAACTAAGGAGAGACACTGCCCATGGACACATATAGTCCCATGCACAGAAAAATAGTCCTAATGACTGCAGTGACATGTTTTTCTTGTAAGATAGATAAGACATGCTAAGAAATGGATTTTTTTCTTAACTGCACTTACAGCTATATAATTTATATTAGTTTCTAAAGTAAAAATACTATAACTTATGTTTCTCTCAAAAGCTGATGGAGACTTACACAGATTTTAGTAAATTTGGATGACACCTTGTTAAATTGTTGAACTTTTTACCTAGATTGGCTATTCTATGAAGTTATGATTTTTTTAGGAAATCATATAGTGAGGGAATAAAACAAGATTCACATAATTTTAAACCAAGGATTAAGAACTGTCACTATAATACGCCTTATTTGTACCTTACCATAAAAATATGTCCTGATACTCTTTCAAAGTGCGCTTTCAGGTACTGGCATCTAAATACACATGACACACAATATACACTCTTCCTTTCTACTTAATGCAAACAGGGAACCTAGATGTCCATGCTGTTGCAGAAACATTACCCTACGGAGTTCACCACATTAAGGAACAGTTTGCTTTGATATGTTAAGGTGGATTTGTTCAATTTTCTAGCAAACTCTTCATTGTTCCCCATTTACCAGCTTACTGTGAATCTGTAATCCCAGGAGTGGAAACTCTGAAACACTTCTGCTACCATGTGCACCATTACCTTAATAAATGGCATGTTAAAGCAACTTCTGTGGTAATTTATGGAACTTAAGTTTTAAATTGAAATTAGATGGCACATCCAAGGGGAAAACCCACAGGATAACAAATAAGAATGAAATGGAGACTTTGATATAAATTATTCAGTGAGCTTTGTCACACTGCAATATAAAAACTCTGGTCTTATAAACAGAAACTATGGTTTCAAAATGATAGTGCTGGAAAAAACATGCTTAGAGGGAGGCAGATCTACATACTTTGGGTATCAGGGAAGCTTCTAATTATCAATTAATATTAAGCCATCTTGTGCTGGCTTAGTGGCAGTAGCAGAGCAATTCTTGGGCAGCTGGCCCATGGTAAACACATCGTGGGTGCCCAGCACAGCTCTCACTCCACCTCTCTGCTCTCAGGAAGTATGATGCCTAAAGCAGCAATTCTGTCACAGACATGAAACTAAATTTCAGCTACACTGCTGGGAAGCTTTGAGACATTCTGTTCTAAACAATTCATTAGTTAGGCAGAAGTGAGCTAAGAACATGAGACATGCTCATGCACCCAGGCCATCCTGCTGATCTGGTCAGTGACAAGTGGAGCAGCTGTTTTAAAGAAAGCATGAGTGTGCCCATTTTCCATGGCCCAGTATCTGGCACACCCATTTTATCAAAGATGTTGGAGAGCACAACTCCTGTTCTCTTTTGTATCTACTTAGTATTTAAAAGCGTTATCTATGAATGCCTCCAATCTCTTTTTGAAACTGCTTGTACTTGCTCTACCCAGCCTCCTGTGGCAATGAATTCTGGAAGTCCCCTACCTACTGTGCAAAAAATGTATTTACTATTATCTGTCTTATACTGATCTCCTAGAAGTGGCAATGAATATTGCAGGATATGGTAAGTAACACTTCTGAATAATATAATGTTAATATAAGTTCTGATAGTTTTGTAGTTACTAGACCTCTCTCTCCCCCTCTTGCTCTGAATTTGATACTGTCTGAGATTATTGGCAGTGGAAAAAATCACAAGAAGAAGGGGGAAAAGAACTGTAAATTTAGAGCATACTGGCTATTCCCTGATAATTACTTTAGTATCTTCATTGTCCAAAACACAAATGCAGATCAGATGAAACACTGATGGGGAAGCTTTTCTGTAGCACAACGCACAGAGAACTGTGAGTTATCCAGAGTTTACCCTACTGAAATCTCTTCATGTGTGCAGATCCATTTAGAGGTTTCTTCTCTCCCCCAGTATTTTGAAAGGATTCTGGCTCAAATGACGGAAATTTAGGTTTGACATTCTAAAACACACAGAAAATATTCAAACTCCTAATATTGCACATTTTTCTCCATTGCATACATCTATAATATTGCAGATTTTCAGTTTTTCTTCACATACTAAAGAGTTGCCATAATGCTATCTATTGCTCTGTGCATTGGAACAAACAGGGTATCCCTGTGCCTTGCATTTGTGCTTACTTCAAGTTGAATCACACTTCCTAGTTTAATCCCCATTTTTCTCAGACAATCGTGAAAACATTTTTCTTGAAGCACTATAGCTATAAAGTCAGAACGAGTACTGTGTCCACTAATGCAATTGCACATTATTACCTTCACACATCTCAGGGTACAAACAAGCTCATGGGCCAGCTCTGTCTTAACAGGAGCATATAGCCTGAAAGTGCCAATGCAGTCACCCAGAGAACAAGTCTGTCCTACCACTTTTCCCATCTTGGATGAGAGGTTTCATCCCTGCCATGCTGATGCAGTTAAGTGGAAATGTTCTGTTCTGAGACCCATCATTGAGTTGAGGGAGGTAGCAGAGCTGAAGGAACAAGATGCTCTTTTCTATCTCAAAACTATGCCCCTGGTTTACCTATTCTGATTCACTCTGAGTGCAGCACCTTTTAAAACAACCAAACACATTAAGCTGTACTGAACAAACCCCAAAGACAGCTCAGCTGTGACATCCCATGCTATTTCTTTGGTTTGCATGTTTTACTGGGACTGTTATGGCTTTGCATGCAGCTACAACCAGTGGCACTATCAGGACTGCATTAAGCTGAAAGAAGCCAGAGATAATAACCACAAGCATATTAAAAATCCTTAATTATGACCAATGACTTCTCTGCCAGCCCCTCAAAAGAAATTTGAACTTTATACTCTCCCTGAGGAACTGCTAAGCAGACTTAAATTGTGGTACAGTTGATGTTTAATCCTAGTAGAAAGGCCCAGAAGCTTCCAGTAACTGACTTGCAAAAAGGAACTGTTTTTTGGTATAAAGAAGTGATTTTCTAAACTGCCTTTATGTTAGTCCCAAAACCTAGCATAAAAAGAAAAATAATTTGGTATTCTTTTCAGACAAACTGAAATGGAACTGCAATGATAATATAAAGGGATCCTGTTCCAGGATGATTCATCTTTTATACCGTGGAACAGGAGTTGTCTTGCAAGTAACTTAAAAAAGAATTTGTAAATAAAGTGAAATTATTTTTGAAGAAACATTTTCTTCAAAAAGAAGTCAGAGAGCAAGCTAAGGGCAAACTGGAATGTCTTGGGGAAAAAAAAAAAAAAAAAGGAGAAATTTAAAAAAACAGTTATTAGGAAAAAATACTTAGGTAAAGACTTTCCTTTCCAGCTAAGTGTTTATGTAACAAGAAAGTCACCATTAAAATCCACATTATTTTTTTTGTTTTTTAATTCTAGGCTTTTAAGAGTTATATGGTATTATTTTAAAACAAGTTCATCAATTTTGCATCCCTTTCTCAATCCTTAACCAAAACACTGTGATGTACAGTGCTTTTCTATAATTCTCCTTTCTAGAAATACCTTTACATCTAACCATTATTTTAAACTTAACTTAGCTTTTATTTTAAAATTAAATATAAAACTATTGTGCCACCTTTTCTTTCTGAACAAAGTGAATTTAAGCAATGCAATCCATTATCACTTTTATGTTCTTGGCTCTTGTAATTTTTTTTTTCTCTTTTCTTATCTTTGTGTACAGAAAGGTCATGTACAAAGTGTACAACATTGAAACCTTAGGAAAGAAAACTCAGATAGATTTATGGCCCATCATACTACCAAACAATTACCTTTTAATTTACATTACTTTTCAATTTACAAAAAAAACCCCACACCAACAACACTGACAACAGAAAAGTCTTGGCTTTTTACAAACTCAGTCTCATTAATCTACCTGGGCATCTAAGAATCCTGTCAAAATTTTGTAGCCAATGTGCATGAAAACAAGAAAGATGAAAAGAATTGTGCAACCCTAACAAGACAATTAAATTCAGTATTTTTAGTATGGCCCTCTTGGGCAATACTTATTACTTCTTCAAGCAGGGCCACTCTTATATTCTCCCAAGTCCATAAAACCATAAACCAGTGGAAATTCTCAAATGAGTAATGGAAAAGGTATCACTACATTTATCAGCCTGGTTTTTGTTGAAATCCTGGTGCAATGTTATAAGTCATCTAAAGGAATAATTGCTTCATTAACTTGAAACTTCTAGATTTTCTCTGTATCGAGAATCTGGAATTTTAGCTTTGTCAGTTAGTCATCCAGTTGAAAGTTTACATCCTAAGGGAGCTTCTTGTTTATATAAAGTCTCAGTCTGATGAGTCATGTTGGGATGAGCTGGTTTGGGAGCATTTAATCTATCAAAAACATCAACTCTCTGATTTTGTAGTTCTGCAAAGCTTGAGTAACCTTCATAGAGTGCTTTTCTCTTCAGAAGAATTAGTCAAGAATATCCTAAATATTTTTTATGAAGTTCACTATTTTTTAGAAGGAAGCTTTGAACATCTGAACTTACTATTATAATTGTCTAAACTTTTGTCTTTTAAGCATAAACCTAAGAATATTTATGATGTCCTATACCAATGTTTTTAAATGGTTAAGAATTAAATTATCAATATGTGTTAAGAAATAGATTTCTAATTTTTACAGTGTCAGGAACTGTCAGCTAAAAGACAACAGGAAATGCTGACAACAGTTGCAGTGAATCATCCCTTTGAAAAAGTTGCCTAAATGATAAAGATTTGACAAGAATCTCAGTGTTACTATTTACCATTTATAAAAAAAACCAAAATAAGCAAACATACTATATCTTCTGTTCTGGAAAGTCTTTCTTTTTTGTCCATCAGAAATACAGTTGGATGACAGGCTGCCTGTAGCTTGCTTTGGATGAATCTGGCAGATCTTTCACCTTCAGATTGGCTTTCTAGATTACAGATGCTAACCATGTTAATATGATAGACTAAGTCTGCAGTCATAAATCTATATCCCTCTGTAGTCTGTGAGAGTAACTGCTTAAAGAGACTCAACAAGGATTTTTCAAAGTAAAACTGGTTATTTTTTTGCCCAAAGGTACAAAGAATGTATGAAGAGGTCAAAGAGTAGTTTCTCACATTCATTTTTGTCCCTATCTACACCCTAATCTTTTATTGCAACCATTTTTAAGGTTCCTTGCAGGTCTGTTAACACCTACTTTTGCCTGTGAGAACCAGACTGTTCTCTTTCTGTCATAATTCCCTTTCCTTCTTTATCTCCCTCTCATCAGGCTGAAAACTCACTGCCCTTCATCCTTCAGTATCTTGAGCTAGATAGCTATTACTTAATAAATCACTAACCCATTAAAATGCTAGCTTCTTTGCAACTATTATCTGTGTGTTTTTTTTCTTTCTCAGAAAGACAAGGAAATATCAAACAAATATATCCTGACAAGTATGTAATCCATATGTATATATGAAGTTTCCTACCTAATTCTACTATTATTCACAGTCTTCCTGAGGAAGTATAAAAAAAACCCTGCTGTGAATATTGATTGGGAGACTGGCTTTCTTATAGTCATGACACAGATCAACAAGTGACAGCTCATCAGTGAACTGCATCAGAAATATTCCTTGAATTCTACTATTTTAAGCACTAGCGAAGCTAGAGATGGAGAAAAAGAAATTATCTTAAAAAAACCCTAAATTTGTGAGGGAGATTCCATAGGGATGTTGTCCAAAATTTGATTTAAACAAAGTCTAAATCCATTGTCAAATGAATGCAGATGCAGCTGGGCAGTCCCTTAAGCTTGTTCATGAAGTACCATCCTCTCCAAGGAAAGTTTAAAGGGGGAGAAAAAGAAAGGCACCAAATCAGTGTTGTCACTGCTGTGAATGATCAAAACTAGAAGTGAAAAGAATAGTTCAGAGAATTATAATTCGTTATCAATAGTCACTGTGTATGCACTGTGAGAGAAGCACTGTTTTGGTCGGGATTAATTTGGTTGTGCCAGCACTGTCAGATCTACAACTTCGAAGGAAATGCAAAAGCAAAGAATTCACAAGTGTGTAACATGGTTGATAGCTCAGTGTCAGAAAAAAGCTTCATCATGATATTGTACAATACATCAAAACTGAGGGCAGATCAGCACATTTTCTCATAGGAACCCATCTTGGCAGTGTCTGAAAACACAGTTACTTATTTAAGTGATTTCTTATGCCCCTAATACCAGAGCATGCAAATGGCCAACTCAGAATACATGCAGAGAGACATGAAATCCAACTGTGCTCAGTTGATTACTAATGCCATTTATCGCCACAAGTACCTCTAACAATTAAGTCAGGAAAAACACCTAAAAATGCATCTTCTTAAAAATCGTTGTTATGGAGATTTCTAAGTAAATACTGTAATCATTCAGGCTACATATTTTAATTTGACAGTTTCACCATTGTAGTCCCTGATGCTATTAAATTCTTTCAAGGTTTTTATCTGAACACTTACCTGCTCTGATAAGATTGTGCACTCTTTCTGATGGAGGAGGAGGAATCTCCTTTTTCGCTAAACTCACCTTGAAGTAAAATTACCATTGCATGCCATATAACAATGTGCTAACTTCTTACAAATATCATCTGTCTTTAAAGAATGCAGCCAAACTCTTTTGCCTTACATTTTTTAATAAGTTCTGATGGAGAGCTCTGTTAAAAGTTCCTTTATGTTGTCATCATAAACCAGAAAAAAAAAATTCTAAGCAAGACTTCTCTATCTGGAAGAGAAATACAGAAATACAGTCTATTCTGTATTTCTCAACTTCAGTGATCCCTTCCCCTCTCTCTAGCTTCCCTTCTCTCTTATTAGAAGCTACCCAGTGTGAGGTTAGGTTTGACTGTCAAATGAGCAAGAGAGAAGACAGCTGCAGAGTTCCTATTTCCCTCACAGCCCCTTATTACTTAGGCCAACACCATTAGCAAAGGTACCAGCAAATCCCGATCTACATTTCCATGGTGACAGACAGCTAAATCTTGTTCTAATAATGAAAGGATTGCAGAGAAGCTCAGAAAGTCAGATTTTCTAATTGATATTAACAATTTTAAATCCATATATCAATTTATTTGAATTGTACCATATAAAGTGAAAAGATTATTTTTTTCCTGATTAACATGAGAAACCCTATTATCTTCAATTTACATAAGAACTACAAACCTTTTTGCAAAGTTCATAGCCTCTACAAATCACACAGATCTCCTGTAGAGTGAATAAATTCAGATTTTATGTCTTAAAGAGCTTGATTACTCTTAAATGGAAATTAACTATAAACTCTTGAACTATTGACAAAAGGTCTTAACTGTGAGCCGTTGTGCAAAGATACATCAGGATTGACAGGTATCTGCTGTCACTTCAGGCTGAGTTCATGCTGACTATTTAAATTATTCAGCCTGTGTTTTTAAATAATCTTTCTATTTTCTACTTTCTTCCATCTTTCTGAAATTATAATTTCTGCAAACCATTTTCCTTTGAATATGATATATTGAAAAACTGTTTCAAAAATATTGAACCATACAGTGTGCTTTATGTCCTGAGTCTAGAACTTCCATGCCACAATGGTTCAGATTAAACATTAAAACATGCAAATGCATTAAAATCCCAGCCATCCAAATCAACTGTATGCTCACGAGTGAAGCCCTTTCTGATTCCTATGAATGATACTTAGTACATTGATCAGTGAATTATTCTGTCACTGTATTAATCAAGAATTAAACTGTTTCTACCATAATGACTCGAGAGTATTGAAATGGGTAAATGCTGTGTGTGACTATCTAAAAATTCTTAAAAAAGATATATTAAGTTTTCACTCAACATACTTTTTGTTAGTATTTAGCAACAGACCACATGCAGAATCCTTTGTGTTTGTAAGGTATTAAACTCAGAATTGTACTGAAACCCACTTTGACGATCAATATCACTACGAACAAAAGTCCTTCCATTTCCATGACAGTTGCCTGCTTCAGATACCACTACTGTAGTAATGCAAAAATGTAAAAAAATTCCAGTCCATAAAATATATTTTCTAAGAGCAACTTCTAGATAAAGCACATCTATGAAGTATTCTAAATATCTAATCTTTTCAACCTTGTATTGGATCAGACATCTGTGTTTGAGGATAAGTGGTAGCAAATTATTTTTAGCTCTCAGGGAACTTCAAAATGTTTTTCAGTTTTTACAGCTCTTTTAAGGATGTTTAATTGCTTACTGATTGCCAGTCTTATTTTGGTACAATGAAATCTCTGAATAATTTCAGACTTCCTTTCCAAGTTTGTGCTTTAAAACAAGAAATAAATCCAATTAATGCTCTTCTAAGACAGTAGTTTTACCACTTATACCTAAAAATAATTTTAAAATACTCCTCTTTTTATTCTTTTGATGAAAAATACTTTCCAGCTTGAGTTTCATCTTAATACCTCAGAAATCCTTTGTTTCTTCATTCTGGTTCTACTTTTAAACCAGTTCATTGTGATACTGAATATTTCTCCAAGAATACACCCAATATACTCTTCCAAGCCTAACACTTTTTTCTGTAGGCCTAATTTTATTTGGTTGTTTAATTCCATAATTATTTTTATTTTTATTTTTATTTCTTTTATACTATTTGAACTCTTCAGGTGCCTTATAAAATTTCCTATGGTCTTTAGGTGTTTTATTGTTTTTATTTTTATCGGTATCCAACTAATTTGCTAATTTCTCTAAGGGAACAACTTCATCAGATTAAGTGGTAGACCTTGGGGTTAATTTTCTTCAAGAAATTCAAATCACATTGTCTTCAGGAACAGATTTTTTTCCTTCATTTTTCCCCTTGATATTTAAAACTGACCACAAGTTTCCTTACACTTGCTAGGCCCTGGCAATATTTTGATGTGGCAGTACTTGTGGGCTGAGATCTTAAATTCAAAATTGCATGCTTTCTGAACAATCAGACTAATACCATAGAAATGGCTGCACTTTAATTAGCTGTGTGCATGATATATTATCCCATATGTTCACAATTTTTAGGTCAAGGCTGCCAGTTTCCATTCTACAGCAGCTTTTATTCACACACCAGTGGGATACAGTCAGTAAGCCTTTTAGCCCAGTCTGAAATATAAAAAGAAAAAGAGGGTGGGGGGAAAAAGTGTTGCAGATTTGTGTTTTTCTTCCACTGGAGCCGTGGGCTCCATTTTCCATACACAAAATGTTAGCAGTGAAAAAAGAATATAAAAATCTTGTGCTTATACCCTCCGCCTACTTGATACAAAATTAAGATTTAAAATATTGCATGCTTTCTAAGGGGCTGTTGATTTTCTCCACTCTTTCTCTTGGCCATCTGCCTCTGCTACTTCTTCAGTAAGAAAGTGGGACTACTGCAGATGTGCTAATTCTAATGGGCTTTCATAACAGTGAAAAATAAGTGCCTTCAGCCACCTGGTTTGTATAGTGTCCTTTTTATAACCTCACCTTCTGGTTCTCCATTTTGCCCAGATCTCTTCCACATTTGTTATATACTCTATATAATTTCAAACTTTTGGTGATTGAGTTCATCCCCCCTCCAATTTTATCTTTTGCTGAATCTGACAAGCTTCCCAAACAACAGATTGGGCATTTCTACTCCTTTATACTTTCTCAGATCTTTAGATGTTTCTGCAGGCAATTACTCCCATGAAAGGCAAAATTTGCTGAACTGCTTTATTTCTGCTTTCCATCAGTTGTGAATGCAGAAACACAAAATGGAGGAAGAGAAAAGAGGTTGCCATATTTCCAAACTTTTAAAGCCAGACCATCACTTAGGAATGATCAGGGAATGGAAGAATACAGGCATGCTGATGTGTACCATAAACAAAAAAGGTAAACCTCATTTAGATACACTTAGGAGGTCAGGGAATAGGTACTGACTTCATGTTTTTTCAGATTTATTCTGAAAGAGACCTGGATAGTTGAATGAATTTTTAGAAGTTAAAATAAAAAGTGTTTAGTGTTTTAGAACTTTTTTAGTAGTCAGCTATTAACCACACTTTTTACATCTATTTTAAAGGCTGAGGCTTAAAACATCTTAAGTTCAAAGAAAATACTGTAACTTCTATGTCTCACAAGTAGCTTTCATAAAAAGTGCACTTTAAAATCTGTCTGTAGAAAACAATGGTATGTATGGCTACATACATAGCATTGTATGGATACAATGCAGAGTAAAGAATTGTGTTTTGCCAGTTTATAAATAATTTCTATTTATTTAAAATTTTAAGCAGGAAAAATAAGTCCTCTGTGGAAGTGTAGCATCTCTTTCAAAAAGAGTCTCGAGACTAAAAAGGAAGAAGGATAGGAGTAAGCCAGTATAGCAGCAGAAAAAAAACCAAAACCCCAAAACAAACAAAAAAATCCACCAACCAAAAAAACCCCCAAAATTGCCACATTAAAATCTCTGATGTCTTAAATTTCACCTTACTTTCTGGGGAATGGAGGCCTTGCAGAAGTGACTGCCACAATCAGCTGACATTAGCTCAAGGACAAAGCAATAGGTAATACTTTGCAGAGAATATTTGTGGGTCATCCTTAACCACAGAGTAGATAAGGTGTTTTCCAATTTCCATAAAGAAGAAAAGATACTGCTTTTGTATCAGAAGTTTTGTATTGAAGGCTTGCTACGGACAGATTGCACAAGAATGAGATGACTGCCACTTAATAGCTCTCACAGGCATTTGGTAAGATATCCCTAATGACATATCCATAATTAAGGGCAAGTGACAGATTTGCTTTTAGGAGACCGTGCAAGACAGTGAAGGGGGAAGGGATATCTTCTCCATAAGGTGCTTCTTCCTTACTGCTGCAGGCAGAGGGAGAAGGCAGAGTTGGTGAAGCTGCCACCTCATCTGGAGAATAAAAAGCCAGGAGAGCTCAAGCTTCAGACTGACAGCCAGGTAATCTCACACAGGGAAAGAAGAGAGGTCCTCTCAAGACTACAGCAACATTCTTCCAATCAGAGGAATGGGTAAAAGGTGAAGCAGTGTTGCCCCAAAAGCTCCTTTTTTATACCCCAGAGCTGGAAGTACTTTGGATCATCACTGAAGCACACTGGTAATATAAGCCCTTCTCCTGCTCTGTCTGGGATCAGTGCCATATATTGATGTGCAAATTAGAAAGATATATTCCTTTCCTTTCAGCCTCATAAGATAAGACCTACAGTCTCAGATAAGAGTGAGGAGGAGAGCAAAAGGAGAGGAGAAACTATATACAGATAAGTGAGCAATCGGTATACCTTGTTTAAATATTTTATTGCTGTTTCTAGGGGCTTTTCCTTTTCTGTCAAAGTGCAGTTGAGATGATGATAAATGTCATGTAAGAATTTCATTCCCATGAAAAATTGTTGATTGAACACAGAAATTTGAATGCCTTGGTTTCACTATAATTCTGGCTCTATAGGTTTCTAATTATGCAGTCTGTGTTCAGACAGCTAAATCTTTGGGCTTTATATACTGCTGTTTACAACTTATTGATTCCTTCTTAACCTTTAAGAGCTATTGAGAAATTAGTAGTTATTCTTTTTCATCAGCTGTAAGTAAAGCATACCTAAGAACAAAGAACGATGGAAACTGCAGTGGATTAAATAGACAATATCTGAAAAAAAACTTATTTCAAAGACATGCAAATGTCAGCAGTATTAAGATAATATGGTGCTCAAGTGGATGCATCAGAATGGCTGCTGAAAATTACTGAGATTAACCAGGAACTATGCTACTAATGTTAATGAAGTACTGCTGGGGATAAAAGAGCAGCAGAAAGCATAATGATAGGATGCGCACACCTTAGTTACTTTGCATTGCATACAATAGAGGAAAATAACATCTCAACTAGCGTGTCTTCAGATCCATTTATAACATTGTGTTTCTTCACACAAGTTTACAAGCATACTGCATCTCCAGCTGGGAAACAAAAGCTGGGGAAAATACTGATTTATCACAATTAACAGAAAACTAGCAGAAAGAGATTCACCACCACTTATTTAAAATGTTTTTCATTTTCATACAGCAGGCTTAAAAAAAGTACATTTTCTGAAACTAGTTTGGCTCACATAGGCTCTACTGAAATGCCAGAGTTAAAATGGTGGAGACTGCCAGAATGAGGAGATGTAACTACCTTCACACCAGATTTTCAGTTCCTTCTTCTCTTTTTTGTTAATTGACATTCGGTCTGTAAGTGACATCCCCACCGCCAGCTGAAGCCTGAAGAGTATATCATGCTACTAATGAGAAGAGATTATTATGAGCTTTTTTTGCCTTTGATGAGTCAGGATTTTAGACTGCTTAGACATTTCAGCCTCAGACACTGATGGATATTCATGTGCCTAACTTGCACTGTTTTCAATAGGAACTCAGGCCCAACATTCATGAGAAAATCTTTTACTGTTACTACAGTAAGCTTAGATAAGAAACGCCAGCTGCATTTTTTGAGCTAAGGTCAAATGCTTGCTGGCATAAGATTTAAAGAGGAAAATGAAGAGTGGCTGTTTTGCTTCTACTTTTTTCATTAAGTCAATAGTCTAAAATATCACCCACAGCTACTTGGTTGTCCAAATATTACTTGTTTAAAATCATTTGCTGTTGATGTAAGACAAAGTCAAGGAGAAGCCCCAGGCTAAAATTCCTTCATGCATTTGAGGTGCAGTGACAACATTCAGAGAGCTGATAAAAGTATCGGTGCTGCAACTGGAATGACAAGTGCAGACTACACAAAGTTTTCAGTACCAATCCTCATTAATCAAGGCATGCACCTTTCAACTTTCAGTGCATGTAGGAACATCATGAAGCTCAGCATATGTAGCAGAATATTCTCTCTTCAGCAGATAACTTTAATAACTAGCCATAACAACTTTATAAGACCTTTAGTTGAATTATACATTCTCCTCAATCAGTAAGTGAATATTTTTGGGTTCTATAACAGTTTTAGGAGCATCAAAGGAATGGAAATATACCATACAATTTTTGTACCTCAGTTATATTTTTTCACCAGTGTCGAAAAAGCTGATGTTGAAGCACATTGTATGAGTTCATAATAAATAATAAAATGCTTCATGCTTTCAAGATAATATAGTGAAATCTTAATAACAATACACTGGAAATTTATTGTTGTTTATATTTCAGAGCTAAGTTTCATACCATAGACTGTGTCAGTTTCTTTTACATCTAAAAATAATTTATGAAACAGTAATACAATAAAGGAAAAAAAGAGACAGACATTATTTGGTTTCAAGAGTTTGCTTTTCTTCTCCCAAATGTATCATTATCTCCAGACAGAGGGGAGTGCTTTAGTTCACACAAACTTCTCTCTCACAGAAAATTATTCATTAGTACCTTCATGCTAATAATTTTAGCACTGTAAGGAGGTATCCTCAAGCTCTCAATGGGATCCAGCTCCATTAGCATCTAGTTCTAGCAAGTCTATGTTCGATGTTTAACAGCATAGAAACATCTGTCCTGGATCAGACTAAAGTTCAGCTAGCCCAGTGCCTTTTCACCAGTATCAGTGATAAGCAGATGTCTAGGGAACACGTCAAGCACAGGTGTTGCCTCCCCAAGCACACCTCTGACCTAAAATTATCTCAGGAACCTCTGACACCAAGCACAGTTCAAAAATATTTTGTAAGCTTTAAACATTTTTCATTCCATAAATTTATGTATTTTTCTTTTAAATTAACCTTGAATTTTTGCCATCTGCTATATCCATTGATAACAAATTCCCAAAGTTTATCAGTCACTGTATGAAAAATAAACCTCTTTGCTTTGCAACAAACATGTTTCTAACTAGCTTAATTTAACCTTAAAGATTTCTGTTTGAAGAGGGAATAAACCATCAGTTCCTAACAAATATCTCTTTGCTGTTTACAGTTTTGGAAACAGCTGTAATACTTCCCCTCGATATCAAATAGGCTACCACAAGGCATATTTGCTGTGCCCTTGAAGTAACTCTAATATGTTTATAAAATAGGATGCTCCTTTTGCAAGAGGGATTCCCCCCAGAAAGTTTGTTTTCATTCAGAGTTCTGTTATTTTTAGTTTTTTTTTTTTTTTTTTTTTTTTTCTATTTGTAAAGCCCAAATGTCACTTCTACAGACTTGCACATTCTGGGATCTCTCCTGAAGCCCTGTTATCCCAAGTTAGCAAGGTGGTTTTAAGCATGAAGTTTCCTGTCACTGTTCATAATTCATCAATCTCATCCTTGAATTCCCTTCAAATGCTAGGGTGAAACCATCTGGTCCTGCTGGCTTGTTACTGCTCATTTTGCCCATTTGTTCCACAGCCTCATCTACAGTCCATTTAAAAATATATCTTGCTGGTGAGCACCTCAGAAAAAAGAGAATCAATTTCCAATATACCCAGTTTCTTCCACAATAAGTACAGATTTAGCAAATTCATCTCTCTCCCCCTTATACTTTGATCCCGTTGATCTTAGAAATGTACTGGCACACTTCCTAATATATTTCAAGAAAGATTAGCTATTACTCTCAGTTCCCTTTGGTGGGAAAACAAATTTTCAAGCTTTTCAAATCATGGCTTCTCCAGTTTTATCTTGCTTTCTCTCCTTCTTAGTCTATCGGTTTTTCCTTCTGTTGACCCTGTGGTTCTAAACTTTTTTTTTTTTATTTTTCTAAAATAGTCTTCAGGCTACCTGGAAAGATTTAATTCTTTTAGCTGCCCCTTTTAGTTTCTTTTTACAAGATTCTTCATTTTTATGTAGTTCCTTTTTTTTGATGTTGACTTCCATTTAACTGTCTAGAGTTCGGGTTTTTTGCCTCTAGGTGCAAACTGCAAGTAAATACATTTTAAGGAATGAACTGAATGTAGATGGTGCTGAGTGCTCCCTCAGACTATCACTCCCCAGGACAAACTGACTCCATTTGGAGCATCCTAGAAACTGCACTATGAGGCAGGAAGATAGGCTAGAGCTGTTTGAGAGCAGTACAAAGTAAAAAACCAAAACAAAACTAAGCAAACCAACAAAATTACAGTTAAATAGCAATAATAAGTGGAAACACTGAAGTTCCACTTGTATCCCTCCTATCATTATCCCCAAGAAGCCCCACTCCATTGTGCCCCATCACCCTGCCCAGCTCTGGGGTGAGCCCTGCTGCCCACAGAGCTGCTGTGGCTCCTTCTCCCACTGTGGGGATATCACAGGCCACTGTAATAGCACTCCTTAGTCCTTGCTGAAATCTTTATAGTCTCACCTTAAAAGTGACCACTATAGTACTTCTAAGCAGCAATAAAACAAAGCAATGATGACAACCAACCACGTAAGGAAAACTGCCATGTTTGACGAACTGGATCCCTATTGCTCAGTTAATCAAAGAAAACTTGTGCACACACATGCCTGTGCAGCAGCCTTCAGCAAGGATTTAGCTGCTTGTCCCCAAGATCACTGAGAGGCTATATAGGCTATAGGTGGCCCAGTGCTGGCAGGGGCAGCAGGGACCCTGCAGGGAGTGACCAGAGCTGCCCCATGCCAGACACAGCTGGTTCCAGCCAGCTCCAGCTGGGCCCACACAGGAGCTGGTTTCATTTTTTGTCTTTGTTTTTCACCATCCAACTCTATTTTAACTTCCTATAAAATAAATGAGTTTTCCCCAAGCCAAGTCTGTCTTGCCTGTGACAATAACTGGTAAGCAATTTCCCCATCCTTATATTGATTCATTTTCTGCTGTGGAGCGTGAGTGTGAGGGTCCAAGGGGGCATCTGGAAGCAAGCCATGGTCATCCCACCACAGATGGTCATGTTTCAGCTCCTGCTAAACATAAACAGGTCCTTTACTAGGAAGTAGACATTTTTTCTATTTTCCAATGTGTAAACTCATAAATACTTTCATCTTGTTTGTATTAGTTTGATAATTAATAACCTGTGCTGTTCTTTCTTTGTACAAGACTGTTCCCTCAGGCCTCTGCTTCATGATGAACAAAACCAGGTATGCATATGAAATGATGAAATTTTCTATTTAGAGCCCCACCAGCCAAAATACAGTAGACTCATCATGCTCTCCTAGTTAGAGCATTCCCTGACAAGGTCATTCACTATTAAGAGCTCTGGCATGGCTGTTCAGTCTCTCAGCTACTTATAGCAGGTTCTTAAATGAGGGACAAAACATCAGCTATAAGAGTTTCTTGGCAGTTCTCTTCTCCTTGCAGTTCTGCACCCTTCCAGCCAGACATTTCTGCCTTCCTGTGCAAGACTACAAATCAGGCTCAATTTTTATTCAGGTCTTATAATACATAGTTTGGAAACAGTTTACAGTGGTACTTTAAATACTGAACCTTGAACCTGGAAATTTAATTTAAACTGGCCAAATTTAGGTCTGAGAAATCTCTGAAATTTTCCTTGCAATAGAAAGACAAAGACTATCAAAAACAAACAGTGAATAATTTGTATTTTACACTAATAGGAAATGGTGTTGTTACTCATTCTCTTACCTTTTTTCTACCAAGCCTGTCAGAACCACAATCCCACTTGCCTTGACACCTACCTTACTATTTGTTCTGGAGCTATGCTCACACACCATAGTGCTGCTTACATTTTCACACCTAAAAAAGTTGTTTGGATATTTTTTCCAACCTTTGTTTTCTGTCCCTTAGCAGGTGGCTTAATTGTCACAAAGGTGCTTGTGTGGAGAGAAATGCATTTCCTTCCATCCATACAAATACCATATATTTTACAAATAAGCCAACTATTTGGCATATTTGTCAAAATATGTGTCAGCACAACTGAGAACAATGCAATGCTGTGAAATTCAGTGGGTTTGTGAGCAATGCCTATTTAGTGGCAAGATAAAATCTCTTTCCTGTGCAGTGGAACAATTTAATCACCTTTCAAAACAGTGCTCTTGGGTTGTCCTGTAGCAAAGAGAACTGCTGCCTATATGGACTATGAGTCCCAGTTTTGTGAGCAAAGGAGAATTCCCAATATAGTCTTAGAAAACTGTGTAAGCAAGTACTGGATGTACTGAATGGGTGTCTCTGATGCAAGTGCAGTAGGAGTTCTAGGGCTCTATTAGGTAGGAATGGTGTGGCTATAGGCTTCAGTACTCACATTAAAAAAAAAAACAAAAAAACCACCAAACTAAAACACAACTCACTTGTGGCTGCATCTTTCACATATGAGACAGCCACTCCCAAATTACGCCAAAAGACCTGACTGTAATGTTATCCTCCCATAGTCACCCCATTTACTCCCTTTTAAAATTTGCAGACTGCCTGAGAATTTGTAACTCTGAATAAAGACAATCAGGCAGAAGGCTACAGCTGAGTTTATCAATTAAACCCTTTCTTCCAGTGTGAATTTTCTGCACCTCATTTCCACATTAATTGTACATAAGCCTCACCTTTGCAATGACTGGTAAACAGGACAAGACGTAGCAATTTTAAAAAAGGTTCTACTAAGCTTGAGTTCTGAATGTCAAGAGCATGAGGTCATAGTAAATGTACAGAGCTGATGTATAGAAATGTGACAGAAACCTACTTCTCCCTGTTTTCAGTGCTTTAAAAGTAGGAACACAAAGATAACAGTAATTTAAGGAAAAATATATCTTCCATAGTCCCAGAAAGCTAGGGAAGTATAAAAAATACAAGTAATTTTTGTATTGAAAATAATGAACTGAAAAAGGTGAAGTAACAGTGGAGAAAGAAACAATACAAAGTATTCTCAACTGAGGAAAAGTAGTTATTCCAAAATCAGTGTTCAGCTTCACATAGAGATGTTATGTCTTCAGAACAGGAGGTGAAGGGTTTTGAATGAAAGAATATCAAATACAAAGAAGAAATTAGAGCAACTGTTATGAAATCCTAATTTGATTCTAAGCTGCCCTCCTTAGGCTGTTCTTTAAACACACACTTCTTTAGAAGGATGGTGTTTTACCCTGCTATCTTACAGCCCACACGTGTTCTCAGGGTACTATGCCACTATAAATGTGGGATAAAAACGCAGGTAAGAAATGAGTTGGTGTTCTCCATGACACTGAGTGTTCCAGAACACATCTGCTATAAAGGGATAACATTTTGTTTCTCTAGTTGTGTATTCTGTAGTTGTGTAACAGAGGAAATACCATGATCATGAATTGCACTGAAGGAGTTATACCACTGTGTCTTCTTGTGTTCTGCTGCTAATGGCTGATTCAAGACTGCTGTAATTTTACCTGTGAGTGTAGCTCTTACCTATAGAAACTGAAGTATGTAAAAGACTGAGTATCATATCCTCTCCCAAAACTTTTTTCTCATAACTACCAGTCCAGTATTCAATTATAATTACCCATGCTGTATTTCAATTTTATCATTTATTCTATTCCATAAGCCTTTTTATTTTAGAATGTGTTCCCACCTGAGAGCAAGGAAAAGAATTATTTCAAAAGACATACACATACAAAATGGATTTAATGGGCGCTAAAAATGCCGCATCTAGTTCTTTTTCATGCTGTACTTTCTGCACCATTTTATGTGTAAACACTGTAGAAAAAGGACACTTTAAAAAAGAGGAAAAGCAATTATTGAATTGAGTCTATTAGGCAATGTGCTCACTTTACAGAACACTAAGGGGAAATACTTAAGCACTGCAGGAAGCTTTATTGCAAAGTGTAATTTTCAGAGAGGCACTAATGCTCTCACCTGCTTCTTTTTGTGCTTCAATTTATAACACCAATTTCCTTATTCCTTGCAAAATATTGGGGGGAAAAAAAAAAAAAAAAAAAAAAAGAACAACATAGAATGTCCCAGATTCAAAAAGCAGATAAAATCTTCCAGGTGACTGGGATGTTTAACACAAATCAAAAGTTAATCTATTAAATATACATGCTGTATCTCAACAAAAATGTTACCTGCCTCTTAATATGTTACTTGTTATATCACAGAATAATTCTATAGTGGGGGTGTAATGTCAATGAAATATTGGTGTAGAAGGTTACAAGCTGAATATTTACATAATCCTTTAAAATAATTGGTTTTCTCTACCAAAAACAAACTACCTGTCTGGAAAGTTTCAAGAGGCAGATTTTTTTCTACAATTCATATGACAGTCTTCATAAGATATTAGAACATGTTACTAAAAATGAGCCTCATTTGACATAGCATATAACAGATGTCTATTAAATCAAAGCAGGAGATATCATTAGGATGATTTTCTTCACAATGACAATAATTTAAAGATTAGTCAACTATTCAAAGAAAGCAAGTACAGCAATGATGTTAAAATTCTGGCAAACATTGCCAAGTTTGGCTTCAATAGAGACTTGGGTGGGCATTAATGACTATGAGCTAGAATTGTTTTAAAAATAAACCAAGCATAGAATTTAGATACTGAAAAGGTCCCCCAGTATTAACATTTCTGTATAATCCAATCTAAAAAATAGAGTCACAAGCTACATGATCAGTCTATGTTGCACATGACATATTTTCTCCTTATCTTCCTGACTGAAAGAGCTTGAAATGAAATGTTTAATATTGATAAGCTTTCTTTACATGTAAGCTCCTGCCTATTTGGGTGGAGAATTTAGATGCTTAACTTAACAAACCTGCTTGATTATAAGAAATTTCTGCATGGTTGATAATAACTATGGTGCAAAGAGTGATTAACATCAGAGGTTCACACTTCACACAGAAAAGAAAAGAGAGAGAGCCTAAATAGGATAAAAATACAAAGATGAAAAAGTATTTTTTTAAAAAAAGACATAGAAGCAGGAGTTGGTTCTATAGAACTGCTGAACCAGCCAAATGCAAATAATAACAACTTTGACTGAACAATACAGGAATGGGAGCACCTGTGAGCTCCTCTTAGAGTGAATCTCCAGTGGCAAGGAACACAGGGCTGAGAACTATGAGTAGAGGCTCTCACCTTTGTCCAAATATACATCAACAGTTACAGTACTTTGTCCTATATACATAAGGATTTAGTAAAAAAATACATTTTCACAATTTTTCCAGAGCCATGTGTGACATGTGCTCCAGGAAACAACTGTACAATCATAAATCTGATAAACAGAACAGTGAATGCTAGTTCTGGGATCAAGGCATTGGAAGCCACAGAGACTCCCAGTTTGGTAAATGTATAACAACACTGAGACAAAATTCAAACACATCCACTTCTCTGCTAAGAGAGGGATTTTCCAGATCTAAACATAGTGGAACTCTAGTATCTAACTGTCCTGATTTCTTTTCGCCTGCTTGATTTCCGTTGAAGGTAGTTCCTTTCAGAGAAACCTGGAGATAGACTTTTAGACTTCAGGATCTCTTATGAACAAAAATGTATGAAGTCTGTGGGAGAAATGCTTTGATACCACCTTTGTATTTTGCTAGAATAATAGCTCATCCTGGATAGCGAAAAATTGATGCAATTTTCCCAATAATTAATATTTATTGATATTGCCTGAGCATTCAGCTTGGGCTGAATTCATTCCACAATGCTTTTCCACATTCAGTGTGACAATTCATACAGGTGGAGCTGATAGGCTACTAGGTATTCATGGCACAAACCAGGTACTATTCCGCAGTGAATAAAAGTTACGCAGAAAATGATATCTTTTCTTACAGAACCTTCATCTCATCTGCTAAAGAAGCTGGGAAGCATATCATGTCACTGTAGGAAAGAAAGAATTGTACATGGACAAAAAGCTGGCTGTTAGACTAATGATTCAGAATCTAAACCTGCCATTATGTTGTAGTTTCAAAGCAATATTGGCAAACTACTTACACGAAAATGTTAACAGCTGAATGTCAAGTGGGTTTCTGCAATTTTCTCCACTAGTTTCTGATTTCATGCTCTTGATCATAGATTTGTAGATGTGCTGAGAACTCTTTGTTCCAATTCAAACAAGTGATGAGCTATCTCAAAATATGATGCTAAGTCATGTGAAATACTCTTGCTAGAATGGGGACTGTGTTCAGTGTTAGACATTTATGTGTTCTATTAGTCAATTTTCATTTTAGATTTTTTTTTTTCAATTCTCAGCTGTAAATTTAAGGCAAAGGAATATCCTAATTGTCCACAGGTGTGATAAAAATATGCAGTTTAATATTTGTCAGGTTCTCAGATAGTAGAAGGAAGAAACATATGAACATCTAGGAAGAAATTATTTCAATTCTCTGTTCTGGGGATATGCATCATATAAGACCTGAGTCATACAGATCATTCATAGCTGCCATTCACAATTACTATTCCACTTAAGGAGTCGTGAATTCCCTTCAAAGGTTATATCCTGCCCATAATGCCACAGTTTTCGGGAAGCAGAGTAATATGATGGTTCTCATCATATAATAAAAATCATGAAAAACAATTTAACCTTTTATTATTTCTCAAAATACCTTCCTTAGGTTCAAAAGTCTTTCCACTTTGAATTAGTTTGGACTAAGGTACCTATGCATCAGGGCAGATTTAAGTTTGATACCAGGAGAAACTTCTTTACAGAAAGGGTTGGTAAGCACTGGAAAAGGCTCCTCAGAGTGGTGGTTGAGTCACCATCCCTGAATGTGTTTAAAAAACATATGGATGTATCGTTTGATGACATGGTTTAGTGGTGGGTCATCAGGAATAGGGTTATAGGGTTCGAATGAGGTTTGACTCGATGATTTGGAAGGCCTTTTCCAGCCTAAGCAATACTATGATTCTTTCTATGATTCCATTCTGAGGAAGAGTTTTTCTAGTCTTTTCTTTACAATACATTTTATTCTTGAACCTATGACAAAATTATAAATTTAAGTTTCTATAATTCTCCAACTACCAAACATGTGAAAACTCCAAAGAAATTACAGGAACTGTAGACAAAAGAGGACTGTACGTTGTGCACCTTGACTTCAGCAAGCCTTCAGTCATTGTCTTCAATGGTATTCTTTGTATCGAGGCTGGGATGTTACCCTTGCCCTGGATGTGTGTACTACTAAATGGGTGAAAAACTAGCTAGACCATTAATGAGGCTGAAGGCACTAGTACTTGGTTCCAGTCAGACTTCTTCAGGAATCTGTCCTGGTTCCTGTTCTGTTTAATAACAAAGATCTTGCTGAGGTTGTGGAATGTGCTGCCGTTGAGGAGGCTGTTTACACCAAACTTTGGTCATCCCAAGTATACTTGAGGGGAAGGCCATTATTCACAAGGACCTCTCCAGGCTGGAGAAAAGGGCCTAGAGAGGCAGGAAAATACAGCAATGGCAGATGAAAAATTCAGCATCTAAGCTAAGAAGGGGAACCTGGCTGACAAGAGGTTAAACATGAGCCAGTATGAATCCAGCCTCTGCTGCTTTCAGGTGACTGATTCCTAGTTAACTCTCTTTAATAAGTTTTCTCTTTCCACCTAGAGCCCTGACAGGTCCTTCTCAAATGAGAACAATGAGTCACTGGGGTCACTGACAGAATTATGTTATTTATTTCTCTGTTATCATTGCTATAGTTCCATCAGCCTTTGCAAAATGTTTGTCTCACTCAAGGGAATCTTCATCTTCCAGAAATAGATACTACAAAAGATAGAATTTTCGGTGGTGATACCATGCAGATAGTGTACAATAGTTTATAGTGCAAGTTTGATTATTTGGTGTGCTGTCATTATTAAAACTAATCAATTTTTCTGATGTTAAAATATTTATTCAACTATATATTACTGAGTACATACATTAGTGTTTATAACTGATTATGCTTTTATCCATAACTTTTTCATGACCTTAAGAACAATGTTATTCTTATGAAATATCCATATATGACTGTTCTCCTGAAAAAAAATCTACCCTATGTATTTCAAACAAGGCCAAATATTCACTTTATATTAGTCAAATAACTATACTATAATTCCCCTGAGCTCCATGAAATGGAAAGACATTTCTCTAAAGCACACAGGAGACAGCCAACTCTCTCTTTGTTTCCTATGCCCTAATTATTCCATTATATTTTGACATCCTTTCTGCTGAAATGACACTGACTTAAAAAGCCCCATATCTCATGCATGCTTTGGTGAGAGCACTGACTACAAATATTAAATATTGAACCTTTCATTATGGAGCAGTTTTTAAGTTCACTTTTGGGTTACTCTTGAGTCAATAGACTATATTGTTAACACACAATAGTTGCTACAACTTGCAATTAGAAAACATTGGCCTTTCAAATCTTCTGTAAGCACAGAGGACTGTAAACGATCATTTTGTTCTTTGACTTTTATTTTTTTTTTACAGCTCTCTTGTTTATTTTAAAATACCTAACTACTGTCAAGGCAATTTGAATTCAGAAAAGTCTAGACAAGACACGTGGGCTTATAAAAAGGATGTCTATAATTTCGGAAGCTTGATTACGTTTCTTTCTTTGTAAAACCTGGGTAAAACAATACTATGGTCAAAAAGAAATAAATTAAAAAGAGCCATTGACACCTTACAGACATATTAGGCAAGTTCATTTACAAGAAATGTTATAGCCTGACAACTGCCTAGGCATCCAGCCAAAAATATTGGAAAAGACAAAATAACTCTTCAGGATTAAAAAGACAAGAGAATAATTTCAATTTGGTTTGAAACTATACAGGAATATCTCTAGAAGTGAAATGTTGCTGAATAGGATTGTGAACTAAAGAGTGTCTTGACTAAGTTATACACAGAAATGTCTAAATACTTTTATACTTAGAACATACAAAAACCCAAACCCTGAACATCAATATTATTAAAATTGTCAATAAGGAGAGCAAACCATCTACTGAGTCTTGTATAAGAAAACACTCAGCTGGCACAAACATACCTACTAAGTTTTTTCCAAAAGAAAAGTCTTAAATTTGGTTTACTGTGACATTGGTCAATCACAAAACGATCCTCATACATGTTACCTCAAGGTTCCTTAAACTCTTGCAGATAATAGGGTATGTTTCTCCAGGGAGTTTAAAAACAATCTCTGTGGTAAACTGGAAAATACATTTCCTCTTCTTACTTTACAAAAATTTTAATTGAAAATGCTATATCTTTATGCATACAGTATTACAAATACCAGCCTTCCACACTTGTTTATAATTCATGCCCCAAGTACTACACAAGTTGGATCAGAAACTGATTATATCTAGAGGTCTATATCCAGATTTTTTTTAGAGACTATTCCGTGCTATATCCTAGGCAATAAACTTAGCCTGAATTTTACATGAAAGCCAGAGATAGGCCTTTTGGAAGGCAAATTATGAAGAAGTCTCCTCCCCTCACCATCTTATTCCTCCCATTCTGGCTCAACACTGTGGTCACCATGTATTCCTATCATGTGGGATTGATGTCAGGACAGATGTCCTAGAAATTTCCCAGGGGCAAACCCAAGGACTGCTGGCAGTCTATAATGTTCTGTGACACTTCATTAATCCCTCACATAGACTGCGTCTGCAAAATCATCACAGAACAGGCATGAAACCTGGCCTGATCTTTTTATTGGTGTCACCACACTTGTATAGCAGCAATACATGCATACCCAGAAGAAAAGGTTGTGCCTCCAAAGTAATTCCCCCAGTATCAACAAATGCAGGATGATGACCAGAGTCAGAGCTATGCTCACAATGATGAGCAGAGGGATAAAACAAGGCACTTGCAGAATTTGTGCATCCCATCTTACACCCTCTCATTCTGCCTCACTGGATCATTCAAAATGGCTCAGCCACATTTCTATCTTCCTCTACATCCCCTTTCTTACTTCTCCCCTCCTCCCCCCCCCCCCCCTCACAGCTTTTTCTTCCCCCTTAGCCCACTCTCAGGACTACTTTTCCAACTTTGCTATCTCTGCACCAAGACCAGAAATGTGAGGTGACATGAACCCATTCATAGCAACTCTCAACCAATCAATGGGCTAATTCCAGCCCATCTCACATATTAAAACAATCGATGCTGCACACATGAAAGTGTCTGAGGCCATTTTTTCTCTGCCAAAAGTCATGCCCTTTGACTGATCAAGCCAAATCTTATAACCTATGATACGAAAATTTAGCAGGGCCTTAGATCTCCAGTTTTAAGATCTAGTAAAGAGTAATTTCTCATCTCTCTTCTGTATCTGTGGAGGATGGTCTTTCAGCAGGAAATGCAAAGGGCAGTTGATTTTCCAGTGGTGTTGGTCTAAACAAGGCAACTTCCCCATTCTATCTGCACGACACTAAGTTGGTAGGGATTTTCTTTAGGACTGAAACATGGAATCTGGTCTTCCATACTGTACATGGCTTAAGGGACAGAAACCCTGCAAAGACTGGCTTGGTGATGAAGCATAAGATAGGGCAAGTTCACTGAAATTTTAGCCTCATTGCACTCTTCCCTTTTGGGAAAGAATTACTCTGCAGCAGCTATCAGTATCATGAATGTCACCACAATCACAAACTGGCTTCATTCTTTTTCCATTTTCATCTCAAATGTAATTTTGAAGCTTCTGAAAATTGCTCTGGGATAAAGGAGAAATGTACCTGTAAGTATTCATTTGCTGGTATAGCCACTGCTGCCTACGGGAAACAGGAGATTGTTGTAACTGTGACATAAAGTTGACAGTGTATAGAAATTAACCCATGTTGTGTAAATGGCTATGAAGGAGCATGGCTGGCTCCGAGCTCTCCATGAAGCCCACAGTTCATCGCTTATCATCTGACACTGAGGTATTTGGGCTCTGTTGACCTCTCCAATTTCTCTCTCTGCCAGCCAGAAGGTAATCATAACGTAGGTTGGGAGCATAACATTACTCTTTCTCATGCGAAGCAATTCCAAACTGCTTCCAGAAGGATGCCTATTTATTACTGGCTCTGTGCCGTGAAAGAATGACCTAATGATGCTGGCAGTTCTCATGGCATAGACAATTAGAGGTGCATTATTTTGCAAGTACTTGTGCCCCTAAGGCTACCGCATACTGGTGCCCTGACTTGATAATTCCATGGTGTGGAGTTTTTATTTGGCTGCCCTTTCAAAAGCACATGCAAGGTTTGCATTTGAATCCGTTATGAATGTAACTGAGTTTTCTTTTAAAAAATAAATAAATCAGTAAACACCTCAATTGAACTTATATTTAATTATTACATTTTAGCTAGTGTCTCCTAACGGTAACATTTGAAGTATACCCACAATAGTACACATACCACAAAAGAAATATTGTGTATGACAAGATAAGCCATAACATTTGTATAGTTTTTTTACCACCTTCAGAAATTATTAACAAATACAGGGGTCTAGAGGAAAACGGAATACTTGAGAGGACTGCCTCTTTTTTTTTTTAGAGTTTAACAAGTTTGTCATGTAGTTATTTCCTATAGAAAAAGAACAAGATGCATCTGACCAAAATTAAAAATGGATATAAAATTCAATGTAAATTTCTAAATTTAGACATCAGTTTTTGCTATCCCAAAATATAGGGGTAGATATTGATAATACAAAAACTCTGGAGTATGCTTTGACACTGGAAGCAAAAGCCCTTTTCAAATGTCATGCAGAACCTCTAGTTCATGATGCCAGCTTTCCTGTCCCTGTTTTTCCCCTAACACTAAGAAGAATACTGTTTTTTTCACAATGAGAGCAATCAGCCATTGGAATAATCTTCTAGGGAAGTATTGGGTTCCCCAACATTGGACATCTCTAAGATTTAGCTGGACAGGGTGCTGGGCCATTTTGTCTGGATGGCACTTTTGCCATGAAAAGTTGGACCAGATGATTTTTGAGGTCCCTTCCAACCTGTTATTCTGTGATACCCTATCATATCCTATATCTGACTGAACTAACTGTCAAAAGTCCCTGTAGTTAGTGGAGCGAAAGTAGCAGAGGTATGATCTGGCTCTTTCTTCTGTAATCGTCTTATGTAGAACAGACCAGTTATGTCACAGTAGTGCCTAAATCTCTCCATTAAATTCCCAAGTGAGTGGCTTAGGTGTAAATATCCACTGTGCAGGTTTTTTAAGACAGATGAAATGGTTTCCACACACTCAGAAACTGAAAAGCACAGTGCCTCCTCATTGTAATACTCAGAGGTAGGTGAAATCATTGGAGGACTAGAAGCCCTAGTTGGTTTAATACAACTACTCCTCCTTCCTCCCCACATACCAATTACATCCATTATGTCAAATTATCCAGCTGTCTCACAAAACTAAAAAGAACAAAAAGAAGAAATCAACCCACAACCTTCAGACCTTATTATTTAAAGACCAAGGGCCAAACTATTTCCCCTAAAAAACAACAGGTAATTACAAATACATCATGACTGCCTTATTACTAATTTTTATCCCTGTGGTGAATGATAGACAAGTAGTGAAAATCAAGCACCTTGGGCTAGAATGCCTGAAGTCTGTATGACAAAGAGGGCACCTGGCATGTGACTGTTACCTGTTAAGTCACGAGGAAAACACTGGGATAGAGAAAAGCCTTAAGTATCACTTAGCCAACAGTGCACTGGGCAGTCCAAGCTGACCCTTCTCCTAAAATTAAGCACTTGCATATCTTCTGCTGAAATTGAAAATAATTGAGCAACAGACTCTATAACTCCCAATACCTAGGGGAATACTCAAGGGCTATTAGATGGATAATTCCTTCTGCAAGAAAATAATAAAAGTAAGAGATGGTTTATAACTGTTTTTTGTGAGTTATCTACAGAGGTATCTTCTGTAGAAACATGTATTACTTCAGAGGTACATAGGTACACAGAAGATGAAATGCATTGAGCACAACACAAGACTAATTGGATAGACTTCCAGTGTTCTGGTCTCAAGCCGGGTGCAAGTCTGATCTAGATATCAAGTTGCTCAGCCCAGTCAAGATCTGGACAAAGCAGTTGCTTTAAAATGGTACAGGCATATAATATGAAAAAGAAAAATACTTATGGAGTTTAAATGCTGCCATGCTAAACTCAGAAGAGCTTTTAAAAATAGAAATTCTGGAAGTCGATGCCTGACCTGACTGAAATTGGACTTCAGGTTCCTATAGCAAGCAGTTCAATGAAGTCACTAAAGTTAAACTAGTTAGAAATTCAGCTCTAAGTGATATGATTTTTGGTGTGTAATTTGCACCTTTTCTAGACCAAAAATGTTATTGCACTATCACTTGTAAGACCACTCTAAAGCTGTGTATCACCACGGCCTAAAACACTTTACATTAATCTTTTCAGCAGTAGGTAAATATTTTATAAAATTGATTCATGTTAACTTAATTTTAAGCAACTGGATTACTCTGTATCTTTAAGAGTACATATAGAACAGTTTAGCTGAGGAGACAGTGTTTTAAAGAGTGAAGCCTATTTAAACAGCAGATTCAGTGAAAGAGTTAATCTCTGCAGGTCTGTCTGTAAAAAGTACTGATGGCAGAGGTGTTAATTTCCAAGCAAAACAATTTATATTCGTAAAGCAGTCTACTTCTTTTCCAATTCTAGTTGAAACAGGCAGCCAACTTGCACATATCATTAAACTTCAAATTCCCCTGTAAATGACAGACAAAGCATCCAGAGAGTTCAATATTATCTTCTCTCAGGCTAGTTGACATAGAAGATTTTCATGAGACATTTTCTTCTATCATCAGTTCAGTGATGTAAACAGTGACTGATTAAGCCTGCACTCCTTGCAGGTTGATATACCTGACTGAAAAAAAAATAATCTCACAGCTGGAATTTTTCCGGAAAACTAAAACAAATGACAAAGTAAAAGATGAATCCTCTATAGACACTTCAATCCTCTATAACAGGCTTCAAGGGGCTTTCTATACCAGAGATTACTTTACACCCCAGGACGAGACAAAACCAGCAGATTTTTCCAGCTGAAGATTGCAATCACAGCAGAATAAGGAAAATAACAAAAACATATTACTTGTTAAATCACTTACACTGGTTTTCCTTTGGATTCACAAGTCAAAATTATAGATTGTCCTTCTTCAGGCCATGAATTGGAAGAAATGATTTTAACTAAAGGTGTATCTAGAAAGAAAAAGAATAGACATCTTGTTGATACACATAAAAAAGATTTATTATCTAAGAGCATATTCTTCTCTATTTAAAAAAGATTAAAAGAGATTATACTGTAGATTTAATTCCCATTTGGAGATGCTTTTATGTGGAGCCTTATGCAATTTCCATTGTCTTCAGGAAGGCAACAGAAATGACCAACGGAACTAAACTGGTAATGTTTATATGCCAAGGAACACAAATAGAAAGCAGATGTATACTCAGACTCAGAGAGTATAATTGTTTTCTTTCTGTATTCAGAACAAATACTCCATACAACTATTCCAAAGTCTGATATCCATCAACTAAATAAAAAATATTGAGCATGAATAACAAGTACTCTGTCCAGTTGTTTCTTAGTCTGATTATGGGCTGATATGATGGAATACTGCTCCTACAGGAATGAATGCAATACTATACATTTGAATAAGAACACATTTATTGCTGCAGAAGCTTGAAACTCATAAGAAATCTACAATGTTTTCTCAGGTAAAATACCTTGTTACAGGCATTTTACAGGATATTATTTCTGAAATACAATAATACTCCCCCTAAAATGGAACATTCTTTTTTTATTTTTAGACAAAATTTACAAAGAGAGCATTTTGAAATATCTGAAAAATCTGTCAGCTGCTGTAAAAAGGTAAAAATATTATTCCTATACATTGGAACTAAATGCATAGTTTTATTTGCAAAAAGATACACAATACAGCTACTGTTAATTCATGCAGAATAAAACATCTGTGCTAGACCTTTTCACTCTAAAAAACATCACCAGCTTGCTAGAAAGGATATGTTCTCATAATCAAAACATTTCGCATGAGCTGGAGGGGCACATCTCACAATTAAAAAAAAAAAAAAAGAAAAAAAAAAGGTCTATTCAAAACATGTTTTTTTTTCCTTAGGAAAAAAAAAAAAGAGTTCAAAGCCATAGAGAGAAGACCTTCCAGACTCAATAGGAAAGTATAAATCCTTGTTTCTTCCACAGTTTCACAATACAAAGAACATAGCATCCATCCATAGCAAAAAAAAATACTTTGATCTGAAATCTGGACTAAGATTTGTCTCATCCAATTTACAATTACTATTTTCAATAGCAAGGAGATAGCAGGGACTTCAGAGATAACCTACTATCGAGCAAATATGAAAGAGCATGACAATATGACCATGCAAAATCAAATGTAAAAAAATTATATGCTATAACAATATGATTTCTTATTGAGATGCTAATAGTCCTGTTGAACACTTAATGGCATATGAACAATTAAAAATGATGGAATCATTTTTCTAACATTAAGTCCTACTTTCGGTATATCATAATGTATCAGCATGGCACCATACAAGAAGAGGGAGAAATTTTGTGTGGACTTATCATAATTCCACTGAAAGCATTGCCAGCATAATTTAGCTTTCATAAATGCTGCACTTTACCTTACACCAGTAGCAAATATGTTCCACAAGTTCATATTTTTAAGAATCCTGCAAACCATTATGCAGGTGACTAATCCTTTGCAGGTCATTCCGGCATTTGCTTCACTTTTAGCACATGCTAAAGGCAATGACCTCAAGTGCCTTAATAAATCAGGGCATCAAGTACTTCTATGATTTCAGCAGTGCTATTGAAGATGAATAAATTACTCTCTTGACTATTGAACCAGAGGAACAAATGAGTATCAGATAGAAATACATGAAGAATTTAACTGAGAGAGGCAACTAATGCAATGAGATCAAGAGGTTTCGAGAGAAATATGAAACAGAGTTAAACTTTGACGGACGTAATCATGATAACCATAGGTGAAATTAAAGAAATTAAAAGCTCATCTATTGAGCATTACTGGCTTAAATATTTAAGAAATTATCAGCATTCTACGCATTGCTGCAAATGACCTGCATAATACAGAAGAGGGGACTTTCATTTTCATGGATCAATGAAGTGCTGTTTGCCCCATCTTAAAGTTTCCATTCCTACGTTATGTAATGCAATAAACAGCTCTCAGTTCTACACACTTCTAAACAGAGCATACTCTCACCAAATAGAAAAGGTCTTATATTCATATTTCTATCTCTAGTGCTCCATGAAAGAGTGTAGGAAATATATTCCCTTGTGGTTTTCCTTACCAGTTGGCTTGTACAGTGACTACTTGTTTCTTAAAAAGAGGAAACACAGGGATTAATTCAATATATAGTTTAGGGAAGCTTACAATTGACCTTTTTTATTTTTTATTAAGTCCTTTTTCAGAAATTATTTGATATTCTATTTTGTGTTCTTTATTCTCGGTGTTACTATTTCCACTTTATTTTCCTGCTGTGCTTGATGTCTCTCCTGAATTAAAGTGTACACACAATGGAAAACTTCTCAGACAAAACTTGTCATCCACTTTTGCATCCACATCAATATTTAAAATGAGAAGGAATCTTTAGAATAAACTAACTTAAACATGTTATTTTAACAAAGATAATAAAACCCGTCAGACTGGTATTTTTCTAGAACACAACATGGTTTCACCAAATACTACCTCCTACTAGGACTGTGCATTTTAGAAAAAACTGACAAGTATAAATGTACTCTTTCTACACTGTGAGCTTTAACCTGTCACCCTCAGAAATATCAATCATAACAACTGGAACATCATCTAATCGCCAGCAAACACCACCACTACTAGGAAACTAAATCCAAAGAAAGAAAAATATACTGAGAACAGTAATACAGTAGGGGAGGTTGATTTATTTTCAGATATCCTCACCAGCTTGTTAGAAGTAATGTAGATAGTGAAAAAAAATCTCTACTTTTACAAGCAAAACAAATAGAAGGAGTAGGATCAAGGATTTTTTTGTGGGTCAGATTTTCTTTTGCTCCTCCTTTGAAGTCAGTAGAAGTATATAAATTTACATCAGTTAAACTTTCAAGAACTTTAATAATTTGTGTCTTGTTTAGGATTTGGACAAGTAGTAATAAAATACTATTGATCAGTAATTTCAATCAGAATTGTTATGAATAAGGGACTAGTGATTAAATTTCTTTACAATACCTACAAATGTGCCACTAACCTAAGTTCCAAGGACACTATAGAGGAGAGAAATATCCAAAAAGAATAAGAGTTGGGAAAATATAATTTTCAAAAAAACCAACAGTGGTTGATGTGGCTGTAGGTAATAAAGCAAACCTTCACAGTAAAACACACTGGTTTCAAAACTCAGTGACTTATTTATTTACATGCAAGTCCAACAGTGCAAGAGCTGTTTGGTCTTTAGCTTGAATAATGAATTATGAGCTGAAATGGACTTTTGTCATCAATCTGAACTGAGACTCAAACCTGTCTACACATATATAGCAAGATGTCTTCACCCCCACATGCCAAGAATCTGCCCTTTTGCTGGAAATAACACCTAAGCAGAGGTTACAGATTAAAACTATGGCTTGTTTTTTTGTTTGGTTTTTTTTTTTTTTTTAATATATATATAACATTTCCTGTTTCAGCAGACTGAAAGCAAAAGTTCCACTGAGTAATTCTATTTCATCCATCTTTCTAGAATTTTGGTATATCTCATTACACAAGACCGGGGAAGTAATTTCAAAGCTTTGGGAAGATTTATCTATTTTGATAGAGCAATATCAGCTTTATTCAGCAACATACAAAATCAGTGAATGCATGTGGAAAATTGATTTCAGTTTATACCTGTAATTAATGTTATCTGATATATGAAGAAATTAAACACTTCAGCACATGATTTTTGTTGTACTTTTAGCTATAACTAGTGGCACTAGCTATAACTTGTGGAACAGCTTTGCTGATTGATTTAATCTCTTTGAAGCTATTTCCAGTTAAAGGTGGTTCTTGTCAGTCACCAGACCTCTGCTGTTAATCAAATCTTCAATGCTAAAAGGTGTGTGGGTTTTTTTCATATTCTCTTTCTATTTTTACATTGCTCAAAGTAAGAAAGATTCTATTATGTGTTTGTTATTTTCTTACCAAGCCCTTGTAATGTTACATTCAAAGATAAATTTCTTCATAGAAATGTCCTCACATAAATTTCCTCCCATAAAGTAATAACATGGAAGCTGCTGGAAGATTCCCAGTGATAAGTTATATTGAACTGTATGTGTTCACATTGAACCATGTGATAACCATGGTGTAAAAGTGGAAACTGAATTGATAGAAGTAAACAAATTTGCTTAAAGTTATAAAGCAGGTCACCAACAGAATAAGAAAATGAATCTCAACTAGATCCTTCTTAGTGCTGAGACTGTAAAGAAATTTGTCTTTTTTCTGGTCTGCTTTAGAAGCTCACGGACCCTTCAGTCCTTAACACACCAAATTACCAGAGCTTCTCTGGATAACTTTTCATGCTATTTCCAGCTACTGGTTGAGTAACCGTATTAGCATATGACCCCTATGCATCCTAGGGCACTAATCAACAAAACTTGTATGGAAATAACCATAATTCAGAAGAAACATGATTTTGTGAGTCAAAAGAATAACATTAGGATAAGGTTATGATTTCATTATGTTATCGTACAAAATAATCTCTCCCTAATGTAAGATCTTCAGTGAACTTGATTGCAATCCTAAAAACAAAAAATAAACCACCTCTTGGGGAGATGTCAGGGTGGGTGGAGTACATATGTCTTTTTGAAACTTTAAAGAATTTACTATTGGAAGTAGTAGACTCTTCAGGAGTAGAAACACCAGTGATCTCACAGTCGTTAGAATTCAACTAATGCTGGAAATGTATCTATCCAAAGATGCATGCCTCAGTCTTTCCTCTGGAGAACTGAGATATTTATATGTATGTTTATATGTAATATAAACAGTAGTTGGCACTAGACTTCTCTGCACATTTGGTTAAAAGGTAAGTCTTTATGTGGCTCAAAATTCAGCCTTCACTCAGATTCCAGTGAAATGAAGATTAACAGAAAAAGCCTTAGCAGTTCTCCTCTGCAGAAACTTACAAAGAATTATCATATCAGATTTAGAGATCAAAATCTGGGATTATAATTTTTCAAGTTCTCTGCTGAATTAGAGACATATATATTTTTAAAATAAATGCAATCACTTATTATGAAATTCAAAGCTAGCCCCCTCTAGCAGGGGGGGTTGGACTAGATGATCTTTCGAGGTCCCTTCCAACCCCTAGGATTCTATGATTCTATGAAAATATCTTCCAATAAGGCTAAAGATTCAGGAAGCAGAACGGAAGAACACCTTCCTTTTGCTTACAGAGATATTGTTATTAATCCCTGAAGAAGGGTCCTGTACTTCAGTATTCCGAATTTTAGAGGTCTTCTATCATTCCATGTCTTGGAAAACCATTTCTATACTCCCTTACATACAGGTCATTTTATTTTTATGAAGTGGTGATCAGCTCACTAAAACTAGTTCTTTAGACAAGTTATTAGAGTTTATGGAGGTATTTATGGAAAAAAGAGGTTTCTTACACAACTGTATTCACACTAAGTAGATCAGATGCAATAAAATACTTATTTGACAGTAATTCAGTGGTTAGAACACTCAACCCTTTGGAGTCTGTGGATCAAGGAGCTGTTGGCTGACCTCCCGTGCTACGGCAGTGGGCTACCAGGGTCCTAATGTTTGCTTTCCACTCAGGTTTTAACCAGGATTTCACTTTGAATTTGAAAAACTCTTTTCCTACCTATGTCCTAGTTTGGATAAATACGATTTTCTGACATACTAAAAAAGAACAGGTATTAGGAGATTCTTAATGCATTCCACATTATGAATTACATTTCCACAAGTAATTCAGTACTGTTTAAATCTTCTCTATTTACATTCAGTGCCACCATAACACAGAAGCTACCACTCAACTTATATTTTAAAAAGATTTCTCAAGCCAGATCACTATAGTCATAAAAAGAAGAACCTGTAAAACTTTGAAGATCCCTACTCATTTCCTATGACACTTAATTGAATGTTCTGTCAACACTTAGCATTAACTGTCTTTGGTACAACTATTTTTTGGATTACATATTACAAAATTACTGAAGAGTTTTCAGAGGGCTTTGAGCTGGTGCCCTCAGAGTATCATTCTTGCTTGTTGAAGATGGCAACATTTTTAATGTTTTTTAAAAATTAGAAATCCGTAAATGTAACCACAATGCCAGAATCAGATATTAGATATTTTACTAATACCATCCAAAACTTAAGAAGACATCTTTGGAAATGGTGATGAATATATTCATCTACTGTACTTATGCTTGCATATTATTATTTAATGTGAGTGCAATGCCCCTTCAAGTCTTTTGGGTTTTAAATGTGTTTATTGCAAGAAATCTGTAACTGCTACTGCTCAAAGAAAAATGGCACAAAAGAAGATGTTGGATTCTAAAAAATTGCAATGACAGTCTCCTGTAATAGTACCCATTCATGGTTTTGCATGTATACAGTGATTTTTGCAAAAATGTTTGAATCTTCTTTTTGTACATGTCTACCAGGTTTTTGTCATGATCAAAGCAGTCCAATAATAAATATAAAACAAGTTATTTGCTGTTTAAGTAGAAGTCCCCACTGAACTTACTGTTTGAGTGCAAATTATGTATATATATAGCAGGAAATACAACGATACAGAGAGGGACCAATACATCACATGTTGTGTTGGTCAGAAGCAGGAAGTGCTCATAATATATCAAGATGTGCTACAACTGTCACTCAAATCCCTCTTTCTAAAAACATTGATACAGCCTTCTTATTTAATCCTTTATGATGACGAGTAGATTTTTTTCATTACCTTTTGTCACTAGTAGTTTTCTTTTACACACAATGATTGGATCCTTTCCTTTTCTTGATTACCCTTCTCAGGTGGGAAGAGGTTATTGGGTGATAGAACAACTGACTAAAAAATAACAAGAAGGAATGTGTCTTATTAACTACTTGCTAGTTCAGAAAACATTCACTTGAGCTCCAGGCAGCCCACAGAACAAAATACATTGGCACTACCTATCGTGTATCCTCCATGTCATGGCTGCCAGATCATTTGGCAGAGCCACTGGGATGAAGTTTCTCTCCTCTAGGTGAAATTTTGTTGGGATTTCTCAGAATAGTAGAAGGATTCTCATCTTCTCAGCAAACAGGTTGTGCTTTGTTGCAGGATATGAAATCCTGCCTTGGTTGGTTGTTTGGTTGGCTGGTTGGTGAGGCTCACTGCACTTGTGTCTTGCCATACTCTGCTGTATTATTTCTTACAAGAGTCCCAAGAGCAATAGAACATACTACTGCTCAGATGAGTAGGTAGGTTTCTCTCCCTGTTACTGTTTCAAGCTGTCTGTATGGCCAGCAATTGTTACAGCCCAAGAGAACTTACAAATTTTCCTTTGTCAACAAAAGGGACAGAAATGTATTGGCCCCCCACATCCCTGCTGCTGCCCACTGACTGTTCCCAGACCAGTCTAAGTTCTGATGTAATCATCCAATTATGTACAGAAGAATCTCCTGACTCAAAAATCCAAGCATCCTGACTAAAAACCATTCCCCCTGTGTATGAGAGTTCAAATTAGTATGATTGATTCCTTACAACACATTTTCCTTCCTACAGGTTTTGCTAAATTATGAGCTACCAACAGCATGCCTTTATTATTTTATGACCACAAACTTTCTGAATATTGAAAACTCCATAAATTTCTCTGATATTGTTCACTCTGGCAGTGAACAAAAACAGTTTTAGTGCTATCATTTTAAAAAATGTTATAAAAATCTAAGTCTAATAATAAAGGATTATTGCTACCTGGTAATATATGACTGCCAGATGATAAGATTTAAAAAGTATTTTCTGAGAGACTAATTCATCTATTTTCTACCTGGTTTTATCTGTTTTTGCTAAAAGCATGTTTGTGAAATCTATTTATGTCACAGCTTTCTACATTTTTCATCATGTTTTTTCTCTCTTATTTCCTTGGAACCTTTCCATCATTTACAGATGCAAAGATAAAATAAGCAGATACCTCTGAAAATGATGATGTATATAGTTTCTAGGTTAATTAGCACTGGATAAGCATAGGATAGTTTAAAGTTTGGTTGTGGTTTGTTTTTTTCCAGAAACCATGAGAATTTTCATATATGAATAGTAATTACAAAAGTCCTTGAGAATTCTGTACTCATACACAACTTTATTCCTATTTGTAAAAAACATAAGTAATGAAGCGGAGAAAAAAAATTAAAGTAAATTCCAAGGACAAACAACTCTACCACGTACAAAAATAAACATCATATTGGATATCCCAAATGAGATCTGAAAGAAGAGAAAGGAGTACTGTAATCAGCTCTATGAAAGTGCTCACCAGAATAGCTTTTCCACTTAACAGCTGTGTGCATCTTACAGCTGTGAATCAGCATTCCCCCAGACTGGGTTTCTTTTGTAAATGACAAGTATCATGGCTTCTGCCTATCCCCTATTGCTTTGAATGAGCACACACAATGCAAGCCTCCATTGACAAACTTCATCAAATTACCCTGGGTGATACAGTAGGTTTGATGTTCTGCTTCAGAATATAATGAATTAATCATTGCTTAAAAAAGAGAGAAAAGCTCAGTATTGTATCTAACAAATTATTTCATTATTAGTATTTGGGGGTGAGATAAACACTAGATCAAATGATTAAGTCATGGTAATGGTATTTCATTTCAATAAATGTATTACACCATACTACACAAAGAAGCGTCATAGTATTTTTCAAATACCTAGCTTTGATAAAAGAGAATATTTGGCACCATAGCCACCTGGATATTCCTGTATCTTCTTTACACTCTCAAAAAAACTACTTTACAGTCAAGCAGGATCTGAAACAGCATATGGTCCCTTTGTTATCGGAGATTCTTTGCTATGTTATCCTTTATCTCCTCTCTTTTAATTTAAAAGCATGTTTATTGAAGAAAAAAAGTAATAAGAGTTTGTAGCAGAAGAGCATAAAAACACTCTCCTGGATGCAAAACAACTTACCAAATGCCACTGTGGGTGAAAAGAAGGATGAAATATTCCCCCCTAACACTCCTTATTTTTGAATGCCTGAATTCAAGAATAAGTCTTGAAGGAAACACTTTAAGTTACTAATCCTGTGAAGACCAATTATCTGGTGCTTTGTTAAAAATATTCATTGTACCTATTTCAACATATCACCTGTCAGTCTTAAAAGGCTCCTTCATCACAACTGCTAAAATAAAAATAAAAATAAAAATAAAAGTAAAAATAGAGTAATTAAAATGCTATAGTAGCTTGGGGTTTTGGGAAGGTGAAAACAGAGATGGAGGTACACTACCAAAGCTCCACAATTCCTCTCTGCTCCATTTAAAATGTTTTAAAACCATAACCTTCCTTTGTTATCTTATCTGGTCACTGATCATTCTTACCTACTTTATTGTTGGTCTTAAAACTAGCAGAGATAAATGCAAGCGTAGTGTTTAATGTATTGGTAGACCCTGATGAATTAAGTGGTAGACAGAGCGGCATTGTCACCACAGTTCTAAATGTGCCACTTCATGAAGATAGCAAGCACCAGATACAGGATTTCCCTTTAAATGACTTTGCAGAATGGGTCACCGGTGTCTTAGTTATCCATTAAGTCCCATGCATGCATGAATAACAGTAGAAATTATTTTATTTGTCAACTCAGTTCTGTTTTCTTCAATGATTCAAGTGATGAAGCTTAGTTTTACAACTTTTAGCTTAATTATTTCCATCATGCCACTTCTCCAGCCTAAGCAATCCCCATTTTGCCTGTCTTTGCAAATATGTAAACCTCTCTGTTCCATATAAAATCTCTGTTGCCTTACTCTGTGCTCTCTCCTACTTATTTATATTTTATCTCATTTTTGCCACGTCACCTCAAAGTGGTAAAGAAAAAAGGCAAGAGAGAAAAAAAAAAAAGAAAAAGCAAGAGAAAAAAAGTCTTCTGTCTAACTCATATTTGTTATCAAGAAACACCTAACTTAGTCCCTGCGTGACCTCTCAATGTAATTTTATCTTCTGTATCCTCAGTTTCTTTAGCTTAAAGCCTTCAGTTTCATGGTGTCTGGCAAATTGTTTTGAATATGGCTTGAAAACTGCAGCACATTCAAAAATGTTGAAGGAGTAAAAAGATATCTGGACACTCGGCATACCCAAACACCCCCTTGAGACTCTCTCTGCCATTCGTATCAGATATTGGACACCATAAAAGTTTAATCTATAAAAAAATAGCTAAGTAATGTTTCCAAGTCATGAAAATTGGAATAATTTATTATAAACATACACAACACCCTCATGAAGGGCAAACTATTCCTTGGTAAGTCATCCTCCTAACAATCGCTATATATGCTTTCCTCTAATCTGTCTCATCTGTTTGCTAGTCTTTAGTTTTGAAAATTAACAGCCCCCCAAATGTTCTATAGGGAAGGCCTGGAACAGCTCAGTCCTTCTGTCAATTTGCTGACTGGCCTAAGGTGACCAGATCTGTAACCTGGGGTGTGAAATAAACAGATTCCATAAATTTATGTTTCCTCCCAAGATGATATAATTTGAAATAGCATCAAAACTAGAGTAGTTATGTCATGTACCTGAAAAATTCTTGCTCCAATTGGAACCTCATATGGAACTTCTCAGACACTGAACTGTGCCACTCTGCTTTTATAGTTGTTAGTGCTACCCAATATAAAGTACTAATAAAAGGTACATTTTAAAACTTCCTTTCTAGTTTTCCTGTAAATTCAACTTCCCACTACAGTGGGGCAATCAGTCAGGCTTGGGGATGCTTCTGCCAGGCTGTTTGTACTAGATCATTATTTCTGAAACCTACCTCGGCATGCAGGGAAAAGTTTATCATTTCAGGGAATGAGTGGCACTGTCTTTTCTGCTCTACTATGCTAGTTTTCTGGTCTTTTCAGGTATATGAACTAACTTGTTCTTCTATATCCACCCAAGAATATCCTTCAGTGGCCTAAGTAGCACACTGTGGGGATTTCTCCTGATGACGCTGGCACGTGGCCAGTTGTGAGCAAATTAACTATGTGACCTCAGAAGCACACACTTAGATTTGAAAGTATCTGTCCCTAGCCTCCCTACCAGACAGAAAACAGTTGCTACTCCACTGGTGCTCATTAATTTGGAAACATCACCACAAGGACTGAAGATAGCATCTCCATGTGGCAAAACACTGTCTGGTTCAAACACATATTTGGAACAGGTTCAGGGATGACTTCACTGTGCACTGTTTACCACCATAGCCATGCCCTCTGTCTTTCCAGTCCTTTTACTACAGGTTGTCTTTTTCCTATGCCTAAAGGCTTATTCCTCTGAAGTGGAATTATATTTATTTTATGTTTATTTCCTAAACATCCTACTTTTAAAATTACACATTCCTTCCCAAAGTTCCTTTGAAACCTTGAGTCTTCTATTAAACACACAACAAGCAAATGCAATAACCTCCCTATACCATATTTTCAGGTTTTTCTGCAGAATAGACTAGAGACTCTATGGATTTTCCGACAAATTATTTTAGAAAGAAATAAATTATATTAGATTATATTTCACTTGTAAACCACACGAACATATGCCTCCAGATGGGAAAGGTCAGGATTTTACATTAACCCTTTGAACTAGATATCCCCTTTGAAAGATGAAAGTTTGGTAGTAAATGGACCCACAAGTTTTTGAATAATTTTTCATTTAAATAATGGATTTCTTATTTTCATCCATCATTAACTTAATTGATCTCATTTAAACATGCAAATTGTGGCACTGAACTTTCATGTTCACAGATATGATTCTTTACTGTTTACAGTAACCTTTATGTTTCATTTGTTTCAAGCATTCACTAATATGAAAAGCTTAAACAAGATAATTTTAGTTATTAACATGGCGTTTACATAATTATTGAGCTAAATAATTAAACAGAGTAACGTCTTATTTACTTTTCATTCAATCTGTAGAGGTGTACATGTACTGAAGCTGTATCTTTTAATTTGGATTCTTACCAGTACTATTTTTAAATGCATCTTACCCTGGCAAATATGGAAATATTCCTCCTTTAAGGGAGACAGAATGGAAAGCTGGTAAATGGAGTACTGAAATAACTTTGAGACATATTTATTACTCATATCATGGATCAGAAAACCCAAACAAAGCTGCTTTTGTAAAACACCAGCAGAGTATCTCAACACAAATGAGTCTTGGGTGGAAACCTGTACATATATAAACAGTAAATTTATCTCACAATATAACAGGGAATCAACAGGAAGACCTTGAAATTCTCTCATTCTCAAGGTCACAGCTGTCCAGCAGAACTTCATCTTCATTGAAAGAGAAAAGCAGGAACACCACTCAGAGAGTTGACCTCTAAATGACTGGAGCACAAGTCACAAGACATGGTGCCTCTCTGTCAGATTCAAGAAGCCATTTAAGAAAATATCCAGCTTTTCCTCATAAGCTTCTGGAGGATTTAAACAGCTGACAGATTTTCTCTTAAGTGAAGGAAATCCTTGCTTGCTTAGGCCCACAGAGAGAGGGAGGTTTTGTGAAGGACCAAGGTCCTGTCTGTACACCAGAAGGCTTCTTGTCTTTTAAGGAGGGGCAAAAAGTGCCTTTAATCACAAAATCATCTAAGTTGTGAGATAAACGTTGGGCAGAGAAACCTATTTGAAAAGCTGAGATGTAAGGATCTAAGGTCCAGGCTTCCTGTTCTGTAAAGATGGAGCAAACAGTACTGCTATAGCCAAGCCCAAGTGTGGTATACATGTGGAACTGAAAATATAAAATATGTCTCTCGGACCAGTTTTTTTTCCTTCACCCGGCTGGTAAATTACCATATGTTTATCTCAAGGAATGCCTGACAGACACCTGGTCGCCCAAACCTAGCAGGGTTCCAGGACACAAAGATAAGAAATGACTCATCCCAGGAAGCCTGGAGATATGTATATATCAGGGCCACCTTGAATGAAGTGACCCCCCCCCTTTCTTTTTGGGGGATAAATAACCCTAGGAAAAGATGGGAAAAGTGCGCGCTTCTTCGGCTCGACGTCTCCTCAGCTCGTCACCCCGATTTCCAGCTACGAAAAGACAGCAGCGACGCAACAGCGAAACCCAGGAGCAGCCCCAGCCCGAAGAACCAGGAGCAACTTTCCAGCCCGAGGCCTGGCCCTGCGCGGACGGTGATATTTTCTCTCTTTTGTTTCTCCTTTTGTAACTCTTAACGACCCTCGATTAAGGTGGTTACTTTATACAAAAGGTCTTATTGCTAGTATAACGGCTTTCCCTGTTTAGAAATAAACTTTGTAACTAATTTTAAATCCAGCAGTCGGGTTATTTGTCAATTCAAGCGTCGTCTCTGAGTCAGTGGCTGAATTTTCCTCGCAATCAAAATATAAATAATAACTCGGATCGTAACACCAAGTGACCAAGATGCTATGGATAAAAGACACATGCAAAAAAGAGTCCTGGGACAGGCCAATACTGGTGCAAAACCCAGCACTCTGGTGTCTGAAGCAGAGATTGCTCTTCCAGCACACACAGTCCCGACAAATCACTCAAAAAAAAAAAAAATTGTTCTGGGTTTCCCTCTTGAGGCCTATTATTCATACCTGGCTTTGTCAGATATGCTTAGCACAAGGACTGATAAGAGAGAATATCTTATAAACTTCCAAAAGGTTGGATCTAGGTAGCTATATGATGGTGACAGCAGACTTGTTTCCTCAAAAAAAAGAACACATACCCTAATTTTGCCTCATTCAGAGAGATGTCGAAGAACTGGTAAGAACAAAGCATTAAAGCCAACAAAAACATTAGGAATCTATCTGTTTGGAGAAAAACAATTCTGTTTCTTCAAAGGGAAATGTTCTTTGCCTTTTGCTACACAAAAGGATGGCTTGTGACAGAGAATATGTTGCTGCATCTGTGGCATCATCTTATTCTTGAAAGATGGCTTAAGCTTGAGCTACTGCCTACATTCCACAAGTTCCACAGGTCTCTGAGGTGTCACAGCTCCCAAACACTCAAACTATTCTAAGATTAAATGGTTAGAGCAAAAGAGAAAATTGTGCTATTTTGGGATAAGGAACTGCAAAGTCTTGGATGTGCAAATATCAAATAAATTCTTTCTTTTATGGCCCTAAAGAATTGTGCTCTTGGAAAATATGGGTCTTTTCACTGTATCAAAATTTATAGAGGAGTTGTGTACTTAAGCTTATTGACTAAAGATACAGTTAGATAAACATTTTCTCTCAGGGTAAAGCCAAAACAAGTTTCAGTTCTTATAAATGCTCCAGCTGTTTTCACTCTTGACTACCAGCCTATCTGTATCCATTTGAGATGGCTCAATATTTTTGGTGTCTGTTAAAAAATAAATGAAAATTGGAAGGCCGTGACACTTCACTATCCTAGTTAGTAAACCATTTCCTGACTTGGGGATACATCTCTTGCCAGACTGTCCATAGAAAGATCAAGGCAGTGTGTGATCATGCTAAATATTCCCAGATTTTACTTCTAGCCAATGTCTCATTGAGATTCTCATACAGAATACTAAAGCGATGGTCACAAGCAAAGAGAATGACCAATTATTTTGTTGACTAATCAGAAACCAAAAAACATACATATTAGTGAAGGATTAACTATCATATTTTCTTCACTTAGGAAAAACATGTTTTCTAGACAGTACAAGCTACTTCCATAAAAGGGAAATGTACCTTTGTTCCTAAAGCATGGGTACCGCTTAACTCTTTAGGAGAAATATCTCATGTAAAGAAAAAATAATAAAAACAAATAATTAAAAGAAATAATCCGAGATCAAGGAAAAAATGAGATATCTCATGACAAAGTGTAAGATTAAAATAGTTTTTTTAAGCACAAGCTGAGGAACATAAGTAAGTAAATGGAAATCACACTAAAAGAAACTTCAAATCTTATGTTGAACAACTTCAAAAACACAAAAGGTCTGCCTCAGCCACAAAGTTGAAAAAGAAAACTTTCCTTTGCCCCTCACGCTAGGAGGTGTCCAGTTCTCTATGGTTTTTTTGTAGGTACACATCTGACCCTTCTGAGCCAGAAATAGACAGGAAGTCCATGGTTGAGATAGTAATCTCAAGCAGTCAACTGCAGATATTTAAGCTTAAGAAAAATATCCTTTTTCCCCTTTAAATACTGTTCTGATGTATAGCTGTGTTTTAGGCATTCTCGATAGACAAAAGGTCATGCACGACCCTTTTCTTGCTTTTTAAAATAATGCCTTATTTCACACAATATTATATTAATGTATATTATAATATACACTATATTTCACATCTTAAATACTCACAGACACATATATATAATATTTTACATGTTTTCATTTTTTTTGTTCAGAAGTTATAATTTTAGAAATTGTCTTCTAACAAAAGCACAAAACCGGCCAAGTAAAAATATTGGACTAAACTCTCTTAGTCATCAAGAGGTAATATAGCTCTTTAATAAAATTACTCTGCTTTATTCCTGCAGAAATTCTTCCCCTGTCCTGTTGTCAGAGAAACCTCCATTTGTTAATTCATCAGAAATCACAGTAGCAACTGTTGGTACACACACACACAAACACACACAATTTTCTACATGTTTGCACAAGTTCATTGCTGATTTGCTCATCTGTAGTCTGCTTGCTGCATTTAAGTCATTTTGTTTACTTAATTCAAAATCAATAAGTTCATTTCCCAGACAATAGCTAACACTGTCTTGGAACAGCTGCCTAATTTTAAAGTCAAGTTTGGACATTTATTGCAAAAGACTCTAATACCAAACCCCAAATGAAGCAACAGCCTGTTACACAAACATTGCTGGAATAGCCTGCAGTGGATGGCTATAGGCTTGTCAGCCTGACAATTCACTGCACATCTGTGTCTGCCAATATAGAATTTACCCAAAATTGCCTCTCCAGACACTTCTTTACATAACACATATTTAGCTTATTAGTGCTGTCATTTGGGACTGTGGTCAGCTTTTGAGCAAAATCTCATGGAGTCTGCTAGCATGGATCATACCACCGCTGCCATTTTAGAATCATGATGATTAGGTTTGAAGTTCAAATGATTTGATTTCACTTTAAAGCTTCAAAAGCAACACTCAGGGCAGACTTACACAATTAATTTTTTTCTGAGGTCTGATGGGTAATTTACTGTAGTCAGAGAATCTTCACTAAGTAAAGTAATTACCACTGGGTAATTTTATGGCTTTCTGTACATAAAGAAGCAGCATGTTGAATGGTGTCTGCTCAGATAAGATCTAGAGGAAAGTGAAGACATGAAACAACATATGTCTGAGTAGGGCTGAGCAAAATTCACTCATTTCCCAGATATGGACCAGAAGTTGCACTTGTCCTCAAAATGTCTTTCCAGGAGTGCACAAAGACTTACAGTATACAATCCCCTAAATATGGCACTGAGAAACTTTCAAAATTGAATTACTGCACCTGTGTGATCCTTCAATAAAGGAACGAAGAACACATTCTTAGTTTAGTTTGAAGGCAGAAGTAAACAATGAAACAAAATAGCCCTTTGAGATTTGTATTTACCACTTACAAGAAGCACTTGCTAATAATCAGTGGCAGCTAGGCTGACAAGCAAACTTGAGAGTAAAGCCATGGGGGATCCAAGTCTATTCTAGGTTTACTGTTGACAGTAAGGGTCAGAGGAAAAATCATCTCAGCAAGCAGTGTCATGCTACCACAAACCTCTGCTGGCCGAGCAGAAACTAAATTACAGCCAAACCTTTCAGCACGACAGAAAGACCTGGGCAACCGGGCTGCCCCGCAGTGCACAGAGCACCACACAGGTCACACAGATAGGACATAACATAAAGTAGTGATAAATAATGCTCCAAAGATTGGACAAGTTAATTATCCCACAGTCTGGAGTGGGGTAGTATATGCTTACTCCAACAGCATCCTATTACTTTAATAACTGAAGTCTGCAAATCCTGGTGTAAACAAGGACTGGTTAGGGTCTCCGTCAAGATATACTTTTTTTTGGTCAAGCTACAATTAATATGGGTAATTTTTACTTCTGGACATACCATTAAAGGAGGAAAAAAAAAAATGAAAGAAAGAAAAAAAGGTAGCAGAAGGATGAAGGCATTCTATTTATAACAGACATGTATCTATATCAGAAGAAAATAAAACCTTTTTATCCTAAAATTTAGTCCTCATGTTCATTTCATGGACTGTAATTCTATTGGGGAAAGTTGATTTGATTGCTCTATCACACTAATAAAAGCTAAGATTTGTGAAAGGGGAAGAAGAGGGAATAAAATATATCCCATATTGATATTGCTGGTAAATGGCATTACTGGCTTTTGAGCTTTTGTTTTCTCAAGTTTACTCCCTAGTAAAGTTGATGATAAAAGCAGCTGTGTGGACTCATAAACACCTCTATCTACATCTCCCTATGGACTCATTACAAATATCTGTTTCATACAGTCTCATTGTCTAGGACAGATTTAATTTTATTCTCTTTCAATAAGCATAAATAAAAATCTGTCATTCCAACCGTTGTGTTGCTTTCCTTTTTCTCTACCTATCATCCACTGGATGCAAAAAAAGTCCTGTAATTCCTACTGTTATGTTGTTTTCCTTTTTTTTTTTTTTTTTTTTCTTTTGATTTTTCTTTTTTTTTTTGGTTGGTTGGTTTTGGGTTTTTTGGGGTTTTTTTTTGTTTGGTTTTTGTTTTTTTGTGTGTTTGGGTTTGGCTTTTTGTGTGTGGTTTTATTTTGTTTGTTTGTTTGTGTGTTTTTGTTTTTGATGAAGCCACGAAAGCTTTGTCCATTTTCAGGAGCTATTCGCTTGAAACAAAAAAGATTCCCTTTACTTTCAAGCCTAATTATACAGGGTAGAAATGGTTATTTATTATTGTACTGTTTCTCTAACCTGTGATGATACGCTGATGATTTGTAAAGAACATCTGTGTACCACAGATAAAATTCTTTAGATTTTACAAAGGTGTTTAAAAAGCAAGTGCAGTTCCAGTGGGTCATGCCTAATCACTGTGCATTTGTTCTCTCCCAAACAAATGCTCATTCTTGCTGTTCTGTTTGACCATTGTAAGGGACTCACTTATCATTCTCCCATAGCTCTCTGCTCTGATGAAATACCCCTGAGACATTCAGAACAAGTGCCCTGTGGAGCAATGCCACACTACTTCCTTGTGATTTTGGAGCCTACAGGTTGTCAGAATAACAAATCTTCCTGACTTTTCTCATGGGGTACCATAATTCATCTGTTTTGTCAGCACTATTTTTGAACTCCTGTCAGGTGGCATTGAGAATATATTGGGTCAGCTCACATTGGGTCCTGTGACTGCCTCTCATTAATACAAATAGGATGCTTCTTATACTTTTGAAGTCTTATGGATTGATGGAAAAAAACCAGCAAGTTTCAGTGACTGCAGCAAAACCCAGGAGGATGGTGAGCAGCACCAGGAGAATAAAATCAAGGGCCCCTTTTCCAGGGCTATGTACTCCACTCATAGTCTTTAGGATTTCTCTGGTAAATCATCCTTCTCCTCTTTTTACTTCAAGGCTCTCTTGAGTAGTTCCCTGAATCTTCTTATCTTTTTATGCAGTTTCCTTTAGAAATCTGGCCAGTATTAGACTTATGAGTATGTAGACCATGGAGATGGAAGTGGTAAGGAGGACAGTAATAGCCTGTTCTTAGTCTCCTTGTCACCAGTAATAAAATACTGCTTTCTCCATCATTTTAAATTATACTTTCACCCTTTCTTCTAAACTTGAGCTTCTTTGGGCACTTTTCCCGCTTATCTTTCCATGCATAATGACTATACTCATGCTGGAGAGTGGCAAATTGATTGGTGGAAAATTAAGAGCAACCAGCAACAACAGAGAATAAATATTTGTACATTGTGATTCTTGATACGCTGGCAGTCTTGGGGGGGAAGCAACATAAAGCACATTAGTAACCGTAGTTGGCCTGTGCAGTTAGAGAACTTTGCTGACTGCACAGAAGAGAGAAGAGTCTTGTTTGAAACATGAAGCAACAGGCATAGGGGAAGGTGCACCCTACAGCTATTTAGCAAAGAAGCATCTTGCTACCTAGGATGCAAATGAGAGGGAAACAAGCATTCAGTAAGCTTTATTTATGAGAGGCCACAGCAAGGATGCTTTGCCTTATGATCTTCTGGTGCTCATGCAAACCAGACCTGCCTTTACCTTGAATCACATTAGACTGCAGCCACTGTGACTAGGTTCAAACCTTGTGTAGCCAATCCTGTTTATGTATGTATCTACACAATTCAGTTCATCTACTATAGTGCCAATATCTTGAGCAGGGAGCTGGAGGAAAAGCAACCAATTTGAAAGGAATGCATGGGCCAGATCAGTGGCTGATGATTGTGGGATTTAGAATTAAAGGAAATAAAGCTCTTAAGGATTCATTTCTAGTACAGATGTCATTAGAACATGGTAGGGGAGGCAGGTGCTTCATAGCAATTTAGTGAAGAAAGGCTTTGATCTACTTCAGTAAAAGGATGTGTAGAATGTTTTAGAAAAGAGTTATTTCCAGTACATATTACTTGTGCATGCTAATCCACATCCTCCTAATTTTCAGACTTTTTTCAGATGGCATTTTTAGCAGTGCTGTCAGCTTTTACGCATGAAGTGCTGCTTTCGCCATTAGTACATTTTATGAGTGCTACAAGTCTTATATGCACACAGAAATATCCCCGTTTAGAAGCAAGTTTTATATACCAACAGTCCTTGACATGGTATCTCCTTAACAGACACACTTATCTGCTTTATAATGGGACCTAAGGCCTTTGATTTTACCTACCCTAGAAACAGATCCATGAAAGGTCTCTTCTCTTTACTTGGTCTGCCTATTTTGCAAATGTCTGTTTTTGCCAGCTGGCAATCAAAAGCACAGGTGTTCTGCAGAAATTCAAACAGCTGTACCCTAAAGAATGGTGAGTATAATGCAAGTGAATATGAAAATGTCATCTGGTGGTGAAAAGGCATTCTCCTGAGTATCTCACAGTTTGTAAGTGAAAAAAAAGCTGACTCAAAGACATCATGACTTTGGAGTAGGGTACACAGGCAGGTGCATTCAACACTGAAACAATACAATGAGCAAAAATATCAAGTTTACAGAAATCCTATATGAAAAAAATAACTCAGTATCTAAAGATAAAAAAAAAAAAAAAAAGTTTTGATTATCAAGATTAATATCCTGTATAATAAAAAATAATTCTAAAGGGTGTTTCTTCCTGGAGCTGTGTTACTAACACTATTACAGAGAGTTTCATCAGCAAGATTGAAAGCTACCATGGCAGTCTGCTGCAAAATTTGCTTCTTCATTGCCTTGTTTTAAATTTTTAGGAATTTTCAGGGAAAACTGTGAACCTGATTTTCAGAACTCTTTTGCAATGCTACAATGATAAACAAAACAAACAAATTCATTTCCTCTCTACCATTTCTTGAAGCAATCTCAAAAAAACCTGTCTCATTGTTTTCAGTGGTAAAGCTGTCACTATATGTTTCAGATTTATTCCTGTAAAAAACAAAAAATAAACCCCAGCCAAATACAAACCTGAGATGTTGGCTAAACAGAAGATGTGATCTATCTGCATAATACCATATATTTTTATCATTTTTCCACAACAGAATTTCTGAAACAATACAAAATTACAAAAGCGAGCACATATAACATGTTACTTACAGTGTATTTCTAGAACCTGCATTGCTATCTGAGGTGTAGAATTTAGGGACTCATGATCTACTCTGCAACTTACAACTGCACCATCATCATTGCGATCTGCTAGGAAATCCAGTGTGCTGCTGACTGTGAATGTTTTACGATTTGCATCTTCTTCTTTTAAATATTTAACATCTGAAAGAAAAAGTAAACAATTAATTACCAATATTTTTAGGAAAAGTAGTTGAGCGTTAGACAGCAAAATATTTCATCATGCCTATTGAAAAAACACACCTTTTATATATGTTTTGAGCTCTCTAAAAAAAAAAAATTAATTGGACTGTAGTTATTCCTCAGTTTGCTCCAGCTGTCAAAGTAGGAGATATATATTGAAAATTTCAAAATTAATTACATGATACTGTAGTGACAGGGAAACTCCTTTCATCATTACCTCCTGTATGTTTAGGTCTGAATTTGATATAAACTTTCTCTGCAGTTCATTAGAAAAATGTGGTGTCTTCCAACCTTCGCTTCCTTTCAGTGGTCACAGTGTTACTAAATATTAAATTTTCTAAGACCATGCCTAAAATATTTTAAAGTTGTGAAATACAGGGATATTACTGAAACCATGTGAACTAAGGGTTGCATGCATACAGTCTCATTAATGCCGTGCTTAGTTTACTCATTCCTTACTCTGTTGTTTTGCTAGAATTATACTGATTTATGAATCAAACTAAGCCAAAATATAAACAATCACAGAATCATAGAATGGTTTGGGTTGGAAGGGACCTCTAAAGGTCATCTAGTCCAACCCTCTCTGCAGTAAGAAGGGACATCCTCAACTAGATCAGATTACACAGAGCCTTGTCAAGTCTCACCTTGAATATCTCCAGGGATTATCTCCTAACATGCCATCTAAATCTACTCTAATTTAAAACCATTGCCCCTCATCCTATCACTACAGGCCCTTGCAAACAGTCCCTCTCCAGATTTACCATAGGCCCCCTAAAGGTACTGGGAGGTCACTATTAGGTCTCCCCAAGCTGAACAACCTCTGCTCTCAGCCTTTGTAGGAAAGGTGCTCCAGCCCCCTGATCACTTCTATGGCCCTCCTCTGGAATGGAACTGCTCTATCAGGTCCATGTCCTTCCTGTACTGAGGGCTCCAGAGCTGGAGGCATATATATAAATATATATATCAATTGTAATATACTACTGTGAACAGAGCACATCATAGTATTTATTGGACTCTACAGACAAGTCCAAAGAAGACTGGAAAAAAAAAATTACTTCAAAGACACTTTCCACTCACTGCTTTATATCATGCTAAACTGGCCTACTGCTTTTGTGCAGATTCAGTAAAAAATCTCTTTGATAGTTTTCAGCCCAGTATTAGAGCACAGGGAGCCTACAGCTATGCTTAAGAAGTATTCAACTCAGCTCAGGGTTAAGGTTCAGATTGAGAAAGGACACACACATCAGATCAGAACTGAAGATCCAAAAGGCTGAGCATTCATTTTAAAAAGTTTTAACGTATTAACTGCAACATGAGATCTTCTTTCACATACTTTAGAATTGTTTTACTTGGCTTTCAACTACTTATAAAACTTATTGAATTTAATTTATTTCAGAAATTAGTAAGCTTGTTATATTGATTTGTTACAAGGAAATCTTTAAAGGACATATATAAATATATAAACATATATGTATTAAATGACACTAAAATTGCATGTCCTCTGTGTCCTAAAAAAAAAAAACAAAAAAACCGAAAATATAGGAGTTTTCAGCTTTACAAAATATACTAAATCCCCTTAGAGAAGAAGGTGACCTAAATAAAATTTCCATGAAACTGCAGTTTTAGCAAGCAAATCTTAAATGGCTTAAGCTACATCTTTTTAGATTAAAAATATTGCTGAAATCACACAGGTGTTCTTTTTTGTTGTCCCCAGATAGATGAAGACACCACATAGTTATTTGATTTCCATTTTTCTCTAGGAAATCTTTATTTCTTGCATACAAACCATTTACTGCTGGTTGGTTGCTAAGCTTTAAGAGATTTCAATTTCTGTCATGGAGACTATTAATATTTAGGGATCAGCAGGTGAGAGATATATTGATAAGGGCTAGAGCCCTTATAATCAAACAACAATTGTCTTCACTAATATTTAAAGCAAATACATGAGAATTTGTTCTGAGAGTTCGGTTTCCAATTTTAATAGTAAGCACCTATATAGAAAGCCTTCTGCTTATAAATAATGTACACATCCCTTTGCTTACTCACTTCAGACAGAAGACAGATGTCTCCTGAAAACAACAATTTAATTTCAGTGAGAGGTTGCGGATGCTAACCTTTAGAAAAACAAAAGCAGTTTATTTCCTAAATGGATTTTTAGAAGCTTTTCTCTAGACATCTATCGCTTGGAAGAGTTTAGCACTTAGATTTAATTATCTCTATTAAAAAAAGATGGTGATGTTATTCTATAAATTGTTGACATCTTCATCAACAGAAATACTTGTCCATTTTATCATCTGTATTTTCTTAGATTTTTCTTCATAGAAAAATGAAGGTGTGGTTGTGCTATATGCTAACTGAATATAACCCCACTTGGATGTAAAGTGCAGTGAAGACCAGGTATTGAATATGGGATCACATTCAGAATATTTACCCAGGTTTTTTACAGAATTCTACCATTTTGAAAAAAAAAAAATTAAAATAAGATCCAATACAGAGGCATATTCTCTGGAAACAACTAGAAACAGGTTAGGGTTTGACTAGGTACAAAGTAGCTTTATAGAGAAGGAATTGTATATCTTGAGAATAGGTTAAATGTTAGTCAGTGTGCCTTTACAGGGTTGAAAACTAAAACCTGGCTGTCCTTCATTAACAATAGCACAACCAGCAAGCCAGGAAAAGTGACTTCTTCTCTGCTCAGCACTTGCATGGCTGTATCCAGAGCACTGGACCCAGTTTTTATCTTTCCAGTACAATGAAGTTGTCAAGAAACAATAGAAGGCAGAGGTGCTGAATGCCTTCTTTGCCTCTGTCTTTACTCCTGCAGGGTTTCCACATGAGCCCCAGATTCATTTAGCCCCAGAAGTAGTCAAGATAGATAAGGAATTTGACGTAGTAGATGAGGATTGGGTTAGGGATCAGCTGAGTAATCTGGACATCCATAAGTCGATGGGTCCAGATGGAATGCATCCAAGGGTGCTGAGGGAGCTGGCGGAGGTCATTGCTAGGCCACTCTCCATCATCTTCAGTAAGTCATGGGTAACAGGAGAGGTGCCTGAGGACTGGAGAATAGCAAATGTCACTCCAGTCTACAAGAAGAGCAAGAAGGAGGACCCGGGTAACTATAGACCGGTCAGCCTCACCTCCATCCCTGGAAAGGTGATGGAACAACTTGTTCTTGTCACTATCTCCAGGCATATCAAGGACATGGGGGTCATCAAGAGCAGTCAGCATGGTTTTATCAAGGGTAAATCATGTTTGACTAACCTCATAGCCTTCTATGAGGAAATTACTAGGTGGATAGATGATGGAAGAGCGGTAGATGTGGTTTATCTTGATTTCAGTAAAGCATTTGACACTGTCTCTCACAGCATCCTTGTAGATAAGTTGACCAAGTATGGGTTTGGTGATCAGGTAGTGAGGTGGATCAGGAACTGGTTGAAAGGAAGGAGTCAGAGAGTTGTAGTCAATGGGGCAGAATCTGGTTGGAGGTGTGTGACTAGTGGAGTCCCTCAGGGGTCGGTACTGGGACCGGTGTTGTTCAATATCTTCATCAACGACTTGGATGAGGGTATAGAATGTACCCTCAGCAAGTTTGCTGATGACACTAAGCTGGGAGGAGTGGCTGACACACCGGAAGGCTGTGCTGCCATTCAGAGAGACTTAGACAGGCTGGAGAGTTGGGCAGAGAGAAACATGATGAAGTTCAACAAGGGGAAGTGTAGAGTTTTGCATTTGGGGAAGAACAACACAATGTCCCAGTATAGGTTGGGGGCTGACCTGCTGGAGAGCAGTGTAGGTGAAAGAGACCTGGGGGTCCTGGTAGACAAGAGGATGACCATGAGCCAGCAATGTGCCCTTGTGGCCAAGAAGGCCAATGGCATCCTGGGGTGCATTAGAAAGGGTGTGGTTAGTAGGTCAAGAGAGGTTCTCCTCCCCCTCTATTCTGCATTGGTGAGGCCGCACCTGGAGTATTGTGTCCAGTTCTGGGCCCCTCAGTTCAAGAAGGACAGGGAAGTGCTTGAAAGAGTCCAGCGCAGAGCTACTAAGATGATTAAGGGAGTGGAACATCTCCCCTATGAGGAAAGGCTGAGGGAGCTGGGTCTCTTTAGTTTGGAGAAAAGGAGACTGAGGGGTGACCTCATCAATGTTTTCAAATATGTAAGGGGTGAGTGTCAGGGAGATGGAGTTAGGCTTTTCTCAGTGATGACCAGTGATAGGACAAGGGGTAATGGGTGTAAATTGGAGCACAGGAGGTTCAAGTTGAATATTCGAAAAAATTTTTTTACTGTAAGGGTGACAGAGCCCTGGAACAGGCTGCCCAGGGGGGTCGTGGAGTCTCCTTCACTGGAGACATTCAAAACCCGCTTGGACACGTTCCTGCACGATGTACTCTAGGTGGCCCTGCTCTGGCAGGGGGGGTTGGACTAGATGATCTTTCGAGGTCCCTTCTAACCCCTAGGATTCTATGAACTCAAGGTGGCTCAATCAAAAGCTGGACAGATGGTCAGTGGCTGGAGCATATGAAGTATAAGGAGAACTTAAAATAGTTGGGTTTGATCAGGAAGAGAAGACCAAAACCAGGACAAGCTGCTTGCTGTCTTCAAGTAACTAGTGCATGGTCATAGACAAGAGGTCAGAGCCCATTCAGGTTTACAGCAAAAGTTGAGAGGCAATGCACATAGATTACAGCAAGGTTTTGCATCATGAAATATCTACATACAATGAAAATTCTCCACCGTAAGGGCTGTCAAATACTGAAACATCTAGCCCAGAGAGAGTATGGAACCTCTGTCTTTTAAGAGTTTCCAAAATCGAACCGGAGACCTTTTAGCAACCTGATTTAGCCTTTCAACAGAGGATGGGCCATATGATTTCTAAGGCCCAACTCTGGGAATGCTTATATGACTATCAGATGAGCACACATATAGATATGCTCACATTAACTAATAATAGTTAATATCTCATAGGTATATATGTTTGATAGTGAAAATAATCAATGTAAATGATAGAATTTCCTATCATTCATTGTTCATTGTCAACTATTTATAAAACTTCATACATACGACATCCAGACAGAAACACTCATCTTTTAAAAATGTAGTTTTGCTGGTTTACAAGACATTAATATATTTTTTACATTTTACATTTACATTTTATATTTTTATTTTTATATTTATTTTATATTTTTACATTTATATTTTACATTAAAGTTCTGCCATGAAATTGTCTTGTTATCTAAAAATATTTCAACTAATTTTTAAAGGTGTATCAAGACAAAATGTTCAGTACCTCTATGACTCATTTGTTTATACTAAACATACATAAACTAAATCAAAAGGCCTTAATCTGTTGCAACAAAATTAATTGCTATTATCTTTTTTTATTACTGAAGCTAAATTTTGCTAGGGTGTGTGTGGGAGAGAATCCATTAAAATATATTCCTAAAATCTAAAATTCTTTTTGTATGTATTTCTTTTTTAAGCATAGTATTTTGGCTTTACGAAAATGTATTAAGCTTCTCCCATATTTTTGCTTTTAATAATTTTCAGAACTGTCACCTGAATATGAAACTGCAGATTGCGTTGTTAATTTGGTGCAGAGAACAATATGAGACAGAACACTTAAATAAAAGGTAAGGTACTCAGTGCTCCACATTCAGTTTCACTCATTACTAACACTTACCCTATCAAATAGTATTCCTATACTAGATGATGATTCCTTTTTTGAGTAATAGCAATGGAGCTACAATTTTAGAATGGCTTTTTCCCCTCTGGTGCAACTGTGAACTCATGCATCATTTATATTCTTTTGCACTAGGTATAATACACTGTAACACAATTGGATTTACTGGTGCTAGACAGACGAACTCCTAACCTTTAATGTCAGCTGCATTAGCATATAATTTCATATCTATTTTCTCTAGATTTATCATTTCACCTTTTACAGTGCACAAAGCTAATGTAAGTTCTGCTGATACCCCTGAAAACTGGTGAGGTTATTTTATTTCTAACCTTTGTGAAATGGCAATGTGCTCTTCAGAAGACCTAGAAAACTAAACTGAAATGAATGTACTCAGTAATTTCTCCTAATTTCTGGTTTTGTCTCTATTTTTCTCTTTACTATTCTTTTTCACACATCTTCTTTGTTCCTTCCCCATTCCCTTTTTTAAAAAGCATCCATTTAGGAACTGTTGAGATGAGAATTAATTTCAGAGTCAAATATAAAACTGCTTGCTTGGTTTCAATTATATGTCAACTGAAAGCAAGGCAAACATAATTTTAAAAATTACATATTTTCAGATGTGTTGTCTTGTTAGACCAACTGTACCAGTGATTCTCCTTAAGTATTGACACTGCTAAGTGTGATTTTCAATCTTTACATGTGTTGAATACATATATATTCATCCAGTCTGTGTCATATGTGTTAGTCATCTTTTTAATTACATTTGATGGGGTGCTAGTTTTGTTTCAGCAGTCTCCTCAAACTGGTATTGTTTCCTCACTTTCCATCCTTGTTACAAGAGTTCAAACACATTTCAAATTATTCAAGCCTAAAATTCCTGTTTTCTTCAACACTATGCTTTATCTCATCAGAAATGTAGAGAGGCTTCTAGAATACGCTCTGTATCTTGGAAAATCAACGGTAATCTCCTTTATTTACCTATTTTATATTACTGCTCTGGTTGTCTATATTAAATTGTGGTAGAGAATAGTAAAGTAAGATTAATGGATCCTCTTGCAATATACACAGAGGCAAAGAAGGTGTTTAGCAAATCTGCCTTCTTCATATCCTCTTTCACCATGGCACCCACCTCATTCAGCAGTGGGCCTACACTTACTCCAGTTTTAGTTTTATCTGCTATGTATTTGAAAAAGCCCTTTCTGGTGTCCATTACCTCTCTTGCTAGGTTTAATTCCAAGGAGGCTTTAGATTTCGTAGTTGCCTTTCTGCATTCTCAGATACCAGTCTTATATTCCTCCCTTTTACCTTTGTTTTAGTCACTAGATGATTTTTCAGTTACACCAGACTTTTTCCTCCTCCCCTGTCCCTGTGAATCCCCTTTGAAGTCCACCTTTCCCTGGCTCCTCACTGCACACTCTGTACCCTCAGATGCAGGTTCTCAGCTTCCCAACCACGACTCCTTCAATCCCTACATCCCAACTTTTCCCCACCAGAGCAGGCTCCGCAGCTCTCTCTCACAGTTCAGCTTATTATGATGAAAAGAGTTTACAATCCATTAATTACCTTTGTAGTATCACTGATTCATTTAACAATTAAACATGAGAAACTTTACAAAAAGAATGAAATATAGAATAATTTTAGAAGTAATCTAATAACAGAATAATATTTAGAAATAATTCTAAATAATGTAAAATTCTGACAATCGGACAAAATTATATCAAAGTCCTTTTAAATACCTTTAACTTCTTTGTCATTCTTGAACCATCTGATATCAGCTGCTGGTTTACTACCAGATGTCTTGCAAGTTAGCTGCATCCTTTCTCCCTCCATCACTGGTGAGGTAAATCCAGTAATTTGTGGTTTCTCAGGAACACCTAACAGGCAAACAAGCAAAATGTCTCTCATAGTGTCAGCTACTGCCACAAATATATGACCAACTTAAAGTTCACTTCTTTATATGCTCTACATTCTGGAAACAGAATAATGAGTTCCTTGCCTTCTATCAAAATTGAATGTCAGTGAATCCTGCTTCCTACTGCAAATAAACTGTCAATCTGAACTGTAATTGATTCTAAGGAATTAAAGAAAACAGAAATTATCTAGTTTTCTAAGGAAAATAGGCTGTATTTAAAATTTTTTTTTTTTACATATATTCCACACGCACATCTAATTTGACCTGGTATTATAAGTTTTAATCTGGTCTGCACAGCAAGCAGGGTGTCAAAGTATATTAGAAGTACAGTTGTGAAAATAAAAGGTTGCTGGCAACAAAAAGCCAGTTTGGATACAAATCCATAGAAAAGGAGGGCTGATAATAAATATCAGTTGTTTTTACAGAGAATACACAAGTAAAAAACTTACAGGCATAATCATAATTCCAGTGTCTATGGTTCATTCTTCAGCTGAATCAGGTTTTTTGTATGAACATGACATACTACACACATAATTCTAAATTTGGAAGTAGCTGTTTTTTAGTGAACCATATAAGATTTAAAAAAAAAAATTTAAAAATTAAGAGGATTTGGAAAAAAATGATCCCTACATCTATAAATCCATTTGACTTCCAAAACCAAAGAAAAAAATTATAATTTTAACCAGTTTTATAAGTTATACTGATTACTGCAATTTTAAATCTCTGAAAATGTCATTGTCATAACTTGCCTCTGCAGCCCTTTGATGCATTCATATTTAGTGGCTAGATAAAGGGATCAGTCACAGTAATTGATCCTGTGCCCTGTATTTCACAATGGTTTGTTTATTTTTCTTTTCCAAAATGACAGATCATGTACATAAAAACCAAGCAGCAGTACTTACCACATAGTACCTTTCTGTAATAAATCTGCTCCTCTTAGAGGACAGAAAATGTCTATAATACCTTAACACTTAAATCTATAACACACCAGTCAATGAAGAGATTATTAGTACACAAAAACATAGTTTATCTGATTAAAACATGTAATAAATTTCAATGGAAAATATCCCCTTCTCAGACAGAAAGTATTCCAAGGGTTTGTAATGTAATTTTGAAATAGAAAATTACAAATATTAAATGAAAAAAGGCATCTTCAACCTCGCAGCTTTCTTCCTTGGAAGGTAAGTGGCTGATGCTCAGAAAATTGCATTAAGCCCTCCCCCCACGAAGAAGATAAAACTAAAAGGACTTTTCTGTGTCTGTCTGCCACTGAGAAGGTATAACTGGTTTCTGTCGTTTAGATCATGAGATGCCCCTCTGTAGAAAAGAAAATTAACCACAGGCAGTTGTTATTCCAGAATATTCTGCTTTGATTGGATATTGTTTTGTCCTTAACAGCAAACTTGTGAAGATTTTTGTAAAACAGTCTCAGAAGGACTGAAAGGGAGATGTATTTCATTCCTATGCACAAAACCAATTCCCTGGCTGGATTAATGTGACTATTACTGGCACAGAGAACATCTTACATTAGTCCTATTAAATTCCACTGTCTTCCTGTCTACCTATAAAAATAAAACAAAAAGAAAGGAAAAGTCAAGTTCAGGGACAGAAATGGGAAAAAAGAATAAAAATCAATCTCTAAAACAATAAAACCTTTTAGGTACGCAGGTGTGTTTCAATGAACTATAGCAATTTCAGCTGATTGGGCTACTGACATTCATAGAATCATATACAGCTTCGAGCAGAAACTTTATTTTGTGGGCATCTCTCAAAATCTATTTCTTTTCTATGTGTATCTTTAACCTCTGGGGAAAACAGCAGAGCATTTTAGAGGCTAGAGCATAAATGAAGCAGCAAACCCAGTGAAAATATGCACATTACAGCCAAAAAGGAAAGCAGAATGAGCCAAGACAGTTCACAGCTGAGGAAAAATGACAAAGCCCTGAAGCCTGCTTGATTTCATGCTTTCTGATTTTCTCCCCTTTGCCCTATACAATACATTGTTAGGAGATGAACACATGCCCCTTCTTCACACTTCTGGTGCTTGGGATGTAGAGGTTGAGCCCATTTTATGGAGCCCTCATATTTGTGTGCTCCCTAATTCATTATCCTGCCACAGAACAAATGAAAAAAGGCATGTTATATTTCAGTACAGAAATACAAACAATCAACTACAGGAAAACAAGATCTGACATTTTCATGTATCTTCTTCCAGGCATTAGAAAAGTTCATTCTTATCACAATTTGCCAAAGCCTAAGAAGTTTAACACTTGTTCCTCTTGGCTCAGCTATTTATACTTACCGAGAACTGTAAGAAAAGCCTTGGAAGTTTTGACAGGCATAGTAAATAAAGAGCAGGTGTACTGCCCTTCATCCGACAGAGACACATCACTGACACTGATACTCAGTTCATGCCATGAAGCTCGGACCAGCTCAATTCTGTTGTCCCTCAGAGCTGAAAAACAAAAAATTCATGTTATAAGGTAGGAATTGGAACACTGACAAAGCATGGCATGTCATACAAGAGGTTCTATAAGGCAGGACAGTGAAATCACACCCTAGAATACAGGAATATCGACACAGCTGTCTTTAGGCATAGTAGTTTCTTCTCTCTGTGAAATAAAACACAGGCGTGCACGAAGTTTATGGATAGTGTACTGAGTGACTTACAATGCACATAAACCTATAAAGAAGGGATTTTAGTTACCTTTGATCTTCATTTGAAAAAAAAAAAAAATAACATTGACTATGATTTCTGCTCCCTAGCAGCTTTGCTCAGTACCTAAAATAGGTCCTTTCTAAAATTATTTTTTTCCGTGTAATAATAAATGTGGGCAAATATTGAGAATCCTCTTTCACTTCCTAGCAAACTGCATTTTCAGTTGAGAAGTCTAACACTGCATAGCTTGCCTACAGACTTTTTTTCCCGTCTATTACTACACATATTGAACAGGAATATCAGATTTCTTGAGTGTTGTAAGGGTATTTCTTATTACGAATATATTGAAATTTTCACTTCCACTTGAAAATGTAATACATTTAAAGTTTTTAGTGGCTTTATTTTTTTTAATCATGATTAAAGATCTCATTATCTATCAGAAAATACTTCCTAATAATATTTTTTTTTTGCATGAAATCACTGAGGGAAGAGCAGGAGGGAGATCTTCTTCAATCAAAAAAGTCACTTTAGCTGATGCTTTAAAAATTTAAATAATTTAAAGCTTATATTTAGATTAACCCACATTTTCTATTTATAAATGTCAAGAACATTCCCAGAAAACATTGCATTTCTCTGGAGTAAGGCTGTTTCAGAAAACTACACATATTAATTGACACTTTCTACAGCACAGAAATGCAAGTATCAGAAATAAGTAAGAAAAAGCAGTAAAAACATTGATTAGGCAGCATTTTCCTTATTGTCCTAAGTAAGCAATACAAAAGCCTAGATAACTCAGAAAGTTTTACTGTATACCTCTAAATTAAAAACTTTGACCTGGAAGTATTTGAATATTCAGTGAGTCTCATTTTACAGGAAGCCTCTGAAAGTCAAAAGGAAAATGGGACTACTCTAATTACTGGGAGAGATTTACTTTGATTTGTGAGAAGAACCAAGATGCTCAAGTCCCAGTTGCTGTTCTCATTCATCTCTTTCTGAAGTCCTCAAAGATTCTTGTATTTGTTTCTTCTAACATTTATGTCTTCCAGTGATAAAAATGAGCTTTACTGTGGTTCTTTATTACTAAAACTAGATGTTTCTGCCGCACTGTAAGGCTCTCCAAGTGTTGTCAATACAGGAAGATTTACACCAAAATAAGCAGCTGCAATGAAGATTCAGCAGAAATGTCACTTGAATTTGTTGTCTTTTAAAGCTGCCACTTAGGTTTTTTTTTTTGCAGCAATCTCAAGATGAATTTGGTTATTTCAGGGTAGGCCAGCTAAAGCTTGACTTATTCTCTGCAAGGTCTGATGCCTGAAAAGTGACAGCTTAGGCAGATCTACCATATAAGCGTGCCATGAGATGCTCCAAGGCACAGCAAAGTGCCTGAGATTGTGCATAACAGACACATTCCAAACATAACTGAGACATCTTCTGGCAAGGACAGCAATAAATAAACAATTATGTAGTATATAATGTAAAGTGCATACGGAAAATAGGTGCAATGTTAAAGCAAACAGGCAATCAAAACAAAAGCCACAAAATTAAAAGCTATGCTTATACAAATATGCTAACATAACAGCCAAGGAAAACAAGTTCAAGAAAACAAAAAGTCTATAAAAGCAAGCTTCTACCAACCCAGAATAGCAGGCAAAGCTAAAGACTGTGGCTTTACTAGCCAAAAGTCCTCAAAAAAAATGAAGCCACTCCTATCTCTTGATGAAGCAGAATTCATGCCTCAGCTATTCAATTCTAGTCAGATGCAAACTGAGCAGACATAAGAATGGTATTTTATTTCACATTAGTGACCTTTAAAAAAAAAAAATTTAAAAATGATCAAGGGCTTCCAAATGGTTTGACAATCACCACACCCATATATATAATTTGGAGGAGAATACAGGAAACACAAAGAAACCCTCAGCACCCCATCATTTGAAAGTAGTGATTTTTGCCTCCCCTTAATCAGAATTCCTTTTAAAAAATAATGCCGTTCATCACCTTACATCATATTTTATTTTGCTATAATTTTCAATTGCTACTGCTTCATGATAAAGATTTATGTAGCTGTTGAAATATTTTTCCTATAGTTGGGGCAATGTGAAGACTTTCATGCATGGAAAAGAACTGTAATGAACTCGACCAGGGCAGAAATGGTCTACAGACGATGCCAACATATTCTTTCAATCCTACCGGTAGAAAAAAAAAAAAAACAAACCCTAAAAAACACACGACCTTCCCCAACTACATCTCTATTGCTACCCTCTCTGATTTCCTCCCCTGCACACCTTTTTTAACCTTTGTATGACATAGAAACCTTAGCTCAGCCAGATTTCTGGAAAACTGGCAAAAACAACTAGTGATCAAGAGCTGAGATCAGATATTCTGTGTTTCAGCCTGGATTGAGTTTTTATTGAAAGAACAGGAAAAAAGAAAGAGCCCTGCAAAAAAACCTGCAAGTAGCACCAACATAATACTCCTTTGCAGAAAATCTGTCAGAAACATTTCTTTAAGTTTTAAGTCTAAATGCAATTATTATCTGTGCCAGTGATTTCAAACATAAGCATCTGTAAGCATTTCTCTCGATGTCAATTTGCAAACAAACCAAAACTACTGCTATTGCTCAGACAAGGTTAGCACCCACATGGAGTCTTGTTAGAACCTTTTTCTCAAACTTTATTCCTACATCTCTGACAATATGCTTATCTGTATCTCTTTAGAAAGACACCAATTCCTTCTATTAAATTTATACCTGCGATGGAGGCCAGAGCTGGTTTGTTTCCATTTTCTGTGTTAGGTATATTTTGCTAAAACAGTAAAAGTGGATGAGAGAAAACATGTCTGTCTAGCATCCTAGCCCTGGCTCCTGCACCCTGGTCAGGAGGAATCCTCTGGGAGCAAATGTGGCATTGGAGGTGCCAGAGGTACCTCTAGTAAGCTTGCAGTCTCTGGGTAAGAGACTGAGTGGAGCAGCAACGGGTGGCAGAGTAAGCCCTTGCCAAGCCTGGCAGATGGAGTAAAGAAGCTTGTGGAGCCTGAACAGAAGCCAGCTACTGAAAGGTATTAACTAGCAAGCAAAAGCTTAAAGGAGAACACATTCTCCTCAGGTGGATGGGAAGGAAAGTTATTTACTGTACTCTGTATTTTATCCTTCTAGCAGATCTGAGTTCCACTTGTTTATAAAGGGATCTCATCTGGTTCACTCTTCTCTATTTAAAGGACATGAGCTTTGAAAACTTACTCTAAGCTTCTTGATCTTTCTTTCTTTGAAGTCAGAATTGCCCCAAACAAGGCAATTTTACCACAAGGATCAAGCCAACTCGAGGTTCCACCACAGTAGTTTAAATAAAGCATCATAAAGTAAAATATAAAATGTTGTCTCTTGTTTAATTAATAGCTGAAAACAAAAAGTAGAAAATGTATGGAGACTTTCTGCATGAATATGGAGTTTGATACACATTAATAAACAGATTTCCTATATACTGAAATGCCCATGCATAGCTCAATGCAAATGTCAGTAAATAATTCCCAATAAATAATTTCCAACAAAAGAAAACGAGAAATACCAGGCTCCTCTTTCAAGTGCCTTGTACTGAAACACAGCTGCTGTGTTGTATTTGGGTGATAGTATTTATTCCCTCACTCCTAAAGAAGGTAGTACTAATAGCTCCATTTGTATTCCATGGGTAGTTTCTGAGTACTATTTATTAGTTGTTTTGTGGTAGAGAACAGACATTCTAGGAGAGCAAAGAAAGCTTTGTCCTTAAAAATTCTACAAGCTCCATCCTCACTTGACTGTCATGGTTCCCTAGCCCACTCAGAACGTTCTCTGGAAGCTTCCCCATTTTTCCATTTCACTTTGTTAGAACTTAATAAGAACTTTTTGGCCTCTTTCTGGGGTTTTTCACCTACGTTCCTGAGTTGTTACCTTATCATTAGTTTGCATAACTACATTTTTCATGATGCAGTGAGAGTAAACAAGCAGAATATGTATTCGGCTTCTGGGAAATAAGCCTGTGTGAAAACTGTAACTGTAAAGAAAATCACCACTGACACCTCCTCCCCAGGTTCTTATGTTGTAAGCACTTTAAAAATGCAACACGAAATACAATCACACAGTAAATTTCAATATAACCTAGTATGTTATTTCAGCTTTGTGTAATTTCCAGGCATATATGATGCAGTTAATTTGCAAAGTATGAAATAACTATACATAAAATACTTATTCCTAAGCAGACACACTTAGCTTACTTTATTTTTCATTTTTTTTTCCGTGGAGAAGATTTCCTTTCTGAAAGCTTTCTGACACAGAAACAAGCAACCTTGGCAATTTGCATAACATACATTATTAGGAGTAAAAGAGCAATGTATTTCAGCCACATTAATTAGAAATTTTTGAGATTATGACCATTGCAATAAACTGGTCACTTCTCTCACAATCATAAAAAGCTACATTTTTTGCACAAAACAATATAACGATCATGTGCAGGAATGTAGTGAAATCTTGCCATAGGTATTATATCAAAGAAACTTAGAAACTCACACTGTTCTGGGAGAAAATCCACATTTCATACTAAGTGGAAAACATAATAGCATCCCTAATCTTATTTCTGCAAATGACTGCATCTTAGTAGCATTTGGTGTCATACATTTGAAAAATAGGTAAAAAACAAACAAAACCCCTGAATCCTCTAGAGTAATTTGCATATGTTTTGACAATACTAACTTGACATAAGCTTCCATCCTGGGATTCACACAACAAATTTTTCTTCCTTATGTTAGAGTTGTTCCCTCTATCATGGGAATAATGTAACCAGTAGTTGGAACCAGGAAGATTTCTGATACTCTAGAGGTCAAGCTAAGCTCCCACAAATTTAATACTTATGAAACTGAAACAATCCCTCTGAATTTCAGATTCCAAGCTTCTGAATGCAGAATCATCAAATCCACAATAGATTTCAAGGGAGTTATATTTTGTCTCATATATACATATATATATATACACACACATGCTTAGATACCCTGTAGAAGGCTTTTTGCTTTGTTCCTGATTAATTTAATATACGAACATGCCTACAGGGACAATCTACAGCATTTGCCAACAGTTGTGCATCAAATCTGTCAGCTCACAGACTGCCACCGGGGAAAATAAAAAAAGAAAGGGAGTAAATGGGAAAAAGCCCCAAACCTATTACTGTGGTTTTGTGTCTACTCATCTCAGCCTTCATACTCTTTTTCAAGACATTTCAATTTTCTTTAAAGAAATAATGTACTCATTTGTCTGTTGGTGTATTAACAGCTTGCCCATTTACAGATGATATAGTTATTCTAGTGGAGCCTTACCTATCTAGTAGGTTCTTGCATGGTATCTGAACTCCTAGTATTTTAAAATCGATCAATTATTTGTATGTAGAAAGAAAGTTCTTTTTCTTCCCCTTTAATTTCCAGTCAGACAATTTTATTACTTTTGTACAAGGAGGGATAAAAGGCTAGGGTGGCAGTTTGGATATTTAGCAACCAGGTTGGCTATTTATGTGGTGAGGCCATTTTTTCTTTTCACTGGAAATGAACTGCTTAGAATTGTGTCTGTGAAACTGTGGCTTCTGCTCTTATTAGCTGGTCATGACTCCAATGCAGCCCAAAGGTCAGAAAGCCAGATTACCTTTTAATTAGTCTGGAGTCCTGACAGATTTATGAACTGGGACAGAAACATTGAAACTGAGTTAACTTTCACAGGTACTGCTAATATAGAGGGAAAAATACTTCCTAATATATCTGGCATTTCTATGCAACCTATTAGATTGATTGATGTGTACCACTGAACCCCTTTCAAGATGACATAATTCCCATGTAAAGTTAGCAGGAATAACAAAAATTGAAGGTCACAATACTGTGGACAGATCTTTTCTATCTGTGGAACAGTATTTTGGCCAATTTGAAGATATTTGGTGATTTTTTCATCATTAGGAAGTGATTAGTAGCACAGATGAGTTCAAATAGACATTTCAAACATCATATTTCACTGTTTTGTGTCAGCTGTGGATACTTCACTGAACTTTACAATCCATTCATGTACTTAATCAGTTCAGGGCATCACCGAGTTTTGTAGAAGGTGCTAAGTAAGGCTTTTGAAATGGAAGATGATAACAGTCCTTGGAGATTAGTTTTACTTTCATTCCAGTGCATTTCTATTTCTCTTTAAGCCCTTCTAAAGCACTTGGTAACCAAAAGGAAGAAACAATAGGGTCAATAGGAACACACTTCTACCTCTATTCATCTGGTCAGCTTGTACTTTGTGCTTCAGCTTGCATTCTGCTAAGAAAGGCTAGATGGTTTTCATCTGAGAAATTCTATCAAAATATTTGATTATCTTATATAGAGAACAATGCTGAACAGCAAGCCTTTCTCCTTGTTAAATTCTTCAATTTTTTTGCTTATTGGATAATGCATATTTCAAGGAGCAAAGCAAACTCCTGTCATCAGAAAAGGTACTGACAGTCTTACTAGCAAAGGCATCTTCTCTGTGCTTTCTTTACTGCTTTGAAAAGGCCAGAACTTGTTTGAACAGTGTTATCTATTATTTATCAGGGTGGGTTTTATTTAAAGAACAGCCTTAGATGCTTATGAGGAAAACCCTCACAGCAAGGTAATTTCTTCAGGGAAATTACAACAGTTCTGCATTTCTTGCAATTTCTATAAAACAAAAGCAGTTTAAGGTGACTTACGATGACTTAAAATCTTGAATACATCTGCAAGCAATCAAGAGAGGGCCACAATGATCATATGCCCACCATGAATTAAATAAATACACTAAAACCTTCCTGTGTGCCAGATTTTCTGCACTAAATGACATTTCTCTTACAATAATTTTCTGTATTTCTGTATAGTTTGTCTCTTTTTTTCAGGGCATTCAAGAAACAGGACAACATGCAAAAATAGAAGAACTTGCCTTCAATAGTTGTTTAAAATGCCTATTTCTGGTATTAAAGAGAAATTGTACTTGTCTTTTGATTATCAAAGGATGACATTTACTATCTTAGAGGGTGTGAGGGCTTCCTCACTTTTAAATCAGAAATTTAAGTTTCAAATCCTTCCAAAACATACAGGTTTTGAACTCTGAAGATGGGCATTTTATTGTGTTGGAATAATGTTTAATGGTAACTCCAAAAAATGAAACAAAATTCACATTAGCCAGGATAGTAAGTCCTTGTCTTACATGGACTAATCATCTGGTTCCATCTGCAATGAGGAATTGCAAGATCCACTACAATGCCAATGGAAATGGACATGGGCCACAGCATGGTAGTCTAAAAAAAAAACTTTAAAAAAATTATTTCTCAAATATGCAAATGCAAAAATTAAAATTGCAAAATTATCTGGCAAGGTTAGAATCACTGAGGTTGGAAAAGACCTCTAAGATCATCAAGCCATCATGAAGTCCAACCATCCACCCTACAACCTCTAACCACGAAGCCATTCACTGTAGCACCTCATCTTTTACCCTTCTTTTGAACACCCCCAAGGATGGTGCCACCACCACGTCCCTGGGCAGCTTGTTCCAATGCTTAACCACTCTTTCTGTGAAGAAACCTTTTCTAATATCCAACCTGAACCTCCCCTGGCAGAAAAGAGTTGGACAGAATTAAAGTTGGATGGAATTAAAATAAATGAGATTCAATAGTTAAAAGTAATTGGTAAAACTGTAATCTTATGTACCAAATTGGAGACTGATATTTTGAAAGCAGTAATGCAGGAAAGAAGCCCTGAGGATTATAGAGGAAATTATTTAACTAAAAGTTCAAATGCAGCAACACTCAAAAAGATGAATCCTATTCTGGGTTGTAATGATACTGGCAATTATGGTAAAAGCAAAAAAATAATGCTACAATATTCCAAAACTGCATATATCACACTGTGTCACATATTGTAAATTACAGATAGAAACAGGCCCTCAGTTGGGAAGGCAATTTCTGAAGGTCTACTAATGGAATACTGCTGCATAAGTAATAATAACAAAAATGAAAATAACATAATGGAGGCCTGTAATAACAGCCCACACCTACCTAAGAAAATACTAATAGAAGGTAGAAAGATATTTATTTTTCTTCAGTTTTTAGGGTAATACTGAAAATATGAAACAGTATGCTTCAAGCCAAATGAGAGTTCATTGTAAGAGAGAAACATTAGATAATTAAATTATTGAAGTAAAAGGAATAAATAAATCCTAAAGCTTTTGCAAACTAAGAAAAAGCACACTGATTTTCCAAATTTTTTCTCATAATACTGATACTATTATTTTGTTCACCGTACTTAAATGATTGCTGATCAAGGCAGAGTTGAGTTTAAGTAACAAACAGCACAGAGTTCTGCCAAGACAGTCTACATATTTTGAAGAAGATCAGTTACAGTATAGTCACTTTTTCCTCTTCAAAAGACTGCCTTTTCAGTCACTGTTGGTGACCCTTTGCATTTGCTTTCGCCAGCTTTGGATGCAAGTAATCCTGGAGGTCAAGGAACACAGAACATCTTGGAAAGATTTTACACTCTTAGCAGCACTGGAAATCCAGGTTCTCCATAAACCTGCCCATGTGCAGAGTGTTTTTCATATTCTTCTGCAGGTCACCATGTTTTAAGAAAGCTGCAGTAGTGCATTATGCCTGTATTTCTCTAACCTTGTAGATGGTGGCATTACAGTGCTGTTCATTCACTATGTTTCATGATTCCATCATAGTGAAAATGTTTTTAGTGGCAAGACTGAGTAATACTCAGGTAGAGTCATGTTTAAAATGTTTATAATATTGCCTCATATATAAATATATTAAATAATATAATAAATATAATGTTTATAATATTGCCTCATATTTCTTGGAAAGTTAGTCTTCTAAAGAGTGTGGTCCTGTTCATACAAATTATTCCAGCAGAATTTGGGGAGACTTTCTTACTTATAAATGATTTTTTATTATTTATGTCATTTATTAATGAGATCTCTATTTATGTGAGAGCAGCTATGAGATATCTGTGTTCTTTCTTTACATCTTGATCATTCAAGTAGCTACATAAATTAACATCATTCTTCCTGTAGCAGATGGCTACATTGGCTGGACATGCATCAGGAATACTCATGCATCCTAACTCTATCAAGAAGTCAGACTCCCTGAATTCCCACTGCAGTCAACAGCTTCCTTCAGAGGCCAATTAAGAACAGGTAACTTCCCCGAAAATATTAAAAAATCTAAACAAAACAGCAAAGAAATAATCAATAATTGATGAGTGTATCTGCAATCAATCTGGGAATTGGTTCCAGTACCAACATAAAGTCTAATACGAACATATATTTCACTATTGAAGATGTTAGTGCTGTTAGTGATGACTCACAGATTTCACCACTGAGGGAATTTAAATATGGAACAAAGTCTCAGGAGAGATAGGAGATGAGTCTAGTACAATTCCAGAGAGGATTCCCAAAAAGTTCTTTGGTGTTTTTAACATCTTATATGATAGAGCTCTTTAAATTTTTATTATGCCTCTCATATAGCCTAGCAGCAAGCAATCTGCTTCTCAGGCACAAGTACACAGATGTTTCCTCTTTTGTGGGATTTGTCTTAGTTTTCCAGAAGCAGGTGTGCTGGAAACTATTACTGAGAAATGCTCACAAAAACCCAGATAATTAAAGGATTTAAGAATCTCTCACACATAGAGAAGCTGAGAGACCTGGAATTGTTTAACGTGAAGAATAAGCAAATCATGCACTTAAGTTCATTGATAGCATTTACCCTTAATATCCAACATTTTTGGGGCCACTCACACAGACCTAATACACTGAGTATAGCAGAAGAAACTTGGCCATGCTTAACATAGATGTCTAGACAAAAAACAGCTGAAGGCATCCTGGCTTTTTCATTTTATAGAATCCTAGACTGGTTTGGGTGGAAGGGACCTTAAAGATCATCATGTTCCAACCCCCCCCTGTATGGGCATAGACACCTCCTACCAAACCAGGCTGCTCAAAGTCCCATCCAACTTGGCTTTAAACATTTCCAGGAAGGGGCATCCTCAACTTCCCTGGGCAACCTGTGCCAGTTTCACCACCCTCACAATGAAGAATTTCTTCCTAATGTCTAACCTAGGTCTATCCTCTTCCAGCTTAAAATAATTACCCCTTGTGCTACCACTACATACCCTTGCAAGCAAAAAGTACCTCTCCACCTTTCCTGTAGGCCCCTTCAGGTACTGGAAGGCTGCTATAAGGTCTCCCTGAAGCCTCCTTTTCTCTAGGCTGAACAACCCCAACACTCTTAGCCTCTCTTCATAGAAGAGGTGCTCCAGCCCTCTTATTGTCTGGACATCCTCTGGACTCTATCCAACAGCTCCACGTTCCTCCTGTATTGTGGGCTGGACACATTACTCAAGGTGGAGTCTCATGAGAGCAGAGTAGAGGAAAAGAATTACTTCCCTCGACCTGCTGGCCATGCTGCTTTTGACAGCCCAGGACATGATGCAAGCCTGATGCCATGTAGGCTGTCCCCTTATAAAAAACAAAACAAAACAAATAAATAAGCCATAAAACCCCAAAAAAACCCCCAAAACGCCCCCCCCCAAACCCAACAAAACAAAACAAAAAAAACAACCAAAAAGCCCCCCACAATATTTATTGCAGTAATTTTCTTTTTTTAAGATATGGGGATATCTACTCTTCTTGTTGCACCTTTCTGCAGTTCAAATTGCTGCAGCAGGTAAAGACATTAATCTGAAAAGCATATATAGAGAGTAGCTGGCATTTACAGCTACGTAGCTAGGGAGTGTTACTTACTGTTCACCCTGGCAAATGATTATTAATAATATTGGTTCTGACAGTGCACTTTTATTAACTGGTATGGTCTTAAAACTTACTCAGAAATGACCATAACTAACCTGTCTTCAGTTTATTACTTTTAAAGGATAAATCAGTATATCATTTTTGTCATATGAAAGGAAGCACTGAATATGTAAAAACAGTAAGGAATTGTTGCAGTGCACACTGTTTTCTGTGGATATTTTTATTAAACTGTAAATCAATTAATTATTGGATATACAGTCTAAGAAGAAATTTGGAATTTACTTTGTACTACTGAGTTGTATATAATGGTTCAAAAGTGACTTCTAGTTCTGCTTCACAAGCTGGCTGAGACACAGCACAAGCAAAGGAAGTATATGGCCTACAGGGCACTGAAAGTTACTATACTCTGTCTTGGGTTTGTCAATAAAGTGCCCGTCAAAGGACGTTAATTGCTCATTTGGATGATAATGTGTTCACAGGATCAGATATAATAAAGGGTGCTCTAGTAATAATCTGCAACACTTGACACATGAATGGTTTTGGTATCTAAACTATAATATCCCATTTTTAATTATACCATGTTCTTCACTCCTTCTCTCTCCTCTGTCCACTTGAAAGCTGATTCTCTTGAATTCTTTTTACCCAGCATTCAGCTACAATTTCCTCTTTTCCAGGCACAAAACTTAAGACCTCTTTTTTAAGAAGTATTGAGAAAAATTCAAAATCTGTTGTTTATACACCTGAATGTCCTTTTCCATCCTACTCAGCTCCTGGTAGACTCAGCAGTTCTGGAAAAAAAGTGCAGATAACAAACCCACTTCCTCTGGCACACAAAGTTTTAATACTACCACTTCTTTCTTCTGTTTTCGGTTTCACTTGTAAACTCAGTTTGCCAACTTCAATTTTTTTTCAGATACTCCTCTTGCTCTTCTTTAATAAGCAAGTTTCCAAGTTCTCCAACCAGAACTTGCTGATTTTATATTTAACTCTTTGCCTTTATTACACTCAATATATGCTTATCTTCCAATAAACAATATTTGTCCTGTGTCATTGATCCCATCCTTTCCTCATTCTTTATTCCTCTTACTCTTGATCCTTCTTTTTCTTTGAAATTTTTCATGACTGCACATATTTGTGCTTGTCACCAAAGCTTCAGATAAGTTGTCTTTGACTCTACTTGTTCCTCTTAGAATAACAGAATATTTTGGCTTAAAAGGGACCTTTAAACGTCATCTAGTCCAAGTCTCCTGCATTAAATAGGGACATCTTCAACTACATCAGGTTTTTCAGAGCCCTGTCCAACCTGCTCTTGAATGTTTCCAGGGATGAGGCTTCTACCACCTCTCTAGGCACCTCTCTCTCTCCTGCATTTAGTCTCTTCCTTTTATCCCCATCAATCTTTATTTGATTAAAAAAACTGTTGGCATCTCTCTTAGTAACACTTTTCCCATTTTCTGTAGTAAGTAATTTTGTTTCTTCTGTGTGATAGAAAATTTCTCCAGGAGAATGAGGCTGCTCAAAGAAATAAGAAAATAGGAATGGGCTAAACTAATTGCATATGAAACATCAGGAATACTGACTAGTAACTCTTTAAAAGTGAAGAGTACATGAAATTAATTTATTTTTTAATATTTACAAACATAAATTCCTAAGTACATTTTATCTGTTCACTAACAGAAGTGCAAAAATGTAAGAATTGCAAAAATGTAAGAACTGCAAAGTCAAATTACTTTACACTTATCAGCACCCTGAGCTGCATTAAGAAGAACACTGCTAGCAGGTCCAAGGAGATGATTCTTCCCCTCTGCTCAGCACTGCTGAGGGCATGTTGGAAGTACTGTGTCCAGTTCTGGGCTCAGACAGTAAAAGAGAGACAGGAACATATTGGCGTAAGCACAACATAGCCATAAAGGCAATTGGGGACTGGAACACTGGTTGTACATGGAGAGTCTGAGTGCTGGGACTGTTCGCCCTGTAGAAGTCTTAAGGGATATCAGTATTCATAAATACCTGATGAGGAAAGCAGAGAAGATGGAGCCACTGACACTGCACACTGACAGGCTGGGAGGCACTGGATACAAACTGAAATGTAGGAATACATCTTAACCATTAGAAAATACTGTGAGGGTGGTCAGACACCTGAACAGGTTGCCCATAGAGGTTGCAAATTCTGCATACTTGGAGATACTCAAAACCTGACCGGAGACAGTCTGATACAACCTGCCCTGTCTGAGCCATCTTGCACAAAGTGATGGGACAAGATGATCTCCAGAATTTCCTTCCAGACTCAGTTATTCTATGATTCTCTGATTCATACAGTTTTTACTTATATTATAATACTACAGAAAAAGAAACAAGCAAAAAAATCAAGCATTCCTTTTCTCTTTTTTGGCTTTTAAATTGTTTTCTTATAATGAACAACTGATATCCTGAATAGTATTCTGCCAAATTGTACTGAAAACAACTATTTGAGTCACAGTATCCATCCATAGAGATAAGTTATACCTCGCATTGTTAAAATGTTGACAAAATAATGTGATCTCCTCTGGAAATGAGTGCTGTGTTGAGTAAGCCCTTCCATGGACATGTCTTTCACCAGAAAAAAAAAAAAAATTGAACCCGTTGATTGCATGAGTGACAATGTTTCTAGTTAGGACACCAGAAAAGGAGGAGATGGAGAGAAGGGAGCCTGACAGATGTTTGCTCTGAGTACATATGGATGAGATCTTGAAAGCTCCAGGATTGTTTTCTAGGTGGCTCTGTACTTGTAAGATACCAAAAGCTTGAGTCCCCAAGAAAACCTTTTGAATAAACACTGCATTACAGCACCATGGTCAGAAATAACAATAACTATGGAGTTTTGGTATCTCTGGAGACTTAGATCTTTTGGAGTTAATGAAAAGACCAACAAATTACCTCTATACCTAGGGTTAATTTCCACATTGGAAAAGGAATTACTCAGTACTGCAATTTAAAATGTTTCTTCCTCAGACCAGCAATCCCATGGTACTATCAGGATTCAGTTGGAGGTAAAGAAATCTATTTAAGATAATTCCTAGTAGACAAAAAAATGAGTTCTATTATCCAGTTATCAAAGGTGCAGTCACAAAGTACCTGCAAATGCTGACTTACTGAATACACTTTTCAACCCTCCATGCTTTATAGACAAGTATCATACTGGATTACTTCATTTCTAATAAGTCCATTCTGAGAGTAGGAAAAAAAAATCCAAATCATATAGCACATACTAACACAGATTCACAGAATCTTGGTTGGAAAAGACCTTCAAGATCATCCAGTCCAACCATTAGCCTAAGATTGACAAGTCCTTAACTAAACCATGTCCCTGACTGCTATGTCTATAGGATCCTTAAATACCTCCAGGGATGGCTACTCCACCACTGCCCTGGGCAGTCTGCTAACCCTCAATAAAACTCTGAATTAAAAAACCCCACATAATAACTTTGTATGATAATGCTCATAGCTGATACTCTCCCTAGTGTTTCATAAATTTTCGACCTTCTTTGGAGATTTAATTTTCTATAGTTTAATCCTGGAAAGTAAGTGATTAAAACAAAGCAACCGTCCCTCACTGCCACCAAATGAAAAAGGAAAAAGAAAGAGGAAAAGAAAAGAACAATCAAACAGTTCTAGCACAGAAAACTACAATCCTATCAATTTAAGAATACCAGCAGATTTCATTTTAAAGCCAGGCAGAGGAGGGTAATCAGAGCTATACGGATTAATACTAACTCAAAGGCACAGCAAAGTTCTGTAGAAGACCATAGGGAAGCTCCTACTGTAAAATCTAGATCATGAGCTTTATATCAATAATTAGCAGAGTCTGCAACCAGACTGATCTCCCGGGGATGAAGATAAAACAAAATTCTCATATGCAAATCTGTCTTCCTAATTTTACCTACAGACATAAAACTTTTAGTGGTTAAAAGCCACAAAGGCAAAAAAAAACCTTTGTCTCTCTCCATAGCACTTTGGAGGATAAACTTCCTTGGAGACTGCTTAAATTCAGAGAAAGGGGAAGGAAAGACTGTGGAACTACTGGAACTACTTGAGGATCTAGCCCCAGTCTACCTATATCCAAGACAGAAAGCTACATATGAGCCTAGATATAACATTACTGACTGCGACAGACAAAGTAGAAGAGAATGATGATTATACTGCTCTGCAATGTGAACTGCTGCAGCCAAGTCATGTTCTGAAATATTCTACCAGTATAGTCACTGATCGTCCTTTTTAAAATTAAAGATATATTGTTCCCTGTGAAAATGAAATCAAAGAAAGACTTGACTCTGATCTGTACCCTTACGGAACAAATCAGATAATGGAAATCAAGTGTAATCTTGTAGTAAGGTGAGCTCTACTGGAATAAATTTGGCAGCTGAGACAGACTTGTCAAAAAGCCACTACAGCAACATCCAGGACGCTTGCTGGCACTCTTCATTGGTACTTGGTTTCTGATATTTCTGACAACTTATTAAGTAACAGTATCTAGCTCTACTTCTGCATGAACTACAGCAAACATCACAGGCATGAATCTTTGTCCCTAAGGAAAACCTTTGGGCACTGCTGAAACCTTTCAATTATGCAATCACAAGTACCTAGCCGAGTTGCTGTGCTCAAGTCTCCCAGGGTGTACAAATACATAAGGGCAAGTGCCTGAATTCTTCTGGGTCACTTAACTGCACAGGAAGTGGAGGGCACATCCTGTGTCTGCATAGGAGAAACTCTCAAACAAGGTGGTCCTCTTATTTATCAAACTGTAGTTTGATCATATGTTAAGAAGTCACCAACAAAAGCCAAGTGTTGACTCTTCAGTCTCCAACCACACCTACTTGACTATTTTCAAAAGCTAAACACCAGGCAAGATTCACTTTTATTTCAACATATAATAAGCAAAATAACTAAAGTTAGGTTCTGGGCACTAGGTATCAATGCACATTGCCATAGTCTATACAGATTACACAAGAGAGGTGTACAGAATGAACTTACCTAAATAAAGCTTTTTTGTTCTTGTTACTTGTAATGTTAATGCAATTGATACATTAATGTGCAAATTATGAAAAGTTCTGTATATAACAGAACTGATTATGTGAGGAAGAAGCTTATTTTTCTGTTTCCACTCTGGTGGTGTCACCGGGAAAAAGGGTGACAATTCCATGGCTGAAGTTAAAGACATCTCTCAGTCTGAAAAATTGATTCTAGCAACATCAACAATATACAATCTATATGGGTATGTGTATCAACTTAAAGGAAAAAAATGAGGAAAACAATCATTAAGACAAACAGCAGACTAAACTAAACTTGACAGGCTTGAGTGATGACATAATACCCTCTTACTCTGTGGTGGTGACACAGAAATGCCAAAGGACACAAAGCTGTCAGTCTTGTTGTTTATCTTCTATCTAAGACTAATAAAAGAAGGTTGGTGATTGACAGAACAGAAACAGGCACAGTCCTAGGCACACAGTTTGCACTCTGTTTGAAAAATGTATTGATGGTTTTGGGAGTGGCTTATTTCTTACTGCCTTTTTGGCATTACTTTCGCAATTTTTCACAAACTTTTAATATAACTTCTTTAAAGTAAGCATTGCTTTCTTAAATTAATTATTTAGAATGGCTGATAGAATGGCCCTAGAAATTTATTAACAGTATCAGTGTCTGGACAGGTGTCCAATTCAGTTACAAAGAAAACTAAGTTTTGCAAAATCCAATATCATGGTCAAAAATGGAATATTATCAAACATTTGTATTTTTAACTCTCTCAAAAAATAAAAACTAAATCCAACTATGTCAGCTCAGAACTACTAAAAATGGAAAACAACAGGTCTCTAGAGAGCACAACAATGAAGCAGCACCATTTAATTTTAGTACACAGATCTTGTAAGGCAGGTAAAGCTACAAAGAAAGCAAACAAGGAACAGCTTACATAGTGAAGCTCAAAGTGACTTATTTGGTTATTATTTGGTTATTGCCCCAATTATTCTGTAAGAAGCAGCTGGTAGAAAATATCCTGAAATGAACTAAATATGCTTCAGAGTTCTGCAGAATAATTCAGTGAGGAAGTCTGTGTTATTAAAATCATAGGAGGTAGCATTTTCTGAATATTTCCTTAAATAAGAGTGTGTGTGTTCACATGAGGATGCAATGCCTGTAAACCTCAAATTATTCTGCTTTATTACTCAAGAACCTTGAACAATTGAAGAAGGAACCCTAGAGTCACACTGCCCTGCAACTCATTCCTTTCTCTGGAGGAGCTACACAGGCCTGATTTACACTTCCTCTCATACAGAAAATAACACTGAGAGGCACAATACTGAGAAGCAATATGTGTTTCCTCCTAAGGCTACCCCGCTATCCTGCATAGACTGGTTGTATGGCTGAGAAACACATGATCTGCTTCTGCTTTGGGTCCAGGTTTGTTGTTTGACCCTGTCTGGAGTCACTTTAGCCCAGCAGGCCTATGCTTTCAAATCCCACACAGTGACTTTTCCTTCCAACTAACATTTGCTGTAAAGTACCACTAGGTACCTGAGAAAAATGGAGATTCAGTTCTCCTTCCAGAGTGGAAAATATTCCCTTTCTTGACACAGAAATATAACTTAGCTGAGTTTCTACTACTCCATTCATCTTGGAGTTACAGAGTGTTGGTGCAGCAGAAGCTGGGACAGAAAGAAAACCTTTGGCTGGAGCAGCTGAACGGAACTGGCATTTCTATATGCTTTTTAAGTCCCTCCATTTTAAGTCCACACAATTGCCACCATGGCATTTGATATAGAAGGTTCAATTCTGACCTTCTCACTGGCTACTAAAAAGTACAGCTTCCCTTCCCCTACTTGAGTGGCTTTGACTGATGACAAATATATTTTCCAAGTTTCAATAAATCATTTTGCTTTAAAGTTGAGCTTTGGCAGTATATTTAACACTGGTCAATGTAGGCACAATGAGTCATAAAGTGAAGAAAACTCCCCTCTCTTTCCTCTATTACAACTGCATTACAATGCATTTATATATATAATCATAAGACATGTGTCAGTGTACACCACTGTGCTACAGGCCCGTCATTCCTGCTGTTAAAATTATTTGTCTTTGGATCATTCCTCAGTACCTGAATCTGCCCCAAAACTCAGAAATGCACACCCTAGCACGTCTTATTGCTTTGGTAATATGGAAGACCGCTCTAGCCAGTGAACTTCACAGCACATTTCCAGTGATAACAGAGTATTTTATTGTTATTTCAGGTGCAGAAATCTGCCAATATTTCGGCCATCTTGTCTTCCTTGGGGCAGGATAAGAATAAAGTATGTGAATGAAGTACATGAGTGGAATAGAGGCTTTTTATATTTGCTGAAGTGTGCATTAGCTGAAATGCTTCTCCTTATCACAGTATAGCTCTTAGCTTTCTTAAAGAGATCAGTTCCTTTTAAGAGCACATCCTTAGAAATTTAATATAGAAGTAATTACATTTTATTATGAAAAACTGTCCTTTTGTCTGCATTTTTTGTTCTGAAAATAGAGACTTCTTGCCATTGTTAAAAGTATAAAAAAAATCTGATAACATTGCATTGTTTCAGCACGATATATTTAAAGTGGTAGCATGATACATATACTGTCATTTAAATGTACAGCCACAATACCATGTCATTACTCTCCATGTCACACTGTAGTGAAATCCAGCACAATTAAGGGGAGGCATTTAAACAAATTTATGGTTTCAAGGGCAGCCTAAAAACCTTGCAAGACAACCTGAAAGCACCATGTTCTTTATACCCTGATGTCAGCCTCCTGTCAAAGTAGTTTATTCCAGCTATGAAAGAATGTGATCTTGACCGAAGTAACAATGAAGGGAAGCACTCAGTCAGAACTGCTCAGCTGGAATTCCTACTCTAACACATTCTTTGTTGTAAACAGCTTCTCAGATGACATTGAATAAGTTAAGTTTCTACCTCAAAAATTTAAATTCTGAGCCAAAGTAACATCCTTATATCTTTACAACAGTAAAAATGGAAATCATGCTCACACAGCCACATGTCACACCCTGAAAAAAAGCACTGGGAAGAGCATAGCTCTTAGCTGGACTAAAAGGCTTTGAGAAAAATGAGGCATGAGCAAAATACCTAGGAGGCACAAACAGTAGATGATTATCTCAGAATTTATACCAGCCTCTTCTCAGCCTTTGATAAACCAGGTTAACTTTTTACCTTCTACTCCCATTTCAGAAATGCAGATGACACTTACAAGCAGCATGGAGATACTGAAATCAATAATATATAAGGTATTCAGTGGAAAAAGCTAAAGAACATAACTTCTCATTATATTCAGAAAAATAAGTGACATTCCTAATTCAGTTCTTAAAATTATAGTATCATTAATAAAAGCATTCATTTTGAACCAAATATACTACCAGTTCCAGAGCTAATCAGGAAAAAAATAACAGCATTACAACCATCTCAGAGCTCTATATCTTATTTTCTCACAGGTAAAAATATGAAGATGGAGGACAAAATATAGTTTAGCATATTTTAAGGATTAGTAAATCTATATTTTTTTCTAGTAAAACCTGGGACTAGTTTCCACATCCCAGAGTTTCTTGGGGAAAATCTAGAAACGTATATTCCATTTTTCAACATTCTGTGCCTGAACAGAGCAATATACTGCAACTGCCACAGATTTGCATGGTGTTCACAAACCTGAGCAATCCATCTGTACCCTGTGGACCAGCTGTCCTCTGCTCCCCAGCCATTAACAGCAACATCTCGTATAAACACAGCCCCAGAGAAGAGATTGCTTCTTAGTTTATACATACTTGGGATATGAAATCCACAATATTATGAGATGGTGCTGCCTCTGAAGGCACATCACCTGAGGAGCAGTTTATCATCGTAGACTTTCTTAGATGGCCAAAATATGTACCACCTCATGGTCTTCTATGGATACACATGGAGGACACACACTGCAAATGTGGAATCTCACTGAAAGTAGCTGATTGCCATTGTACTAAGCTGAACTAAAAAGAAAGTTAGACTAAGCTCTATCCAGAAGTAGAAACAGGATACAATACACAATGAACATGTGCTTCCATGTGCAAATATACTACTTGATAGTCACTGCTCAAAGTAGTGACTTCTTGAATAATCTCAAAGTAAAGCACCACAAAGCAAATGTTACAGTAAGGAATAGCAGTATAGTCACTACAAAAGGTCATTGTACAGCAGACAATATAGTACCACAAGAGGCACATTAGACCTATGATTCTATGAGCTAGCATGCATCTGATTGCATGGTGCAGAGGCATCTAAAACAAGTCCAGCTGCATTAGCTGGGCTCAGAAGCTGTAAAATAATCTCAGTCATATGGCTTTTACTAGTCATAGAATCACAGAATGACAGAAAGTTAGGGCTTGGAAAGGGCCCTTGAAAGATCATCCAATCCAACCCCCCTGCCAGAGCAGGGTCACCTACAGCAGCTAACACAGGAACGTGTCCAGGTGGGCTTTAAATATCTGCAGGGAAGGAGACCCTACAGCCTCCCTGTGCAGCCTGTGCCAGTGCTCTGTCATCCTCACAGGGAAAAAATTCTTCCTTATATTTATATGAAATCAACTATGCTCCAGTTTATAACCATTGCCCTTTGTCATGACATTAGTCACTCTGAGAAAAACTTATCTCTGTCCTCCTGGCTCTCTCCCTTTATGTATTTATAAACATTGTTGAGGTCACCCCTCATTCTCCTCTTCTCTAAGCTGAAGAGCCCCAGCTCCCTCAGCCTTTCCTCATAACGGAGATGTTCCACTCCCTTCATCATCTTGGTTGCTCTATGATTTACTCTTTCAGTTCCCAGTCCTGGAACTGAGAGGCCCAGAACTGGACACAAAATTCCAGATGTGGCCTCACCAGGGCAGAGCAGAGGGGGAGGAGAACCTCTCTCAATCTACCAGCCACCCCCTTCTAATGCACCCCAGGATGCCATTGGCCCTCTTGGCCACAAGGGCACATTGTTGGCTCATGGTCATCCTTCTGTCCACCAGCACTCCCAGGCCCCTTTCCTCTTCACTGCTCTTCAATAGCTCAGTCCTATACTGGTACCTATACTGGTACCTGGGGTTGTTCTTTCCCATATGTAAGACTTTACACTTGTCCTTGTTGTAACTCCTTAAATTTCTCCCTGCCCAACTCTCCAGTCTGTCTAGGTCCCTTGAAATGGCAGCGCAGCCTTCTGGGGTGTCCAGGGACCTATGCTGGTATTTCTGCACAATGCTTTGCTTGGCTGCATATCTCAGTCAATATCTTTGCTACTGAGATATAGATATTCTTCCAAGACTTGCTACGTTTTTGTTACCATAACACAGCAATGCTGAATTGACTATGGGAAATTTCCAAGTTTGTCCTATCTATTGAGTTGAGCCAGATTTTACTGGCACACTGATTGCTGTACAAAACCTTCAGAAAACAGGATTGTTTTATTCTTGCAATTAATAATGTGTAACCTTCAGGTTAAGGAAACCTTTATTTCTCAGATACTCTACTATGCCATTACAAAGTGGATAATAATAATTTGTCCAGCAGGACTAGCAAGAGTGCATCTGAATTCATAGTAACGATTTACAGGACCATTGATTGCCTAAATATTTGATCAGTCTGCATTATTCATCTATTGTAATATTTATTCTAGATTTAGGCAGTTTTCCTGTGCTCATTATCTCCACAAATCACATTGGGAGTTGTAGTTCTTTGAGTAAGTTTTTATAGCATAGGATAGAATAGAAAGTGGTTCTTAAGTCTATAAGCAGAAAAATAAAACAGTAACAATCTTCTATTTTTTTTTTTTTTGTTGTTGCAAAGTAATGTTTTCACTAATCAGAGAAACAGAATCAATGCACCATGAAAGATTGCTTGGCACAGAGAATATACATCATAGATAAACTTAATTACTTTTCAAAAGGGGAAGAAAACTGTTCTGTGAAATAGCAGACAGGTCTTATATTGACCTGACATAAGCAGACAGAGCTGATTGCTTCTGTACTGTAGCGCAGACATGGTTGTGTTTTGTAAAACTGATGTCAAGCACAAGCAAGTTACCTACCATAACAACTCTGGAATTAGTGGCTGTTTTCACAGGTGTCTCTTACTCTACACTGCTAGATCTAGTGCAAGAGAAGGATCAAAGCCCTCTTAAACTGATACTAGAAGCTTACAGTGAAACACTTTTAGTCAAGACCACGTATGTCACAACTGTATTCAAACTGATAAACACCTTAATTGGAAGTAAACTCCACTGCAATTATTAAGAAGCAATCCCTGCCTGTGGTTGCCTTTGGTCTGAGTACATCACAGTTTGACTCCGAGAGACACTTTCACTCACCTCCTGCTCCAAAGAGGAGGATGTAGTATTTCAGCAAACTTGTATTCACAAGGACTGGTAGCAGACCCCTGGTCATATCAGCACCATGTGCATGATTTTCCTTTTCTTAGCCTAAGGTAGCCTAGCTCACAGAGAAGCAGAGACAGGCCACACAGATTAGAAATAATAGATATGAGAGACTACGTAGCTCTTCATTTAACTGCCGAGATTATGTTCTCCTTTCTTGAGCCATAAGGAAGTGGAAAACATACTAATGACACTGTTTCATTTTTACTGACGTTAGGATAAGGGTATGGTATTAATGAGCTGTAATTAGCTTAACTGATGGACAAACAATTTGCAAGATCTGCCTAGTTTGTAACCAAGATGGAGACGTGTGCTGTAAATTTGAAGGGCCACTGAGGCAAGCAGTGCATGCTTGAGTCAGAAACCTCGGAGTAAATATGACATTATCTTCCAAATTGTAAGGCATGGTAGCTACACAGTCTCTCAGATGAGTATATATATATATGTATGTATATATATATATATACATAAAAACCCCACAAGTATTTGTAGGTGTACTCAAAACAACTTGTTTTCTTTAAATTAGTATCATGACTTCCATAGTTCGCATTAAATCTTGGTAGTACGGATTTTGAAAAAAAGATAATCCTCAAAACACATCTCAGAGGTATACAAGACTATATTACTTTCACTGAAAAGGAAGTTAGTAACATAAAATCTTTCATCATTCAATCCTTAGGGTAGTCCTGTTCTATTTCAATCCAATTTTTGCTGCTCAAAAGCTTTCAGACAACTTTCTCCTTGAATAATGATACCACTGCTTTTACCTTGCTCTTTGTGGCTTGCACAAAGATAAATCAAACACTAAAATTTTATGATTATTTCCATTGTTTCAAGATTCCTTTCCATATACGGCTTTCCTTACATTCTCTTTTCCTTTCTTATGATACTGTACCTCATGAAAGCACTTGGTTTTACAGAGTTTTACTAGTTTGCCTTTTTGTGCTGTCTCTTTATTACATTCTGCTTCTGTTATATCTTTTGTTTTCCCTTTATTTTCTTTCATGTCTCTGTATTGTTATGGTTTGCTGACGTACACAGCAGGAGCAAAGCTACCACACCTTCTAAAGAGGATATCTGAATTTAGAGGGGAAAGGAATCAGCTCAAACTTGGGTTCAGACTCTTTTTTTTTTTTTTTTTTTTTATAGTAACAGGGTAATTACTAAACGTGCTTCCAGATTCTAATTATATTAAGTATTGTTTCATTAGCCTTTTCTTTTTATTAACCAGTACAGCGTTTCAAAACTCTTTTGTACCATTGTACCCAATGCAACAATGGCCGTGGCTTACACACTCTCTTAAATAAATTTTAAACTGCTATTTGGACACACCAGGCTGAGAGGCAGATTAAGAGATAAGTGAAATAAGTAGCAAATGACTCTGTTTTCTAAGACACTTGCATTACATACTAAACACATTTGAAGAATGTATAACCTGTCATATCTGAGCTTCTCTTTCTCCTCATACTTTCCCATGCTCTTATTCCCTTTATTTCATTCCTTATATTGAAAATACAAATTAATGGAAACACTCTCTAACAACCAGCTAGCTGGAATTTAAAGTCTATGGCTTCAAATGTTAATCAAATCTCTTTCTGCATGTCATAGGAATGTTATGGAGCAATGCATTCAGAGCCATGCTGCCTGCATGAGGTGTAGTCACAGTCATGGCACAGAAAGAGAAGTTTTCCACTCTCCTGGTCCATGCAAGAGCACACAAATGGTAGGACCCCAATAGTTCTGCATTTTCTCTTTAAGAAATTTTAGATACTGTTACTTAAAAGAATTGCTTCCTAAACCTGCTTAATTTTCAGAATTTACAAAAGCCAACCACTACCTATTTGGCAACAAGAACAGCAGTACATGATTGCTTGGCAGGTATTTTAATGAATGTTTTCTCACTCCTGTTTTATTTCTTCCTATTTTATTCCTATCTTTCTTTCCCCCTCAAAAATATATATTTCTGTTGACTATTTTGTACCTATTCAAAATTTGCGTACCTGGAACTGAACTCATCTAGACATGAAGTGAAGATGGAGTGGAAAGTAATTCTGATATGTGATTTCATATTTACATACAAAGTAGCAGGGTGTTTGTTCCCTTTATATAATGACACCATCTCAGAGGTATAATTCTACAATGCATACTTAATCTAGCAAATAATGAAACAAAAATGTTTATTTATCAGTTTACAGAACCAGTTTGTGTTATTTTTTGACTACAGCTTCTTCACTATCATCTGCTTTTTTAATGATAATTGTTTTGGAATGCCATGAATCTATAGTTCCACCAGACTGCTAAATCACTGTGGGAGGCAAAATCCCAGTTCTCTCTCTCATTTAACTTTTTTTTCCAGACTTTGTAAAGTTATTCTTGAAATGTTAAGACAATTTACAAGTTTTCTTTTTCTGATGATACTTATTCTAGTAATCTAATTAGTTCTTCCTGTTCTATGATTGTTATGCAATTATATTATGTCATAAAAACAGCATGTTGTGTCAAATTGTTCTTTGTTTCTTCATAAAGTTTTAGTACATTAAAAAAAAGACAAGAAGCATTCTCTGTAACAAATCCATAAATAAGCCCCAGTATCACCAACCTTTTTTTTTTAAATATATCCATATATTTATAAAACTCTTATTAACAAAAAAGACCTTCAATTTACTGAAACATATTGAGTATATGAAAATAAAATCTTGCCTCATAACACACTATTTTGAAATATTCTGTGCCAATCATACCAGATTTTCTCATTGATTCAATAAGGCATAATTTAATCATAAATAAATTAACTTCCACTATCAGAGTAAAAATAAATGCTTGATTCATATTCATTCCTTTAAAATATTTGCTTGTATCCACAGTCATATAATGGTTAAGGGGCTCAGCAGGCCTTATGCTGAAGTGATGCCTTTTCAGCTTATCCTTTGGTCTATTTCACAGTATTTCAAAACATACAAGACATTATGTACAATAATGGATGTCTTTTTGGCTAATGACACTGAGATAGTATGAAATGGCCACCTGATAATATCTCTTTCACTGCAACTGTATCTCTATCTAAATGCCAGTTCTTTGTTTTAGCTAACCATAGCTAAAATGAAGACCATTTTCTTGGACAAACTACCAAGAACAGATGTTTTCCTAAAAAACCAAAGTGAGTTTGACAACAGAGTAGTTTCTTTACAAAAAATGGCAGATGACGCTTTGTGGGTAACTTTCAAAATTAAACTGAATAATACTGTATTCAATAGAGAACAATCCTGAACCAGAAGGGAAGTAATCTCCACTGAAGAAAGAGATTTATCTTCCATCTGAATATCAAAATGTTACATTCATGTGGGTAAAGTTTTCAGTCTCACCAAGACTGTCTGACAATAGCACGGTTTTTTGCCTTTGTCTAGCCTCACCTTATGCCACAGGCTGCTTAAGACCATCAAAGAGAATTATTCAACAGACTACATCTTTTCGTTGTGCCTAAGGCTCCTAAAGTCATGACCAGACTAAAAGTATAATCCATGAGAATAAGGTATGCTTGTAAATCAATATTTAGTCATTCTTTCAGATTAAACATGTAGCTGCCTCAGGTCATACAGAGTATGGTCACAGCAATCTCCATCAGACTCCTGGACTGGCTATTACAAGCAAATATATTACACAAATGCAGGAATGAGGGGGAGCCTCATATGAGATTAAAGAAAACACTGGAACTGCACAACACCAAATGAGCTGCTGTCCTCTAAAATCTTTTTGTGAAGAAACAGACTTGATTCATTCTATATCAGCAAAAATCGTCAAATGAATGACACACTTGGGCATTGAGCATTCATGCTTCACATTGCCAAATGAAAGAAGATGAAAAAGTCCATCTCCATACATTCAACTCTTTCTCTAATGGTTTATATAATGATAAGTATTATGCATCGAGCAGATGGGAGAATTTAAATAGAGGTGACATTTGATGCACTTGTTAGCATATCTTGTAAAAAGTGCTCCACAAAGTGGGAAGAGAAAGAATGAGTTGGTTTTGTTTACCCTAAATATAATTTCTATGTGAGAAATCTCTCATACAAGGACACTAAATGAACAGCTTATTTGATGGGGAAGACTATGATAATTTAGATATAGAAACTTGCAGCCACTTTCATAGATTCCCTTTAGCCAGTAACTTGGATGTCGTCCTTATCTCAAAACATTTTCCTAGGTCCCAAGGCCCAGAGATGCATAACCTTCCATGGATGCAAGACCTTTGAAAGACCTGATACTGTTGTCTCCCACAAAGTGTATAACCATGTTTTTTTGACTGCACTGAGAATTACAAAGTACAGACATGTGACTTGTATGTATTTATAAATACTGTGAATCCTATTTTTTGCTATTAGCAACCTAGAAAGAAAAAACATGTGATTTTCTCCTTAGCCTTTATAAAAACTAGAATAAATAGTGCAGGTAGGCTTGTAAATAAATAAAAGACGTGTTCTTTTTTATACTGCTTTCTTTCACAGAAACTAGGAGAGTTCACCAGCTAAGCTGTTTATCAATTACAATTTCAGTAGACTAACATTTGGTGGCTTAGTTCTCTGAGGCAATGAGAAGGCAGTTTTACAGGAATGCTTTCTTCCTCAGGTGCTCTCTCATACAGAGCCCAGTTCTCATTCACAACATCTATCAATCAATATATCTACATTTCCCTATGGAATGTGCATTTAAAGTGAGGGCAGGGGCATTTTACATGTATGACATTTAGTAAACCTTTAATATCTTGCTTAATTTAACAACTGCTGCAAAGTGCCTTACCTCTTCTTTGGAAGAGGGCCTGATTATATATACTTCCTGTCTTTGTAGCTTTTGTATTTTGTATTCAAAATTAATATTAGATTGTTTGAGTACCCATTAAGGTAGAATACCTGAGTCAATGTATAGTCCAACTGGATTTTTCTTATTTTTAAACTGTAACTGTATCAAAGTTTTGCATACCCGGTTGTTAGAAGCACACTTAATTTCTGTATAAATTAGGGTGAACAAGAGGGACAAATATAAGTTATTCCTATTTATCTGAATTTAGAAACAAAAATTTCTATTAGTACAATGGCTGCTACTTTTTAAAGACTTACTTAATCATGTAGGTTTTATTGACACAGAATGTAATTTTTTAAAAATCCTTACAGAAATTAAATTAATTATTCCTGAGTAATTCAGGGGCCACTATTTTCAGCTGAGGTACATTAGTGTCATTGATGCAATGGAAAAAATTAAGCTTTGAAAAAGCCTATGGAAGAGTCTTCATTTTTAATCTCAGGCAGCTGGGAAGCAGATTTTTTAACAGCTCTTAAATGGAAGACAATAAGGTCCAGACTTTCTAGGTACATCATGCAAAGATTTACTCATATGTATGGTACATAGGTTATAAAAAAAATAGTATTTCCATATATATATATGTAGACATTATTTAATGTTTAAAGTTTATTTAAGTTCATAAATTATTTAATTTCCTAATGAAATTATTATTTAAGTTACTAAAATGAATACACCACACATAAAATGAAAAAAAAAAGTATTTTTATAGAAAAATATTTGAAGATAGTATCCAGTATGACTTGTATGGCTCATTTAATAACCAGTGCTATCAGTCATATGGAGTTTAAAATGGCAACAAAACATAAGGAAATGTCACATTCAAGTGATTATTTTCCATGGCAGAAGAGAAAAAGATTCAGATAAAATAGCTTGTGAGCTCAGGAAAAGATAGGAACTGAGTCCTGCAACATGGCATAAGACATAAGCAATACTCTGAATTCTAGGTTTCAACCAACTTCCAAATTTCAGACAGTTTGCCATCTACCAGTCCTGGATGGGTGAAAGAACAAACTATTTTGTAATATTATTTCATTTTGATAGAGTCGGGTTGATAGAATGAAAAATGGCACCAAGAATATAGTAAATATCTCAAATTCTGAATACTGCTATAGTGCATCAGAAGAGACTGGAAATGGAGGCCAAGGTGTGAAGCTTTTGTTATAAGCTATGTAAAGGTAATCAAACGTAACTATCAGTCAGCTTAAGAATATTGTAAAGCCAAGTTAGAAGGACAGCTAAACCTCGAAGCCACCTGAGAAAGAAATCCTTCCCAAGATTAACACTTCTAGAGACAGAGACCCATGTTGCTTGCAGCTTTTACTTGTGGATTTTAACAAGGTCACAATCTACTTACAGCAGCAGCTGAGAGGACATTTCTCCTTTTAACCGTTTCTCTTTTAATTATCACTTTTATCACAGATGCTACTTTTCATTGTGGCAGTATATAAAAATAACATAAAATAAAACCCAAAACCCAAAAAACTAAAAAAGACCCCCACATAAGAATGAAATGGGTTAGTTTATCCAATGTTTAAAAAAATTCTTTTTGTAGTAGAAAATCTTCAGTATTATTTCATGCATACTGTATTCTAGCACCTTCAATCTGCCCATGTTTCTTTTTAAGCCAAAACCAAGACAACATCCCCCCTTAAAGACCTGATTATTTTGAAATAAGAATACTAGAAGCAATTCCTCTAGGTTGTACTGACAATTATTAGTAGGACCAAATATTGAAAGTGTGGAAGAAAAGAACTTTTCTAAAATGTCTGCTCTAATTCATTACTTTTTCAATGAGAGACATTGCTATTCTCATCACTGGTGATGCAGCAAGCTTGACTAAGCATGAATGCTGCCCTTCCTACTTTTGGATGCCCTATATATCCAAATCTTGTTGACTCTATCTTATTCAAAGTACTCATAAAATTCAAATTTTACCAGATGAAAAATGGAATTTTTCAATATAAGAAGGAAACACGCAACACATGTTTGAGTTTACTGAGCTTTCATCTCCCATGGACTTAACATTCTAGAGATCCCATTGAAAGAATACCATAAGCAGCAGCTGAAAATATCAAGTGCTGCTGTCAGCACAGAACTCTGATACTGTGGCAGTCACTGAAGTTAAATCAGTTCCTGACCATGGGCATAGCTAAATTATACCATATCAAACTCATCCATGAAATGATGTAGAGTATGTGCATTTACTCATTTCCTTTGCACTGTGCATCCCTGAGCACATCATTAACAGCCAGTGTGTACTGATTTAGAGGAAGGATACCAGCAGGGCTTTTAAAATTTTATTTATCTGTTTGTTTATTTATTAAATTTTATATTAACAAGGAGCAGCACTGAAGCATTGATGTTTAGTGCAAGTTTAAGAACTCTAAGTAATCACAGATTGCAGCTCTAAAAATTTAAACTCCAAGAACAGGCCTGAGGCTGGCAATTGCTGCTACCACAGTTTTGGCTGAATGAACAATCATTTGACCCTAAGGCACATGTCCAGCCAAAATATATTAAAGAATGGATAGCAACAGCTATTTCAGCAGTATTTTCAGACAATAACAAATCAAGAGTCAATAGTGAAAGTAATAAAAAAGGCTAAATTTTCTATTACAAATAAAAACCAAGAAAACCTTTCTGATCCCGTTTGTACAAGATACCTATGTAATGGCAAGGCTTAGAAGTGAAGGGGGAAAAATAAACTCCACACATTGTGACTCAAGACATGGACCTACTGGACCAGGTTCAGAGGGGGACTACAAAAATGGTCAGAGGGATGGAGCACCTCTCTTGTGAAGAAAGGGTATACTAAAAAGACAGTAGACTTCATATAAGGAAGAGTTTTTTTACATTGAGAGTGGTGAAACACTGGAACATGTTACCCCAACAGGTGCCCTACCCCTGGAAACATTCAAGACCATATTGAATGGGGCTCTGAACAACCTGATGTAGCTGAAAATGTCCCTGCTTAATGCAGGGGACTTAGACTATATGATCTTTAAAAGTATCCTCCAACCCAAAGTATTCTAGGTTTTAAATTATTAGCAACCTCAAAAGCATGCTGGAAAAAAATGCTAGAAAACCAATGAGCTAAAAAGGTCTTTCAGAAACACAATTGAAATTACATAATAAGAAGCACTCAGTCTCCTGTATTTTATCATTAGTTAATATTGAATTATTGAAATTGAGTGCTCACTGCAAAGTTGCACATGACAACCTAGTGTTGGCTGGACAATATGAAAATATTAGAATCAAAAATACCATAATGATTGGGTTATAAGTTATGGTTTTATATTTCAGAAATCTTAATTTCAAGTGTTTATGAAGAATTTTATTATAATTAGTTTAATCTGAGCAGTTTGCTGAGGAAACAAAAAGATTTCTCCACACAGTATTTTAAAGCAGTACAGTTGAATGTATCACTCCTTATATTCCCACATTACTTTTCAGACAAGACAAAAGTCTTATTTCTTCTAGATGTGGTTGGATTATACAATATTAAACCAATAACAAGAGTGGAATGAAAGACTTGTCCAACAGGGCTAACTATGTCCAAGCTTATCCATCTATTGCTGCATGCCACTGGATAAGGAAAAACAACTGCATGGACACTGAAGAGAATGGTTCTCTGACTACAATTTCCACCCTATGCTTCAGGTGCTAGATACATTCTTTTTTTTATACTTTTACTCAATGCAGTTATTAATGACTATGACATATATCTCTATTGCAATCTGAATGCAGGTCTGAGCTTGCACTGTGGTCCATATTTATTTAACCTTCAACATAACCGTTCCCAAGCACAAATCTTGAGATGAATCCTAGAAAAGAAAGCAAGCAGTAACTTGCTATCATGCTGTTGCTTAGCACAGAGACTCTTAGTTCCATAGGGGCATATAGCTGAAAGGGTTTGGCCTTGCCTTAGATTTTAGGAACACTCCAAAATCTTAACTAGCAGGATTCCCTAGTCCACTACCATTCAATTTGTTACCTTGTTGAGGTTTTTTTCCAGAAACACCCCAATTACTAATCTCCAACTATAAAACATTCAGTATTTAACTACCACTTGTTTGTCTCCATCAAACAGCAGTGCATCCCATCACCTAGTTTCTTTGCATGTGACCTGCAAATTTCTTCTTGCCTTAGGAAAAAATGTTTCGGTGTCTTTCAAAAAGGAAACACTGGCCCAATATGTAAACAAATAAGAAAAATCTCTGATGTGCAAGGAGCTGTGATCTTTTAACATACATTGCAAACACCAGAAGCAGTGCAATTAATAACTTTATCAATGCTGCATTAAAATAGCTACAAATTATTTATTCAATTTCATAAACAAAAGAGAATTTGTGCAACACACAGCCAAAAAAACACCCGCTCAGAAAAAGACAGCATGCTGTCAGGCCAATGTTACAGGCCCAATGAGCCCATTTAAAATTGAAAGGGGAAAAAGTAGAAAATTAAAAGTACTGTGACTGAACCTAGAAATCTTGCTGATAGAAAGTGATCACATTTCAAAAAGGCTATGATAGAGAAACTGTCATCAAGCAACACCTATGTGATATCAGGACACACTAGGAGTTAGTAACCTGGAATTAGTATTTTGAGAAGGAAATCTAAATGACAAGTACATAACGATATTTTTTTAAAATATTATTTATTTTTACTGTTATTTATAGAGTTATTGTTATTTTTTTCCTACTGCTACCTCTGGAGGAACATACACTGCTATTAAGCACTGTGCAGGTCACTCCCACGTGGCTGATTACCTCCTTATTTGATTTATAGGGCTGTTGCTAGACATATAATGAAAGCTACTGTGAATAATCAGTTCATTTCTAATAGAGTTGTCTGTTACAAAATGCTCTTGGGCTCTGGAAGCTACCAGAAGTTAACTAAATTTTATGGTAATAGTATGACTTCCTGAACATTTCTACACTCGAAATATTGGGTCTTAGAAAAATGTAGGTATTGTTCAGAATAAGTCAGTGATCGGAAACAGTGGCAATAATTTTATAGATGGTGTTGCGAAGGGAAAGGATATGATGGAAACTCATAAATTCACAAGAAAAGAAGGTTACTTGTGAAGTCTTGTATACGGAATAAAGAATATATCTTTTCTGACTCTAGCTACAGAAACATTGAAAGAACCTTCATAGGAAGCAAACCAATATTATTAAATTTGCTACAGGTTATCCAATATAGTACCCACTTTCCACTTGAATAAATCAAAGCAACCTGAAAGCCCACTTCTAGGAAAATAACAATTACTACTTGCTTGGTTATACAGCTACCTAGAATATATATCTTTAATTTAGGATCACTGTACACTAACAGAGATGAAGAGACCGTGCCTCCAAAGGTCTAATAAGTATACAAGGCAAAGAAGAGATAGAAGGGAAAACCTGTATTCTCTAGGGCAAAGGCAGCAAAGAGAAGCTGAGAAAGATTAATGGTCATATTTCCAATAGTGTTCCATTTGCCAAAATGGAAATGACACCTGAAGACGCTCTCCTTAAACATCCGTAGAGGCAGTGGTTCCTAAATAGCTATCTAGTCCCCATCCATGTGTTTATGCTGAAAACACATAAAAGTTTATGAAAACCCCTGAACAGTCATTCTCTCTGCACCACAATTTTATGAGGAACAGATGCAAAAGTACTTGTTACTGAAAACAGGCAAAATACTTTTTTCTTAAAGAACTGATAAATACCCTCATAAGCTTTTACCTGATTTTGGAGTCATCTAGACTGAAGATAACATTGAATATGAAATCATTGAGGAAGGAATTTTTTGATTCTTCTTTAATGTTCAAACAAGGGAAATGCTACAGAAATATGGCCAAGCAGTACAAGTGTCTATATTAAAACAAAAAAATGGGTGAGAGTTGAATACCTGATGCAAGGATCTTGTTTGCTTATGAGAGTGAGAGAGAGAGACTGGATACCCAGAAAACTTAAACTTGGTTTTGGATACTGGTAGGGATCAGCTGCTTTAGCTGAGGTATCTCAGGACATGAACAAATTTAGAAACCTACTGATCTTGTGAGCTTTCCAGTAAAAAAGGTGTGCACAAATCCAATTCCGGATATCTAAAATTTAATAAATGCTATTTCATGGTCCTGGTTAAGCCTTTCTAAACATTTAACTTGCTTAGGTGTCTCTCCTCTCTCTGAACCCAGATATTTTTAAAAAATTATATTCCATTTTACTTACCAAAGGTTACATAAGAAGCCTTTGATTGAAAGAGAAATTAAAACCACATTTCACAAACCCTAACCCAATGCCTTAAGCACAAAATTATTTTTCTGTAATTACCAGTTTCCCCAGAGCCAGTTCCTATCCCCAAAGTATCTTAAGACATTCTCTTACTGAATCCTAAAGTAGTTGAAACTAAATTAAGACAATATCTTTTCTTGTCCTGTAGTGTTCTCTTAGATGTTCTTCTGAGCTTCTTTGAAGCCATCTATGTTCCTTTTTATTCCTCAGTTCTTCTCTCAGATATGGCTTCTGCCTCCTTTGTCACTTTGAAATCATCACCTTCTACAGAGAGAACTGTACAGAAATCTCACCTCTTGCTGATACTCGAGGACTATTCAATCATTACTAAAAACCTTGAGTCCTACAGGAATCTTTAGTGAAACTATGAAAAATAAAGAGTAATAAGGAGTACAGAGACTTTCAGAGGATGCTAGATGTGAGATTAAAATTATATTTTTCCACCATGCAGTAGGCTAAATGGAGTTTAAAAAGAACCACCTTACAAAATGAGGCAAGAAAACTAGAGAATGTCAAGGGTCTAGTTCTAAGTCTATGCATTTGAACTTAAGTTACTTAGGAGCAGATCAGGGTGGGAACTGCTGGTCCTCATGAAGTGTCCTATCACTCTCACCACAAAACATGGCCTACCCAAAAGCACCTGATTATACCTAAAGAATGTCATGGACCTGTCACTTTCACAACAGAGCTAAGCAGTTCACTCACAGTTTTTTATCTTGATGACATTGGTTTTGTTCCAAGAACTTAGGAGGAATGTTGCATGTAAAGTTTGCATCATGTTATTGTTAGATAAATTTGAAGAATTCTGTTCCAGATGTACTATAAAAATGCACTGTAAATTGCATCATTATGCAAAGCTCATTGGTGACCTTTCTATCTTGCACCACATTCATTAGAGTAGCCTGGTTAGACACGAGCACTCTCATAGATCTGGAGAGAGGTTCGGTGATCAGAGGTTCTTTTAATCATCAACATCTGAATCAGTGACTCAGAGGTACACTCAGAAAAAGAAGCTGTGGGGGAGTTCCTTTAAAAAGAGCAAGCAAGCAAAATAGAGTAAGCAAAGCACAAAACTAATTAAACTTGATACAACAAAAAACTAAAGCATTTTTTATGCAATTTATTAAGGAGAAAAAGCTGTGAAATTAACAGCAATCAAAACCTAATTAAAGTTGATGCAATAGGAGCAGCCGAAGAATGCCTGATAACATTTATTGAACCAAAGAAACATGGCTGTCAAGTTAAAAGAAATCAACCAAACTTTGTTTTTGAATAGTAACGCAAAGATAATTATTCTCTGGGTGACACATACAGAATAAGATTCAAGTCATTACCTCAAAAGACAAAAAGACTGACATGCTGTGTTTAACTGCCTGTGAAAAAAAGAGCCTTAATACAGAAACTGTAAGAAATTTCTAGGTCTTGCATAAAAATATGACTCATCAATCAAAAACAATACCCTATTATTGTTAGATCAGTTACTGCTATAAACTAATATTTGACATTTAGGAGAACACCTTGTCTAACTGGGTGCTTACAAGCCAAAGACTCCCGTTGTTTTTATCTTAGCTTTGAAACTCATTGCCGCAGCACCTTGGGCTAGTGATTTACATCTAGGAGCCCATTTGTTTTAGGATTAGGATGCAAAACTCAATTCCTGATGTCAAGCATCATTTAAAGTATGGCCAACTGCCAGAATTTCTCCTCTACAGAAACTCTTAGTGGCAAACATGAAATGGGTCTGTCTGCAGTGAGCACAAAGCGTTTGTATTTTGTAGTTGTACATCTTTTGCATCATGGTCTCAGTTTTATAAAAATAATTCAGACAAAACCAGTTGTTCACCAAAATAGATCTTCATATAATCATAGAATCATAGAATTGACTGGGTTGGAAGGGACCTCTGAGATCATCAAGTCCAACCCTTGATCCACTACCGCTGCAGTTGCTAGACCATGGCACTGAGTGCCACATCCAGTCTCTTTTTAAATATCTCCAGGGATGGAGAATCCACTACTTCCCTGGGCAGCCCATTCCAATGCCTGATCACCCTCTCAGTAAAGAAATTCTTTCTAATGTCCAACCTAAACCTTCCCTGGCACAACTTGAGACCATGCCCTCTTGTCTTGCTGAGAGTTGCCTGGGAAAAGAGACCAACCCCCCCCGGCTACACCCTCCTTTCAGGGAGCTGTAGAGAGTGATGAGGTCTCCCCTGAGCCTCCTCTTCTCCAGGCTGAACAGCCCCAGCTCCCTCAGCCTCTCCTCATAGGGTCTGTGCTCGAGTCCTTTCACCAGCCTGGTTGCCCTCCTTTGGACCTGTTCCAGGACCTCAATATCCTTCTTGAACTGAGGGGCCCAGAACTGGACATAGGACTCGAGGTGTGGCCTCACCAGGGCTGAGTACAGGGGCAGAATCACTTCCTTGGACCTGCTGGCCACGCTGTTCCTGATACAGGCCAGGATGCCATTGGCCTCAAGTACTTCCTGTCAAAAAATCCTAAAGTACATTAAAAGCTTACCTTTAAACTAAAAATTCATCTTGTAACTTCTGTAGGAAGGCTCACAGTCAGAATTACAGTTAGGTTCATCTCATTCAAACTATTAATCTTCTAAAACCTTTATTGTGGAATCATGGTTTAAAAAACAATTTGGGGAATTCTTCCCAGTCTACCTCTAACATTACTATCATCCTACTAAATCACCATCACAAGGTTTCCATTTGTGCACTGAACAAATAAGTCTACCTTACAAAACATGATACCAGATCCCAAGCAAACAATCATGTTTATTTTAATCTTATAATTTCCTTAGATGAGAAGTGAAGTTTTCCACAATTAATTTTAATGCCTTTAAGTATCACTTATAAAAACCTACCTGTCTCTTGTGTACAGTACATAAAAATACTGCTGAAGCCTATTATTCAATGTCGAAGAGCTGCAATCTGGTATTACTAACATGCCTGAGGAAGATTTCCATGTCACAGTATTCCACTTCTTCATAAATCTGTTTTAAATCATACAATAGTAAGTTAGTCTGTTTAGTTGATTTTCTCCTTTACTTTTTACCCCCAAGGTATTTTTAGCATAGGGAAAGATCCTCATTACTCACACAGTCTTTCAGCTCTACTTTTTTTTTAAAATAAAAATGCTCACATTTCCATGATCAATACACCCATTTCACTTTGTGGATTCACTTTACATAACTAACATGGATATTTAGTGGATTATTTTTTCATACCCTGTTCAGAAATAGCTAAAAATTTCTGAACAAAAGTTTTTGTTCTCCATTTTTGTCTTCTTTACAGAGAGTCAAGGTTTTAGACTCCTTTTTACTTGAAAATAAATAATGGCTTGCAGTGAGCACTTTCTCATTTTCATTTCAACAGCAGACCAATAAAAGTTCCAGTTCAGTTCCAGTGAAGAGAACATTTTCATTCCACCTAGAATCAAGAGATCAAACTCCTTATATAAGAAAGTTTAGGTTACTGAACAGAGTTGTATCTGCTATACCACATTTGGCCTGTTACAGACAAAACCTGTCTACTATGCAACTGTTGGTATGTATTTATCCTTGGGACTGAGCTTGGAGTTCAAATTGCTAAAATTTTATTTCTGGAAAACATAAAATTTTTAAGGTGATTAATGACTATTTAGTAAGTTGTTGAGCAAAATTCTAGGTCAAGTCTGAAAAACCACACTAACAGTACACATTTCAAATTAAGAAATCAATCCTTTTCACCTTTACTACATCTTGAAAAATTATTCTGATCTACTGCCCCTTGATCAGTTTGACATAAAAACATAGCTCTTTATTGTCAGCAGTTAAAAGACAGGAGAAGAAATAGGATCTCAATAGAAAATATGACTGTCTAAAAATCTTTGTTCAAAATTGTTACAAATCACATAAACTGACTGCAAGCATTTTCATATCATTGCCACTTTTCCTTTGCTCTTTTCTCCTATGTTTGAAAACATAAGCATAGATGTAAGCTATCTGTCTTAGGAGAAAGGGGAAGGTTCCATCACAATCTGATAGAGATAATATGTATTAATAGGGGTGTGAATTTAAATGCAAAATGGGTTTATTACTGACCAGTGTGAGAAACATCCTCTTGGGAAGCTCAAATACACTGATAGATTGCATTCAGACTCTTTAACTTACTACATTACAAACTGACAACACCACTGCCAGCACATTTTGTTAAACACAGATGAGAACTGCACCTCTTAAATTCTTCAGCAGCAAGACTGACACTTTTTTGACAGCAAATCCTCTCATTTTTGAAAAAAAAGAAATGATACACACTTTAGGACACATCGATCTGGAGGATGAATCCAAGTTCATCCAGGCTTAAAAATCTGGAAAACAGCACAACCTGACCTGAGTTGCATTAGCTTTTCTGAATTCCTCTACAGGCTCTCAAAAGAAGTGGTTTGAACATAAGATGATAGGAAAGTGTTTATGACTCTCATTGGGAGTCTCAACATTGTGTGTTGATGCGGCACCGCATCAACTTGTGGTGATGAACTCCAGCTCAAGTAGCAGAGACAAAACAGAAAGAAATAACATTTGGAATGAACTCTTGTTACATCACCTTAACTGGAATACAGTCAGACAGAGAATAATGTGAGTAATGAAGCAAGGATGTAGTTTGCAAGACTGGGTAAATATGTCTTTCTGCTTAGCACACTTTCATCTGTAAATGGGTAAAATTATGCACCTCTTTGGTAACTTCAACACTAAGATAGATTTTGAAAGTCTAACATTACAAAACTGAGCTATTTTATAAAAAGTCACAACATGTTTTATACAATAATTCTAATTTCCTTAGAGCTTAGGAGTAGGAGAGTTAAGCAAAAGAGTAGAGCGTCAAAACAAAGATACATCTTTTTTTTTTCTTTCCTCCTATTTTAGAGCACAGATGTGACCTAAGTCCGTATCTGTAGCGATCAAGGAGAAATAAAGACTTGTAAAGTGTACCTTTCTTTGCCACTGATGTTGCTGCTTTTTTCTGGAAAGGAAAAAAAAAAGAAAGCAATGTTTCTGAAAAAAAATTAGGAAATTAGGATGTTCCAGTGAACAAACAGCAACCATCTTTTATGCTTCTTTTTCCACTAGGAACAAATCCCACCAGAAAATGACACAAAGAGAATCTGAAATGGTCTGGCTTTACTACTGCCAAACTTTTTCACAACATGAAGTGATGCTATTTAGCAACACACCACCTTGCAATGCCATCCCTTCACTATCTACAGACAGGTATTTACAAGTGTGCCCTAACCCTCCACAGCTCTGTGATCCAGTGAGAAACTGAGTTTCCAGCTCTCAAACCCAGCAGCTTCACCTCCCTTCTGTGAGAATTAGATGCTGTTCTGATGGTAAGGTTAATGCCTGTAAAGAAGAGCCATTCCAACAAAAAAGGGTTGAAAGGGTTGTTCTTCTGGCATTTTGCTCTATAGTGTCACAGTTCATGCCTTGCTCCTGTTTCCTGAAGGAATGAAATTCAGTTTTTTAGTCAACTCTTACACATATGAACCTGATTCTTGAAGTGGACCTTTCTACTGCTCCAACATACCATACCTCTCATGAGTGTGTGAAGTAAGTAATCTATATTAAATTTTGTTTCCAATTCAGAGCCAGTGAACAGAGAAAAAAAAAAAAAAGAAAAAATTGATTGATGCTTTATCAGTAATCCATGCAGATGAACTGATGAAGTCTTAACAAGACTAGAAAAAAACCCACATTGTCAAAAACATAGTATTAATTAAAAAAGAAACTAATTTACTGACCTAATAATGCCTCACTTTCCACTTTCTATTTTAAAAGAAAAATTAATTGTAATGATAGGATGGAAACATAGGTATAGAGATAATCTAGACAGAAATAGAGAAAATAGAAATTTTCATTTAAAAAGTAGTTTCCATTTCATATGTAAAGGAAAAAAAATATATATAAAGGGCTGAACTGAAATGAAAAAAATTCTTTAAGTTAAAAAAATTGTTTATGCTGGCTTTTCCCTAAAACTTTAAAAAATAAAAGTTTGATACTTGGTGTTGCATTTTTAAAAGAATATTAAAATGGTGACATTTCCTTCAAAATATCAAGTCCAGATCTCACTTTACTTAAGTTCTGAAGTAGGATAACTTTAAAAAAAAAGGTGAAGATTTCTTTATTAACACTCTACAGCTTCAGGAAAGAAGCTTGCAGTTCATGAATACACAGCTATGCTTCAAAGGCAAACAAAGGCCTGATGACTAAGGATGCCTGTTACAAAAGGTAGCAGTCTGGTACTTTTTTTTCCAAAACTTTCTTTTCTTCACTGTCAAAGATGTTTCCTTTTCACAGTCATTTACAGACATTAACTCAGATACTTATCCTCTGCTAGGTGAAAGATCAAGCATGCATCACACACCTGAAGCTTTGATATTTTGCTTATAACATAACTCATACTGCAACTAGTAAACAAAATTTTACCTGCAAAACATATATGGAGGACTGGCAGATGCAAGGAATCAGAACCCATGAACTTTCTCAAATGCTTTACTAAGAACAAGCGAATAGAAGCTGATGTAGGTATATAAGAACACCACAGAATGCACACACTTGGGTGTGCCTCTTGACTCAGATTAACAGCAGGCTGCATGATTTCAAGGTTCCTACTTGCCTCAGCTCTAAAGTGATCCTTCCAGTTGAGTGTGAGAACAATTTCAGTATGAAATTGGACCCTGCAACAAACAAAGGAGTAAATCTTCCCTTTTATTACTCCCCCACAATCCTATTCTAATAGAAGCTCATTTGCAGGAAGAGTCATATGTCCAAAAAAAAAAAAAAAAAAAAAAAAAAAAAATTACCAGGAAGCATCAAAGCACTGTGCATTGTGAGAAAGAAAATGATAAGATTTTTTTTTTTTGTATTATTAATAAGTGGATACTGAAGTCTTCAATGGGTCTGAAAATATACACGTCCTGGCTTATCTTCAGAGGGAGAAAATTCCATATATGTGAGTCACTTTTTAAGAAAGCTCTGACTAATGCAGATACAAGTCTGACTTAAATTGACATTTCTACTTTGCCAGTGGATCGGAACTGTCAGGAGAGTTGCCCAGGCAGACTGAAGGATTGCAGAGGAGAGTTATTCAGTAGCAGTCTAAGAGTGCTATGGTGGAATGAGGAATGGTTCTTTAAGAAACAGCCTTGGACTCTATTCCCAGACCTAGCAATTACCACTCCCAGAACACACTCAGAACAAAGGAACGGAATCAGAAGGAAACCAGCTGCAAATTTTCCTGTTTAGGGCAAGAGCTAATTCCCTTCTGCTGCTGCTTTCACAATGCCTCTAGCTAACATCTGTCAGTGGGGCAGGTCAGACATCTGGAGAAAGGAGCATTGAAAGTGTTGATACTAGATATACCAAGAGCTCAGCTGTCAGAGTCCCTACACTGCCCTCATGCCTCTTCTGGTTTTCTCACACGATGTGACTATAATAAACACATATTTTCAAAAATAAAAAATTATCAAAGATTTCTTTTATCAAATATATCAGCAGAATGCACTGTGCATCTGTAGAGTATTAAAATAGGGATTAAATATTAAATATTTTTTGCAAGGTAATGGATGAAAGAAGTATTTAAAGACAGCATTTGGCATGGGTTAATCACCTTTTTCATTAAAGAAAGGAATACGTACCGAGAGCATCTTTCTGCCACCTGATTAAGCAATGAGCCAATACAATTGTAAATCCTCCAGAAATTCCCTATGGTTGAACTCAATGGAGGCAATGATTTACTTCCCAGACCCTGTCCCTCATTTTCAGATGATCATTGCATTAACTGTGTACAAACACTTTCTATCATGCTGTTAAAAGAAATGGAATGTGACTGTTCTGTGATTCTCCTTAGGAACCTTTGACAATTAAGAGATCGAACTATTCATATATATTTTTAATGTTAATTTTTAATGGAGTTTGCTCACGACTCAATTGTTCAAACAGCAAGTAAAACCAAAAGTGATCGATTTTAGTACAAACACTGCAACTGTTCATTTTCTGCTGCTTTATTGGCTGGTACAATTTGTTCTATCCGTAACAGGGATAAAAAGGATTTGAGGCTACTACCCCTTTCCCACAATCCCATCCTATGAATTGCCTTGCGAGTCATTGTAATTTTTTTCTCCCTTTATATAAGGCAGATTTTAAGTCATGTCTGCACTTATTTGTACTATTTACAATTATTGTAAAAACTAGTTGTGTGTAATACCCGTATTATGTATAGTTTCATGCAAGTTCAATCATGTTTGGCGTATGCATTCAATATGGTTCAATTCAGACAGGGTTTTTTCCCCTGTGTTAGTAAGCAGCAGAACCATGGTATTAAAATAGAAATTATGGTATTTGTACTGAGACACATGATAATTTCATTCAAGATGGGAAAATTACAGATGACAGATGCTTTGTTTGAAGGCTGCAAAACTGACTAAAAAAAAATCTAAAGAATATCAGAAGGGAAAAGACGCCCTGTATGAAGTAAAATGAATACATGTGTGCTAGACATCACGTTCTGATGTACATTTTATAAACCAAGGTTTTGCTCACCAGTGTAAACTGAATCACCACCAGATAATCTATATGGGGAGAATGATCTAGTAAAATGTCATATTTTTTCCTCTAGATGTTATTTTAGATAACAAGAAATTATATTTAAGTTGGTTTTACTTTAATTTAACATAAATTTGAGCTGCCAGTGTACTTGTATGGTATTATTCTCCAAAGCTGATACTAGATAATAAAGATACAGATAGAAATAAAATAATAATAGCTTGTGACAGGCTACATTTAAAGTTTGATCAGGCTGATCAATGGGCCTTTTGCTTCAAAAGCTAGCTTGAGGTTCAAGGAAGGAAAAGATAATTGTTGTTCCAACAGCTTGCTCATATCACACTGAACTGAAAGGCATTTGGGTTGCAGTCCCAGCATTAATAAAGCTGCCACATACAAAAAATGCCTTTTTGCTCAGATGCCGTGATGGAAATTCGCATCTGTCTTTTCCTTTCAAAATATACTTCTGCTAGAGTACACGCACTTAACTTAGATCTTGGTTTTATTTAAAATTTTAGAAGCTCAATTTTTATTTGCAGTCTTCTAGCTATTTTACATTCTTTAAGTATCACTCTAAAAACCTGTTAATATTTGACAATTAATATATAGACAACAATTATCAGTCAGTTACTGTATATTAGCTGTTACAAGCATGTTTACTTATTTATTTATATCTATACAACATGCCTTCAGCTCACTGTGTGCTGCAGCTTTGTTGGGTTTCTTTCTTCTCCATTTACACAATTGTCTTTGGGTAAAAGAAGCTTGAGGAAACACAAAAACCATGAGTACATACCTCTGAAAATAATCTCATTCAAGTTGATTCAGTTCTCTTTTTTGTTCAATTTAAAGTTATTTTCTTTGGCTCACAGGAGAACATCACAGTCTTTCACTGAGTTATTGAGAATTTTCACCCCATATCAGCAGCTCATCAGCAATTACTTTTCTGCACACAGATCCTTAAAGATCCAGGACATGATGATTTGTTACACTTTCTGTGCTGAAACAATTGTGAATGGAAGCTCCTTAAACAAGTTGCTACCAGAAAGGAATTGGAGAGAATAGGGCTCCTAATAATAGTAGATCCTTCCCCTCCAACCCCAAAAAATGCAAATAGGTGCAATCACTATGGAAGTGTACATTTACCTCCTTTATTTAAATCTTTGGCTAAATTAAATTCCTTAGCTTGCTTATCCTTAATATTGTGGTATTCCTATAAAACAATCATCTAGCTTTAGGACTGGCTTCATAATGTCTAATGTTAGAACTCATCAAATTTGCCCTCGATTTGTTTCCCACTGTCAATGAAAATTTAAATACACTCATCTATTTTTAGTGAAATAATAAGATTTTTATTCGCATGATAAGGTGAGACCACAATGCATGGGACATATTAAAAAAATCATCTAGATTCAGGAAGCATTTTTACAAATTGTTTCAGTAGATATATTTGCATATTTTAATAATTTGTTTGGGGCTTGGCTTTTTTTGTTTCTTTTTTTACAAGCAGCTCTTCATCCTAAACAAAATTAGGATTTCCCATTTCATGCCCTTATATCACATGGTGCCACTAAACAAGGGCTTATTTTTTTAGGGTGCATATTTAAAAGATAAATGGCATTCTGTTTTACTGTAGGCTGTAAATATAAACAAGTCTTTTACCATTAAGTCTTCCTCTAGTATACAAAGCAGCTGAAAGTGAGTTTCTAGTAGTATCTTCTCCATTTTTAGGTTCAAGAAAAGCAAATTGATTTTCTTTTTTCATGCTACCAGTGGAAACAGACCCAAGCTACCTTCATCCTTGCTAAGCACGAAAATAGAAGTGAAGGAAAGCATACTGCAGAGACATTCACACTCACTGTATGCCAGTTAGCTCTAACTCAGAATTTATCAATCCCTGGCCAATAAACTCTTAAGCCCTGCTAAGGCAACATTACAGAGACTTGCCACCTTGGATCACAGATACCTTTGGGACTTCTCTGCCATGTTCGACTGAGCAATGCGGAAGTGCTCACACAATCTGGTAAACCTTCATCTTCTCAGAGAAGCTGTAATTTCAGATATCTGAGAGCTGAATTCCATAGGTACAATTTTGCTATCAAACCACCTTCTGGGAGGGGTTTGGAATACAATTGTCTCAACTATAGTTAATCCAGACTGGTATTTTTGATTCATGCCAATAGAAGAGGCTTTTCCTATTACTTTTCCATTATCTGACACAGTAGCCACTGTCCTTCAGTCATATCCTCCAGAGCTGATTGCCATCCATTTGGGTAAATTTCTAAAAATGTGTTGTTGAATCACTCTTCCGGACTACATTTCTCCTTGACCTGCTGTGTTTTTATTCCTCCAGCATTTGCTGACTGATAGTTAATCTCTGCATCACCACTTCTAAAAGGAGCTGGAATGGCACCTGCTGTTAATCTGGGGTTGTTGTGATTATATGGCATTCAATTCCAATTTCTGTTTCAAAGTCAGCTTTTGACTGATTGTTTCCAGGATCATGTTTAAACATTCATGCTTATAAACTATGTGGAAGCTGGACAGACCTACCAACAACATCTTAGCTAGTTTAAGTGCTAGATGCCTCTTCATAGCACTTTACTGTGCCGTGCAGATATTGTAAACCCCCTCAAAGGTTTCTCACTCATTAGAAGATTCTATGTCATTTAAAACAAAAATAGCCACCATTCTGAGCATCATGAAACTTCGTAACAGAAACTTCATATTGCATCTGTACTGACCAGAAATAACCCCAGTGAACTCAAGACAGCACAGGTATACAAAGAGACAGAATCTGGTCCAAAGAGAAACAAAACCCTTCCTACACAGATGTAAGACAGCAAAATAAAGAGACAATGACCCAATCTTTAAAAGATTATTCCTCTTTAACTACTGACCAGTTTTGCACTTGATGTATCTGGTGGTCACTGGATCCTGGTCAGGTCACTGAAACCCTGAGAAAGGGATTCCCCCATTGCACTTTCAAGGTCATCTTGCCAACAAGGAAGGACAGCTTAAATCAAAACCAGATTAAAATCAGATGTGATGACATCTTAGCACTGTCATCACATCAACTGTTTCACTTCAACATATTCCAATATATCAGCTTCATTCTCCATTTAGCTTGAGTGCTCACAAACTTAATTTCTGCACGTACCCACACTTCAGCACAATATAATGCAAACTCCTACACTTTCTAACCATCTCTATAATATGCTCACTTACTCCCTTAATACTGCTAAAAATGAAAAAAAGAAATGCTGTAAGTAGGAGTAGTTCTACTAATTTATTGCAATGAAATAATAATCTAATGCATTGTAATACATTTTTAAAATGTAATTTTCATATTCATACAGACAATAACTGTCAAGATATTTTAACAGAGTCCTCTTTTATCATGTTATCTTTTTTAAGATGGATGAACACAAGCATTCCAGCTTTCAAAAGTAGCAATCTGTTTTTAAAACCTTGGGTTTTAAGGATCAACTGAGACAGTTATTGATCTCAAAAGCTCCATGAGAACTTCTTTATATCTTTATGATCACTAAGCCACAACTATCCAAAATAATTTAAGCTTGTTTCATACCCATGGCTCAGAGGTAATATATAGTGGGTTGAGATCGAATTGCCTTCAGAGCAGCCTGGCTCGTACTGTGGTTTGGATTTGTGACCAAAAAAATAGTGATAAAACACCAGTGCTTTGGCTACTGCTGAGCAGTGATTGCAAAGAGTTAATGTTTTCTCTGTTTCTTACTCCATGAGTAGGATGAGGGTAGACAAGAGATTGAGAGGGAACATATTTGGAATGGCTGACCCCAGCTGATCAATGGGATATACCACACCATATGACACTGTGCTCAGGAATAAAACTTGTGAGTTGTTTTCCCAAAGTAGGATTGCCTGGGGACTGGCTGGGCATTAGTCTGCTGGTGAGAAGTGCTGAGTAATTGCCTTTGCATGACTTCTTTTTTGTTCTTTCTTCTTCCTTTATTTATTAAAAGTCTTAGCCTAGAACCAGTAATTTTTCTCAGTTTTGCCCTTCCAGCTCCCTCTGCCACTGCAGAGGAGTGAATGAGTGATGTTTGAGTGGGACATTATAATGTTATGATACTGATACAAGGACCTAGAGAGAGGGTATTTAGGATCCCATGGGATCTGAAGGGAAGAACAGAGAGGGGTCAGTATTCCTTAACATTTTGTGCCATACTCTTCAAAAGCCAGGAGGGTAGGAAGCCCAATCCCCTTCCTGATCCCTTCTTCCTTGCTGCTGCACTTGGGAACCCTCTCCCAGGTCAGCCCTGCTGCAAGGGACCCTCAGACACCTATCTCTGTGATCAAGACCCAATGGTGTATATTTGTACATATTTGCTCCTCATTCCGAGTGTTGCTCTTTCCCTGTTCCAGTAAAGCTGTTCCAGTTTTAATTTCCAACCTGTTAAGTCTTTTTCCTTTATTCCCCTTGTATCTTTCCTTGAGGGAGTGTGGAGGGGGGTAGCAGACAGCAATTCTGTGCTCTGTTTTTTTGTTCTCCCTAACTTCTAAACTGAGACAGTGAGAATAAAAACCCATTAGTAAGAAATGAAATTGCAGCTGAAAGATGTAACCCAGGTTATCTACCCCTGTATGTCATGCCATGGGCCTCAAGGAAAGATAAGACCTCCCCAGATATCTACTCATAGCCATGAAGCGTAATTATGAAATCAACAGATCTGACTGACACAAAATATTAAACTTAACCACAACTCTTCGAAGAACTATTCTAAAATATCATCATGGGAACCTCTCTGTGAAAATCAGATTTTTATCTCCTCTACTTTTTTCTAAATGATAGAAACCTCTTAAATATAAAGTATTTGCAAGCCATTTCTACTCAGTTCAGGGAAGAAAAAAAAAAAGAAAAAAAAAAAGAAAAAAAAAGAAAAAAGGAAAGCCTGTGTCTGCGTACTTTCCCTTCACCTTTCCCTGCTCTGAAGTCATACTTCAGTATTTGTATAGTTTTCCTGCATTTTAGAATTGCTTTTCATGCTAAGTCATAGGTTTACTACAAGCTATTATCTCGTTGGAAAGGTATATTAAACTCTAAGCAATAGTGAATCTCTAATTTATGTGTACCCTAGGATGTATTTAAGCTTGGTCATCATCTGCTGTCCGATACCATCTCTACTCAATTATGTAATAGGAAACAGAGCATGTGAAGGTATGCATTAAGTCCATTCAACATTGCTACTCAATTTCATATTACCTAAATGCTAATGCACTCAGTAGACTCAACAACACAGCTTGCCCACCACTGTGTCTGCCTAACTAAGTATTCTCTACTTTTCTTTCTATTGAAAAAAAATATTAAAAAAATTACTTTGTTTCTCTGACTTTTGTTTTGTACAAGCCTATTCCTTCTATGTGAGGATTATTTGTCCACATGTATATCAGCATTTAAATTCAGCTTCTTACTAGAATTAAATAATTCTGGAAGGATGTCCACCATTTCCCCTCATCAGAAATATTCTCAAATGATTTTTGTAACTCACAAGAGCCTCTGTTTGTTCAAGTAGATTGGAATTTTAAGCCTACACCAGAGTGGTGTAAGCTGGGTTTGAACTTAAATTCTATGTCTGGAGCCTGGTTTCCACAAAACAAGGCAATGGGTAAATACAGCTAAGCCCGGTGGAGCTGCATGTCTGCAACATCAGAAAGACTTTGTTTTCATGTCTAAAAGTTCCAGTCTTTTGTATGGCAATTATATCACCAATTAGTTTTGACAGCATTACAGTAAAATTCTCTGAACTAGTGACTCGTCAACTGGCATACATAATACTGTAATTAAAATCCTATATCTTGTTTACTGTGAATTTCAGTCTACCTCTAAATATCTTTATATAGAGAAAGAAAAAGGAGATGTTTTCATGGAGTTGATAATACAGCTTGGGGGGACAAAAAGCTTGATGTTTTGATTAGAGACATGTCTTTAAAGTCACACACAAGCTCTAATGTAATAGTGTCACCCCCAAAGGGGAGGAAATACAGAACCTTAGGGACAGCTGCAATACCCAACCATGTTTCCACAAGCGCAGCTGAGGCATCATGCCTATCAGGGAAGCACTGGGGAGCTCTGCAAGTACAGTGCTCTCTCATAACCCTTGACCAGTGAGCCAGTATCTTTGAAAGCTTTCAAGCTGATAGGGAGTTACATAAATGCCAAGTAGTCTTACATGTAAAAAATCAAAGGTCATCTAAAGAAGCACATTATGCTGCTGAGGGATGAATAATCCTGAGGTTGGAGTATGCTTTTTTATTTTTTTTGCGAGACATGAAAGTCCTACTACTTGATGAAAGCAAAAGCAACATAAACCCATTATGACTAGCATCAGACATACATCTTATCAAAATCTGGTGTGTTAGCTGGTGACAAACTTATCTTTATCAATGTAAACACAGCATTTGTTTTACTATCAACAGGCCTGCAAACATCTCTGTTAAGATGAAGAGCAGATATTTTACACTTGCACTTGCATGACAGAGAAAATCAGTTAGGTACGCATATAGCAGGTCCAAGTTTTCTTCTTTTTTATAGTCTGATTGCACAGTTTTATATTTATGAGATTAAGCACCTTTGACATCAACAGCCATCTTTCAGTTGTACACATCTCCTTTATAACTCAATATCCTGCTCAATACGTATCTGTATCCCCTACCAAAAGGGAGTATGAGGAGACAGGTGCTATAGCATGCTGAATGAAGATTCTTTTCAGCCTTCTCTTTATCAACCGTCTCTGTGATTCCATGCCATACCACTTTTGTTATACATCTGCATTCATATTTATGCTTCTCTGTGTTTATTGCTCTCTCAAAATCCTTAAGAAGCATCACTGGTGAAGATGAAATAAATAAACTATATTACTTTAACATTATATCTCCTTTTTCTACATTGTTACACATTGTGCTTCTTCCAAAGGCAGCTATCTAATTATAGGTACTTGGGTGCATAAAGCGATATGGAGGTTTCTACTGCAATTATTCATTTTAATTGAAAATTGTGTAGGGAAAAACCCATTTCATGTGCAGCATGCATTTTGCATTTGTTTCCAAAGAATCTGAACTTGCACAGGGTGAGCTGTGAATTCATATTTCCCAGCAAGACATAATCTTTAAAATTTTACTGGGGGGGGGGGTGGGAAGCCAAGGGGGTCTTATTAATGTTGTTAAGCCTACTTAAGAACATTTCACCATTTATGCAACTAGGTATTTTTATTCTTTTTTCAGGTGAAGATTTAATGCTTCCAATGAAAGAGGATGAGTTTAAAATTGAAATAATACACAATGTCCTTGAAGCTGCAAAGTAGAGGAATCAGAAAAAAAGTACCAGGACAGACAGCAGAGACAGCATGCTAAAGGAGACAGGACATCAATGAGACCTAATCCACAGCATCAAACGTTTGCATTTTCACATAATTTAGTGACTATGTCTTAAAATAATACTAAAGACAAAGCTAGTTCAAGCTTTAATATATTTTAGAGTGTCAAAATAAGAGTTGGAGGGAAGCAAGAGTTTTACCTTGTTTAGCTAATAAAATAAAGCTACAACTTATTTTCTTCTAGGAAAAAAACTTCTTTCTTTCCTCAGTGCCCATCACCACAATGAGTCAAACACATTTCATGCCTAAATTTACAACAAAAAATAAATCAACTACTTCAAGTGACAAGCATCTGAAAACAAAATCTAAACCATAGCTTCATAATCACTAAATATATAGCTTTGAAACAAATGCTATATGAAACAGAACTCTACTGATTTTCTACCTATATCATCAGAAGACTATATAGGCTAGGTGCTAAATTAGGTCTCAAATTAAAAACAGTCTTTGCTTCCTTCATAAATATGAAATTAATATTAAATTGGTGAAAGGGTGGGGGAGGAATTGTTCTTTATCAGATACAAAATCTTTCTGAGAAAAATCTGTACTTAAAACCATGTGGTTATAACAGCATCTGAGAAGAATCAGTAGAATGGTACTAGTGAGTTTGGCTCAATGCATTCCCATGCTTATTTAGAATATCTAAAACAGAAAAAAAGAATGAATGAATCTTAACTTGAAAGTCAATTATTCCATCACAGTTTCTAAGAAAGCCAAACAACATGAACATGCTTTTCATAATATATGTCATCCGTTTTGAATAAAATGGATACTAACTAAAAACCTCTTGTTGAAAGGTATGGCACTGGGCAGCAGATATTCCCTTGGTCTGACCTAGCAAACTTTTCCTGGACCACAGCAAGTTCTATTTTGGTCATAAAATGTTTTTGCAAGACAGGGGAATTAACTTACTTGAGGAAGAAGCATGAACACAAAACATGAACACTTCCAAGGACAATCTAGCAGCAGAGGGCTTTTTCCTGCATGGACACTCTGCTCTGGATTTGGCACCTGTTCTGCCATATGATGACAGCTGGTACCTCCCTCATCTACTGCTTCACTTAGGACACTCTTGATACTTGACTTCCTTCATTTTACTACCTGACTCATAATTATTAAAATATAGAGCAAGAAATAGAGAGGTTTCCTGATTTTTTTAATCCTTCCTGACATAAAATAAATATACTCTAATTCCTGCATGTCATTCCTATGAGTACATATATAGAAAACAACACTGAAGGAATTTAAAGGCATGCGAATTTGACTTACTTTTGAATGTGGTAACAGCCACAGTTTCTCAGTGGTGTACAAAGGCTACTCCTTGTGCTTTTCTTTTAAGGTTGTTTCCTACACAGTACTTTACACCATTGTGTACCCTACACCTGCTCAACAGTTTTAATGAATTTTCAGAAACACAGCTAATAAACAGCAATCTTCATGGTGCAAAAGGGAGAAATAAGATATGAAGTTGCTTTTGGCTAACATTAGGAGACAGGTTTGAAAAGACTGTCTAGGGCACTTCTCTCAAGAAATTAAATGTAACAACTGAAAATAATAGAAAGCTGCTTTTTATATAAATTTATAAATTGTATGCGTGGTTGGGAGAAATGGAGAAAAATCACGCCAACCAAACAAAGAACAACAAAAAAGAGGAAAACTTTGCAGTTGTGTTTGCAAATATTTACTGATAAAACCACCAAGATATCAGAGCTATAAATACCTCTCTCCATTTTGGCTCAAAAAATGTAAGCATCAAAGGAAAGGAAAGGAAATCTCTTTCTTACTTATGAGAAAACACACAGATACACATAGAAAAAATTGCTAATTAAAGCTATACTTTCATTTTCATAAATGGAAGAATGTTTTCCATGTAGAACTTGGATTCACTGCTCACTCCTCTCAGTATACTCAAGTCTGGAAATGCCACACAGAATGCAAAGCTCTGCCAGCATAAGACTAAATATCTCTGATAGAAAACCAATTTTTATTTCCTGTCTAACATGAACATTAATCCCTCATTAAAATGTATCATCAAGTATTCCTTGGGAATAAGGAATTGGGACAATTATTCCTTAAATGTCTTGGGACAAGCTAAAAGTTCAATAGAGTGTGGTCCTTTAAATTTATACAATTCATCTCCCCACCTTTCCTGTGGGGAATATAAATTGCTTCCAAGTACTTAATATGCTGTATGCCATTCAAATTCTGTTGCTTCAATTCATTATATTAAAAAGTAATACAAATTTGAATTATTAATTGTAAAAGTACAGATTTAGCTAAAGTACACAAAAAATTCAATTCATAGCAAAATGGCTACAAAGTTAAAATTAATCTATTTGCAGTCCTCCGATGTCCTTCTCAGAATCCTTTAAAATGCCACTTATTTTATAAAAAGTACAGATTTTGTGTGTATTGATGTGCTCTAGCAACAGAAAGGTTCTCTCTGCCTTCAGTTTTTTCTGACATTATTTACCCATTCCAAATCAATCATTGATTACAGCTAAAATAAAGGGGTCCATTTGAGTAAATGTTACAGGACTAGACTTACAGCTCAGAAGTTTGCACCTTGTAAGACTCTCATCTCCAATCCTACATTCAAAAGGTACTTATGATTTCAAAGAAATTGCAAATCAAATGATTAAACCCTACAGGAAATTAGATAAAAGAGAAAGGAACCACTTCAAAACCATAAAGAGATTCTATTCAGCTATTATACTAATAGCAAACCCCCATATTTTGATTGTAGCTTCTGCAGGTATAAAATGACAGGGTTTAGAATCTATTTTCATTGAAGTGCATAGATCCACAAAGCCTTTTCAGTCTCACAAGGTGTTTTAAAGTCTTGTAATTATTCAGCAAAGCATTTGGACAGCACTTCTTTAATTTTAAGCAGAGTAACTGCACTTGGTAAAATATGCTCTAGAGTTGTAGAATCTTTCAGAATAAAATTGAGCAGTAGAATTAAGTATAAAATGCTGCTGAACTTCTTTCGCCACTGAAATCAACACAAAAGCTTTTGCATTTTTAAATCAAGCTACTAATTCATTAATAATTAAACTCAGTTTTAGTTTATGGAATCTAATGTAATCTTGACATTAAATTCTATTACGCAAAACACAATGCTTTTTCATTGCAGATTAAGATAAATGTCTTAGAAATGTATCTTACTGCAGTAATAATGCTCTTCTTTTTGTAAGGAATAGACATTTTCAAATCTTTTTTTCCCCTCTAATTTAACTACGATTAAAAAATCTGCATATGATACAGTTCGAAAAATAAGGACACTAATACAGCATTTTTATTAGCTGTTACAGTAAGAACACCTAATACAGCAACTGCATATTGGACTAGCAGCCAAGCAAAACTACGGTACTCTTGAAGCAAATAGTGTGATTATACACACATATATATAAATATATAAAATATATACATACGTATATACACAAGCACACACACAAATAAAAGCAAGTCACAGTTTATGGACTACTTCCCTTGTCAGCCTCTCACCACCGTTCAATTATTCTTCCAAGATATTTTGCAATAATGTTTTCCAAATTAGATTGAAGCAGGGATTTGAAATATTCTTTTCCTTTAATAACATAATTTTATACACAAGAGTGCTTCAGTGAACCCCCTTCCAAAAAGGATTATCTAAAAATAATATCTGCATGCATATATTCCTACTAAATATTTTAATTTATTAAAAAAATTAAAGGGAAATTACTTTGAACATTGTTTTCTTAGAAAAAATAATGCAGAACCAAGAGTTCAGGAAATGACTTACCTTTCTTGTCATCAAAGTACAGTGTCTGTTGAGCTGGATTCGACCACTGGAGGGAGGTGTTATCATTTTGATCGACCCTGCAGGTCAAATTTGCTGTTCCCCCTTCAACAACAGTGACATTCTGTGTAAGTGGAAACTGTCCTTGGCTTCCTGAGAAGGAAGGGGGGGGGGGAGGGACGGAGAAGGATAAAGAGAAAAAAAAGAAAGATTTGAGAGAAAAAAATTAAAATATTTGAGTTGTAGAACTGAATTTACTGCAGCAACTTCCCACAGATGACAGTATAGATTCAATGTGATCTATTCTGAAAAAAAAAAAAAAAAAAAAAAAGTAGTAGAATAGATTAAAAAAATATTTTTGCAATATATTCTCTGTATCCATAAAACAGATAGATGAAGAAATAAGGGATTTTTTTCCCCCTCCTTCCCCCCCTGTAACTCATACTAGTTAGTTACAAGAAATAATTTTTATCTCCTCAGACATACCCGTATATCTATGATATGCCTCTGCAGAGGGCTCATGTATTACACACCTACCTACACAGATGTCTCAGCTGAGACAATATAGTTAAATGGTGGCTGAAACCATCACTCAAAGCATAACATAAAAATCTGAACAGGATTTTTAAAATTGAGGCACAAGGCAGCCTTGACTCCCTCTTTCTTTTTATGCTTATTAAAGATTTCTTAGGACCATGTTTTTCCTGCCAAGTTTAGGAAGCTGGTGGAGAGCAAACGTAGTGTGAATCTAATACTCAATGCACCTTCTGCTGAAGGAATATAACCCAATCTCATTTGGAAATGGAAGTGATGATGTAGGAGGTCTCTCTCACATCTATGATTCTATCCCAGAACATTATGAATCACATTAAGCACTTGCTGAAAAGTCACTGGGAAGATTTCCAAGTATACCTATACAATACTGGAGCAGTTTCACTCAGGCTCCCAATCACAAGCATTTTCAATGGCATAGTTAGACTGAAGTGTTTATGTAATGTGAGAACAGCACACACTTTGTCAAAAAACACAACACATTCTTACACAAAGTATTGCAACAAGGGAGCACAGTCTAACACGAGTCAGGAAAGAAATAATAAGCAAGGCCCTTAAAAATAAAAAGGCAAGTCTCTTGACCTGGGAGATATATTAATTTATTCACAGATACAATGCAAAAGAGAGACAATCTACAAGTCTAAATCAAAAATACCTTTCTTTGTTCTTCTTTTTTTGTAGGTTCTATTAATACAAGAAGTACTCAAGGGTAGATAGAGCTGCTAGCATAAGTGTAATACCAAGATTGACACGCAAGTGGGATGTGTCAGAAGTGAAAAATCTCTCTGCAGTCCCTACAGGAATGAACAATCTCATTGACATGTCATAAGTATATTAAGGAAATTATATATACAATATCCACTAATTATACTAATACAGAATCAAAAAATTGGCACAAAACCTTCATAGAAATGTCCTGCTGTAGTGGCTCATATCAGAGTTATTCTTAGGTAAGTAAAACTGAGGTCTGCCTCATGGAAGACATGATAATTTAGAAGTCTATCATCTAGTATACAGGTTTTCAGATGACCTGAGTAAGGTACTACTAAGTAAGGGATTAATAACTGAACAGCTATTTGACATATTGAAATTGCAATAAATGTAATTCTAGGTAGGATTTGATAGCTGTCCATTTTCCAGTGTGAAATTATTTTGACGGCCTTTTGCCCTAGCACATAAGCATCTCTGGCACTGAAACTATTAGCATTTAGGTAGTTTAAAATTCTCCACAGATACTCTACAGAAAACTACTCTATCACCTAAGTGCTTAAGAGGAAACTTCTCAACGAATGAAATTGAAATAAGTCTTTCACTTAAACAAAAATTCTTCCATGTCTTGGTTCAAAAAAAAAAAAAAAAAAATTCACATTGAATGCCAAATCTAAATAACTGGTATAATTTTTATACAAATATAAACTCCTTGTAGATGTCTTAAGATCAAAATTCAGTATGTTCTGATATTTCCTATAAGGGGGTATTTACTATTTACAGAATAACAGATTTATTAAATAAAAAATATGGAACAGTGAAACCACGACTGCTAATTTAAATGCTGCAAACAATAAATGCTAAAATGCTCATGAAATTCTCTGACACTTAATTAATCAAACCCTGCTTCTTGAAAACCACATGTTGAGAAATACTTGATGAGTGAAAAATAAGGCTAGGGAAAAAAAAAACAACAAAACCCCATCCCACCCACAACAGAAAAGATTTGTCATTTCCTTCTATTTCTCCTCTTTCAATTCCAATGTGTCAAAGAACCTCAAGATACTGCATAAATTTCTTATCACTTAAATTAGAATTTTAAAAATCCATAAAAATGCACACAGCCTGTTATTACTTCCACTAAATTACAGGCATCTTGCCAAAGAAATACCCTTCTAAAGTATGAGTTGTGGATAAGAGGCTATGGGGCTAAAATATTGTTTTCATACAAGAAGCATTAAACAGCGCCAGAGATATAACACAGCAAAATCTGTCATTCACATTAAAGAATGGAAGATAGTTTGATAAAAAAACAGCTTTAAAATTTTAGTACCCCATTAGCATGATGTAGGAAATTTCTTCCTGTATTTTCTTTCTGACATTGTAGTTCTCATTGTAGGAGAGAGTGATCAAGCATTGGAATGGGCTGCCCAGGGAAGTAGTGGATTCTCCGTCCCTGGAGATATTTAAAAAGAGACTGGATGTGGCACTCAGTGCCATGGTCTAGCAACTGCAACGGTGGTTCAAGGGTTGGACTCGATGATCTCTGAGGTCCCTTCCAACCCAGCCAATTCTATGATTCTATTATTCTATGATTCTTCTTATGAAGGCATCATTGTAGTCTATCAGTTGTGACTGTCAAGTCATGGACCCATCTGACCAGAAGAGTATATAGTAGGCAAACTACTGACCAATCATTTAAATTGAAACTGTACATGCCATGATCTGAAAAAGGTTAGGACTTTCTTTTCTCTGGCCACTCTATTGTATTCTGATGTTTGGAGCAAGAATTGATCTAGCATATAAGAGTGAAAGCAAAGCATTCATCCTACCCTGTACTAATATAGAAACTGTGTGGTTCTAGAGAAAAGACATATAGCTTCATAGAAAGCTAGGAGTGGAGAAAGGTGTACAGAGAAAATGAGTCATTTAATCTAGAAACTAGCCCAAATGGAAAGAAGGGAGCCATTGTGGAATAGGAATACTAAAAGAATGTACTCTGAATAATAAGGGATGGGAAAACTAAGAAAAGAAATATTTATGAAAGTGACCTAATTGTTTTGTATCAGTATATAACTTAGGTTATTGAAGTAGGAGCTTTGGGGCTGGAAGGGCCTGATAAGATTGTAAAAGCCTGCAGAAGACAGATGAGCATAACATCATGCCAGCATTGTGTCAGAGAAGAGTTCTTATGGTGCTGAGGATTAGATCTGGTTCTGGGGCAACTGATGGTAATTTGTGGGAGAGGACTCATTTCTGTTAAACAAGTAGGTAGCATGGTCCCATCAATGGGATGAGGAACACGGGCCATGGATGATAAAGATAAAGGTGTTCTCAGCTAGATCTAGGTGTCACCATAGAGTTAAGGGGGCAGAACAAGCTCTCACTGCAGCACAGTGAAGAATCACTGACTGGAATCACAACATCATTCCCTGAACTACTTGCTCTGGAAAACATACTTATACCTGGGATAACTTACCACCACTGCAATAAAGCAATCATATTCCCAGCATTGCCACATGAATAGTCCCATTAAATCAAGAATGTTGTGTGATGAGACTTCAATAAGCAGGCTCTGCCAGGATGTCAAAAGAAAGTTTTCATCAGCATTTCAATAACTGAGTGGAACTACTGTGGTTCTCTAGTATGAATGGTTCTTAAAATAGTTATTAAACTTGAATTTCTGAATTTCTTAATTTCTTCCTGTACTCTGAGAGTACAGATTGAACAAGGCGATGTACTCTAGCAAAAGCATTACACCTTGACTTAAGCAGTAGATGGAAAACTTCATGGCACCTTTGGTAACTTAATTCAGAGAGCAATGGTCAAAATTGTTTAAACAAGACAACAGGATTTTATTCCTGGTATGAATTTGTCTTATTGTATCACCTATTAACCACTGGATGTTTTTATATCTTTTTTTGTTGTTGTTGTTGGTTTTTTTCCTTCTCTGAAGAGCCCTCTGTTATCAAATTCATCTTTCTTTTTAGGTAGCTTGAGATTGTGATCATATCACCCATTAACCTTCTCTTTGATAATCTAAATAAATTGACCTCCTAAGTCTTTCTGTAGAAATCATGCTTTTCTAATCTTTTAATTAGTCTGTGTCTCTTCCCTGTGCCCTCTTCAATTTGTCATCTTTTTATCTGAAGCATGGAGCCAGACCTGGAAACTTCTCTGTAGCAATCACAAAAGTGACGCCACTTCTCCACCAGCACTTTATATTCCTTTTTGCACAGCTAAATGATTCCCCTTTGCCACAGAGTCAGACAGGGACCCAAATTTGATTGACAGACTTCAAGTGTCAGTGTTTTTTCTCAGACACCACTCCAAGGAAAGGTAACTCTTTCTATTTCTATAGAAAGACTATAGACTCCTCCTGTGACTCTTAGATGTATAACCCTATGTTTCACTGCACTGAAACATGTTTCTCTGAGTCCAGAATCTTATTTCATCATAATTGTCATCATTATTATAGAATGGTTTTGGTGAAAGGAACTTTAAAGATCATCTATTTCCAACCCTGCTGCATGAGCAGGGATACCTCCCACTAAACCAGGTTGCTCAAAACCCCATTCAACCTGGTCCTGAATGCTTCCAGGGATAAGGAATCCACAGCTTCTCTTGGAAACCTATTCCAGTGTCTCACCACCCTCACACCAATGAATTTCTTCCTGATGTCTAACCTAAATCTACTCTCTTCCAGTTTAAAAGCAGTACCCCTTCTCCTTCCACTGATGCTGGTGATGCCCTTGTTGATGCAGCCCAGCATCCTGTTGTCTTTTTTTGCCACTGCAGCACACCCTTCACTCATTGAGCTTGTTGTCCACCATGACACATAAGTCCCATTCCACAGAACAGCTCTTCAGCCCAGTGGACTCCAGTCTGCGCTGCATTCATGGGTTACATTTTCCCAGATACAAGACCTTACACTTGTTCTTGTTGGACTTCATAATATTCCTCTTAGCTCACTCTCAGCCTATCATGATCTTTCCTGCAGGATGGCTCATTCTAAAGCATCTACTTCACCACTTAGTTTGGTATCATTAGCAAACTTCGTCAGGGTGCATTTAATCCCATCCTCCAGAACACTGCATGTGACTTATCTGTCAATAATTATATGCTGAATTTCAACATCCAGTTCAAAACCTCTAAGCACTTCCCACATTTCTCATTAATGCATTAAGCACTTCCTAAATACATTATCTTTTAGACTGCATTTTGCTGGCTGGACAAATGAAGATGATTAATTTGCCTCTCAATGGATGGTCTCTCAATTTCCAGAGAACTTGGTAGCCTTTCTATTTCTTGAACTCGAGCAGTCCATAGATCTTATCAGTACATTGTATACTACTACTAGCAATTCCTTATTTCAGGCTGCAGGAATGGAGAAGATGCCTTAACTTGGTACTTTTACTAAAGGCCATATACTGAAACTTGCTTTAGGAGATGCATCAGGCGAAAAAGTATCATATGAGATTACATGATGATGATGGGAAATTGGGCTTGCAAAGTTAGGTTTCTCTTTGAAGCAGACACCAACATGCACCTCAGGCTTTTGATGTTTGTCAGCTTTTAGAGAATGCAGAAAAAAAATGTAAGGCTGATCAGCTTCAAGTATGTGGGAATCATCCCTGTTTATCTGAAGAAATAGAAGATAGTTTAAGTTGTGGGGGAGAGAGGAATAAGAAGGAAAGATGGGGCAGGGATGGGAGGGTGGAAGTTATATATTTCACATTAATTTAAATCTGCACCAAAGAGAATGCTACTCAAATGCCTCAAATGCTACTTAGCAAGCATTTAAGGGCCATTCTATTGAATTGATTCTATTCTATTCTATTCTAAATTGCCTCTCAAGGCAAGTCAAACAATTTTACTGTCTGTCTGAAGTATACTAATAAAGAAAGAAAGAAAAAAAGTACTGATGGACCACATTACAATTGCCTTGCATGTAAAGACAAAGTTTCATTGGAAAACACCACAAGGCTATACAGAGATAAACAACAAGCAATGAAGCTATTACAAAAGAAGGTGACATCTAGATTTGACTGCCAACATGCTGGTTTCTAGCCCTCTCCTTATTTTAGGAAGCTTTTATAGCAAAATTACTACAGCTATTTTGCCTAGATGGAGCTATAGTTCAGTACATTTTATCACAGGTTGGTTTTGTGGAAGCCCAATACTGTTTTCTAGTAGAACTGATGTGTTCATATCTCATTAGCCACAAGCTGTTTTCAGTTAAGAAAGGATTTTTCCCCCCTCCCCAGAAATTATGGCACAACTGCTTTTACATATTTTAAAACTGATTTTTATCTCATTATGTAACAAGATTATGCAGAATAATTGTCATTATTTGGTCCAGTTTGGAAACGTTCACATTTTAAATTTATTTCATGTTTATTTGTTCATGTTTGGAGGGATTTTTTGTAATTTTTGCAATTAAAATTAAAGATCTTTAACATTCAACACTTCCTTTGATGCTTAGATTATATATTCTAATCAATTTACCAGGCTAATTATAAATATGACTTGGTGTCTGTAAGCACCAAGAAAACATAATCCTCTCTTTACTTTTGTTTCTGCAGATGTCTATCTTTGTAGGAAACAGTCACATTATAAATTAAGACAATTTCACAGTATTATTGCAGAAATCTTGACTATTCACATCACTGTGTGTCAGAAACCCATAAAAAGTGATGGGTGTGGAAAGAGAGGAGGGAGTGGACAAAAGATGACAGCAATGAGTTAGCAATTTTTTGGCACACTGGCTCTATTTTCTGCAAGCCTGGCTGCCCAGGGTCCCTGTGAGGTAATTTAAGTTTATCACCATATGCAGGGGAAAAAATAGAGCCTATAGTTCTATTCATTCTCACACAGAAAGTCTATATCAGAGATTTATCCTTTTACAGTCTCGCACAGAACCAAAAGGCCTTTAATTTGACACCTTTATAGCATATCAGCCAAAACCAGAGCCCATAAACTATTCAAAAATCTACGAGAAGAAATCAAGAAAATAAATCTTGAGCAAATTATTTTTCAAATCAGTCAGATTTTTTAATTATGAGTTCTATAGGACCAAACCTCAAAGGAAAACAAACAAACAAACAAAACAGAATAAATATTTGGGTAAGGAGGCAAGCAACTTCAAACTTCTAATAGCAGCCTGAATTTGTAGGAACAATGCATTAATTTTGTCCTTCCTTCTTAGCAAAAGAACTAAAAGATTAGAAACAAAAGCCAGTATGATGAAACATCTAAATATACTGAATCAGCTTCCTGGCTTTCTCTCTTAATTTATATATGAAATCATGCAAACATCCCTCTGCTGAGATGAAGTGTTATTAGCTTGTCTTTATCTAATTTAAGGAAAAATGATACTGCGATCTACATTTCACATGAAAATGAAATGGCATGAAATGAGGTCTTCATTACTGTGCAATTAGTGTTTCCTCTAACTTTTCAAGAGGGATGAATTGCCTCCTTTATTCTTTCACAATGAATACCCTATAGAAGGTTAGTGTCCTGGAAAGTCTGAAACAGGAAACCACAAAATAAATTCATGGTCCTATTCTTTTATTTCATTTCTATGAATGGTTTTAAGAGCGTAAATATTGACTACAGACTAAAGAAGACAGTTTAGCTATTGATACATAACCACCTGCTTTATTTTATTCTAAAAGACAAGAAAGCAATGTAACTTGTGTGCTAAACTGTATTCATGCAGCAATTTTAAGGAAAGATAAATTTGCCTGAGCATAATTTGAAACATTGAGAGTCTCTGACTGGGTCTATTTGTCTTTTCTAACTTGCTGTCTTAAATGGCGTATCTGTATAGCATATACTTCTTAAGAGTTGATCCTCAGAGAAAACATCCTGTAAATTGTTTGCTCACTGAGGAAACATTGTTTAAAAGAGAAATAATGAAAAAACCAAAGAAAAAAAGCTCTGGTAACAATTAAATGATCCAGTAACAAGATCACTTGCAAACAAAATTGGGAGTTAATGACAATACTATGGAAATTTACTACAGAATGACAGATTTTTAGGAGAGAGAGAAGAAATAACTCAGAAAATAGCTGTTATCCCCAAACTGTGCATTCTGGGTGCATGTGGAGAAGAATATTCAGTGACTGATTGATTGATTGATTTAGAAAGGGGGAAAAGACATTCTCCTCCATCACTCTGAACTGCCAACAGAAGTTACAAATCCAAAAATAACTGATGTGAACTTTGTCTTCCCATGACTGTGGTAAAAGACTGCTTAATGTCTGATTCACAAATATGGTTTAGAACTTTCTGTCACTTTTCCCTTTAAGGTGCTGTTCTCAGTGTTTTTTACTTCAACAAACTGTAAAGCACATTTAGAAATGTAGGAAGGTATCCAGTTCTAACACGAATAAGTAACTGGGCACTTACAATTCTTTGGGGGTCTGGGGCTCATTGTTACCACATTTCCATTCCTAATCATTAAATGAGAATAATGGTATTTTCTTGCTTCACTTCAGCTTTCCAAGAAGAAAATTAAAAAAGAAAAAATAAAAAATTATTACATAGAAGCCAGATAATAGGGTAAATGGAAGAAATATACAAAGCTATGGTGGAGATAAATACTCATACACGTACTACCCTATCAAATCTATCTCTTACTACAAAGCTAGAACCTACCCTATGCTTTCTTCTCCCAAAATCCAAACATTTCATCAATCCAGAGCTTTTTGCAGTTAACATAAACAAACAAACAAAAAAGTAAAACACACCACCTCCGATAAAAATCACTCTAGAACTGCAATTAGTTTAAGATGGTATCAGGAACTTCATATGAATTACATAGTTGGCCATTTGTACAACTGAAGTTACTTTTTTGTTAAAATTTATTACTTGTATGTTCATCATTGTCTGAGTAACATGAAATGACGTTCTGAACACCTAATTTTAAGATAAAGACCTCTAAACACACCTTTCCACACTTGAAGGGACTCACCAGCAACCACATCACACAGAGGGTTTCAGGCTTTGACTTTGTGTGAATGCACGCTACTGCTTAGATGCAGGTTTTGGACACAGGTGACTTAGTGACAGAATCGAAGATAGGACTGAGTTTTCTAGAAACTGAAGAATGTATAAGGGGTCTAAGGAAAAAGTGCAGTTCATATTTGGAAGTGTAAAGCAGATCAACAGAAACAAATCAGACTTCATAAGCTAATAATGATGTTTCTACAGTAAGTAATGAAACTAATGCACATAAGAAATTTAACCTATATTTTTCCAGTATAAATATATATGACACTCAAGCAACATTAGCCCACCTCAAAAAAAAAAAAAAAGTGACTTTTGAAGAAAGTAGAAGAAAGCTGCCTCTCCCAGTGTAGGCCGTCCTCTAAAAAAACTAAAATAGGTAAACCAGTAACCAGTCAGTCCATACTGTTCCATTTGCTATGCCACAATTCCATATTCTAGTTGAGCATCATGAGTGGTTCATACAATCAGTTCTCCAGACTGCTTGTGATTTGGGGATCTCAAAAACTGACAACCACACTGCAACATAAAATGTGGAGGAACCATTCTGCCTGAACATTTATTTCTATCTTTTGCTTAATTGCTTATCTATGATAAATAATGAATCAAAAGTATAAAAGTATAAAATACTCTGCTTTAAATGCTCCTCTCTTTCACTGTGGAAAGTCCATAGTATAACAGCCAGGTACAAGGAACAACGAGCAGTTCGAAGCAAATTCTAGTTACGTGCACACAAATCTGAGCAGTTTAGTCAAAGGGCTTCCAAATGGAAGACAAGAACTTAATGTTGCCATTTATTTTTTTGGTATGACTGTGACAGAATCAGGGCTCTCCACACCCAGCATCTCATTAGTGAGCCAGCAGTTCTGCAGTGTGTACCAAAATAATTTTCACATCAATACTCTGATATGCAATGGGACAACAGAGAAACTTTCTGAGATCAAACATTTATCATGCAGATGTTTAGCAATTATAAAATTTTAAGTATACTGTCAGTGTAATTTGAATGCAGTGTATTAATAATACAAATGATGTAGTTCAGGGTTCTAAAATTGACTGCAGTGAAATGCAATCTAAACCACACAATTCTCACATATTTTCCATCCTGTCTCTAAGCGATAACTCATTGTAAGCCACAGCTGTTTGGCACTGTGATGACATGACCCAGCCTTTTGCCCTCAGTCTACTGCACTTCAAGAAGTGCAAAAAAAACCCAACAACCATGACAACAGAAAAGAATAAATAAATAATAAAAAAACAAACAACAAGCAAACATAAAGTGTTATGATGCACTCCAGCTTTGCATAGCTCAGTTCTGCTTTCAAGAAATGGTTTCAAGGCATATATGAATATTTTGTGTGAGAGATCTCTAGTTTTGTACATTCAAAATATTGAGAAAATGCTGATAAGCATTCAAAAACTTATATGTTTACCTGACTGTACTGCCAACTGTGCCTGCTCTTTAAAGAGAATACCATTATCATGTTATTAATGCTTTTTTTTTTCTTAAGCAAAAAGCCAAGAATCCTTTAAAATGAGCTCAATCTGCATCTGTAGGTATATCTTTTAATACTCTTAAAAACTTCTTTCAGTATCTAGACAGCAAATACTGGGAAAAGTGACCTGAAGGAATGCCCAAAGTTTATAGGAATACAGATAATCGTATTTCAAGAATGCTCCATCCAGAAGCCATTTTACAGGTAAATAAGGGAGGTAGAGAAGAAAATTATATTATCAGCCACAGTTCTGCAAGAATTATAAAATGGGGAATCTAATCATTCTCAAAGAAGGAATTACCAGAACACAGACACATAACATCAAGAATGTACCCAAAAGTAAATTATTACAGGCCCGCAAAAACTCTTTATCTTTCAGAATGTCATTTGAAAAGTTGGTAATCAAGAGAAGCAGATGTCTTTCTCTACCTTGGCAAGAAGAACAGCTGAAATGCAAGCACTTAAAAAGGAGAAAACTAAAGTAATATTTTAAGATGTACACAGGATTGATCCAATTATTTTTTCTCCTTATTTTGTCATAATTCCTTTCATAATTTCCTTGCTCCCATCTATGAAATATTTCAAATCTCTTAGCAAAAATGCTCTATCAGGATTTCCAGCTACTGAGGTATTATAAAAGCAAATATTCCTGCATCTCTACAGAAATACTGCTTTCCTTCTTCCTTATTTCTTAAAATAGATAATGGAGGTTTAAGTCCAACATACAGGTAACACATCTGGCAAGGATACAATTTTCGTCTTTGCACTTATCTATGATCTCTGGTCAATCACTCTTTCCATCAGAGCAACGCACAATCAAGGTTTTAAATCCTTCCACTTATAGCTTTGTGAAACTTCATCCAAGAGAGATATTAAAAGACAGCAGAGGACAAAGCTATACAGGTCAGCTCCAAGTAGTTCTGTCCTTTGAATGTTCGTGTCCTTAAAGAGTATTCAGGAATCTTCTAATTGCACCATTACTGAACTTCTGAGCCTTGTTTACAAACATCCCTGGCAATGACTCGTTCATCACTTTAAAACTTTTGCGTTTAAACAGAAGCTGAAATTTTTCACTGAGCAAAAATAAAAATGAAAACTGAATAGGGAAAACTATGAGTAGGGAAAATGTGGTCCCACTGCTGAATGGGGTGGGAGCCTTGATAAAAGAGGATGCAGAGAAGGCAGAGTTGATGAAGGCCTTTTTTTCTTCAGTCTTTACTCCTAGGAACAGCCCTGAACTCCAGACCCTGGATATAAGAGAGAAAGCGTGGAGGAGGGAAGACTCACCCCTGGTCAGTGAGGACTGGGTTAGAGATCAGTTATGCAAACTGAATGTACCCAAGTTCAGGGCCGTGATGGGATGCACCCAAGAGTGCTGAGAGAACTGGCTGATGTTATTGCCCTAACACTCTCCATTTCTGAAAGATCATGGCAAACAGCAGAGGCATCTGACAACTAGAGGAAAGCCACTGTCACTCCAGTATTTGAAAAGGGCAAGAAGGAAGATTCAGCCAACTACAGACCATTCAGCCTGATCTCCTAGAAAAATGATGTAGCAGCTTGTTCTGGAGGACATCTCTAATCACATGGAAGACAAGAAGGTTGTCAGGAGTAGTCAGCATGGATTTACTGAGGGGAAATAATGCTTGACTGATCAGATAGCCTTCTATGATGTTGTGACTGAATGGGTAGATGCAGGGAGATGAGTGGATGCAGTCTACCTTGACCTTAGCAAGGCTTTGGACACAGTCTCCCATAACATCCTTGTGAGCAAGCTCAGGAAATGTGGGATAGAAGAATCTGCAGTGAGATGGATTAAGAACTGGTTATACACGAGAGCCCAAAGAGTGATCAATGGTGCAGAGTCCAGCTGGAGACCTGTGAGTGGTGGAGTCCCCCAAGGATCAGTGCTGGGTCCAGTCCTGTTCAACATCATTATCAATGACCTTGCTGATGGGACAGAGTGTCTTCTCAGCAAGTTTGCTGCTGGCACAAAGCTGGGAGGAGTGGCTGACACCCCAGAAGGCTGTGCTGACATTCAGAGGGACCTGGACAGGCTGGAGAGTTGGGCAGGGAAAAAGTTAATGAATTGCAACAAGGGCAAGTGTAGAGTCTTCCATCTGGGTAGGAACTACCCCAGGTACCAGTGTAGGTTGGGGACTGAGCTGTTGGAGAGCAGTGTAGAGGAAAGGGACCTGGGGGTGCTGATGTATGGATGACCACGAGCCAGCAGTGTGCCCTTGTGGGCAAGAAGGCCAATGGCATCCTGGGGTAAATGCAGTACTGTCTTAAAGATGGGAAATAAAATGTCTGCAGATGGCTTTGATCTGAAAAGGCACTCTCCTAATGACTTTGTATTGATCAATATGCAGAGACATCCAGATCAACTGTGAACATTCTCTGAAGAAATAAGTTGATTCTCACAGTGAAGGCCTGAATGATTAAGAAAAGGTTTTCCACTTGTGATAATCTATATGTTCAAAATATGAAGTTCTTATTAGTGGTAATTTCATTCACCATATCAATACTAACCTTCTCTGATGGTTACCCTCTTTTTATAGAATAGAGAAGATTTCTGAAAAACAGCCCTGCTTAAGCAAAGTGAAGTCCCAATATGAAACAACAGCTTCAAACCTGAGTTAATGTTTTCCCCCTCTTTCAGTTTACATAATAAAATAATACCAGGAATTCCAAACAGTATGATGACTATATATGATTCTAGTAGCCCTTTTAAACCAAAGTTGCACCAAAATATAAACAACAAAATTATTTAGGACAAACTCCACTTTCAGGCACCAGAGACCAGACTTCAGCTAAAGAGGTGAAAGGCAGCTTACACCACATGGCTATGTATATTCTCTGTCCTCTAACCCTGGTTGCTTCAACACTTGTTCTTTTTCTCTGTTGTGTGTCTAATTTTGTGTGGCTCTAACTTTGTGCAATTTAGGTATCAGTTTATACAAAACTACACAAGATTTTGGTGTATTTTAAAAGAAAACCACCTACTCTACTGACTTTCTTTTTTCCTTCCCTACGGTCTATGAATTATCTATTGATATGGCAATGCTGATCTGCAGCAGTTGTCCCTCCTGACTTAAACCAGCAAGCTGCTCAGGAATCTAGCAGATGTTTCAGTTGTCTAGGTCAATGGAAACCTTATGGACCCTTTTTTCTTCATCTCCTCCCAGAAGCAAATGTTAGTACAGCAGATATCTGGATGTGTGCCATGTAGCAACAGAGACAGGAAAAAGCTGCTGTGGCTTCGCTAAGCATGGTGTTGTATACTGATTGCGTTTTTTCCAGTCCTCTCTAAGAGGGTTATTTACAAGTACCACACTCCTCATTCACTACCATACAATCAAATCAGTTGTTTTTAAGGTATCTCTAGACCTCCCCTGTTGTGCTCTTGAGCCTTGGATCATTAAACACATACAAATCAGAAAAATACATTAATTCATTATATGTTTTTTTCCCTGCCACTACAAATTTAGGGCCTAAATACAGTGCAAATTGCATTTAACACCATGTCCTCAAAGCGTTACAGAAACTGTCTCAAGGAAATTGTTAAGGGGATTTAGGCATATGAACAAATTCAAGTTTTTAGATTTAATTTAAAATAGATTAATTAAAAGGAAACTATATGCCTGAGTTCTCTAGCTGCCTTCAAAAATAACTATATGGAAAAGCATTTTTGTATTAGTTCTTGACCTTGCTTTCACAGTAGATGGATGAACAGTCACTTTTAAGGTTTAGTTATTCTAGAGTCAATTTCTCTAGTTTCTTCAGGTTTCTTATTATTATTTTTATTTTTTTATTGTGACCTTTGAGTCCCTTTTATTTGTGATAATTTAACATGGGGTCTGTCACTTCCTCTGGCCTATGAATAAAAAGCTTCATTCCAAATATCATATTTGCCTGAAATTCTTTTCTTTACTGTTCTTAAAGCTAATGAGTTAGTATAACAAAAGGAACCAGAAGAAAAACATTTTACAAATTTTTTCAGTTTATGCATTTACAAGATGCATCTTTAGAAAAAGGCATTTGTTGATCCTCTCATGAGACAGTTATATTCTGACTATCCAGAAGTCATGATGGGACAGGACAGGTGTACCTGTGTGAAGCCAATGGCAGAATAAGGAACTGATTTTTTTTAATTTTGGCAAGAGGCAGTAAAATATTATTATCTGGGCCAGTGCAACCTAGACTCAAATACTTGTCTGTTTTTTTAACTGAAAAAGTGTTTTGTATATCAATAGGCCATCAGAATAACTCTATTAATAGATTATTTTTGCTTAGAAAAATAGCATGTCTTAGGAAGTAATTCCAACTAATCAACAGAGAGGCAATGTTGGGAGATCACATCCTACAACAGGGATGACAATGAAACAATGCAAATTTTCTGTCTTGCTTCAAACTGTATTTTGGTATGTCCTCTTACACAAAGAAGCACTTACAGGTCTGAAACTGGAATCATAGTTTAATTTGATTTTTTCTTTCTTTTTTTTTTCCCCTTTAAATGCATTTAATTAATGAGCTGCATATAAACACTAATATTTTTACAGCTAAGTTATTATTAAAGATTTATTAAGTTCTCTTTAAAAAAAGGTAAACCTATGTAGCTACAATAGATGTATTATTGGTTTAGTACAGAAAAGTTTTAGTGAATGTTACAACATGTCAAACATAAGGGCGCTCTGAATTACCATTTTTTTAAAAATGCACTGAAATGTAAGAAATCATCAAGTATATTAATATATGCATTAAAGTAATTTTCTAGATCAGTGAATCAATCTCAGTAATGGTTGACTACATTTCTTATTTGGCTGTAAGAATACTTTAGTTGAAACCTTTTATTTTATAATTTACTAAATTATTCTAAAGATATTTGGTACCTAATAAAATGAATGAGCTTCTAGAAAACTATGAAAAACACTCATTCTTCACATGGTTGAGACAATGTTTGCTTCTGTCAAAATTTACAAATTTACAATAGCCAAAAATTCTGTTTTGGCTGGTCACATTGACGCTACCTTACTTCTTCCATTTTACACAATAAATTGACATAAATGCAGTTTGGGGCTTTTTGCCTGCTTAAACCACAGCATTATTTTCTCATGCTCAAGAGGCAGGAGAACTAGCATACATACCTTCAAAACTAAGCTGGAAAGTGGCTGTGGTGTGACCACATATCAGGAAAAAAGCATGGTGCAGATGGAGGTTTGCTTACTGAATTACAAGCATTTAGAACAAGCTGTAATCTTGCTGGCGTGGGTGTCAGTAGATCAGATGACATATTCACACATGGTTATTAACTAAATCAGAGCTATGCCCACGTGCTCATACGAAAATGAAACTCCAAGTTAGAAAGTAGAAGAAAAACAGCAAGTGAGGATAAGCAACCACCCCTTCTGTGGCTCATGAAACAAGAAGCAGAGACATTCACAAAAGGGACGGCATATGGGGCAACCACAGGTGTGCCATTTCTTTAATCACCCTGAAGGATGAAACATTTGAGAAACTAACAGAACTGCTGTTATGCAACTAGGGAATGCAAAGAAAAGAATTTCTCAATTGTACCTCTGATTACATAGCTGTCAGGTTAGCAAACTGGCAATTTGTGAACTGCACAATCATATCAACATTTATGTGGTTCTACACACAGTCAGTTCTACTCTGTGTTTGTTAATTACATTAGTATTAAGTGTTGATGGGTTTCAGTCATAAAAAGCAAACAGACCAAGTGCAATTTAAAATACCTTAAAATATATACAAACTCATTTTTTAAAATGTAGAGGGACTTGCCCATGCTCTGGTAGAAAGAGAAATCGCCCACTTAGTAAACATTTCATTATGTGGGACACCTGATAAAATTCACAAAACTGATTTATATTCTTCAACGTGGAGATTATTTTTTAAATCTCAGAAGTTACCACAACTAGTGTAAACACACACATACCTATATTAGACAAAAGTAAATTCCATAGAACACAGAGAAGGGCAGGAGAGGGGGAAGAAGACACAATGATGAACATCTGTTGCACGGATTGAGACAACCAGATTTTTCTGGACAGCAGAATATTTCTCCAGTGAAGAACTGTAAGAGCAATACACTGACAATGCAATTTAAATGTGAAGTTTTGAACTTCTGATTTTTAAAGTAAAGTTTTTAAAATACATTGCATACAACAAATGCTTGGGTTTAAGTCTTCAGAACGAGTGTAATCGTTTTATCAGCTTTCAATCACAGTATGTTTTATATCTGAGTAAAATAAGTAAACTTTTTCTAGCTGGTCTTTGTTGCTGTATTTTTTTGTAACCTAAACTGCAGAAAACGTAATACTCGTATTTCTAAATCTCGTCTCCTGATGACATTTAACTAATTTTCTTTCTCTTCATACAAAGCACCTCCTTGTCACTCGTCAACTCATCAACTGGTATCTCTGCCTGAAAGACTATATATGAGAGGAAGGTAAGAGGACAACTGATTTCCCTCACAATTCCCTTTGTTTTGAGTATCAAGGTTTCTGTATTCTCAAGACTGCTTAGGAAACTATTTTATTAACATCAGTACAGCGATTATTTTTACCTACACATATCTAAATGTTGGCTGCACAAATTCCTTTGACTGCAGCCAGAGTAGCTGTTTTTCTTCTAAGTAGTTAGCTAAGAATATAAAGATCTGCAAATTGTTTCTTTGGGAAGGAAAGCAGATAATGTGGGCATTTTCTGTTATGAAGTCATACCAGTTTAAAAAGAGTGCATAGAATTCTACATCTCTGATCACAGAGCACATGAAATAACAGAAAAGGTGACTTTGCCTGTGATTCAAATCTTCTCTCCGTTAACATTTAGCCTCAAGGCATTTGTCACAATTTTTTTCTAGTCTGTAGTCCAATGCTCACTTTCTCTTCAGAACAGGCTGTCAGAAGTAGCTAATTGCTATGGTACCAAGTCCTACAAGGGCTTGTTTATGCTGTATCTCCATTTGTCACTTAGAGCAAGCAGAGCTATCTCCTTACTATACCCCAGTCTGAAGTGAAAGCACCGGTTTATTGATCTTCCAGAGCTTCTTCCACAGAGCCACAAAAAATGAAACCATACTATTCCACCAACTAAATTATGCCTGTAAACTAAATTGTATCATCAATGTGTGTCTTCCGTGTCTCCCCTTTGGGTCAGGCAGTTGTAGAAGTAGAGACTGTGGGGGGTGAGGAGGGTAATAGGGCTGCCATCCAGCGTGACTTGGAAAGGTTGGAGAGTTGGGCAGTGAGAAACGTTTTGAAATTCAACAAGGATAAGTGTAGGGTGCTAAATCTAGGGAGGAATAACTTCATTTATCAGTTCAAGTTAGGGACTGACCTGCTTTGAAGCAGCTCTGTGGAAAAAGACCTGGGATTCTTGGTAGACAACAGGATGACCATGAGCAATCGATGTGACCTTGTGGCCAAGAAGGCCAATGGCATCCTGGGGTACACTGAGAAAAGCATGGCAAGCAGGCTGAGGAAGGTTATCCTTCCCCTCTACTCTGCTCTGCTGAGGCTGCATCTAGAATATTATGTCTAGTTCTGGGCTCCCTCAGTTCAAGAAGGAAAGGGAACTGCTAAAGACGGTACAGTAAAGAGCTACGAACATGATTAGGGGACTGGAGCACCTCTCTTATGAGAAAAGGATGAGGTACATGGGTCTTTTTAGTCTGGAGAAGACTTAGGAGTGGACATTAGCAATGCTTATGTATACTTAAAGGGTGGCTTTAGATGATGGGGCTGGTCATCTTTCAGTGCTGTGCAGTGACAGGACAAGAGGCAATGGGAACAAACTTGAACATAGGAAGTTCCATCTACAGAGGAATTTCTTTGCTTTGAGGGTGATTGAACAGGAGCCACTGGAACAGGCTGCTTTGAAAAGTGGTGGAGTCTCTGTCTTGATATATTCAAAACCCACCAGGATGCCATCCTGTGCAACCTGATGTAGGTGAACTAGCTCTGGTAGAGGGATAGGACTAGATTTCCAGAGGTCCCTTCCAATCCCTGACATTCTGCAATTCTGTGATTTCAAGAAGATACAGAAAAATCTGTAATAATATCTTTCTAAACCCTTAGCAAAAAACTAACTCTTCTATAGGCTTGTACCCTCCTGATATTACATGTGCTGTTCTACTAACTTTTGGATGTAGCTCCTGGTGGTTTACTGTAAGAACCAAACAGTAAAAAATCAAAGTAAAAAAGAGACACCTTTTTGCATCAACGATTTTATAAAAAGTCTGAGTGAGTTCTACTGAACACCATGGAATTACAGTCTATTACAAAGACATAAATCTTTCTTATATCATTTGTTGGACTTCCCATTCTTCACTTTTTTCCAGAACGCTGTATACAGATGAAAAAAGATTTCTCAACACAAAAATACCAATAAAATTCAAGTTACGAGAAATGTATCCCACTGTAAAATAATTCACTTCTAAAAATAATCAGAGACATAAAAGAAGATTTGATCTTCTCAGTTAATCAGATTCATAATTAAATCATGTCTAATTGAGATATTCTTCTATTTATCACTTATATTTTGTCATCAAAAGCAGTTGCCTTGAAGTTTTCTGGCAGGCAGGCTTCTCATAAGTCTACCTTACTTTTTCCTCTACGTCAAACTCCTGAAGATCTCTGCTGCTTTTCTCTAGATGCTTATTTCTCTTGCCAAGTTCTACTTACTTTGTCCTGTGTGCTGCTGTAGTGCTTCAGCTGTCAGGCTGTCCAGACCTTGAACTGAATCCAAGAAATGATCCAGTTTAAACAGTCCCAGGCTGGCAGGTGAACAGGTGAATCAGTGTAACCAAAGTCGTGAGGACTGGGAAGAACTATTCTGATATCAACTCACAAGAGAGAAAATTGGCACGAAATCACATTCCTATGATTTTTCGTCTACAAGAGAAACTCCTATGCAGGCAGATATACACACCAAATACGGGCTGGATAGCAATATGCCTATAAAAGATTACTTAAAGCCCAGCTGGAGACTTCTTTTACTTAACTTTACACTAAACTCACTTACACAAGCAATTTACAGTAATATTTCATGAAGTTCACATCTTTAAAAGACAAAGAATAATAAGCTGGCTTTTACTAAAACATTAATCTGCCCTGTGTTTTCAACAGAACAAGACCAGACAAATGCTTTGCTCCTTAAACAAGCCACTGTTATAGTATCTGTTCCCCTGAAAGACTATAACATTATTTACACTGCTTCTGGGCAATTATTTTGAAATAATAAATTAGCTGTAGCTAGGTCATCTCATTACCCATGCATGGAAGCCTCCCTTTCCAGGACTATATGCAGGTTCTTAGAATATTCCCTCTGTATAAACAGCTTTTAATGGCTTTGCTTTGGGGCAGCAGGGAAAAAAAAACAAAATGACAAACAAAACCAGACCCTGCTTAAGTTTCCATCAAGAACTGGTTACGTGCAGTTGTTGCAAATCTGCATTTGCCCACACAGAGAACTTTTTGTTATTCATCTAATTTTTACAAAAGATAGAATAGCTCCATCCAAATATACCATCAAGAAAAAAATGCTTAGAATAAGCAAACCTGCTCCAAGAGAGGATGAAAATAATAATTAAAAAAAAAAAAAAAAAAAAAAGGTAACGGAAATTATATCTAGGATCTGCATAAATATTTAGAATTCTTTAAGCAGTGCTGTATGGAAAAAAAATTATATAATTCCAAGACCTGGATTTTCAAATAAAAAAAGATAAAAATCACTATATCAAGCAACTTGTCACAGTACAGCAAGAAAAAACAACTCCCTTCTTCATATAAAAATGTAAATGTGAAAGAAACAATTGTGTCTTGCACCGCTGCTGCACTCTGATTCTTTTATTCCAAAAGCCACACTGAATCCATGAAGCTTGTAGGAGAGCAGAAAAAGAACAAAAGCTCTATGGCAGTCTGTAATTGAGCAATAGTGCAGGATACAGGGACACAGAAAACTCACTTGTTGCTTGCTCTAACTACTGCTGTCACAGAAACCTTTGCTTTGGGCTTCACATATACAGAAGGAAAACATCCCAGGAAAGAAAGGGGAAGGGAAAGAGAGAGAAAGGGGGAGGAAAAAGCAGAGGGAAAGAGAGAAAAGAGAGAAAAAGAGAATGAATTAAAAAAAAAAATAGACAGAAAGATGGAAAGAAAAAAAATTAAAAATCCTAGCAGCCACCCTCCCCCATCCCACCTGCTCCCCAAAGCAGTATCGCATTTGTATATGGGAAGTTCTGTTCCAAAAGACTGTAAGAAAATGAATAGCAAACACAGTGCTTGCAGAAAGGCCTCCAAGCCTGTGCAAAGCAGATGCTCAGCTCACATCCAGCCAACGCAAGGCTTCTGGGAAATGAGTACTATATTGCTTGTGAACTGGTCCTGCACATGCTTACTGTGCATGAATAGAAGGTCTGCTTGGGCCTCTTCCTGGCTCTGAAGTGAGATGCATGGCCTAGCCTTCAAGAAATGTCTAAAGTGAAGATATAGTGGGTAGGGGATTTCTTTTTTGCTGCCTAGAACACAGGAGAAAAATGTTCCAATACCTTCATTACAAAAATAGATTAAATAATATTTTTTGTTCCCAAATTACAGAAACCATAGTCATCTAATGAAAGATACTACAGTGTTGTAAGAGCTATGGTGAAACAGCTACAATAAGACGCTAAGGCTTTTCTCTTCCCCTTACTACTGCAAGCAACATTAGCACACTCTGCCAGCCACAAAAGTTAGCCAGAAAAAATATGGTTTTTCAGCCTCATATGCTCATAGATGATCAAAAGTATTAAAATACCAAGGAGGGGTAAAAAGTAGAAGGTACTCTTTCTAGTACTCATACAGCTTCCCTGTGTGGTTGTGCTGTTAAAAAGGACACAGAAAATCTGTATTTATCACTAAAAGGAAGTGCAGTCCTAATAAGCCAGAAAAGCTTTTGGTGGGATGTGATAATCCACAGATTCATGACTATAGAAGGTAAGTCAAAGAGACAGCAAAAGAGCTAGTTTTACTCCATTCTCTTACCTTGCATCTATGGTGTATATGTAGCCTTCATTTAATATCACTGAAAAACACCCAGGCGATCATATTGCATAAAAAAAATAAACATGCAGAACATTAAAGTACAACAACAGTAATTAAAGAGGGACTAAAATTATATGATGCATTTCAGCCAAGTCTACAGAAATGGAGTAAGAGTCAGAAGACTGGTATAGAGGGAAGAAAAAGGGAGCAACTGAACTGGATCGCAGACAGACAGAATACTTAAATCATTGCTTTGGGCAATATACCTGAAGATGACTGAAACACCAGGAAGCTGGAGAGAAAAAGCCTATGAAAAGATATCTGAACAGCAATGAGCAATATGCCTAATTTGATATGAATAAAAGAGACCTAGATTCTAAAGGGCAGATCTTAGTACTTGCTGAAAAATTGAAGACCACTAGCTGATTCTAAAATTTCTTGCTGAAATAGCTTGGAGGTGAGTAAGGCTTTTAAAAACAAAGAGTGGTAGTAGGTTGAAGTACAGTGAGAATTGGAAATAAAAATAAAAAAAAAAAGAAAAAGTGCAGAGAAAATTGGATTAACAGGGAAAAATGTGAAAGAGCAAACTCCATCAGAAAGCATTGGTATGGCAGCAGTGACACATTTCACAGAAATGCATCAATTCTGATGACATTCTGTTTGGAAAAAAATAACATGAGCCTTTGAAACAGCAGAGAGAAATACAGTGAATTTCTACTTAGAATTGCATTTTTGGTTGTTATTTTGTTTTCAAATATTGCCTTTTACATTTGATGCTGTTTAAAGTCAGGTATAAAGTATGTAAACAAACTAAAGACAAAGTATAAAAGAAAACATTAACATTTTAGCAAATCAAAGCATTTTAAAGAGGTTTTTTTTCTCCTGATACCTTACTGAATTTGAAAGATGGATTTTTTTTGTCTAACATGGATTAATTTAATGTGAAACTTGCCTCCAAAAATAAAGTTAGAGAATTTCAATTCATTTCATGTTCATTTACATTTATGCATGGTCTCTAGATGCATCACAGCATCAAAAGACAGATTCACAGAACATAAAGTCTATCTACATTGTCCTCTTACAGGTCACAAAAACCAACTGTAAATTCTTTAAGTAGAACTATAGAACAGATTATACTGAGGTTTCTAAACCAATTTTCATTCTACTTCAAGCTGGGTGTGGAGGGAATTGCTTAATAAAAAGTCTTACACACAAAATCCATTATAGAAAGGTTCATTTCCCCAAAAGTGGGTCAGAATCAATTTCAACCTTGTTAGCGGGATGTGAAAATGAAGTGTGTTGAAACAAGCAATGCAGGGAAGAGATTTTAGTGTCTTTGTTTTGTACCCAGCCTCTAAGTTTAACAAACAAATTTTAAGGGATCAAAGCTAGCCTATTATGAAGCATAAAACTACTTCTGCAGAAAACCATAAATTATGTATGGCATTATGTATGGCATATTTACTAGTGCTGCTAGTAACGCAGAACATCTCTGAATGAGCACTGACTGCTGAACGCCTCCTGTTTCTTTATGATGAAATATGCAGAAAGCTCCAGCTATGCTAAGGTGATAGAGTTCATGTACATGAGTGTTTCTGAGTCAATCAATAAGCAGGAGACAAAAATATTACCTTTTTCCTATTCTTCCTTTTGTCCAGCATTTTGTAAAAAGTAATTATTACTAATACAAGAGTTAATATATTGGAAAGTGTCAGATAAAATTATTGTGATATCCAACTCCCCTCCCTTTTTTTTTTTCTTTCTTTGTTCTTCCCCCCTTCATATTCCTTCTTTGAATGATGCAACTGCACAAAAGTAAGTACTGATTTGAGTGATGCATCAAATTCCATGAACAGAAACGGCATTTGAGAATATAACAGCCAGCATGCCAATTTGAATATTTCTTCCATCATGAACAGTTCTTTTCATTTACATGAAGATAAATTAAAACACTAGTGAAGTGTGGGGAATGTCTGTACTGCCCAATAAGGCACAATGCATCCCCTCTTCCCCCTGCCCATAAGGTAGTGACAACCAGAAGCCATCTGTTATGCTTCTACCAATATGCCTGGGTTGTTGGGTTGCATACCTATGCCCTAGCTACATACTCTTTCTGACTTAAGTCAGTATTTATTTCTGATAGCCTTGCTGAACTCTTTGAGCTGGTGTGTGCGCAAGGAATTTTATTAGACAGAGCTGAAATCAAAGCAGAACAAGTTCAGTTTTCCTCATCCAAATCTGGAGCACAGAAGGAGACAGTGGCCTGCTGTGGAGAAATATGTGAAGGGCAAAGAAGAATTCATTTGGCTTGTTCCAGAAGACCCATAAAGTCATTATGAGCCTGCTTGCTTACCCAATATAAGTGTGGACAGGCCACATGTGGGTGTAAACAGTTTACAATTTCCTAAAATGGAATTATAAAAATCTGGGGGGAAGCTATCAGATTCAACTGGAAATAAAGTGAAATATACTTCATATTCAATTGATCTTAATATACTACTGCAGGGACATAAAAAAAGCTAGTAAACAATGCAGATTTCTGATTCTAACAAAAATAAGAGAGTATATTTTAGGGTTTTTTTGGTATTTGCAGAATTCAATGCATTTTAAAATTAATTTAAACTTACAAAGAAGTAAAAATGCATAATTTTCTTACTCTTTTCAAACTGATGAAAATGGTTTAGCACACTGCAGTTTTTCACTTTTCATTTAAAGCAGAAGGTTTAATTTTCAGATCTTCAGGGAAAAATATCCATCTTGGGCTGAAAGTTTATCTGTCTCATTTCAGCAGAAAGGATTCATTTTTTACTCTTTAAGAACGTTATAAACCTCATCCTGAAGTCTTTGAAGATGAAATGTATTTTCCCTATGCTCCTAACTTCAGCAATGGCCTAGAGATTTAGCAGGAAACTAGGTCATTAGAGTCCCCAGTACTTTTTTTGACATAGCTAAATGACATCTCTTCTGGAATCCAAATGTCATTTTTGCCCTTTATTCTTAGAAAAATAGATGTCAATTCCCACTAGAAAACACTGTGATCATTACCTTTAGAAAGAAAATTTAAATCAGTTGGAAATAAAATAAGGCTGAGGTGCTGGTTCTTTACAGCTTCTGTTTCAGATCAATTTTCTAGGCTTCCTGAGCTGTGGAAGCTTCTCTCAGCATGGCAGTCTCTTCTGATTGAGAATGAATCTAGAGGTACACAAGGCAGTATCCATGTATTTGGAGACTGGCTCATGGAGTTCAGGATCAGAAAAATTCTGCTTCATTTCACACCGGTTTAGAGAAACTGCAAACCTTGTATTTTAGTGAACTTTCATGCTACCATCTGACTTCACACTGTAATGCATTCAACAGCAATACAAAGCAGAATGAATACATTACCATACTGTAGATAAGTGAATTGCAATGGGTGAAACACAAAGTTCAACTGGTTTTAAGATTAAATGGCTTATTCCAATCATAAGTCACACTACTTGTGAAAGCCTTGTCTATCCTTTTATTGGCATCCTCCTGACACCAGCCTAGATCTCTCACTCCTCCAACTCTTCCCTCTCCCTCCTCCTCTTCCAAGAATTCCCACCTCTCCCACATACATGCTAAGCACAACTTTAAATTTTACAGATTAATTGGCATTTTGTGTTTTTCTACCATGCTCCTCCAAGGCACACAATTTATTTCTAACAGAAGTACACATCATACAATCAAGGGAATAAAGCAGAAACACGGAAACAATGTGTTGCAAGATAATTTGCCCTGAACAGCCCAGCAAGTACCATTATGGAGAACTCTAGAGCCACAAGGCACACATTAAAAATGGGAAAAACAAACAAACCCTAAGGCCTGGTGGGAGGCCAGGGGATAGCCTACCAGGGAAAGGGATGAAATTCACTTCATTACAGAAGCTGAAAGATTTGAGTACATGCAAAATCTGGTTTTGCATTCAATTCAAAATCTGATTTTGTTTATTTCAGAAGTATCCTGAGTTCTTTCTTCCCATCATCTTTCACACAAGCCCAGAGTGTGTGTGTGTGTGTTTGTGTATATATATCTCTACTGTAACACATAAATAATATGTATACAAACATATAAAATAAATGTATATATTTCTGGTTTGCCTTGTTTTCTCTAACAGCTTTCAACCTCCAGCCCCACTATAGAGAAGTGAAACACTGGCACTAGAGGCTCTAACCAGGATCCAGGGAAGGGACTCAGAAAACCTCTTAACTCCCAGAAGCACAGAACTAAGTAGCTGCAAACCAGTGAACAAAATCCACATGGTCAGATGCCCTTTGCCTTCTGTGTAACTAGGATCCTGTTAATGAAAATGCAGGAAATTCCTTAAAATGCTTCTTCTTCTAAGCTCTCTCTTTAGGTTGATATATTCCATGTTCTAATGCTGAGCTACTAACTTTCTGGAAATTGGTATCTTCAGTCATCCCAAGAAGCTAAAGACATTAGGCCCACAGTTTCTCAAGGAAATGCCAAATTTGACATCAGCACAGCACATTCAAAGATCAGACTGAAATTTCAATGACCCATGTCAAAAGTGGCACTGCAAAAGTATTCAAGTGCTCTGTTTTGCTAAAAAACAAAACCTCCTCTCAGCTTTGACTGTATCACCTTTCAAGGAGACTATGAAATAAGATTAAAGAGTACTCCAAAGCAGCACCAAGCTCTTTGGTCAAGTGCATGTAGGGCTACAGTATTCCCTTGGCCAAGAAGTTCAAGGGTTTCAGCAGGCTCAGCTTGTGAGCAGCCTCCCATTATCACATCTGTGGGGTTTCAAATACTAAAACTTTAATGTGGTGAAAAGACTTTGGCAATCTGTGCACTTAGAGGATTTATTTTTCACTATGGACTTTTCACTCTGAGCTGTCTCTCCATAATAATTTAATTCTGTCAGTGTGTAGGATACCTTTTAAAGCTTTGTACCTGATTAACATTTTGCGATATGGGATAAATAATGATATCAAAATGAATGTAGGGCCTTAGTTTGCTTGACCAACATAGTCCTGTTGCAAATATTTTTTGCAATACAAACCCTTTCCTTCTTTCTGCATTTTATCTTCAGCTCTGATTGCAATAGATCAGTGAACACGTGGAAAGGAGAATGATACCTGACACCATTAAGACCTAGCAGTGCATGTGCCTGCTTCTGTGATGCATACCACATTATTTTTTTCTACAGAATTTTCTTAAATAAAAATATGGATACTTGTAAAATAATCTTCCTTCAGATCTAGTGACTGACTGGCCATCCATCTGCCCATGCTAAGAAAAAAAAAAAAAAAAAAAACAAAACAACTAAGACAGCATGTAAGGCATCTGTATAATTTCTGATTCACATTCACCTTTCTCCTTAATAGCTTTTATGTTATATTATTGCCATCATATATTAAAAGAAAGAAACTAGCTACACATACCAAACACAGATACTTGCAGATTCCTGAAATTTCACTTGTGGTCTGTTCCATCTTGAGGTGCAGAGTGGAAACATTATTACTGATAATCTGGCTCCATATACCTTTATACTTACAGTGATTTTTTAAAACCATTTGTATTTACCTACTTTTTTCCCTTGGTCATCTATTCTTTTTTTAATTTAGAAACAAAAGAGAGAAAGGAGATTCAAGCACAAAAAACCATCTCAACAGAAAAACATTGTAAAATGTTTAAGTTTATACAGTTTTTAAAGTATGGGGCAAATTTAATTCTTTTCAAGACAGCAAGGAGACTAAAAAAAAAAAAAAAAAGGAGAGAAAGAAAAATTATACCACATTTTTACATGTCCCATGAAAACCAGGAAGACATAGAATCTGTTTTTGTAGGAAGAAACTAGAAAAGAAACATTAGATAAATTCTAAGACATTAAAAGAAAAAAGGTTTAACGGCTAGCTATTAAATGGGACAAGTAGCCTTCAACTGTGTCAAAAAAAAGTAGGGGTATAAACCCAGGAAAAGTCTTGGGAGATATTTCCATAAATTCATTTAGCATAAGAGAGGAATGAACAAAAGAAACTGACAAAAAAGAGTACAGTTTAGAGTCATGTTTTGATGGCTTAATTCAAGTGCAGATTTCTCAAGAAGAGCATACTGTGGTTATCTTACAATCAGGCTATAAATCTGCTACTAGGTGACCAGGATTCCAGTTGTCACTAACAATGCCAATTTTGTCAAGACTACAGTACATAATTTTATGAGGCACAGGTGTTTGTTGCACCTTGGGCTAACAGAGAAAACTTTTGAGGGTCATTACAGGGCAGAAAAGACTTCGATGAATTCTACTTCTGCTGTCTGATAAAGTATTGAGATACACCCAAAGGTATGAGCTGCTTCTCTTTAGTGAGCCAAGAAAAATATCATTCAAGAAAAAAAGCAAAACAAAAAAAACCCAAACAAAAAAACCCCAAACCAAAACAAAAAACCCAAACAAAACCCCCTCCTTGAGCTACCTCTGCAATAAAATCTTGCACTGCATGGCTATTGGAAAGCACATCTAGCCACGAGGCTTCTACCAAATAAGTTTCAGGTAATCTTGTGCGAATTCTGATGCTAATTTGAAGGCACTCATACTACTGTTTGAGCCTCTGTTATTAACCCAACATTGTTATTAAGCTAATTATTATGAAGCATTTCAAAATAATTCTGTATTGTCCCCAAATTGGCCTGGTTTTATTTACAGAGGAACAATAAATCCCCCTCAGGAGTCCTATCTCTGTGGCCTTTTTTCTTTTTTTTTTTTAAAGCAGATAAACTCACCGTGAAGATAAATTTAAATACACAGGCGGACTCACTGACTTCAGGAGAATTACAGGCTTAACTTTAAGCACATAAGTAAATGTTTACAGGATCAAGTTTCAAACATATAATCTGTACAAGCTTGACGCTTCACTCCTTTACGTGAGAAAACTGACACCTTCTTCAAATGAAATTCTCTGCACAGTGTAGATGACTGCAGTGCCTTACAGAAGGAATTAGAGGTTTGTGCTAGAAGTTTAATGCTGAGAATGAGAAAGTATACATACCTTAGACATAAATACTGACAAACTTGTGTGTTAACACTAAATTCCTCACTTTTCATATGGAACTTGGTTCATGGTGCTGCAAGATAATATTTATACCAGAGATGTTTCCTAATTTATAATGCTTTCTGCTTTGTAATAAGTTTTTGAAAAGTTACGCAGTTTCCTTTCTGACAGAATTAAAACAATGAAGAAAAAACCATAGCTCTCCTAAGTTTACTATTTTTAACATGCAATAGTCAGCATTCCCCGCTACAAAAAACACTTTCCAAAACTTTATTATAGCTAGCAACCTCACCTCTCTGCACCCTTCCTCATGAAACCTCAAGTCTGTCAAAAGCCCACATCCTAAATCTTTCTCTGCCAGTTCTCTAACAAATATTTTACTGTACTGCAGAACTTCATTCATTTCCACCATCCTATCACAACCAACCAGCTCTCCCCGAAGGCAGGACTAATCCAATCTGTCATGTCTTACACAGACACATACCTACTTTCTAATTGTGCCCTATTCCTGCATCACTGTCATGCAACCAGCACCCATCACTGTAGCCCCGAGAATCCACATTCCTTGGAATCCACAGCCTTTCCACCCAGAACCTGCTGTGATTCCAAGTACCTTGCCACTGGCTTGTGGAGCTTCTTCTAAAGGCTTAGAGCAGGGACATTTTTGGGGACTTAACTTTTCATGCAACATACAAAGCATGATCTGCTGGCTGGACATGTCTGGCACTGGGACCTTGAGGCAGAAGAAAGGGAATCATGCTGTTCTGGAGACAGGATTTAGATTTCCCTAGAAGACATTTGCCCATAGCCCCCATGGGCCACTCAGTTTCCACTGTGTCACTTAATACTCTGCTCCCTGCCTCAGTTATGTGGCTTTGCCTCTTTTTAGTATTAATAAATCTGAGAGCACACAAGCATGTAGAGATCATTGAAGGTCATCCAGGGTGCCAGAAAGTCATCGATAACTCAAACTGCTGTTTGAACACCAATTCATCCACAAAACTATTTTCCATTTAGCAATCTCCATAAATCAAGGGACATACAAAATTCATCTGAAAAAACAAAACAAAAAACCCACCACCAAGCAAACAAACAAAAAAACGACCAACCAACCAAAAAAAAATGGCCTTGCTATTTTTATTATGTATATATTATGTTATATTATATTATTATACTATATTATTACATTATATTGTTAATGGTGGGCATTATAACAATATTAAATAACAATTATTTTAATATATAAACTATTATAGTATATTTATATATTTATGTTAATAATTTACTATTTTTATTTATTTTACACATTAACATGACTGATATACCAAAAGACTTTGAAACCTTACAAGCAGTGAAGTTTGGCATAAGTATGATCCTTTTTTTTGGACATATTAATCTCCTCCTTAGTTCCCATATCACCTGAGAGATTAAATCCTATTCATGGGGAAAGGAAAATGCTGGCAATTCATAAATGCATGCACTTACAGAGAAGCAATTCAGAAGGCTGACTGATACACTTTTGGTTATAAAATAGCTCGTAAAATATGGAGAATTTTATCAAGCAAGTGAAATTTATGCTCTTGTTTTCTAACAGAAGAGTATTCCTGCTTTACTTCAGAAGGAACCAGTGACATGTCCTTCTATAATCATTCATTTGACAGTTTTTAAATTTTTTTCCTATGCTTACACTTTAAGCTCTCAAGTAGTCACATAGCAGAAAGTAACACAGTTAAATGTAACAAACTATCACTATGAAAAGAGAAAAGGAGGAAAAAAAAAAGCCCACAAAACCAAAAAGATGTGTAAAGACTGAGAAATCTGTCATACTTCTTCGTGTTTTGTAAAGAAAATACAGAGAAGAAGCAAGGAATATAACAGAGGCAACCCACAACATTAAATGGCTCCAGGACTAGACAAATTAAAGTAAAATTTTGAATGCTTTTACTGGAAACACATCTCTATCTGAAAGGACAGAGTGACTTAAAATTGTTTGCTATTATTTAGGCTGAACTACTCATCAGGAAGCAATTCAGACTACAAAATTAAGTGGTTGGGAGATTCTGTGCAATCTCCAAATCTTGTTTTAGAACACAGAAAGAGGGAAGTAAGGACATCACAGTAAATTCAGATTTATCACTGTAGCAGTCTATACAGAAGAGAAAAACACTTTTAAAGGTAGGTATGAAGACTACTCAGATGCATGAGATTCTTGTGAACAGATGTTCTAATTCAATTAAGGGATAGGTAGGAAAAAAGTTAAATATTTACATGTTAATGAAAGGAATACGGACAGCAAAATGCAGGAACTGTATAAAAATGCTTCCTGTTACAGGAAGGAGAGAAGAAGGAACAGCAGTCATGGTTAGAATACCACAAGACCATGAGTTATTCATGAAAGATGAAAATAAAAGTAAAGTTAAGTTTGTCTTAGGGGTAACTGCATGGGAAAAAAAAAAAAAACAAAAAAATTAGAAATCAATCTGTACAAATCTTGCTGCAATGAGATATTTCAGAAAAAGCACATGGTTCTAACAATGGCAAGACCTTGGAGTACCTAGATGCTTAGAAGACTTCCTAAAACCAAAAGTGGGACTGATCAAGATGTTCCTAAAGCAAGGGGTTTTTTTTTCCACAGTTTCACCCTGTCAGTATTGCATTCAACACAGTAACAGAAGAAAGGAAGCACCAATGGATCTGTCTAGAAACTGCATTTAACATCTCCCGTGATGTGATATTTAAGATTTATTAACATTTTGTAATGAAGGCTGGTGACACCATTGTAAATCAACAGCTTTTCAGAGGGAAGAAGGATGCTCCAAGTAACCTCAGGAGTGCTGAATGCTGGTAGCAAATCTAAGGAAATAATTCTTATCATAAGGAAATTCTTATCTTCAGGAAATAAATAAAAATTCTTATAAAGACGTTCTTATTTATAAAGAACTACCCAGTGGATGTGCCAATAGTTTTCACTCTTGCCCTTATTTCTGCCTCAGGAATGGGGAAGATATTTTAAAAGTATTCTAAGCAGAAGATAGCCTATATCAAAGACCTATGAGAGAAAAAGACACAAAAGCTAGCTAAGCCAGCTCGTGTGGGTGTATATCTGTCCATCTTTTATATATAATATTTTTCAGTATTATATTATGTTTTCCTCTTTCATAACTTTGTTCCATAAGAGCAAAAATCTCTCTTTCTAAGTGAACATACCCTTCTACCTATAAGATTCCATTATGATAAGCTCAGTATGTGGTCTGACAAACAACATATTAATCACTCCCAACTACTGGGGCACTGGAAAAGGTGCTGAGCTCACCATGGCACCACACCAAATTATTGACAGAGTAATGTTTTCGAGCAGCTAGTCTGGTTGTGAGTGCACTGGACTTTTCAAGCAGTTCCCGGTCCTTCTGAAACGGAGGGGCCTAGAACTGGACACAAAATTGCAGATGTGGCCTCACCAGGGCAGAGTAGAGATTGGCACCCCAGGATGCTATTGGCCTTCTTGCCCACAAGGGCACATTGCTGGCTCGTGGTCATCCTTCCATCCACCAGCACCCCCCAGGTCCCTTTCCCCTTCACTGCTCTGCAACAGTCCCTAACCTATACTGGTACCTGGGGTAGTTCCTACCCAGATGGAAGACTCTACACTTGTCTGTTGCGGGAGGAGCCATTCTTGCTCCTGAAGCTCGACGAGCTGCTGGTCTCTTCCAGGACTCCAGCCACCACACAGCACTTCCAGGGTAGAAGTGTAGCGGGAAGAGCCTTTCTTGCTCCAGAGGCTCGACGAGCTGCTGGCCTCTCCATGCCTCACACCAGAGTTGAGCTGAGCTCCACTCTGTGGGTGTGTGTCCCACCTTTATTTGCTCCCTGGCCTTGCTCATGCCCAATAGGGGCCTGTCCTAATCAGGCACAGGTGGACTCACACCCACTCACTGGCAATTCAAGGCACCTGATTTATCTTATTTCTCTACACTTGTCCTTGTTGTAAATCATTAATTTTTTTTCCTGCCCAACTCTCCAGCCTGTCCAGGTCCCTCTGAATGGCAGCACAGCCTTCTGGGGTGTCTGCCACTCCTCCCAGCTTTGTGCCAGCAGCAAACTTGCTGAGAAGACACTCTGTCCCATCAGCAAGGTCATTGATAAAGATGTTGAACAGGACTGGACCCAGCACTGATCCTTGGGGGACTCCACCACTCACAGGTCTCCAGCTGGGCTCTGCACAATTGATCACTCTTTGGGCTCCCTTGTGTAGTCAGTTCTTAATCCATCTCACTACACATTCTTCTATCCCACATTTCCTGAGCTTGCTCACAAGGATGTTATGGGAGACTGTGTCCAAAGCCTTGCTAAGGTCAAGGTAAACTGCATCCACTCATCTCCCTGCATCTACCCATTCAGTCACAACATCATAGAAGGCTATCTGATCAGTCAAGCATTATTTCCCCTCAGTAAATCCATGCTGACTACTCCTGACAACCTTCTTGTCTTCCATGTGATTAGAGATGTCCTTCAGAATCAGGTGCTCTATCATTTTTATGGGCATGGAAAAATATGGCCAGCAGAAAATTATGAGAAGAAAGATGCATAAAGCCATAATATCCTATAAGGATATTATTATGTATGAAGTATACCTGTAACTTATATTAGACAATTCGTATCTTTTATTCTCACTGCTTGCTGTTTTATCATCACTGCACATCACTACATTACAAAATATCAGTTGTCTAGACTAAAAAATCCTAGGTAATAAAATGATGATCTTGTGAAGCTATATTGTGTAGATTGGCAATGATAATTGAATTTGTTCTCTGGAAATGATGACAAAGAACTGAAAGAAGGGATCATAAACAATAGTGTAGCCAACTGAGATCAGCAAATTAATAACAAAGCTAACAAACATAGGTCAACTGAGTCTAATCTGATTGCTGGCAAACCATAGAAATTTAGTACTTTAATCTTTCTTTAAATGGGCTAGAATGAGATGCCATGAACACAGCCTGTAAACTAGGCAGTAGACACCAGTGCAGGAAATGTGGGAAACATGATGAATTTGATACCAAGAAACAGAATCAATCTGGAGCTGAAAGGAAGAAGAGGAACTGGGGGAAGTCATTAATGTTTGGGCCTTTTTCAAGGACTCCTCTTCACTCTTTCTTTTTAATGTTAATAATAATTTTAGTAACAGCATGAGTAAGTTAAAAAAAAAATCTTTAAATGTAGCATTCAAACTGAAGAGGACTGGAACATCTCACAGAAAGTGGTAGGCAACTTTTAAGACTATGAAATGAAATGAAAAAAAATGTACATGGGGATTTATAATTGAAACTTCAGCTGTAAACTAGAATCTCATCAGCTGAGAAAAACTGACCTGGAAGAAGACACATTTTCTAATTTATCACTGCAAATGACCAATATGAAAGAGCCTGAAAGAAAGTAGCCATAAGACAAGCTAATTGAAGTATTTCTGGTATATGTGTGAAGGCTTGCTAGAAAGGATGGGGTGAACACCAGGTAAAATTCTGCTCACTTCATTCAACTCCAGTCAGTTAACACCACAACACACTGGAAAAGTATAATGTAACCCAGGACATCCTGGAAAGAGAAAAGACTGAAACATATCTATCTGTCTACAAAAAGGAAGACTGAAAGTGTACATGCTGATTATCTGTGTACTACTCACAAAGATAAAAAAGAAGGAAAAAGAAGATAATTAGTTTACTGTTAAAGATAATCTTGACATAAGAAATAGTTACATGAAAAATGGCCGGGGTAATGTGTGGTGCCTATATAAAGAGATGGGACTTAATGATCAAGAATATCTCATAGTTGTCCACAGTCCTGAATAACACACACAATTTACTTTTAAAAAGCAAAGGGCTAGAATACTGTACCTCAAAACTTCAAATTAATGTCCTTTGGTAAGCATGTAACATTCTCAGGTTTGTCAGGTAAGACTGACAAATTTCCAGCCAAAATTTCTGATATGACACCTTATTTTAAGGAATTGTCGTGGGAAATAATGCTCTGGTCTTCACAGAAGCACTAAATAAATTAACATTTATTTTTTTAAAGGTAAAGTTCTTAAAATAGTTGTCAACAACCTTCACAAAAGATTGCATGTATTTTGAAAGGTATTTAGATAAAATCAAGATGGTAGCTGAATATAGGAGAAGTAATAGTTGAAGATCATGAAACTGCCTGCTGGGTTACAGGGACATACCATAAAGACAATACTATGAGGCACACATTTTCTCCCAAGGCTCTGTAGAGAATAAAAGCCAAAGGTCAGAAGAATTTTATTATGCTTTCTCTGGAGAAGCATTTATTTTACTAGTCTGCCTCGTGGGGAACGTTTATAGTTGGAGTGGGCTGGGCAGTCCATTACAATAATCATTGCAAAAATTAAAATTCTGCAAGAGAAGCCTAACCACGAGAGGAAAGCCTATTCATCCTATTAATTTCTGTACATAACAGTATCTGAAAAGAATATTTAATTATTAACTCATTGGTTTTATACACTTGGAAATTACTAAAATGTAAATGGACGTCAATAGAGGGATTGATATTCTGCCTTCATTTCTGAGCTGCTACTTGTGAAGCATTAGCTGACATACTTTACACTTTCAGAAATCAGTGGCAAATAAACAGAGTAAGTACTATTCCTCAAAACAAATGAAAACAAATACATCTGAAAGAAAACTAAGGAAAGAAACAAAGAGATTGCAGATGACAGACAGCATGAATATGGCATGAAAAGCAAAAATTTCTACTCTGAGAAACATGGTTCTGCACAATTACTTCTCAATCCAATGACAATAAATCCTTTAAGTACTTCTCCTGATGCACAGCAAGCAACAACTATTAAGTGTGTATATAGAAATAACAATAATTATTAGAAAAAAGCCCCACATGAATAGAAAAGTCACCCATCACAAATGAAAAAAGGGTTGCAGTACTGTCAGCAACAACTAAAAATTCAAAAGGGAGCCTATGGGAAACCAGTTGTATGTATTGCATAGTGCACAGGCACTAGTATAAATCAGGAGTCTTTAGTAATATCTTTGCTTACACAATCTAAATCTACAAAGTTAGGAAAGGCAAAACTTGACAAACTTATAGTGACTTCTAGTAGCAGCTGTAAGGCACATTGGGACCTGCAAAGTCTAGGTAGAACCTCTGCTGCTGGCTGCTGCAAAGGCCCACTGGATTCATAGACACCATGTGTGATTCCTCCCCACTGCTCTCTTTCCAGTGTTTGCCTCCCTCTGATAGCTTCATGTAATTTTATTTTGAACTCCCGAATTCTCTTGCTCATCTCCCTTTCAAAGGCTACAACTTACAGCATTTTAAATTATTATATTTTAGAACTCTACAAATATAGAAGGTTGTTATGTTGGAATCGTGACTTAGTTTGTTATTAGCCCTTTATGCAGCCCATGACCAACATGAAAGGTCCAATATTTAGTGTTTTTTCCTTTATTACTAAACCTTTTATCATTTTCAGAGATATTAAAAGTGTTTTATTTCATTATGTGTTCACCATGAAAAAAGAAAATAAATTACATATCATCACAATAGCTTGTGATTTCATAGAATTAAACTCCTAAAAAGAAAATCCTAAGTTTTTTGTCCTTGCTTGGGTATTGCTACAGTTCCTATGCCTAGACAGAGAAATCAAGCCAGTCTTAATATAAAGCACCAAACAGTAGCAGAGCGAATTCAATGTGTAGAAACACCACGTATTTCACTGACCACTGTGAACTCAGGTAAAACAGATTCCCTGAAGATTTGATCTTACACAGAGCTTTAAAAAGCAGATCTTGAAAACTAAGCTAATATGGAGAAACAGTGTAAGTTCTGTTTTTCAAAAGAACATTAGAGGAAAAAAAAATTTTTTTATTTAAAATCACTCTTCCCCCCACTTTCTCTGGTTAAAAAAGCACATTTGAACAAAGCCACACCTGAAAGAAAAGCCTATGATTTAAGAAGCAACTTTAATTGTGATTGGAGAAGCAAAATCAATTATTATGGGTTTGTTGTAACCTATAACCCTGTCATTTCACTAATTTTAGGTATTATTTTATCAGAAAATATAATTTGTCTCAGAAGATGAAGAATTTAAATATTTGAGACAAAGAGAAATACACAGCCTGCTTCAGACCAGCAGCTCCATCCAGCTGCCAGATATTTGGAAATCTTGCCCACCAAGTCCCACGTGCATGAAAAATGGTGAGCATGTCTTGGGTACTCACGATATCCTTTTTATTGTGTCTAATTAAAAGTCTGGACTCTGAAGCAAAGTGTTTTGACTGTCTGGAATCTGAAAATTGATTTCATTGAGCCATCATACAGCGATATTTGTCTGTGTGTTTTGTGTTCACAATACTTCTGCATTTGAAATGCAGTGCACTGACTATAAAAATTCTTTGTAGATAGCCACAAGGGCCGGATGCTCTATAGCACAGCCAGATTTACAACAGTACATCCATTCAGATAGGAAATAAAGCAACTCAATTTCCAGCAGAGATCTATTCAAGTATGGCAAACTCCTATAATATGCAGCTTTTGACAGTCTGGTCCCAAATACTAAGTAACCAAAGGAAGGCAGACAAACTGAAAAAAAAACCCAACAAAACAATCAGAATTCCTACTATCCATTGGGAGGGAAGAGTTGCCTATCGGAAAGTTGGGGAATAAGAACTATTAAAATGCTTTAGTTGATGATAACTGGGTCCACCTCATAAGAGAACATCCTCCCCAGGATGTTTTCCTGATTCATTCTCCCTGAATCTTATCCCATAATTGTGTTACACTTCACAAAAATGAGAACAAACCTTATCTTACTCCATCTGAAACTCTTCTACAGTGGTTATTAAACTATTTAGTCAATAAATGACTGCCATGTTGGCTCAGGATAGTTGTCTCTCAAATGAAAAGGACATGTTCCCTTTGCTATTTCTGTGTTGCTAGAGTTGCTTTATTCCTACACGGTGACCAACAAACAGTTTTAATGAACACATTACTTTACAAAACCATTAACAATTGCTGTATTTATATCTATCCTGGAAAACATAGTAAAATAAAATGCATTTAAAACTGTAAGGAGGACATACAGGTTTGTATAAATGCCTTTTCCAGTGCTGCTAACGTAGTTGCTCAACCTAAGAAAGGAAAAGCTGATTCATAGCTTGGCAGTCTCCTTAGTATGCAGCAGAACTTGAGACTCTGAATGGCAGACAGATTCTGGCTGGAACTACAGCGATGTGCATTTGGACGGTGTACACACAATATTATGTGAAAATCTCATCTGCCTCAATATTGGAAAGATCTTACAGATGCTAGGGCCAAGTGTTTCCCAAATATAAGGAAATATTTGCAAAGGGAAAAAGGCAGCCAGAAACTTTGTGAAGTTATCATTACGACTCCAGCTTTCTCCCTCCAAGGATCAGCTAGAGCTGCTAAGGAGAAAAAAACAAAACAAAACAAAACAAAAAGCATATTTTATAAATCATGGGTATATGTAAAAACACAGGCACGTGCTTTCTTTTAAAAAACACTCCCTTAACAAAAGGCATATATCTTATACTGAATTAAATATTTATGATTTGAGATTGTAAGGTAAGTTTTCATGTTGAAATTATAATGTTTGGGACTTGATGATCTTAAAGCTGTTTTCCAACCTAAGTGATTCTGTGATTTCATATTATCTGACAGAAAACTGAAACTCTGAAATAACCTATTATCTTGACCTAACATGAAGTTTTGCACTTAGGAGGATTAAACCAAATCCCAGAAAAAAATATAAAAATGTGTTGGGTTTTGTGAGACTAACCATTACATTGAAAATTCCACATTATTTTCATGAAAACAGAACAAGAATTAAAGACACACAGTAGCAATTGCCTACTTAAATTCATTTCTCAAATATCTACTCCTGTGTTGTGTTGACGGCATGTATGCCTTCACAGTCCTTTTGCACTTTTAATATGGTCATGGTCATTTTCAAACCTTTTTCAAACCTTTTGCTTGCTTATTTGTTTTGTCTTTGTGTTTTTTGTTTTGGTTGGTTGGTTTTTGGTGTGGTTTTTTTTTTTTTTTTTTTTTTTTTTTTGTTCTGTATTGTTTTTACTTTTTCTGTGCTCTCTTCACAGACAAGAATCAAATTTTGTTCCTCAACACCACTTTCCAACTCTTCAGAATCACTGAGTATGAGAAAACCTTGGCCGTAAGTACCATGAGAAATCACAGAGGAAGAACAGACCTAGGAATGAAATCCAGACCTTCCAGACTCAGAGGTTTAGCCATTGGACATGATTTAATCAGCAGAGAAAAGCAATGGACCTCAGAGGTTATGTACTGGAAGCAGTGCCTAAACCACAAGAAAGGGAACATCTAAGAGACAATAAAGGAATCATGGCTTCATTAGCTTTGCTGTTCACTCCTAAAAGTACAGTCATTTATAAGTACCAAAGGTGATTTTACTACCTAAAAGTGACATGTAAAAATTCTAACTTTATAGGGTGAAATTCAATTTTAATAAAAAATATCAGGATAAGATTTTTTAAAAATAGGCTTTTTTTTTTTAAATTTCAGTAGCACTGAAATGCCTGAAAAATTTCAATCAGGCTTCAGATCATGTCCTGCTATTACAACAACCCTGGCAATTTTTTTGGTAATGACCTTGCATTAAAGGTGGAATCTGACAGGTGTTCATTTCTACATGTCTCAGTGCTGAAAGTATGTAAAAATAAATAGATGTTCTTTCAAACCCTAGGCTCTATATCAGATTCCAAATTTCAACATCTATGCACATCCACTACTTTGTATTTTTTGCCATGATGTTTCAGTGTGTCATTTTTACACAGATGATACCCTGATTTACCTGTTCCTCAATAAAGAAAAGTATGTGACAGCAAAGCTAATACCTGACTGATATTAATAACTGAATAGCTCAGAACTTTGTGAAGATAATGCAAATAAGACAAATAGCAGTATTTGGGTCTCCTTTGTGTACATTTATTTCATCCTGTTCCTAACATAGACAGCTGCTGTATTGTTTGATTTCAGGATAATTTTACTGTGAAAGTGAAATATGCTTGGCTAATTACATCTACTGAAAAAAGGATCTAAACCACAGATACTGGTGTCCCATACAGGGAATTCTGGTCAACACAGTGTACCCTGGTTTGTGCAGTTTTCAGTGAAACCAATGTGATGAATTAATCCTATTATTTTCCAAGGTGACAAATACTTTTGTCAACCCATGCAATAAAATTTATTGTAATTTATCACAAGAAAAATCAAAGAAGCTGGTTGTGTAGAACATGATCATTGATGAAGAACTGGGCAAATTTTGATATCCTGATTCCTAACTAAACAGTAATATGAATCATTGCACAGTTATCCAGGAAACAGTGTATTTGTACAACATTCTTCACATGATCCCTCTGGACTTAAATTTCAAATAAGCTGATACCTTCTCCATTGACATAATAAGAACAAACAAAATCAATCAAGTGAATAAAGTCCAGAGTCATCTTTGGATCTTAGATAAGATGCATTTTGACAGTATATCAACGGCTATGATGAATTATGTTAGAGATGCATGCTTTAGTAGCATTGTTAAAGCTAAATTTATCTTACATTTCTGAAGGAAAATCAGCCTTCTCGTTTAAAAGCAAAACAGAAACAACATACAACTACATTTGTAGATGATATGAAAGAAGAAAGTGGTTTTCAACAACTGGAAAAATAAAGGCAATTTATTTGGGACACAGATGCAAGAAAGTCAAGAAAAAGATGCATCTCAAAAATCTAGATCGACAACAGAAAATAGTAGTCTAAATATCAAAATTTGAGGAAAGTGGAATACTGTTGAGGCCATTTAAAGTACTTAGAAGTAGTATTAAGTCAGAAAAAATGTTTGAAGGTATCTCCCATCAACACAACATCACCTAGTACCCACAGAATTACAGTTTTTGTACCAGCTTTGGAAAGAGAATACAGCATTGTGTATATACAGGATGAGTAGGTGTAACAGTCATATTCTGCTATGAGAAGCAGTGGCTCTATGTTTTGAATATTATTCCTCCATGAGAAAACAAAAAAATAAAATTTCATAAATAGCTAAATAAAAAAAAGAAGAATGACAAATAGCTACCAATCCACTATGTTTTTATTTAGATTGGATAGTATGAAACCTGCAATGTTAAGGCAGGATTTTTGCCTCTGCAAAAAGTGTCTTCTTTGGAGTCTTCTTGGGACTTTGAACATTTCCAATCTGTGGATTTTGGGAATCTTAGGAACAGAAAGGAACGTTGACCTTCTCAACAGGCAGTCAATAAGAGATCTTTCTGGAGGACTTGCATTCTCCTCCTGCAATACATGTTGGTCTTCATAATCTCCTTTTTTTGGTTGGCATATCTATCCACATTGATCTCCACATGAAAAAAACAAAAAACAACAAACCAAAACCAAATAAAAAAACAAAACTCCAAACAAAAAAAAAACATCCCGAAAATTCCTATTTAAGCTTTGAAAGGTTATAAAGCTGAGTACCTAACTGCATGAGATTAGTAGGGCAGCTCTGGAAATAATTTTTTCTAGTAACACCTGACACAGAGTGTATCTGAGAAGTGAAAATGTAGAGCACAGAACTCCATTTCTCAACTAATTTCTCCTGAATGAAGACACTTGGTCTGTCTCTTTCACCCACTAACTGAAAACTGACACATCATTAGCAGCTCTGGTAAGACCACTGAGCCTGGAAACCATTCTTAACTGCAACCAAAGACACTTGCAACAATATTGTCAGCCTGAAGTCCCAACAGTTCTTAAGAGGTCAATGGTTTTAAAACTGGTGCTTTGATACAAGAAATGATGATTTATAGAGCTCAAGTGGAATAAATCTCATCTGGTGCACTAAGGAACAGCTCTTAAAATACTCGTGTGCTGAAACAACTCTGGACAGATAGTCTGAGATTTTCAGGTGGAATTTTTGATCTCTGCTTCATCAAACTGAGTGTTATAAATAACAATTTTAAGGTTTAATTTTATCCCTCTTTCAAATTCTTCTGAACTAGACTTCTTGGAAATATCATGAGTATTCTGTTCAGAACACAAGTATCATGTTGCAGCATCTGCCCAAGGTAGTCCTAAGCAAGATCCTTTTGGGACAATACTTCCTTTTAAACAAAATCCAAATCTTCAGCTTTCTGGAAAACACCAAAAATTTTCAGGCAGTTTCTTCAATAACTACAACGCAGTGCTAAAGACTGGGAGAAGAGTGTCTGGAGAGCAGTACAGTAGAGAGGGACCTGGGAGTACTTGCTGACAGTCTATTGAACATGACCCAGCAGTATGCTCAGGTGGCCTGGAAGGCCAATGGCATCCTGGTCTGTATCAGGAACAGTGTGGCCAAGAAGTAGAGGGTTGTAATTCTCCCACTGTACTCAGAATTGGTGAGGCCACACCTCACGTACTGCGTACAACTCTGAGCCCCTCACTTCAACAAAGATATTGAAGTGTTGGAGCAGGTCTAGAGGAGAGCAACAAGGCTGGTGAAGGGCCAAGAGGGAAAGTCTTATGAGGAGAGGCTGAGGAAGATGAGGTTGTCTAGCCTAGAGACAAGAAGACTCAGGGGTGACCTGGTCACACTCTTCAACTACCAGAAGGGAAGCTGTAATCAGGTGGTGGTTGGGCTCTTCTCCCAGGCAACTAACTAGTGACAGGATGAGAGGGCGTGAAGCTATGCCAGGGAAGGTTTAGGTTGGATATCAGAAAGCACTTCTTCAGTGAGAGGGTGATCAGGCATTGGAATGGACTACCCAGGGAAACGATGCAGTCACCATCCCTGGGAAGAGACTGGATGTGGCACTTAGTGCCACGGTCTAGCTGATGCAGTGGTGTTAGGTCATAGGCTGGACCTGATGACCTCAGAAGTCATTTCCAACCTCTGTGATTCTGTGATTCTAGGTAATGGAAAATATAAAAAAGACACAAGAAAACTACGGTAAAAGAAAGAAATATAGTGTAAATCTGAACTGGAGCTGTGGAATCTACCCTCTGAGATATACTTTGATTTGACTGGAAGACTCTGTGCTATCAGATATAAGTGGGCCTTACTTTCACAGTGGCTAGGTCCAAATGACCTGTCAACAAGACGACCTTCCAACCTAAATTGCTTCCAAGTACCACAAAGTAAGGGTAAACTCGAGTTCGACAGCTATTTTACAGCACTTAATACAAACAGTCTTTGAAAAAGTCTGAGAAAATACTTAAGAAAAAAAGCACTGAATGCAATGTTTCAGAACAAGAGCTGCCTGTGGACAATCCCCAAGGAGGGGGAAGTTGAAGGCTGATGAATTTTCTCATGCTAAGAAAGTGCAAACAGAATTTCAAGGCAGGTGGCCTCACTGAATTTCAGCTACTAACATGTTCTGGAAAGAGCATCAACTTCACTTCACCTTCCTGAAAATGCCACCAAAAATTCCAAACTTCAGAAAGGAAAGATGAAGATCCATAAATAGGAGCATAGACGTAAGCGTCCTGGATTTCAGGGAGGTAAATGCCAAAAAAGAAGCGTCTCAGCAAACCATTCCTTCATTTGTTAGTTCCCATTTCCAATTCAATATTAGACAACTGCTTGCCAGCTCTGCTAAATTGTCAAAAGGAGGAACATATGCTTCTTTATTACTTAGAAAAGGCATTGAGAAAAACAGTAAAATGTCAGATACTTTATGCCTTCCACCACAGGAGATTAGGAGATTGGTTCTAAGCTGAGAATTATTGCAGGACTTTGCAGAGAACTATTTGCAGGATATTGTGTACCTTCAACACAATGCTGTTCAGCACCAAAGGAAAAGCTGATGACTTCTTGAAGGCACTGTGCAACCGAGCAAGAGAACTCCAAAGATAATGCATACCTACAGATTATGAGATTTTTCTCTTAGCACAGTGTCAAACCCAGTTTACTATATATAGTTTCAGCTGTTTATTCGATACGCATGTGCACTTCTGAAATAAGGGTGTTTTAATGCTCACAGATGAGTGAGGCTCATTAATACCTCTGACTCATTTTATATCTCCTGTGGCCCCAGGGCAGTTCTGTTTGACAGGCAATATATTGGTACATGCAGTAATCACTGAATACTCATTATATTATTCTAATTCATGTTCAAAGTTTGCTTCCATGGATGTGCTTGCTTTTGTTTGGATTTGTTTTTTTTTTTTTTTTTTGTTTTGTTTGCTTGTTGTTTTTCTTTTTTATTATGAAGGTCTTAAACTCTTGATGAGTGCTACAGCACCACAGCCAAATATATGATAGTACAGAGAAAAGCAAACTTAGCAGCATGCATTGACAATCATGTGAATTGGACTTTATCCACTCCCCTTACTCATGACATCCAATGCATGCAAAGTTTCCAAGAAAAAGATTTTAGAAAAGGCCATGCAAGGGTATCAAAAAACTGAGCTGTATTTAAATTATTATTCTAATATATAAACACCATCAGTTTTCTGTGATTATTATTATACAATATCTTCAAGATAGACAATGTATAACAATAAACACTGTCAGAGTTCTTAACTTCCAAACTACATGTAACAAAGCATAAATTTGTTCCTTAAAATGATGTTCAACTTTATCTAGCAAAAATGGCAGCTAAATTTTAATAAAATATAACTAACTTTTCAGGATTTTATATGAAAATGCATATTCAGACATATACACACATGTATGCATATGTGTATATGCAAGTAAAAACACACTTTTCAGGTTATATTTGCTACATGACTGCTTCACTGAAATTTAGGAGTTTGAGGCACAACTGACCTTACATGATTATTTCTGAAAGGTTAACTTCTTTGTCACACTGATTTGTGGTAATCACCCTGCTTCTCTGAAGCCATAAATCTCAGAATAGATTATAGTTTGCTTCTGTATATTGGTATGCTATCAGAAACACTGCTAAAAAAACATTTTATACCAGTGTGAAAAGATGGGGGAAGCTTAGGATACACTTATGTTCATTGTTCTCTGTTCAGATATTTATGACTAAGTCTAGACATAAAAATTATAATTTACATTTACATATTTGTGAGCATTTTTATGTAATATCTCAATTTTTATTAAAATGCCATCAATATCCCTACATTGCTATAGTGCAAGTCAGAAATCTAACTTCAATGCATTTGGTTTTATCTTTTCCCTAAAAAACTCCCTAAATTAAAATAGTTTAAAAAATAGAGTATTTGTAAGTGATGAGTAATGAACAATGCAAATAGACTGCACTTAAGGAATGACAAAATTGTAGAAAATTAATCACACCATAAGATCTAAATATATCCTTCTTAGTTCTGAGAAGCAGAAAATAGGTGGGCTGCGGAACCATGCAATGCAAATTGAAGAGTGCAGGCACAAACTCACCTCTAGCTCTGTTCTTTGTAGCAGCCACTGGAAGCAAGGAAAAGATTGCACAAGAAGAAGAGAACAAAGATAGATTAGACAGAAGTCTGAGCAAGTAAGAATACAGAGAAACTTTATCACTATCGAGCCAAGGGTAAAAACACCATTTCTAGGATTATTTGACCTAGGATTATTTGACCTATTTGAGACACTATTGTTCTATGAGATAGATCAGATCAATGATTCTGTCAGAAGACCCACGTTGAGAGTATATCAGAAAACACACTAAAAAAGCATCTCAAGGAGATAAAAAAAAATTCACAAACAATTAATCACAAGTAGTTGAGAGCAGATATACAAATATTTGTGAATTCTAAAACATACAGCACAATTTGCCTTGCCAAAAGTACATTCAGTAGTACCTAGATCTTACATCATCCCCTTTCACCCATATCTTGAAACTTAATTCTCCTGTGAAGCTGACACAAATAAACATCAGGTAAACTGCATGTACTCCAATTATTTATACTCTATGCTATATTGCCATTGTTTTTCTTCATTGAAGCCTATGTAATCAGATTGCTCTTGTGGCCTGACAGAGCATGCAAAGCAGGAAGAGCAGACAATATTTTACCAAACAGTGATCAGTGTTCAAACTCAGAGAAAAAGCAGCACAGAAGGAGCAGACAACACAGACCTTCCTTTGGTATCCAGAAGCTGTTCTGGATACTGAACACGGTTTCATGCTGTTAGTTCTAAAGGAGTAACAGTCACAAAAACAATAGCAGCTTAAAACGTCCTGCTAACACCTGCCCTTGTTTCATGTTTTGTGAGGCTCATGGATAAACTTGCAGCTATACAATATTAATCAGAACGCAAAATGAAAACGGAATCGCTCCATTAGCTGTAAATTACACAAAAGATACTATCCACAAGCCTTGAAACTCCCAGATTCACTCTGAAAAAAGCATTCATTCAAGAGTACCTTAATGAAAGAAAAGCATCTCAGGAAAAAAAAAAAATAAAGTAATTCCTCTTCTGTTGGCCCTTGTTATAAGGCAGATTGACATTAATATATTTAAAGGCAGCTTAGCTTGTGACCTAAAGAGAGGGGAAAAAAAAAAAAAAAAAAAAAAAGAGAAAGACCAAAAGACTAAATCCTCTTTTTACCTGAGGGGTTTTAAGCTAGTGATTTTCCTGTTGGTTTGCTTTTCAATTCTTTCTTTTTTGTCTAGGTGTCCTCACCATCAGTCTTCACTAAGACAAGCAAGGAGACTATGGCAGTGAATGCCAAGTCATCACAAAGAAAGAAATTGTTGAAAAAAAAAAACCCAACAAACCTTAACTTGACAAATCCACAAAAAGTCATTTTTCTAGCATCTCTCTCTACTTTTTTTTGTTTTTTATAATTTGTACACTAATACCTCCCTCTATTTCTAAATGTATTTTTCTGCATTACTATCCTTCTCCAGGCAATGAAAACAAAAAAAAAATAAGGAGGCTGAAATCAGCATTACTCCATAGAGCACCTCTGCTTTGGTGAGATACAACAAATGCTTCTGCAGAACTCTTTCCATAAGTCTATTTACCAAGACATATTCACCTGTAAAACAGCCAGTAAATCTTATATGAACAAAAGATTATTCGTGTAGTAAACAAAATTAATGGTGCCATTCTAATTTCATAATAAGTGAGCAGTTTCCCCTTCATGCAAATAGAAATTGATAATGAATGCATTGACTTCATCAACCTATTCATTCTCTTATGCTTCCTTTTCTTTTTCATTCCTGAGAATTACATCTCCATGAACAGATTATCACTTTGAGACAGAATAATAATTTAAACTTAACAAAGTTCTGGAGGAAGCACACCTTGTAATCTAAGAGTAACAGAAGACTTTATGTTTACATTAATAATTCAGAATAAAAAGAGATGTGATTATGTATACATATATGAAAAATGACATGTTTTAATGAATATATATAATATAGATATATACACCTACATGCGTATGTAAATTATATATAATCTATGTGTATGGGTACATATATACATGTATATTAAAAGAATCCAACCATCCCATTATTAGACAACTTTTTTTCAAGCATGAGCATTAGATGCAGAATGACTACCCATCATGTATCAGTAAATAAAGAAAAGATATAATTAGGTTCTACATTATAATTGGAAGTAGGACAGGTTACTAAGCTTGTTAGACCAATTACAACTCTCTGCAAATCCACTAATAGATGACTAGATGACAGTAACCTTCTTAAAAATGTCATGTTCAATACTTCTAAGTTTTTCCATTGACAGCACGGTCCAATTACAAGTCAATTCGCAAAGTTCAAACTTCCCAACAGCCAAATTAGCTGAAAATGGTCTTTCAAAATAGAATTCTTCTTAGTGAAATAAACTAGCTGGAGCTGTTTCCATCAACAACTCATCTTTTTTATACCTAGCATGAAGAAAAATTTCCTTTCACTGTTATCACTGGGGTTAGCATTCCTTTTTCCAGAGGTGAAATTTTTTTTCACCCTCCTCTCTTTTCTCTACTTGTTCTTCTGCGTAAAGAGAAGACAATTTTCAACCCATATCCTGTATGTTTGAAAAATTTACCAACTTCTTATTACTGCATGGAAAGTCATAGGAGAGAAACAGATAAATGTTTCCAATGGCCATCAGAACTGAAAATTAGCAGAGGGTGGATGATCTCTTGGTTATAGCACCAGATACAGGACAACTCAGATTTTTATGCCTCTAAAGCCAGTGATGAAAGACCCTTGGGTTTCAATAATCAATGGTGAGGTGGAAAGACCTACGTTCACTTTGTGTTCTCATGCAAATCAGTTGATTTCTCTGCATTTCACATTCTCTTTTTCCCTTCCTTTCCCTTCCTTTTCCCTTTCCTGACTTTAACTTTGTTAGAATTTAAGACAGACAAAGAGGGAGAAAGAACATATTTTCAAAAATCAGGCTTAATGGCACGAGAGAACAACTAGTTCTAAGTTAGTCTGAAGGAAAAAAAATAATCCCTTCTGTTTATCCTTAGTTTTACCATGATGAAACAATGTTTAATTTTCTGAAGGCTCTTCTGGTCAGAGCACATTAAAAGGGTTGGCTTTTAGGGGAATATCTGGGAGTGAGGGAAAGAAGCAGCAAGAAGTAAAGGCCAGAATTCTCAGGGGAGTCCACCCTGGGGTACCAGGTAAGAGAAGGAAAATTGTGCCAAGTCTTGAATCAGTTAATTGTCACAGAACTATAGCTTTTAGGCCATTTCTAAATAAGAAAATACTTCTGCTGTAGCTGCTTTGCTGAAACAATGCTTTTTAAAAAAACTTTGCCCCAATAGAAAAAACTGAATTAAAATTTCAAAAAACCCAGTATACGCTTGCTCTCAAACACCAACAATATATTGTGTGTTATTTTTCTGTGATACATCTTTCAGACTTCTTGCTTTTTATATGCCAAAACCTGTTAAATTACATTCTTTGATAAATGGTGCCTACAAGTTCTTCAATATTTTCTCCACACTCAGCTGTCTTTATATTGTTCAATTTTGTGAACATTTTTAGACAGATTTGATATAGCATTTATTATATGTTTCTCTTATATGTGATTCATTATTAGATTTGGGGCTTTGTCTTTTGTCTTTGGGGAAAAAAAATGTCCAATTACTTCAGTATCTCAATAAAAATGGGACAGATTTGAGGCTAGTGTCTTGTTCTCATTTCACCTACTAGATGTACTAAGAACACAGGCAGAAGAAAATCAGTACAAAAATGTGTTTTATTGACTAAATAGGTCTTTACGAATGTGACTTTCAAATTTTCTGGAAAGTACAGTACACTGATTTTCTTCTGAATATAGTAACCAATGCTTCTAGAGGTCTCGTCTTCAATTAAAAAAATCAAATAAATAAATAAAAACATTTAGATATCAGCAGAGTACCGTATGGACATATTTCCTCAACTATATTTTTACTTAAAACCTTTTCTGATCATACCAAAACCTACCAGAGAAGAGACATACAATAAAGAAACCCAAATAAAACCAACTTTTGTTCTCTCACTAGTACCCTCAACATATAATGCAGATTCCCAGTATTCAAAAGAAAATTTTATTTTACACTTCTTAAATTTAGAATTTTCTTTTTAATTTGATTATTATGACAATGATCACAACTGTATTTTTTTCCTAAAGATACACTGATGGATTATCACTGGTCATTTAGGTCACCTAAATGCCAGCTCTGATTTTCTGACTGGAAAAACTCCTCTGTGTGACAGAAGGCTTAGCAGGATCATTTCCTCCAGAGAATAATGCAAATTAATAGGCTCTTGCAGACTAAGAGGCCCATTCAAAGCAAGGATACCCATATGTGCTGTAATGCAGCATGGTTCACCGCCTCCTTTCAACAGTGTTTTCCAAAAGGCACTGAAGGAGAAAGAAACCACTATCATCACCTGGAATTCTTAGTGGAATTTTAAAAGCCTTACACTGCTGCCTACCCTTGAAGAGGGGCCAGCAGATGACAGAGAACCTTGGAAGTTCTTTTAGATTAGGATACAGTTTAAAAAAACTAAATACATCCTCATAGCTAAATTTGTTTAGTTCTGATTTTCTGACTTCTCGTTTGATTGAATTTATTGAAACGCCTTTGCATTTTATAGTGGATATTCATTTTTATATGTAAGATCTGAACACTCTTCTCATGAAAATTTCTAAAATATCAGATAGTGGTACTTGCAGATGTAATCGGAATGAATACATTCTTACATAAGTCTTCATCTCTTTATTTGTATAACCATTACATATATGTGTAGTTGTGCATATATAGTTATATGGAATTAAAAAAATGCAGCCTTCTAGTATTTATACCTTTGAACATTCTAACCAGCTGTTCCTAAGATGATGAAAACCCAATGATTATAGGATAACCCAGTTGTTATTTCCCTCAGAAAGAAATAAATTTAACTTCCTCAATTCCTTGAGCAGTCAGAAAAAAACCCAAAACTTTTTGGTTCTGCAAGCATAACACATTTTTCTCCTCAAGTTTTGAGGAAAAAACCTACAAACTAGTTTATGAAAAAAAAAAAATTGCAGCTACAAGAATGGATTAATTTCTTTTATTGCAACTACAGCATTAAATGTGAATAAAATATAATTTTTTATTTTATATTTAGAAAAGCAAATATTTTTATATTTTATATTTAGAAAGTAAAATATGTTCCTGAAGATAAAATTAAAGAAGGGACAAAAATGCGAATGTGGAAGGGGTCAACTGCTGCATCCTCTGGGTTTGAAGCAGCATGAATTATGTTTGCTCCTCTCCTACAAGATTGCCTACCACATTGTTAAAACCTTTGATGAGAAGGACTCCAAAAACTCTCCAGGTAATCTGGTTTAGTGTACAGTTGTCCTCTCGATGGCAAATTGTTTTGCTGACATACAACCTATCATATGTAGGAGACTTGACAAATTACAGCCATTCACACATCTGCCATGAGTATAAACAGCAACAGAACACACTTCTTTAAGGGGATCCCCTCCATATTTGAACACTCCTTATTTCTCTTCTGTGCCTAAACAATCACTTTCTTCCGCTTTCTTAATGTATGGTTAATGTATTTTTTGTAATGTATCCAAATTCTTTTTTTTCCTGGATCTTCAACAATCTACACTGATCTAAAATGAGGCAGGATATTCAGAGGAGGTGGCTCTAGGGCAAAGTGGGTTACGTATTTTTGATGCCTTCCGCCTAGCTCTATGGCTGTGGACTCCAAAATACCACTTAGCTCAAATGGAACAGCAGCACAGTATCTATAGCACACAAACTATATAAACTTATGTGCAGATCCAAATGACAAAGTTCTGCTTTATACTACTGCATTTAGCAAATCTACAAACTGACCATACATACATCCTGGGTAACAAGAGTCAACTGTTATATTACTAAGTGACAAACACAAAATTAAAAGGCAAACACATCTGCCTTTAAAGCACACTTTTCTGAATAAAAAGTAGCAACTCTAAAAATCATATTATACTATATTTTACTTGGTGAAACTTTGAAAAACAATGTGATGAAGGAGTATAGGCTCTAGCATTCCCCCATCTTATCAGTCTAGAATTCAATGCCAGGAAATGACAGATTATTTTCTCGTTCTTAGAATCTTTATTTTTAACCCAATAGAATATGGATTTGTGAAATAGTAACTCCTGAGCCAGATAATGAGAAGCAATTCATAGACTGGAATGGAAAAGCTAAGTTTACTCTAAGTATCTTTGAAACTTCCTAATATGCTGCTAAAGACATTAAATATTTTAAAACTGCAACTAGATGATCACATGCAATGAATTTTATTATGTGATACTAATCACAAAATATTGAAGAACGTGCATCTGCATTTTCTTTCTGAAAAGTAGAAGCTAAAGATAGTAATTTTTTTCTCAATACTCATTATAACTGACATGATGGAGATCAGTAGAAGCATCTTATAGCCTAAGTATCACTAGATTTCAAGGTTCCAGCTGTAGCTGATTCACATTAGCAGCTGGAAACACACTAACATATTATATTACTGTATAGTGAAACTAGAAGATTAGCCTAATCATGCCCTAAAAGCTCCTTTTAAAGGCATCCAGATAACATGATTTGCCTGTCCCAAAATGACAGCTATCTGCATGTTATAGTATAGAGGAACATGTAGCTTCCTCAAGGAATGCAAGAAATGCAAGCAATTTTATCAAACTGGGTTTCCATAAAACTTCACACAAATTTCACTGGCAAAGAAATAATATAGTTTGTGAGAAGGAGTAAATAAAATTTTTATATTTCCTTTTATCAAGGTAACAGAATGTTTTAAGAAGTATGTACAGAAACAACTCCAAAGTAGTAGAATGAAAAACTCCATAAGGTTTCAGTGTGATTATGTCAGGCAGAGCTGCAAGAACAGAGTTCTGCTCTCAGAGCTCTTTCACAGATATTTCAAAAGCTTTGATATTCATTGAACACCTCAGACAAACTATCAAAATTGTTCATCATGCAAAATGTGTGCACCCACATATTTGCCTAACTCCCACATTTGTCAGGTATCCAGAAAGAGCAGAAAGGAAAAGATATTACTGGGATACACTTAGTAAACAACATAGGAATAAATCAGCTGTCATCATGTAACTAGTTTGAAACAAGTAGCTATAAGCAATGAGGTTTTTTCCTACACCTTCAGATTAATGCATGCAAAGCACCTCAGTTTATGCCTTGTCCATTTTGTTCAACCCAAGAGCAAATTGCAGGAGTCACGTCTCATGTAGGACTTTTTGTTTGGGGGATTTTTTTCAAACATATATACTATCCTACATTATTACAAATAGTCTACTATGCTTACATATATTATTTTCCACTCACAGCTCTGATAACCCACAAACTTTAAGAGTTCTTGTATTTGGAAAGAAGTCCTTACACAACCAACATGAAATCAGAAAAACTGTAATAGCAAGGAGGTGGGTAGGTAGACAAACAGCCAGGCTTCTCCTTATGTTACCTCTTCAAACAACTAATTATCTACTGTAAACAGTAAGAAGGGTTTTGAGAAGGCGACTGTCTTTTATCACATGATTATTTTCCTTATTTACTTATTTTTACTATCAAAGCCCATGGGATATCTATATAAAAAACGTTACATCACACCCATAACATTCCATCTGAATGAAAGGTTTTCTTAAGTTAAAGTATGTATTAAGGGTCATTTGGACAGCAATTGAAACACATGGAAACAAATACTTATCCTGAAGGACAAAAAATGAAACCTTGAACAGAAAAAAAATTACTTTATTCCCCAAATATGATCAATTTAGGCTTTACCAGACATTAGAAGACAAACTTGGGGAACTGATGAGACTAATGAAAAACTCCTATAATAAGTGTAGAGCTCAATCAAGAAATGAGTAAACTGTAGGACAAAAAATAACTAAGACTGCCTACTATATCTAAAGATACAATATTAGTAGCAGATTAATTACAGTCTAATCACAATAATGCCCCAAATTAGACTTTTTATTAATATCTGGCTTCACAAAAAAGGAGTCTGCTTCAGTGATGGAAATAGAAAAGACATTGCCACTCTATTTTGTCAGTCAGTATCCAATTTGCTGCATACTAGGTGCTGTTAAGGCAAGAAGTTGCCTTGGCAATATTTGTTAAGACAGACTTAATTTTGGTATCTTGAGTGATACATGAGAAATTATTTTTATAAAGATGCATTCTTCAGAGATAAGTTTCATCCTTACTATTATTCTTTATAATTTCATACCATCTTTCATTGCATGTTCGAAAATTCACCAATCTCTATTGAATTCACAATCAACTAATCATATTAAAAACTCATTACATTTCCTGTATATAGTTCTCTTCTCCTGCTATGGATTTAATGTGTTGACCACCATACAAACTAAGACAATAAAAGTTGTCAGTCATTCTACAAATTCCCAAAGTTATGAGAACTACATCTGAAAATTCACAAATTCAAACAATTCACAATTCCTACCTTAAGATATTACACCCACCACCCACTTCTTGTACAAACTGATAGTCCTCTGTAAAGAGAGATTAGAAGAATGAACACACAAAATTGACAAGCATATGCCTGAATACTCAAATCTGAAAATTCCCAGGCAGGAAATAAAACATTAAATTCATAATTTAAAACTTTAAAGAAGTTTAAAAAATAAAAATAGCTTTGGAGAGATATAATTGTTCAAAATTATAATTAGTATTGATCTGACCTCAAATTTTATTTGATGTGAGCATTGAAAACATTTCTATTTCTATTATTCCTTTAATTATATTGCTGTCCTACTGAAAATGCTAATAGGCAAGATTCATTTAAGAGCTGATATGCATTTAGAGCAGTTCCGGTTCTCCATATCACTCTCAGGTTACTACATGAAATAATATACCTAAAGTATTGGTATATAAAAAACTGGAAGCACTATAGTAGAATATATGTAATCTGGAACCTGTTTTTAGCAAGGAAAAAAAAAAAAAAGTGATTTTTAGCACTGGGAACTAAGCTGATGGGCTGAAAAGCTCCGCTTAGGTGGTCAGAAATTAACATTAAAAAATCACAGATATTTTAACTCTCTTCTGCTTGCATTTCACTTGAATTAGTTTAAAAAGAAGTGTGTCCCAGCTTGGCAGTCTAACAAGAACAGCCACAGACTGCTGACATGAGCTGTTGATTTGGTTGTTACAGCTTTGTCCTGTACTGAGGCCTTCCACCATCTGCCTTTTACTCTTGGCCTTCCTAAGTGCACGTTGGCCATACCTCCAAAACACACCAGATGCATTTAATGAACTGCTCAGTTATATCTGTGAGTCATCAATATAAGGATTTATTAGAGAATATCTTTTCCAGGGTGTGTGTACGCGAAGTACAGTGAGCATATGCAGCACCTGGCAAGCAGCCTGACTAATGATGGTGCAGCATCCACTGTAGAGACAGCACCAAATGAGAGTCTCCAAATGACTGCTAGAAATAACTGAAGGGAGGAAAACAACACTCGACAAGTTCTCCTGATTTGGAGGAATAAAAAAAGAAGATCCTGAAGCACTGTGGCCTGTAGGTAGCACAGAATCTTTAAAAATTGAGCCTAGGAAATGTAGCTAGTTAATATTTTTAAAAAGTGATAGATGAAAAAAGTTGTTTAAAATCACCAAAAAAGGAAAAAAAAATAATCAAGCAACCAACCAACAACCAAAAAAGAAAAAAACAAAACACCCACCCTAGAAAAAACAGAGATAAAAAGATGAAGCCAGAGAAAGGAAGTTAAAAGAAAACCAACAACAACCATCAGAAAAACAGGATTAAGTGAAAAGAAGAGGGGAAGATTAAATTGAGAGATCCACATCAGAAAGCTTGGAGAATCAAATGTCTATGAGACACACTAACTATTAAAAAAATCTCAAAAATTTGGACTCAGCTGTATTGTCAGCAATTCAATATTGAGAATTAGTTTCTTAAGTGACAGAAGATCTATAAGCAGACAGACTAAGACTATGAACTAACTTTGAGTGAATTCTTAGTAACAAAACAGGAAAGTTTTCATGTCTTAATAATTACTTCTTCATTGTCATTATTATGGTCTTTTTCTGTACTACTTCCTTCTAAGACTGATGCAAAGTCATTATATTCTTCACCTTAAAAACCTCAATAAACTAACAACTTATAGGTTGGAACATATTGGTTCCAACAAGATATAGGAAATAAGAATACTTCTTGTATTTCCCATATTTCTTTTTCCTTTCACATCAGTGAATAAACTCCCAGAGTTTAAAAGAATATTAATGTATACCTACATAATTTTTCATACACATATATTTCATAATATATATACACACTATATTTCATGAATACACTAAATTAACACATTCTTTTATATAAGATATCCATATTATATAAAGACCCATAGCTTTATATAATATATAGCATTCATTTTTCTATTCTACAAGAGGATATAAAAAGCAATATATGTGTGATGTATGTATTAATAGTATATTAAGATATATAAAAACATACATTGCTGTCTGTAAAATATATAACTATTACATATAAATAGATATATTATTTATATTTCTGTTTAAAGCAACTGTTTGCAGGAAACGATGCAGTTCTTGGGGGAATCATCTTATATATAAATTCTGAAGTAAAATAATCTTCATTCTCTTATGTTGAAAGAAGCTTTATACTAAATAAATTATGAACCCTGTATGCTTCTGAACTGTGCAACAACTGTATGTTGCACCTTTATATTATGGTGATTTATAATGAGAGTTTTATAGCATCATGGAAGACCATTCACGAGACAAATAGTTACCCAAAATATTTCAATGTATACTGAAAACCTCCTGAAATTAAAAACAACGAAACCAAAAACCAACCAACCAACCACAAAAAAACCCAAACCAACAAATGAAACCCCAAAATAAACAAAAAACACCACAAAACAAAACCCCAAACCAACCCCCCAAACTGTACACTTGCCTGCACTACAGAAAAGTTATTACTGGGTATTTTTAATACATTCCCTGACATGTCTGCAAACATGAATCTTCTAGACAACATCATTACACAATTACAATGAGCTAAACAAGCACACAAACTCCCTTTATAGCAGAAGTGTTTATACACAGTGTTGAGCTTCAATCATTGCTGGAATTGGAGGCAAGAGTTTGAAATGTCATCCCTTTGTTGCAGAAAAAAAGCCCCAATGAAACAAAGCAAATCCTCTACCGTTCTAAGTGAAAGAAAACAAGAAGGAGGGAGGTGTTGGTATTTTTGTTTTATTTTGTTGTGGGACCACAGCCAAGAGAAATTTGTAGTTCAGTGACTGAGTGGCAGAACAAGCTCCAGCTGGGAACATGTGCTCTGTAAGATTCAATCAGGTCCCTAGCAGCTAACTCACCAAATTACACTGACATGCTCTTGCCTTGCCCACCTCTTGGAGCATGCCAAAGCAGACAGTAACAACAGAGACATCCTTGTCCTTATCCTAGGACATCAAAGAAACTTTTCATGGCCATTCTTGAGAAGTTCATGCACACACATCTTTTATATTCAGTACAACTCTTGCAGTTTATAAGAGGTTTGCACATGTAGTCAGTCACAGTATAAACAAAACTGGCAACACAGGTTTGACTGCTCCTCCTTAAAAACCTCATATGCTTTCTTTTCAAAGAGATTTATGAATAATGAGATCTAAATAATTCATGGCACTGCAGATGCCAGTCCAAATAGCCTCTTATTTTTTGAGGTTTCAGTTTGTAGATATGTGATCAAAAGCCTTCATCAGTCATGATAGTGGCATTTGTACTCAGTCCAAACAAACCATATTTGCATCTGAATGTTTTTCATTGAGAGACACAATATGCAAGCCAAGTTCCAACTAAAAGGTGTTTTATGCTACTAGAATTCAGTCAAATTAAAGGCTGAATGCAACCTAAAAGGTCTACTCTCAGAACAGTAATTTGACACATCATGAATAACATTTCTTGGTTAGAGTACCACAGCAGTTGTCTGAAAATTTTACACATCTTAACAGTGCTGCCTCTTGAGGAATAAAGAAGTCCTGCACATAAAGTAAACAGAAACTTAACAGGCTCACAACAGATCAAAGTCATCATTTACTTGCAAACATTTACATAAACCAAGTACATAAAAGTAGTTGTACTGTGAAGGCAACAGTAACCTGGAAGAACTTGGTATTTTTTAGCAAAGAGCTACGAGTCTCATACATCAAATTCTTACTGTTTTATTAATCCTGCTTGTTAGTATGGTGAGGATTATTTACCACTGTACATTGCTCAGCTTTACACTACTATATTTACAAGTACTACAAGCAGTCCCTCAAAAAAATAACAAAGGAAAAAAAAAGTTCATAAAATTGTAAATTATTAAATGTGGAAGGAATCGAGAATCTCACCTTGGCAAGAGAAAAAGATGTAAAATCAGATTAAAATTCCTGTTCTTGCCAAGGAGAAATAAATACATACTCAATTGAACATAACAGTAATTTTAGAAAGACCCAAAAGATACTAAAATATCCTTTTCTCATGAACCTTGTTGAGTATATATAATTTTTAATTGTCATGAGGGTTTACTGTAAAACCCTTACTTTTAATCTTTAGAAAATCTAACTATTGTATTTAGCAATGATACTAGCTGCTAAAAGAATATATATATGCAAATTAGATACTATGTATGACCCTATATTGAAGCATATGACAGGTCAGTCTGCATATGAATTACCTCTGGATTGGGTTTTTTTGGGTTTCCTGTTTTTAAAAGTAAATTTTACATCAGTTTACTTTGCAGAAAAAAAAAAAAAGCTAATTAATTATCGAAAATATATTGAGTCTAAATTTTAAAGTCCTTTTATTTAATGAATTAGTATAAGCATCACTCTTGAGATAAACTATGATGATACCAATGATATTTATGCTCATGTATATAAATTCAACCTAAAAATTTGGAGGATACATGATTTTAAGGTATCACTGATTTTGACACACAAAGAGTTTGCATGACTAAAAGTTAATAAAAAAAAAGAGGAATGCATTCTAGAAAGCAAGGCTACCTCAGAGCATGAAGGTATTTCTCAGACTTCTCAGGAAAATAATAGGGAATGACTTAGACCAGCACAACACAGAACCATCCCTGTGAATACTAAGGAGCACAGCTGAGGAATCATGCTGGAGCACCATAGACTGGAAGAATACAGTGATGAGGGCAGATGTAGAGGAATGATTACCAACTTCAGCCCCCTAGAGCAGCATGACTGAAATCACATCCTTGTGTCCTGGGAAACAAAACAGGCGACTTGGATAGAAATAAAGACGGCCTTTAATTATCTAAAAGTAAATTGGGAGTAGCCCGTGATAATTCAGAAGTGGCATTATTATAGAACACAATGCAGAGTTAATTCAGAAATCAGTTTGCTCAAAAACATCAACAGCTGGGTTTAATAATAGACACAATGAATCAGAAATTAAGAAAAGCTTGAGACAGCAGATTATTGAGCAATTCCAATTACATCATTAGATTTACAAGTAAGCCGTGGCAAATAATCTGTATGTTAGAATTATTTAAATAAAGGAAAACAATAATTTATATTGATAAACTGCAAGAGTGTCAAAAAACAAATTTTACACCATAATTAAGTCTAGTTATGTTCAGGAATGTTTGGTTATGATTTTACCATGGCTAAAGGTAACTTTCCCATTCCTTCATTATTTTTCAAATAAAACAAACACTTTCTTGACACAGACCAAAATATGATTTGCATGAAAAAATACTTTAATTTTAAAAATAGGTTTAATTATACAGTGTTAGATTCTGATATTTCTGTGTATGTTCAGTAGGGCCTCCTGTAAATTCTCTCATTGTTTTCATAACTCCCATGGCATTTGATGCTTAAATTCATTACATTTGGGAAAGCCTGAGAAGAGCACAGTCAGACTATTAGATTATTAAAGCCAGTACTACTGGCAAAGCAAAAATAGTGTCTTACTGCAAGTTCAGTTTGAATAATTGGTATTTTATTTGCCAAATTAAAGTTTAACTTTGAACATCATGGGGTGAAATTTTACATATAAAAAATAAAAATGCAAAGTAAATATTGCAGTGCCATATCTTGTTCTGCAGACAGTAGAAATGAGTATTTTTAAAATTTTTGGTTTGTTTTGTTAGGGTTGTTTTGTTTTGTTTTGTTTTCAAGGGAAGAGAAAAAGCTGTGCTGTTTGTACAAATCTCAACAGCTTTACATCTTTCTAGTTAACCAACTAATCAGTAATATTTTCAGTTTTATTACCTTGAAAAATATTTTTCTGTATATATATAGCTTAGCTTTCATATGTCATCTTTGTTTTATTAGTTAGTGAAGTTCTTTGAAATAGCAAATAATAATGTCTTTCTTTAACTTTATAGGGTTTCTAATCAGAACTGTAACCTGGCATTCAATGAGAGAGGAAGAGGAAGGAAAAGTTTTGCCCTGTATAGCATGAGCAATCTTTAGCTTGCAATTGAAAAAATATTTTAAGCAAAAGATGCACATGCAAGAAACAACTCAGTCTGGCAGAAAAAAACAATCTAACACCCACTGAATATGACAGGAATATTTCTATTGACTTTAGTAGGCTATGAATCAAGCAATAATTATACCATTAGATTACTGAAAGAAAATAATAGTGATTTAGGGAAAATAAAGGGAAAAAAAGGAAACAGCCCTAGAATGAGCTGTATAATCTGATATCAACCTTGGCTAGGTGAAATTGCATTTTTCTACATCTTCTAATGCAGCAATTATAAGTAGTCACATGGATGAATTATGATATACTTATTAGCTAAGATGGATACTTAATGTTCTATATAAATGACTGATAAAATAAATTAACCAATAAATTTTATCAGAGAGCATACTCACAACAAATAAAAACACTTTCTTCAACACTTGCTACCCCAAAAACATGAGGACTTCCTTGTACAATACAAATTCATATGCAACCAATACTGCCATAGGAAACAGCTTCCTCATGAAATTAATCCAGTAAGGAAAAAAAAAAAAATATCTTAAGAAGCAGAGCAAACAGGCATAAAATAGTTTGGCTCTTGCCACGTGATGTGATTGGTTTGTTGTTCACATCAGGTGTTGAGAATCAGTTCAACTAAAAGGGAACTTCCAAGAAGGTGACAATTGACTCTAAATGACATATAACCTCTATTTTTCAGTCTAGATTTTTGAAAGGAGCAAACCATCTGCCACTGAATAATAAAGGGTCTTGTATACATATATAATTATATGCATACATATAGACAGATGAAGGTCCTCTGCAAGCTTAATGCCAAGCTGAGTGCACAGCCATCAAAAGTCTATGAAAAACTACATTTGCAATACCAAGAAATATAATTTAAAAACAGGAAATTCAGGGTACTGGAGAATACATTAATGACATAAAAGTAACAAAGAGAACTGTATATATAATCTTGACATGATACATATTTTTTAACACTAAGACTTTTTATACATGAATTATTGAATTTTAGAAAGACATTTAGGTTTATTTAGATTAAATTGTGAATTATCACCATAACTCTAGACTGAATGTTTCTGTTCTCTGCCCATCTACCACCTACTCACTCCCCTTCCACTCACTTTTATACCAGGAAAGTATGATTTCAGCTATGTGGAGAGTCAGATGAAGAAACTGATGCAGATAAAACTAATTTATTTGCATTGTTGAGTTTTGGACTCGGTTGTCTCGGTGGATCTACTTATAACATACGTTTCTTCTATGCATGTAACTATTACTGGTTTATACTCTACTCATAACAAAGGTACGCTGCCTTCCCTTCACATCTCTAGTATGCAAATATTATAAAACATGATTTACAGTTAAAATCAGGAATACTGAAGAGCCAGACATTATCTACACTGCATCTCATATACAAAAATTAATATTACCATGAGAAAAACGAAAATAGTACACAACTTGAAACTTTCAGCATCTGCAAAACAGAGATACTTAAGTGAAATTAATTAATCCAGTGAATATGCTAAATTTGACTGACATTTAACTGTAAATTTCTAGCTTTAAAAGCAAACCTCTAGACAAATCATAAATATACTAACAGTAATAATGCTACTTTATATAGATCGTAAGATTACTAACATTTTTAGGCTTATTACATACTTAATTTTGGACTGATGTGGTCCAAAAGAAGCTTAGGGGCTGGAAGGTATAGGAGGAAGCAGCCCATTTAATATATGCAATAACCCAATTAATTTACGTACTGGGAAAAAGTATAATAAAGTAACAAAGGGCATAGTGAAAACTAATGGATTTCTATTGAACCTTATTCCCTGAGTGTGGAAAATGTGCTACGATGAAAAGATACTAAACTTTCAACTGCAAAAAGAAGCCAAGAAGTTGGATAATTTTCTGATGATAACACTGGCAGATTTGTAAGCAAAGACAATGATTTAAGAGTTACGGAATCTCGTGCTTTGAGGTATAAGTAGAATCCCTCTTCCCCAATTACAGCATGAGCTATTATTAATAACGTTTTCTTCATACTATAGGCATGAAGGTAGGTAACTCTTAGGTGAATTATGTTATTAGTCTTGCTTCTTATTTGCCACTGCCATGAGCAGCATATGAGAGAAGAAAAATTCATGGACTGACTTGATGTGTCAGTACCTGGGTTGATATGTGAAGTGTTACAATTCCACCATGAAAGTAAATGCCGAACTAAATCGTCCTCCAGCTCTCTACTACCAAATACCCTTCCATCTAATATAACTCTAGAAAAGTAGACTGTCATCAGTATTCACATAATGTCAAGTTACTCATGATAAATAAAAGTGAGAATGAAAAACTGGGCAAGACAAGGAAATGCAGTCTGAATGAATTTTATATTGTGCAACTATCTTCTTGAAACACATATACTGTTATTTTTGATAGTATAACTGAGAAGATAGCCAAGGAAGAACATTATGCAAAAAAAAATAGTGTTGGACATGGAAAATGTACATTGCACACTTACCAAATACTTAAATTTAATTGCTAAAAAGAATTATAATTTTTTAACTTATTTGGGCAGTGCAACATGCATGCATTACTTCCTGTTGCAATATTTCTATGCCTTCTTCTGTGCACAAACACTTCAATAAGCTAAAAATTTAGAAAATGTGAATATAAGCCATCAGTACATAAAAAAATTCAAAGGGAAGAACGGTGGAAGAAAACACACATAAGTGGAAAGCCATTAAAAACATACATGAAGTTTGAGTCTCCTTTAATTTTTCAGATATTTAGCAGAAAACTTAAGGCTTTAGAAGAAGTTTTATCAAAGAAATATAATGTCAAATAGATTTATGCTTTGATCACTTTGTGGCACCAATTTATATGTGTGTGTATATATATCCACACACACACAGAAAAATATAAAATAGCTAAACTTAAGATATTTTTGGTAGAAGCTGTTTAGTAATGTTGCTTGAAACTACTGAGACCTATAAATATACCTTCCCACAAATGGCAAACATCATTAGTAAAGGAAATGCTGAGGAAAAGAACATTAAGCCAATAACATATGTAAAGTACAGGGTCATATTTCTCACTGAAAAAAAAAAATAAAAAAAAAATCACACTTTGCAATACAGTAATTCAGGACAGTCTGCAAAGAACTGCAACAGCAGCTCATTTACACCTGAAATCCAGGTAGCTGCATTATTGATTCTTTTCACATGCCACAAGTAAGGCACTCATCTTCAAGCAATCAAAACTAAAAATTCTTGATTGTCACTGGAATTTGTCATGGAGGCTGCTGAGAATGGGCTGCTGAGAAACTGCTGCTGCTGTTTTCTCTCTAATTACTGCAAAGAGCAGTGAGGAGAAACCAAGCTGCACTGCCCACAGCCCCAGCTCATTTCCAGAGCAAAAGCACTCGCTTCCTCAACCTCTCACACTCCTCTCCTCTCGCAAACAAGTGACAGTGGCAACACTGACTACAAACAGGTTGCAGAACCCTATAACAAGGACCTGAGTAAACGCATTTCAAGTTAGATCCAATATTCTCCCATGCCCTCAGGCTTTCAGGACGTGCCATCCACAGCCACATCAGTATAATGTGCTTTTCTGAGTTATTTTGTCTGCAGTTTCTGTACTCAGTGAATACAAGTTATTTCTGCATTCAGAGTTCAGGTAGTAATAAGAATACAAGCAGCTTCTTCCTTGACAATTTTCAACGCTGCTACATAAAAAATACAAAAGTGGAATACTAAACTATTGAGGGCTTTTTTGAAAGAGCTTTCTCTATTTTTAAATCCTGAAATAGAACTTGTTATGCACAATTAGAACCCCCCAAGTCAAACCCCCCCCTCTTTTGTTAACAGCTTTGTGTTAATAATGATAGATTTAGTTAAAATAGATTTAGAGTCATCCCATCCACTTGGGTATGAGAGGGATCTTCAGAATTACTAACAGGGCTATGATTATAGAAGACTGTTTTCAAGAAATACCCTTATTCAGAGATTTTTCACTTACTTTACCTGTTGGCAATTCATGAGCATGGTCAAAATATTTTCTGTTATACCAGCTGATTATTTCATTTTTTTCTAGGATTCTATTTATTGTTATAATTTTTATAATAGTAATTATTATTATTGTTGTTGCAGAAGGAAAACTACAGACATTTTTAATGTTTAAACTTAGCATTACCTCTGACAACAGCTTCACAACTTAATATGTTCTGACTAGGGGCTTAGGCCTGATGTCCTCCAGAGGTCTATGCAAATCTAAACTGTTCTGTGCTTCTGATTAATTCCTGTTACAATGCAAAATAACTTGTGGGAAGAGACAAAATCTTTTATTAAATCAGTTGGCAGGCATGGAAGAAGTAATACGAATTTACCTTGAAACAAACACTAGGAAATAAAAGTAGAGTGGTAAAGTGGATGTAGCTCAGAGTTTCCACTCTCTCTTCCAAAAGCTGAGAGGGCTGGAAAAAAATATTTACCAGTGTGCAGTCAGCATAGCGCAGTAGAATACCCAGGCTGCTCTGGGGCTCAGCAGAAACACTGACACTCATCTATCTTCACCTCGGCTTTATAACTCTTGCTAAAATTTGAACTTTATTTCTCTTGCACTGTATGATGACAGACATGCCAACTTCAAGCCTGGCACCTAACACACAAGGCTAGGAAGTCATTGTAGTGGAACAAAGCAATCAGACGCCTCTGATTACCGAGAAGTGGGTGTGAGCCGGTATCAAATCCACCTGTGCCCAATTAGGGCAGGCCCCGTATTAAGCATGTGCAAGACCAGGGGGCCAATAAAAGGTGAAACTCCAAGGTGAGGCTCTCTGTGGAGTCTCGAACCCTGGGCTTTCGGCATTGCAGTAGTGTGTCTTCACCAACTGCGCCATGAGAGCCTCACCTTGAAGGCGACGAGCGCTAGTGGCGCAATAAAGGTAATACAGTGCTTGAGAGTGAGCTAGTCTGTGGCTGTGAGTTTTTCCATTAGGGTAGTCAAACACTGGAAAAGGGTCCCAAGAGAAACTGAGGAATCTCAGTTTCTTGGAGATGTTCACAATTTGTTTAATTAAGGTCTTTGTAACACTACCTAACTTCAGAATTGCAACTGCTTAGCTCAGGGAGTTGATTACATGACCTTTAGAGGACCCTTCCAGCCTGTTACTCCATCATTCACTCCAAAATGAGTCACTAATGTTACATGCCAGAATCTCATCTTCAAGTCTGCAATCCTAAACTTCAGCTTTATCTTGTGTATTTTACAAAAATAGTATGTTGTGCACATTGAATGACCAAAAGGACTTGCAATCACAGTAGTAAAAAATGCTTCATCTCACCATAGAATTACACCTATAATATTTACTAATTGCCCTCATTCTTGGATCACCTAGAAAAAAAAGTTAAAACCATCCCTGAATTATATTAGGAGTTAGAGATGGAATTAAGATTTAAACTGGTGTGGCACCTCAAAAGGGGACAGATACAAAAGGAATAATAATTCCTTTTTTCCAGTGGTTGCAAATTAAGAATTTTAATAAGAAGAATCATAAAATCATCAAGATTGGAAAAGACCTCTAAGATCAAGTCCAACCATCCACCCTGCAAGCCCTAACCACTAAACCATGCACTGTAGCTCTTCATCTACCCATCTTTTCAACATCTCCAGAGATGGTGGCCCTAGGCAGCCTGTTCCAATGCCTCACTACTCTTCCTGAAGAAATGTTTTCTAATATATAGCCTGAACCTACCCTGCAAGAACTTTACCCCATTTCCTCTTGTCCTATCACTGATCACCAGTAAGAAAAGGCCAGCATCTGTCTCAGTACCACCTCCTTTAAGATAGTTGTAGAGAGCAATGAGGTCTCCCCTCAGCTTCCTCCAAGCTGAACATCCCCAGTTCCCTCAGCCTCTCCTCATAGGACCTGTTCTCCAGACCCCTAACAAGCTTGGCTGCCCTTCTCTGAACCACTTTGATGTCCTCATAATGCAGTGCTCAAAACTGCACACAGTACTAAAGGTGATGCTTCCTTAAGGATTAGTATAGGGACAGGATCACTTCCCTGGTCCTGCTGGTCAGATTGTTTCTTATGCAGGCCAGGATGGAGTTGGCCACCTGGGTACACCCCTGGCTCATTCTCATGTCTGTCAGTCAGCACCCCCAGGTCCCTCTCTGTTGGGCAGCTCACCAGCCACTCCTCCCCAAGCCTGTAGTGCTGCTGGGGGTGGCTGTGGCCAAAGTGCCAGACCTGACATTTGGCCTTGTTGAAACTCGTGCAGTTGGCCTCAGCCCTTCCATCGAGCCTGTCTAGGTCCCTCTGCAGAACTTCCCTAACCTCTGAAGGGAGAAAGAAACCTTTAATCTTGCATTACAAACAGGTTATTAATCTGGTAATACATAGTTGGAAACACTTAGGTAGATTATAATGAGAAGTTACTGTCTAATGTTTTGAATACTGGCCTAATCTAGCCAGTGTCTCAGACACACACACAGACCAACCCTCTCATTCCATACTGACTTGCAGCAGTCCAGAACAGAACATTGCTTAACAGTACTTTTGTTTAGCAATTTTGTAAGATGTTGTTATGCTCATCATCAAAAGCTTTTGTAATATATATAATACAGAGTACTTTTTTGTTGTTGTTGTTGTTGCTGTCAATACATTTCCTAAGATTCATCAATATACTTGATTTTCACAGCTACATACAAGGTGTATAGTATCCAACATGTAATGAATTCTCTGCCCTTTACTCCCTTCCCACCATAGGGCCAATTCATGTTCTCCCTAAGAAAGAACATTCAAGTTCCTAACCTTCAGGGCTGCGAACTGTATATTGCATCATGTCACAAGTTAGATTACAGGTGCTAAAACTGTGTTCATCTTTCCACATAACTGTAACTAAAAAAAAAAATACGTTTTTAAAGGAATTTATAAGAGCAAGTACAGTAAGATCAATATTTTCCATTTGAAGTTATTACATTTCTACTGAAGATCCTATTCATCAAAAACATCTACACATGTATTCTCCCCATTTTTAATCTCTTAAGACATGCATGGCATTATACCAATAAGTCAGAAAATCAAAGAAAAATATGCCTGCAAATGGTTATGGGTGTCAGTTTAACACTGGTATTGATTAAGCACCTTGAATATATTGGAACGTGATAGAAAAGGCTCCCAGCCCTAGAAATCAATGCAAGATGAATCTACTTAGACTTTCCTTTGCAGATTAGGGAACTTCTCTTTTGAGTGTAATGAGAGGCTCTCAGCTCTACCATGGGGAGGGAGTGCTCCTATGTGCATTACAAAGCAGGTGGATGCTCAGCACTGAGTGCACCCAAACGTGACTTCACAGTTCTGCTTCATCTTTCAGCTTCTTACACATCCCTGTGTAGCCCCACTCTGGCTGATGTGGAGCAGGATGCTCAGACTGGGCCTGTTTAGGTCCACAGTACAGAAAGAAAGGGAAAAGAGTGTTGAGTGATTATGGTACTCAAACTTAGTCTCATCACTGAGATGTCTCACTTCAAAAAAATGGACTTCATCAGTGGAAAAGCAGAGGGAGTATAAAGCATTTAGGTTAGGCTTCCTCTCTGACTTACTCTTTAGAAGAAAATCTCTTATTTATTATGGAACCTCTTAAAACAGGTGCTCATGGGTAGGTTACAGGTATTCCCCTACACATACTTCTGATGTTACATTTAAGATGTATTTTTAAAGATTCTACCATTCAATCACAATACATTTGCAAGAAGAGAAAACTTAGTCTGTTGCTTAGTATCAGTACTACTCCTGAAAATCTGACTGTACAAAACATGCATGCAGCTTAAGTAGCTACTTAAACTAGGTCACAACTTTTAAATTACCTTGAGAGCAGCAACAAATGGCTGGACTGTACACTGAGATTTGCACAAACACTTCGATGACCAGAACCAGAGTTCTGTAGGATTCTCCTATGGGTACAAACCTTACCATGTGGAGCACTATATAAACACTAAAACACATTACTTGTCCAGGGAACTGTTAAGCTGCTGGACAAGAGAACCAAATCAGCAAGGAAATTTCATAGGCCCTTAGCCATGTGTTGTATGGCTTTACAAGAAAGGAGAAGAATGCATGGCTGGTATAATGAGAAAGGTATTTCTGAGAAAAGGAGGAGTGGATAAGAGCAGAAGAATACTACAAAGCAAAGCAGAAAAACAAAAGCAGAGACAAGCAGAACAAAAGGAAGAATAACATAAGCAGGATAAATTAGACTAGAGGCTATTCTGGTAAAAGGATTAGAATGAAAAAAAGACTGCATAGTATTCAGATTCTATAGTGACAAAATAATGAGAGGAAAAATCCCTCCATGAAATCCTTGACTCATGTTAGTGTGAACAATGCCTGGAAGCTCCCTTCATGCTGAAACAGCTATCGCTCTACCTATGATTATGAAAAGTGTTAGACTGATCTGGGAGAAACTTAAAATCTTTTCTTTTTTCTTGGGAGGACCAGGGTAAGGAGGGTGGAAAACAGAGGTCAGAATAACAAGAAGCACAACTCCACACAGTTTCTACTTAACTTCCTGACAATGTCTTCAACTCTTATCAGAGGAAGTAAGGGCAGTAGTATCAAAGCATAAATATACCAATCATCTGTTAAAATATGACCTTTTCTCTGTGTTATTGCAGTGATTTGGACATACTGTACAAATTTTCTTAGAGAACACGGGTCATGATATTCCTGAAGCTTCTGGGAAATTGTGTAAAAATAATGGATACAAGTGTAAGTGATTGTGATTTCCCTGTTTTATAAATCAGTTTTTACCTGACTAGTGTCTTATAGTCTAAAACCAACCATAGCTAGTATGTATTTGGTTAGTTAGTATGCTACTACAAAATTATCAAAAGGAATACACCAGTTAGCTGATATTAATCTGCTGTTACAGAAATTCTTAGAAATTCATGCACTTTTTTATTATTTCTCCCCTGAAAGATGGATGTTGACTAGAAAACTCAAGAAGCAAGTTTACATGTACCTCTGTAGATGGTCTGTCTTACATAACAAATTTTTTCCTATAGGTTTGATTTAATCTGCAATTATTTTCAAAACAGTATGACATTAGCAAGGAAATAATACAATAAAACTATGTAATTCAAGACATAAGTAAAAAGCACGGTATAAGGAGAGATTAGAAAGAACAAGTTCTAGACTTACTGGGGAAAAGGGCCACAGTCACCTTTGTGGGAAAGGAAGCAGAGAGGTCACTATAGTCTTCCACTATAAATATCACTTCATCAATAGGTCCAATGTGTGCTCATCAGCAGGAAAAAAAAAACATCTCAGGAAGAATATACTCCTTTTCTGCTCATTTAAGAATATTCTTTTTAGGAAAACTGGGAGTATTATGCTTCAATGAGTTGCATTTAGATTTTGTAATTTTACTTAATGTATAAATAACTTTTATATCTCCATGTAATAAAAATTAAGAAATAAAAAGAAGATACAGTGTTATTTTCAGATGCTCAAAATTAGTTTTGGGCAAGGTTGGAATGGTTTGCATCTGATGCAAGCTGCTTTTTCTAATGTGGTTTTTATTCCTAATTTAGAGAGAAAGAAGTTTGCAAAAACATTCAAAAGAAAGGGGAGGAGGGGAAGGTATTATGCCAGTTCAATGAAACTATGGGGATTTTTTTCCAAGATAAACCTCCACGGTTGTTTTGCTGTACTATAAATGTTTGCATCACTTGGAAGCTTGAAGGTATATCCACATAATGAACCCAAACTATATGATCAAGCTGTTATGGAGTCAAAATTAGTATTGTTGACACGAACAATGTTTGTATATCAATGGCACCATGACTTCTGTTTGGTGGCATATGTACATATTTCTATCAGGTTAAGGAGGTAGAAGGAGCAAGTAGTACCTCCTTGCAATGGTTTAGACAGATGCACCTTTGGAAAGTTTCTACTCCCTGGATTAAGAATTATTAAATGTAAGTACACATCCATTTTGTTGGCTGTACTTTCCTTTACTGCACAGCTAGCCCAGAGGATAAAAATCCATACACACATGAATAAGCCTTAAGACAAAAAGAAAAAACAAAAAAACCCAACCAAAAACCAAAAAATGCTTGTTTTAGAAATACACAGCAGTTTATGTGGAAATTTAATTTAACCATTTGTTCTATCAAAAAAATAAATAGCTAGCAAAGCTTGGGATTTTCAAAGAGCTTTCCTTTTCCTTCAGCTGCATTATAAGGGTTTGTCAGTTTGTTATTGTATACTCACTCCTCTTAAGACTGTTAGTTGTGTTATTTAATTTTTCTGCTGGCCTGTAGATAACAAATCTGTTGTCAGCCTGTCTATATATGTCTGTCAAATATATACAGGGAATAAAATCACTAAAACAGGAGACAAAGGACTATTTCTTTAGTTCTGCCTGAGAAAAAGCAGATTTACTAGCAGCTGAGGCTATTTATACCTTGTATAGTGGTAGCAGGTTGAAGAACGTTTTCTATTTACAACAATTATGAGGCATGTATGAACAGACATTTCATGACAGATTTAACTGTATAGTCTTTAAAATAAGCTGTTGCATTTTTCAAAATGTAATTTGCAGATACTGATATTTTAGTCACCCACAAGGTGAAAAATAAAATAAACGTACAGAAAATAAAAAAGTTTATGAAAGAAAAAATGTAGAAAACCCCTTACATATTTTCCTTTTGCTGAAAGAGCATTCTCTTCAATGACTGCTTTGCAATGCATACAAAATGGGAGCATCTGAAATGTTTTGTTTTGTTGGTTGGTTTTTTTAAGGAAGAACAGACTATCACACAATGAAATCTATAGTACCTCCAGTGGCTAAAACTCTCATGTACTCATTAAATATCACTAGAACTTTACAAGTGGAAATGCCTCTCACTTCAACTGCAGCACTTAGCTGGCAAAATTAAATCAAAAGCTCACAAAAATATGCTTTCAGTCACATGGAGCTTTGTGGTCTTCTTCATTTCCCAAACTGATCAGCATTTGCAATGGACTTATGACTCTTCCATGAACACAACATATTGTAATAACATTGACCATGATCGATATTCCTTCATGTGTGCTTGTGATTAATAAAATTATTTATTATGTACTTCTAGAAAAAAAAAAACAAACACACAATTTCATGTATTAGCACCTCTAAATTATTTCCACATGCTGTAGTAATTATATTATGAAAAAATATTTAATATCTATACTTTGCCAACTCATTTTTTAATACTCAATACAAGCTGCAAAAGGTATGCTGAATTGGTTAACTCTGCTATCAACTATTTTGTTAGCAACAAAAACAAATACTGTAATTAAAAAGAGTATTCATAGCTGGGTTTAACCTGATGAATATATAACATTCACACACACTTTTATTGAGAAGTATCTAGAAAACAAGTGACAGGTATAAGTATGGGGGCAAATATCAAGGGATATTAACAAAGGCACTATCAGACTATTTATACCCAGAAAAAGGAACTAGTAGGACTAGTTATTTTCAGACTCACAATGTTTGCTATTTCAGTTAATTCTTACTTCCTTAAAACTGTGTGATTTATAATACATCTTCACCACTCATAAGTGAGAAACAAGGATATACTACTGTTTCAATAAATAGGAAAAATCTATTTCTGTCACAATAACTATAGACAGCAAACTTATGAAACCATCTTTTGGGCTGGAGAGAATGTCAAGGGCTTTTCATAAAAGAAAGAAAGAGTGAATTGAGTAGCTATCATCACAAGTACCAAATTCCATCATTTCATTATATATGCTCTTCTGAAAGAGCACAGAGCTCTTTCAGTATTAGCAGAAAAATGTAGAAACATTTTAAGTACATCATAGAGAAACAACATGAGGAAAGAAATAAACATTGGAATGAAAGAACCATCAACCTTAAAACAGTAGCAGGAACATCAGGAAAGCACAAAGCTAGTCAGAGAAGTAGTAGCCCACAGCCAGATGGAGACCAAGAGAAGCAGCTTTCAAAGATAACAGCCTGGAAGGATTTTAGAGGGGAAGGGAACGTGTGCCCCTCTCATGTCCAACAGACATGAGGTCCTCACGCAGATTTAGCGAAGAATTTAAGAAACAGTACCTTAAGCAGTGCTGACACCACCCCTCAGCCCATGCACTCAGTCAAGAGAAAGAGAAGAGCAAGAGCTGTTATGCAAAATCTGACTGATACATTTGCAAAACAATTTCTAGTCTCTGCTAAGAAAGCACGGGCAGAAGGGAGCTAAACACCACTGGAATTGAGCCCAGTGAGGAGAAGATGCTGGGGCCTGAGGTATCAGATTTAACAGCTGATATAGGAGAAACAGTCAGCAGCAATGCCCTGGAGCAGGAAAACAATTTGCTGCTCTTATCTGGAAGGCTTGGGACCCAGTTGTCCCACTGTGCTACAAAAACTAACCATAGGCCTAAGAACTGTCTGAGAACAAGGAATCAGAGGCAAGCTGAGAATTATAAAGATCCATGAAAGTTAAACCACTTCAGACATCATCTAAAGTTCTCTCTTCACTTAAGTGTTTGGACACTAAACAGTAGGATACAAAGGACTCAGTCCTTAAAAGAGGAAGACCTTGAGAAGAGACAAAATATTAAAGGCTTATCCTCCACAAAAAAAAATGATAAATTGATTAAGGAAAATTTTCTTTCCTGAAACTGTCATAACGTATCATGTCATACAGATGATATGACAATTCACATTTATATTAAAAGATGTAATCAATTTGGACTCCTTAGTATAAGCATTTCAAAGAGACCTCTGGAGTTTTTTTCCCCACTTTTGCTGGATTACAGTAGTCTCAATCCAACCGATTCTAAATTCCAGAGCAGTCTGTGGTGGAGAATGACCAAGGAGATGGATCAAAGAGACACATCAGACTTTACAGTCATGCAAGGCGTGCTCAGTGGAGAATATCACAGGCAGCAAAGTGGGGCACAAGTGACTACGTAGTAACAAGTTCACATCAATCACCCTCTGCCTAAATCTTCAGCCTAGCTCAGGTCTGCTGAAATCTGCACTCAGCTACACTACAGTGGCTTTTCGACCACCAGGGAGTTTGCAGGGGTGCAACACTGAGTCCACCATGCAACAAGGCCAAAACCAGTGTTGCCCGAGTTTAAGCAGCTGTTTGGATTCTTACATGGCATTTTAGCCTTATTTCAATATCTCCTAAGAAAAAATATTTTTTAAAGTTTGTTCTACTTTTGATTCTTTGTTCCAAATTGATTTTCAATGTGTTAAATATGAAAAATAGCTTCTCTGCATCCCTGAAAATAGGACACTGAGAATTTAGACAGGAAATTTTATGGGTCTTATGAAAGGAAGAATATTAATCAATATAATGATGACATTTATTCAAACAAATTACCATAACACAAAGCAAAGGTATTAGCTACCCTAACAAGTAAGACGAAGGACACCACTGAATAACCAAAGGTGCACTTGGTTCTTATATGTGACTGCAGGATCAATTATTCTCAAAGGAAAAGAGATGGAATTATTTTCCAAATTCTGACACTATGGACACCTTTTATACCCACTGGCTGAAGAATGGGTGTGGTGGGTTCACCCCAAGCAGCATTTAAGCCTGTCAATTCCTTTTCTCCCCCAGTGGGAAAGGGAAGATAAGAGGAAGAAAAAAGTAAAAAATGAAAAATAATAAAAAAAATGAGTTGAAATAAACCAATTTTAATAAGTAGGAAGTAAAAAATGAAATTGAACCAATCAAACAAAAAATCTCTAAATTAATCAGAAACAAGTGAAAAAAACCCAAAACAAACAAACAACAAAAAAAACAAATTGAAAAGGCTTTGTGTATTGAGCAGTTACCGACCACCAGCAGACAAATGCTCAGGCAGTCTCTTAGCAATGGCTGCCTCTGAAAATCTGCTTTTAGTGTTAAGTATCTCACTATATGGTATGGATTCTTAATGGAGAGATTACAAGAGTCTGCACCATAAAGACTTGTGTCCCCAGAACATACTTTTTGCCACTGTTTTCTCTGCCATTCAGTGACACAAAGAAGCCAGAAAGAATGACTGTTTTCCAATGGCAGTATCTACAGTCTAGTTACAAGACATCTCAATACAAAAATTTCTCCTTCTCTTAAGGGCAATGCCTCCTTCCAGGTGTAGGGAAACAGCTGTAACGTTAAATTCTAACCTTAAACTCCTAGTTAGGCTACAGATTTCTTTATTCAAGTAACCAACTTAATTTTGCCTCTGATAGCAGCTCCCTACTCAGATCTTCCCAGTACCTTCTGCCTAAGAGGTCCCACTATTCTCTTCTGCCTTTTCTTCAATGCTATCTACTTGTGCCTACACCATTACTCTTTCCCTTGGCACCACCGTGCTACACAGGCCTTTAAATTTTTCATGAAACCAAACATTTATGAGATCTAAAGAATTACATAATGTCTGTTTCAGACACGACTACCTTTCATCTTCCTGGTCACCAAAATTGTTGCTATTGATTCTTCTGCTAGTACCATGTCAGATATAAAAAAGAGACTTTTCTCCAGATGCTGCAACAGCAGCAGCAAGACAGAAGCCATAGCATACTGCACAGAATTTCTCCATGCATAAAATATGCAACAAGTTTATAGTTAATCAAAAGGTCATGTTAAATGGCTTCTGGCAAGGTAGCCTAGTATATAATTGATTATTTTGAAGGAGGCCCTAGCTTCACAGAAGGTTTTAATAATAATGTAAAAGTTTTGATGACTATCTGCACAAGATAACCACAGGATTTAACGAAGGCCACAATATTATAGTATTCTATAAATTACCTGAATTTTTCCCCAGTAAACTGACTACTGATATAAGAGCTCAAGTCACTTGATAGTTTCTTCTGTAATACATTTCCAAGAATACCAGTGCCGTCATGACCTAAATAAGCTTGCAATTAAGAAATTTAAAAAAAATAAAATTCTACTGGGTGTTATGAAAAGTTTCTTTAAGAAAAAGAAATACACTTAACCACTGCTACTCTCAGAATCTGAGTGAAGGAAATTTAAATTCCAATTTGCACTGGCCCTGTCATCTATGCTAGATACCAGGAAACCCAATTACATTTGAAGAAATAAAATCCCTCTCCACCAAAGAACCAATTTCTTTACATATTGTGTTAGTTTCTGCTGCGGCAGTCTTTTGCTAATAGCTATTAGAAGTCTGGATTCCAAAACATCAGGTGGACTGCTTAGAACATCTACAGAAAAGTTTGCTTTTTCTGACTTAAAAATCAAAAAGGCAACAGATTATTTGAGAAAGTTTGACGTTCTTTCTCAGGAATAAAAAGCAAACTTTTCAATAAAAAATACATTGATTGAGTATACCCTCAGGAAAAAAAATATCTATGAGTGACAGGAAGCTGACTGCTGAAAACAGGTATCACGCTCTCTTTAATCTATATACAAACATTTCAGAAGTTAGAGACAGGCTATGAAACCTAGTGGGGGTATTAATTTTCTGTTTTCTTCTGAAAACTAACTCCTCCTAGCAAGTATAAGATCATAAGCATACCTTTTTTCTGCTTGACGTAGGGTAGCCAGTGTATGGCTCATTGATTTCTTCCTCCAAGTTGGAGAAAATAATTTTCCTGGAGCCCAATGACAAAGGAAAAGAGAACTATGGGCAAAGGACTTGGGCAAAGATTTAGCCTCCCTCTTCAGTGCAGTGAAACATCGAATCACTGCAGTTACAAGAATGGTCTGTCTGTGAGATTGCTCTCTCTGTGTGAATGAGACTGGAAAAGGCATATTTTGAGGTATGTTAAACACACTCTGTTTTGGGACAGAAAAAAAAAATTGGAAAAATTCTGATATTTCCAGCTCCAGTAAGAAACAACCGGATATCATCAGAAAATTTTGACTTGCCCGAAGACAGCATTAGATTATGAAGTAATTTTCACGCTCCTGAGTCAAACTTACATTACAAACTGAAAAACAAATTAAAAGGAAAAAAAAAAAAAAAGTAAAGCCAGTAATTTTTGTGACCTAACAATATGGTAATAATGACCCTAAACTGCTAGAAGAGTTGGAAAGAAAACACTGTATTCGAGAAAGGGCAAGGTTCTTACTGGGGATAGTAACTCAAACAGGTTTTAACTATTTTGTAAAATAATTGAAAACTCAGAAATGTTTACCATTAACATACTAAGCCAAACAACTACTTAAACAGTAGGAAATCTGCACCAGCATTGAAGCAAAATTGTCTGCTGTCAAAAATCTCAGGTAAACAACTCTAGATGCAGTTATCTGACATGAAAAGGAATTCTCAGTTCTAAAAGCAGAAGTTTCAGAAAAACTGGATTTACATCATGCCAGCTGTACTGGAGTGGTTGAAAATATTCATCATAATCAAATTTGAAAAAATCATTTCTATTGCCTTTTCTGACAGGTGTTTTGGATACATTAAGACGAGTTTTTAAATTAAGTGTATAATAAAAAATTAATCACTGTCATACTTTAGAAATTTTACATTTATTCATTATTTCAATTTTGTCTCTGAAATTGTAATTTTTACATATCTGAGATATTGGAACTGAGAATGCTGAAACATTCACTTTAATGAGGAAAGTCATAGACCTGGCAAGTTGTTATTTTTCTGTAGTCTTTGTCTTTTAAATATGAGAGATTTTACACCTACAGTATGGTACATACCTATACATTGCCCTAAAATGAAGATTAGTAGTTACTAGATTTTAAGAACTTTCAGAATACTGAATGAGATGCAAATTCATACCTAGACCCTGACAGAATGCTTTGCAAAACAAAGTCTATAGTTCATTATTATTGAGGGGTTTTATCTGAACAAAGTATATTACAGAGTGAATGGAAAACAACAACAGATGAAAACATTTTTTTAACACTTGCTCAAATTATATTTAAAACACATTTTATATAGACTTATGCATAAATTGACAAAGCTTTGTGAAACTGAATTATAGAATGTTATTTAAAACACTAGCAGGGAAACAAGCAAATTTCCTATCAGTCATATCCAAGTTATTTAGAGGCATCCTTTTATTATACAAGCATGAGTCTTTGCAGCAGTAAGAATTGCTGCATATAAAATATGCTGCCAATAAAAATAGAAATGGAAATTTATTAGAGAAATACAAATATAAAAATCAATGATACTTTGCATTCTTAATTAAAAAAAATAACTTTCTGGATACATTCTGGCACATATTTAAAATCTATGCACGATTTTAAAAACATGAAAATTCCTCCTTAGTCCATAGAAAATTTAGTTTCTTGACAGGATCTTAAGTCCTTACAGATTTATCTTGCTCTTATTTTGAAGAATGCAGAAGGCCATGAAAGAGCTCCAAGGTCTGTCTCTGGTAAAGGATATTTTGTATTTGCAGTCTTCACAGAAAAGATTGAGGCAGCTATTCTCCTTTGGCTCTCTCCTCTCAAACTTTTATTTGTCCTTTCAAACTTTTTAAAGAACAAATTCAATACATTCTTAGTTGCACTGACTTAGGCCACTACTACATTTCCTATTTTAATTCCAGCTGTGACCCTCTGCTCTAGATTTCTGAGTCTAACTAATCTAAATTTCAGATTTTTGTTTTTTTAAACCTTGTATCCCTCTTGGTTTTTAAGGTCTTCTTTTTCTTGTGTGTACTAATTTTTCTTTCAGTGACCTTCAGCAATGCCTCTTGATTTCACAGCTCTCTAAGATTTGAGACCACTGCAGTTGACATAGGTCTCATGACTGCATAATCCCATCCACAAATTCTAATATGTTCATATAACACCTCTAATTTTCTGTTTTAGCAATCCCTTTATTCTAGTTCTGTTCTACCGTGTCAAAATTAAAATCCCATTAGCTTCTTCCTCTGTCTTTTCTTAATGATGTCTTGCTTACATCTAAGATATATTATGGCTCTTCATTCTGCACTCTCCCTTTCCCCCCTCTTCTGTTTTATTTATTCTCTTCCATGACTACTGCCTATAGTAATAAACACCTGAAACTCAGTCTTCTAAACTTGACTTAAATCAGTGTACTGATTATATCCCCTACTGAATCCTTCACCTTGTTGTTCCACAGATGCCTTTTGCATAGCATCTCTAAAATACAGGTCTTCTCATCTGTTTATAAGGAAAGAAAACTCATCCAGGCTTCTGCATGGCAGCACTCCTTGATGTGGCCCAGATATGTGGGGTTTTGCTTAAATCCATTCCAAATGTGGCTGCCACCAAAGAAAAGGTTTATCAATGCAGATAAGCATCCTGCACTACCCCATTAGCAACTGAGACAATAGGAACCCTCTGGATCACCTCAGAGAAGTAGCACACTGATGCACAACTTAAAAATATTTCCATCTCTTCATTCTGAACCCCAGTACAACTATATTAAGCCTCAAGGAAGCTCATCTTACTCTACCAGCACTTTTCTAAAGCCATTTGCATAATGGTCTTTATTGTATAAACTTGTTTCTTCATTTCCACAGCCCTCTTCGTCCTATCCCATCCTTTACCTCAAGATTAAGATATCAATCTCTACTTCTCAATCCACGCTGGGGACCTCCAATCCATTTAATCCTGAAGACACTATGAGCTGGCAAACCTAAATTGTCTTTTTGAAACAGCCCTTTAAAATTCACCTTCTGCATGCTGTCAGAATCACAACAAAGGCAGTTACTATACTGAAACTACAGCCCACTGTGCCAGCTGGGATCACGACACCATCCGACTGCATCTTATTACTGTTGGATTCTAGTTTTATTGCTTTCTAGTTAGCTTTTCTATTCTTGCAACACATGGACCTTCTTCCACCTCTGTGTTTACAGATCAAGAACTACAGTACAGAGTTATCACTTATGCATAAAAAATACTAATATAAATGAATTGCAATAAAAAAACCTTACTGTGGCTATAGCTTTTTAAAATCTCAATAAAAGGCACAGCCAGTCTGGGAAACAGCTAGAACATGATGTATGTTAGAACCACATTTTAAAAAATAAATATTTTATCAAAATCTTACATATATGAAGATTTGCAGGATGGGGCAAAGAGGGTAGAGGTTTTTTTTAAATCAGCATTATGCTGTAGTAAAATTACCCTCAAAGATTTTCATAGAAAAGCTGTGTCTAGCTGACAATGTAACCAACAGTTAGTATTTATGCTCATGCAAGAACTTTCTTTTCCAAGGAAAAAATCATCATAACGCAGTTTTTATTCTGGTCTCTTGATTATTTAGACATTCATCATCCATAAATGAGTAGTTTATCCATGAGATCATCTATGTGATACCAAGATTAATGGACCCTTGAGAAAACTCCTTCACAAAAAAAACCAAAAAAAAATTGATTTATATGCTTATACGTTGCTTAAAGCAAAGTTGACAAATGGCGCAAAAAAACCAAATGTCTCTTAAGGCCTCATATTTTATAACTCCATGGATAAAAGCAACACTGTGTATTTTTGGTAATTTAGCTGCTTCATAAAGTACTGATCATGAAGATACAAGTCTGTCTAGTATCAGTGATAAATATATTTTTTCAAATGTGGTAACTGAAAAGAAACCAAAACAACACAGAAGCTTAAAGCTTAAAACAGTAAAGGCTAAATTGTTTCATAAGCCATTGCCAAAATACTTCATCTTAATACATCAAGCCACAGTTCTCAGTTGCCAATGCTACCTACATGTAACCACATACAGAGATATTAACACATGTCTATCTTAAGCTAAACTGCTTCTCAAGTCAGTCATTTAAAACAGCAAATAAGCAAAGACAGCACACTTACCCTTTCAGCTTTTCCTAACTCTGCAGCCCAGTGTTTTCTATACCAAATAGCACATGGCTTCACTTTCAAACAGTACCCTTACTTATTCTTATCACTTTTCTGCAGATTTGCTGATAGAATTTATAACTAGCACTTCAAGCATTTTCTCCCCCTCGTCCACACTCGTTTAACTTCTTTATGATGGCAGATAATTGTTTTGGCCTTAGGCAAAGAATGTGCTCCCTGCTTAGGAGATGGCTGCACAGCATCTTTATAAAGAAGCAAAATGAGGAAAAATGAGATAGTTGTAGAACATTACATTTCTTTATCTTATCAATTATGGAAGAAAGACTTTTTTTATTTAATATGGTAAGAATACTAATGGGAGGTCAAAATATATAGGCTCTTGGTATTAATGGTGATAAGAGTAATGATGAACAATTTAAGAAACCCAACACATTATCTAATAAACACAATAGCAAGACTACAATTTAACTAAACTTAAACTACAATAAAACAAGCATTGCTATTAAAAGAATGAAAAGACATTAATCCAAGTACTTAAAGAACTCATGGAAGTCCATCTTCTGTAAAAGTTATATCCTCTTCTTTACTGAACCATGAATATATCTTCTTTTTATAACAGTTAGTGTAATCTGAGATGCTACAGCAAGGAAAAAAAATTAACACATATAACATGCATCTGTAGTTAAATATTATTTACTAAAATGGAAAACAATCAAATTGATTCTCCAAATTCTGTGTATCTGAAATGAGAGACAATTTTTCAACACAGGCTAATACATATCAGACAATTTCCCAGTCTAGATATAGACAAGAGAACAAGCAGCAGAAGAAGCAGATGCTTAAAACCTTCCTTCACAAATGAAACTGAATGTGGATTCTTGGAATGCTGAGGGCTCCAGGTGTGCTCGTCTGTATGTTACCCAAAATTGCATACTTCTTCATTTTGCTTCCTGGTTTATTATGATATTAATAATTACCAGACATGATGGACTTTTTTCATTTTTATTTTTTTAATTATTCTATTAAACCCAGAATGAGGAAGAGAAAATGTTGATCTCAAAGCTAACATATAGAAGAAGAAATTGCCTAAAAGATTAAGAGCACTGGAAAAGAAATAGAAGCAAAAATACTCCTTTTCATCACCTTAAGCAGTTCTATCACCACAGGTATTATTCTTTTTCCTTTTCCCCATAAAGATCAGCACCTCCCACAGACAGCAAATATCATTATAGGAATACTTGGGAGAAATCTCTCCACTGATACTAATGTTTTATTTCTGTAGTGGTAGCACCAAAAGCTAAACTTTACAATGGTATGTTGGAACATCTAAACCCTTTAAGTTTCCTCTATTTTGATCATATTGCTGTTCCTTTTTTTTTTCTTTTTTTCTTTTTCTTTTTTTTTCTCCATTCACTCAATATTTGGAGTCCTTAAAGTTACTAAAGAAAAAAACAGCAGTTTGAATGCAGTCATACTCACAGCACTACTATATATTTTAAAATTTAATTCCCAGTTTGTTAGAATTACTTTGTTAGAATTACTAGATGCTCATGAAAACATCAGCGACATTTTTTTTTGTACTGTCTAGTGTTTTAAATAGATGAGGCTATTCTTAAATTTCTCAGCTCCTTAGAAGCCTGCCCTTTTTGCTGGTATGTTTCCTGGTTTTAAAGCAGAAGTTTTTAAAAGAAGACAGCTTGATTTTATAGAGAATAGGACCCAATAACCAAACTGGTTATTGTTAAAATTGGTTCTTCCAGCATCCTCTCTGAACTTTCTCTTGTACAGTCATATTCAGAAACACCACACTAGCAGCACCTGACAAAGAAAACATGAGCTGTCCATTGGAGATTACTGCTGGCAGCCAACTGTTTGATCTATTTCCCACTAGTGCTAAGAATACAATAAGGCGGCAGCAAAACAAAAGATGAAAAAATATGGCTTAGCTGACATCTCATACTTTAGATTCAGTTTAGAAATTAGGATTTTTTTCCAAGGAAACTTTCTAACAAGTTTCACACATATTTAATCAAGTATCTCTGCTTTAGATAGAGAGAAAAAGATGCACAGAATTCATACAATTCAAAATTGTGGCATCTTCTCAGTCATATATATCAAAATTATAATATGCCTAGGATATTTTAATTAAGAAGAGTTTGCATGATTTTCATTAGTTCCTGAATAACTGGTAGGTCTAGTATTTAATAAAGGGATGCAATGATATCTAAGTGGCTGAGTGGCTGACATATAAACCTCCAGAGGACACACTATCCTGAGGCTGGCAAGCATCTTCTCTACTGCTTTGGCTGAATGACCTTTTACTTGACCTACAAAGATTACTATTGCTAAAGAATATCAATAAGAACTGCAAGTAGCCAACTCTCTACTACAGAGCTTCCCTGGTATTCCCTTCCACAGCTGGTACAGAAAGTAAAATTTAGGCTTTGCTTTTTGGATATCTGTATTTATTCTTCCTAAAAATTGAGAACTTTATCCCCTTATTTGTCCCTCCCTCACCCTATACCCCACCCCCCAGTCCAGTCTCCTTTTTAGAAGTTAGATTTTTCTAAAACTACTGCACAGAGAAACAAAATATTGACATGGCTGCCTGATTGCTGTGGAATTACTCCACAGAGGAGAATTCTGAATTAACATGAAACATCATTTTAGCTTTAACATTTTGTGATTCAGTCACTAGACCTTGCAGTTTATTGCTTCTGTGAACTGCATTTGCTCCTGCCAGAAAATAACCTTCTATTTAAGGCACCTGAGGTTGGGAAAAAATTATCCTCAAGCAGATTTCATTAATTCAGGCAAGAGAAAGTTAATATCCCATGACACAACTGATTTGTTTGTAGGGGTGTTAAATGCATCATTTCCCTAATAAACTAAACCACTAGAGGAATGGGTAGAGGTTGGTGTTCCTTCCCTCAACTCATAAAAAAGCAGCAGTGTGCCAGGTGAACTCTGAGGAAAAGTACAGAGTGGATCACATGGATAAACATTTCTAAGGAGGTATACGGATTTATGTACTTAACTCAATAAGAGAAAGAAAATAATTCTGTTTTGATTCTTTTGAGTTGTCTTTTCCCAGAATTCAGAAGCACCCCAAGTGCATATGCACCAACTTACAATATATTGTGCCCTCAAAAGAAAAAGCCTATTCTACCAATGTGGTACCTGCATTAGAGTTTGAGGACTGAGACATGGAACTACAAGTCCTTGCATTTCCATGTTTTTGGTAACCACTTGATAAAGAATGCTTATTTGTGTACATGAAATGAGAAATATGTCCTTTCATCTTCATATGCCCCACAATAAGAGATTAGGGTGTTATTCGATGTGTCCCATCCTAGATGCCACAGATCAACTCACTTCTGAACTATCTTTTCAAAGAGAGGTTTGAAAGACTGCAAAGATTTCAGAGGTTCCCAATCTCCTCCTCTGTCTTGTGGGAAGCAAGTGAAAAAAAAAACAAAACAACAAAAACCACAAATCAAAAACCATCCAGACTACGTCCATGCTGCTGTCCAAAACCACGGTGCCCAGACCTTTTAATTTAAACAGCCCCTTCTCATGATGGGAAGATCATAGTCCTTCAAAAAACTGAATAAATATAAGATGAAAATTAAGTTGTTTTGACATGTCAAGATATCTTTGAAACATATTATGCAAGACAATTGCCTAATAGATCACCATAATTTTAACATCATCACTCAAACATCTCTGCATACACGAGCAAGGAAAATATCAAGCTTCCTCATTTCTAGGGGAATATGGATGGAAAAACAATCAGCCCTCCTACAGTGTTCTGCAGACTGTTTTGATCTCTACTGAGAAACAAGACCCCTCCTTTTTTATTGAACAATAGATAAAATACAAATCTAGTTGCCTAGCAAATTCTTACGCACTTTGAAGAAGTACGTTCCACTGCAAATGCCTAAGAAGACCAAGATCTTGTGCTCTTGCATTGCTTCTCAGAGGAATACAAGGCTGGTCTCAAAGAAACCAGAGACATCATTTATACTAAAGAATTTTGTATTATGTAAGATTGGACTTGGAAATTGTTAGCATGTAGGCACTGGAATAGGCATATTCAATCAAGAGACTTTCATCCGTAAGATTATTAAGTTCTGCATGTTCAGACTCCTGGACCAATGTGCATTATAATAATCTGTACAGATTCAGGGAGATTGACTGCAAGTGCTTACAAGTGCAACAATAGAAAGCCAGATTCATAAAAGATCAAGTAAAACTATTAGAAACATTCCCATCCATTCCTTTTTAGCTGGTGCTTCAAAAATATTTCACATGGAATTACTGCATTACTTGTGAGACAGTCACAGTCAGCAATTTACTTCCACCAACATGCTGAGGCATATCACTGACTGCAGCATCAAATGTTCAACTTTAACTGTGAGGAATGGAGACTTAAGTGTGTCAAAATGTTCTTCAGTGGGCCAGTTTCATCCCAATGCTGAAACCTCCACAGATAGTACTGATACAATGTCCATATGCCCAGGAATCCAGTGACTGCTCAGGTGCCAGATAGCACCCCTCCCTGTACATGAGCAGAAGCACAATTTAACTCCATATCACTTTATTCAAATGTTAGGAAGTTCTTTGCATCATAGTGGTATTTCAGCCAAAATGCATAATGTAGTGCACAGATACTTCCTCTGCTGGGATGGTTTGGTCAGGAAAGTTCCAGCAACCTTGCTGCTCTGTGTCTGCCTTTTCACCATTTAAAGAACTTCATTTAAAACTTGCAGCAAGGTTCACAAAACAGGGATAAGTCCAGGAGCAACACAAGTATAGTTTCCCTTAGGATTTTAAACCATACAATGATATGGCAGGAGCTACTTCACCCAGGTACAGTTCATGCCACTTTTGAGAACTGAAGCCAATCAGCACAGAGACACCTCATGTCCTGTGGGATGACAAGGATCACAAGAAACAGTTTCTTGTGAAATAAAGATGGCATGACAGAACATTTTGCAGCAACAGTCTAATAGCCAGTTCACTTGGTCTGTGGAGTAACCAGGACAACCATAGCCCCAGCAGTACTTTCCAATGATATTGTGTGTTGAAGATGTGTATGTTAAGGTCAGATATGGAGGTGTCAGCATAGTACAGAGGGGAAGTGGAGCACATGAAAGGAGCTTGGCACATAGAGAAGCTAATCCCAGTCGCAAAAAGAGTAAGATATAGGAAGTGATCATAATGGAGAATATAGACACAAGTTGCTGTTTCAGTCCTCAATTACAGAATGTGTTTTCAGCAAAACTTGCAAAGCTCAACATATTAAAGAGAACCAGAAATTTTTGTTCATCATCCTGCAAGATATTTAATGGAACCAAGTGATTTTTTTAAACACATGATAGCAGGCACTGGAAGGATTCCTGAATCCACATGCTGAATAAAAATTTTGTTTTAAAAATATGTACTTAAATATGCACATTACAAACACTAGCTCTGATCTTGCATCTAATCTTACTTTATCTGTATTTAATTGTCATCAAATCAGGAGAACAAAAGAATAAATTTATCAACAGCGTTGCAAATCAAAACATGTTTTCAAGGGCATGGATTGCGCATCTTGAATCATTACATTGTTGCCCATGAACAATGTTTGACACAACTGTGTGATCCCCAGGGCAGAAATCCAACTTTTAATACTCCTGTGTTACCAAAGCGGTAAATATTTTGCTGTCAGTGTCAGTATTAACGTTAAGCATCGCTATAATTTCTGCCCTAACCTATGAACAGCTTTAAGTATTTTTTGTCTCTTAATATTTCAACTGCTGTAATTACAATTGTTTTTATGTGCGGATTCTACTATACAGTAAGACTCTTTCCCCAGAAAAAAACAAAACGAAAAACAACACAAAAAAAGGGTACTCAAAGTGCAAATGTGCAAATCGAAATTCCTACATAAATTAAGTAAATATTAATTACAAGACTCAGATGCACAATCAGAAGAGGACTATCAAAACTTGCAAATTATAGGTCAGCTTCATAATTATTTTAGTAACTACTATTTATCTGACAGACCACTACACTACTATAACCTGTATACTGTGTAAAGATAATCACAATTAAACAGGAAGCAACACATCATACCAACAAGCTTAATTGAAAGTGAGAAGATGGAAAAATCCAATTACCTCTGCAAACCAGTTTTCCCTTTGTTAATTACCTTAATTGTACTAGTGCAGTACAGGTTACAATCTCCACTAAAATTTGAATTGCGAGGACATGTCTGAAATCTCTGAAAGGAAAACTACTTCTACATGGTTTTTAATTATAGCAACATGTAGCATGAAGCAGCGTCACATCTGTTGAGATATAATGCTTCTAAGGTTAAAACCTCTTAAACTTTACCTACCTACTCAACTGGTGTAAATATTGGAAAATTGGAATGTCATTAGTGATTAGCATTTTAATGCAATATTTACAAATAGTTTAGTATTCACTAAAACTTAGTTGTTAACAGTAATCTAATTTCACAAAGAATTCACAATTAAACAATCTAACAGACAGGGAAAAGATACAAGGGATTTGGCAGGGCACTGCTGTAACAGTAGCTACCTGAGGGTCAGCAAGAACAGACGAGACCTTTTTGCAAGTACAACTTCATGGCTACAGCTACAGCTGGTGCTGATGATGGTTAATTTGCTGAAGAGGGACTCAGCTGACACTGTGAAGTACATATTGAAAATATGCTAGAATCAAAATAAGTCGGCGACTCAGAAAAAGAACTTGGAGCTGCACATCTGCATTACCTCTTCTATTTCAGAGGCTTGGCAAATGTAACTTAAGGATGGGAAATAAAAATGGCAGCCCAGTCTTGAGGAAAAGAAATTAAAGCACAAAGCAGTTATTTTTTTTCCAATTTCAACTCCTGACAGTCCCTCAAGTTGTTTCCTGCCTTTGAGTTTTCTTATTGCTGAGCAGCACTTACACAGCACCAAGGCCTTTTCTTCTTCTCACACTACCCTACCAACAATTGAGCTGAGGGTGCACAAGAGGTTGACAGGGGACACAGCTGGGACAGCTGACCCCAGTGTCCCAAGGGATATTCCATACCATGCTCAGCAATATAAGCTGGGGATGGGTACGGAAGGAGGGGGAACGGGGGTGTTGAGACTTGGGGCTTTTGTCTTCCCATATCACCATTACACATGATGGAGACCTGGTGTCCTGGGGATGCTTGAATACCTGCTTGCCAGTGGGGAAAGTGAATTAATTCCTTGTTTTGCTTTGCTTGAATGTGTGGCTTTTGCTTTACCTATTAAAGCGTCTTTATCTCAAGGCACAAGTTTTCTCACTCTGATTCTTTCCCACATCCCAGCCTGGGAGAGTGAGCGAGCAGCTGGGTAATGCTTAGTTGCCAGAGGAAGTAAAGCTATGACAAACATAATTTAAAAAAAAAAAAATCAACAGGTAATATATTCCTCTGTATTCAGTTATGTATTCCTATTCCTCCTGTCAAAATAATATCTTTTTGTTTTGACAAAAATATATTTTCATCAAAAGTTGCCTTTCTCACTGCAACACTTCTGAGCTAAAAAGGGAACTCCACAACCCTTAAGTGAAAACTCAGTTTTCTGTAACTAAAATAAGCCTTAACACCAACAGTTACAACAGATCTATTGCTTTCACATGGAAAAGATGGATAATTTTGTCTTGCTTCTTCCAGTAAGAACCTCAGCAAACAATTATGAAGTCTAATTTATCCCCTGCTAATTTTATTAATTCTATTAATTATTAATAACTATTAATAATAATTCTATTAATTACTAATAGCTATTAGTCTATTCCACTCTTCAGTTCCATGACAGAAAGGCTTCCTAAACAGTAGATGTAGGAAGACGAGAGAAGAAAATAACTGCAGGTTGGATCTGCAGGAGTAAAGGAATCAGGGAAGATAAGCATGGTGCAGTTCTTGATAGCTCAAGAAAAAGTAAATAAAGTTTTTGATAAAAACTATACAGCAGTTCATTTAATAGTCCATACAAGTTTGAAAGCCCAAGAGTAATGTTTAAGGCTACTGACATCCCCTAGAGAAAGGAAAATTTTATGGATTAAATACTTTATCTGAAAGAAATAGATCAGCTGCCATACCACAACCTTGCAGCCTGAGGCAGCAATACTCAATACATGAAATTGCAATATAAACAACCCATGTCTGAGAATAAAGTGGCCTAAAAACTCAAGGGAAAAAAAAAAACAAAACAACAAAACATCCACAGAAAAGAGCATCCATTTTTTCCTGAAGTTTACAGGAACATAGTGTGAAATTTATACTATACAAGGGATTCATTTGGCTTTCAGATATACAATGATGATTCATTTTTCTTTAGTTAGTGTTTCATACTTAGCATCTCAGAGCAGAACTGTGATCCCTAAATATCAGCATTTCTGCAATCCTTTATACCGTAATATTACTATATATTAAATTGTACTCTCATCTCACTAGTCTTGTGTTTAATTAAAGTGTACTTTTTATTTTTAAGATAGTGGCATAGCAGTTCCAAAAATTTAAGCACCTCACACTCTGTTTTGTATTGCTTCAAACCTTTTCTTTTTCTAATGAAGCTACTTCAAAAAAGTGAAGTTTTAAGGTATTTCAATGGGATTACTAATGTAGCCATTAAATTAATTCAGTGAAGCTCTCACCTGCAGTTACTTCTGTAGTAAATAAGACTGAAGTATAAAAGATGCATTAGAACGTGTTGGTCACAACGTAAGTGGGGAGATGACTACAGTCATCTAATCTCAAGGAGAAGACAAGGAAGACTGTAGCAAACTGCATACTGAAAAAAAAAAATATTTATTTTTGGCCCCACAGAGATTGGGGAAAAAAGAAAAAAATCTATCATTTTGCATTTGCTTTATGTAGCTAGGGGGATATCTATTAGGACATTTTAGACTCCAGCTATATTTATTTTTTCCTTGGGAACTCGAAGTTCAATAAGATGAAAGAACAAAATAAATGTTACCTGTTCCACAGAAAACAAAAAACCACAGCATTTCACAAATGAAACAAAGGCAAATGTCCCATAGCCAGCAGGTGGCAGAGGTGGAAAATGAACTCCAGCACTGTCAAGATCACGCTCCCCTTTTAACCTTGTCTGTATCATTACAGTGCAGGCACCAATTAGATAACTTACTTTATTACAGAACCACGTTCATAACCTTCACATTTTATTAATTCTTTAACAACACTGAAGCACTTTGTGAAGGGAGAAGAGTACTGGTAATGAAAAGTCAGATTGTCTGGCTCATATATATTCCAAATAAGTCTCTCAGCTGCTACTCACAACACATTTACTTCAGAGATAAAAAGTCTTCTCTTATACAGCATCTTTCACCGCAGTAACAGTGCTAGGGTATTGAAGTAGCCAAGTCCCATAAGCAATGATTCTCTTCCCTTGCTCGACTAATACAAATCAGTAGACTACATGTACAGAAGACACATTTCCCCTCCCCCATCATTTAAACTGCATAAACTGTAATTTTAGTAAATCAAGCAAAGAGCTAATCAAGTTTTGATTTGCTAATTACTTCTCAATTTGATTAGAGCTGGCAGCTAATCAGATCTGGAAATGTAAAGTCAATCTCACTCATATTTGCAAATCAGGACTTTAGTGTAAAGAAACTGGGATTCTGTGCTGTTTGCAGCTCTGGTATCACTGAGCATGGAATCCTTTTCTTCTGACTAAGCCTACCTAGTCTGAGCCATTGCTACTTCTCTCAATCTTTCCCAATATGCAAAGTAAGAAAGGAAGTCAACGATGAGCAAGTATGAGGCTCTCTCCAACTGCTGTGGGAGCCCAACATCTCTGCCATGCAGGCTGTGGTCCAGTCTCCTTCTAGACACCGTACACTCTAATGCCACGTCTGCAGCACTCTTTCTGGACCCATATCTTCCTTATCCCTAAGCTTTTATCCATAGAACAGTCTTTACTGCCTTTCCTGCATTTCTTCAGGCTTATATTTGATGCTTAAGGTGAGTACTGCAGCCACGAGACTGTCATTATTCAAGTCAACCACTGTCCTCAATGATTATTGCTCCAGAACCCCATCTCCCTGGCAATAGATTGTATCCAGTTCTTTGTGTTACTCAGACTGCCTTAAATTCCAGTATTACCCTGACACCTTGGGAGAGCACAAGCAAGAATGCAGAAGCAGAGAGAAATAAACAGCAGTCAAAGACACTGAGGGTTGCTTTAAAACATTTGGGAGACAATGCAGAGAAGGCTACAGATGGGTTTAGCGAAGTGAGCTTCCAACTATGGCTTTCCTCCTTTCTTTCCAGTTTCAGACTTTAACACCTGGAGATCTGCATTGTGACAGAGACCCACTGAAACATAACCACAGATGTAGGGAAACTGAGAAAGGACAAAGTGGTCTGAGATGACACTCCTTCAACTCAGATTAACAGGGAAGGGGACACGCCAACAGCCATTTATATCTAATTTACTAAAAACCAGTCTTGCCTACCTATCCCATTGATACAAGGACAGAAAGAATACAAACTTAGAAACAACTGAAGAGCTGTCTCAAAAGTACAGCTTAAGTTAAAAAAAACCAAACCAACATTGAATGGGCTAGTTTGAGAGAAATCATGTGACAGAAAAAACATGTTCAGCTGTTTATTGCCTCTCAAAAACTCTCATTTTACTTGGGGTTTTCCTACAAAACTTTGGGTTTTTTTGTTTTTTCATTTTTTTTTAACATTACTTCTCATTTAACATTTTTAAACAACTTGTGTGCTTTAGAGATTTTTGAAAGATAAGAGTTAACCAAGATATTTACTATGAAAAGAAATTCTAAATATTTCATTTATAAATGCCACCTGTATCTAGCAACCAAAAGTAGCCAGTAATAAAAAAGGATGTAAAAATTGTCTCTGTCTCTAATCTTTGTCTATAACAACTTTCTCAAATCTGTTGATATAATTGAATTACTACTAACACCCCACCCTCCCTTTTTTTTTTTTTTTTCCTAAAAAAGTCAGCCACTTATCCATTCTGACTAAGAAGAGTGAATATTAAAGACTCTGTTGAACAGTGTGACCAGTTCTTTGGTGTAAGAGATTTCAAATTGAGTACCACCTTTGCTTTACAGTATCTTATTACAAAAACGCTGATCATAACTGAAATTACTGTTAATTTTTCCAAATGTAGCATAAGGATAATAATTCCAGGAAACAATTAAAGATTTGCGACCGTAGCTTCAGCAATGTAGTATTTATTGCATTTTAAACTCTATTTGTTCTTTACCAATTGCTATGAAATCATAGAAAGCACATCCCTATTCACCATTCTTCAGCCTCCCCCTGTAAAATAGTTATGCATAAGATGTGTTCTAAATTATCCTGAAATTGGATTTGGGGCAAGAAACTAATAAAGGTAACTATGAAATGTTCTAAAACATGGAAATGCGGACTCTGACATTTGACATACCCCATACAATACCCTGCAGCAAAATACCAGCTGTCTCCCTGTTAAATAGTGCAAGAATATTTTTAAAATATCAAGAAACTAAAACTAAAGATTGTTTCTGTTGGAAATTCTGACACTACCATTCTTTTCCATCAAAAAGGAAAACAACTCTGCAATTCAGTTTGGGTAGTGAGCAACTGGGTGCCAAACACTCACTGCAAGATTTTTAAACACCAATGGTTCAAATCAGTCCATCCATTTGACCCCTGCAACTTTATTCCTCCTTTAGAAAAATGAAGGTCTTATGAAAACCAAAGAATTACAGACACACAATGAAATGGGAAAAAAAAAAAAAAAAAAAAGGAAAAGTAATCTGGTGGCAAACTAGCAAACGTAATAGGGCTTAAGTTTTTCTTTTAGAAAGCCAGAATAAAACAGAAAATCACAGGTTACATTTCCTGGGAAAACTAATTTTCCTAGGAAAGGACTTAAAACAAAAAAAACCCATAGAAGTCAAACACAATCAGTTTATGCAATAGCAATGAAATTTTTAACAATCAAGTTATCAGATTACAGTAAATTTGGACAGGGGTAAATTGACATTCTTGCTTTTGCTAGGTCATGGGTTTGAGGTTTTTTCCCTACACACAACAATTCCCACAACAAATAACAGGTTCTCTGTAGCAGGAAATTAGGAGAGTTTGAATACTTTTACTTCAGCTGTAGCAGTTCTCCCAATAAGACTTCATCTTGGTTTTGCTTACTTCTTAAAAGACATGGAAGAATATGGTGCTGTGATATTGAAAACAAACTAACAATCTCCTCCTTAAAAGAGGAGATCCTTAAAAAGAGATATTTACCTCTACAAAGTCATTTTTACCATACTTGCTAACATAAGCCATCTATTTCTTAGCAGTTGTATAAACCTCTTGCTCACACACACTAATGTTAATCTAATGTTATCCAGCAAGATGCCTTATGTCAAAACGATTCAATCATACAATTAATTCCTGATCAAAAGTATTATGGAAAAACATCACAAATATTTTAACTTGACAAAAATACCATGTCTTTATTTTCCATTTAACAAATGCACAAAGGTCTGTGCTACAGTAAAAACAACTGTTCTAATTAACATGTGACAAGATATTCTGAGTTGAAACCTGTTGTAATTATTCCTTTGTATAAAAACTATGTAAAAAATTAAGATATACATAAGGAGAAAAGGTTTTCTTATTCTGTACTGACACTGAACAAGAAGCTGTAACAATATCTGCTTCACTGTAAAATATATAGATCACCCAACCTCAGCATACTTGAAAACACAACAGTTAGAACATTCTCTTAAGAGAGCACAGATTCAGAGTTTTTAGTAGCTTTAGGAAAGTGAAACCTGAAATTGTTTTAAATTGTGCTGTCTAGTTGAGAAAAAATATCTTTCAATTAGTATAAAAAAATTAACTCTTAAAAAATGTTGTATAACTTTAAGACACAAATACAAACAAGACACAAAAGCAATTTTAAGCACAGGTTTCTTGCAGAATTAAAAAGAATTACAATATTGATGCTTCGATCAGTCTTACCATCTTACACTCCTTTCTCTTAGGTTTCCATATACATGGCTTCAATTAGAAAACTTGCAGGAGTCTGGAAAAACATTGGGTTCAGTGGACATGAAAATTTGAGGACAGATGTATAACCCCTATGAGTCAAGAAGTTGCACTGACAAAAAGGTATATACAGGTAGTTGGTGGAACTGAAGGATAAGCCAGGATGGTTTTTGCGTTTTTTTTTTGCTTTTTGTGGTCAGCTTCTGTGGTACTTCTAATGACTTTTTTCTTTGCTTGCACTGAAAAGGAGTTCATAGATTTGGAAGACTAAGTGTCTTAAAATATTGATGTGCATACAATGCTTGTAAACTATAAGACATAGCTTTTTCTGACTGTGTTTCGTGACAAGAGAGTACTACTGAGAAGACCCTGTGAAGATATTTCAGGCATGCCTAGAATTAGCCTGAAGCACAAGTAGTAACATGGCAAAAGAATAATGGAGACTTTTGGACATATCTGAAGAACCTAAAGATTAAGAAGTCAACATATATTATTTTTACATTGTCAGGGGTAGAAAGTCTCTAAACTGTGACTGTATATGATTTTGGAATAACTGATATGTACGCGTTCCACTGAGATAATTATATATAGTTTTGCAGTCTGCAAAATATTCTTAGTTGGGTATCTATTTCTTTTATTATGATTCAATATAATTTAATCAAAAAGTGAAGTGTATTCCAGTAGGAAGCTGAAAATGAATCTTGCTTATTCAAAGTTGTACTTGACATTGGACAAAAAGCAACAAATAACTATGTGAACAAAGACAGAAATTGGAACCTTGCTTTAACATCGAACATCAATTAAAATTGTCATAATCTACCTTGGAAATCCCAGAGAAGTTTCTATATTCAACAGAAGGAATTTAAGTGCCTTCATAAAATTTATCAAATACCACAACTGAATAGTGTAGTGATCTCAAAAGCCCACATTTTTCCCTTTATATTTGTGAACAGTATCTGAAAAAAGCTGCCACGTTCAATTAAAGGTTTAAAAGGTGAATGTTTTTCACTGGATAGCAATGCAAACACAATATTTAAAAATCTAACTACAATTATATAGCTCTTTCATGGACTTCCAGTGCAAATATTAACACTTATAAGCCACATAATCATCTTATATTTTTTACTGCCTTTTCTAAAAATGAGGTATTACCACTAATTTCTTCTGAGAAACATTTTTAGAGATTGTATAGAACATGAAGTGAATGTCTGTCATTCAGATGCTAGCACTGACTGTCATTCCAGGAACAGATCATGTGATGTGATCTCAATCAAACTAGTCTTGCAGGTGAAAAGATATTTCTTAGGTTTTTGTTTTTTGCTTTTTTTGTTGGTTTGGTTTTTTTTTTTTTAAATTGTGTAGCCTAGAGCTACACTGATGGCTTGATTGTTCAATGGCATAGCAGCCTCAAGTCAAAGTTGCTTTTTTTCTTATTGTCTCAGAAAACAGGAGAAAATGTTCCTCTACATCAACATGGTTTCCTGTATGGCACTACATAACACGTAGTGGGTGTGATCATACATACTAGGTAAATTAACAGAAAAAGGTGTTATAGCTTTGAGGCTTTATGAAAAAAAAAATAATTCACCATTTTAAAATAATGCTTATCTCTAAATACCCAGGACAAAATGAAACTGATATGAAATGGTTATGAAAAAAACTAGACAGGCAATTCAAGCTGGATGCACAGCATTTACTAAAAGACAAGAAGCACAAAAAAACCTGCAAATAAGTTAATAAAAGTATTCTCCAATGTACCTGCAAGTTCCAAAGGGACCCATCAATCTAAAAGATTTTTTTGAAGGAAATAATTTATTGTAAGAATGAGGCAACCATAGATTGCTTAAGTTTACTATGAGAGTCTTTTTTATATGTGCTGAATATTTGTCTGGACAATTAAGAAAAAAGCTTAAAAGCTACATCCATTATTATAATAAGTCTCCCAGTATTATTTTTAAAGTTCTCCTTAGCCAACATTTTAAAGAATGTTTTTAAAATGCTGAAATGTTTGTTTTGTCATATATAGAAGTAGTATCTGTTACTTTGCAAGTATGAAAAGAAAAATCTAGAATGGAGCAATAGTTGATAAAAGGAAAGAATTATCCTTTACGGGTGACATACTTGATTTATTCCAAGATACATTTCATTTGACTGTAAATTACACTGTTTAGTTCAATATTTTGAGCACCCAGTATTAGAGGTGACACTTGGGAAGACCTAGTAAGAGGGCTGCCAAAGAGACAGCAAGATCTTTCAGTGAATTCCACAAATTAAATACTATGTCTCTATTTGCATTGGGTGAGTTGTTAGTTTGACATCATCTCATCTCTTTAACCATTTCTGACCTGTTATTCCTAACAGCAGGCATGTTACAGGCATACGATTTCTTAGAGAATGTTTTATCAAGAATCTGTTTTTGTTGTATTTTTGAGTATTAGTTTTTGTTATAGAAGTTCAAGGTCAGTATTATCGAATACAATATTATCGAAAATACATCAAAATAAAGTCTGATATCAGGACCCTTCCTTCCGTTGATAGAAAAATAAAACCAACTAAATTAAGCTTCAATTTTTCCTTTCTCATACAAAAAACTGTATTATAAATTACATATGACAGCTTAACACCCTAAAGAATCTCTTTGGGTGCATGACAGCTTAGTTACATATTATCTAAATATGATATAATAAAGTGTCACTTTATATTACTTTCAATAAAACCGATGAATAGATTAAATTAAAAAAAAAGTAAAAAAAAATCACTGAAGTGTCCATCTAAATTGACCAAAGTAAAAAATGCAGTGCTGTGGATGGCGTTCTACTCATTTTGCAGTACTTAATGCTTCTAAATATTGCAAACAAGTTAAAAGTGAATAGCAAAACCATAAACCTAACATTGCCAGGTTCACCACTGAACCATGTTCCTTATCACGACATCTATGCATCCTTTAAGTATCTCCAGGCATGGAGATACTAAACGCTTCTCTGTGCAGCCTGTTGAGTGCCTGACAACCTTTTTGGGGAAGAATTTTTTCTTAATGTCCAACCTAAAGCTATTTCTTGCCCTTTCAATAATTATTGCCACACAGATCAATCATAATGCATGCCCAGAATGTTTGAAAAATTTTTTTAGCAATTTTTTAAGGACAACACAAATAATGTGCAAAATACTAGTAGTATCAGTGAAAGTTCTGAAAGCCATATGCTTTAGATACTCTGCATGGATTTTTTGTTCCTAGAAACACTGAAGGTGGCTGCTAGCACAAAATGTTTTGGTTGGAAAATTACATAACAACAAAAATAAGACTAGCAAGTTTGCAATACCTGGTTCTTCAGAGAAATAAGCAACTGGACTTCAGTGAAAACATATTTGATAACAATCCCTATATTCAAGAAGTTGTTTGGAATATAACATTACAGAGATAAATGAAATCTTTTCAGAAATAAGAATCTAACTAAAATAGGTCCAGACTGAATACCAGACTTTACTTGTTACTCAGCTGCTGCTGACAACCAGTGCAGAATATAAGGCTGGTATGTTTCAGCCATAAAATATATGGTTGTCATGCTACCAAATCATTTCATATGCAGTAATGACAAAGTTAGAACAACATGAGTTACTCCATGCTGCTTTTTAAAAGCTTAAGAGAGCACTCTGCCCTCTCACACACAGATGAAAGAAGTCAGATGAAATAGGGTTTTGCATCTCTTGGAAAGAATACAGTAAACACTTGGTGACCTTGTCTGTTGCTTCAAAAGTTACACACATCAGCCTAAGAGCTGCACTATGGGCAACAGTATCATCAAGAACATTAATGTGGTCACTTTGCCATTACCCATTAACAGATAAAAGCTCTTTGTGTTCCCAGAAGAATCTTCATACTGAATGTATAAGTTTTTAGATTTGGGCAGAGGTAAGGAGAATCACAGGAAACCTCTTCAATATCTCTCTCTCTCTCTCAAACAAGAAGAAAGTAAAAAAAAAAAAAGTTAAAAAAAAAAAAGTAAAAAACAAAAAAATAAAAAATTAAAAAATAAAGTAAACTTTGTTATAGCATGAGTATGCTGGAGAAGTCACAAGATGGGAAGATCTAACAGAACGAGTTTAAACTAGCTTTAATACATTCTTATACTGGGTAAGGTAATTAGAGGGGAGCTAATTTAACTGTTTAGATATGCAACATCATTCATGTTTGCAGAATTAAGAACAAGTTATGAAAAGCAGGCCATTACAGACATGGTCATCCAGTGGCTTTCAGTTTTCTTCAAATGCCTTCTAGAAAATCTATGTCTTCTGCTTTACACTTGTTGGAAATTGAGCTCTAAAACAGCTTGCAAATTTTAGATAAAGGAGATCACTGTTTTCTAGAATAAACATATATAGAAGGGGGGACAACAGGAGCCTTCTGATCTCTAAGGACTTGCCTAGCATTTGGCACAGAAGAAATCTCTCATAAGCATCACCTTACTCCTGGGGCAGACCTTGCTGTAGACTATATCTTACAATAACTATAGAATCTCATACAGAAAGATTTTAGGTTTTTCCATTTCTAACTGTAAACATGTAATGCATAGTTTTGTGTATTTACATTAAAGTTAATATCAACATCTCTCTAACATGTGATGATGAGCCAGCACAGTAAAGATTCTGGTGAAAAAGATGTGTTAAATTTATTAGCAGGAATTTATGAAGAGGTAGAAAGATAGAAAAGTGCAAAGAAGATACCTCTTTTTCTACTTTGAAGACAAAAATTGTATGCAAATTTTAGCCTGTCTAAATGCAACTATATTTGATACTTAGAAGCCAAAAGTAGAAAAAAGAGAACACCTCATCCTGTTAAAGTAAGTCTCTAAATATGATCTAGACATTGTCAATAACTTCACCTATTCTGACAGACTTCAAATATTCAAAATAGGACCTATGATCAAGTTGATGCTTGCAGTTTAACCAGCCTAGCTGAGAGAACATTTAGAGGGCACAGTAGTGCTAAATAATCAGAACAATTGAGAGATATTAAATGATTGTTAATACAATGATTTTCTTTGATGCAATGTATGTACCAATAAACCATTGCAAAAACTGTACGGTTGGAAACAATGTATTTATAACATAATCTACAACATAAATATCAAGGTAGATTGTGGACAAGAATTTTCAGTCTTTGGCTACTGGAGAGGTTAATTTGCTGTACTATTATTTTACTAGCAATAAACTACCAATTCTGGTGTTGCTTCTACTATACTGGAAACCCAATTGATGATTCTGATATGCAGCTGAATCCAAAACAGAAGTCTGGCCCGGTTGTACATGCAAGATACATACGTATAAGGAATAAACTCATACTAAGAAAGGACATATGTTTAAGCAAGAACCTTTAACTAGGAATTTTTCCCTACCTAATTTTACACAAAACTGTCACCTGTATGTAGAAGAACACCACCACCACCACCACCACCACCTTGGTCAAAAGTATATTCAGGCATACTATTTTATTTACAGAAGAAAAACAAAAGAAACAAGAACTCTGGAGGGGATCACCTACTACTATAATTAGATGTAAGTGTTCTGTTTGTCTGAAATATACAATAAAAGTAAAGACTTTTGTTTGTTTTCTGAGAAAGTACTGCTAAAATATGTATTAAGTTTACAGGGAGTGAGAAAGGCTCCTTCAAAAATAGCAAGTTTCCTATAACAACTGATAAGCATATGTAGGAAGTTAACGGAGCCAAAATCTACCAAAATTCCTATAATAAAAATACAGTCTGGAAAGCATAGGCCCAGACACAGCTAACCTGTGGTGCAGAGCACTGTAAACCAGCTGGTTTTGGGTATGTGACTGAAGGCAGTGGTGTCTTGGAGGCTACCTTAAATATAGCTACCATTCATTGAGACCTTTTTGTAGAATTTTTTTTTTTTGTCTCAATGCTTGTCAAGTTTCCCACAACCAGCTAAAACAGCACATATTATTGTCAGAAAGACCGCAAAGATAGGAATTTCATGAATTAAAGAGCATTTTGAAGCCACTACCACCAAGAACAATTGAACACAACAACTGAAATAATTAAAATTGGTGAAAGCTGCAATATAACTCGTAGGCCAGAAATAATAGCTAAAATACACATATTGCTACACACTCAGTGCACTTTTTAATTAGGCTGTTAAAGTTTGGGATTGAGCATAGTGAATCAGAAAATAGAAATTGTTCAACAAAACCATTTCAAATTCAGTAGGCTGACACTTGCATAAATCAAGACTTAATTGCTGAAATCAGATGGATTCTCAAAGTAGGGGAATGAGGATTAAATCAGCTTTCAATGTTCCTTATTTGTGGCTTGATGACTGTCTGTTACCATATGCAGCAAAATATGTACGTTCCCCTTCCATTTTGGCAGCTTTTTACTAACACAGAGCAGACATTTACTCTATGTGAGGTATATGGTTTTCCCTGAATAACATATAACACTATCTAAACATAAATGGGAAACCATACAGGAACAAGGTTTCAAAAGTTCACATAGGTCAAAAACTGTAACTCAAAGCAAAAGGCTAAAGGAAACCTGGTTTTTTTTGTCTCTCATCAAATGCTTGTCTTGTGCACTGATTGTAGGTTGCCAATATAGAAAGGGTTGTGAGAACAGATGGAGGACATGAAGAGATGGACTCAGTTTGCAGAGAAACATTCACAAGTTGACTATGAGGACAGCACAAAAAGGAAAATGTATATATAAAAGAAGCAATAGAAGAGATTATCTCAACCCAATGTGCAAGCTCTCTTATTGAATGTTCTTGAAAACCAACATACAGGTTCTGCACTGATATATATACGTAAGTAAACAGTTAAACCCTATCCAACCCTTTATTTTTGTGAATGAGGAAGAGTTTCAATGTTTGGAAAAAAAGCTCTGGCAATATCAGACATCCACCTGAATACCAATCCTTTTTGTTATAAGAAAAGTTAATGCTAATTAGCATTCTACCTATGGATATCAGTATTAAAAGATACAGTAAAATAAGATCATTATTACTATGGAAATGCAGATAGAGAATGCACATAACTTTGTTGGTTGTATTTAAATATTTTGCTGCTTTGCTTTGTTCCAAACTGAATTATCGGCACTGCAATTACATTGGGATTCTTTTTGTCTTTTAATTGCTCCATACTTTGCTTATTTCTCACCTTGTTGTTTACAGCATATAAAAAAAAAAACAAAACCAAAAAACAAACAAGAAAAAAGAAGCAGGTGTTGCACATAAGGCTGACACTCTGTCAGCCATAAGCTGCTCTCTGGTCAGCATCTGTTTTTATATAAGCATTAGAAGAGGTTTCCAAAGAAATTCTGAAGTAAATTAAAAAAGTTACCCAGCTGGTGAATTTAATACACAGGTAAAAATAATGAGAAAAAATAATCAGACACGGAACATCATTTCATTGGAAGTACTTTCTGATTTTTGTAAGCAAATAAAGCATGCATTTTTAAGGTTAAATAATAAAATGGTGTCCATCGTGAACTTAAAAGTAATTTACTGCTTCTTTGATCTAAAACACAGCACTCTTATAACCACACTGTGCTGAGGGTGGGGGAACATAACAAAAAACTAATTTCTATTGCATTCCTGTAGATGCCATTTCTAGAATACAAAGTATGTTCTACCAATAAATTGATAGGATGAAATTTATCAGAAATGTAATTAAAATAAGTCAAATGTGTAAAATTAATAAAAAGAAACACAAAATCTGTCCAAGCTCTTCTTCACCAAGTTAAACAGTGAAAAAAAGACCCAAACTGACTAGCATTTAGTATTATTGTTTGTATTTCCTGTGTAAGCATAGCATGAGTTACTTTTCATCTTGAGAATCCTTACTGCATTTAAATTGTGTCCTAGCACACAGCACCTTATTGAAGAAAAAAAGATGTGGGTTCCTAGTGGACAAGTCAAACAGAGCCAGCAGTGTGTCTCTGCAGCAAAGGAGGCCAGACAAAGCCCAGGCTGTGTGAGCAACAGTGCAGCTTGCTGCTTTAGGGGAAAGCATCTGCTTTCCTCTCTTAAGGCCTCATGAGGCCACATCTGGCTAACCAGGTTCCTCAGTACAAGACAGATATTTATGTAAGAGAATGAATCCAGTGGTGGGCCACCAAGTTGGTCAGGGTGCTAGAGAACCCCCTACTAGGGGATGCTGAGAGAACCGGTCCTGAAAAAGCGATGATCAGAGGATAAAGAGGAGATGCAGGGAGACTCTTCAAGTGACAGGACAAAAGGCAGTGAAGAAACTGAAATGTGGGAAATTCCAATTATATATTATGAAAAAAGGTATTAGGGTTTTCAGTTCATTTGTTTAAACCATGAGAGTGCTTAAATACTGGAACAGGTTTCCCAGAGAGGTGGTGTGATAACTTTTCTTGAAGGTGTTCAAGACTTGATTGAACAGGACCCTGAGCAACCTTACCTAGACATATCTGGAGGAGACACTTGCCTCACTCTGGCTGCAATATGTTAAAGGAGTCATGGCTGGCTTTCAGATCCGTGAGAACTCTGGACCAATGCACATGCTCTCCCTGGCATTCCCGTACTCCCATCTGAACAGGACGAGACCACAAGAAAGAGTTTGATGTGGGGAGGGCAAGAGAAAGCTCTGCTCCCCTCATTAAACTTCAATCGGTGCCTCAGCCCAGCAACACTGCGCTCCTGTTATTAACACAATCCACAGCATCAAGTTTTCTCTTTCTGTTTTGAAGGAGGAAGAGGAGAGAAACCACATTCCAAACATTTGGCACAACAAACTTCCTCAGCTATCCTCTGGGAACAAAAAGGGAGGAGGGGGGGAGGAAGGCTTGTCACCACACAATTTAACATGACCCTTCTTGTTGGATCTCACCAGTCACTACTGTAGCCTTCTGCTGTTGGTGCCCCAGGCTTGACTGTGGAAAAATCTGGAAGGGTTATGCCAAAGATGTCTGGTCTGACTGTTGCAGACATGACCCTAGTTGTTAAAGGGGTGTTTTCATGCCTCAGAAGCACACAATGTCGTGACTATGTCCTTTGTTCTTGTGGGGTCTCTGGCACCAGAAATGCTGGAGTGAAGTTCCTCTAAGCTTGGCTGGGTTTTTGGTTGCTCAGAATATTCTTGCAGGAGTTGCTGCAACATACAGGATTAAAATGACTGGTTTGCTGGGTTGGCTGGAAAGGGGAAGATAAAAAATAGAACAAGGTCACTGTGCTGTGTATGTTGCCTGATCCAGGATCATGGGCCAGTTTGGTTGCAGTGTTTGCCCGTTTGGTAGCAATGCCAGTGCTGAAAAGCTCTGTGCTTTGTCCCTGAGGGTCAGAGCATTTGGTGGCATTTTTGTGTGTGATCTGCTTCAGCTTCCTTTTTCTTTCACTCCTGTCAAAGGCCAAAACCAAATCCTTAGACACCAAGATTCGTCTTTCAAAATCAAGTTTGATCCAGAACCAGGAAAACAGGATTAACAAAACTGCTTTAAAAGTAAACAACCATTCAAACCAGATCACACAAAATGCTAACTTTAAACAAATAAGTTTTCTATAGTGTGGGCAGTAAAAGTCTCTGGGATTACAATAGGACTGAACAAATATAAGTTAATCAGCCTGCTGCAGACCAAAACATATACACATGGGGGAAACTGTGTTCTTCCTCTAGCACATTCATAATATTTCATACTTCTAGTTACATTTTTATATTTTCCATGACTGGCTGAACAGCACTTTATTTCTTCAGCATTCTGAAACTGCGTAAAACCATTTTTCTTAGAAATTATTCTCCATCAGGAAAGAGGGATACTCTCCAAGAGAACCACAAAATATCCATTTTGCTTTTAATCCTTATCTTGCATTCTTGCTGTTTCCTACATTGTTGGTACATTTCCTGGATTCCCAATTCAAAGAAAGCAAATTTTTAACTAATAAATTACATTAAAAACCCACTCTGTACAAGACACTCACTTGAATTTGTGACTGCCATTTCAAGACTGAGAACTGTTCACTGGACTGGAGATTAAAGTTGTTCAGACTTTTCAAAACAGCTTTTCTTTGCTTTCCCCAGAAGAGGGAAAGAGACACGGATAATTCATCTGGCAGCTGGTCTCCCTGTTGGCAGTGTGCTGCACAGACATTTCATCATCATGCTAAATAAATATATTTAACTTTCACATTATAAATTAAATGGCTACTTTAGGAATAACCAAAGTATAATATTATCTTATCTAATAAAAGCCTTAATCAAAAACCACAGAAGAAAAAAAAAATAATGAAAAAGCACTGAAAGTATTTGCACCATATTAGAAAAAATATATAGCCATAAACTTTTAACAAGTCTTGGTTTTCCTGACACAATATTTGACATATTGTTCTTTTAAGCTGCCTAAATTTACTTTTTTTTTAAAATCAGTATTTGCTTCTTCTCACAAGTTTGTCTCCATTTATTCCCTAGTACCACGACCATCCATTGCAATCTGCATGCATGATTACTTTCCCACCTATGCATACCACTAGTCAAAGAGGGAAAATAAGCAGATGAATCTTAGTATAAAAGAAAATAAGCTTTCTTTATACTCATCAGCAATATTGATTTAATGAAACTTTGGAGAAAATGAGCTAGAGTATTTTTATTATTTTTTTCAGCCATTAACAGCGATCTGTCCACTACAAAAAAAAAAATCTTCCGACATAACTTTTTTATTCTAATCTGAACAACACAAGAGTTGGGTAGTGGCTATTACCTAACAGACTTCACAGAAACTTTACCTCTGTAAAGATACTGTCTCTTTAGTATCCTTCTCATTCCACTGCCCTCTCAAATACTCTGTCAGCAAAACGAATAAGAATCATCAAGGTATGGTTGCCTGGTGAAGGTGATTCAAGGTAGAGTAGATTAAAAGTTATACTATCCTGCTTACTGTCTGCATCATGCATCACAAAATACAAATTAATCTTCTGGAACAATTGTCTAAATTATGCTTATTTTGCAATTAATAGAAGACTATGATTAAGCACTTTCAAATACAGTGAGACTTGACTAAATGCTTATTTCCAGTTCTAATTACTTGCAATGTTGTGGTTTTGTTTTTTTTTTTTAGTTTCTTAAAATGAATTGCTACTCAAAATCCTCTTTACATCCTTCTTTGTGCTATCATTGTTGTATTTGTATGCAGAAATCTACATATCATAAATGTATGTAACAGAGAAGAATAATACATTTTTCTATTCAGATGTTTTTCCTTTAGCACATTCAGACAAACTCTCCTGCTCTCAGGGGTAAGTAGGTAGACAGAAAAATAAGTTATGGCTTTCTCTACAATCATTATATTCAAGAGTCAGGTCACACCTCAAAAAATTCTCAGAAGCTAGTTATATTTAAATGCACTTTAAAAACAGTCGATTTTTTCATTATCGATTACTTATGAAACTGATCTAACAGTTAATATCTATTCACACAGGGTCTCCCCGTTCATCATCATTACACTTTTACTAGTTTAGAACATGGGTTCTTTAGAAGAAATGACTACATTAGAACTTAAATTACAAACAGTACCAAGAAAAAAATTGAACTGAGTCCATTTTTTACTTTGTAATATAGCTCTTCCTGAGCAATTTTTTCAAATCTTTGCAACCCATGGTGTTAAAATACAAATTTACATGATTTGAAAACAGCACGTAATATGTCATTATTTTATGCTGTACTGCAGGAAGATAAAGGATCTGAAACTACTATCTGCATGTACAAATGTTTTTTATGTTTTTTATTGATGGATTCCCATTATATTAAATTGTTGACCGTTACGACTCAGAGTCTCAACCCAGTGCTTGTTTTATTTTCATCTTGTTTTCCTGGAAAAAAAAAAAAAATTCTGGAAAAAGAAATAGATGCCTCATTAAAATAATGACAATGCCTAATACAGCATTACTGAAAATAATAAATAGTTTTAACTTTCAGATAAGAAAACTGCTACCAGATTCACCAGTAACTAATTGCCTCCTCTAGAGATGAAGAACAAAGGTGGTGGATACTATTTCTTTCTGTCCCTATGACTGGATGAGTTTTATTCTGTTATACTTCTTTCAAGTTTCTACAGCCACAGCTTCCTGCCTTTTTATGCATTTCATTCTGAATCTTAAGGAATAGAGATAAGAGATATGAAGTGGATACGAGACGAAAAAGAGGTTCCATGGGAGCAGAAGGGAAAGGGAAACTTTTGGGGTTAAAATATATTCTTGTCTGTAGTACTCAAAATATTGTACCTCTGGTTCAGTATGTATTATTTTCTCTTCTTTCTGCTGTTCTTCTATGAAGGTCATCCTCCAACTTCTGATTACATGAAAGAATGTATTCCTACATGGATGAACAGTGTCCCACCTAGAACTTGACTCTCAAGGAAGGGTCAGAGAAGTCAGAAAAGAATCTAAAGAGCTTAGCAGTTTTATATAGCAAGATCCATCTTTCATTAGAGACAATATTGGGAAAAACTCCCAGAAGATAAAGTCTGGCTTGCTTGGTTTTTTTATATTTTTTTCACAGATTTTCCTTTTTTTTTTTTTTTTAATCTAAACACTATAATCTGAAATTTCTAACATACACAATTAACACACAAACATAAACCTGTATATTTATAACCAACAAAAAACACTAATGAAGAAAATGGAAGTGATAGCTCTTCAGATCTTCAAAGCTGTTAAAGTTTTCAGTATAATGCCAAAGAGTAATAAGTATATATTTTTTTAACATATGTAAGAAAAGAAAGGAGTACACAGAGTTATGTGAAAGAGACACTAAAAGTGGCCATCCCTCTTCCAAATGTAATTTCCATATGTAGTAGCAATAGTAGCAGCCAGAAGCAACTTGGTATCAAGCTTCTTCTAACAAGATGCCCAGTGCATGATGTTTCTCCCATATGTTGCTAAATTTTCTTATAACAAGGGTATTAATTTCCTAAAATAAACACTGAGTACTAGTCAGAATGGAGTCAAAATACCATATTTCGAACTTATTTTTCTGGAGGCATTATAGATCATGCAAAACTTTATCTTCTTCCCCCTCTACTGCAGCCTTCATTTTCTCCCTCATAAATTGTCCAATATGTGCCAGCTCATCCCAATCCCCTGCTCTGCAGTTCAGAAAGAAGCTCTAATTTAATAGCATAGAAAGACCCTAACATAGTGGCTCTGGATAAAAAAGATGGATGTCCATCAGACACAATCATCAGGTTTTTCTGTGACTTTTTTCTCTGCCTTCCATAATCCTGATAAAATATCATCACCAGCTGCGAATAAAGTTCGAAAGACCATGAAGTATTTAGAGATTTGCAATGTGACCAGTGGAAAGGGCCAGAAATATAATCCAACATTGAAAAATCAGCTCATCAAATAACTTGATGTTAAAGTTGGTTCTTGCATCTTCCTTTGTTTCTGAGAATGTATAAAGTGTTAAGTGAAGCAAAAAAAAATTAAAATTAAGTGTTTGCCATTTCAGTTCTCATCTAAAACTTCTCATCCCCCTATGTAACCTTTCCTTACTTTATATGCAATTCAATCGTAGTGCAGCTATCGGCACTTCCTTCATAATAAATGATACTATTGCAGTGGTATAGATAGTCCAAATGTCAGGGGGCTTAAAGAGATTTTGGTCAAGACATGCTAAAGACCATTAGACATTGCAACAGAAATTGTGCAAACCCATATTGCCTATTTAGGATCCCACCTAGATAGTTTCCAATATACCAAGCAACCTGGAGTAAAAAAAATCTAAAGTAATATTTAAATTATCTGTTTAATAATACAACATTGACAGGTCTTTGCAATTTCACTGCTTATATTGATACTGATGGTGTTCCTGAAAAAAGGTGATGTGTAATTTTAAGCACTAGTAAAACAAGTTAGAAAATGTTTCTGATCAACAACCTATTGCATTCAGATTTTACAAAAGGAAAAAATACTTGCATTAATTGGTATAGAAATCAATACTTTCTGCATGAGATGAGTTTTTACATAAATTAATTTTCAAAAACACTCAAGTTACACCTCCTTTAAAAGCGAAGGCTTTAGAATATTAGTTACACTGACACCTGAAACAAACACTGCCTTTAACAAGCCTTCTCTGCACATATTTAATCTATTATCAAAATTTTACTTCATCAGATAAGAGCTAAAAGTAAGCATACATAGAAGATGTGAACTTATTTACCACTCTAGCCTTCCACTGATATTTTCATCCAAATTTGAACTATTTTCAATATGGATAAGCAGTATTCCTCAGTATTTTTAAAACTTCCTTGTCTAGCTTTGTCATAGAAGAGTTCTCAAAAAAGTCAGTTGAGTCAAACAAAAATAGGTAAAAAAACCCAGTTAATACTAAATGAATCTCACTGAAGAAAAATATATTGCTAACTCACCCAAATTTACATTTAAGGCTCCAAATATATGAGCAATGTAAGTTGGTTTCTCCTCGAAGACTTTTCCAGCTTCTCTTTCCTGTTTGCATGTACTCTTTATACGCTACGAAGATATGGAAATTTTAAAGAAATTTGAATCCTAACTTTCACAGTGATGACAGGAAAATGTCAGCAAATAATAGTCACAGTATTGCTCCCTGATAGCTAATCTGAAATATTTGCAGCTCTTGGAAGTTACCACTTGTAAACATGTGCAACTGCAATGCTAGATAGCTTGCAGCCTTCCCCTTGAAGGCTGAGAGATTGACTGTTGTGGTCTTATCTTGATCGAGATACTTCCTGATTGAGGCTGAGCCAGATCTCTGGCAGTTTCGACACAGTACATTATCCGGAATAAAACCCCTTCTCTTGCCAGAATACACTGTGCTACACTTCTTGCAGCTGTCTTATCTATTCCAGAGTATAAGAAGCCTTTTCATGAGTCAGGCAGGGTAGCAATTTGGAAGCTTTCTCAAAAGCTTGAACTTGTAGACCCACTAAATAAGGCTTAATGTTTATAAATGACATGTCTGAGTAACTCAAAGCCTCTGGAAGAAGCTTTCCTGTCTTTTTGTTAGAGAGACAGTAGCTTTTCAGAGCCTGGCTACAAAAAAAAAAAAAAAAAAAAAAAAAAAAGCAGCCATCAATTGACTTCACAATCTGGAATGGTTATGAAAGGGGTTTGCAGCACAAGACAAAACCCTCAAATATATGTTTCTTCTACATAAAAATCCCAGGTTTTTTTTCTCCGCTATGGTTGAGCTGAGGATAGTCATAAAAAAATAGAATACAATTCATCTGAAAATCATCACTCAAGTCAATGGCATATTCTGAGGACCCCTGACATTCAGCCATCTAACTCTGGAAAACAGTTTCCACGCTAATGTTATCAACAATAAAAAAATGGTACAGTAGAGCCACGGACAAGCTTAGTTCTGAATTTCTGTGAGAAAATCATTACAACTGCTTGCGTATTTCCTTTGATAAAAAGATAAAATGCTCTTTTCTATGTTCAAGGTAAACTTTCAGTATAGAAGTAGGTGGAACTACAGACTGCTGTGATTCAGTCAATTGTCATAATAACAACCTCAAAGTCTAATTTTTTTGTGTTCAACCTTATGTGACTGTGGGCCTACCTCTACAGTGCTCATACAAACCCCTGAGCCACAACATCAAATTCAAGCTGCTTATCAGACTTTCCAGTAAATAACCAATTCATGAACATTCTGATCCTCTGGCTTTAAGATGTATAACTTTTCTATTTGATTATACCATAATTCTAATCGGTATTTTATAAAACCCATGTTAAGAAAAATGCAACAAGTGATGAAAAATATTAATGAAAACTAAGCTCAGTGAGTAAAAATCATTGGTATACCATAATATATTGCAAATGCTTAGCCTTAATCAGCCAGCTTACAGTCACCGGTGTGCATTAGAAATTTACCTGGTGGTTTTGTCTAGATACATATTTTGAAAGAGATCCAGACAAAGCAGGTTGGTCTCTGATAAAGTATATGCTGTATTTTTTCAGTATGAGAGAGTACAATTTCCAGGACTTCTTCACTCCAACCTTTGCACTTGACATACTGAATATTTGTTCCCTAGTTTTACTATTACTAATGATATTCCATAGCTTCTACTTGTTAGCCCTGTAGAGTTGCGCTATATCGCATCAGACGTATTTTGCCCAAATTTCTAATGATGAATCTAATAGTGAATTATAATTGTGACTCTGCTTTTGCAAAACATCTTCCAGTTTTTCCTTCTTTTCTGTACTAAAACACATTCTCAAAAGTAATTTAGGAAATTATTTATCACCAGTTATTTGAGAGAGATTTCTTCATATAAGTACATCTGAAGAGATGTACTAAGCTGACCCAAGCTAGTTCAGTGGCTGACCAGTTATAGTTTAACACAGAAATTGAGTAATTACATAAAACAAACAAAAGATCCTGTGGTGAAAGTGTCACATGAACAAGACAGGCTTTTGTGGTTTGCCTAGGAGCAATGGGGAATAAATAAATAAAAGGAAGAGCTTGCTAGTGTCATGTACACAACTTTGCTCAAAGGAGTTCCCCTGTTCTGTTTTACGCATTTTCTGTTCGAGTAATGAAACTGGCTCCAGTCACGAATTTTGCAAGCAGCAAGGTCCTTTCTAGTCTGGGCAGGCAGACCTGTAGCTTTTAGCCATCAATGGCACTGAAATTCTGTTTAAGTCATCCTGGTTTTTCTGATGCTTTATGAAAGCCACTGTTGAAAAGAAGTAAGAGCCTGTAAAACAAAATGTCGGTCTATTGTAGTCTCCCTTCTTTTCCCTCTCACTTCACTTCTGCAAGTTATTTGATATAAATGTATTATTTGGATATTGGCATACAATAACTGTCAATTCAAAGATTAGAGAGTGATTAAAAACAGCACCTTATTGTTTTCTAAAAAGGAGGATAATGCTCTAAAGCAGGGTCCATTGCACAATGCCTATGCTTACCTCTAACAAGGACGTAAAAGTCAGAAGGCAGAGACCTTAGAAAGATTGAAATGTGAATGGTCTAAATGGCTATATCATAGCTGTACTTCTAGAAGACTTTCAAAAGATACACTCATGACAACAATATCCTATATTTTTTTGTTGCCAGCATCTAGATATTTTTTTACTCCCAGTAGGATTCTGTAAAGAAGGTAGTCATATAAAGTGTACCCAAGAGTATTAAAAACAAAACTTCCTTTTTTTGTGTTTGCATGACTTCAGCACTGGATAAATTCACCCCAGTTCTTGCCAGTGCAGGTCAGTCCATTATGAATGTTTTCTGCTATAGCTAGATGAATACTTGCATTCAAATAGCTCAGAACTGCATGATGATGCAGCTACCATACTTGAAATATCTCACAGGCACCCTTTTGTTGGCACCTATCCACATTTTTGAGCCCAGTTTTCAAAGGTCCTTTCCAAATTAGCAGTATTGAGAAAAATCTCAAACTTCACAATATTCAAGGTAGAAAACATCAAAAAACAGCTTCAAAAAAAGTAATCACATGCTTGTTACTTGTTTCATGGTTTACCTAAGCTTCAAAATAGACTGCAATAGTTGCAGACTAATGTACTCAGCAAGGCTTATAAAATATTTGTATTACTCCATCTGAGCAGATAAGCAATCTTCCCCTGATGTGCTTTGTTTCTTTGTGCTGAAACATTTCAAACAGCTAGGAAGTATAAGTATTCGTATAAAAGCAGAAATAAGTCATATTTAAGAAAAATTCTCAGTCCTATTTCTAAAGAGCTTACTAAATACATGTATTATAGAAATCAGAGAGTTACACTGTACAAACCAAAGGGTTAACTATCAACTTTAGGTTCTCTGAATATACAGTAGACTGTGAAATTATTCTCTATACTGAGGTTATAGTAGATAGTTAACTGAATTAGTTTCATGAATTCTGAAGTCTTAGCTTGCCACAACTTCTTTATTTTGAAGTTTCTTAATGCTTTAGCATTTTTAGCAGTTTTTGCAAGTACTTTAGTAACAAAAAAAGCCAAAGAACAGAAATAAAGCATTAGTGCACCCACAAATATTATGAAACTCAGAGAGGGACTGCATTGTTTTTTAACCAAGGGATTCTTCAGTCCCAGTATGATTCCAGCCTCAGCTTTCTGTAGCATGCTTCATTCACCATACATGCAGAATGCACTTTAATTTCATCCTTGGATTGTATACACATATCCCTGGTATTTTTAGTAGAACTTTAAAAGTATAAAATCTATTCCCTGTGCCCTCTTCAATTTGAAATTACCATTTTAAGGCTGATTAAATAAGGATTACTGCCAATGTTCCACTTATTAGTCTGTGTTTTCAACTGGAACTGATGATGTAGTATTTGTCAATAAACTAGTTCACAGCCTTAAACTCCACAAAACTAAACCTCTGCAAGACAGTCCATCTGTCAGAAGATTTTGTAGCAGGCTCCTGTGTAGAAGAAAACCATCTATTATAGGATGATACAAGCTTAAAGTGGCATGTATCACAGCTGTTTGATTACTACCAGGAAGATGACTTGCATTCCCCTTACAGCCCTGTATCAGAATCCAGCAGTGATGGATTGAATTTCCCTTGCTTTAGCATGATGATGGATTACCTCAGCAGCATGTGCAAGAAAGGTAAAGTCTGGTCCAAAATTAACATCATAACTAAAAGATGCTGGCCTAAATGGTAATTGCCAGCACATGTGAATAGTTAGAAAATTTTTTAAGACCTTTCAAAAGCCTAAATGATGATATAATCTGTGAATTCTCCATAGTGATAGAGATTCTTTCCTTATGCAGGTACCTGGAAGACATGAATCCAGCAGCAACTACAGATCAGTTGATCAGTTTGCAAAGTCTGAACTGAAACATGTTTTACTGTCCAGAATCACACCATTTCAAACACTTGCAAATAGTATGTTGCAACAAAGAAACCAGCAGAGTATGAACTGAGACCTAAATTATACCATTGGTCTACTGAGTGAAAAAAAAAAAAAAAAAAAAAAAAAAGTATGAAATACAATTTGTGTTACTATAGAATAAAAAAGAAACAAAAAAGCCCCAACCATTTAAATCTTGCACTGAAAAGTCTCTTTTCACCAAAAATCATGATGAATGCTAGTATTTGAAGCATAAATGCTACTTCTTCGGCACGTCCCTCAAACTCAAACACAATTTGGCCTGTGACATTCTAAAGCATTTGGGGTTTTTTCTTTACATTTTAGGGTTCTTGGTGCTATGAACCTACATACATTGTAGCACTAGAGAAAACTTTGACTGGACTCCCCTCACGGAGCACTTGTAAGTTGTTAAACGCAACTAGTTCATTTAAAGCCTTCTCTAAATTGTATTGCATTATATTTCATGTTGTAATTTGTCATACCATTTTATAGTAGTTAGCAAGGTAATTACATTTTGAGGCAAGGTTTGAAAAGCAGGAAACATAGCAACATTAATTAAAAGGTTCTTTAAATAACCAAATTTATTTAAATTCCCAACTGTACTCAGTTAAACAAACTTACCTTTTCATCTAGAGCAGGTGTATGCCTACATTTTAATCAAAGCCTAAATTGAAAATTTTGACCTGCAATTGCTTTTGTTTTTCAAATTTGAATTTACATAAAGAAGCTCAAAAGAAAAGGTCTGAAATTATGCCCTACTGACAATTTAACTTGGTAGGAGCTTGAGTGGAGAGGATTGTTTTGTTTTAGCTGGGTTCCAGTGTAGGTGAAATTTACCAACATTTCTTTCTGATTTCTTTAATGGATTTCTCTCTCTATAGGCGTGTGAATATGGAACTAGAGGAATTTAATTTAATGTGCCTTTTACTAAGGAATATTTTCATATGCAAAAGGTACCTTAACAGTTCTCAAAACTGCAGAAGATATCTTTAATAGTCATTGGTTCCCAAACTCCACTGAATCCAAACAACAATATCCAGGCACTAACACTCTTTGAGCTGGAAACGTTTTCCTCACAGTTCAGACAAGACAGCAGAAGCAGCCTACAACAGCCAGGAGCCATCTCCACATCTAAAAGGAAACACGTTGGTGAGCTTCAGGCCAGGTAATATTAATCTATGAAGTAGAAATCATAAAAGCATTATAAATCATCCTACTATTTGGTTTAATAAAAAATAAATTTTGTGGAGCGGGTATAGCAAAGGGAATGAACTTGTGCAATCCATCTCACTTCATTTTACAGGTTTTGATCAGACAGCTAAAGACTTTAGAGAGTCCAGGGAAAAAAAGGACAGCATTTTGGTTTCATCCATCTGACTTACTTTACTGCACAGTATTGGGATGACTTAGATGCTAAAAATGGTTGCTTTCTACTAAGTATTAAGGCCTGAATAATGAATCTACAGAAGGAAATGAGGAATGGTAATGAAGAATGTTCCCTGCTATCTCGACTACTATTCCATCAAACTATAGTGGATGGGCAAAACCCAAAATGTGGCTCAAGTGGAAACAATTAGAATGAAAACTTAAACAGGAGTTTAATTGGAAAACATTAAAAAAGACAAGGAACAGCCTAGCCTTACCACAGAGGCTGCAAACTGTGGCATACCTCAAGCTGTAAACAAATTGTTCAGACTTCAAAATTTACTGATTTAAGCACATTATAAAATATATTCTGAACCAGACACCTCTACAGAAAATTAATGCTAAAACCTGCATGAAATATGGTAACTCAGAGTTCTGAAGAGGAAATGCACTTGCTAAATCGTTGGTGTTCTCTGAAATTCATATATTCTTTTCTATTTCATCTCAAATCAAGAACTACCATTGAAAAGGATAGTCAGCTACATTGGGTATGCTGCTAAATGCATTTTCAGCATATTCCCAAGTCTGAAGAGAATGCTTAATACTTACAAATTATGTGCTATCTTGTATACTGCTGTGATTGGTTATCATAGCCCTGGGCTACTGCACTGTCATCAGATGTATCCAGGTATAGAAACTTGCTCTGGAAACATAACATACCAAAGTGACCTATGTCCCATTAACCAGGAGGTAGAAACAGGTAACAAAACCTAATGGACATTTCAAGTGTTCTGATAACATTCTACAAATCTTTCTGAAAAAGGAAAAAAAGTTAATGAGGAGAATACTACAGACAAATGGCATCCTTAAGTCCAAGAAAGTATTTTCTCATCTTTTAGGATTTTTAAATCCATGCGCAACTTGAACTAAGTATTCAGAAGAAATAATTTTGTAAGTAGCAAACCTAATGATTCCTGGTTGTCTATGCATTATAGTCTGTAACTCCAGATTACCAGACAGTAAACATCTTTTATCTCCGGTCAGACAATTTCTGCCATTCTTCATCTGCTGCATTAGAGGTAACAGCTTCATAAACAGTAGAAAGTTAATTTTAACAAGTCAGCTGATCTGCACATTCTCTTTTTTTTTTTTTTTCCACCCTCCGAAAAAGTTTTAACAGTCTTCTGACAAAACCTGCTCAATTTCAGTGCAGGTACAATTTTAGAAGGACAGCCTGCCACTGTGCACAATTTTAAGGACTGATACTATGGAGGTTTGCTTACTCCAGCCATTTGGTGGACAGAGAGCAATTCACCTTCTAGATGGCACAAAGCTGTTTATGGCAGAATGTCAGGTAACTCATGCCACCCCACTTGCCCTATCCCAGTCAGGAAACACCTGGTTTAAGTCACAGTAAAAGCAAGGTGGTTAAAGAACATATGGCTGTGCAAATACAATGAAGCACCTAACTGTCCAGATTTGAGCCAGGATAGAACCCATTTTCTATGCTTCTAGTAATGATAATGGTTGATGTTTATGCTTTTGGCTAGAAACTATATGCAGAACCAAGGCGACTGTTAGAAAAACATCTTATGCTTAGGACAAGGGCGTTAAGGGGTAACACCTGTGACATTTCCTTAGGGAGCAGTGGACCAGGCAGGTGGCCTAAACTTATCAAATTGAGTATTGCATTCAGTATGCATCATACACAGTATAAATTTGGGAGATCACAGGGGTCAAGCTCTTATTTGTCTGTGGCCAACATCCTGGAAGGATTCCATGCATTCATCTGCCTTTGATTCTGTGTCCTCATGAATCCATGTGTTCCTGCATCCAGCTTCCATCTGCCACTGGCTCTAGAAGCCCAGCCTGAACTTTTCTACCACCACACTGGTGATGTGAGTGTTACTGGGGCGAGGGAGGAGGAATTTAATATCGTTTTTGTATATATTTGTATGTATCTCATAATTTTCCTTTTCATCACTACTGTTTCATTAAAACTGTGCAGTCCAACCCATAATTGTCACTTGCTTATTCTCTCTCCCTTTCCTACATGAGATGGGAGAGGGGGTTAATGGAGAACATGTCTCATTCATTTAATTTCCAGCCCAGAGTTAAACTGTGACAATAACACACCATTTTTTTTTAGTTTTTGCATACTTTTCCTTACTTACAATTTTGATATGAGACAGGAGAACTGTCCCTGAGAAATCTGCATGCATTTCAGAAAATAGGCAAGACATATCAAACTTCTGATTTTTCTTGGCACCAACAGCCAAGACATATAAGCAATAAAGCAGTTAAGATCACTTTCCTAAAGAAAAACAGAACTGGAAGGACCCATCTTCCTCTTGTATATGATACTCCTCTTGTGTCATATGGAAAACAGTGACCATGTAGCATACGCTTACTGCTGAAATTAAGAATTTATGGGCACGTTTCATGGGGCAACTTAAATGTATTTTCCAGTAGCAATACAATTGTTAAGTTGGCTACATTCATATTACTGATAATTCTAACACAGGGAAAGATGATAAAAGTTGTCCCTGAAATTGGAAAAAGCTGTAAATGTTAAGTGCTACAATTTGATTTTTCCACATGCATAGCCAGCAAGACTTAGTCTTCAAAGCATGGTGAACATGTGAGCTTAAAGTGCATCTCAGTAAGCATAAAATACATGAGAGGTTCAAATCTTACTTTCATCTCTTAAGCGTGTTTTTGAAAACCAGGATGATTTATTTAAAAGTAATTTCCCTTGCACTTATTGAATACTTAAATTTCCAGGAAAGAAAAGAACTTGGCAGCTTATCTACCTTTATCTATGCTTTTCTCACTTCTATTTGACTTTTATTTCCATGCCTTCTTATACTCAGAAACTAAACTAGATGCATTTAGAATCCATCAATGCTTCATGATTCAGTAACCTTTCCAGTAATTTTTTCCCATAAATTTGTTACTTTATGTGTAAAAATGTTTCAGTTGAGCTGCCTTTTTCTCATTCTTTCCTAATCTGTTTCAATTTTCACCCCTCTTTCTTCCTGCAAGAATAAAGAGTCTATTTAACATTAGCCATCCTCTCCTGAAATATAAAAGTTTTGCTAAAATCACCATAAAATATATTCTTCTTTTTCAGTCAAAATAAGCTTCTTAATCTTTTTTCATAAATGAAACCTTTGAAGCCTGGTATTATTTTTGTTTCTCCTCTTTGACCACTTAGGAGAAATTATCTAAGAATCAGTACTGAAAACTTCAGCCTGGGATTTGGTCTAAACATTACTTCAAATAAATTAAGAATTCTGCCTTTTGAATATGTATAATGCTCAAAAGCATTTTTTTCCCTCTTACAGTGCTATGTTCTTTATATTGCTTTTGCACTGTACCAGGCGGGCAAAGAAAAACCCCATCATTTTCTTCAAAACTGCTACAGTCCATTGCTGCTCAGTTAAATATCTTACAGGAAAGAAAAATTCAAAAAAGGTTATTCAGTGTATTTGTCCCTATACCACCTTGCCAAAACAACATAAGAATTTTGTTCTTGTGGAGTCCTTCATTTTCAGCACTCCTTTCAGCTTTATTTCTTCTTCAAGGAAGTTGCTGCATTTCAAGTTTCATCCAAATAATTCAAATATTACTCTTTAAAAAGTCATAATACACTTCTGTTAATCTAGGAGCAGCCATAGTACGACATGTTTTCCCTGGAGCTTTAATTTGATTGCACTGTATTAGAAGTTCCAGTTGAGAAACAGTTAAAAGCAAAGAAACTCTGCTTATATTCCCATTAGTACAAGTTTTTGATCGTGATCAAGCCCGTGGGCACTACCATTATATAATATGTTAGATTGTATCCACAAAGAGATGGTTGCTAAGCAAAATACTCAAAAGAAGGCAAAGCCAGACTCAAGACATCCTATAAAATCCAGTTCTCATATTTATGATACGATTTCTAAATTAAACAGCAAAATATTACCTTTCATTGTCAGTTCTCCTGCATATTGCAATGGAAGATTTCACTGAGAACTTATTTTCATCCTTATGTTCATTGTATTGCCCTATAACTTAAAATACAAGCCAGTATCTAACTACTATCTGGTACATAAAATAATTGTTTTCTTTGTGAACATTTCTGCCTTATTTCACTGCTGTATTTAAGGACCACAGAAACACAACCAATTTATCTGCAAGCTCCCTTAACCTAATGAAATATTATTCTTAGTGTTACAGCCACATTCAAAGTCTCAGTGGCTTGCATGATGGAGGAGCAGCCACAGGGAAATTCACCTTAATCCTACATTCCCAAATCTAGACCTGTTCAGGACTGAAAGTCTCTTTTGGAAGCCATTGCCATCAAAACTAGAAATCCTACATGTTGGTGCTTATGAGACCTGCATGATTAACTGCTTATATATGTAGACTATCTCATTTTGTCTTCATTCATTCTCTCTCTCATTATTTAATTGCAATATCATGGATGAATTCGTCTTGTTTTAAATACCAGAAAACAAAATAATTTTGAACACAGAGCATTCAAAAAGTCTTACTGTGGAGCTCTTGTGAAGTTATCTTCTGAATAGTGCAAAGCATGTGTATATAAATTCACTCCCTGTTCAAGGACTGAAATATTTTTAAGCTTTATTGAATCACTTTACAAGACATGTCTATAGAGATAGTATATCACCCTTTAAAGCAAAGGCAAAAGAAGGATAAACACAAGTGATTGGTTTCCACATCATACCATTGTAATCAATATTACTTTAACATTTGTCTTTGCTTCAATCATACTTTGCAATGTAACAAACATTGAAATCTAGATAACAATTGTAAACTAAACAGATGCAAATTCCATAAAAAAGGATTAGATAGTATTTGACTACCCACTAAGAGTGTTAGGAATTCACAGATGTTTAAAACAAATGAAAATAAACTAAATAACATTACTTTTTAAAGCACAATGAACATACTAAAAGTATTCTCAACTTCCATTACTTCTTCCTCATAATTTTTTATATAGATTTTATATAGATTCTGAAGACTTCACTTGTGCAACTGAAGGTGGTAGCTGCTCTTGGCTCTTTTACAGAAAACTTGGACAGACATGACTGTCACAACTCTGCAGTCAGCAAAAGTAGATGTGAACCTACTTCTCTTTGGTATATTAAACTGTATTAGCCAGCGTGCTGCCCTCCATCAGTAAGCTCCAGGACAATTCTGCTAGCAGTAAACTGTGGCATTTCACATCATCATTGCTAAAGTTATCAGAAATCATGCTAGGATCTTTAGTCATGGTAACAATAGCTATGCTGAGTCACAATAACCTAACTGTGTGCTGGACTTGGAGAGTCTGGGGTCTATGATCACTTCCAATACAACTGCAGCCAGGTAGCCTTACTTCACTTTGCATTTGGTTTCTTCTCTGTCGCTTGGTCTGTCTTTGTAACTTAGATGGCTTCAGTTACTGAACAGTTATTGTTCTAGAAAACATTTTATGGAAATGTTTTAGTAATTAAAATGGATAAAAGCTGTACTGGGCGAAACCAGAAGTTTGGGTGATGAAGAGTCTTAGGAGGACCAACCGAGGTCGAGTTACTCCATGCCATCTGCAGCCAGCTCCAACACTGGGTCAAACAAACTAATGTGTCTAGAAATGATGCTCATGGAAACCTAGAACTCACAGGTGGGTGCCAGTGGCTACTACAGGGGCAAGAGACACATGAGGAGAGGTTCTTAGGTAGAAAACCTGAGCATACACTCAGAACAATGCTCTCTGATGCACACAGACAGAAAAACTTTGGTTAAAGGAGATACCTGGGGACATCTAAAAAATCCTGAGGTATGTAAGAGAACAAAAGAGACTCCCCAAAAAAAAGTGCCCAGGGGACCCTGTCACCATATATTCAAGCTGAACATATTACAACATGCTGATGCACCAAAATTCTCTTCAAGACCATTATCTTGCCTAAAGGGCACAGAAATCCTTTAGCTTGTAAAAGTGACCATATGTGATTAAAGTGTTTTGGCATCAGTCTCCACACTCTCAACGTGGTAAAAAGCCACAACAGCATAAATTCTGAAATACATGGAATCTCACCTTTTAGTATTGGTCAGATTATTTCTACAGGGCAAAAAATTTCACTGCCATCCTCATTACAAAAAAGGGGAAGATGTAAATTTCCCCCATTTAAATTACTTCTTCTTGAAATACAACACTACCTGTAGGGTTCATGCAGGTTTTATGCACTGAAAGGGTCTTGGCTCTGACATACAGATCATCCTGTTATCTTAAGGGCTTGGGGGTGTATTTCAGATAAAAACAAGCTGGCAAATTTCAGTTCTCATGACAGAGATCCTGCTGGCACTGTCATGCAGCTAACATGGATGCATTCCCTCTAGATTTCCAGTTGTCTCTGGAGACTGCTGTGCTTGTATGCTTCACTGTTTAGTATTATTACCTAGTGAGACTGACTTTTTGTGGACTCTTTCAGTCTGCCAGACCAAAATGTGAATATAGTGCCCCACCTAAAACAAGCTCTGGCTAAAGACTGCCTGCAGACTGTATTAGTTCAGACACAGAAGTTTAATGCTTTTCTCACAGAATATTATTTTATTTGAAGACTTAATTGGAAGAAATCCCATTCTTCCTAAGTACCTGTGAGTGACACACTAGAGAAGACCAATTTTAAACTTTCACCATGATTCTCCCCTCAAAGAGAAGCTTGGCCCAAAGCTACTGTCATGTGACATGTCTCTTACAGAGTCCTAGAAACAGAGGAAAAGTTTTCCACTACACTGAGGCACAAAGAAATAAGAAAGTATTTGAAAGGCCCTGAGGAATATCACTTACATAAGATGATCCCTGTGTCATCTATGACTTGGATCAAACCTGTCAAATCCAAGCTTCTGCCCCTGGGATAGGGAAACTGGGAGCAGTCAGTTCTCTCTTATCACACATTCTTTGCTTCCTATGGCCCCAGACTCTTGTTTTGGGCTAAAGCAAACACAGCCAAAAGCTTCTCCTTCCCTACCTCTATTCCTGCACTATGCAGAGTAACAGAATAGAGGGAAAGCACTTTGGCTTCATCTAGTGACCTTGCATTTGAGATTTTTTTACTTGTTCTGGGGGAAAGCAAACCAACCAAAAAAGCAAAACCAAACAAGGCAAAACCCTCAGCACATATTACACACAGCAAGATATTTTTGTTATTTTAATAGGAAAAGGGAAAAGAGAAGGGAAATTCAAGACTCAAAATGGAAAATGGTAGAAAGGATGAATATGTAAAGTCAGATTTTTACAAGTTGAGGATGCAAGAGGAAAGATACATGTTAGATTCTAGTTTACAGGAGGAGTTGTTCCCTAATTCTATCAATATTGTCAAAGTAAACCCCCCTGAATGTCTGAAATAGGTCTAACTACCATCAAGACAGTTTTCTGACAGCTGGAGCACCAGCAGATACATAAAGGGCAACAAATTCCAAAACCCAGAATAAGCCTCTCAAGTCAAAAATAGTTAAGTGACTTGTGCAAATCCAGGCTTACATCCTTTGTTATGAGCCTTCTCTGCTAATTGCTCTCAAAAAGCATGAAAAAGATCAGTGCAGTTCTTACAGAAGTGATATGTTCATCTAGATAAACTGAGAAAATGCTCTAGCTAGCAACTTTTCAGGTATATTTTCCCAGAACATACCTGATGCATCAATTCATGCTCCAATATTTACCCAATTACAAAAACTTGTTCCTTATTAGAATACAGAATTTGATTAGAATCAAATATCATATATACATGTTTCTGGGTGGGTCTTAAACAACCAGGTTATAGTTTAGCTTAGCAACACTTTCTTAAAATAAATATTCCTGCTTATAATGGTTTAGTTTAGATCTTACAGAAGTCTTGAAAGGCACAAATAGATTCTCTTAAGTTGAGATTAAATTAGACGTACTCCAAGAATACCTCTAGCACTCTCCAACCACCAACAGGTGCTCCAATCCACTAGACTAAGAGTTAACACAAAAACTGAGCTTTCAAATAGGCACACAGAATGGGTGTTGGGTTCTCAGCATCAGCTCTTGCAATCTATAGCTCCCTTCTTGCAATACCATACCACTAGATAATGCAGAGATGGCCCTTGATTTCACAAGAATAATGTGTGTATATATTCAGTTTGGTCTCTCCTATATGGTGCTGGAAATAAGCTTTCTAATATGCACCTCCTCACTTAAAATGCGTGCCCTACAGAGAGTTATTGAAGTACATAGTACTGGAAGAGCAGAGACATAGGCTTTGTGATCACCAAATAAAGACCCATTTCCCCAAAACTAAATCATGATATTATTCAAAATGAACTTACTAGTAAAACTAGCCCACCTTGGATTACATTAAAAAAACCTTTATTTCTATTCAGACACTTATTTCATAATACATTCAACACAATTCAATTGTTGCTAAATAGGACATTGGACAAGCTATGAAAATTAATCAGTTCAGCCTTTTCATCAAAACACATAAATAAAACATGAATTATTTTTAATAATTTAAATTCAACCAGATGAAGGTTTAGGAAATTGTGGAATATCTTAAATTCTAGAACACTCTCCAATTTCATCTAAGTGACTGTTTAACTATTTATGCCAGTTGCAACCTAAGAAAATTCTCTCATTTTCCTCCAGGAAGATCCAATAAAAACAGCTGCCCAGTGACAACCTTCCTGTTCCTGAACTAATTCATGTTAAAAAAACAAACAAACAAAACCAGTTTCTGTTGTCTGGAGTTCATAACTGAATTTTTGGATTTGAAATGGGCATGAATCAAATCATGCCCATCATTATGTTGAAATTATTATGCTGAAAATTGTAATTTCTTTAACCAGGAAGTGAAGAATTGTCAAGAAAAACAACAGCCCCACACCATAAGACTGAATGCACTGATTGTATTTAATAGGATAAGAAAGTAAATCTGAATATCTTCCTCATGCTTAGCAACCAGTATTGCTTTCATTCTCATGCATATTTTCATCAGAAAAACTAATTGCTTTTTCATTGATGATTTGGATACTTTCATTTCTATTGTTTTATAAACAAGAATTGACATTCTTTTGTAATTTGTTTTGCATTTGGATAAAGCAGAAACAAAAGTAAAATTTAGTAGAAATGTTCTCACCTGAAAGTTTTCCAGAGACTCACTATTACCTCCTATCATTCCTTACCATGTATAAACCTTAGAACAAAGATGCACTTTGCAACAGTCTAGAGTCAAAACAAATTTGCAGTTAATGGATATGGCAGACTTGACATCATGCCTACATTAAAAACACATCTGCATTTTGCTTTTTCATACAATACATGAAGAGATGATTTTCAGCTCATCATCTGACCTTTGTTGCTATGGTGTCAATCAAAGAAAGATTCTTGCTGGCTGAGATGCTTCCTATTTAAAATTTCAGGAGACACCTTGAAAACACAGCCTGGCTTCCAGTCACGGAGCTCATCTGATCTCCTTAGAAAACGTGGCTAAATAAAGATGTATTTATTACTTGTTTTTTTCATACTTACAGTGAAAAAAAGAAAATCTAGACACTGAGCAGGATTAGATATTTCTTGCAGACAGTCTATGAGTTTTCCATATACAAAAAAGTGACAACTCTATTTTACATTGCTTGTTTTTCTTAATTTTGCCTTATTCATACCAACATCTAATCCCTCATCTCTAGAAACATATCCATTTACTGCTTCAGGTTACGAACTGCTTAAATACTGCTCTTTAGGAATGCCTGTAAAAATCAAGCAGGAGGATGCAGCAAGCTCATGGCCATACAGTATGTACATCCTTTGGACACTGGATTTGAGAGTAAAGGCAGACAAATATTTGAAAACCTTCACCAAAAGTTCTAGCCAGAACAGTATTTATTTCTTCTTTAAGGCTCCGTTCTACATTTGCTAATCCACAATTGTATGGGAAAAAAATAGCATTCTCTCCATCTAGGTTGTCTAGTAAAGCATGACTGAGAAAAAAAAAGTATCTTCAGATGAACTCTCAACTCCATAGAGCCCTTTGAATAACGAAAACAGAGACTAGTCAAAATGGAAACAACTCAACAAGATGTGTTTATATACAGGCATCAGTAAAGCCCATCTTGCTAAGAAAATTTTGGTTTTCCTGCAGTTTATATTCCCATTGTACTATTAGACATTCTGGTAGATACACACAGCACACAGAACTGCGTTATTTGCCTCAATCTCCTCCCAGATGCATATGTTACTTTACTAAAATGCCTTTACTAGTATGCAGCTGTAGAATGGACAAACAATTGACAGGTAAGCAGCTTGTGAAGACAAAGATGCTTGCTTCAATGAACTGGGTTTCAAGGTATTCTGTGTGTGTCAAACTGGTTTCAGAGACAGAAGAAGGTAGCTGCACAATGGCTTGTTCTTTTTCCAGTAGTTTCTGTCCACATAAAATTTAGCAGTATTTGAGTATCTACATTACTAACTTAGCTTCTAGTTGGCCTCTGGGATTTCAGAAGTGAGAGGGTTACTACTTGGTTTCAGTTGACTATTGCAGCATTTTCTTTTTTATTTGAAGAGCTTTGTGATTGTTAAAAGCAGCATCTTGACTAAATTTCTTTTGAATACATTTACTTCCTCTCATAGAAAAAAGTTGTAAGATTCATAGCATTTTAATGAGCCACCTAGCATGTACACTGTGTACTTCTGAAGGACATGTTTTCAGGATCTTGGAGAACACTTTTTCATGCTCCTGAAACACACCTGTCACTACACACACAGGAAAAAAAACACCCACATGTTCTGTATATAAAGCAATAGTCTCCATAATTTCAAAACCTTAACATCTAGCTATTGTGGCCCTGTTATTTCAATTTCTGAAATACAGACTAAGTATGGAGGATAGAACACTTTCACTAGAAGTGGTTCTTTTAATTTTATATTTGACATTCTGCTGTCAGGGATAGAAATAACCATTTGTGTTTAACAGTGATGAGAACTAGATTAAGTGTCACAGCTTAAAACACACCCAGAACACCATTAGCATACTCTTAGATTGTCAATGCAGAACTCACTGCTCCAAAATCTTAAATCATCAACACTCATGTCATTAGGAAGAAAAATAAAAAAAACAACCAAACATCTCTTATACCTACAATTCCAAATTGATAAGATTGGCTTCAGTCTCTTTGTTTACACAGAACAGCATAATATTTAACTGAGCTTGGAGAAAAGCAGAACTTGAACAGGAGTGATGAAAAGGGATTCAACCTAGAAAATCCTGTGGGCCAGTAATGAAGACAGCCACCTCATGAGTGACACAGGTAAACAGAAATTTGCTCCATCCCAGACATGGGACCCAAGTTTGCCACAAAAATTTTCACCTTTCAGGAAAACACAATGAGTAACAGTACTCCAATGTGAGTCTTTGCATTTTACCAGAAAGCAAAACCAATTCTTTAGAACCTGCCAGTGAATGGGCACTTGATCTCTGCACCTACATTGCCTCTCTATCAGCTGAAACAGGAAAGCTGGAGATAAACCACAGCTGATCTTTCCCTTCAAACTCCTTTTTGGGGATGCTGCTAGCAAAACAGCTTCACTACATGACCGATGCTGGTTTATGGTCCTCAGGATGAAATTTTGATGGTATCAAGTAATTTTTACTACAAGGACACCAAGAAAGGGAAGCAGCAGCAGGTTCTAACCTCTCTTTGTACTAGGGCGTGCCAGGTACCCATACCAGAACTGCTGTGAACTACGACTGCCTGGGGACAGCAAGAGAAGAGAGAAACCATTAGTCTTTGCTGCAATGCATAGAAAACTCACCTGCAGTGCCTGACATCACTAGTATTGAAATAACGTTTTGGCATCAATATGTAAGAGTATCCACTACAATAACCCATCCTGAAAACAGGCATCCATTAACAATTCACAAAATGCATATTGTACTGACAAGTTCTGCTTTCATAGTTCCTGAAACTCCAGGCCTTCTTTGGCATGTCTTTCTATGTAGTGTTCATTCCAGTAGCATCTGTGGATTTTTTTTCTCCAAACCAGATTTTTCAATAAAATTTCTTAAGTGATCCATTTAATGCAAATCCCTTACCTTGTATATATATGGTACTAAATGTGTAAATAAATATATCACTAAAAAACCCCAAAACTTTCTGGTGTGAATTGTGACTACAGAAGAAAAAAAACTAGGCTACTGATGCCTATAATTTGATATTGTAGCTGAAAAAAAAAACAAAACACAAAACACAACCCCATAATATAATCTTAATATCTGAAACACAGAAAAAGGGTTCTGTGTGTACACAGAAATGTCTATGCTAAGGTAGGCAAGTTCAGAGAACTAAGAAAAGAAATAAATGCATACACAAGAGTCTTTATTAAGTAGAGCTAATCCCCAAGTTTTTTGTGGCACAGACAATTTTTTGAGTGTCAGTTCTCAAGGGAGTAAAAAAGACCAAGTTTTAAGGTGCACATACTGCATCCATGAAGGACATTAACCTTAAGAGTTCATGACCAGACCACATGCAGCATTAAGTTTCCTTTAAATTTTAAGGTCTTTTGCTTTCAGAACTGACAGCAGAACAGTTTCAGAAGGAAAGCTGAATAGATTTGTTAGTGCTGCTTGGCAGGTTTGAGTAGCATTTTTTTGTGCTTTTAAATCTCAGTAACTATATTCCTATAGCATACATATAATCATAGTGGGAGAAATCTGTTCTTCAGCACAGCAATTTTTCAACAGTTGTGCATAAGCGTAGCACTGCAAAAACATAAGCATTCAGGTAGAGCTGGTGCATTTATTATTTCTTCTCCCAATACCATAATTTCTTTCAGCATAAAGAGGCTAATTTGCCTCAAATAGGACTTCATTGTCATTCACATAACAAGCTAACTTGATTTAACAAACTCTGCTTAATCAAAAATTAAATTATTCAAAGGGCAAAAGAATATACAGTCTACAGGGTCTATTCCTACATAAGCAGCAACCTCACCTCCAACAAGGTCAGAGAAAACTGTTCCAGAAAAGAGAAGCTATGTGCTACACCATTTACTGGGAGGATACTGATTATTACAGATGTATTCAATGTTAATGAAGTGTCTGACAGCAAGTTGTTTCTTTCACCAGTGACACTGTCAGAAGTGGAAAGACAGTTTAATGAAACAGAATCACTGGGAAGAGCTCAAATTAAAAAGATGCTTTATATATATATATATATATATTTCTGTATTTATTTGGCCCTACTCCCATAAGCTTGTATGCTTAGAGCTTTCCTTCAGCTTTCCTTCCTTCCTCCTGTCTTTCACAGGAGAAAAGAGGCATGTGATGCATTTGGTAGGTATAAGACTCAGAGGATTTAAAATTCTTATTCCTTCTTCCCCTCCTGCCCCTCTGATCTTTTCTTGGCAAACATATATCTTGTTTGGCAGTTTATCACTGGTCAAAATAATAAAAACTTCTCACTGGCCAAGAAGGTCTTCAGTGATACTTGTGGCCCTATTTGCAACAGCGCATCTTGTGCAGACACAAATTCAAAATATTATAAAATTTAATCTGTTTTAGGAAGTCATCAATTTTTTCGTATTCTCTGTCACAGTGGCAGACCAGGACACAGATCAAAACTTTTCTTCTATGGGTTACAGTGCCTTACTTACTAAATATTTGTCCATTATAGGCAGGTTGCCCGCTCCTACTGTTGCGCCCTATGTTTCCTCATTTAACTGAAGTCAAATTTACAGACCTGTGTTCTCCTAAAAACAGATGAGGATACCCTTAGGATATCTGATGCTTAAGCCATTAGAATTTATTGCCACAACAACACAGTACAATAAAAAAGAAAGCAAGCAAAATCAACATCACTATGCCACACATGCACTAAAACCATGACACAGTAATGAGCTGTAAGTAACTACTAGACCTCACTTTCCCTGAGGCTCATTTTCTACTGCAGGGAAACAGTTGTCCATCTATTTGGAATTCATTGAAAGATTAGGGCCAAAACACTCCACAGGCAAGACAAGGATGCTAATTCAACTCAACTCATACCTCACACACAGTTAGCAATCATTTCTTCGGCTTTTGCAAACAGCTCTGGCTCGAAAAAATCAAAATTATTGAATGAAAAATGAAGAAAATTAGTTTCTGGCAAATATTTTAGCCTCATGAGATCTACTTTATCTTAAAAAAAAAATCAAATTTTAAAGACCACCTCTTTCCAAAAATTATTTGGTTCCTATGGAGGCAACAGACCCAGAGGGATGCCCTTGAAAGGACAAGACATACTGGTAGGGGTGAAGATACCATCTGTACGCTACATGAGACATTGTAAATGTCTTTCTGTTTAGTTATATATTTTACTACAGATACTTAAAATATTATGCAGGATATTAAGCCTACTGAAACAGAAGAACAATTATATTTTATTGTCATATCTTCAAAATATTCTGTTTTGCTTTCTCCAGAAATGCTCATACAAGCCACACTCCCCAAAAATCTAACAACAGCAACAAAAAAATTATATAAAGCTTTATCAGAAACTATGCATTCTACCTGAAACTATTTATTCTAGTTGAATAAATTAATTTCTATGATCTTTTACACAGATTTTACATCTGTTGAGATGAGACTTTACTTTTGCCTTTATACAGTGTTTGGACAGCAAGCACATAAACACAGAAGTTAGGAACAGTGAGAAGTGAATTACAAGGGACTATATATCTGGTAAGAAAGCAAATTCTAAGTGATCCATCTTCTTCCTTCCCACACACTCCACATAAGTTTGTTGACTCAAAGCCCAGAAGCACTGTACACACTCTAAGGCTTTCAATAATTCAGTATCTAGCTCCCAGGAAGACTTTACTGAGATTCATGAACTTGACATGTCCTACCCATCCCATTTGAAGAGTTCAGCCTGCAATGTGAAGACACTTTTTACAGGGCAACCTCAACAGGAGTTGTCCTACAAGCTGTAACAATTCTATTTAAACACTGCTATGGCCTGTTTGTCCACCTATTGAAATGCTCAATGTAAAAGAGATACCTAGATCTTGGAGCAGCAATAGAAAATCAGTTTCTCACCACTCTTGTTGCACCATTATAATAATTTTCCCTTCCTCCCCTCTGACCCAATGACCCTTGGATTCTGAGAAGGCACTTAGGTGGCCTCAGTCCAGGAATACCTGCAGCAGCTATCAAGGCTGGAATTCACCATCTACTGCTGGAACGCGCCAACTATTGCAACAAGAAGAGATGCAAAAACATTCTTCTTTCTGTTTAAGAAAAGCAACCGAGTAAACAAACCCTCAAATCATCAAAAGACACATAACCAGCTTGTCAAGGGAGGTCATTCTTCCCCTCTAATTCTGCTCTTGTGAGACCCCACCTGGCGTACTGTGTCCAATTCCAGAGTCCCCAACATAAGAATATAGAGCTCCTGGAACGTGTCCAGAGGAGAGAGACTAAAATGATCAGAGGCCTGGAGCACCTCCTCTACGAAGACAGGCTGAAGAAGTTGGGGTCTTTCAGCCTGGAGCAGAGAAGGCTCCAAGGTGACCTTAAAGAAGCTTTCTAATACCTGAAAGGGGCCTACAGGAAAGCTGGGGTAGGGACTTTTTGCATGTGTGTGCAGCAAGAGGAGAAGGCACAATGATTTATATCCCCACTGAAGAGGGGATATAAATCCTCCTTAAAGAGGGATTTAAATTAAATATTAGGAAGATATTCTTTACCATTAGGGTGCTGACATTGGAGCAGGCTGCCAATCTAGATGATCTTTAAGGACCCTTCCAACTCTAGCCATCCTGTGATTTTCCATTTTGACTTGTGCATAAGTCTTAATGTTATATACATTAGAGTATAAAACAGTAATTGCATTTTTTCAGTTCAGTTTGCATTAATTTTGAGATTTATTGTTTGAGCAAAAGGACATGTATTGTAATCTGTTTATACTTATAAACATATGAAGAAATATTTGTGAGTATGAATATAAAAGCAGGAAGTCAAAAGGAAAATTGCATCATTTTACTCTTGCTTTACAGCCTAAAAAGTTTTTCTTAACTTCCAGATTCTTCCCTGTTTTTCATCTTCCATGTCCCTCACTTTTCTACTAGATGTTCTTCTTGTATGTACAATAGAATTATCAGGTTCCAAGAGTGTTTGGGTAGCAGTTACTTCATGCTACATCTCAAGTTAGAGAACATCCAAATAAAAATTTTCTCTAGAAAATACATCTAATAGCGACTAGGAAAAGAATCATTTTGGACACCCTCTTTTAAACAATAGAAAAGTAGGATTCATCAATATAAGTTTCCAGTACAAGCTTAATCAGAACAAGCAGAGGGTGCCTAATTTCACCTTACTCACTATTTGTCTGGAAAAAGATAGATGGGGCAGAGCAAGGAGAAAGAACACAAGATGTTTAAGTCATTTACTGGCTGACATTGATAAGTGTACACATCCATTACATTATTTCAGGGAAAGGTTAGGGAGACTGAGAAGAGTGCAAGTTGAACGTATTTTCAAAATTTATTACCTCAGGAAGAATATAATAATTAAAGATGTTTTAATCAAGAAAAGAAAGTAGAATCTACAGGGTTGTTTTTTTTTTTAGTTTCAGAGCAAAGAAATTCCACACATTCTTCTGTGGAACTCCAATTCTAGTTTAGGCTACTTACACATACCGAAAATGAAAATTTTCATATAAAGTAAATGCTTCAGGATTTTCTTTCCTGTGTTTAGTGTATTCCAGTATATTTAAACAGAAATTCCATAAAGAACAAATTGTATCCATTAGCCGACTTTATTGGACATACTTGAAAGATAATATGATTGCTATAATTGATTTTTTTTTTTTGCATTGCTTCAATGCAAGCCAATTTAGTATTGCATTCTCACTAAAAGAATTTCCTTATTTTAATGGCACACACTCTGATAATTTTAAAACAAGTACTCATTAAGTCCATTTATCTAAGATTTTAATAAAATATGAGGGACCATATCAGCATGATTTATGTTCATTTTGTTAATTGGAAATTGCATTCTGGCCATGCAAGATTTACATTTATATTCAATAGAAAGTATATTGCAGAAAGCTGCTACCCACTCATCATAGAAATAGCCTTAGAACAGAATAAGTGATTAAAAACTGAAAAAATCTAGAGGGAAAAAAAAAAAAAAAACCAACAAACTTCAATCTTCTTCTATCCCTGACACTCAAGGTGGAAAAGTAGCATATTAATGAAACACGTGAAAAAAAAACAAAACAAAAAAACCCCCACACACAACCCAAAAAACATCACACAGAAAAATGCACTTTATGTCATATTTGTAATTTAAGTGTGTATTTTATACGCATTTTATTACAAAGTAAAGTTTTATCAACAAAACATGTCCTGTCTCCTTCAAAACTTCTCAAGAAATGAGCACAGAGGAAGAAATACCACTCATGCAATATCACTGTAATCCTAAGATCTCATGTTTCATATAGGGTAACCTTAGACAAGGAAGACATTATAACTAAAGTCAGTTTGATTTTTTTTCTCCTGTTCTAGCCATCACCACTTTGAAACCTCAGAAGTTCCCTGTGTTATAAAAAACATTCAACAGTGATCCTTTATTTGCAGGCTGGGTGGCAACCTAGTGAAGGATATAGTAAATAATGTAACCCTAAAAATTCAGGGCCAGAACTGTCACAGCTCAAAATAAAAAAGACAGGCAAAACAGAAGGAACCACAAAAGCAATTTAAGCACACATATAAGCATTGCTGCTTAGAATTGCGCAGGTCTACTGCCTTGCACATAATGTTTTTATTTGGTAACTTTGAGAATCTTACTGAGACTTATTTTATGTCATACCTCTGCTGAATTAGAGCTGGAGAAACATTCTACTCTCGTAATACTTAAAAGTGTAAGCAAGGCCAATTAAAAGGAAAATTAATTTATCCCAAAGTTAGATCAGTAGCTGAATGGCCTATAGCTGAGATGATAGCTGTCAATCTACATTCCTACATTGTTGGACATGAGACCAATCTCTTTAAACTTATCAAAGTTATCATAACTAATTTTCAGCTCCTACCACTTACACCCAGAGTTGGGTACTGGAGTGTAATAAATACCTTAAAATATCAGAGAGTAAAAAAAAACTTACTGAACTTACATGAACAATTGGTCAAACCATTAGCAATGTATTGATCATGCTAGCCCTTGAGCTTTTATAAAAAATAACTTCGAAAAGTTTATTTAAAAAAAAATTAACATCTAACACTATAAAATTTTAGGTGCTGCCTAGAAGGAAATAAACATTAAGTTCAGTTTTAATATACCTACAAATTCTTTAGCATAACAAGCAGCTTAAATGCTTGTGGGGTTTTTTGTTGTTTTGTGTTATTTTTTTTTCCTCTCCCCATGCAAGCCAGCTGAGGTCTGATTTATTCAAACATTCTTCTGTCTACTGTGACTATCAAAATCTTGAAGTGCAATACTAAACATTCAATTTCTGCATGACTTTCTCCCCCACCCTCCCCTTCCTTTCTTCTTTATACAGTTAATGATTACAGAAGCTGAAAAACACATTGAGTGAAACAAAATTAATTGACTTGCTTATTCACTCAATATCTTGCTGAGAAAAATGGTCTAAAATAATTACGTAGCAGATTACATTGTGTAAGTGCACACAGTTCTGATCAGGTTTATATTCTTGCAGTGCTAACAGATGTACAAACAGAGGTTTATACCCTGAATAGATTATAATCTGATGTAACAGCTATGTACAGCAAGCAGCCATAAATAAGCAGAGAGAATGAAGTAGTAAGGACAGGTAAGTGAGCAAGTACCAGCAAGGACAAGCAGTAACTATATATGCTTGTTTTACAAAGTAATTTTTCTTACAGTTCATTATGATATGAACATCTTGGCAGCTGATATGCATCAGCAACTCCCTCAGGGAAGTATCAGTTACCGCAAGTTTCTTTTAGAATTGCCACAGCTGCATTCGGGGAGGAGAGAAAAAAGGATGTGGCTGTGATGATGTGTTCACACATGGAATTATACCAAGGAAGAAAGGAAAGCCTAAAATAAGGGGGCTGAGGGGGGCGTGACATAGTCAGAAGGAAATACTATGAAAGCTAGTATTGGAAGCATTTCATATCTGACAAGATGTGCAAATGGACAACCAAGACAAAAAACTCGAGGCAGAGGCTGTAGAAATGAAGCGAAAGGACTTGAAACCTTGGCTACGAAGCAGAGAAGCTGAGACAGAACAAGAGAGTGAGGAAGTGCATGAAGACAGAAGGAGGGCCTCAAGCATGAAGCCCAAAATTTTATCATTTTTATTATTTTGTCAGGCTGTGGAAAAAGCCCCGTTTCAGAACATTTTCAGTTGTGCTGGCAAACTATGCTGCTCAACGTGACCAAAACCTTTTAGATTTAGTATTGGATCCCCATGAAGAGTTCTGGGGATAGCATAAGCCAGTGGGTGGCAGCTATTTTGATTCTGAATAATGCATGTGGCCCCCATGGAACATTATGTAATCATGGCCATTACTCAGAGCTACCCTCTAAAAAAGGCCATTTAAAAATACATGAGTTAGGAGAAATAGGCATAACAACCTGAAAGGGAGCACATGCATAGACACACACAAAAAAGTATTAGCAACCCAAAGCAATTGTTTTCATTTTCCTGCCCTCTTCGGCATGAAAGAACAGACTCTGCAAGCCCCTAGATCTTTGCAACAGGGAGGAGAAATATCACAGCTTAACAGAAATAGTTTCCACTTAGCTCTAACTCTGCATTCAAACATTGTGAGATTGGCAATCATCTATATTCAAGTATATGCTGCAAGATTAGTGCATACTTTGATTTTGAAAAGATGCTTTCCTTTATTTACAGATACCTCAAAACAACAGTCTTAATTAATTATGCATAATTTCAAAACAAAACTGCCAGTTACTTGTCAGGGTTGATATAAACCTTTCAGCCATTATAACATTTCAACTTTTATCAACCCCAGCTTGTTACAAGATTGCATGAAATCCAAATACTCAAAAATCACATTGCAAAACCATACAGCCAGTCCTGCTTTCTTCTCACTTTTTTCTCACAGACACTGTGTTTGTCAGCACTGACAGCCACAGCTATCTGTGCATACTGAGAATGACACCTAGGAAGGGAGAGGAAAAAAACTTTGTTGTCCTGTAAATTAGGCCTTTTATTTGCTAGATTAGTATTTTCGTTTATAGCCAATCATTTGATAGTTCACACACATCATCCATAGAAGGGGGTTAATTATATTAGTGCTATGCACAAGCTGAACACACAAGTTCTCTGCATCTCTAAATATACACCAATTAATATTTTCAACAAAATCCTTACCTTGATGTGTACTGCTCCTTCTAGCTTTATTCTTGGTATAAGTAATATGCATAAGTAATATGCTGCACATGCAACAGACAAGATAACTCCTACAGTATATAATTTAATCCTCTAATAACAAGCGTCTAGATCGTAATTGCCAGCACTGAAACATACAATAATGATGCCTTGCTAGTTTATCTCTGTACTGAAGAACTTTTTCTGCTCTCCTGGTAGAAATGAAATCCCTGTCTAATACAGTTAAAACAATGTCTATTAATAAAGACTAGTTTGTGCTTTTAATTTTCCTGTTTAATATAGTAAAAACATCAATACTATTCACCTATAACAAACACCCAAGTAACTCAAGTTACATGAAAACCACAGATGTGGATAATCAATCTTTAACAAGCTCATCAATTGCAGTAGGTACATTCAGCTAATTACCAAATGCAGGCCCATAGAAGAACAGAAAATACATGCCTCAAAATTCTTCTGCTTTCAGTGCTGCTGTATAAAAGTTTAATAGTATAAATTGCTTCAACCCACACACATTGTGGGTTTAACCATCTTACTTAAGAAGAAAAAAAGGTTCTATCCAAGTCTTACCTTTGGCAGTCATTTCTAAAATGAAACAAATGAAACAGAAACCCACTTCATTAATCTTTCAAGAGATGCTAAAGATTAAAACCCAGCTACAGATTTTGGTCCCTGTGAAAGTACTGCAAAAGCTTAGAAGAAAGACTCCCCCTTGTTCTTTGGGGAATGCTGTCCTATTTCACAAGAGTTTTGTGGATATGTTTTGGTTTTTTTTCTAAACTAAGGGGCACACACTGCTTCTTATCAAACAAATCATAGATAATTTTAAGTAAGTTATTTGTAATAATAAAGCTCTTACTTACACCATTACTAGTGGACACAGGCAGGCAAAAAAAAGGATGGACATCTATAACCAAATTTAATAAAACTGAAACTAGAAACAACAGTTTATGCTGAACTTGGCTTCTATGGGGAAGATACAATTCATAAAAAATAAATTGTGGAAGAGAGCGTAAATATTAACTAAGGAATGAAGAGCAGAGAATCTTAAAATCTATGCTTTCATCTCTTTGGTGTACAGACACCTAGGCTCCTTTCAGAATAGCTGGCTGCACTTGATTTTTTCCTCTCTGTAAAGAAGAACTTGTCTGATACCAGCAAGTAGAAAGCAAATACACAGGAGAAGAATGCAAGAAAGCATAGCTTCTAGTAGCTTCCACATAGTCTGATGTCTAAGGACTACTTGGAACAAAATGTGTTTTGGTTTTTTTACTGAGAAACCCTTCCTACTTTTCATTTCCATTCTGACTTATACTTTTGCAGGGCATCTAGATTTTTGCCATCCACAATATGTTATTGGAAGAGGTTGTAACAGTTCACTTGGAATAATGGGAAAAAGTATTCAATTTTTCTCCCTAAATTACAGGCTTCCTAATTTATCAACAGGCCACCATTCAGCACTTATCTATTGGTACTGTAAAATTTAATTCTAACACTATTACTTCTTTAGGACTCATTATTTTAACATCACTCTATTTTCATAGTCCTCCATGTTCAACTCTTGCCTCAGTCAACTTTAATTTCCAGTCTATTCAACAACAACAACAAAAAATATTTTCCAATATTTTCCCATTCTACAGCTTCCTCACCCATAAGCACACAATACATCTAAATCTATATTTCACTTACAAAGCATTTAACCTCCAGAACATACAGATTAATTGCAACAAAACCCTTAAAATTCAAAGTGGCTCAACTCTTACCCTAGCATACACAAAGCAGCGGTGAAAAGAAGTTAATGAACTTCTCTTAAGGGTGCATACACCTTTTTATACTAAGCACGTAAAGGCACTAAGTCCAAGGGCATAGTCCTCCCAGGTGTTTTATATCACATCATGATTCATCAAGCTGTTGTAACTCCCCACCACCATCTTGTCCTGGGAAGCTTCACACAGAAGTGGCTGAATTGCTCACAGGTGCTTTCCATTAACTCCAAGAGGCACAGAATTAAAACTGCAGGGACTTACTTGCCTTTTTATTTTGTCTTCATGTTGAGTTTTATTGAGCTACACATCCAGAAATGCCTATGACACCATTGGTGTTAGTGAAAGCTGGTTTTAGGATTCTGTCTGGGTAGTGTTGCCACACATGTTACAGAATTTCCACAGAGAAAGTTTCTGGGTTGTTTATTGGAGGGAGAGCTCTAGTCTAAGTGCAGTCAGCTTGAGACAATTGAAACCACTGTGAAGGCTACCTCAAATATCCAATTATTTCTTTCAGGCTCTACAGAGGGACTACTGTTCCAAGGTATCACTGCCGTGACTTAGCAGATAATCTATTAATTTAAGTTAAACCAAAACCAGATCTACTCCCTAAATATTTAAAACACACCACAGAATAGGATGGGGAAAATCCTAATAACAACCAGAATTGCAATGGGGGGAAAAAAACCAAAACAAAAAACCAAAAAACCACAAAACTGCAAACAGAGAGAAAAGGAAAACATTTGATTATGCAAGTTAATGATGTAATCATAAAAACAGTAATACCAAATGGTAACACTGGTTTCAAGTCACTAAGTTACTGTGCAGCTCTGTAACCCAGTAAAATTGTTGAGCCTGCTACAAACAGGTGACAAATTTTGTTCTAACTCTGCAAGGCCTCAAGATAGGGACTTTTCAGCTTTTGTCTAGACTTGTTTTAGCTAGCCTAGAGCATTATTTTGGCATAATAAGCTAAAAGGATGGTTGCTGTAGTAGCAATCATCTAATTATTAGGTAACTCTCACCTGACCTGATTTGTCTAGTTTTGTAGAACAGCCTGGTGCAGTGTAAACTAACCTGTTGTTAGAATTTTGATATATTTTCATAACTAATGGAAAACAGCAGCTAGACTTAACTCTGTATACAGCAGAGGCATTTAAAGTACAGACAGTAAGCCCAGGTTTGCAGAAAAATCTTCAGTGGTTACTACTGCTCGCTGAAGAATGCAACCCTGGGAGCCGGATCATAAGTGGAAAAAGAGCCAACACCCAACATGTGCAAAACATAACATCTCGTATGTAGTGTGGGGTTGCAAGCCAGTGAATAAAAAGCAAGGTGCTCTACATATTAGAATATGACAAAACATCCACAAAGGACCCCTGGAGTGAGGAGGGAATAAAGCATTTTTAACACACTCATCTTAGTAAAGAACTTAAGATGCTGATGACTCACTGTAAGCCAATTTAATTCCATTCCTGTGTGAGCATTACTGAAACTGCCAAAGCTCCAGAGAGAAACTGGAAGGTATATATATCATCAAAGCAAAGAGACAGGTATTAGGAAGGGTATGTAACAACTTTAAATGTAGTATTATCAAGACCTTTCCTGTATTGTCATTCTTCTACTTCGTTTGTAAGTAAAAGAGATCAAATAATAACTATTTGATTAGACTGTTCAGGTTTCAGTTAGATTAACAATAAAATCCTTGCTTTTCACACAAGAAGCATGGGGGTTTTGTCCACACAAGCTGCAAAAACTGCAATGCAAAACTCCTCCCAGAAATCAGAGGAGATTGAATTTCTTGAATTAGATGCCACAACTGCTAGCAACTAAAACAGAATTTCGCAGGCTTCCAAAAGTGGGATAAGTCTATTTCCTCCTTCCTCTCTACCTTTTAAACAGTTTTAGGTGTCTTACAAGTACATTAAACAAATGAGAACTGTAGGAGTTTTAGCACACACACAACCACTAAATGCTTAATTAGTCTGTAGAAAGCTCTCTGATCTGAATTTTTTTAGAGCACTGGTCTCTTTGCCATGCATTTGCCTTGCAGGTGAGCCATAGGCCTAGCATCTCAGATTGAATCAAGTATCTGTAACGTCAGCACACTCAATGCTTCAATTCCAATGAAAAGTAATGAAACAGAAAACTTTACACACAAGGGATACATTTGAGTGTCAGGATAGGTAAGCAATATTTTTGTTTTAATAGTATTATATAGATGTTCTGAGAAACACTGCCTGTATCTAACCATCATTTTAAAAATTCAGAATTAGACACATGTATTTTTTTAGCTTCATAGAGATTTTGCTTGTCATATATTGAGTAAGTGAAGTGAAATATATTTATGAGAAAAATGCAGAATATAACTCACTTCTTCTCACTGGTTACCCACTGTAGGGATAAACTGAAGCCATCTGTTTGTTACTATTCCTGCCATCATGAGACCACATACATACTATGTTGTTTCCTATGTACAAAAGCAAAAAATTTTCAGACACACTGCAGCAACAGTTTCTCCTTAGTAGAATATCAGGCAAGCAAGCAATGAAATTCTATATTAGAATGGGGCATGTCTGAGATCAGCAATGGAGAAACATAAGTACAGTTGTGCAGCCTGTGCCCTACCTGGCATGTGCAATGAAATGAGCCTTCGTTTTTCATCACTGATTTAATCTTCACAGGTTTAATTGCAGCATTCCTCACTAATGGTAAATACAAATTATACTCTGTTCTGCAAGACAAAGATAAGCTGGTTTTTATATTTTGACAAAAATGAATGTATAATTGGAATTAAAAAGATATTTATCCCAGCTTAAATATTAGCATTATATAGTAAGATTTAAAATACCTCCACAGAAACTGATTGTTCTTCAGATCAGCATTCTAACAATAATCTTATGAAACTGCAGTGGAGACAATGAAATACTTTTTCCTTTAGTTGCAATACTCTTTCAGGGCTACAAAAGATCAGACATGAATCATTTATACTGCTTTCTTTTCATTACAGTGTATCCTTGTGATACAGAAAATTATTGAAATTGCACCTCTCTGATATAATTTCCCATTACACAAACAATAGTTTCATGAAGTCTTCACTGTAATTTGAAAGTGTGTGTTAAAGACAAATAATGACAATCTATTTACAAGCTTAATTATTTGAATAGTTCACCTCATATTTTCTTGGTTAATTACTAACTTCTATACTTCTGTGTAATTGAAATGATAAAATGAAAAAAAAAATAAAATCCATAGTGTCTGAAATCACCATGTCAGAAATCAGAAGCCTTTTATACTTAAGATCAAGCAGCCTGTTCCTTAACAGGTTTTTTTAGAAACATCAAGAGTTTGCTACTGCAGACACAGCCAGCAAGAAAGAAACTTCTGAATTTGAAACTCAGGAGTGTCATGCTTCCTTCCAGTATTATTCAAATGGAGATTTGCCACAGTTTACAGTTTATAAACTAAATCCCAAGAAGTCCTACCTAATCCTCTTTTTTTTTTTTTTTTTTTCTCCTATAGCTAGCAAAACAAGTTTCAGTTGTGGTAATGTGGTTACAATCTATTTGTATATATTGTTTATCACAACAAATAGATTTATAACAATGCATAGAGCAAGAAAACTACATTTTGCACTAGTTTTATGTGTTTATTCTTGCTGAGACAGGGAGTAATTCACTCTGCCTCGCAGAACATTTAATCCTTTTCACCATTCAGATCCAACAGGATTTAAGAATGTACAACATGTCATGGGGCACGACCTGAGAGAATTCCAAAAAACCCCTCTCTTAACCAGCTTCTGGATTTATTTTATCTGTTCTTTTTCTAACAGATAATTACTTATGTTCACATACTTACTTCAAAAAGACTGCCAAACTTTGATTTTTTTTTTGTTTTGTTTTGTTTTTCCTAATAGTAGAACAACATAGGACTGTTCTGTACAAAAGACAGAATTTCTTCACACTGTAAGAGCTATATACACCTTATTTGGCCTCAGTATACTTATTCCTTCTTTCTCTGCATGTGAAATGCAAGTTTTTAAGGACGTAGACACACAGGCAAGGGAAGTGGTGCTTTAAAAAAACACCATCTAATGATAAAATCTGTCTGTGGGTCTGCTGCATTTGATGTGAACCACCTACTGTGTACCTCCTGTTTCAAACCTTTGGTACAGGTGTTAGTTAATTCTCTCTGTTGTGTGTACTTTTAGACAATATTCTATTTGAGTTTGATACTTGATTTTGTATTCAATTTTCTAAACCATAGCACTGAGTATATTTAATTTGTCTTTATTTTCATTCTATTAAGAGACAGGTGTCTAGTAGGCACAGGCTGTCTCACAAGGAGGGGCAAGGAGGACAGTCAAATTAGTTTTAGCTCCCTTGTTGAACTGAACAACAGAAAAAAAGAAGTAGGCTATAATATAGAGAAAAATCAAAGTAAAAATCCTAGTGTAACCTCAGTAAATCAGCAGGTGTTTAATTGCTTAAAAAGAATTAGGAGGTGACAGACAACAGATTTATACTAGACTTTCCCAGCATGGCACAGAATTTTGAAGAACACCTTTATCAAATCTCTTGTGTCAGGCAGGCCAATATTAAAAGGGAGAATGTTAAATTCTGAGCAGATGTAAGGAATACACAATCCCTACGCCTTCAAGATGTAGTTTTTTTCTATGAGACACACGCTGCTGCATCTCCATCCCATAGAGATTATCACATCCTATCCTAGCTAGCTTCATGTGTGGACCTTGTGGCATATTTGCTACTGGTGAGGGGAGCATGAGGAAGGAGGGCAGAAGACATCTGTCTGCCACCATGCAACAGGCTTGTGTCCTGCTGTTAGTCTTAAAAAATCATATTGTGCTTACTCTAAGATATAATAGCTTAGAACCAGAAATCTAGGAATTGCATATTTCCAGCCATTCATTCATCAATTGCTAAATATTTCATCTGAAAGGGTCCCAGTACACACTATTGACATTACATTGTACTTAAAGTCTTCCAGATTTTGATGCAGAAATCTGCTGGGGTTTGCAGAAATCTCTTTGGCTAAGAAGACTTCTAATTCCTACCTTCCTTTTTTAATTACTCATCACATTAAAATAACTATTTTTTTACACAGAAAGTCAAAAACAAAGCATAAAAGATATTTACATAATACTTTACATAACAAGCTCTTGAGCAATAAGAATATTAAAATTTCAAAAGTACAGTCACAGCAAGTGGTAGGCAAGCAACAAAGATAAATCAAATCCTATTTCTTGCCATGCTGTGAAAAGATGGCTGGCTTTTAATCATCATGATGTGCCATATGTAAATTCCATCAAAGAAGAAGTTTGGTAAATGTTATATTTCATAAGGACAGGGAAGGAAGCTATTTATAAACATCAATTAAATGATATAATATAGTCTAAAAATGTTAAAAATAAACTATTAATCTATGTAGATTACTCCTATGGAATAGTTTTTGAAACATACTTTTTCAAATGCATTTTTAACCAAGAAAATATTAATTTTTTTCTTCTTAAGATCATTCTAACCTGTCTCATAGTTTATTTTATGTGAGTATATTGTTCAAAAAAAATAATTGACTAAGCAATCATAAACATAGAATCACTTTCTCAAAAAAAATGAGAATCATCATCACCATTCAGTCATCACCTATGTTTATATGCAGTCAGAAATCTGTATATGTATGTATGAACCTTAAATGCTAAGTCCTGGGTTTTTTTGCCAGTCTCAGGAACCTCTGGAGGTGCAAATGTCTTCAGCAGGAGACAGCACTGAGGCCTAACACTGTAAGAAATATATTTGTAAGCCACAATCGAGTAAAGAACCCATCACATAGTAACAGTATTATACTAGAATTGTAGATTACTTGCATTGGAAGAAAGAAAACTAATTTGAATACATTAAAAATCCTTACTTTTCACAAAATTCCTAGGAATGCTGTAACCATCTATATCATAGTAAGTAAAGCTTTGGCATTAAATAGATTATTTGCCCAGTCCCAAATGAGTATGATGAACTGAGATTAGATCTTTAAGCTGTAAATAGTTGATCAACATTTTAAAACACTCTTGTTTCACACAGAAGAAGCTAAATACAACAGGTTTCAAACAGATATTCTACAGCAAAGCATGAAGGATGCCTAATGACAGCTGGAAGAAGCCTTCTTGTAGTAATGGAACTGACAGGCTAACCACCAGATGCCCCCGGGAAGACTCAAGGATACAGTACTTCACTTTTCTATGTAACAAAGACACAAAGGAATTTATTTCTTCTCTGTAGACACTAGGCTTCAGAAACCAAATTTCTAAAAGCCCACAGCAAAGCACACCATAAAAAAAAAAAACAAAACCAAAACCTAAAACCAACAAAAAGCAAAGCAAAACAAAACAAAAACAAAAAACACAATAAAACCCCAGAAAACCCCAAAACCAAACAAAAAAAGCCCCCCCACAAAAAAACCACAAATGCAAATACTCCCAGAAGATATTCTGTACTTCATCTATATTTTTCTCTATTAAAAAATCAAATCTAGTTCACAGTCTCACCAGAAAATTTAAAGAACTCTAACTGTTTTTCATGGCACAGGAATAAATGTTTTCAGTTACATGTTTAAAATCAAAGGTTTTATTTTAATGAGTTTTGTGAAGGGAGAAAAAATATCTCCATATTTTCAGCATACTCAGCAATGTCTGTGTGTATTAACTGAGACCTGTCACATCTGCAGTATGATTAGGAGAAAATTAACACTTCACCTTTGTAATGTTTGTTGTTTTAACTGGTTTTTAGATTGAATGGCAGGTGGCATTTCAAAAGATTTAAATGAGGTAAGGAATAAATCACATCCTTTTCCATAGAATAATGTTGTCTATATATAAAATGGAAGAGTCTGTAAATACAAAATGAAGTCAAAACAGCAGATGACATAATGAACTGCATTTCTTATACTTTAAAATGTATGTGTCTATATACATATAAACATGTCATAGAGTAATATGTATAAGCAATCATGGCATGGAGCTCCATATAGAAAACTAAGAGATGGTAAATTTACAGAACTACCAGCTCTGACAAGAATAAAGAATAAAACACTGCCTAAGCTGTATTAAAAAATACCACAGGAAAGTAGCAGTTAGATATATTGAACAGCAGGAGTTTTAAGGCTACAGGCTACAATGTTGCCAGTGTATGCAGTGAAACAAAATAAGCTTTTTTTGTTAGTCAGTTATTGAAAATCTATTTGCCTACAATTGGTTTACAGTGCAATAGGATTTAGCTACTGTAATTTGGTACTCTTGTCTACAAAAGAAAGGACAGTGGCTTATATATGATCTGAAGAGAGGTATAACTTTAATATTAAAGATACACTGTAAAGATGGAAAACAGGGACTCTAATATACAGTATGAATTCACATAAATACAGCAATTTTAGCCAGTTGGAGCCGAGCTGTAGTGCTAACTGCACAGTGCTCACTTTGCACAGGGGATTCAAGAATTGTCACTATTTTAATTCACATAGTTGCATACTTAGAAAAAGACAACATTCTATCTTCCAAAAGGAAAAGTAAAGTTAGGTAAAGAGGCTATTAAGTGCTACAGAAAGTTATAAAAATAAATAACATTTTTAGAAAGCAAGCTTTAGGCAGAGGAATAGTAAGACATGCCCACAGGTTACCTGCAGGAATCCTGGACTTTCAACACTTGAGACCTGAAATCAAATTCTCTATTATCTTAATTCCCTCTGGTAGCAAGTGCATTCACCAGTCATTGTGCATACACTCTATGCTAACAGGATGCTTAAAAGTAAGACTTGAGTATGCCCCATTAATCACCTGCTTTAAAAAGAAGCAATCTTCACATCCATCCTGGTGGCAGAAGAGCACTTTAGCCTGTTCCCCCTTTTTCTCAGTATTCCAAGAACACCACTGGTTTAGTAGTCTGAATACTCAATAAAGTTACAGCATGGATATATTCTCCTTGAGGATATATATTTGACACCCTCAGTCAACCAAAGCAGAGGAATAGCAAACACTGAGTAACCCCTTACTCCATTCTACAGTCTATCTGATCATACTACAACCTTAGACAGACATGTAGGCCAGTGCAGGAGTAAATGGCTTCTAAATCTCTACACCAGCCTGACATTCTTTTCCAGTTGTTCAGGATGTTGTGTGACGCAGTAGGTAAGGCGCTTGGAAGTTGAAGTCCATGCTTGCCTCTAAATGTAACCATTACTGTAAAGCATAACAGGTCCTCTCTCAAGAATGGTTACAGGACTGGGACCAAAATCAGTCTTGCACACAGCACTGTTTTTTTTTAAGGGTACTTTATGTGTGCATGTATAAGCATAAATCCATGTATGCTGTCCTGGTTTGGTCACGGTTTAACACTGGCCCGGCAATTAAACTGAGTCACATATGCACACACACGTATGTATAAGATTATTTAAGTATTAAAATAGTAGTTTGAAAATAGTAGCTGAATGGCCTAGCACTGAGGAATTTGCTTATCCATTTGAGCCAGACTGCCAGCTAATGCTTGGGGTCTTACAAACATTTTCTGCTTGGAAGCTCAAGAAAGGATCAGTATTTCTTTGATACAGAAATCATTGCTATTTACAAGAAGTCTATGACAAAAATCTTTGGAACACAATAGAGATCTTAGATTTGGACTTTAAAAACATGAGCCTATCAGAAGTATCACTTGAAGAACTCTTTTAATCTGCTTACAGTAATGTTAGAAGTGTTCCTGTGACACTTTGCCAGGCTTCCTTACAAAGTCTTTTCTACTTCTTCAGTATAATTTATATGTCTCCGTCAACATCTGCTTCTATGTTTTCATCCAATCTCACTATTATCTCCATGTTACATTTTCTCCAGTGGCTATTATTTCAGCTCTCTCCTCTACAGTGAATCTCAATTTCATTTCAGGTTTCTTCTCAATGAATAATGACTGGCTCTGTCTTCAAGGAGATATGAGAAATGTTTATTCTTTGTCTGTGTCTTTACTACTTCCTTCCTATTCCTATGAGTACTCACAACTTTGCATATTGCTTGCTCTCACAGAGTTAGTGGTCCTTGAAGACTTCAAATTTCTCTCATTTTTAAGCATCGGTATTCCACACATTTGCTTTTGAAAGCAATTTTTTTCCCTATTATTATTTTAATTCTTTCAAGAGATATGCAGCATCTCAAGTGTATCTCTATTAGTCCTGAGAAAAAGAGACATTTGGTGGAAAAAAGTGAGCGTAAACAGGAAGGACAGGGGGAGAAAAATAGTTATATGTCTGCACAGTGGGGATAGAAGCTACAACTCTATTAAAGTCTTAATAGAGGTGTTTCTATTAAAATACTCCTTTGAGTGAAATTTTGCACTAATCTATGTTACCTTAGACTTCCCCTGCCTCCTTTCTCTCATCCAACCAATGAACCCTGGGAAAAATTTTAACCTCCTGTAGTGTAGTCAGCAATCCATCCCATGACTGATTGGCCCATATCAGGACTGAAGCAGACCCTGGGGGTCAGTAGCATGTAGCAAGGGGAATGATGATACACTGAATCTGTGCTTGATAGGCAGACAAGAGAAAAAATTACAGACATGGTAACATAGACAACAGGCTTAGCTTCTATCACCTCTTCTTGTGAAGATTCCCAAACCAAAATATTGTTAGGAGTTCTTTTTCATGAATTAAATGTGAGATGGGGGGATAGATAAATTGTCAAAGTCTGAACAGCTCAACCTCCAACACTTTCTTCAACAGAAAAGCCTCAATGAGAAAATGAAGCAAACAGCCTTAGTTTTCTTAGCAAAAATCAAACTCACACTTCTTTTTTCCCCTCCTTCACCACAGTAACAGACATGCACACAAAGGGTGCTCATCAGTACCACCTATCCTGGTGTATAATAAAGGAGTGGAACATCTCCCTTATGAGGAAAGGCTGAGGGAGCCGGGGCTCTTCAGCTTGGAGAAGAAGAGAATGAGGGGTGACCTCATCAATGTTAATAATATATGTAAGGGATGAGCACCAGGAGGACAGAGTCAAACTTTTCTTAGGGGTGACTAACGATAGGACAAGGGGCAATGGTTATAAACTGGAACATAGGTGGTTCCATATAAATATTAGGAAGAATTTTTTTTACTGTGAGGGTGACAGAGCACTGGCACAGACAGCCCAGGGAGGCTGTGGAATCTCCTTCTCTGGAGATTTTCAAAACCCACCAGGACATGCTCCTACATGACCTCCTCTAGATGACCCTGCTCTGGAAGGGGATTAGGACTACATGATCATTTGAGGTCCCTTAAAAACCCTAACTTCCTATGGTTCTATGATATTCAAGTAGTTTAGACCCACAATGAAAAACAAAGGCCACTCAAGAACACACAACATTCATTTCCATTAGAGGACTTTTCACTGCAGGAATTACTTTGTTTTCATGAACAGACATGCTAAATCTACTATTACAAGGTCACATAATTTTTCCAAAGAACAAAGTTGCTGCTTAAGTTACTCACACCTATGTTTCTCTGATGGTTCACTTTCAATTTGCTTTTATCATTAAAGCTTGGTGTCAGCCTTAGCGCAGAAATAAATGACTTAATGGATGAGAGCTGAATGTTATTAAAACACGAAAGTATTCAGCTGTGGCAAAGAGGAATTCTTTAATTTACATGCACACTTCAGATCATGACAGTGCCACTTTTTCAGGCTTAGCTTGGTATCTGTCACTGGTGCAGACACAGTCTGACCAATAAAACACGTGAGCAAATGTTTGTGCACTTCTGCTTATTCATATGGGCACTTTATAACCAAAGAAAGAAACAAGCAGTAAAAGCAGCAAATTATAAAGCTTGTTTTCTTTGTAAACCATAAAAGTTCTATGGTCAAAAACAGGAATTGCAATGCACTAAATGCTCTGCATTTGAGTAATGAATCACTTCAGTATTTCCAAAAATCAAAGGATGTTCTGCATGTCACAAATAGAAAGCAACATAAACAACAAACAAGTCAGGAAACCAGAATGACAAGACAGGTGACCTCTATTAAAGCCAAACAAAAGTATTTACTAAAATCCTATATTATTAGCAAACTCTTGACAACTTCACTAATTTGAAAAATGCAAAAATTACACCTGTGAAACATGTGAGTAAAGCTTGTTTCTATAAATCTAAAACAGTTCTATGAATGTATATTTTCAACTATTTAACATAGAAAGAAATCATTAAACACATTAAACACTCTGGTTTTTATCAGGCTTTACATTTAGTTGCCTTACAACAGGCACTTAGCTATGAGGTACTGGCAAGTCCCAGTAAATTAGGATGCCCAAATTCCTTTCTTCAGAATTACATATCTGCAAACAAGAATGACTTAAATCCTTTATAATTTCTCAGAAATTACAACCCAATCTTCATCTTAATATATGCTTATCTTGTAGATGTTCATCATTTTAATAAATCACAATTTCTAGGCAATAATCTCAACTGAAAACAGTACAAGACACTCCATTTTTATATATTCATAACATGTAACCATTTCCTCACTGTTTATTGAATTAAGTATAACAAAGGAGCATGAGAAGAATCCTATGTATACTTAATTTTCAGGGTATTAAATTAAGGAGCTGTATTTTTGTCTACTGATCCCGTGATCAGAAGTTCTCAATACCCAGCATAATTTCAAATTAAGCATTTAAAACACTAGCACTATTAAGTGTATAGTAAGAAAAGTGATGCATCTTTTCCTGGAATGCTTTGGTCACAACTGGTGCTGCCACTCATTCTCCTGATTCATGCAAGCTGTGCCAATTAACACTAAATGGAATTTAGTGAAAAAAAGTGATAGGCACTTTAGGCAGAAGCAATAGCATTCAAAAAATCTACCAGGATTTTCTAAAATATATAAATAAGGTTTATGATTTTGTACTGAATGAAGAGACCTAGCAAAGATAACCAAATAGTAGTTTAAAAATTAAATTAAACATAATTAAACAAATTAAAATTAAACATACTACTTAAACAATGAATTTTTCTCTTAAAAGCTTCTAAATGAAAAGGATTCTTTACATTTTAAGTAGCACCTTAAGGGACAACAGCTGGCTTCGTAATTTAACTGTGTATGACACATATGACACTCTTACAATACACAAGTGTGTATATAGAGATTAAAAAAACCAAAAAAAGTTATTCTTTCAACAGACTTGCATACCCAGATCTCCCACTGTTCCCAAAGGCTCAATCCCTTTTTTAAGCCAGCTGCAGGTTTTGCAAATCTCCAGCTTTTGGCAGAGGTTCATTTTCTACACCAAGGAAGCTAAGGAGGAAAAAAAAAAAGAAAAAAAAGAAAAAAAAGAAATGGGAATTTTGAGATCTCCAAGGAAAAGCAGAGAGATGTCTGTGCCATGGGGAGCTGAACACTTGGGATACAGAGGGTCTCAGAGACACTGGTTTATAAATCAGTTAGGCACAGGGCCAAGTGCTGCTGCAGAGTTGTTCCCCTAAGATGACTGTGGATCTGGCACCACCCTTAGTTTCATCCTTCATTTGCAATAGAAAATTATGTGATAGTTGAGAATGTAAGTGCAAGGTAGAGTGTGATGGGTGACTAGACGGCTGAGCGGGAGATTCCCAAGTGGATTTCCTTATTTCCTTGCATCTGCATCTATAAACTGACCACCAATGAATCAAAGACAGAGGACACAAAATGCCCCATAAAGAGCCTGTACTAGTAATGCTAATGGTTAACCGAACATGCTGTTTTGTAGCATCCTAAATTTCAAATAAAATCACATATTATGTTGAAATGTCTTTCCAAAATCGGCATGCACAAAAAGACAATTTGTATTTCTTTGCCTTCTCCAGCTTAAGTTATTTTTCATTGCTGTTTCTTCCTACAGTTAAGTCTGAAAGTTATGGCGCTTTGCCAAAGTGCATATTACATCTAAATCCATTTAGATACATATTCTATCTAAATAGAGCACCTGAGGTATTTTGAGGTAGTTTCTTTACACAGAATATTCCTATTTGGAATCCATATGTGCTTGTGCAAACATGCTTAGAAGAAAACAGAAAAGATGTGGGGCAAAACAAAGACTTTATATGTGGGAACAAATGTGGATCTAATACATCACTCAGGAAAAAACATATTATTTGGTTTTTGGCATAGGCTTTTTTACTCATCTATAAAATAAATTTTCAAAAATAGTGTTAAAAACCATCTAAATATATGGATAAGGCCAGGTAATGGTAAAGAGAAGGACGTCTGATTATAGAATTATATATTGTCTTTTAAGTATTTTTTTTTATATCACAGAATACGCAATAGTGTTTACTATGAACAGCTGTCAGCCCCTGAGAGTTTGCATCACTGTAAAAAACTTCACTTCTATTTGTTATTATTAAACTGAGTCACAGCAAAATTAAAATTACAGAAAAAGACAGGTTTAAGGATGCAACAGGTAAACATCTGCTGGACTCACAGAATCATGGAATGTCAGGAGTTGGAAGAGACCTCTGAAGATGATTGAGTGTAACCCCCCCAGCCAGATCAGGACCAAAACTAGGGCAGGTCACTCGGAAATACATCCAGATGGGTCTTGAAAGTCTCCAGAAAACGAGAGTCCACAACCCCTCCGGGGAGCCTGTTGCAGGGTTCTGTAACCTTTACAGTAGAGAAATTCTTCCTTTTTACATGTAAAAAAACCTGACTGTTATACAAGCTAGGAACCACCATGACACGTACCCACATTACATGTCTAACCTGAATAGTTTCATCTCAGATCCAAGCCTTCACAGTGTCACCTATCCAGGACTATATTATCAATGTCCAACATAGCTAAAGTGCTAGAACACATTATATTTTTACACTGCACTCTGTCAAACCAAGTACTGGGAAGAAAAAGAAAAAAGAAAAAAATAAAGTATATTTGACAGTAATGGAATTTTTGAATAGTCAAATCAGGGGGAACAAAAAGAGCACTGATGAGAAGTTGAATGACTCAGATGAGGAAAAAGTTAGTTGACTGCGTTCCGCCAGAACTTCATTTTGGTTCAAAACCCTACGATCTGGAAAGGAACAAATTTGCATTTACTTTTTAATGCATTAGTAGCAGCTTAATTTTGAAGGCTTCTTGTTAAGTAACCTAGTTAAAAATTAATTGGTGTTTGATTGATATCAAAACAGTTTTGACTTAGCTTTCTAGCTTTATTTCTAATAAAACTGTATTATTTGCAAAGTCATGTATTTGTCTTTAATTATTGTCACAATAGTAGAGTAATTTTGCTGCCTTTTCTACTGAATAATTTGATTACTACAGAAATGAGTTTTGCTTCAGCTTGCTATTGATTTGTGTGTACATGCATTAAGATTTTATGGTCCGTCATTATAAGCTAAAATATGAGATCATAATATCAAGGACACTGAAATGTGGCATTGCTTTTGGAGTAATTCTGAAGGAAGCTTTTGAATTACTCTGCTAGTAACCTAATGACTAGGTAAATGATTTCAGATTGCTTTCCTCACAGCCTATATTTGCACTTTCATATCCTAATAATATTATTTACCACTACAGAAGATATTATGTTGCATAAGGGAAGGAGTAATGATTTATTAGAGCCCCATCATAATTGCTAAATATAATTTTTGGGATGTAATTATTTTTCACATTGTGCATGATGTAGGCAATTTGGAACTTGTTTTTTTCCCTTTTTAATTGTTTGTCAATTTAGAGATGAATTTAGGAATTTAGGAAACACAAACTACCATATAAAAATGGTAAATTTTGAAAAATAAAGGATAAGCAAAATATTGCAAAACCTAAATTTTTCTACATAATCTCTTATTTGATTCCACATGCATATTTAATACAAGTGCATGCTTTAACAATTTAATTTTATATTACTGTTACTGCATAACTCTCTCCTCATTCATGTCATTAGGCAGTTTAAGGGGGAAAAAATCAGTATGCTTTTAAACTGATAAATCTACTTAAAGTCCTAAATTTAATTTAAACCTTGAATTGGCAAGAAAACTCACTGACTGAAGGCACTTTATTTTACTAGTAAAGTCAAGTCTTCTATTCATTTACTTTTTCCAATACTAGGGATGCAGAGGTAAAAGGAAGGATTATCTATTATCCTTATGCATTTTATCACAAAGAGACCAACCTCCATCCACAATGGGTACAGACACTAAAATCCAATTTGCCCTAATGTAACCTCACGCTTAAAAAGGCTGCTTATAGCATCGTAGTTGTATGCGAAAATGATATGAAAAATCAAGAATCTCTGCAATTCATGTAATAATTTACCACACATACTGTTGTCACAACCTGAAACTGACTGAAAATTGCCTTGGAAATTATGGCTAATGGATTATAATAGCCTTTGCCACGAATTATTTAGAGTAGTTTTAGTTAAGCATTATGTAGCTTAATACAAACCCTATACTGCGTTAAAATGTTTATTATTAGCTATTTCATCAAACTGCTCAGAAATCTCTATTAATCTTAAGAGATCCAAATAAATGTAGCTCTTTAGAAATCTGAGAATGTCTCTTTCAATGTAGGTGTGCTGGATTTGGCTGTGGTAGAGTTAATTTTCTTCACAGTAGCTGGTAAGGGGCTATGTTTTGGATTTGTGCTGGAAACAATGCTGATAACACAAGGATGTTTTTGTTACTGCTGAGCGGTGCTTTACAGCAGTGTTAGGGCCTTTTCTGCTTCTCACTCTGTGCCACCAGTGAGGGGGCTGCAGGTGCACAAAAAGCTGGAAGGGGACACAGCAGGGAGAGTTGACCCCAGCTGATGACAAGGGTATCCCATGCTGTATGACATATCCCATGCTGTATGGCAGCATGCTCAGCAATAACACTACAGGGGAAGCTGATAGCGGGGCTGCTGCTCGTGGACTGGCTGGGCATTGGTCAGCTGGTGGTGAGCAATCTTTTTCATTTGCATCAATTGTCTTTCTCGGGCTTTATTTCTCTCTTTGTTATTTTCCTGTTGCTACTTCAATTATTCAACGGTTTTTATCTCGACCCCACTTTTACCCTGGAGCAGCTGTGTGGTGCTTAGTTTCTGGCTGGAGCTGAACAACACTAGATATGGTAGAGCACCATATGGTAAGCCCAAGAAACTAGACCTTATTACTTAAAGCACATAGGTACTTGACAGAGAAGCAGAGTAAATGTGGGTCAAAGAAATTTCCACGTGAAGCCAAATAAATTCTAGAATTTTCTACTTCTTCACAGAAACTTTAGAAAAATAAAAGTTTCAAAATAGGTATTGCAAATATACTGATGTGAAAATTCAGGGTGAAGCTAGAGACAGAAAAAGAAACTCCAATATTACTTTATACAATTTCCTGTGTTCTCTTTGGGTAAAACACAAGTAGAATTATTAATGCTAAAATCAGGAAAAAAAACTTCAGACTGCATGCTGGTTAAATTGCCACCAATATGCAAGCAAACATCTACAGCTACCCAATTTTTTTGTCTGTGTTTGTCTTAAGAATTTTAACAGTATTGAGCAGATGCTGTCATTATGTGAGATTCTGTTGATTGCTGCAGCTTTGTCACAGAAACCAGGATTTGCATACAAGTAATAGTATGCTGCTCCTTGAAAGAAACAGCACTCACAAGTGGACTTGTTAATACCAAGAAATATGGAATGCCTGCTGTGTAAACATATTTAAGAGCATTGCATTGTACAATATTCTGGTCTTAATATTCCAGTTTTAATATTCGTGAAGAATATTAAAGAAGCATTTTTAGCAAAATTTTTCCTTTGACTACAGAGATACTTGATGATACCACCATTTTATTAATGCACTTATATCAACTAAGAAACACTCACTGACTTAAAATTATCTTTGTCTAGATTGTTTGCCAGCCTGTTTACATGCAAAATCATGCTAAAAAATGCATGCAAAGACATGCAAAATCAAGCTACAGATTCCATGACCAGACATTTTTCTCATTATAACTCCTCATTTGGTGTGGCAGGTAAAAACACAGTGACAAACTTTGGGAAATGTCTTCTAGTTCTGTTAAGATAATGTTCATGCATTTTCATTCTTTCACCAGAGACAAAAAACCTTGGCTAACTAGAGGCACGGAGAGATAGGAGATAGGGAAGAGGTAAAAGAAAAAAAAGGAAAAAAAAGAGAAATTGCTCTACACGACACGAGCACGAATTGCTCTACAGACAGAAGAATTCTGTACTCCAACTTGTGGAATAAATCAGAAACCATTCTAACTGCCATCCATTCTAAACTTAATTATGTTTTGTACAATTTGCAGATATCAATTTGACCATGGTTTCAAAACCTTCACTGCAACTTTACGACTAGTCATCTGCTACATGTAAAATGCTCTAAGATTAAAACAAATAGCATGTTACATTTAAAATAAGAACATCTGCTGGAGGTACCTCACAGAACAACAGATGTTGCAATATGAAATAACTATCAATCTTTTGCTTATCTAATGTTACTGGCAAGACTTTCAAAAATGTAGCTGGACAAGGAGAGACACCCGTATCCCAATGTTATTCATGAGAGAATTCTGGGTGGTTTCAACTTCAGCTAATAATCTTGAAATCTCTGGACATCTTACAAAACTCTACCTTTACAAACCCATTTAGATGCATCACAGCATTCTGTCTAGCAGTGAAGTATTGACACTTTACTTGCCATTGTGTAGCTGTAGGATATTATGTATCCCAGTATCCAACAGCACATATACTGGCAATGGAAAATCTCAGTTGCTGAAATGTGAATACAACATTTTCAAGAATACACCAGCACTGCCATTCTTTCTAAATTTACATTTAAAAGATAGGATACATAAATGAAAGAAAGATGTCTATGAATGACCCGAGTGCTTTCAAAATGCTACATAATACTCTTGCTTGAAAACTACCATATCATGGACTGCAAAACTACCTGTTATTTGTGAGGAGGAAAAACGGGTATCAATTTTAATTAGTTTTTCCAGGAAAATCTGAAAAAGTTCTAGGTGACAGATATTCTAGTACTGAATCTTGGCGAAAACTACCACTGACTGCTTAACCAGAGGGAAGCCATGGTATTTTGCTTCAATAATCAGGCTGATAAATATTTTTCAGTTGTCTATTCAAAATACAAGACTCTTACAGGAGTTATATCACAATTCTAAACACCAAGGATGTAAAAGGAAACAAAGTTGTTTGGGTTTTTTAATAAACAAACAAATAAACAAACAAAACCTGAACTGGAAACAGCTGAACACAGAAAACACTAAGGAACACAAGAAAGAATCTGGCAATTCTTTTTTAACTGTGGTTTTTGTTTTGAGTTTTTTTGAGACTTAAGAGATTACAGCTTTTGCTAATAGAAATACTTCAGATGCTTGAGCACATTATTCTACACAGTATTGCAAATTATGCCAATCTGTATACTTAGCAAATTGCTGGCCTATATATACAATCTACAAGCAGAAGCAAGTATGAAGTATCCTGGCTATTTAAGAATCTTACTACTTTAATATTTAATACTGTGAACTACCTATGCTACTCTGTACTTTTTCAGCTTTTGCATCAGACTATTTTTCACTTTTTTCTTTATTTCTTAAAATTACTTCACAAAGTGACCATATTATTCACTTTGTCTTATTTTGCAAGCATACAAACATGCAAAATAGATCCAAGTATGGTAACAGCATGAATCAAATAGTTTTCACAGAAGTAAAGTAGCACATAACCTAAGGAAACTAATGGAAATCAAATCTTTTGATGATTCAGATATTTGTCATATGCAAGAGAATCTTATGTCCACATACATGCACACACAATTATAGTTCCATCATAGGCTTCAGATACCTGAAATCTGTTACCTTGATGTAGTCTGATTATATTGCGAAACCTGATATTCTCTTACCTAGAACAGAAAAAAGAAATAGTTTTAGGTTAATTCATAGCATTCTTGAAACCATTCATATTTTTGCAAATTAAAGAAGAACGAACTATATATACAAGTTAGGTATATTATTTAGTTGTAAAATGGTCTTTCATATTAATACAGTCCAAAAGATTTGACAGCATGTTCTAAAGCAGTCTTATAATTTCCATCCCTTAGATGACTCAAAACTGCATCTTTTCAGTCAAGTAAAGTTAAAAGCCCTATCTTGCAACAAAAATCCAAGATTCATGTTTTGTATGTTTTGGTATAATTCAAGTTCTTATCTTCCAAATTTTGTCTAATGTGCATGGAACACCACTTGTGCAAATGGACCTGCCTATACAATTTTTCTTGGAAAGTATAAATTCAAGGGTAGTTTTTATATTCCTCACACCAAACAGATTTTTTGTGTAATGATACTACACCAATGACTTGGTGTAATTTTGTCTTCCACTTTCTTTTCTAATAACCAGCCAGCAATGACAAATATACCATGAGATTTTTCTTCAGAGGTAGAAAGCATTTTGTAACTCAAAAGAATGTTAGCTCAAAGAATGTCTGAAGAAGTAGTGGCACCTTCCATTCATACAGTGTATGAACTAGAAAATATATGTATTTACCAACAAACTGACCTTTAAAGTATTCGCTTTCTTTTATGCAAATTAATTTTAACAATGTCAGCAACAGAGCAACTGCAAGTTACTTCAGCTGCTTGAACTATGGAATATATGGATTCTTAGGATAACTGAAACTTTGTCCCTACAAGTTGTCCATCTTTTGTGTGGATTACTGGGGCCTCAGGCAAGACTACAAAATAATTCACTTCTCACCAGAGGTCACCTTATGAGAAAAATAAAACTATGTATACTTTAATTTAGAGCTGTAGGCATAAACTATCAGGGCTCACTGTGCTAGAATATACACTTTAAGGTGAGGGAGATTGGTTACCAGAAACAGATTACAAAATATCACCACATTTATGTTTTTTTCAAAAATTTGCATGAAATGCTACCAAACTTTGAACTCAGTTTGACTTCTCACAGTAATTAATACATAAACAGACAGCTAAGTTATGTCTTCAGGACACAAATATTTAGATGATTTGAACACTACCAGATCTTCAAGAACCAAATGCTTATAGATAACTTGAAACCTACCACCACAACCTCTCCTCTCTCAGGTCAACAGAATTTGTTAGGAAAGCTACTTCAATTCTTTTGTTTTCATTCACATTGTCCTTGCCCTTCCATTTAAACTAACTTCACTGATGCTATGAAATCCTGTCCACCACTGCCTTGCTGCTGGTAGTTTTCAGTTCTGTTTACATCTCTTCTTTCTTATTATGTAGCTTCTCTGCCCACTTAAAGATACACAGAATGTCTTAACAAGCCATCATTTCTCACAGAAGGAATCTAAACTAATATTGACCAACTGCTTAGTCTGAAGGCTTTTAATACTTTTCTGTCCAACAGCATGATAGAAGTTTCCTTAACTATCCTGAGAAACTATTACTATTTCTTATTCAAACATGCTCTGTCACGGTTTAAGAGCACATAATAAAGTGTGGAGACTAAATGAACTCTGATACAAAAGTACCTTCATAACAGATATACATGCAATTTTACAAATTACATAACATCATATCCCACAGGAGAGACAGCAGTCCGGAAGGGATGTGGGTCAAAATAGAAGCTCTGGCAACACTTTGTGCAGCCCAGGGTAGGACCACAAGGTCCCCTGGCTGCCTCCTCCAGTGTCTCTCTTCTTGACAATTTGAGTTCTCCCTCATGTACCCCAGGAGTCTCTCATCTAACTCTCAAATCTCTCCCTAATGGGTTTCCAAGAGCATCCCCGTGAGTATCTACTTCACATGACTTACTAGAAGTCTCTCCTGCCACTAATGGCTGCTACTTGTCCTTCAGCATGTCTAAGCAGGTGCAGTATGGACACTCTGACTGGATGAAGCTTTGGCAGGTGATGAGGTGTTTACCTCTGTTACAGAGCCAGACGGGACTAGCACAAGGCAGTGCACTACTTTCTCCAGCACGAGTCACCAGCACAAGTCCCCTGCCACCCTCTCTATCATTAACATTCAATATTTCATACCTTCCCTGTATGAAACAAGTATTTTAAGGACTGTTTGAATGTATATCCTTTTTAAACTCTACTTTTGACATCATTACAATCTTAAATATTACATTTATTAAATTCCATCCTTTTCCCTAGGGCCAGATAACAGAAATTAACAATGTACAATGCACATAAACACTCAGATTACAGGGGTTATCATCACAGTTTGAACTTTTAGTCATTACCAACTCCACACCAGGGTCCTGCAGGTCAGGTTGGGTATTGTTCCTGACATGACCAGCCCAGCTCCTGTTGGCAATTTGCCCACCTGACAAATTAACACAGATTTTTGTTGCATTGGATGTGCTGCCCAGATGGGTTTAACACATTCCCATCTATGTTCTTCAATACCACATATCCTTCCCCACACAGCACTGTTCATAATCCAGTTCCATTTTGTTGCCACTTTGCACTGCAGCTTGAGCATGTCCAGCATCATCCCCGACTCTGACATCCTCACCACAATATCAGCCTCATGACTGCTCCTTTTATCTTTTGTGCTACTTACACACCCTTCTCAAATTACACTCTCCTGGTATGGGGCTGGGCTTCTGGGAGGGCTGTTGCTGGTGAAGACACCTCAGTCAGCTTTACCACTTTGTCCCACTCCCTCGCTCATGGCCCCTCCAGGGGATCCACCTGCCCTCCTCCTCTTGTTTTTCTTCTCACCCCCTAGAAAAAGAAACAAGTCCCCACCATCCTGGGAGGAGGAAACATCAGAAGTCCCAGAGCCTTTATGCCCAGATGGGAGCAATTCCATTGCTTCCCAGGTTTTCCAGTTTTTACACTTTTTGTAACACAACTCAAGCTGCAGAGGCACAACCCCACATTGAGGCCTATTATCTGGGGATAAGAGGATTCTTCTTCCTCCTCCTCTTTATTTTTGTGCCCCAAAACTTTGCTAAGTCTTGTCCAGACACTAACCACTCAGTCTTCGGGGCTCACCCCAGTGTTCAGGGCTATGAAGGCCCCCACCTCACCAACAGGATCGGGCTTACCCTGGGGATGACCAGGCCCTGGGGCAACAGCTTCCACAGGCACAGCCCCATTGTACCCCCAACCCTGGGACCTACAGCCTGCCCTCCCCCATGCTGCTACGTGGCTGAGGCACAGGGTGGCTTGGCCTCTTCACACCCCATTGCCCTGTGGCCCTGTCCACCAACCCTGGGCCAGGAAAAGCCTCCGATAGCAACAAGTCATTGCTCCAAGTCAACGCAACAAATAAGAGTTTCTATTTAGGAAACCACCAATTCATCAGGAAGAAAAGAGGATCCACTGCTCTCCTTGTTGTTGTACTTGAACACTGCCACTGGATTTCAAAGTGAAGGATTCAGTGAGGTAGCAATGCTGGGTTCAGACCAGCAGGGAGGCTGGGCAAGGGCACCCAGGCTGTTGGCCACCCCACTGCCCAGAATCTCTAACATAGCCATCAAGCATAGGTTGCCATTTCTTTCAACACCAGCAAATATGTATCAACTTATTTCTTTCTTCCCTCAAAAGATGCATTTTCTTCACACATTATTTATGTGAGCACACACTGACCCAAAACTGTTTGGTGACATTCCCCACTCTAAACGTTAATCACTTAAAAACTGTTTTGGTTTGGTTTGGTTTGGTTTTTAACTGGATCATGTAGACAGATCTGGGTTAGTTTCTAGTAATAGCAAAGCTTGAAATGGCACAAGAGAGAGTATGATAACTCTCAGTGGGGAAAGAAAACCAGCTTCGCTGGCAGAGGAACCCAACCTTTTCGTTAACCTAATTCTCTTTATTCATTAGGCAATCTAAATGATTTTGTCAGTAAATGGATGTGGGAGAGGAAAGTTAAATTCTCTCCTGTTATTTAAGCCTGTGGAACAGAACTTTCTTTAAAACCACTTCTTTCCCTGTTCCCTCTGTTGAATTCATAAATTTTTTTAATCACTACTGAAGGACTACTTGTTAGGAACATTTTTTTTTCTAAAGCTACTTTTTTATATTTTTCTTGATAATTGTGATTAAGAGGTCAGGGATAAGTGATGGTCCGGGGTGGCAGGAGGGGGAGAACAGGTAACTTTCACAACTGTTTCTGGTGTTTTTTCTATTATTTTATTCCAGACAAAGGCTGTTTGACTTCATCCACATAACTTTCAGTAAGAACTTTACTACACTGGAAGAGTTGTAGAATATTCTGACAAGAACATCAATTGTTAGGGTTTTTTTAAAACAATTAAGTATTTAGATTTTAAAATGTCAATGGATTTTATTTAGAGGTTGCTAAATACTATGAAAAGAGATAAAATAGTACAATAATCTGAAAACATTTCAAGATTTAAAAAATTCTAAAATATTTATTTTTCTCTCATACTATCATAGAGTGGTTTAGATTGTAAGTGGCCTTAAAGATAATCTTGTTCCAAAACCCATGAATGGGCAGGAACACTTCGTACTAGATCAGGCTGTTCAAAGCCCAATCCACCCGGGCCTTGAATAATTCCAGGGAGAAGGCATGATGGTGAGCCTCTAGATGCTGCTGTCAGTGACACCTCCTTACAGGGAACATCAAAGGGAATTTTCATGCTGGATTCATACCAGGGCAAGCAGCACAGGTTCTGAGAAAGGATGCTTTCATTACTCAAAAGTACTGATAACCTAAAGTGCTGTCACAACTCTAAACATCCTCCCTATTCAAACAGTGGTCATAGCATTTTTATAAGATGTAAAATACAGAAGCTCCAGAAAAATATTCTTTCTACCCTTCCTTTTGTACTCCTCCTATTAAATTGCAGAATCAAAAATCTTAGGTTTTACATGTATTATTCAATTCTAATTAATGACTATCACAACTGCAGTCATCTGCACTGTCACGTCACGTGAGAGAAATTTTTAAATGGTGTTTACAAAAGAGAAAGAGATTCTAAGAGTCTATGTGGGGATATATTACATAGAACTGAAATACAAAAACATCTGCAGCTTTTAGTAGCCAGGACACATTGTATAGCAAGAAAAAATAATTAAAGCATAGGATAGAGTATTATACCCTATATTTTCACCTGAGAAACTGAGCAGCAGATGTTGGTGAGCAGCAAGTAATTTAGACAAAATAATTAGTAAGGAAAGTGTTTTAGTGTGGGATACTAAAATGACAGTGACGTGCTCTTATTTGATACAGTCAAAGGGAGCAAAGAAAACTAAACCGAGGAAGAATTCTGTCTAATGTAGACTGAATAGGAAGGAAAGGGAAACATTAGAGATTTCTATAAAGATTTAGAGTTCAAGTCTTTACAATTTAGAGGGATCAGAGCTTTACAACTGAGATGTAAATTGAAAGTTAAAGGTTTTATGACCATATAGGAAAAAGATGAGATCAGTAAATATCTGACCAGTTAGCAATCAACATCAGTGCTTAGGGCATGGCACAGTATAAACTAGTAGTCATGAATAAACAAATATATTGTTCTTAAACCCATTTGGGAAAATCCTTTATAAAATACTCCACAGTAGCAAAACTAAACATCAGTTTAGTTGTTATCACCACTGATGAAGCAAACTACTACAATAAATCACAATCTACTCTAAATTACCTCCTCTTCACACAGATGCTTGAAGATCTTAAACCACATCATTTTAGATATAGAATGTTAGCAATCTCCTCCTTGATTTCTTACCATAGATTAGTACTTTGAGTTCTACCCCAGAAGACAAAAATAAATATTTACACCTTTACAACAGTTGTGCAGACTGCATAGATACCAGATTTGATCACAGTCCCTGGACTAATCAGGTCTGCTTTTATCATATGAATCCTCCTTGAGCTTGACTTTGGGTTGACTTTGAAATTTATGAGCTGAAAAGCAGCTAAATTAAGCAGAACAAAACAAGCAAATGACAGCTAAAGAAGCATTAGACCCAAGTCTATCCATTCAATTAATTTACAGCTATACCCACTCTTCTGTTTAAGTGCTTTGTTAAACTTTGACTGAAGAACCATACGACTGAATAAATGCTATGCAAAATAATGAGCTAAATGTCTGAAATAAAGACAAAATAGATAATTCTGCAAATGACACAGTCAAAAATAAAATCCCACTCAAACTCCTACCATTTAAGTTTTCTTTTCAATGTCTGCATTTGCCCTTTACTGGCAATTTTCAGCTTTGCTATTTTATAAAAAAAAATAAATCAAAGTAAGAATTATAAAGAGGCAGTAAACTACAGAAGAACTGAAATATGGAGTAAATGTATAAATTATAAAGGTCTTCAAGAGAAAAAGGCATTTGAACTGTGGGATATCGACAATTCTTCTGTCTCATTATTGTATCTGATAGAATTCATCAACCCAAATAACACATGAACTCAATTTTAATATATGAAATCAGTTCCAAACAGTATGTCTTTTCAATCTTTCAATTCACTTTTCCATTTTAAATATCATCTGAGATGTATTCTGATGAAAGAAGAACACCAAAGATCGGTATAAAGACTAAAGACTTTTTTTTTTCCATACTTTTCTAAAAATTATGGTGAATATATGTCATCAGTAGAGATAATAGCTACTGTAGCCACACAGTTCTAACAGAGAATCCACATTGAGAACCCACTTCTAACTTCACAAAGCTAGCTAAGAAAAAAGCTATGAAAAGAGTAAGATGAAATGTGTTCACAAAGTTTGAAGAAAATCATTGAAAGGCCTTTGGGAGTATGTTTATTTAGAAGAGTGTTGAGCAGTCTTGAGTCCTATAGAGACAAAGATACTTTGCTTTTACTTTATCAGAAAGATAGACTACAGTGCCTACACAGGATACACTTCAAATTTCCATAGTGCAGGAGGAACATTCAGCCATACTTCTGCAGCTGTATTACTATTGACAGAGTGAACACACACCACGGATCTGTCTTGCAGCTTCTTATAGCGAATAAAAAAGCGAATAAAAAAGAAGTTTGTGTTGTCTTTGTGCATCTTAGAAAAAAACAAACAAACATTATAACATTCTACTTAAGTCCCCACAGAGCTCCCTGCTGTTGAGGACAGATTCTTCCAGTAATCAAGCTAACTTAGTAAAAAAAATATAGCTTATAACTTTGTGAAAAACATAGCTGCAGCATTTTAGCTGCACTGCTGCCTCTAGCACAACTTAGCCATCTTTGTTGTCTGCTGAGTTGCTATGACTGAGTACACTTCACTTAGAACACAAAAATTAAAGATCTTGAGCTAAAGAACTTCCAAGAAACCCATCCAGATGCAGATTTTTTCAGAGGCATGTTTGTAGCAGGCCTGGACAAATACTTAGGGTGACAATAAAATGTCTTTTGATACAAATACAATCCCACTCTCAATCTCCAAATCATAGAAGCACTAGAAAAATTCAGAGAAAACAATAAGGGAAATATTGGCAATATTACTCCCGAATTAGCTGACTACACATTCTGATAATTGCATATTTTAATGGGATCACCGTGCTCCCATCAGGACGCTGAGCACTTCATGGACATAATGTTGCACAGCACATCCAATAACAAAATCTTATTTTCCGCAATTTAAATTTAAGTAGTGACAGACGTAATTCTTCTTTTGAAAATTATTTTCTGACAAGTTTTGAAAGCTCAAATGCAGATGTACTTATCTGTCCTCTAAAGCCAAGATAAACAACAGCACAAGCTTTTTTACATGCATGGTTGATTTTCAAATCATGCCTTGAAACAAAATAATAATTACATATAACTAGAAACAGAAAAATGTCCTTAATTCACATTACTGACTGGAAAACCATTGCCAATGACTAAATCTGCAGAATAGCAAAATATATCTAAAAAAAAAAAAAAAAAGAAAGAAAAGCAACAAAAACGTTGATGTATGCATAGTGAAAAATGTTTTGCACTTACAGCTTGTGTTCAGCTAAATTTCCATTACTTACAAAAAAACACCATTCGCTTAATAATCAACTTACTATGCCACAGTCTTATAAGACATTTTAGTGGATATCAAAGCGATATATATTTTGCTTAAAGGCTATAAAGAAAAAAGAATAAATTCAGAGTATATTTAAAGCATATGACAAGTTGGTGGGGTTTTTTGTGTCATTTTTTTTAAATGCTGAGGTCATACCAAAATATCTAATATGTCCAACACTATTGGGATTTTTCTCCATCCAAATTTTACTCTTTTTCTGTTACCCAGATTTTGTGTCCTGACAGATAGGCTTCTAGTCTTGTCTCTCAAAGCAAGAAAGGTCAAATGCATAGTCTAAATTGTAATTTAAGGTAACAGCCTAATTTACAACTTTACAGTAATCAAACGTTTGGAGTGGGATTCCTGATATTTTCATGCTTAGATAGTAAGATGGGCATATCAGGGAATGACAGGTTAAGAAAGCTCTGATACATTGACTAACCAATCATATATTGCACTCTTGTGCCATGAGTATCTTTTGAAACGTAAATAGTGAACATTATTGTGTCTCACCTCAAAACTAAAAAATATTTACTTTGATAAATGGTAGCTAAAAAGTCTGAATATTATTTCACATTGCAGACCATACTTTGTTTACTGTAATTGCAAACAATTGAAAAAAAAAAAAACCAAACAAAAAAAGCAGAAAAATGTGTGTGCTAGATACAGACCTGGATTGACATGCTACATCAAGACAAAAACAAAACAAAAACACAGAAAAACTGTGGTGGGTTGACCTTAGTTGGATGACAGACACCCAACTGCTCTCATTCACCTTCCTCAACAGGACAGACAGAAGAAAATAAGAACGCTCATTTGTATTTTGGCCACTGGTAAGACAGACTTGACTTGAGGAAAATTAAGTTATTACCAGTTAAAATAGATTTAGACAGTGAGAAACAAACATACAAACTGAAACATGTTCACTTCTTCATTCCCAGTTGCTCTGCCTCCCCCCTGTACCTGAGCACCTGAGTGGAAGAAGAGTGAGAAATGGGGTCTGTCTTCATTCCATAACAACCCTTTCTGCCATTCCTTCCTGCTCACACTTTCCCTCTGCTCCAGTGTGGGGTCATTTGTGGGTGCAGTGTGGATACCTGATCCTTTACAGTCTCTCCAGAGGCCACAGGGGATCCCTGTTCGGACACCTGGAACACCTCCTCCTCTCTCAATGCTCACAATGCTGTTTCTCACACTTTCCTCCTTAACACCAGGCAGTGTTTTTCCCTGCCTCACCCCAAGGCCCTGGCATGGTGGCTTCAGAACCCATCTGTACCCTGTGGGGGGTTGGTTGGAGCCAGTTGGAACCATCCATGACCGGCACTGGGCAGCCCTGGCCATGCCCACAGCGGCCCCTGCAGCACCAGGGCACCTACATCTGGTCAGCACCCACAAATTAGCTCTGTAACCTGGACTGTCAAAACTGCAGAGATCCCTTGGAAAGCTGGGGAACAAAGTCTATTGTAATCTGTAAATGGGCAGATGTGTCCCATCTCAATTTCTCTGTCAGCCTCTGTGCCCAATTCAGGTACTCTAAGTTAGTGCTGTGACTGATACTCCATCATGGAAGAAAGCTGAAGTTTGCTATTTATAAAGCATTTTTCTTTAACTAGACCTCTTTAACTGAGTGAATTACAAAAGTATGTGTATGTGAAATTTCTATCAATAATATTAAGAAGACAAAGGAAGAAGTCATACTACAGGCGACACAAAAGTGTTTTGTTAGTGATACACAAAATAATTGATTAGGTTTCTCAGCTTCTATTGCTAGAAATTCTGATGCATTCCACTTGGATTACTAGTTAGCTTTCATTTCCTTTCAACTTTTGCCTCTGGATAAGCTCAACTATTCTCAAGAAGAAACACTGATCAAGTACATTTGTCATGCGAACAACTATAATAAGGTAATTCATCATAGTCTGTCAGAGCCTTATTCCAGAAAGACTGCTACATTTTTATCCTTACTTAAAAATCTGCTGTCACTCCTGCTGAAAATTTTGGTAGACACTTTGGACATGTTTAAAAGCCCTTCCAAACTGATAGTGGCAGATAATTAAGTTATCAGCTATCAGTCTTTTTTCACTCTCTGCAATGTTTATGACACCATGAACCTTTCTGACTGGTTTAATCTGACCTGTTCAGAGTGTGTGATCCCTTGTTCTTTCCCTTTTCCCTTCTTAATGCTAGCCAGTGGCCAATGTAATTCACTACAACAAATGAAGCTCTTCTGGAAAGTTTAATTGAGCAATTTTGTTTTCTTCTCAAGGTCTGAACTCAACCACATCCTGCAATCCATTCTTCTGCACTGCAGTGGTAAAAGAGTGACTTGAAAGCAAGGCAAGCTAGATTTTAGTTTTCCAAGCAGAAGAATAAACCAACAGTGGATCAGAGCTGTGTGTGGGTGAAGGTGGGAGTTGTGATTTAGGCTGTCAGTAATACTTAACTTTTTTGTATATTCTCCAATCAAAATTGAACAATTTCTTTTTGTAAGCTTGGCACTTCACCACCATGTTGGGTGCAAAATTTTACAGATTCTAACTGTATTTTTGCTTACAGTTCTCTTACATTATCCTGTGGATATTAATATTATTTTCTAAAATAAAAAATCTGCTTTTTTTTTTAACAAAAAGTAAAAGGCATGCAGTTTTAGCACTGGTGAACAATCTCACAAATGGAAATGCACTGAAGGAAAAAAATACTGGAAAAGAAGCAGGTCCTATTTTCATCTTCCCAAACAGTATTAAGAACAGCAAGGAGAAAATGAACTCAATCTCTCAGATCTATTGCCTTGCATACAAACACAACGGGGTATAGTTTTAATCCTTGCACCTCATTCATCAGCATCTTTTATCTGAGACTTTTCAATATAGCAATGCAAGCCTAATGGCAAAGTGATCTTAAAAAGCTAGAATCAATTTCTACTTCAGTCACAGCTGTCAAAAAGGCAGGGACAGAATTAGATCTGGTAAGCAAAATCAAAAGCAACAACAGTTAAACATTCTAGTAGATACATGCAATAGACTTCTAGCAACACCATGCAATCTATGTGTAACTGGTTTATTAACAGCATTTCAATAATGAAAGACAAAGCAGAATAACACAAGCAGAGAGGCTTCATCAAGTGCAAAAGATGGAGATCCAGCATCAGAAGATAAATGAGCACTATTCCTCATATCATGGAAAACAGTTCTAGGTGAAGGAAGGAGCATTCTTAATCACTTCTATTACTAAGTCTTCTGTAGGTCCTAGATGAAAGTGACATGTATTACAACTAAAAAGTCTAGGCATGCAAGAAGCTAAATCAGTCTGCAAAATATTCCACCTTCCAAGCTGTGTATTTGTCTCATAGGGAAGAGATAAAAACAAAAACAAAAACAAAAAAACCAAACAAACAAACAAACAAAACCACAAAAAACAAACAAACAAAAAACCCCACAAACAAACAAGAAACCACAAGCAATCAAAAAAACCTGCAAATCCAGAAATAGACTCATACACTCAAAGATTTTCTTGTGATAGGAATTCAAAACATTTGTAACTATTTCACATGGATTTACAGCTTCTCAAGTTTGGTCACTGAGAAGATTTGAGGAAAGGGACACATAAAGGTTAAAAAAAACATTATTTTTAATATCAATATTTAAGCAGTATCATGCTTAGGTCCTTGTTCCCAAGCTTTTTACATAAGTTACACATAGGGTTGCTTCTAATTGTGACTGAAGAGCTACAGAAGCATTTCTAGTTAAGATCCTAAAGCAACTGCACATTGAAGAATGCGGCTCATGTTGCTTATATTAATTCTAAATCAATGTCAAATATAAATTACTTCATCCAGCACTTTAAAAGTTTGAGGGATAAACTTTTTATTTCAGGGCATCAGCAGAACTTAGTCTTTTCAGCCACGTATTTTTCTCTGTTCAGTTTCATTACCCTAAAGCAGTGCTAAAGTGTAAGAACCAAGAGGCCTCTTGGTTAGAATTTATCTGGCTGTGGAGAACCCAGCAGAGACAGATCTGCATCAGCAGCCAGGTGTGATTAGGTGCTCTCCACAATCAACTTCATCATCACTCGCCTTTGCCCACACAGCAAATGTGAAAAAGAGAGCTGCTTATATCTGATGTGTATGTATTGTATGCATTACTTAAGAACAGTAGTGTGACTTAGAAGACTGAGAGGGGATCTAATTAATGTGTAGAAAAATATGAGGACTGAACATCTAGAAGGAAGGGAAAACCTCTTCTCACTTGGGCCCTGCATTAGGATGAGGGGTCAATTCAAGACAGCACACAAAATTCCACTTCAACATGAGGAAGAATTTCTTTTCTGTAAGGGTTACAGAGCCCTGGAACAGGTTCCCCAGAGAGGTTTTGGAATCTCCAGAGCAAGAATCCTCTGGATGAATTTCTGAGTGATCTGCCCTAGTTTTGGTCCTAATCTGGCAGATCAGTTGGACTCAATGATCTCCAGAGGTACCTTTCAACCCTGTGATATTCTATGATTCTGTGACTGTCCAACTCTCGTGCTAACTTTTCTCCCACCACTGTCCATATTCTCCTGCCACAAACTCCACACCTGGACCACTGCTTGCCCATCCTGTGATTCCAGGCTTTAAGCAAACAGATCTGACAGACAAGCAGATGTTCTAGAAAACCTGGCTGTAAATTTCAGACTCTGGTTTTCAGGTCTCCCCAATCCCATGACAAAATGCACTCTCATACTTCTCTCCATGGGGCCACTCACTAGGTCAGGAAAAAGTTCAGAGGTTCAAATGAAAGCATCCACTGAGTCAGTGTAAATGGCCTTAGCCCAGTATTTTCCTTTAAAAAGGGCAGTGCATCTCATTTGCATTTCAGAGATTTTCTGGTTGCGTTTTAATCATCTAGCTCCCCTTTCCAGTCACAAATACCGTGTGCCACAGGCAGTGCTAAAAAACAGAATCAGTAATTTCAGGGAAAGATTTCAAAAGACTCTAAGAAGAGCTGAGTGATCATTTTCCACCTGAAGACAATATCTTATTCTAATTTATTCATATCCTGAATAGAAAATCTGGCTTCTACTATGTTGTAACTATTTAGTATTAGGAAAACCTTATTACTCAGATGGCTGTTATGAAAATTTGCCATGACTCAAATGAAGGAAAAGCTGCTGGAGTACATACAACGAGTCAGGACTGAGAAGAATCCCAATTTATGTTTTCAAATAACATTAACTTTTGGTGTAAAAGCCATATCAACATTACAGCAGAGCCAAGCATACTTCTTATTGCCAAAGGGATCTGGGGACCATGACAACAAATTTCAGGACACTGGATTTTAAATGGGAGGCACTCTTATCTCCAAACAATCATTCTATCCAGGGAGTTATAAAGACAGCCTAAACAATGTGAGGCCATAAAATGTTTGACCTCTTTCTTACAAACCAATAAATCAGGGTGCCAAAGAAGCACAACACTATCAAACTGATAAAACTATGAGACTGATGAGAAGGACTCCTAATACAACTGGGAAACATTTAATTTCATACTTCCAGGGGGAATTTTCAATACTACATAGATTGAATTCCTATTCAACATTTCTTTGTGTGTGGCCATCATTAGTTTTAATTATTTCTGACATTTTGTCTATCATACTGGGTCCTTGGAGAAAAGTAATGAGTCTCCTCATGTAAAAGGTGAAAAGAACGAAGATGATATTAGGATGCCAGAAATTATTAAACCACATGATCTTACTAACTATAAATGCCATGAAGGATCCATTAAACCACTTGCAACTATCAGTGTGACTGCAGAAATCTCCTCATTAGCTATAAAAGCCAATGAGAAGCATCTTAATTCTAGGATTTCAATTTCATTAGTTGATTGTGTATGCTTGTTCCAGATTTAATATCAGCAATTGTCCATTGTCTGATAATAACAAGTATGTCAGTAGCAGTCAATTAATGAGGATTACTTACCTGAGGACCTGAGCCCAGTAATTTCCTAACTGTTTTTTTTCTGGTGGTTGGGAAAGTATTTTGTTAAAAGATATTTTTAACCTTTTCCTGAAGGTCATGTTTGTACTGTACTAACTTACTCAGCTTTTTGGAAAGCGTATACCAATCAGTTCAAATCAAAAGCTTTGGTAAGTACAAATTACACTCTCCCTCTTCCCAGCTTACTGTGATAAACACTGTGTGATATTCTCAAGAAAAATTAAGGAAAGAAGTCGAAAAGTTTGTATTTTCTTATCTTAATAGAATTTTACAAGAGCAGTGAATGCTTCAGAAACCAAGGAGAAAAGCTAATTGGCAGAAGATTGCATTTCCATATTCAGCAAAATAAGTACAGATATTTTATTATTATATTAAAAACTATAATTCAATGGGAAGAGGCACAAGACTGAAAAAATAATTTTAAATATATTTCCTCTGAAAAACTTTGTTTTATGAAATATTAACATGTCAATAAATTTCATAAAAAACACTGGTACCTTAATGTTTTCTCACTATTTCTATACATAATGCATTTATTAGGCAACGTTGTAGCTATATGCACCCACCTGTATATGTGAAGTAGTATAAAATATGCAAATATGAACTCAGATTTCTACTTCATTAACTAAATTCTCTACCTTTCATTGGCAATGTTCATACAATATCTCTTTTCTAAGGTATTAATAAAGGTACATAAACACATATCTAAATGTGTTTAGATGACTATCTTTGAGCCATGCTACTGATTTTGGTACATTGAGTTGATCGTATCAGTCTCAGCTGATGAGTCTGATTACTTGCCTTGTCCCTGATATGACAACAGATTGATAAGAAATAAAATATCATAGTAAACATCTTGTATTTCTAGAAGACAAAAGCCTTAGAACCCAAAGAGTACTGAGTTCATTCTCCAGGCTCTTTTACCACTCATAAGTTCCTTAAGCCGTACTTCTGTGGACCTTTGTGTCAGAAGAATATATTAGGCAAATTAAATTGTTATATTTCTCCTGGGGCCACTAGTTATGCCATTTACAATAAAGGGGTGATTATGTTGCCATTTTGTTATTAACAGGTTTGGTATTAAAATTAAGCATTATTTGACATGTGCTTTCATAAATGTTGTTAAACTGAATTAAAATAATAGACTCTAAAATACATAGCAGTAGCTATAATACAAGCTAAAATACAAGCAGTAGCAGAGAAACTTCATGGGTGAATTGTGACTGCAGTTCTCTTATTGGTACCTATAATTGTAGTACATTTTTAAGATAAATTTTATTTCAACTTACTGGCATCAGAGACAACCTGGGATCAAATTTGGATGACCAGTTCATGTGAAAAACATGAAATAAACTCCAAGATACTTTGTAACTTCTTTGCTCTTCTCTTATTCACTGAAGTTGTCAGCAGACACTTGACTTAAGTGCTTAGAAGTAGCATAACTTAGCCAATACTGGAAGGAGCTTATAGCAATTTATACAGAGAGTTATAGAGTCTATAACTATGGAAATAAAAATAAATACTAAAATGTAATTAAAACAAAACCCAAACAAATAAACCCCCCAAAAACACAACAAACAAAACAACAAAGAATTCAGAGGAATCATTCTGAAAATTGTCAGGTAGAGGGCCATTGGAGCACTGCAGAGTAATTTTATTATCAAACTAGAAATGTGCAAATGATTTGTGTCTGTATAAATATTTCTGTCTGTGAGAAAATAACCATCATATATTCTTGTCAGCCAATTTCAGTAGACAGGCCAAACTAAGTAAAATGGGCAACTAAGCACAAAAATCTGAAGTTTATACTAAAATGTATACGTTTTCCTTTCAATGACCTTGAGAAACATTGAGAAGTAATATATATAAAATTAAAGATCTGCAAACAGGAAGCAAACAAGTCATTTTGGATTATCTTGGATTTTAATATCATGTGCAGTAATTGCTACAATGCTCATCAGATATTCTGACCGTAGTAAGAAGTGGTACAGTCACAAGCCCTGATTTTGCAAAATTGCCTTTTCAAGAAATTTACTGAAGCTAAATATACATTTTTTTCTTACTTCACACTGACATGAAACCATCCTCTGTGTTAGAAAGCACAGTTTTTCCACAAACCTCATAATTGCACAGCTCTTAAATCTCACTTTGAAGGAAGAGGGAACAGCTATTTCAAGACTGTTAAGGGAGGAATCACTGAATAAGGTGTTGGTGGCATGGCATATTTATTATAAATTCTCTCATCATGTATACATGCGCAAAACAATTAGCATTTTTATAATCTGCAGTTAACATTTACCATCATAGAAGTTAACACTTTTTCCTTAAAAAAAACCCCAACCTTCTCTTAATTTTTCTTTTTAAAGTTGCAGACACCTGAGAATTCCATTTTACTTATTAAGCTGCCCTTGTGTGACTTCTAAAAGATATAAACTGAAAACAAATAAATAAATTGACATTTTAAGCCCTTGTATATCAATATTTACAAAGGCAAGAAAAGCATTAGTTTTTTCCATCTTTGACACTTAGCATTAGGAGGTGCAATCTTCAGAAGAAAGCAAGAATAAAAAGAAGAGCATGCCCTAATTGTTGCAAAGTAATTATTAAAAGTACGCAATTATTTAGAAAGAACAGAAAGAAAACCTGCAACAGTTTATTTAGTACGAATGAACATGCAAAGTGATTCAATTAGAACAAAAAAAATTAAGTATTTCCAATCTCTATACTTTCTTCTTATCAAACAGGGCTTCAGAAGTAATATTCTTATTGAACTATATTTCAAGATCAGAAAGATCTTTATTATCCTAATTGCAATTTGAGACAGATCCACTTTGCCAGAAATTACCATTTTGTCTGTAAAGATATTGAACTCCAGAAATTATTCTAACCAATAGTAAACAGTTATTTTATGACCTATGCTCCCAGTATAGAAAGAGTAATACTGGTTCTTGAAAACAAATAATCTCATTAAAGACTTTACTGAAAATGGGTTAGTGGCCAGTGGGAAAATTGCATCATTACTGACTAATTCTTTGTTTCAGCTGTCAAGATATTAATTCAGCCATTTTTTAGGAACAATATTTAGTTGCTGCTGTAGTGATTAATAGAAAAGGGACCGTCTTTATATTCTGATGCTTGATTTATCCTCTCAAGTGCACTGAATTACCACAAGGGTTTCACTGCTTACTAAACTGAGAAGTGCCATCCTTTCACAGCACAGAAAATAAGATCACCATCTGTTTCTTTGCAAGTACTTTATCTGAAGAGAAGCAAAATAAGTTGTAGAAGCAAAATAAGTTCTGAGAATAAAATAGGAAAAATGTAATTTGAAATTGTAACAATAACAAAAAATAGAAGATGAAGATGGATGATGGGTGGTCTGACAGCCTGTCTGAAAACACATGGTTTGATCCCATGAATTTTCACCCAGAGTAGTTAGGAGTGGTTTCTGGTTTCCTAAAGAGACTGCAGTTCCAGCAAGGACCTATGTAAGTCATATTGGCAGAAACAGACTCATCTTGTTACCACTGCTTGTGGGTTGGGTGTGGGGTTTTTTTGGTTTCTTTTTTTTTTTTTTTTTTAATGGGAATGGAAGTTTGTTTTTCAAATATTGAGACATTTCCAAATACATTGTATGTTACCATAAATTCCAATTTATAGCAAAACAAACTGCTTCAAGCTGTGCTCAGTGTGGTAAATGGAAGCTGAATGTGTCTAAGGAGTAAATGAATGTCAGCTTGTTAGCTGAGGGAAGAGTGAGGCAATGAACGCTGTGAACCTGTATAATGAGAAGCTGGGTTTCAGGGAAGACTGAGAGATTCAAAAGGCATAAGAAAAAGGAGTAAAAGCAAAGGTAATTTGTGGTTTTGAGAGGGTCTGGACATATTAAGATAAAACAAGAGCTTACAGTAAGAAGCTGGGTTTATGGAGGCACTGACAGAGGGCAACTGGAGCTGTTGAGTCATTTGGCAGTAGCCAGAAAGAACAATGTGGAGGTGGTTTGGACATCAGACAATAAGAACTCATGGATAACCACCAGTACCAGATTGCCAGTCTGCAGGACAAGAAAATTTTCAGAGCCTTTTTAAGAGGAGGGGGAAAAAGGAAATGCTAACAATAGACTAATTACTAATAACTATTTTTAGTGTGAATGCTGAATCCTGGAGTAATGTTTCCCAAATTAACTCTTCAAAAGGAGTTGCTGCTTCTGTTTCTTCTTGCCCTCATAACACCACTTCCTTTGTATCAGTATGAGCACTCTCCAGCTGCACACTGAATACCAGGGAATTAATTTAGCTGAAAAACAACATTTGCATTCAGTTCATAATCTTGTCATGTAAATATTCATTCTAACTCAAGGCAAGGCATGATGCAGAGGTATCAATGCCTGAGGCAGCAAGCACTTTCCATGGGACATACATAGAGTGACAAGTGGGTGTGTAATGACTGGAGGAAGAGCCAAAAAAATCCTAAGGAGTCAAGCCTCCTCTGCTATCCAATAAAGATAGCATAGACTACACTGTTTTCAGGATTGAAATGTAAGTGATCACAGGGATTCAGTGATTGTCTTTTCTATTCAATATGATTTGCAATTTCAATATGATTAGGCCTTAGTTCATATAGATATAGATATATAGCTACATAGATTATATATAGATATAGATATATAGATATTTTCCCTCAACTTGAATTAAAAATATACTTTAGGTCTAAGGTGATAATTTTGTTAAAAGAAATGAACATTATCTTTGCCATGTGACCATTAACCAGTCAGTCAATCAACGGTGACCAGAACCCTCTTGGATTTTTGCCATAAATAAGTGCCAACTGTAACACAAGTTTACATTATAAAAGTGCTCTCTTGTTCCACAAGAGCAGATAGTGCTCAAAATGTGTATTTATTTAGACACCTAGATGTCCTTGCCACTTAGGCAAAGAAAAAAGTATCACTGCATTCGGTATTAATACTCCAGTGAATTAAATCATTGTGTTCACATTTTAAAAAGTGAGGTAGAGAAACACAAAATACCTGGCCTAAAGCTAAAATCCTAAATCCTTATGTTGTCAACCGCCTGTCAACAGACTGACTTCCTGCAGTTTGAGTTTGTTAAAATCCAGCCTGATTCATATCACAAATTCCCTTCCTCAGCCCTGACCCAAACAAACCCCAAACCTTTTAACTTTACCAGGTCTCTAATTACAGTGATTAATTCCAGCTACTTAAATTTTCACATCCTGACCAAAGCACTTTTAACATCATAGAGAGGTAGTGTGCATTATTAAATGAAATGCATGACACTGTCCTTCTTGGAAAGAAGGATGTAGAAGAATTAGTGTGTACATAATTAAAGCATGGAAGGAAGATCAAGAAAGAGGTCCTAGAATAGCAAGTCTATACAGCACTGCAGAAAATTATTCCTTCTGTTCTGGAAGCAGTCTGGCCACATTAACATGCTGCTGTGCTATGCCAATAAACATTTTGAGGCTAGACTGCCCTGAGTGTAACTGGATAATAAGTGACTCAGCTCAAGTTGGGAATAGACAAGCCTCAAACCTTGCATTTCTGAACACTGTTCCAGAGCTGAAACAAGTAGTTTAATTCCACTTTTGCCTGATGTTACTTGTAGTAAAGCTTTTCTGTGATCACAACTGGTTGCCCTGCTATGCCTGTATCCCAGATAGGATACATTTATTGCTAAGCTTCCCTAGTATGAAAAGAGATCAGACACAGTGTCTCACTTTAGTTTTTCTAGAAAAGGTTTTAGGATGACATTCTCTTGGGAAAGGATTCCACAAAGATTTGAGTGTTTACTTTCTTAAAGCATCAGGGAAAAATAAAACAAAAAAAGGCAATAGATTTTCTGTACTCTGTGTATTTACTTACAAGTCTCAGGTACCTAAGCACCACAGATCAGAGCTCCAAGTCTGTAGTTCACCTTTTACAAGCCTCAACTGAAGCAAAAGACAGTAATTTTCAGAACCGTTTATCTCAGTTATACTTAATCTAGCCCTAATAAGCAGATGTGGTCAAATCATATCACATCTGCACGTGCTTCCTTGGTGTCACTCATTACTCCTGACTGCAGTGTAATATGTGGTTAAAATCACTGTATTCATTCTCATCCTCTACATACAGATTCTGGCTCCTCTTCTAAGACAGGAGGCTCTCTTATCACCTGCAAATTTGTCCAGCATTTACCCTTCCCAAACTCTCTGTGTCCAGCCAATGTCAAATAACCAGGCAATCAGTTTTCTCAAAATGCCTTTTGTCAAAATACCAGATGATCTTTTAGCTGGTCACTGTCCCACTTGGCAAAGCTGTTGTCTTGCCTGGCCAACTTTTTTAATATATCCACTATACTGCCCAAGTGGACCCATTCAAATGCCAATGAGGCTATTTATCTTTTCACTGGCCCCAAGGAGTTATTGCCTATCATAAACAATGCCTATGGAAATGGAGAATACCACTGTAAAACATTAACCCTTGGAGGGTTAATGACGAATAAGAAGCAAGAAAAGAAGCAATGCATACACACACAAAATAATTATGTAATCCAATTTGTGTTATTTCATAAAATTAATGCAAAAACAAATAATATAGTTTTGAGACTTTGGTAACACTAAGGATAAAATCTGGTACTGTTATTCTTCTAAGAGAAAACCAGAAGGCTTTGTGTGCCTTAGAATAAAGGAACACATAAAACTTCTACATAAACTCTTGGGATACTATAAAAAAGCAAGTTTTCAATTTCTGACCCTGAACACTCTCGGTAAGTATGTCCCAATTGTTCAGCCTATAAATTTTCAAGGTTATTTGGAAAGTGAAGAACAAAAGAAGTGTTCCTCATGAGAAAAAACTCCTTCGTAGCAACAAGGAAGGATTTTTTTCTTTTGGAAATCCTCCAGGCATTGTTACTGATAGAACTTAAAAAGTTAAATAGGCTAAGGCATTAAATGTATAGTAATTTAAAAATACATTTAAAATTCAGTTGGATTAAACTCCAGCATGCAATATTTTGGAATAGAGACATAATTTCTCTTGCAGTTTTGAAAGATGTTGCTAGATATGAGCTATGGAACCAATTGGAGTACCAGTTCAGTCTGAGGAAAAATAAACCTTCATTAATAGAGTAGCTGTATCACATAAAAGAAAAAGCAGGCATACCCATAAACCCAATCTAAAACATCAACACAGATATGAAACTGGATTTTTAAGGAAATATGATATAGCCAAATGAAATAGTTGCAAACATATTGTGCAGAGGATTTTACACTAAGCATTTCAATTACCCAACACAGGCACTCCAGTAACTAGTTTACAGATGATGCACTACACAAAATATAACTGTACTATCTAGAACCGGTATAAAAATGAAATTAAATCTCTCAATTCCTTTCCCCCCCTTAGAGGATTCAAACCTTTCAAATAATTTATCTATACAGACTCTCTGCTTATATGTAACTCCGTTGAATGAAAAAGAGACAGTAGAAAAGAATGGAGACATGACTGAAACCAAAACTGTTCTTTTGTTTCTGAAAATACAAAAATATGATGGTGCTACAGTGAACACAAGAAACAAAATAATAATGGTGGTCTAAAACTGTTTAGACCAATTTTTATCGGAATATCTATTCTTAGTTCAATTACCATCTAGATCACTTCCCTCAGAGTAATGAAATATTATGCTGCACCTTTTGCTTTCATCAGTGGTAGCACTCCAGCATGCTACAAAGACAGCACATTGGTTTTCTAATATCTTCTTAATTTTTTCTTTTTTTTTTCTTTTTTTTTTCTTTTTTTTTTTTTTTTCCCTTCCATTTATAATCCTTCTGAGCTTGTTTTGAGGTACAACTCAGTTCACAAGGAGGGCTAATGACATCATTAGATTGCTCATAAGGGCAACTGGAATGAAAACTTGGCACAAGAATTCCAGTAGTTTTTTAATTAATTCAGTATTTTTCAGGAGACAAAATCAAACTACATTCAACCCTCTACCCACAATGCCACTTAAATAAAAACACAAAACACCTCCTTTTTTGTTGTCACTGTCTGAAACATTAAAAACAAAATCTCTTGCTTGTCTGTGTTGATCAGCGAGAATGAAAAAGGCTTTTACCAAGTTGGAAACAAGTCAAAACGCCCTTTCTGACTTGTTAATGAAATCCTTCTGATGTACAATAGGCATTTATTCACCACCTTAATAGTCTCACTGCAAGTAGATTTTATCTGACTAGAGACTCATTTATTTGAATGAGAAACTAATCTCTTTTGTGGGATTCACATAAAGGATTTGAATTTAAAAATAAATAAAAGGAATTGTTTACCTTCACATAGCTAATAATATCTTTGAAAATGCCATCTATGGATATTGACTGCTGAATCATGAAGCATTAGTCTGGCACATTTAAAAGACTTCACGCTATAAAAGTATAATGAGTCTATGCACTAGACCAGCACATAACAAATGAAGACTAAGTTAAAATTAGATTCCAACCACACTCAGGAAAATTAACAGAAAATATTTTTAGATAATGGTTTTGAAAATGTACAGAAAAAGCTCCTGCTTGAAGCTTTAGAAATTGCATTTGAAGGGACTGACCTGACATAAGGTTGGCAATGGATGCAACTGGAGCTTTAATTGAATAAGCTTGGACATCTGTCTCAGCTGTCAATCCTCCTAACAGTAAGATTGATAGATGCAAGCTAATCGCCAATTAGAGGCAGTTCTTTTAGATTCAGGCTGTGAGTCAAGGAGCTGGATGAACTCATGTGGAGGTGGATGAAGCAATTGTGCAGAAGAGAGAGTGAGATTTCTGTCTGTTTGTTTCCAGACAGAGACCAGGAGATCTTCTTAGACTCAATTCACAGAGCAAAGCGTCATCAGATGAATAACAAAGGAGAGGGAGAAACGTGGGCTCCACAACTGCATATCCAGCCTCCATCTCAAGAGAGTTTTAAGCAAGTACTCAGTACAGTTTTACTTACACAGTCATTAGCACCCCTTTCCTTTTGAAATTCAAAATATTTCAGCATTATATAGTAGAACTTCATTAGCTGTCTGCCTTTCTTCCTCTCCCACATACACACACATTATCTGGTCCTTGTATCTTTTCCACGTCCATCTTAAATGACTACTAGTTGTGATGAAAATCATTAGGATTTCTTTTGTTCCTAATATGTTTAAACATATTTTCAATTTTATGTCATTCCTAGTTTTGGATATATAGCCCTTCCTAGTTTAGAAACTGATTTTTCATTTTCATTAACCCAGACTTAAAATCTTGTTCTTCTCTCCCCTCTCTCTCCTCCAGACTGTGGAATTGCACTTTTGTGAACTCAGAATGTGGGGTCTTTTTTTAGTTTATAGTTAACAATGTTAATTTTCTTTTTAAACACTGTGTTCCCATCATTTTGGGATTCACATACAATGCCACCATAGTAAACCTTAAAAGCCCTTTAAATTACTATAACTATTCCTGGGACACAAGAGCAGCACAGGGAATTCATTCTCCTTCTCCCTCCAGCATTAAAAATTTGTTCTTCTCAAAGCAGAAGCTAGTTTTTTAAAATACCACTTTTGTAAGCACACCTGCACAACTAAGTGCTTTGATCTGGATTTATGTCCTTTTAGAGCAAAATTGATAATAAATATGGTGACTATTTGAAGCAAAAATTTGTTTCCAGTCTTTATCTCTCTATGCTAGCCTTCATGCTGATGGGAAATTGCTGGTGGGGGCAATAGTTGAGGTTATAATGCCAGGTTTCAGAAGCAACTGCTGCACAAAACCTCGAGTGTGCCAAAGAAAACTGCCTGCTCCTAGTTCAGTGTTATTTTCCTCAGCAAACCATAAATGGCTTCTGGCGAGATTTAGTCACCTGTACTAACAGGTAACTAGACACTAACAGGTATGCCAGTCTTTCCAGCTAGATCATGAGGATGATATTCCACTTTGACCACTGGAGCTGTACCTTTTCCAGTACCAAATGTTGTTTGGGTATTTCCCAATGTTTGGGTATTTCCAACCCAACATTACTCAAAATGTTGGGGTTTGGGTATTAGGTACATCCTATTTCCACTGTTCATTATAGCTCACAGAAAAATATCCTAATTTGTTATGCAGTGCTTAATGGGATAACAGTACATTTTTTTTTTTATTTTTTTTTTTTTTTTAGAGGAGGAGGGGGCTGAAGGGGAAAGTGAAAAAACTCAGGCTTCTATTTTTATATCTCAGTGGACAGAGCAGTTTTCACTTACCAAAAAGATCCATGAAGCAACCTCCATATATCTCTGTCTGTAGCAAATAAGTCCTATCTCTGGCACACAAATATTTTGGAGTGGAAATCAACCGCACTGCTATTTACTGGGAATGGAAAAGCCAGTTTTACTTGAAGTCCCCAGGGTTAAATCATTTCTACACCAATAATGACCAAACCATTAATTGTACATTAATGTTTAATTTCAGTTGTACTTAGTTCCATGCTTAATTGTCAAAACCACTTTGCTAAGAATATGCAAAGACATTATCTATTTCTCCTCATTTATGTAACATCTTCACCTCCAGATTTAGGACAGGGAGTTAAAACCACAAGGAAGCTATTTTAGTCACTTGTTCTGATAGTTCATTTTATCATGCGATAAGAACTAGGACTAAGCGCAGTTGTGACACCATCCAGTCTCCAACCCCACCCTTTCTTTTCACCCTATTTTTCACATTTTTCTCATGATCTATTCAAAAGAATTCCTCTACAATCACTTGGCCTTCTCACCAATGTTTTTTAGTTGATCCAGAGATATCTCTGCTGTCAAACCTCAGGCTTTCAAAATATGCTTGCATTCAAATCGCAGGACTAACTCAGAGCTAAAAATGGAAATTTGGAGTGTAATTTGTTTCAAACATAACATACTTTCAATGGCACTATTGAAAGTGCCCCTCTACTTCTCCAGAAGCTGTCAAGCCATTCACTGCATCCTGCAGTGTTGGAAACATCACGTACTCTGGCCGAATGAGTGACTACTCCATGTAGATCTTTTATCTAGAAGAGCTATACAGTTATGAAAAGCAGCAGGGGCTGGCACATCACATTTAAAAATAAAATAAAATAAAAAACTAGTTTATTTTTAATTAGCTTTCTTCTTTTTTGAAGAAAAGTGGCAGGTTTTTTGGTGAGTTTACTTTGTCAGGACATGCAGGGATGAAAGATATATAATTATACTACTTACTGGAAGATTTTAAAAGCTGGACAATTAGCAGTTACTGGAAGTAAAACTTTAAAAAATCAAACTCAGCCATTAGTAAAGAAAGGTGCAGAGGACTAAGTGCTAGGTGTGGTGAACAAACCCCAAGAGACATGCGACACAAAATGCAAGCCGAATAGTTGTTCCTTTGGGCAAAAAGGCTTAATTCACTGAGTAATAAAACCATTTTCCAATGATACATGCTAGAGGCCACACAGCCAGAGAGTGTTTTCACATACCTTTTTATAACTTGGCAGTGCAGCTCGCTGTTATAACTAAATACATTTTAATAGTGTAAATGAAGTTATTTGTCTGTCATTGGCAGAATTTCAACTTCACCAAAGTCTAATTGTTTAAGATACATTAGTTATTTTAGAGTTGCATATAGTATGTTCAAAACCAGCCTTAAAATTTAAAACAAAATACTGCTGCAGATGAGAAAAAAACAACAAAGATTAATCTTTTTCATTAAAGATTTACTGTTGAATGAGTCACAAAAAATGGTTTCATTCAGCTGGTTTAGAACTGTGATCGACTTTGGGCTGGTATCATGGAGGCTTTATGTATGTCTTAAAGGGATAATGAGAACATCATCCTCTTCCACCCTCACCCCCACCACACATACCTAAGGGAACAGCATGTGGGAAATGCTTCAAGTAGAACCATATTAAAGGGGAAAGTGGGAATAACCCAGCCCTAGAGTGCTTTTGTGATTATGGAAATGTTGTGCCTAAGAAAATCTGCTCATTCACTAATTCACTAACAGTACAGGGAAGATTTTTCAGGAATACTGAACTTTTCACACTTTCCTTTATGTTACTACATATATCTAACTGGTACAAGGGTACATTACCACGATCTTTTTCTTTTCAGCCTAAGACACAAAGAGAAATTAATGCAACAAAGAAACATATAATGATATGAATTATTCTCTCATTTGTTTTCTAATGTTCCTCTAAAGTAAAGCAGGCATGGAAAACAATATACTCCCATGTCACCCAAGTAATGCATAATTCCAATGGAAATACTTCTGAAAATTGTTATACAGTGTATCGAGAAACAGACTGCCCTATTTTGCCTGGAAATCACATACATGCAACTGAGCTTTGAGAAAATATGGCGCTCATTGCCCTCTTCTCAAAAAGAAACTTCCATCTCAGAATGTAAACAAAAGGCATCAGTTCTTGGCCAAGCTACTACATTTCAATATTTTATGTTTCCAACTTTCAAAAGAATGGATAGAAAGTTAGATGTGCCTCTCTGCATATCCTCAGATCTTTCATGTGTTTAACATTCCTAGTGAAGAGGTTAAAAAGCTAAAAAGGCAGACTTGTCACAAGTTATTAAGTTATTAGATAAAAAGTCAAAGGAACTGCTATGACGTTAGTGCCTGGACACTCAGACTTTTTTTTTCTTTTTCATTTTTTGGTAGTTTCTGAAATTTTTCAAAACACAAACTGTGTTATTTAAATGTCAGTAATACGAGCTTTGATTTCTTTTTTTTTTTTCAGGAGGATGCAGTTTTTTACTTTATAATACCTATTATTCAGAAGTCTAAATATAAATGTTTGGTTCCTAAGTCTTGGGACATACGTATTGTTATGTATTTACAAGTAGTATTTGTGAACAAAAAATAACATGTTCTCTGGGAAATTATAGTAAATTATTACTTCCTGTGAAATGCAGCTTACCTATTGTAACTCTAATAATGCAGGGAATGAATAATCAAAATTAAATAAAGCAGCAGGAAATGAAACAATAGTAACCTTCCCAATTTCCTCCACTGGCATCACACACACTTATATTTAGCAAATAAACAAATAAAGCAGAAAAACAGAAAAACAAACAAACAAACAAAAAAAGAAAGCAAGGATTGGTACACATCCTTTTTTTTATTTTATTTTTTAATCTGGAATGTAGTAAATGAAAATTAAAAAGCTGTCAAAGCTATTTACTTTTAAGTGACAAAATACATTGATGACCAAACTAAAATCATGATCACCCTATGTTGTATCCTATAAAGAGCTACTAGAGACGAACCCCTTTTTTATTTTAGCTACAGCTTAAGAACCTGAAAATGCCCCCTAAAAATTCACTTAATATGTAGATACATGTCTTTCTTGCTCACTGAGGAAGGAAAAGGGTCCTATGGTCTGAATTTTGCATGTCAATGAAGCTACACAAAAACACCTTTATGCAAAATAAACATAAACATTCATTGAAGTAGGACTGGGAATCACAATTCCTGTCACTCCCAAAGAGTCCTAATTCTCAGCATTATTTTCATATTTTTCCTATAAGACCTTCTGCAGAGTGGTTGGGATTCAGTAGTAGAAAGTAAAAAAGCCCAAACCCAGCCCCACTCAGCTACCCAGACTTCAGCTTAAGGTTAGGATACTCATTTGAATCTACACCCTGCTTGCAAATACTCATGTTATGAAAGACTTAATGAAAAAATGTCCAAACATACTCTGAAGTAAGAGGTAGATTTGAAAGGAGGGAGGATGACAAGGAACATAGCTGTGGTCTGCCATTGAGCCCTATACACAGGAGAATAGTAGTCATTTTGTAGCAACACCTCAACATGATTTCTTCTCCTTTTTCTTATCATTCTCTACTCTCTGCATTGTTATTCCCATCCTGAGCTTATACCAGTGATGGCTCAACAGCTGACTTCAGTAGCAATGATATTAAACTCAAGCTAACTGCTCTAAAAAACGTAAGTCTGGGAGCTCTGTGTAGATGCCCTCAAGCAAGCTAAACTGTGCCCTAGCCCCACACAGAAAAGGTTACAAAAACTATTTTTTTCCCTGTTCCCTTCACCTCATGTTCTCTTCAACACTCAGAAATATTAGTGTTATCCACTGACACTGAGATGTATTTTATTGCTTAATATGGTGCTTGCCTTGAATTTGATGCTGTACTGTCCAACTTCTCTGTTTAATGTGTAGGGAATTTAGCCCATCGTTACGTGGGAAAGTACAAATACATTTAATCCCAAAATTCTCTAATCCTAGACATGCACTTTAACCTTGAAATCTGCTTTTTTCTGATTTAAGATATAGCAGTGCAGAATATGAGTGAGTAAAAAGTGAGATCAGTGTTCAGAATAATCTCATGACAGCCTGAGACCTATCTCATCACCCATTCCAGTGCTTTCCCATGCACTTTAGTAACAGTCTCAGAAAACTAATCCATTGCGCAGCAGGAATGGTAAAGTAAAAAGAGAGGTCTGTGGCTACATAAAAAGGAAAGTTATTTCTAAAAGACTAAGATTTGTCACATTCTATACCTGTCCTAATAACACATACCGCAGTCCTGAAAACAGAGAGAATAGATGTGAGCAGAGAGTCAATCCTGCACACACAATATTTACAGCTCCTTGTACAGTTATCAATTTTAAAACACTATAAAATTTTTTCCAGTAATGAACAAGTAATACAGATCATGTGATACGTTCTCTACAATGAAGAGAACTCTACCGCTGCAGTAATATTGTAATACTTTTCTTACGGCAAATATAGATTGGCCTAAGTTCCTACTATTTTTAAGCTATATTCCCCTGCAGTTCATAGCACTATATCAGAATTAGGAAGGAAAAATAAAATAAGATAAATTAAATTAAAAAAAACACAAAATAACAAAAAAGCCCCAACCAAAAATAAAAAACCCAACCAAACAAAAAAAACAACACAAAAAACCCACAAGAAAAAATAATAAAAAAAAAAACCCAAACAAAACACAGCCAAAGCCTCTCCAACTCAACTCACAAGGTGAAGTTTGCATGGAAATGTAAAGGTTGCATTCGTTTATCCAACACTCAGCTATCTGCACATAAAGAAGAAATCTACAAATTACTTCCTCTAATAACACCAGATAATTCATGTGAGTTAAAAATTCCTGCAAGTAAAAATAGCAGCAGAGACCTTAGATCACTCATGCAGCCACACTGACAGAAGAAGAAAGCCTGGTCATGACCAGATTCATTGAAATACAGTTACAGCTCAATGTTCACAATATTTAACATTTCTTACAGATTCTTGTGAAGAGGAAAAAAAAAAAAAAAAAAAGGGAAGTTTGACCCAAGTGATTCTGGACATCTCATTCATAAAAGAAAAAAGTATGGTAGAATTACAGGGGGTAAATGGGTAAATATTTCTGACACAAAAAGCAGACAGGCCCAAAGCTACTGGTTTTTTTTCCAGTATGTTTTGTTACATTTATAAGATCAGGTCAAAACTTTACACACAGATTAAATTTTGTTGGTCTTTTTTTTCAGAAAAGACCCCTAGCTTTGAAAAGCAGACTTTTCTGACAAGAGCTACAAGGAACATATAGATACACAAACATGAAGCAAAACAAGACAAGAGATGTTTTGGAAAACAGTGGCTTCCTCCTTTTTGCCTCATATATTTGTAGTAATAATATCAATCTCCCCCTCAGGATATGATCTGCATCATCTTCTGCCTCTGCACAGTCAGGTTAGGATGGCTTTCTTTCTCATGTGTTTACCAAGAATATTCCAGTCAGTAGGAAGAATAAAGCTAACAACCCTTTTATTAATCACTGGTCAGTTTCTCTAACCCCAAACCTCCTCTTCTCTGTGTTTATAATTTGGTCTGTATGTAGGTACCACATTACCACATAGTAATATAGCTTGTAACGAAAGCCTTGATTTTGCTGCTTTATTTCAGGCAGCGGGCACAAAAGTGTCCAAACTGAATTAACAGTATTTCAGTACAACCACAAAATATAATTTCTCTCTAAAATCATCATAAAGCTCAAGGAGAGAGACTTTCTTTTTTGATTGATTGGTGTTGGGAATTAGAAAGGTATACTAGTCAAACGCAAGGAACCACAGTACATGTTTTCAAAAGCAAAAAAAGTGCATTGCAAAATGTAGTGCTACAAAGAACAAATCAAGATTTTAGGAGTTAAGTAGCTGGAGCTCTGAATAGATTTAGATTGAATGCCAGATAATTTCTCTTTAAATCAAAATTCTTCATCAAAATGAAGCTGTTGAGCATGCCTTTAATTTCTAAAGGCAATCTGAGTATAATTTCTGTTTGCCACATGACAAGAAGGAACAACCGTTAGCTACTCACTTGTAGCCTAATTTTTATTAAGCAGTTTTTTAATAGTAAAGGCTAGCAAGTTATCAGCTGAGCAGAGGTTAGTTTTCTTGCTCTTCTGAATCCTACACATATCTCCTTTCCACAGTAGATGGAGGAATTTCCAAAGCTGAAAGCTATTTTGAGCAGCTTCCAGAGCCTCTCTTTGTAACACCTTCTTAACTGTGATTTCCTAATCACTATGCAGAAGATTTCACTGACTAATTAAAGGACTGGTGCAGTGATGAAGATAAAGAATACAGAGCAGGGCTGCAAGCTAATCTACAAGCAAAACACAGGAGCTACTTGTCAAGAGTAAGGGCATATTTTATCGACAGCTGTGTCCAGTAAGGATGAGTTATGTAGTGAAGGTTTAATATTAATGTATTTCAGTCTTTCCCATTACTTACTCATTATACGTACCTAGGGCATTTCTAGTTCTCTCACTATTCCTTCTTATTGTAATGTAATTAACATTGTAACCCCTCTAAAAACTCTTGGGTTTACATCACTGCAGACTTTTACAGATTGTGCTCAACAGTAACGTTGGTCTCAGCAATTCAGTTTTTAGCCTGTAAGATACAGGTTGTGTGTGTAAGTCTTGGTGATGAGTGAGTCTGAAGGCCAAACCCACTATTTTCCCCTTTGAAATGCTATTTTCCTTTTTATGTCTCTCCCTATATACGCATATATGTCTAATTATATGTATCTAAGTACAAATGCCTAAGTATATATGTCTATTTATAACATTGCTTACCAAGGGGATATAAATATTGAAACAGCTACAGATGAATAATATTATACACCAAAGACATCACGTAGTGTTATATAAAACAGGTATTTTTAAAGAATATGCGGTTAACAGTTTAAACATTAGCATTATATTCCTTTATGCAAACATGTTTCAGCTCCCTTGAGAGCTGAGTGGCCTCCACTCAAGTCATCCATTCCTCCCACGAAATCCCACCCATTTACAGCAGAACTGCCACCTCAGAAAGACTCTTCCTGTACCATCCACATCACACTTAATCATCACACTCAAAGCTGCCTAGTGAGGAGGGAAGAGGCAATAACCATTGAAAAATAACCTTATGGCTGAAAATGGCAGGTCTATCCTAGCTACACACTGTACTCAAGAAGTGTTAAATCAAATTCTTTCTCATGGCTATTTGCCTGCTCTTTATTTGGGGGCAATTAATTTGAGACATCTGGGACATAATCTGCAGACACGGAGCATTCACAACAGCAACAAAAACAAGGGGAGTTCTGTTATCAGCACATAAACCTCTACAAGCCATGCCATAGGCGTGTCAAACTGAAGACCCACATGATGCTTTTATATTATAGGAGTTACATATCATGCCTGAGTTAGCCCTGTACAACTTAATAATAAAAGTAATATGACTTGTTTTCACACTAGTGTTTTAAATCTGAATTTGATAGTTTATAATTCATTATGGCTTAAATAGATAAAGGAACATATATTTTATAATAAAATTCTTTTTGCAGCAGGAAACTCAGGTCTGCTTCCACACCTGTTTTGAGGTACTCATGCTCTCTCACCTCCCTTTCTCACACTTTGAAGTTTTTCAGTGGGAACAGAGCAACCTGTCCGGACCCTGAGTGCATTCTGCCTCCTAGGGCCTTGGCTTGCTGGGCTCTGGGCCAGCTCAGAGCACAGCTGGTGACCTTGAAGGCTGTCACTGTGAAGAAAGTAAGAACAAAGCTCAGTCAGGGCTGCCCTCTGCTTCCCTTGCAATCTGCTTTTATGCTGATCCTCTCAGTCTGGATCCCTGCCCGAGCTCTGCTGCTCCTGTGCCATAGCCCTGCTGTTGCCTGGCATGAAATCCTGCTCAGCTGGACCCCAACCTGACCTGGCCTTGGCCCTCCTGGTTCTTACAGCCAAACCAGATGATCAAGACCCTTGGTTGAATGTGGCAACCATCACCCACTGACTGCCACAGGACAGGGCCATGCCCACTGAGGGCACTGCCTGCTGTGTTGCCCTCAGCATGGGACTGACACCCAGCGGTTAACCTCAACTCTAGCACCACGGGGCAAGACCCCAAAACTCTTTCTGACCCTACGCCCCAGTCCACAACCCCATGGCTACCCATAGCTCTGTTGTTGCCTGCCCTCCCACATACTGACTGCCACAATGCTGCAAGGTACATCCAGCCCAGTACAGGTTTGGCAGTGGTCTTTGGTGGTACCTGGCAAGTGTTGGCAAGGTCCCTATCTCAATATGACCTGGCTGGTAGTTACAAAATTATCCCCCAAAGGCTGTATTTGTGCATAGGAATGTTCACCCCCCAAAAAGGTGTCCCATTGCCTGAGTATCTAACTAAGAGCTAGCAGATAAGAGGTAAGCAAGAGGATGGTGGTTTTACCATCCCAACAGGAGAGAATCCAGAATCATCCTCCTTTCTAGGAGATATATAAAAAGACTGAAGGTAATCACCCCATATGTGTTTTTTGTCAATGAACCAGGATCAGCAGAAGCACCTGGGTTCAGACCTGACACATGCAAGCATCCCCTGTACAAACATCCATGGTCAATGAACAGTCAACCTGTGGCAGTGGTCGACTGCCTCCTGACTGCCATGTAGAGTACCAGGAGCTATTTCTAATCATGACAGAGTAAATTAGACTCATGCTGACAAGCCTTGACTACTGCAAGTATTCATCTCATCTAAATGAGCAGAGGATTCCCCATTCTGTACAGATGCCTGTAGCAGCAATACCCCAAGGTGTCAGTGAGCTGAAAAGGGAATTTAACTCAGCGTTTTACAAGCTAAGCTGAGAGTCAGACACCTACATATTAGGCATTAGAATGCTGAATAGCAAAATACCTTGTCCCTTTGTGGATCTAATGGTAAGATAAAACACATGAAAGATCTGGAAAAAGTACATGAGAAAATTAATATTTCTGTGTTCAGTGGGAGTGTGCTGTAAATACTACATGCAGTCATGAGCCAATGGTGAAGTCAGAAGGAAATACTGAATAGCAGCTCATTGGGTACTCAGAATAAATTAAAAGTTGTGCAGAAATACTAGTCTGTGAGCAGATAAGCAAAGAGTGTATTAGTGCACCTGCCTGCAGAGGACAGATCAGTGTTGCAGAGGTAGTCTTCATCACAAGAGTTTCCTAGGCTGCCAACTGCTTGCTTTGCAACTTTGAAGTAGCCTTAGTATGTGATAATTTTCATGCCTTTTAACGTTATAAACAATCCCTGTATTAAGGCTGACTCCAGATATTTGTATTAAAAAAAAAAAAAAACAACAAAAACATCCTCTTTGTTTTATGAAGGATGGATTATATCACCTTCCCTGATCAAAGGATGTAATCTAATTAAAGACTGAATTTTCTCAGGATTTTAACTAAATCTGTCACTTATCTTATGAGTTAAAATTAAACACAGGGTCTCACAAGAATAGTACTTCTGTGCCTGCTCACTTCTATCTAAGTCTTTTCACTAGCAAATTGCTAGTTTTCCATTGGTTGCAATCGCTGCATAATATAGACTTATTTTGAAATAATTAATGCACATGGGAAAATCATATTGTGCATAAAACCAATTTTTCCCCATTATACTCAGAATTTTGCCTTTTTAAGAAAAAATAGTTATTTTACTCATGTCCACAGTTGAGGAAGGCAATTGCTTGTCTAAAAGAAATTTTGTCAGGGTGCAGCATTTGTCCAACAGACAGTTTTGTCCTCTTAATTTCTAATAATAATTCAGAAGACGTGGAAGGTCTTTGGGAAAGATAGCTGCCTTTCCACTGAAGCTTAGTATTGTGCGTACACTATCAGTGAGGAGGAATGGCTGATATCCCCACTTTTCAGTGCCAGATTGCTCTGGAAAATGGCTTCCATTTCAAGAAGTCCCACTGAAGAGCTCAGTTATGAAAAGTTTCTTTCATTTCACAAAATAAATTATTTAATTAACATGGAACTGCTGAGATTTACTATGTGCTTCAAATAACATAAAATAAATGAATGCAATATCTGCCCTGGATACTTTCTTACTATGTGAATCACCTCTATTATTTCTCCATGCATTGTACAGAACTTTCAGCACATTTAACCCAGATAACCTCTCGCCCTAGATACTAGCTACCAGCAGGATAGCAGATGACCTTACTGCACCAAGGTGGATGTTCTGCTCCCTTGGCTGCTACTACTTCCCTTTAAAATCTCAAACAATCCAGGTATTTTATGGTTGATTATTTCAGCAATAGCAAAATGAAATTAAATTGTGACACAAGAAGGAAAAACCATACAAGTGTTTTCTCTAGTTTCAATAGAACAAGTAAAGAAAGAAAGGTTCAGAAGTACTAACTATATAGAACTTTTGCGCTATTAGTAAAAAAAAAACAAGTGATTTGGGTTGGAAGGGACCTCTAAAGGTCATCTAGTGCAACTCCCCCTACAGTAAGCAGAGACATCCTCAACTAGATAAGGTTGCTCAGAGTCTTGCCAAGCCTCACCTTTAATATCTCCAGGGACAAGGCCTCAACTGTCTCCCTGGGCAACCTGTTTCATTTTTCCACTATCTTCATAGTAAAGAAGTTTTTCTTGACGTCTAATCTAAATCTATTCCTCTCTAATATAAAACCATTGTCCCTCATGCCATCACTACAGGCCCTTGAAACAGTCCCTTTCCAGCCTTCCTGTAGGATCTCTTAAGATACTGGAAGGTCACTATTAGGTCTCTCCTGTTCTTATATCCTCACAATGAGTTAAAGTTTTGCTTAAAAACAAAAAAGTAAACAGACAAACAAACAAATTACTACCACGCATTAATCGCTACATTCTCAACCTGTGCATACTGTATAAATTCTAAAGATTTACCTGAGGCCTCCCCTCAGTCTCCTTTTCTCCAGACTAAACAACTCCAGTTCCCTCAGATATTCCCCATAAGATTGGTTCTCCAGACCCTTGATCAGCTTTGTTTCTCTATTCAGCCAGGATGGTGTTCCTCCCCACTGGCTCACCTTTCAGTATAAAGGAATGGTCTGCTCCTGTACATATAAGTCTTCCTTGAAGATCTCTACCCTTCGGGACTGTCTCCTAAGTGACTCCGTTGACCAGTCTCCAAAACAGGTCAAAGTCTCCCCACTGAAAATCCCAGGTGGCAGTTCTGCCAAACCCAGCATCATCACAACATCACACAAAGTATGCAATCAGAAAAATACCGAATTCTGAGTGTTAGAAAAAATATACCACTTTTAAAAAATAAAAATTATTCTTCTTTCAAGTACTGTCTTACTTCAGGAATACAGTTGATAAAAAAGTCATCCTCTATCTTATTTCTTATCTCTCTCCTATGATGAGCTAATGATGTTTTACAGAAACTGCTCTAACTTTTCCCTTACCTCTGCTAAAACAAGGACAAGCAGTGGAATGATAAAAAGTCCTTGCTTTCCTAAATCCTTATGCCTATTAAATAATATTTATTTCTTCAGCTTAAGAGTACAAACAATTTTCTATAATCTTCACATATGCTTACACATTTCCCTCCTTTCCCAATATAATTTCTTCTCATTTCCTTGAAATCGCTATTGCAAAACAAGAACAAAAGTTCCTGAGGCAAATTTATGATAGTTCAAAGCTTGGTCTTTCTTTTTTTCCTGACAGTCTATCTTTATGAAATTGGAAGAAATGTAATTACCTTGGATACCTCTAGCTTTCTGTGAAATCTGTCTCAAAACAGCCAATAGCTTTGGACATTTTCAGAGGAAGAGACCTACAAAGTGATAAACACTGAGTAATTGTACAACTCTTTTTTAAAAAACAAAACCAACCCTACTAAAAACAATAAACCAACCAAGCATACAAAACCAGTGTTAACAAATAAAACGGAAACTGTCTCATGTCTGAGCTACATTTCAGAAGTATGTATTTCAAAAATTGTCCTTTCTTCAGGATACAGTTTAATTTGAATTCATTCAATTTTAATGAGCGCTATGAAAAGACTATGAACAAGATTCATTTTCATAAACCAGTCTGAACTTCGAACATTTCCTTATGATATTCTATTAGTTTTTACGTATGTAATACTATTTTAATAGTCTTAAAAAAAAATCCTAACCCAAGCCCACTATTCTGCTAGCTTCTAAAACAAGACTGTGTGTAATTAATTTTCAAGGACTTTTTTTTTATAAATTTGAAGTTAAAATATTTTTGATGAAACTACCCCCAAGATGAACCTTTTTACCTTTTTTTTTTTTTTTCAAATCGTAGTACCTTATATAACAGAAATACCCTAAAATCTGCAAAGACAAATCTTGTCTTTGAAATTACTGAAAGCCTTCCCTAAGTCGTAATATATGCTGTCAGTTTTAAACTAAATAATAGATGAGATTTTAACATCATCAGGAGAAAACTGCTGGTACCTGCCTCTGTTACTGTCACAGTTAAATTGACATGGTAATTTAAAAATAACGCCTTCTCTAAGTCAGTTACAGATGGAGAAGCTCCCACCATTTAGAAAACTTTTTTCACATAAAGAAACACCTGACTATGAATTCACTGGTAGGAATGAGCAAATATCTTTTCTAGTGGTCTACCATGGGAGTAAAACTTGTGTGGCTGCTTTAGATAAACAAATAAATCTGAAAAAGTCATACATAAGATTTCTCTCTTGGAAAAATATTCTTTTTTTACAGTAATAATTTGCATATATTTTATTATTTGGTTTTTTTAATTCATGGCTGCATAGAAAAATATAATTTTAATTAAACGTGCTTTTGGGGATTAGACTGGTATATTGTGAGAAAAACCTAAAGTTAGTGGTCCACATACTGTGAGAAAGAAGACAGGATCATACAGGCAAGTAAACAGCAAGAGCCTGAGGTTACTCTCTGTATCATCTGGTATCCAAAAGGCCATGCATAGTTTATAAGGGAAACAAAAAATCCTGCTAATCTCCAGCCACTGTAGGAGTTCCAGCACACCTGCTGGTTTCAGCTGTGCTTCTCACCTTCTCTCCATAACAACATACAACCTAAGGAGAAGAAAAAATTGCTCTGGCTTCCTGAATGATGGATTCAGCTGTCTGCCATCACATCAGCCCAGCCTCTTTAGATCCCTCTGTGCTGGACTGGCTGAGTGTTGCCATGCAGAGCAAACATCATATCTGAATTCTTTACAGCAACACTGAGTAGTGTATGAGCTCATCTTTCTCTATGGAGTTTTCACCATCTCCATAAGTGAGCTCACCAGTTGATATCCCCATTTACCATTTCTCTTTCCATCCTCTGACACCTATTTAAAATAGTTCTGGCATTGCCTAGGTAAGAAATCAATGGCTGGCAGCTTCTAATGATGGCTGGGCTGGATCTCCATTGGCCTGAAGTACTCCTAAATTTGTCTTATACAACAAGTAAAAGCTTTTATCAAACATAGCATTGAAAAAGACTTCCTGCATTGAACTTATTGATGGCAAAATAAAGTGACCAAGTTGCAGTGAGAAAGGAGGCATGACACCAATGAAAGTTTGATTTAGAAGGTGCTGCAGGCACCTGTGGAAGGTCACCAGGCAATGGTTTCAAAGTCTAAGACAGACATGTTTTGTGCCTAGCAGCTGTCACTGATACAGACACATTTCACTATTTTAGCTGCAAAAAGGATTAAAATGGGATGTAATCATTTCAAGTACTTCAGAAGTAGCTCAGAGCACTAGTTGCTGGATCACTTGATAAGACTAGAGAAAATATTTGAACACTCACAGAAGGTAATAGCACTATGGATAATAAAATGCCATGACTCATAGTCCTCTAACAGAGTTTGGTTTTGTAAGATAAAACAAGAAATTTACAACTGAAAACACCTGCAAAGATTTCAACTCCTCTGGGTTGAGTCAAGCCTCCCCTGGCTATGTCTGTGGAACCTGACCAGACCTGGAAGTCCTCCCCTGGCTATGTCTATGGAACCTGACCAGACCTGGAAGTCTAGAAATTCTTTCAGGTCATGCAAATGCTCCAGACATTTAGGCATGAAGATATCTATATAAACAAAAAACCCCACAAAAACCCAACCAAACAAAACAAAACAAGAAAAAAAAAAAAAAAAAAAAAACAACCAAAAAAACCCAAAAAAACAAAAACCCCCCCACCAAAACAAAACAAAAAAAACTTCAAATAGAAACAAACTCCAGAGTCTATTTATGAAATGAAATTTATTTCTTCACCCTCCTGAGGATTTATGGGTGATGACAAAACATAGCATAGGCTCATTTCTCTCTTCAGCTTCCAAGGAAAATAAACAGGACTAACTAACTGGAAAGCAAAAAGAGAGTTGTAAGTCAAGCTGTAGGACAGAGGTGTAGTTATACACTTGTACCGAACTGTTCCATGAGCATAAGAAGCTAAACAAACCATTAATGACCAAGATTCCTCCATGATCAGAGGGCCATGCCATTCCCTTGTAGAGAAAAAAAACCACGCAACTCTAAGCACGCAACTCTTCATTGACTTGAATGATTGGAGAGATGGAAGAGAGAAAGCTGGTGTGCACATGTATCTTTGTGCATCTGTATTTGTGGGCACATGTGTGCATGAGTAGAGAAGCCTCAGATGCTTTATTTGTAATAAACTTTTATCCTAAATCTGTATGCAAAAGTGGAGTGAAGGCTCTTCTGTTCTTGTTGTTGCCTCCTTATAGTGAAGTCTTGATTACTGCTGTTGTTTCATGTCACATCTATCCATGTGGCACATACTGCACATATCCAGCATTAATGTTTCATGAATATTGGCAATGTGAGATACAATGCATACTTCAGATGACACATGACTGATGTGTTTTGAGATCTGGATTCATTATGTACTTGCAACATTCATCTACTACCAGAAAGCTGGTATTTCCCTCTATTGCACTGAGTAAAGTCAAAGAAGGAAAACAAATGTGCATTTTGAATATATCTGATCTTTTAGTGAAACAATGAATTAATGTACTGTCATGTTTGTTTTCTACTGTCTTTCCCCAAAGACAGAGATAAAAAACAACAACACAACTCTTTTATATTTGCTTCAAAATATGGAAGTTTCTTTTAAATAAATTTTTCATGCATGATACTGACACAAATAAATTAAAATTTATTTTAATATCACATTTTAAAAGTAGGAATTTTATAACAGAAATAATTTTATTCTTTCATTTTGTATCTCCAGTTCTCTAAAATGTGTCTTTATTCTCTTACTATCTCCAAATGATCAAGAAGTTCAAATTTAAAAGCAGTGACCTAGAATCTAGTTAGCAAATGGTTGTTGCTTGAGAAGATGTCTGGGCCATCTTAATGGCTTCTCACTGCAACCCAGTGTGCAGATGTGAGGAACTTCAAGGACTGAGACTGGAAAAGGCAGCCTGGGAAGAGGCAGTGCCTTCCACATCACTGACACACAAAGATTTCAAATACCTTTTTTATTTTTTTTTTAACAGCTTCTGGTTTATAGCTCATGAAAGCTATTCCCTGCTTGAGGTGAGTCCTGCAAGAGCTGCTGCCTCCTGGGTCTCCATGGTAGGGAGGAGTTGGATGGATGTGCTCTGTATGTTTGTGGAGCTGTGTGCCTTGCAGCTCCTCACCCACTAATAGCACTAGGAACCACTAAGTTCTGCCCCTATACAGAGTCTGCTGATCCTTAGATAGGAATTCACAAGAAGTTGCACAGGAAGTTTGATCTGTCTATGAGTTAATTTAAGAAGTTGATGAAAAAACTATGAAATCAGACTCCATCTCAAACTAGCTGCTGCTTTCAGGTAACAATTCAGAAGGTAATGCAGCTGTTCTATAGTCTCTCCACATTTTCACACTGCTAAGAGAAAATTTTACCACCTGCAGAGATGGTTACTTGGTAGAAAAATGTCTGGACCTTGATAAATTACTAAATGGAAAAAACTCTACCACAACTCAAACCCAAACATATTGCTAAGTCACCTGGTCTAATTGTGAAACTCCCTTACTAGTTTCTCAAGCTCAGCTGTTTCATATTCAGTGTCACCACTGGACATTACAGGTTCTGTACTTTCATTTTCAGGACTTATTTAAAGGGCATGCTTTGCAGAGTAGAAAACACTACTTTTCTTTTGACTTCTTCCTTCTTTTGGTAGATGTTGCAGAGAGGAAATCAGAAAGCATTTAACCTGCTTATAATTCCTTACATTTATTTATCGTATTTTAAGTACAGTGACTGCAATGAAAGAATTCTGTTACAAGGGGTAATGTTTCACAGTCAGATAAAAGAAAGGATCCAAATCAAATAATATAATTCATATTATGCACAGATTCTGCTGTAAAATCAAAATCGCAGCACTCAAAAAAAAAAAAAAAAAAAAGTTTCTTAATCTTTCCATAGCAGACTTAATAAAAGAATTGTGTGCATTGATAAACAAAAACAGATTTCAGAAAAAATACATGATATAGCTATCTGTTAGGAACTGCAGAGAAAAGTAAATTAGATATAACAGCTAATTCTAATTTTAAATGAGGCCTTAGGTGATAGGTTACCTAAATGCCTTCCTTTGTGGCAGCTGTTTGTTGACTGTGTTCGGTGGACAGTTCTGCACATCAAGGAGCCCATCACAGTTACTGCCTTTGCTGGCAGTCTTGGCAGAAGCCAAGAACTGAACAGCCATCTCTGCTCTCTCTGATGTGCAGCATGTTGAGGAGGTTTGCTCATGCTGGACTTACTTGTTCAGTGGTTCAAAAGTCAATTTCAGATCCTGCACTTTAGTATACAGCAAACTTACATTCCCTTGAAAATATATATTCTTATCTAATCTTGTCTGCCTCAATTAATCACTCTGGCTTTAGACAGCACCACAGTCCTTGAAACTGAAAATGGGAGATGAGCATCCACAAATCTCAATTCTTACCTCAGAAGTCACTTTTTTTTTTTATTTTATTTTTTTTTAAAAGACAATGTGGAATACCTAGCACATCATAAAAAGAGATGTGAAGATATTCTTCATCAAGAAAGGGCAATAATGAATCATCTGTAAACTAAAGTGTCATGACCATGCAGATTAAATAGTGTTTTCCTTAAGACAGATGCTGTAATATATAATGCAAACGCCCACAGATAATGGAAGAAGGAGAGAAAATTAAGGAAGATCATTATCTTATTTCAGGAATGGAACAGAAAGAACATTAGGGCTCAATCTAGAGACAAAAATCTGTTTAAAGGCTGACTGATCTCTCTTCCATATTGCTGTTACCACCACTTTAATATCTACACTTTTGTTTTCCTAAGTGGTAGCATGTAATCTTTTTCCTATACACAGTAATAAAATACTGTGTACATAGAGCCATACTATCCATACATACAGTAAAGAGCAGCATATGAAGAATTGTGTTATGGTCTTGAATAATAGTTATGAATTTTCTTGCCTTCCACTGAAATCCATCCTTGCCTTTCACCTCATTCTCCTTACACTGAAATCTCCAGCAGAAATCTAATTTATGTGTAAATATAAGAATGCTAGGTGACTCTGTTCTGTTAATAGGTGATTCCAAGCAATCGTTTTAAGGCATTTCTAATGTTCCCATTATCAGAAATATCCAGTCTACGCTGTTTGAAAAAAAGATATGAAATATAAGAAAAATATATTCTCCTGTGGTATGTCTCAAACTTCTCTCACAGAAGTAAAGAATAGCTCTCAGAATATATAAAAGAAGAAAAAGAAAAAAAAAGAAAAAGAAAGAAAAAGAAAAAAAGAAAAAAAAAGGAATCACATGTACTCATGTACATTTATTAAAGAGTAATGTTATTGGTCTCAAGACTTCACACATGGTAAATAGTAGTTGAAAAAATGCAGATTACCTCTCAGCTCTCATGCTTCTCATATAAGGATAACAGAATCTAAACACTCAAGAACAATGTGATAAAAACAACTAAGTTGTCACATTTGAATGCTTAAAATTTGTGAACTGGAATAATAAGTGGTTAGTATCAACCTGGTGAGAGTCCCAGTTTTCCATAAAGACAGCTCTGCGGTGTAATTTCTCATCAACAGTATATTTTAATTTCCTGTGATGGTTTTGGCTGTTGCTTTGTCAATTATTTTATGAAGTTTAAAGATTTCCCATGATAAGAATACTTCAATGTATTTTTAATCTTTTGGGTTTTGACCTTGCTCTGGCAGGGGGGGGTTGGACTAGATGATCTTTCGAGGTCCCTTCCTACCCCTAACTTTCCCCAGTTCTATGATTTTCTACATATTAACTTGGTCAGTTAACACTTCTAGTTATTGAACATCCAAGACTGTCACAGTTGTAAGCAAGTCCTCTCAAAGAAATTTAATTGGAAGAACAGAACAAAGACGTTCACTGGGAAAAAATGAGTCTGTTATTTTAATTACCTAATCTCTAACGTCCAACCACTACCATCAAGTTCGAGTAGGATTTAAGAACTAATTCAAGTTCAAATATAAATAAATTCAGTTTAAAATATCACCTTGGGAAAACTAAAGAAGCCTTTGAATCTGCAAAAACCAGTTTTAATGACATGGAAAATTACTACAAGGGTGCATTTCTGTATTCAGTGTGTGGGATCTCAATTTAGTGGCAGTAGTAGTCTGGAAAATAAACGCTAACAACTTTCAAAGGGCAAAGAAGTATATTTTAGGAGAACAGAAACAGACTAGAGGGCATGACTCAGATTCCCTGCTTCACCATAGCTAGAATTTTCTTTATGAGCAATGAAAAATTCCTTTTAACTTCCTATGCTTTTTTTTTTGTGGTGTTTTTTTGTTTCTTTGTTTGTTTGGGTTTGTTGTTGTTGTTTTTTGGTTGGTTTTTTGTGGGTTTGTTGTTTCTTTGTTTGTTCTTGTGTTTTAATCAGTCCTTTTCCCCTTCTCTGTTTTAAGACATTCACTAACCAACTTCTGTTGCTTTTTGCCATCTCTTCAATCATTATTGCAGATTAAAAAGTGAAATGCTTTCTTGTTTATTTGGTGAGATTTTGTTGTACCCTTCCCACCCCTCAGCTGAGAGAATTTTAATGAGACCTTCACTTTCTTGGCCACCTCTGTGGCATTACATAACCAAAGAGAGATGAAAGACTGCAGATTTAGCACTTCTGTTTGCAAAGCAGGGATCTCTGTCCAACTATTTATCTCCCTGCCAGAACTGGTTATGAATTTTCCACCGGCCAGTTGCACCACCAGCCCATGCAGGGCTGTCACACCTGAGCTGAGGCACCTTATTTGTCAAAATGTAATGCAGTGGGGGACCATTCAAACCATGACAGTTTTCGTCTCTGGCACTTTGATATGTCTGTCCAGACTGAGGAATTTGACTCCCCAGTGAACTAAAAATCCCCCACTTGAGCTGACAGCAACAGTGGAAGTCACCAACTCTCCAGCTCCAAGATTCAGACTGCGACTGACAGAAGCGCAGGCTTCCAAGGTTCACCAGTAGCCTCCCTGGGGCAGTCAGGAGCAGGGAATGACTTAATTTTCACAAATGGATTTCCTCTCCTCTGTCACGCTTTCCCCTATCTTCTAAGATTCTGAACCACAGGGATCAGTGGTTTTGGTTTTTTCTTTAAAATACAACTTTAAAACAAAACCATGCTGAGTGGCCCTGTGGCAATATATTCACAAGGAAGAACAGAGAAGCCTGGATGGAGAAGAAAACATTCTACACTGCACAGCTTTCCATGACACCTATTTACAGCTAGAAAGTGGTAGCCCTTTCACTAATAGTGGTAGCTCTTTCACCTCTACCTTGTTTCCACAGCCATGGTCTCAAGCACATGAAGTTGCTTTACTTTCACACATTTTTTAATAAATCCAAATGGCTGGCACATAATCAACCAGGTTGTTAAAATAGCAGGGCTAACAACAGAGATAACAAACTACCTCTCATTGGAGAAATCTCTGTATTCCCTCTGTCATGCAGAATCAACTTTATCAGTCATTAACCTTGTAACCTAAACTACTTACCACACCTGTGTGCTTTCAAACAGAATCAAAGGAGTTAGTTTTGACCTTTAGATGACTGGAAAAAATGAACTTGAGAGATATTTTCTCTGCTGTGTGATTGTGCTGCAGAGAAATTTGTGCTAGAGCTCTCTCTATTTAGTAAAGTGGGATCTCCTAGAAGGACATTCACTGTCAAGGCCCTTTGACCCTGAAATTGATGCCCCTTTAGCTTCCCAGCCTAGATTTTTTACTTCCCTGTAATGATATGGGGTTGCTTTCTCTACTAGAACACCGAAGGGCAACTGAACATTAAAATAGGGGTTTGTATTTTGAGCAGTGTAGTGAAGACTGTGATTCTTATAGGGAGTTGACTACTTGTAATGAACCTTTGTAATAACAAAATAAAGCATAGTAACATTTAATGTTATTCTTTCAGACTCCATAAGCACAAAATATTTATATACACTTAGAAAGAAGTTACCTAAGGTGAACAAAACTTTTCTTTGACTGTAAACATGGTATGATAGAGAAACAAGCCCAAAGCTACATGCTTTAAAGGAATTGAAGTAGGTTACATTGCAAGCTTGGATTTTGGGTCTAAAATGAGATGACAGGAACCACTGGGGAAACATGTATTAGTATCTGTCCCCTAGATACCTAAAAAACAAATGCCAGAACAAAATAGCTTAAAGAGCCAATTTCATGTCACTTATCATGTAAGTAAATTCTGCATCTGCAAGGCGAAAAGATGCAGGCAGGAACAAAAGGTGCAACCAGAAAGAAGAAACTCAAGCCAGATGAAGACAAAAATGCCTATTCTGCTAGCCAAGCTGCTGGAAGTTAAGCAAAACTTATCTCCCTAAAAAAAATAGTCTTATGTTCTTTCTCCCTGATTCCTAAAACAACCAGCCCAAAATCTGCCCACCAATTTGACAATACCACTCATTTTGGGATGAGAGAGCATTTGATTCCTACAGGCTAGCTTCCAATTAGCTTCCTGAAAACACAAAATATAATTTGGGTTAAAGAGGGTCCTCAAATATTTGTCATTTTAAGCTTTACTACTACTTTCGTTATGGTCTGCATTGGTATATCCACACTGTTGTTTCTGACATGATTAAGTGGCGGAGTTGTCAGTGTTAGATTTATGGTTGGACTTGATGATCCTAAAGGTCTTTACCAACCTAAATGATTCTATGAACACATTCAAAGTGACTTTAGGTGCATGTTTTAATTTGACAGCTGGAAAATTTTCTACTTAAAACTTACAATCTCTATCTGGAAAGCTAATTTGTGGTACCGTCTTAAAGACCATGAAAAGTGGAGGTAATGATGCAACTGCTTACTATTGCACAACAATATCCAAATTATATTTTGTCACTTTATAAACAATTATATTGAAAACTAATTAAAAAAATAAGGAAAACAACTTTATCTCTAAGAAACTTCTGCACCCTTAAATCTGCTTTTGCTTCAGTGATACATTTATACCTCTCAGATTGTCCTCCAAAATTAGAGACCATTAAATATTTTATATAATTCTCCAGATAGCTGCAAATACCTGTAACTTTACTTGATTAGCTAACTACTGTTAAAATTTCATAACTGCTTTAAGAAATCAACCAAAAAAGAAAAAAAATCTATGAGATGATCAGTTAAATTTAAAATTATTTGCCTTCCCCAAACAGATCTAATAAAACACACAGAAATAACTAGAAGCATTTAAAATATCTTTAGAGATCTTTCCAATCCAAGTCTGCTATCTTAAAAGTCTACCAAGAAACCTAAAATAAGCTCTGATGGTTTATTGTGAAAAAGATCAAGGAACTGGAAAATTATGGTAACTTCCTTACATATGGGCAAATCAGAAGATTTTTCTTTGTTTCAAAGTGTTTCCATTATGGAAGTACCTATGAAAAGAGACATTATAGTCATCTTTCCATTCCTCTTGCTTCCCTTTGACTGGATCACAACTAAAGTGTGGTGAAAAAAACCCAAAACATGGGCTGTTGTATCCACTGTCACTGAAACTTTACCTAAGCCAGCAATGATAACATTTACAGCTGGATAACAGGTTACAGCTGGATATTCTGTTGAAACATAGTTAGAGATTGGCTGAAATTCAACTGTTCCTTGCTATTTATTACCTTGCAAATAAAAAAAAAAAGAGAAAAACCCTTACAAATTATTCAGTCATTCAGAAAGTACTTCACTACAACATTTCACAGCGTTTCCTCACTGGCTCTAATTCCTCCTCATAGAAAGCCAGACAGATAAAATTCATAAGGATCTGCAAAGTCTTGAACCAGAAGAAACTTTGAAGTCAGTTTGAAACTGTAGCTTTAGGAAGGTCTCTGTTTAATAGTGTTTCATCTGCAACTGAACGGAAAAAAATTATTAATTTTTTTTACCAGATTAAAACAAGTTTTAAAAGTTCCATTTTTTTCCTTCTCACCCTAATCTGCCTTTGCAAAGTAAAGGCTTATCCTTTCCTAATATGTTCCAGTTGATAAAAATTAAATGTGAAAAATGAAAGCAAAGGCATTGAGGGTCTAGACTCCCAAAACTACAGAAAGATTATTTACAGTATCTCCAGGGCTGGAGAAATTAAACTGAAGAAATGAAAATCAGAGACAGGTTTTGAACTTACAGTTAAAATATCATCCACAAATACCACCTCTTGCTATTTTTCTCTTCTCATACCCCATGAAGAAATATTACTTTTATTCATCTCAACATGCATTTCACATCTCCCTCTCTCAAATGAGAAATCTCTGGTTTTAATACTGGCTCAGCACTAGATTTATCATTCCAAATGTGGACACTGGGAAACTGACTTGGTGAGAAGGTTGTGTTGTTGGCTGCTTATGAAGGTCAAAGTTTGTGAAGGAACATATTTTATACAAGATACATGTTTAGTGAAGAACCATCTCCAGCTTTCTCTAAAAGAAGAATGAATAAAAGTTAACCACAACTTCCAGACTTTCAAGATAGTCTTACCTTCTTTTATCAATAGTTTCCAGCAATCTGTGGGTTTAGCAACCTCTATATCAAAGTTACAATGGATATAAGCGTGAGCCTAGGAGGTTCCATATAAACACAAGAAGAAATTGTTTTTTATTGTGAGGGTGACAGGGCACTGGAACAACTGCACAGGGAGGTTGTGGAGTCTCCTTCTCTCAAGACATTCATAACCTGCCTGGACATGTTCCTGTGTGTTTGACCTCTTGTAGGTGACCCTGCTCTGGCAGGGGAATTTGACTACATGATCTTTTGAGGTCCCTTCCAACCCCTAACTTTCTGTGATTCTGTAATTTCATTCTTAAGTCTGCTCTAAGGACAAAATATAAATGACATTACATGCAACTGTCTCCCCTCGTCCAAGGCAGTCTCTCTCAACACTATCTTGGCATAGTTTACTTCTCCAGATATACTCCTGCCACAGCACAGAGCAACACATACTTTCACATTCATATTACAAAATAAAAATTTGGTTGATGCAAAAGAGCCCTGATATTTTATGCATTCTGCACTTTACCAAGAAAGAGCAGTTATATCTACAGACTCAGACATCTTAAAGGGCAGAGGAGAGCCACTGCAAAGTGACTTGTAATGTGAGCATGACCAGTGAGTCCCAGAGAGAGCTACTTACAACTGTTATAAATGTAGTACTGCTAGTGACATTGCCCCCAGGGCCTGGGATTGCTCCTTGACTTTTTTTATGTTGCAGTCAAGATTTCCCTTGGAGGGTTACCCAAGAACAGAAATTAATTGAAACAAAATACTCAAAATAAATGATCCTATAAATACTGGCTTACTCCAAGGCTCAAGCCAAAACTGTCTGCCAGCTCTGTTGGCTTCTTCAGCTGAGCAATAATTTTCCATGGAATATCCTTAGCTGGTGGGATCAAGCAATTGTGTTAATCACAGTCAAGGAAAGTGTAAAGTTCTCTCAGATTTCACAGATTAAACAAACCCAATGTTGTATAATAATGTGTCATTGTGGAAGACACCACACAGCATGTACACATGCTCATGTATCCATGAGAACACCGCATTAGTATCAAGCTGGGTTTAGCTATTTTTGCACATGAACTGTGAAAAAGGCACTGACTTTTGCAGAGAGTAGTCACCCTTCCACCACTGAGTACAGCAATACAGTTCTCACATTTCCAGTTTTAGATGGTCATTTTGCCTTTAACTGAGAGGTAAGTGACATTTCTGACAGTGCTTACTGATATTTATTGTTGATTTTAAAAGTAAACATATTTTCAGCTAGCAATCTACAAACAGTTTAAATGATTTTTTTGTTAAGTAAATGTATAACCTTTTTCTTAATGTTTTTTGGTTTTTGTTTTTTTTTTTTTTTCCCCACTGAAAAAATCTTTTTCAGGATCTATTCTTTGTATCATCAATTTGCTAGGATACCAGCCAGTTGTGACTCATTATTAGTCCTCACACAGGGCAACTAAATATAACACTGGAAATCTATTGAGAGCAAGTGCTCATAAATTCATCAATGGCATGCTACCATAGCATTATCTTGAAGCACAGACACAATGGAAGGATAAACTTCAACAGATTTAATTTTAAACAGTTCTTCTTAAGACTTTGTTAATAGTTTAATAACAGAGAGATTTTAGAAGAAGAAAGCTGTGGAAAATAAAATAAAGCTGTCCTTTAAGACTGAAAGCTCACAGAATTTTGAAGAGTTCAGCAGCTGTCAATGCCAAAAGAATTTCATGGAGTAGATACAAAGCTAAAGACCAAATCAATACCTAGGTGTTTGTGCTTCATTTCTTTGTAGTTGTCAAACCTTTGGAGTTGTTAAATAATGACTTATACACTAAGAATAGGTGTCTTCTTTGGCATTTCTTTAATGCCATGTCAAGAATCCAGTCACTCAGATGCAAAGAAAAAAAAATGTTCATATGATTAGGAGAATAACCTCAACCTCAGAACAATATGATGTGAAAGTTACCCTAAGTCTTAATATTGTCTTTATATCATGCAAACAAAATAATTTAAAGAAAAACAACTAATTGACACCTCCAGTGAAAAAAGATAATGCAACAACTTTCTCCCCACATAAAAACAAAAAACAGTTTAGTATGCAGGCACAGAGTAACAGAAGACCATTTTGTCTGCTTAAGTGGTTCTACAATACATAGCAGATCATTCTTTAGGGATTCTCTGTTGAAGTCCTTCTCTGAAGCACATCTCACTCAATCCTGTGAGTATGAACTAGCTCTTTAGTCAGTTAAGAGTGTAGTTGACTTTTACAAATCTCATGAAAAGCCACAGTCCCTCCACGAAACCCCAGAGCTCTCAAAGCTACAGGATGCAGACACTGCTGCTTCCCCAATAAGCACCCACTACCCTTCCACTGAGGCTGGTACAAGCTATGTACCAGCCTCCTTCAGAACTGGGAACTGGGATAGATGAATAGAAAACTAATTATGCTTTGTGAGGAAGCTATGGCTGAGAGCAGCCATGTGCTGTGGAGCTGGAGCAAGCCAACTCAATTGGTCATGACAGTTTTAAGACCTCTGTACAAAGGGAAGCCAGGGCAGAATAAGCCAGAAAGTAAATTAACCCTTTCTGCTAATTGCCAGGTGAGCATCTCTATGGCTCTGCTTCATGATCCTTGCCTGATTAAGCTGCAGCACTTCCCACCCCCTTCTGTGTGGCAGTCAAGTTAATCCAGCAGTTGGTAGGACTTTGTTTCTTCAACTGCTTCAGGTAAATCCTGCAGGGTTAGCGAATCAAACCTCTCAGGCACCACAGCTTGTCGTTTCGCACATTAAAATACATTGAAATTTCCTTTTGCTTATGTTAATGCTACAGAGGCTCTAGTGTAGAAATGTCACCATTTCACCATCCCCACTCATGGGGCAGAAGCTTCAAGCAGAGGAAGAGGGAAGACAGACACTGGCCAGATCTTCTGCAGCTGCCCAGCAGGAATCAGCAGAGCCCATGACTCAGAGCTCTTACTCTGACCCAGCCCTACCTTGCCTAGTTTGGGTTAATCGACTTTGTAACTGCAGCACAGTTGTCACACTTTAAATTCACATTCTAACTTATTTATGTATTCATCCCATTATGCAGAGATACATAAGTAAGTAACATTGTGTATTTCAAATTTACATCATTGTGATGTAAAATTTTACATCATTGTGATGTAAATTTGCATCATACTTAAGTCTTATATCTATTACTGTTTCTATTAGCACTTTAAAAAAAATATCCTTTTATATAGGTATTGTGCAAGAGTCTCAGAGGAAGGGAACAGAAATGATCATTCAACATCAACTCTGAACCATCCTGCAGAGTGGTAAAAGGTTAAAACCAGTTCCCTCATTCCTTCAAAAAAGAAAGGAAGCAGGGTAAAGAAACACAGCAAAACCTCTTTCTGGCTTTCTATGTGCATTTTATGCTTCTGGTAGAATCTGGTAACTCTCACAGACATTTTACTCCTTTATATATTTTTGGAAGAACTGAGAAGAACAGATAAGGCAGATTTATTTCCCTTCAAGGTCATTCCCTTTTTGATGTGAAGGTAAAGCAAAAGCTTGGACTTCCTGAGCTTTATTGCATTTGGATTATTTGGATATTTAAGGAATTTAATTGATTTTAATATAGACAAAAGAGACAGAATTTTGGAAGATGAAAATCCTGTTGGGAAACCAGTATCTTGGGACTGGAACTAATAAACATAGCCTGTGGTTTGTGTTCTCAGTACTGGATCTCCATGAGCAGTTAGGCTAGGCTAGAACTTCTTCGGGGGAATTCTGCAAGGAGTTAGTCAGTGATGGTCACAAGAAATTTATCATAATCATGTCTATGCTTTCTGCAGCTTATCTTATCTGGGTTTTCCTGAAAGTCTCTTACAGGGTTCAGTCAAAAGCACTGAAAATAGAATTGGCATAATAGAAATAAAACATGGGGCTAATTTTGTATTTTGAATGCTTGAGTTTCATTAGGACTACTCATTTTTCCATAGCAAGACATAATTAAAACAAACACTTCTAGACATTGCTTCACTGAAGGGCTGATGGTTTTTTTCCTGCCACTGAAGTCTCATTTTGTAGACATATAAACTGATGGGAAGGAGACTCCAGAGAATATTTTGTCTTCCAGTAACATGGAGGGATGAAATGACTTGCTGAGCAATGCCTTGTTAACTACTTTCAGGTTTTAAACAAAAATAGGAGGGGGTTTACTTGGCATATGCTTGGTTTAAGATGGTACTGTATAATCAAAACAAGATCTCCCACAGGAGAGATTCTTTAGTAGCAAAGGAAGAAAGGAAGGCATTACCTCAGATATTTGATATAGAGAGTATCACAAGAGGAAGAACAAAATAACAATTCAACACCACTTATTCTTCTTGCAGTCGTAAAAAATGTTTCTACAAGGAGTAGAAGGTAGATCAGAAACCACTGCTCCTGAAGCATCTACTTAAGCAAAGGTCAGAGGTAGGTGGTACAGGAGGTAACAGTTCCAAGGCATATCCTCATCCCATGCCACACACTGTTAGATGAAGCTCAGAAATAATCCAGTTTCTCAGCTGCTAAGAACGGGTGCCTATTCTGCTTCACTGTAAACAAATCTTATTTTTACTGCTATGAAAGCTTTGATCATTGAAGCACTTCTGCAATTTCATGAGTGTAGCTTCCAGAAAACACTCCAGTACAAATGATAATGTATATGCAATGATGCCCTGCTTCAGAAATAGGAACAGCCAGCTCAGGGTCACAAATGGTTAATCACATTTTCATTCTTTCTTTCTTCATGCTTTGTCACCAAGACCTTGCTTACCAGTGCCATTTTTTGGTGCCAGTCAAGAAAGAACATCTAAGAGCATGTGATGATCCACTTGACCGTTTAACTAATCCACCTTCATTTTTGCCCATTAGAGTCCTGCAAAAAGTCAACTGTCAAGAGAACGCACATGAAGAGAGTAAAGGAATGTAATTATACTAAAACTTGTACACATGATACTTAAAAAGTTCCACATTTTGGACATGCATGGGAAAAAGCACCCGCAGAGCCACTATTATCTTGCAGAAAGGATGAAACATTGGGAATATCCGGTTAGGCTGTCAGGCATCAAAAGCAAGGGAAGGATTTTGAGTCTTAAACTGATCTATAAAATGTTTGGTCATTGAAGGTATAAATCAAATCAAATAAAATTGAAACATTGTAAGCTAACTCATCTCTTGCTTTCACCATGGGCTAGTAGCCAGTTAATTACAGTGAATTAATTACGTACTAAATTATTTTTGCTGAGTCTCTTCACAATTTGCATTTCGTGCAAATATTCATTTTTTTATAGAAGCAGAAGCATCCATGCTTCTGCCAAAAGATAGAGTTATGATTTATCTTTATCTTACATCATTTACAAAGTGTGTAACTGCATAACACAGCGTGGCTTTATTTTATGGAAAAACAGCAACACAAGCAACTGTATAATGTCTCTGACAAATTTTAATTTGTGAAAAAACTATGTTTTAACTAACACATTTTAACATCCTTTTATAATGTCCCATATTAATCATATAACAATTTAAAAACAGAGGCATCTATAATTATACGTAGTATGCCATTGCAGGAAAAATCACCGGAATAGGCCAAAGGCTAAACAGTATTTTGGATAAGTGTGCCTCAGTGTGACTGGGGGCACTGAACTGGAAATATAACTGTCCTTGAGAAAAGTTTTTATGTATCTCCCTAAGGGGAGAAAAATGAGACTTACTGGAAACTCCAGTAGACTCTGAAGAAGTAAATAATTTAAGTTTCTAGAGAATTTGCTAAATAACAAATTAAAAGGGTTTTATCTCTCTGCTGTCCAGGGCTACATATCTTTTCTTACACAGTTATATGACATAATTTAGTTCCACAAATGAACACTTATTTCATTGTGGAATGTTAAAACATTTAATTTCTTACTAAAAATATCTAAAGAAAATGTATAATTTGAATATTTTAGAATTTCCAGTGACAGCAACCAAATTTTCAACCCTCTTTTTGCAGCAACTTTGGATGGGTATCAATTTTACTGTCATTGGTATTTGTTTCTTTCTCCTTTAAAAGCCTGAGCTAGCCCTGGTCCATCCCTACTTCACTCTTGCAGCCCCTCTATCTCCAGTCTGCTCACAAATCTGTTCATTCTCTCCCTGGTTCCCTTCCTTCTCCAGCCATAACCTCCTCTTAGCTGCAATGAAGTTGGCTGCTATCAGCAGACAAATCATTGCTCCGTGCAGCTCACCAGCTCTACACAATCTGATACCTCCAGCTGCCAAGCAGAAAACGTGAATTTGATGATGGCTTAAAGTGTCACAGTATTCTGCCTCTGAAGTAAAAGAGTGAATACTACCAGTCCTTCTGTTTGATTTTAATTTTGTGTGTGCTCAAAAGTCTCATTAAGCACTGCTGCACTTTTCCTTCATGAAGGATGCCTGTGAAATGTTTTTTCCTAAGGGTGCATGAAAATATACATGAATCACCTTTATTTGTGGTACTATCTGCAGAAAGCTCTTTTATACCTGTAAGTTTAGAACATAATTTATCTTTAATTTTGGCAGATCTGTATTCTACCTGACAAAAAGAGTAACATAAAAATCCATTGTTCGGCTACGTTATTTTGGGGTATTTTTTGTCACCCCTACATGTCATGAGAGACCTGTGCTCTTCTATGTAGGCCAAAACTTATGGTGATGTGTGAAGACATCTCTAAATATTAAGAAAGTGCTCAATATGATGACAAGTTTAAACAATGAAACAGAAGCTCTTTGGTAAGATAAGGTGGGTAGGTGACAACTGTAAAGAGACGAAGATTCCTTTAGTCCGTGCCAGCATAGAGACACTCTTGCATCAACTTAGTACTTCTGGTCTTTTTTGGGAATCAAGCCTCCACTTCTAGCTACTGGCTACTTCTCTGAAAGGCTTCCTGAAACTACATTTTCTGTGTTGAAGTAATACAGTGTGTTTCTTTCCAAGTCACTGCTCTAATTTTAAAAAGGGAAAAAAATGGTTTAAAAAAAAACAGTGTGTCAAACTGTAATTGGCTTTGAACCATAAAACTTAAATAAATTTCCCAAATAATCTAAAATAATATTACATATTATCTTGCCTGAAACAGATAATATGGAGAATCTTTTTCCAAAATCATCCAGGTTTCTTTTTTAAATAAATGCTTTTTAAACAAGCAAACGACTCTTGAAAGTCTGCATTTATTTGAAGTGATCCATGTGTCTGTCCCTGTGAACCCTCCAATTGAAGCATTTTTGGAATAATTTCCTTCCTATCTCTAATGACGAAAAAACCCCAACTTTGAAATTATGAGAATACAAACAGAAAGAGGGAAGGGAAGGAACAAAGAGAAGTGTCAAATAGCTTGTGTATCCACAAGGATCTCATTACTACATTAGAACTAATGTAAGCTTGCCAAGACTGGCATAAAATTAGTAATGCTATGTTCTTCCTAATAGTGGTAGCCACCACAAGTACAAGGTGACAAACTGGAAGCCTTCCCAGAATTTCATTTTTCTCAGGAAAGCACTCAGCAGATGATTCTATTAAGTTCAAAAATGTTGGCTATTAAGAATATAATCTCCATTTCAAATTGCTTGTCTGCATCCTTCCCTTCCCTTTTTTTTTTTCTCTCTCTCTTTTTTTTTTTTTTTTTTTTTTTAAATAGGGTAACACAGAAGAAGAAAAATGGCTTAAATGCCTGAGAACAGTCATTAAGGGTCTCAGGAGACAAAGAAGGAAATCTAGCAAATTTGAATCCAGCATTCTCTTTTGAAACTTTTTGAAAATCTCTATTCAGATCCAATTTGTTTAAGTGTGCACAATGAGGGTAACATCTGGCTAAAGCATGCAGCTTTTTATTAGAACTATGTCAAATAGCTTATTAATAAATGCAATACAATAGGAAACTCATTAATATGTGATATTAAAATAAAATTACATTTTAACAAGTCTCATATTTTAACTGCAAGATCTTCAACTGCTAATACTCTAGAAGGACTGAAGAATTGATTTTACTCCTAGGTTATAATTTTACCAGGTGGAAATAATTCAGATAGAATTTCCTGTAAACTAATGATAACTCCTCGATCTTTTTATCTTTATCTATTTGTGCTTGTAAGGTGCTTGGGAAATTTTTAGTAAAAAAAAGCTGAATGTAAATACAAAGTATATATCCTGAGTAAAGCACTGGTATATAATTCCATTGGCAGCAATAAGGTCTACAGTGATGTGAAGCAGTGGACCTTACCCATGAGGAGGCATGGGCTACTTGCATTATAAGCACTCAGTTATAGTTTGTATTTTGTAATGAAACACAAGATGAAGTTTCTTTAATTTCTGAGTTCAAGATTTTTGTGCCTGGGAACAAGAAGGAGAAGAAATTAATTTTTCTACATTAGCACATAGACACATCCCTACTAACAATAAGATGCTCACTTCCAAAAAAAAACAAAAAAACAACCAAACCATAACACCCAAACAAACAAACAAAACCTCCCCCATGATAAAACCCTAAAAGCCAAAAATTTTTACCTGACTAACATTCTAGGAAGTGTGGTTGGATTTGGTTTGGGTTTTTTCCCCCCAAACAAATCTACTGTTTTTTCAAACAAAAATCTGTTCCCTCTTTTCTCCCACAAAATTTTACTAACCTTCAGCTGAATGTAATTTCATTCACTCATGAAACTTTTTTTAATTAATTCATTCTGCAGTCATAATACATAAAAATAGATCTGTAATAGCCATATCTCCTAAAGAAATTAGGAGTTTGAGTACTAGCCTCATTGATATTCTTGAAGTATAAAATGACCTCACCGAGGAAAGAAAAATTGCAGATAGAGGAAGCAGACAGTGAAACAAAGGTATATTTTCATGTAACAAAACAACAAAAATGAAATCATATGGATATTTATTATATAATCAATATCACTCACATATGTATAAATGCATCATAAAAGGTATCTATGAAAGAAAATTTGTTTCTATAACCACACAAGAGTGTACCAAAGGCAAAGAAACTGCTTTCTGTTTCTTCAGTAACAAATACATTTAAGTTTTGAAAGCACATGCATGTTTCTAAAGTAACTTGCTTTCAGTAAGTGGACAGATTATTTTTTCAAAATAAATATACAGTAACAAATCGATAACTTGATTACATTTTTTAATCATGGTAGGAAAATGCCTTACTTAAATCCTGTTTCCAAACTCAATTTTAGGCATCATAAATGGAAATTCTGATTTGCAAAGGCACCAGGGAAGCAGATTTTTTGAGGGTGTTTCTGAAGAAAACACAAACATGTTTTAATCTAAAATAACTTTAAAAAATGCATATTATTAAATATATACTCTTTGTCTGTAGTGAACACCCCCCCCACTAAAAAAATGCATTAAGAGGAATACTGAGTATGTCTAGTTACTATGGTTACAGAAAAGATTATATATGACAGTAAAAGTGGTTCTTTATATTTTTCTATTCTTTGAAGCCTGATATTCTTACAAGCCTGATAAGATTTACTATTCAAACATGTAACTTTAGGGGCCTTTTCCCTTACTTTTATGCTTTATTGTTGCAAAATTTGTGTTCACGATGAGGACAGAAAAGAAACAGTATAATAATAAGAATGCCAGTGTTTCTGTTTGGCTGTAGCCCCTGCCAATATTGACTTCCCAAAACACTCTTCAGAGCAGTGAGTTGTCAAATAATGCTCAGCTCACAGAAATATAAATTTTGTCATTTCTTGCATATCTATTTTTTTTTTCAAAACTACAAGGGCTAGAGCAAGGCTTATTGTATGTATGAAACAAAGACCTGAAAGATCCCCAAATGTGCTATAAGAAAAATCTTCCTGTCTTAATATAAAGCAAGAATTTTGAGGATCAAATAATAAACTTCTTGTCTGTGTGGCACTTGGAGCTTACCAGCAGGAGTAAGGAAGAGGCAGAAATCACTTAAGAGTAAAATGATAAATCACTCTTCAGCAATACAAGTTGGTTTCAAAGCTGACTTCTGCTGGGCAGAGAAAAGTTTTCAATTTAATTCCTCCTAATCGCTTGCCTTAGTTAACACTGTTCCCTGACCCTTTACCATCAAAAATTGGAAAAAACAAGCCATCTTGCTGCCAGTGAGTAAAACACACTGTGCACAGCAGAATACCAATTCAGCCAGCAAAGCTGGTTCCTTTCCCATTTGTTGTCTTTTTCTTTTTCTGGTGAAGTACATCATTAATGAAGACTGTAGAAAAAGCACAGTAATTTGTTTTTCATATTAACCTCTTCAGCTCACTACTATGCACAGCAAGACAGACCTACAGCACTACTGGAATGCAGGCATCAAAATTACCCCATTTCCTTCAGGTCTACCCACTTTGACAAAAAATACTATGCAGTCAAACAATAAAGGTCATAATTTTGTAAAAATAATTAATAATTGAATCTAATGTCATTACAGTTTACTGGGAACTCATAGAGGTTTACAATCTTGATTAAATGTATTCACAGAAAGCTTCCCACAGCTAGAATCTCTGTTTAGCTTTGTAACAATCTGCAATCTTAGCCTACAAAGACCAATTCATTTGCTTTGTTGGAGACACAATGCTAAATTCACTTTATTCACTCACTTAAATTCACTTTTCCATAATAGTAAAAAATCACATGTATTAATTACCTAAGTAAAACTTATACATATTGCCCCAGTCTTGAAGCAGCTGATACTCTTTCCCCTGCTTAACACATAGCATATTTACTTTTCAATTTACCTAATAAATCCATTCTCCAATTCCTTAAGTAGCAGTATAATTCTGAACTGCCTTTAAAAAGTGGAAGCTCACTTAGCATTATCATTCCTTGATATCAAGGAGAGCACTTCTGGGAATGCTCTCAATATTATTTATCATTTTGTTTCCCCTTAGGTTGAAAAGTCGTTCTGGTTGATTTCTTTTTGAGTTGAATTCTTTCACACTCCTCCATCAAGCAGTGGCTGCTCCTGGAGTACTCCAAAGCCTAAGCTGGGAACTGACCTGCATCAGACACTCCAAGACCCGTCAAACCATCAATGAGACCTCCCTTGTCACAGCTGAAAGAGCTGTGGAATGAGGTTTCCTTCCTATCATTGCCACTGCCCTTTCTGCAGGCTGAAGAAGCAGATGGACTTTACTGGCCTCACAGTCTCAGATGGTCTTTTTTTGAGAACAGAATTTCTTCAGTGACAAGATTTTCTGGCGTCAGCCGCAGGGGCTGGGGGGTGTGCATGTGTGTGAAGGCAAAGACAGAAAGGTTGGTGGTGTGAAGGAACGACATCAAGTCTTAAAAATCAATCACAGAACTATTTTAAGGCTAACAACCACCCTGACTCAGAGATAAAAATAAGGTAATCAATGGGGCTTTATCAGATACATCTTTCCACACTTTGCCAAATAGGCAGAACAGATAAGGGAGGGTCCTGCTCCTCATGCCAGAATAAAATTTCTGTTTGTAATGATAACCTCAGGTACAAATACAATCTATTTTATAAATACAGTAAAGACCTACTGCAAGCATAAACCCTACGAAATCATCACTATGGGCTTTTCTAAATAATTTGTCAGTCCACACTTTGTAACTCCATACTATGGAGACCTGAGGTGCTGATGGAAACTGGAGCCAGAAAAATCATTCAGTTTGGGACTACTAACTACAATTACCACAACCACTACAATTACCACAACCAACTGGACATGAAGAATGCAGAATCAACAAAACTGTCAGAGGATATCAGGACAAAGGTAGTACCTAACGTGATGCAAATCCTTGCTGTCTCTCTGATGGAGAATACACACTTGCACTCAGAAACACAAATACGTACAGTCTTTTATAACCAAAGAAGCAGAAGGAAACATTTAGCATTACATGGCTTATTTTAAAACAAATTAGAAAATTAATAATGCATGTACTGAGTAGTGTTACTTCAAACCAGATTTGGGTCTTATTTCTCTCTCCTGAAAATAATAAAATAATATGGACGGATAGAGCAAGTTCTTACTTAATGTAAAAACTTAACATTATTACAAGAAGAAATAGCCTTCCAGTGAATGCTATTTCATCAATATTTTAATATAATAAGAAGGGAAAAGTTGAATATTTTAATTTTACATGAGAAACAAATGACAGTTTGAAGACGGAGAAAAATGGATCAGAAGAAAAAGTTTTAGGGAGGAAAAAAGCCCAAACTTTGGTATCAGTTATGCTTTATGGAACAGAAAAACAAATTTAGAGCACGAAGCGATATATTACCTGTAAAGGAGGGAGGGGTAACACATTACAAAGCTTTGAGAAAATAATAGCTGGATTGTAATAGACCCTCTGTTGTAGGAGACAGATAGTACTCAATGTATAAAAGATACCTGCCTTCAAAATATTTGTTCGAACCCAATTCCCGTTCATCAGACAACTACAATCATATGCACCTCCCCTTGCAGCAGCCGTGTTTTCAGGGGCTCAGAAAAGGCTTTCACAGTCAGCTATCTACAAGAACAGTGGAGTGGTCTTGCTCCACTAAGTTAAGTCAGATGATGTGTCACTTCTTATACTTCTTAACTGCCAGGTACATTTATTATGATTTCTAGGAATTCAGAAGTACTAGGTAATATGAAAATATTATTCAGACTATCTCTCACTTGCAAAAATAATAGTTTGGTTTTCACACTGCCAATTATTAAATGAACAACATCATTTAGGCAGCGTGAAAATTGCCTGCAAAACTCAAATATGTAAAGTGGATTATGACTTTAAAAAGTTTTGTTTTCACATAGATATTCTTGAACTGCTGTCTGATAGTAGAAGAGCACATCTTAGAGTTGATCCAACTTTCATAAATAAGTGATCCCTATCACAATGAGCATTATCAGCTCATTCACATTTAGTAGCCTGGTATGCCTTTATTCCATGATAGCACTGTTTTCCTTTACCAAAATAACCCTAGTTTTCTGAGAAATGCAGAAAAAAAAAATTAAAAGAATTTTTAAATTAACTCTGGGACTACACTTAAGTTAATGTTAGAACGACATGCTAAAGGCAATACTCCTGAAAAACATTAAAATTTATTCAATATTCTGGGAATTAAATTTCAGAGAAGAACATGCTCACTCAATGGCTTTAAAAAAATCATGAAGAAAATAACAATAACAGTGAAAAAAGGGAAGGCAGGACACTATTGTTGAGTCATTCTGGGCCTGGTTCTGCTGCCCAAATATCGGTGTCCTGTGCTGTACAAGAGACTCGGGGGTCTCTGCTGTCCAGTTGTTAATCCATGCAGTCTCAAGCCTCCCAGAGCTCTTGTCTGTAAACCCTGTGCAGATCTCCTGGATACATCAAGGCATCTTATATGGCACTAGATACCTATCTTTATACATCTGAATGAAGTTTAAAAAAATGCAGTAAAAGTAACGACATTTATTTTTCTTTCCAGGGGACTGTATATTTATCTATATTTACCATCTACTTTTCTTAAAAAGCAGATTGTTTTGTATTTACACATACTGCCTGTAATTTTACCTCCCAAACTGTAAAGGTTAATTTGTTGTTTGCTTTTGACAAGTCTTTTTTAAAGACTCTTGCAATTAGGAATAATTTGTTGTCAAAGGAGGCTTTCTCCTTGCTCCTGTTCTTGATACAATATTTCCTATTTCCTAAATTGGACACTGGATGTTTTTTGTTTCCAAACAGTTGTCTAACAGCTGACAACACTGGTTTGAAAATACTCATTTAAGATTAAATTTAATCTAGTAATATATGCACAGGTTCTTCATAATTAACAATAAATAAATAAAGAGCAGATATGAAATGCCTTGATTGCCATACAGCAAAAGAGAACAAAAGGACATTGCAAATCTAATAAATTCTTCAAAGTGCCAGATCTTATCCAAATCAAGAGAGTTGTAAAAGGGAATTTCTTGCCTATTCAGCAAGGATTTATTTCAAACTTGACTTGATCAAAATACAGAAAAGGAAGACAAGGAACAGAATAATATCTTGAATTGATTTATATCCTTACAGCCCCACTAAAGTGAAAACGCCAGACAAACAAACAAACAAACAAACAAAAATATGAACCCAAACAGATTTCACAGTATCTCAGGATTAGCCTTTAAGAGAACAAAACTTAACACACTTTTATCCCTGAAAAAAACCCCGCAACTTAGTACCTTTTCAACCTGCTCTGTTTGAGTTCCTAGTCATAAAACAGGTGCTCTGAATGTAGCACTGCTTCTAGAGAACTTTCTTGCAGCAAGCTGCTTTGTCTCCCCCAGTACTGGAATAGTTACATTGAAACAAATCAATTAATCAGAAAACTTTTTTTGTTTGGTTAGTTTTTGTTGGGTTTTTTGTCTGTTTTTTTATTTTTGTATTTGTTTTGTTTTGGGTTGATAACTCTCCAGTCATTACTTTGTTTCAAGGAACTTTATAGCTGGTTGGGAGGACATGCAAATTCTCCAATAAGATTGCACTGTAAATATTTTTTTACCTTTTCTGGAGGGCTACACAGACTAAATTACCAAAATAAAGTGTTGCTTGTGTTAGGATTAGATAACTTCTATCACATGAAATAATACTTTGTTCACAGGGAAATTTGCAGGGAGTCTGAGGCTTAACACCTGTACCATAAATTCCCTCTGATGATAGAAGTAGTACTGCTATGGCACATAAACCTATTCATATTTACTACATTATGTCCAGTGGAAAATATCTATGGGCAATGAAATGACCTTAACCATTTTTACTCTGGCTGTTGTGTAAAATCATTGTAGATCATGTTCGGAAAACACACAGGATTTTGGAGGTTTTTTTGTTACTTGTTTTTTTATTATTTCAGATATTTCCTTGATTATTTTCTTTTATTGCAGTTTTTTCTTTCCTAGTGTAATCCATAAATTCCCAGGAAAGCACACTTTCAGCTGAATGATCTAAACTGAGACAAGCCACACCAAGTCAGTGGTAGCTGTAGACAGAGGCAGAGAGTACTGACAAAAGCCAAAGACTAACTAATAATAAAAAGTAAGAAAAGGATTTCCTTACGCTTATTTTTTTCCCCTTCCCACATGATCACAAGCTGCTGGTGGTCTAGTTTACTCCTGCCCTGAATGCAGAGATCAATAAGCTAACTGATTAGACTGCTCCAGGGGAATGGTTGGTTTATTTCCCTACTGCAAGTCAATCCAAGTTAGTAGATTGCTGGTCCGTAGAGGATGTAGCACTTCACAGTTGTGTGGGCTGGAGGGAGAAAGAAAGAATCCTTTTTGAGTCCTTAGATTTTATTCCAACCTTATAATTTTTCCTGTGACAAAGAAAGATGCAGAGAAAAATCAGGGATTTTTACTCCAATAATCTGTCATTTTCCTGTTGAAAAGGTTTTGGGTTTTTTTGGTTTGGTTTGGTTTTTGGGGTTTTTAGTTAGTTTTCCCCTTTTTTTTTCCTTCCTTTTACTTAAGTTTGAACCCTTCTATTTTTAAATACCTTGAGTGTGTTTACTCTATCTTGCATAAATGCTTAATATCCTTCGCATGCATTTTGAGGCAAATGAAGCTAGTATATGCAAGAACTGGCAAACAAAAAACTAAATTTTAAAAATTAAAGTTAAAAGTTCCTATTTTGTTAGGAGAGGCTGGGAGTACTAAATTGAATAATAAAATAAACAATATTTTATTTATTTATAAACAATATTTATTTATTAAACAATAAAATAAATTGTTTAGTAGAGAAATTTTATGAGAAGTAATTGTGTGAATACTTATGCTCTCTATAAATAGATACTCTAATTGTGGGGCTTACAGAAGGCAGCTCCATTTCAACTGTCAGGTCTCCGACAGAGCTGTCCCTGGCACAATACCATAGGAGAAAATGCAAAGAAAGTCAACTTTGGGAAGGAATTTTTGGAGCTGTGACACATGATGCTCCTAAGCAACAGGCTGCAAATGCATAGACGGGGCACCCAGACAACACAGCTGCTTCAGTTTAGTTCTCAAACCAACATTTGCCACCTCTTCATGAAGAGCTCAAAGCTTTATAGATATAATAGTTAGAGAATGAGGCAAGCCACCTAAAAGGGAAGGGGATAACCCAGGGGCAGGAAGAGCAGCTGTAGCCACTGGCACTGCTGCATTACAGGCACAACATTTCATGTTTCCTGAAATGTCTGTATGCTAATGCACGCAGCATGGGGAATAAGCAAGAAGAGTTAGAGGTCAGTGTACGGGCTAAGGGTTATGATCTGGTAGCGATAACAGAGACATGGTGGGATAGGTCACACGACTGGAATGTGGCCATGGATGGCTATGTGCTTTTTCGGAAAGATAGGGCGGGGAAGCGAGGTGGTGGAGTTGCTCTTTATGTGAGAGAGCAACTAGAATGTGTTGAGTTTTGTGCAGGGGCTGATGAGGGGCAAGTTGAAAGTCTGTGGGTAAGAATTAAGGGGCAGGCTGGTGTGGGTGATACAGTTGTGGGGGTCTACTACAGACCTCCTGATCAAGGCGAGGAGGTTGATGAGGCCTTCTACAGGCAGCTGAAAGCAGCCTCACAACTTCAGTCCCTAGTCCTCATGGGGGATTTTAACTACCCCGATATCTGCTGGTTGACTCACACAGCCAGCCTTTCACAGTCTAGGAGGTTCCTCCAGTGCATTGATGATAACTTCTTAATGCAAATGGTGGACAAGCCGACTAGAAGAGGAGCGCTGTTGGATCTTGTACTAGCCAATAAGGAGGGCCTTGTTGAAGCAGTGGTGGTCAATGGCAGCCTTGGCTGCAGTGATCATGAGATGGTAGAGTTCAGGATCCTGTGTGGAAGGAACAGAATACCCAGTAGGATCAGAACCCTGGACTTCCACAGGGCAAACTTTGGCCTCCTCAATCAACTGTTAAGAGAAATCCCATGGGACAGGGCGTTAAGAGATAAAGGGGCTCAAGATAGCTGGTCAATATTCAAGGACCACTATTTGCAAGCACAGGATCAGAGCGTCCCTATGGTTAGGAAATCTAGTAAGGGAGCTAGGAGACCAGCATGGTTAAAAAAGGAACTGCTGGGAAAACTTAAGTGGAAAAGGAAAATCTACAGATCATGGAAGGGGGGGCTGGTCACTTGGGAGGAATACAGGACTGTTGTCAGAGGATGTAGGGAGGCAATTAGGAAAGCTAAGGCCTCCTTGGAACTTAACCTTGCAAGTCAGGTTAAGGATAATAGAAAGGGCTTTTTCAAATACATAGCTAGTAAAACTAACACTAGAGGCAATATTGGCCCACTAAGGAATGAGCTGGGAGCCCTGGTGACAGAGGATATAAAGAAGGCAGAGGTGCTGAACGCCTTCTTTGCCTCTGTCTTTACTCCTGCGGGGTTTCCGCATGAGCCCCAGATTCATTTAGCCCCAGAAGTAGTCGAGATAGATGAGGAGTTAGACATAGTAGATGAGGATTGGGTTAGGGATCAGCTGAGTAATCTGGACATCCATAAGTCGATGGGTCCAGATGGAATGCATCCAAGGGTGCTGAGGGAGCTGGCGGAAGTCATTGCTAGGCCACTCTCCATCATCTTCAGTAAGTCATGGGTAACAGGAGAGGTGCCTGAGGACTGGAGGATAGCAAATGTCACTCCAGTCTACAAGAAGGGCAAGAAGGAGGACCCGGGTAACTATAGACCGGTCAGCCTCACCTCCATCCCTGGAAAGGTGATGGAACAACTTGTTCTTGTCACTATCTCCAGGCATATCAAGGACATGGGGGTCATCAAGAGCAGTCAGCATGGTTTTATCAAGGGTAAATCATGTTTGACTAACCTCATAGCCTTCTATGAGGAAATTACTAGGTGGATAGATGATGGAAGAGCGGTAGATGTGGTTTATCTTGATTTCAGTAAAGCATTTGACACCGTTTCTCACAGCATCCTTGTAGATAAGTTGACCAAGTATGGGTTTGGTGATCAGGTAGTGAGGTGGATCAGGAACTGGTTGAAAGGAAGGAGTCAGAGAGTTGTAGTCAATGGGGCAGAATCTGGTTGGAGGTGTGTGACTAGTGGAGTCCCTCAGGGGTCGGTACTGGGACCGGTGTTGTTCAATATCTTCATCAACGACTTGGATGAGGGTATAGAATGTACCCTCAGCAAGTTTGCTGATGACACTAAGCTGGGAGGAGTGGCTGACACACCAGAAGGCTGTGCTGCCATTCAGAGAGACTTAGACAGGCTGGAGAGTTGGGCAGGGAGAAACATGATGAAATTCAACAAGGGGAAGTGTAGAGTCTTGCATTTGGGGAAGAACAACAAGATGTCCCAGTATAGGTTGGGGGCTGACCTGCTGGGGAGCACTGTAGATGAAAGAGACCTGGGGGTCCTGGTTGACAAGAAGATGACCATGAGCCAGCAATGTGCCCTTGTGGCCAAGAAGGCCAATGGCATCCTGGGGTGCATTAGAAAGGGTGTGGTTAGTAGGTCAAGAGAGGTTCTCCTCCCCCTCTATTCTGCATTGGTGAGGCCGCACCTGGAGTATTGTGTCCAGTTCTGGGCCCCTCAGTTCAAGAAGGACAGGGAAGTGCTTGAAAGAGTCCAGCGCAGAGCTACTAAGATGATTAAGGGAGTGGAACATCTCCCTTATGAGGAAAGGCTGAGGGAGCTGGGTCTCTTTAGTTTGGAGAAAAGGAGACTGAGGGGTGACCTCATCAATGTTTTCAAATATGTAAGGGGTGAGTGTCAGGGAGATGGAGTTAGGCTTTTCTCAGTAGTGACCAGTGATAGGACAAGGGGTAATGGGTGTAAATTGGAGCATAGGAGGTTCAAGTTGAATATTCGAAAAAATTTTTTTACTGTAAGGGTGACAGAGCCCTGGAACAGGCTGCCCAGGGAGGTTGTGGAGTCTCCTTCACTGGAGACATTCAAAACCCGTCTGGACACGTTCCTATGTGATGTACTCTAGGTGGCCCTGCTCTGGCAGGGGGGGTTGGACTAGATGATCTTTCGAGGTCCCTTCCAACCCCTAGGATTCTGTGATTCTGTGACAAGCAGCAGCATCTCTGCATGAGCAGTGCTCACACCTCTGCTTTGGGGGAGCTACCACTTGACACCAGGGCCAAACTGGGCCCTACGGGATCACCATTTTTGAAAGTAGATAGCTGTGGATCTCAGTATGGCTGCACTACTCATTGACAGTACTGACTCAATATTTCTTTCAAAAAAATCTTTCAAAAAGAGGTGGGCTTTGCCAGTTGGGTGTCCATCTTCTAGTTTAAGGCATGAGACTTGTGCTAGTAATGCCCAAATCTGACTGTGCTCCACTGTGTCAAGGTAAAAACTGCAAGACTTGACTTAGACTGATTCATAGATGCCTCCTTTCTTAGTTATTCTATAAAATATTTTTTTTCTCCTTTTAGAGAAATCAAGCAAAGGTCTTCATCAGACACCATTTGATGAGTCTGTTACAAACAACAGGTTAGTCTCAAAAGCATTTCTGGAAGTCATGAGGTTATCTCTTGACATAAGAAACACTGATATATGAAATTTAGTTATATGGGTTTTTTTGGGAACACTCAATATAAACAAAATTATTGGTCCCATTATGGTCTTCTTCCCTTCCTACAACTTTAAAAAACAAAACAGTCTTAAATCTTAGGTTTGTTTCCTTAGCTTGGCATGTCTTTATATGTGGATATTGCAGTTTATTGTATACTGTAAAAAGTTCAAAATCAGCCGTTTTAAAACGCTGTGAAACATATGAGTTTGATGAAGAACTTTTCCTGAATGTAAAAAGAGATATTAAAGTTTCTAAATATTAGAATAATTTTTGAGTTGCAGTAGACTACTGAACAACAAACAATTACAACAAAAACAGGAGCTGAAGAATGGGTTAAACAAAATCCCATTTTCAAAGTCTACAGCTAAGCCATGTTACTGCTTACTTTCTTTTACTGGTTACTTTCCTTTTTTTTTTTTGTACACCCAACTTGTACAAAGAAGAAAACTCATGGACTTCACTATGATACAAAAACCTAAAACGCATGAAGAAAGGAGTAGAAACATCAAAAAATATAAACACAAATCCTGAAAGCTACATGAAGGTTTGGTATCCTTGGTGCTCCATTTGCATCAAGCTTTTGTTTTCAATGCAGCTTTGTTTGTTTGTTTTTTGTTGTGGTTTTTGAATTCAGAAACAAAATATGTTTTCTCTGATTTCTAAGATAGTGCAAAATTCAGTTCAATGTAATCCTTTAAAAACACAGTTTAATATTTGAAATCATATTTTTATCTTTCTCCTTTATGCATTCTTTAAATTTAAAAAGACTACGAACTGAAGTAGTTAACAGCTGATCATGCATAAGACAGGAAATCCTATAATTCATTTTCTCGAATAGAAAGTGTTCAACTTTCAGAAATGAAAATACATAGACATATGATGCTACCTTAGATTTTACAGAATTTTGTTTCTTTATACGTAATTAAAAACAATCCAACAACCAACCACCCAAAACCCCTTTAATGTAACATTAAGTTTTATCTAGCACCATTGGCAAACTATTATTGCAGCTCCTGACTCAAAAACTACAATTTAAATAGAGGTTGTCTTTGTATTATAGAATTCCTTAGTCATTAGAAACTATAAGAATTCAGAAATAAGGTTTTCTGATTCTTTTGGTGTTTATACTGCTAAAGAGCATTACTCAGACCTTAAAATTTACAAGAAAACTGCATTTTGTCCTGCACATCCCAAATATGATAATGTTTATCTGGTTGAGGGAGAGCAAGATATGAGTTCCCTGTCTTGAGTTTACCTTCTTTCTGGAGGAAAAAAATAACAATATCAAAAATAAAGGTGGAGAATTTATTTTCAGAGGGCAAAATAAAACACATATAACTAAAACAGTTCAAAGCCAAGCTGTTTTTTGAAAGTACCCTATAACACAATGGGATGCATTTCTCCTCTGCTGTTTGAACATAAGTGATTTTTGTCACTGTCCACAACCTCCCAGAAATAATACTCCTCAACTCAAAAAGATAAAGCATTCTACGCAATTCCTTTGAAGAAAGAAATGTAAAAATATGTCTTTGATTTTGGGATTACCTGATTAATGGGATTACCTATGACATTTGTATGCTAATTTTGATTGTTTGTTTTCTAGTTAGTAGTTTATTTGACATAACTACAGATAGAATCACTTCCCCACCTGCAGTACCATTTGTACAGATTTTACAGCTTGTACATTAAGGACTTCCATAGGCCAAATTAGATGATACTCTATTCTATTTTGTTGAAATGTGGGCAGAACAGCCCTATACACTGAACTGTATCATGCTCAACATGGTGCTGCTGGACCCAATAATTGGCTATAAATTTGCCCAGGACTAACAGAATACTCTACTCCACTATACAAGCAATTATGCTGGATTTTTTTTGGCAGAAAAAAAAGAAACACCTGTTGTGCTCTTGTGTCTTCTTTCTATACATCAGGTCAGAGGATGACAAAACAGACTGGTGGGATATCAATATCAGTTAAAGCTCCTGAATGCCAGGGTATTCAGTTATTCACTTAAGGACAGAAAAATCTCATGACAGCATTTCATTTAAACTTCTAGTAGAAAATGCATAGGGGTTTCTAGCTGAGAAAGTGTACTGCCTTCTGTAAAATTAAAACTGAAGAGTAACCTCTGCCAGCTGGAAATAAAAGTATCCAAGTAATCAAACTTATGTTAATAGGAAAGCCAAAAGTTAAAACCAAATATAACTATTAAAAAAGAAAAAAACAAAACCAAACCAAACCAAACCAAAAAACAGAAAAAAGGAAGAAAAAACCCAACCGAAGAAAAACTCAAAACCAAAACACTATGATGAAAACCATTTAAAAAAATGTTTGATGTTTTAAACAAATACCTACCACAATGTGTCAGTATACTTAAAAATTATCACTCACAATTGTATCAGTGGACAGTAAGGACTGCAAGAATGAATGACCTTGAAAGCTACTGAACTGGATGTCTTTAACTGAACTAATATAGAAGATAAAACTAAACCACTTTCCAGATTTATTTGAGAGAAAATGGGAAAATGGATAAAAAAAAGTACCAAACAATAAAAAAACCCCCTCTATTTTACATACCTAAGTTCAGCACCAAGATTGTTTTGACACCTATACTGCATTTCTGCTTAAGAACATGTTCATAACTAACAGCTTAGCTGGTTGAGTGGTATTTGATTACTATTCTGATGCACATAGATTCTGAAAGAAATTATCAGAAACGAGTGATTTAGATTTACTACATTATTCTTTAGAGGCCTCATGTACCTTAATGGAGTTGTTATAATATATTTTTGATTGACTTCTTTTTTTTCACACATTTAGATGAAAATTTAAACTAGAGTTAAAAAAGTTATAACTTATACCAAAACCCCTCTAAAATTCTAGTATTGCCAGATTACGCAGACATTTTTTCAAGTCTTGGCTTCAAGTAAGATGATATCCTATCTTTTTCAGCTTATCCAAATTTTATGCAACATAGTTCATATACTCTTTACATAAAAGTTTAAATAAAATTGGCTACTAGTATAAAAATGTATTAATGTCTGAATTAATTTGTTAAGAAAACACTGTCTTCAGGTAAAATAGGAGGATTGTTATGATAATTTAATGACTTATGTTTCAGTTTTTGGATTAAAAAGTGGGAAAGTGGGGCTTTTTTTGTCTCCTTGGGATTTTTTAAAATTTTCTTTAACAGATAGATACATAATACAGAGAAGAGGAACAGGGTACATACTGATTTTGATGGCAAAAGGCTGCTTTAATGTCCTCTGATTATATCATTAAATGTGAAAATACAGCATTAATAATAAGTGCTTTTTAAAGGCTATAGATATTATCCACACAATGAAACTCTGAAGATAAATCCCAGCTAGAGAAGGTGGAAAAAAACTCCCTGCTTGTACAGAGACACAGAGTTAAGAGGGATCAAACATACTGAAAAGAGTTGAAAAGGCACTGTTAGTTTTAGAAAACAAAGTAAGCATCCAAATGCATTATATTTTTTGTAACAGCATAAAGGCTGGATGATTTCAGAGCAAGAGGATTTACAAGATTAAAAGAAGCGCACGTTCAAAGAAATTGTTATTAGACAGAAATTAAGCCAAACTAAAATATGTTCTTATTGAAATAAAAGATTCATTTAGCTATTAACTCCATCAACTACAGTTTTCACTTGGCATGAAAATAAAATTGTATTTTCTCCCTCAGCAACATTCCTAAATTATTTTCAAACATCTGTAACATTCTGGCTTATACTCAGAGATTAACTACATATATAAGAAAAGAGTTAAAAATCATTCCTGGTTCAGAATTGCCTAAGAGGTACAATAAATTAATAATCATTTGGGAAAAGTACTTTTTCCAGTGCTTTCTTCTAAAACCAGTGATACTTAAAAGCAGTACTGTGAAACAGGACAAGGATTCAGACTAAAGAGAGTATGAATAAAATGACTGAAACAGTATGAAGTATCAAGCACGTCTAGGATGAAAAAGGGCATTGTTTAAAGCATGCATTGCCACTTAAACTGGTAGTCTATCTTAAAGTACATAGACTTTATCTGAAATTGTAATAATGCTGAAATCATGTTTTGTAGCATTTTTCAGCATCTATACATTTTATAGGGTGAACTCTTTTCCTTCCCCTAGACTAACATCCATTTGAAACCAATTTACAACTCCCTTTACTGCTGGTGAAACAGTTCCTTCACAAAGATCACATCAAAAGGGACTGAGATTGATTGTTTCACAAAATATATGGTGACAAAAAGATTTACAGTTTTTCATCAGAGCTACTGGTACAGGCATAGGCATTCGGTGGCGTTACTTCTAAGACAGTGCACATTTTAAGATGAATTGGGTCCTAACAACGACCTCTGTTGAGATGCCAGGCTTAAAGTGTAAAGTTGCAATTTGTTCTGACACTCCTACATTGCAATAGCCTGGCTCTTCCTTTCATATTTATTTTTAAAGTGGATACTTACTTGCTATGGAGCCATGGAGCTTTTTCTGTTTTGTTTGTTGGTTAAAAAAGAAAAATAAAGAAAAACTAACAGGATCAAATTATGACTTTTTGCACTGAAAAAGCCAACTGTTCATTTTATAAAGGGGAAATATATAAAACTGAGATTGATAGCTACAGGATTAGCTCCTCAGAATTCTGTAGTTTTATTTCTGTATCAAACTCTACCTTTCTTTTGGCACAACTGTCAAAGGAACAAATGTAGCATGATGCTTTTGGAGAGTTCAGCTGGAAACCAAGCAGATCAAACTGATCTATGCCTTTCCTGTTTGTTTTGGGTTTTTTAAATGTAGAAATATTTTTTCTTTTTTTTCCTGATCCTCATCCATAATGGCTAAAGAAGTAATTATTTATCTTCAACCATTCCTCATCAGTCCTGGGCCAACATTTAATAATTCATTTATATTTCAGAGACACGTTCAGACTGCTAATTAGTTAAGACATGGATTTTATGCATAATAATTTGATGTGTGTCTATGTCAGACAGATGAGTACAGAGTTATAACATTTGCACCCTTAAGATTGTCATAGGCTCTAGCAGCTTCTCCTTAAACAGAATTAAATAAAATAAAAATAGAATCACAATAAATAAAGCCTTTTTCTTTTTCACTACAATTCAAAATAATTTACTTGAGAGTGCTTAGAAAGCCACTGAGGGCAAATGGACATATTTGAAAACTTAAAGACTGGAAAAAACCCAAAACACTCAAAATAGTTAATTTAAAATAATTGTTTTTTGTTTTTTTTTTTAAAAGTGATGATGAAAGTTCAGGAAGTTATTTAAAGTAACAGATGAGAATAGGTTATGATTTTTCTCTGAAGTGATGTAGTTTCCCACCTGTACTTATTTTACTCCCGAGTGGCCATCATCACACTGCAGTTAACAGTTGAATCACTTTCAGAATACACTTTTCAAATGATCATAGCCTACTTCTTTCCATAACCAAATTCTTTGGGGACAGAATGCTTCAAACACATTTTGTTCTCATGCATGCCTTTTTAGAGAGAATCACCTTCTTTGCACTTCTAATTAATTTTACACTCCCATATTCTTGTACTTTCTGTTTTTTCTCCTGTCAAATACCCATGCACCGTTTCAAGAGAAGCATGCATTTTCATGTATAGCAGCTGTCTTAACAACTGCCAGGAAGACAAATCTGAATGAATGTTATTATCTTGCTTTTTTATAATATTTTAGCTTTTCTATATGTATTTGTATCATGATTATCATGCATTTCGAATGAGCACAGTTTTTCAAATAACCTTTTCCCTTATCTTTGTTTTCTGCACTGATAGGTACAATCAATAATTCATCACTTTGTGAAATCATAACTGTGCTTTGTATTTTCTAATCTAATTTTTATTTTTTCTGACATAATTAAACGAATTCCTATCATTACAACCAGTGTTGAATCTGAATGCTTTCTTGCTTTCAGCTTTAAAGCATTACCCATGTACAGTAAGGGTCTCTTTGAGCAAGCTGTTAGTAGACTTCCAAGAAAGACTAGAGGAGATTACCAGTTATAAACAGAATATTAAACCTATTTCCTTAAAACTGTCCTGTCAGAATTTTTCAAGAAGCAAGTGAAAATTTTGAACAGAAGTGACAAAGATTTTGCAGAAATAATCAAATTCTATAAGTGAAGCATTAATTTCCTGACTTCTTCCTGGTTCAGCACAGCAAAAAGAAAAAACAGATCAAAATGTCCACACTTAAACTTGTAATAACAAAGCAAACAAAATCCACAGAGTGCAAAGGTTGCACAGAGTAACACTTCTGTCCTTGAAGAAAACAAACCCAACTCCACTACTGTATTGTTTCCAAGAAGCGCAGGGGTGGTGTGTGCCAAGGCCAGCAGCATGGCAGGAATGCAACAATGGTCACATGCAGAGAGCCTGGGGGTAGCTCAGACTCCCGGCTGCCTCCCAGCAGTGCAGTGACTAAAAGGAGATAAATTTATAGGATTAATAGTTTGTGATGCCACCCCTTCCAGGGTGTAATCCATACCACCACACAGGGTGGAAAGACCCTTGTACTTGTAAAAGAGGAGACTACTGAAGGTGATGCACCCCACATGAGAAAAGGCATCGAAGTTGTGGCAGGAGGGGGCAAACTTCGCACAGCCAGTGGCAGAGAGAAGGTTCATAATCCCAACTTGCTATCAAAATTCCCTTTTGTAACAGAACAAGACTTCATCTCATCAATTATAGGGTCACAGTAAATTGTGGCAGCAAACATGCTACTTATGTTTTCTTCTGATACTTCGCTTTTATTTTTCTCTTAGCTACTTAATGGGGTACGTGTTAATGTCACATAGTCACAGTGAGAGCAACATGAGTCCAGATAGAAAAATTGTGTGCCTTCATGTAATTGTGCAGGATCTAGCTTCATACACCCATGCAAAATTTGAATTTTGTTTAAGTGTTTTGATTTTAAGTTTATTCCTGTCTTAACAAATGTAAGTGGTGAAGAACAGAAAAATCAAATAAAAATGTAACATAATGTTTATGATCATCTTAATTGAAGATATGTGAATTCACATCATTGAAGACAGTTGAGGATACTGGGGTTTGTATTTGTGTTTTATAACTATTTTTCTGGTTTTAAAACCTTAAATGTTTAGAAATATTTTCAGACAGTTTTTGCCTCATTTCTTATATTTAGCTCCATGGCACCACTCACTAATGAATGAAGTTCAGTGGTTCAGTCTCACATCTTGTGAAAAAGTTAAAGGAGCAAATACACATTCAGCATGGCCCATGTAACCTTCCCATAAATGCAGTCACTAGAGACTAATGGAGACCTCTAGAGTTTCAGAGCACAAATCTTAACAGCACTGCTCTAACTACCGAAGGATGCTGACAATTTCTGTCCTCAGCCACCGAGGAAGAGACACAGTGATAAAGCAGGATGGGAAGCAACCACAGTCTCATTCAAAAGTTCAAAGAATATGCACTACTGTCATGAAGTTCTGATTTAAAGAGAAAGATTTCTGCAGTGGATTCACAAATTTCTGAACTCAAAAAACCTGCAGGGTCTCTCTGACTTTCAGCAGTTCACATGAACTAAACTTCAGGAGAAAATGAAGGATGGATAGCAATGTCAGATTCAGCTCACCTCAGAATTCTGCACTGCTTTACTTTTCAGAGACCAGAGGCGTAGAAACAAGAAATCCTGAAACACACTCTACCTGCTTTTCACATTCAATGTTCTTATGATCTAGTTCTGAATGCGTACCTAGCAATAACTGTTATTACTTTTAGAGGGCCTAAAGGTGTACTCAGCAATCATGGTTTATACTATGAGAGATGCTTGAAAAATCTTATGTTGTATGCTAAGCAGCCATCATGAAATAAAGCTTACTTCTTTTGACATTCATTTCAACAGCAAATGTTGACGCTGTAAGTTTTCTTCTTTGCCCCAGCACTAGATTATTGCAATTTTTTCTACCTGTTGAATTCCTGCTCCTAACTGATCCCTTTAAATCACCCAGTCAGTTTGGGGTAGTTCCTATCACAAAAGAATTCCAAATATTATAGCTCAGAATACCAAAGCCTGCATGTTTTCATAAAACTTCCACTGAACTTCCACTTCCTTTCCATTTTCTTTTTAAACCTAATGGTTGGTACTTTGTAAACGGTTAATACAGAAACCAGTGGATGAATACAAAGGCAATTAAAGTAAAACAAAATTATTGCATTATTCTATAAAGAACAAATGAGATACATAAAATTTATACACATTTCTAAATCCAACCCATGCATTTACAGGTAATTTACAAGATGCATAAACATGACAGCCTTTTTTTGCTTTAGGAAAAATTGTAGAAGAGAAATAACCTGGTATAGCTTTTATCTCTGAGCAAATTACTGAAGTATTCTATAATTTCCTACTCTGGATTAGGATGAGAAGGATTTTGCTGTGTTTTAAGCATCAAAATGATAAAAAAAAATTGAAAGGTAATGTTCTTGAGAATAATTACCAATAAAGATTCTGAAATTGCTCTAAAGCTGGAGTTCAGCTGCCTAAACAAGCATCTACCACCCTTTGATATATACAAGCCAGCCTGTGTTAGGCCTCTTGCCTGTGACAAAGGACAGCAGGAGGCTCTCCTCCTTCCAGAGAAGCAGCTGGAGTCCAGCTGCTGCTGCATTTAAAACTGCAATAGATCTCTATGTCTGAGCAATAAACTCCACCCTAAGAAATAAAACTGAAAATTATTATAACTATACACATATATGGTTGTATGTCCTCTTCTGGGAGTTTTTGACTGATGTATAATTTCATGAAAATAAGTCTGTAACATTTAATTCACCTTTAATACTTCTATCAGAAATGTTAAAAGCATCTCCACTGATACTGAGAAAGGGATTATTGTAAACTATCACTGGTGGGATAACTCCTACAACTGGACCATGGCAATAGATGCCTACAAGCTCTCTAGGAAGGACAGGAAGGGGAGAAGAGGAGGGGCTTTCACCCTCTCTCTATATTAATGACCAACTGGAGTCTATGGAGCTCCTGCTGGGGCTGGATGAGGAGATGACTGAGATCTTATGGGTCATATGTTCATTACTCTTAAAATGAATGCAACATACTCAAAGACACCACCACCTCTTTGCAGAAAATAACTGACAATCATTTTCCTAAGCTTTACATTAAACTTATTACTGCTTGAAATTCAAAGTGTAAGGATCAAAAAAGCTCCAAGCACACAACTCTTGTGTTACTTTTCAAAGGGAAAGGTTACCTTTCAAAGGGAAAGTTTGTAAACTTTGAGAAAGGAGACAAGATGATTGACAGATCATCTAAGAAAAGCTTATAAAAAGACTTATGGAGATGAGGGACATATTAATTCTAGCTATATTAGGTATATAACTACCTCTCTATCTCTGGATTTCAATTTCTCTACAATATTTTTGTAGAAAAAGGTAGTTACTTACAGTGTTGGTATCTATGCAAACTGGTTTGGGCTTCCTTGGAGGTTGGGTTTTGGAGGTTAAGCATTTTTTCTTCCTATAGGTGGTACCATCTTTCAAAAGCCATTTTTTTTTTTTCAGCTAACACATTCCTTTAGACAGTATCATGTAAATCCTAAACAAAAACTAGATTTGTTGAACATTTTTTCATAGTATTTAAGGGCCTGTAATCCAGACACAGCTGAACAGGAAAAAGTAAATTGTGATTTTACTGTGAGAGATGGGTGGTCAATACAGATCTGAAATTAGGAGGATTGCAGCACTTGGGGGAACAAAGGTTATGAATCAAAGGCAAACAAGTTACTATTGCTTCAGATTTTCTGGCAAGTCACCTGGAGCTCTGTAACTGACAGGATACAAGATCTCATTCTGTCTCAAATAAAAAATGTATTTAATTCAACAGTTAGAGCAAGCCCAAACAAAAGCACAATCACTACAGTGGACACTCAGTAATATGCAAAATTGCAGAAATTCTCATTTGCCTAGCACTGCTGAAGCAGCATGCCTCTCAGGAACATGGGAGATGATACCACTCTTAAATACAAGTCTAATACTGATATAAATAACAGTTGTCAGCTTGGAGTTAATCACATTTTTTGCTGAGATCACCTTTGTCTAAAATTAATGCATAATAACATTAAACCTGATGAATTGGGTTTTCAAATATAATCAAACATACTTCCTTTACACTTATCTTCATGTGATAAAGGCCTTTCATTTCAAAGGTTGGCATGCTTAACAGCTTTTTTATTTTATTTTTAAAGCATTTTTAATGCTGAATATAGCAAAGTATATCATTTTTACTACTGAACAACTAAGTAAGCAATTCAATATTGCTCACAATGCAAAACTATGAACCATTATATGAAATCATTAAATAATGGAGGGTGGGAACAAATCTTCTTTCTACACAGTGCGTAGCCCAACTCTTGCAAATCATTACCTTAGACAGCTCTGGATGATAAAACGATGTGCACAGATTACAGAAGAGAATGAGCTTAAATTCATGTCAGAAAAATCTCTCCAAAGACTGTGCAGCAAAAATTATGTCCTCTAGCTTGGGCAGATCCTAAACTGCAGTATTCCAGGAAACTGAGAACTTACACAGATGTGAATCTGACAGCTTATTTGCCTGGCTTTTTGCTCTTTTCCTAAGCATCCTGTACATTTGCCTACAGGTTTTACTCAAGTAAGGATATTTAGGAAACTATATATTTCAGGAGTATGAGGAAATGTTTAGCACCTGGTTTTGTTGGTAATTCGTAATACCTGCATGCACTTATGTTCACAAGTATGTGATTTTTTTTTCCCTCCTGAAGAGAACTCTTTTAAAGGAGAGTCTCCCTTCAGCAATTATATTTAAATTCAGAAGAACTATTAGTAGTTAATTTTCTTTTGGTTTTAACTATTTTGATTAGCCCTTAGATATGCATTCATGACAATACACAGCAATAGGCACCATAAATGCATAAATATTCTTCAAGATTAAATAATCTGAATCTAATTGAGAAAAAATATTCACTATAATGAAATACATTACGGATAACTAATTGATCACCATGAAAACTAGGATAGTGTTTAGACTTTACAGGCATGAACTGATCTCAGAGAATAGTAGCTGTTGGTTTTAACCAATACAAATCATGACCCTTTATTAGGAGGAGAAAAAAAATGCAACAGGCTTTTTTGTAGTCTCCTCGCACCACAGTAAAAATCCAAATTATGATGATAAGAGATGTGGCCCTCAAATATTAAATCACAACAAAAGAAGTGTTGACAAAAAATAAAATCTAGGCAAAGAAAAAAAAATCAGCACAAACAAGTGAAAGAAAAATCCTCCTTTATCTAATGTGATCCTGATAAACTCTTGCCATAACATTTAACAAATAAACAACAGTTTCTGTAATGTATTTGTAAGATATTTTCAGACAGCTTTGTTATTCTTATCTCTCTTCATCTCATTTCATTCTATTTACTATTTTATTTCCACCAGGAATCTTAAAAGGTACTGAGATCTCTGAACTGTTCAGTCTTTAAATTACTGTTTCTTCCACATAACACTTTGTCCAGTATATACTAAAGTTTTCTACCAATTTGACCAATGTCCAAGAACTCTAACAAGCCCTTAAAGATCTAATCTGTAACAATTTAAATCAGTCTATATTAAAAGACATCTCTAAGTGTTTTAAGTTCTTTTTTTGTGTCATGGATAAACTTGTGGATCCAGTTCCAAGATCTCATCACATTAAGCAGATGGAAATCTCTGTCAATACATTTGAACCTGCTGTTTCCTATATAAACCTACCAAATGATAGCACAGTACAAAAATGTCTTTGCATATAAAGACACAACTGGTAAAGCTAATTATACATTATGTATCTTTCTGAAAGTTGTTGACTGGCAGTTTTATCCAACATTTTTTTTTAACTAAAGGTATTTACATCAAAAAGGAGCTGTTTGGACAATGAGAGGTTCAAATAGCAAAGCGGGGAAAAAAAAAAGTCCCACTGAGGAACCCTTTCCAATTTGTATTCTGCTCATCCTGTGCCCAAAGCAGAATGTTTAAAATATTTAACAGAAAAGTAAAGTTCAGCACTGTTCCAAGGGTATCCTGGGGAGAAGAACTAGAAAAATGTAAGACAACACTGAAGAACTCTTCCTATTAAAAGGATACATCCTAGCATAAAACAGTAATAATATATCTTTACTCAAAAGAAAGACAGTAATGACTGAAGCATGGTCTTAGATCTATTGGAACAGGAAAAGAAATCAAGGTGTACTTGCAAAATAGACAGAAATTAATAAGAAAGGAAAGAGTCATTCTATAATTTACTCCCACAATCTTTACCAGATAAAGAAATGAGATAATATTCAAACACTATATAATATTCTCTATGCCTTGGCTTCTTTATGGAGTCACACAGAATGCTGTTATGCATGCAAAATGCAAGTATCATCTATAAAAAAATCTAAAAATTTATTTTATACCATTTAGAAGTTTGCCTGTCACCCAGTAGTTCTAAAAATGAAAACCATCTTTCCCCTCCTAATGGAACACATCAGGATGCCCATTCTCACAGAAAACAACCTAGGACTTCTCTGAGGTCTGTGATTAAATTCCACATGGACTGAAAGATCTGTTTATAAACAAATGATTCTATTTCTTGAAAACATAATAGCCACTATATTCTGGGGAATATGATAATCTCATCCTGGTAGCAATGCTTGTTAGAGAAAATGGACACATGGTTTAGTCACTGGGAAAATCTTTTTCATTTAGCTAGTAAACAGATATATTAGTTTTGCAATTTTATTATGTCTCTTTATCTGCATTTGCTTCGACCATTTTCTAAACTTATAAACCCCAATCATTAAACTTCCAGTCATCAACACTCAATAAATAAACATAACAGTCTTTTAATACTTGGTCATTGGGAAACTGCAATATTCTTTATATCAGCAAAGAAGAAAACATCTTAAGTCGATACTGTTTCTTTCACACAAGCTGAAAAAAGTGGTCTGTGTGATCACAGGCCTTCTACCACTTGAAAAGAAATTACTTCTGCTGTAGGAGTAGGCTGCATGTCAGTACATGTCCACAAGTGGGGGTACTCAACAAAGAGTAACTGGAGCTTCCTGACACTTCCCATTCACCTTCCGTCTAGGAAAAGATTCAGTGTAAAAATCTTAGATGTAGAGCATCATAGAACATTCTTAATCTATTCATAGTTGGTTTATTAGACAACCTACAATAATAAAGAGATTAAAAGAAATTCAGAAGATAGCTTGGGGGAAAAAATACTGAAAACATTTCAGAAACAGAATAAAAATGAAAACCTAAATAGAATTTTCTATATGCAAAGATTAATTGATTGTAAATAGCTCATAGTAAAAGTTTCTACTGATAAAATTTAGGTGCCTTGTATATAAAATTAAGACAATTTTATGTTAGTGACAGCTTAACAAAAATAGGCTTTCCTGTGATATTTTATTCCTCCTGCATGAAAGGCAGATTAAAAGCTAAGTTTTTCATCCACAAGTATTTTAAGTCCTTGTTTGCAATTTAGTCTATCACTTCAGAAGAACTTTGTGCCAGTTATCTCCTAACAGAGAGAAGATCAGAGATCATCCTATAGTAATCTTCCAGGTAACATCCAAAGCTTTGAATATCAAGTTTGTATCCTTTCTCCTTGCATTTGTAGTGGTTGGTTGCATGCTATTACTGTTAAGTGTACTCTCTAATGCTTTACTCATGCTTTATTATTCTTTATACAGAGTACCAACATATTTAAGGCAGTAAATATAATTCTCCTTTTTTTGCTATAAGTCTTGTATGAAGCAACAGGTTTCTAGAACTCTCTTCCTCAAAGAGAAAAAAATCCAGACCATAACCTGTTCATGGCATAACTTAGATGAGCAACTCAGTGGAGAAGAATCCAACTCACCACTGACTGAAGAGAGAGTAGGGCAGTGGTATTCTTTGAGGAAATGAGCCTCTGTAAATATATTCTTGCTTTTTCTTAAAGCTGGTTTTACAAATAATGTAAATCTTGCTAGAATGTGTGAATGCAAGCTGTTTGACAGCAAAAAGAGGAAAGCAGAGAACATATTTGTTACAAAACCTAAGAATTATATTTTCTAAAATTAGATTATGGTTTACAGATGTCAAGGAAAAGGCTACATTGCTTCTCAAGCTTGTATATGATGTGAGAACATTTCTTGGTAATGGAAGAGAACTCAGACTTATTTCTGTTGAAATAAGCTATCATTAAACAGCTGTTAAAATGTTAACACTTAACCCTTTGAAACTGAAGGAGTACTCTTGCATTCATAACAACACATGAATATAAAAAACATTTGTAATAATGTATCAGGTAAACAACGGCACTTATGAGTCCATTTTATCCTACACCTCTCTTTTGCAGTACTGTTCTGCTATACTTTGAGCTTCTAAAAAAAAAGAAAAAAGAAAAAAAAACAAACCCCTCGATTCTCTTTTTTTTTTTTTCCCTTCAACTAAATTCAGTTTTAAAAAAATATCAGAGACCACTCTATGGAACAAATCCAACTAGAAAAGCATACAACATTAAAGCAAGTTAAGAAATTAATTCTAAACTTTTCCATTTTAAGAAACAAATTACAGTATTTTTGTTCAATCCCTATTAGGAATATCTTAATAATGCTTTCAAGTAACACTGTAATTAATCTTCACCGTCATGTAGGTGTCAATTCATGTCACACAAAATCCTCTATACTCCATATCTCCTATTCCTTTCCTCCCAGAGACCACAATTTTATAGATAAATATGCATTATCTATGTGGTTAAACAATTCATCTGTAATCAGTTTAAAATAACTAGCTAAAAGAACATAGAACATATTCTGGAATATTTTAATCACCAAACTATGAATACTTGTAAATCAGCAATACTTTTAAGCAGTTACAACTTAAGAAAGGGGTAACTAAAATCAGAAAAAGGTACTTTTGACAAAGGTAATTTCATATCTGGGTATTTGATTCTCTGAGCTGATAGGGAAAGCCCTTATACTTTATAGCCCCATTACTGCTTAAATTCTGATGTCATAGACCTAATACCTCTGCATAACATTAAGTTCAGAAAGGTTTTGTGATGCTAGTTCTTAGCTTTTGATAAGAAGCTCAGCTCAGACAAGTTCTTACGATTAAAGATTCATTACCTTTTCTCTTTTGACATAACTACAGTGAAAATATCCGATGAAATCTCTTACTTTTTCTAGTATATAAATAAGGATCAGAGGAAAGTTAGAAGTCTGGACCTCTTCTGGGCAATAGTCATGAAAGACTAATTCTGCTGGGTTTTGCTCTCAAGACAAGCATTTTTAAAACTGAGAATTTTATAGACACCTTCATTAAAATATATAAAATGTACAACTGTCATTTTTATTCACACTGTTGGGTTTTTTTTGTTATAAGTTTTCCTTTTAAAATGAGATTCTATGTCAAAATGAAGTTTCAGACTATAAGACAAAAATTTCAACTTTTCCTATAAGTAGAATTGTATGATGGGCATGTGTTTATCATCTGTCTTCTAGATATACAGATGTAAACAATTTAATATTATGGCAAGCTGAATGTTGCAATGTTCTGTATGGGGACAGAAATGGAGGGGTTGCAAGGTTCACAAACACATGCATACAGGAGAAGCTCTGTATATAAAGCACCATAAGACACTTAAGTATATGAGACATTTTGAGTGTTTTCAAAAGAAGAGTCCATGGCAACAAATTACTAAAATTTTCCACTTCTACATTGTGGATGTGAGACATGGAGTTCAAGATTCTAAACTTGAGAAGCCTTAAGATTAACTTTATTACAGAAAAAAAAAAAAGACAGTTATTGAATATACTAATCTATACTTCTGTTGTACAAATGCTGAAAATGTAAGCTTAATCAGAAAGGAAAGTAAATAAAGTGCTGAAAGATATTTTTTTCTAAGTATATCCATTCATAGCCTGTCCAGTCCTACAATAACATGGTTTTAATTAATCTCAATCAACAAGATTAGTTTACCTGTGCTCTTGTCTATGGGAAATTAATATAAATATTACAGTATCACCTATGCATTTAAATCACAAGGCTCATAAAACTTCTGTTGGCAAGGTGAAAGATAAAAGCCACAGAAGGTCCTTCCCAGCCTCTGTCACTAATGATAAACAGCATTAACTGCTTCTGCAGACACTAATGCTGCTATCTGGGGAACACAGGCAGCCACCATGAGAACTTTACAGCTTCACTAATCATACTCTTGTTTGTCACAGAACACCAAATAAAATCTCAACAAGAAAAGGCAATAAATATTAACAGCTATGAACAAAAGAAGGTCACATTAATATGTAGATCTTTAAATATAAGATGCTTTCTTCATTAACTAAATAACTTGTTCATTATTATAGAGTGCCAAGGGGGTGTGAGGGAGGAAATGCATTAAAAAAAACAAACCCTGATTGAGAGCTCTAATATATTATCCACTCAACATTTTATATTTACAGAACTGAGAATTTTTGCTAGTTTCGCATTACTCAATAGCACCACATTTATGTGATCTTTCTGGTAAAAAATGAAATTATCAGAAGCTAGTGGCCTGTGAAGGGGACAACAGTCCTTCCATCATGGCTCAACAATACTCTTAGATATATAACCCCAGACTCAAATGCATGTGAGAAGCTTGAACATTAGCAGTTTTCAAGACATATGGTTAAAATGAAAAACGGTACTTAATGATCATTTTAATATCATACGAAAACGTCAGAATTCTTAAGATGCAAATACACTTAGGGATATATTCAAATTGATCTTCAGTTGAATGGTTGTTTCATATGTATTACTTTACTCAGAATAAATTAAATCAATTCTAATTGTATATTTCATACTGTAAACAAGTGATCTATTTATACTTAAAGGCTTAATTTATTTTAAAAGAATACTTACACTTTTGAATTATTACTGATTTATTACTGGTAAGTAGGGAACACAAGCCGATGTTAAGAGTGCAAAGAATTTTACCACCACTACAGATTGCTAGTGATATGGAAAAATTCTGGAATACACAACTGAAAGCATAAACAATGTAAGAATCAGAAATTAAAACTTTGAACTTGCAACAGGAAATCTTCAGAGGTGTTAAGAAAATAAATAGCTGGAATTTATTATTATGAGACCAGGCTCATCTACAAAATAAGCTGAAAACACATTCAACACTTGAATTTCACATTTATTTTACCTATTTGTGATTTAATTCCTTTCAGATTTCAAGTCCTACTAGGAGCTTTAAATGCATAAAACAAAAACACTTGTTTCTGTGGAAATTATTATAATTACCTGAAAAATTGCTTTAATAAACTGTTATCTACAGTATTATCTACAGAACAAGCTGCCCAGGGCAGTGGTGGAGTCACCATTCCTGGAGGATTTTAAGAGTTGTATAGACATAATACTTAGGGGTATGGCTTAGTTAAGGTCTTGTCAGTGTTAGGTTAATGGTTGGACTTGATAATCTTGAAAGTCTCTGTGATTATATAATGGAATGGGAAGCAGAAATTAATAACATGCATTGAGTAGGCTTATTTAGATCTCAGTATTTTCACACTTCTTCTGTAAAAAGTACAAAGAGTACTAATATATCAGTTAGATCAACACCAAAACATCTTTGATCTTACTTTAATAAAAATATAAACTATTTCATCCTGCAGTGCTTAAAAGACATGAGGAGTATCCACAAATTTACTTCATGTAATGATGTAGAAACAACTAGATCAAGTTATAAAGCTATGTATCATTAGTAGATGGGAGATGCTTAAAGACAAGCATGTGATCAGGACAAGTAAGTATTAAGCTTTGTCAGAATTTTCTGGTATCCTGCAGATAGCCATCATTCCAGGATTTTTCCTGAAATTTTTACTTTTTTTTTAATCTCTAATCCATATTTATTTTTAGCTTATGTAAACTTTTGGCACCTATGACATGTTGTGGCAAGGAGTTCCATAACCCAATGGTGTTGCAGTACAGAGACATTTCATCTGGAGCGCTGAAAACCTGGAAAGCAGAGGGAGATTCTTGAGGAGGAGCCTAGCTTAGATATTCCATTATCTTATAGCTGCTTCCCTGGTCTTTTTGCTGATTATAGACCCTAGCAGGCTTATGTTTTCTAGAATACATGTATACTTGATAAACCTGTTCTTCCTAGACTGTGTACATAATTCATTAACACATCACAGAGGTTTTCCACCACCACTGCTGAAGTGATGGACATTAATGGGGAAAGACAGCAAAGCCAGTCAGCCATTCATATAGACACCCAGCTCTTTCTTGAGATCATTTAAAGCCAAATTCAAATATAACAGCAGGATCCCAAAATGATACTTCAGACAAGACAGTTTCAAACAAGACTATTGTTTGACTTTAAAGCAAAATACTTTTAGAACTCATTCATCAAAAGATAAACAAACATGAGAGACCTTTTCACGCAGGTACAGCAGACATAACAGGAAAAGGAAAAAAATAAATAAGTCACACCTTTGACAAACTGGGAGATAAAAGTAGATAGCAAGAGGCAAACAGGGAGCCAGATTAAAGTCACTATATTGAGAACTTGTTTCAATTCAGATCTGTTTAGCAGAGATCTACTTCACAGCAAAATCTTCCTGGGATTTAAGAAAAAAACACATAAAAGCTGTCATCCTTAAACATATGGTCATGTCATAATTAAATGCCCTACCCTGTTATTCTATTAGGAACTAAGACTTTCAGTGAAGCAACAGGGAAGAAATTTACTTTCACTAGTTTGATTGTGAAGGAAGGAAGAGTAGGTCTCACTGTTGCAGGACAAAGGAGTAATAGAAAGGAACATGAAAGCAACCTAAAATCAAAACTTTTCCTGTTTTGAGCAAAATCAGATACCTGTAGTCAAAATTATATGCTTAGAATGCATTTGTTTCTCAAGAAAGAATGCCATTAAAAGTCATAATAATAATGGGTGAGACTGAAAGGGGCATTAGGATGAAAGTTATGTGCCTCTGAGATGCGGAGACAGATCAATAGCACCAGCATACTTATGTGGGACTTTGTTGGATCTTTCCTTAGTGAAGAGAGTCTGCACACCCTAGGATGTGAGTGAGAGAAATGAAGCACCTGTTTCAATTATTCCCCTAGAAAAAAACATTTCCCTCCTTCAAGGAAGCTTAGTAGTTAGCAAAGTTCAAAAATCAAGAAAACAAGCGTGGGAAGCCAAAGCCCAGGAATGTATGGATTCAATACAGTAAATGAGAACAAAAACGGTCTCCTAAATTCAACCAACATTGGTTTTTGATTGTAAATTCTGAGTTTGGACTTGGATGGAATGCTCAAAAGTACAAACTCTTATCCATAAGATCATGAAGTATCAGTGACATTTCCTGCAAGAAATTCTGTTAAGTATCATAAAGAATATCATGGCTCCAACTGAGAGATTTCTCTGTGTTTTTGAAAAGTGATGGGTCCTACTTTCTTACTCATACAGATCCAATAAACATTATGATAGATAAGTGTATTATTTCACCACCTTTCCAAGGGACCACATCCTTCTTAGTCATCTCAATGTTTTCACTTAGTGCACTGGTGTTCTGGAAGCAGGGACCAAAGGGCGGCTTCTGCAAGAAGCTGCTGGAAGGTCCCCAGGCTCCAATTCCAGCCCTGCCACTGCCCAAGGTCTGGCAGATATTGGAAGCTGGATGTGCCTCTCCTAGTAGCTTAATCAAGAAAGGGCAAACAGAACTGTTAAAAGACCCCACAGAGCAGAGGAGGCAGTGAGAGCACAATGCTGGCGTAGAGATACCAAGGTTGTTGAGGAAAGAAGTGTCTGAGCAGAGATTTCCCCACAGCCCTCAGTGAGATGGAAGGCTGTCCCCCTGCAGCCTGTGGAAGAGCAGGGTAGAGCAGCCTATGGAGGTCCACAGAGAAGCAGATTTGTATTTGTAGCCCCAGAAGGCTCGTGGTGGGCAGATGTAGAGCTGCTGCCAGGGAGTGTCAGGGGTGGGCATACGTGGAGCCACAGATTGTGCAGGATTATGGAGAGAGGCAGATGTGGATCTGCAGCTGTGGAGGACCCCACCCCAGGGAAGGTGACTATTCCTGAAGCAGCCCATGACTCTGTGAAGAGTCCTCCTCCTGAGAAGGAAAGAGAGGCAGAAATAATGAGTGGTGAATTGATTTGAAATCCCCACTTCTCATCCATCTGTGCCACTGAGGAGCCAGGAGCACTTTAGGCCCAAGAACAAGGCAGGGGTGGAGAAGAGAAATTAAGATCTGTTCATGGACAGATCCTGTTCTTTCTCCTGTTCTTATGGATTTTTTTTTCTCCCCCAGATCAGTCTTTCTGTTTTACTTGTACCATAACTGGGGGAATGAAAACCACCTAATCCTTGTTTCGATTAACAAGCCTTTATGTGGATTTTCTTCTCCCTATCGCACAGGGCGTGGTAGTCATGGTGTTGTGAGTAAGCAGAGGTCTGCTTGTTACCAGCTGGGCCTAAACCATGACATTTGGGATGCAAGAAATCATTTATATTCCCAAGCTGTGTCTGGCACATACTTTATGGAAATAACCAGCGTGACAAACAGCAGTTAATTTTAAAAGTTACAAAATCTCTTTTTAGTGGCCTTGTAGAGAAATATATCAGCTGTTGTACTACAGATTGGAAAGACTAGTGTAGGAAAAAAAATCTGAAGACAATCATCCAGCTGGATAGTATCTTTCAGGACTGAGTCCTGCACAATTTTTCTTCCCACAGTCATATATACTGAAGCCCAAAAAGGCCAGCAAAACTGTCTAGAGACCCTGTCAGGGTCTTTCTCTGTTTCAATACTCACCCTCAAAACACATTTACCCCTATTCTGTTTCAATATTCTCAGCTGAAAATTACTACAGAAAACATATTTGATCAGCTAATCACTGCCTTTGAAATTACATCACACCCTGGTGTTTAAATTGCCAATGTCCTGGCTGAGTAACTATCTCACACAGTTACTAAGGTGATGTCAAGAGCCATCAGAGGGATTCAGCCAGAACACAACACAGCTAGGTGATGGGAGAAGCTTTCACATCAGAAAGAACAACAGAGATGTAGTCAGAGGCAATTGTCCTGTGTCCAGCAGTTACACTACCACTGTGCCAGACGCAGTAAAAACTTCCTGTGGTAACAAAGCAGGAATCATCAACAGCTGCTTATGAGGTACCTTTGAAATCTGAAGCCAACAGACATGAAAAGCAATAACATGGGAAGAAATGACACTAGAAATTTGATATTGCCAAGTTTTACTAAAATGTTTAATTTCAGATATAGCTCCAGTAGAGTAAACTAGCTTACTCCTGTGCTTTAAATTAATTATCTGCATAAATATGTGTGGGTTAAAGATCAGAAACTGAATCTGTGAATTCTGTTTCAATGGGACACAATTTATCTGTATTTTTCATTAAACCGATTTCAGAGGAACCAGTCACCCCTTGGTAAGTGATGCAGTAACTTATGAAATCACTAGTCTAGAGGATAAGGACTACACTCTCATATTTGACAATACAATAGAAAACACTACTGGTCCTATTCTGCAACAACACTGTCACTCCTGTGTCACAAGCAGCTGAAATGGAGCAGTGTCTCCTCTGCAAAAATGTTCAGAAAATTATTTTACAAAGCTGCTTAAAAGCAACATTTAGAAGTGAGGCCATACAATAATTCACTCACACAACATTACAGATGCTGAAACAAGAATAGATAGCAGACACTTAACTGAGAGCTGTTTCTCTCCTTATCTTTTGGTACTGTCATTTTCCTATTCTCATTTGCTACACTATCCATTACTAAGAAGGATAATACAATATACTTCCCTTTCTATAAACAAGATGTGACTAATTTTATATTACCTCAAGTCAAATCCATGTATTAAGCAGATATTAATAGAGAATTTTAGTGCATTTTAATTTCATGTATAATCATGAGATGTTACACATCTCATGGCTGCACTTCATTTTTATTTCCTTTATCTTTAAACAGCAAATACAGGACCATTTCTTTCGAGTGAAATGATTATTTGGAGGTTCCAGATATTTTTCCCCTCTGGTACTATCATAAGTGATAAAATACAACAAATTGCAAGCCTAACGAAACAACACTTTAAACTGTATTGTCATATTTATTATAAAACTCCTGGTTCATTGCATTTTGGCATTTTATACAACTGGTTCTGACAGTGATTAACATGGTTTGGGCTTTTGCTGTTTCACCCAAGAGAAATAAAACACCAAAATCTCTGCAGGTGTGTAATGGGCCAGGGATTCACAATCTGTTCTGCAAAGTCAGACTTCAAAGACTTCAAAAACAAAAATCCTGAAGTTGGCATTGCCTCTGTAATCATTTAAAGCTTTTTGCATATTCCAAGGAATTCTAGTTTCAATGTTTTAATCAGCAGTGGTATTCAACATTTTTCTGTAACAATTTAACCAATTGCATGACAAATTCTCCATTAGCTTTGAGTTTCACAAACCAAATAACATAACAGAGTAGATGTGAGACCAAATAACAGAGCAAACTAAATTATTAAGCACTTTCATGAATAGGGTTTTTGCTTATTTGAAGCACGCTGTACAACTCAACTGATACGTATGGGTGGTTAGAATTATACAGTACGTGCAAAACAGCATTCAGACAGTTACACCTGCAATAAAAGATCCTCAGGACATCCCTAATTGTTTGTGACTACCTGTATAAAACTTACACATAAATTACTGAAGAAGAGTTGAATTTCAGGCTATAATTTCAAGAACTTTACAACTGAAAAAAGAATTAAAGATAAACTCCAAAATAATATTATACAAAACCTCTCTCTTTTGTGCTATAGAAATTTCAGAAACTTATTTTATGATTAAATCTCTCTTTTAAAAAGTGGAGAATACAATAACTTGTTTGTGTTTTGCTTTTCTTTTTCTTTTAAAGTGCATTTCTTTATATTCAGTATATTTGAACTATCAGAATTTTTTGCTCCCTACCCAAGTGGTATTTTTTATTACATTTGCCATTTAGTTCGAAATTCAACTCATTTTTTCTTCAAAAGTATAGTCTCTTAACTATGAGGCTAAATATTTCTGTCTTAAAACAAGATTTAAGTAGTACTATAGACAACAAATAAAAGTAATTTCTTTTTCATTTCACCTTAGATAGAAATTATGAACCGTACCTAACTGTTCACTTGTGAACCTAATAGTCACAGCTTCAAAATATTAATCACAACAATTACTAGTTCTAATACACCATAAATCAATGGAAACTATTCATAGCATTTTGCTATGAAAATACAGCCTTGATCATAATGAAGTAACATTTGTAGAAGGAATAAACCAAAGAAATCTACCATAAGAATAAGATTATAAGAGTTGAAGTCATATACAGGGTAAAGCATTTTCTTTACTAGATGAGGGTTAACTCACAAAAATGTCTACTAGATGCCTCTTCAATTCCCTAGCTGGTCATGATTTAGGGAGTTATGTTTGAATGAGCCATGCTGAAGAGCATCCTGTGCACTGTTATGGCTCCTGACTTCACTGAGTGGAACGGACTGCTGCCATCTTAATGCCTATACTTCTCTCTTAGCCATGTTATCAGCTTTTGTATCAGACCTTTGAGCTGGAGACGGAGGTGAAATAAGCAAATTGTCAGAGCAGATATGAGCAGAAGTCAGAGTTCTTGAATTTTGAGTCTTGTAAGTTAACTAGCTCAGCATTCACACTAATTTTTACAGCTGGGTTTGTTTGGTAGGTTGACTTCTCTTTTTATTTTGTGCATAAGCACAGAATGGAAGAAAATCATGAAACTGAATTAATTAAATACTTATGCCTATGATCAGCTTTTTGCTCCCCATGAGTCTTTATAGTGGCATAACATTACAACAGCCTAGATATGATAAAAGTGTTTTAATCCTTTCTTGCACTACCTTTAAGACTGAGATACAATTAAAAGCAGTATCTTCCACTAATGTCAAAAATAGGAGAAAGAAAAAAGAAGAAAACCCCACAGCATATTCTTTACTAACAATGCCATAATTATATTTTTTCCTTTAAAATTTTAGAAATTTGGTGCTCTGCATGACTTAGAATATTGTCAGCCTTAGGGAAATTAAGAGATAGCCAAGTAACACAGCAATTCTATTTGCTATTCCTGCAGACCTATGTGCTTCCCATAAAACTTTTTATTATGCTCCACATCAGGACTTCATTAAGACCAAGCAAGTAGTTCAGTTAAAATACAATACTAAACATGGCTGACATAAAAGTAGTGAATCTTTGGAGGGGGACTGTAAGATAGAAAAAGCACAGTAAAATAATGGTATAATAGGAAAAAAGTAAAAGTCATAACCTGCAGAAGAAAGGGTATTTAATAAAGAAAAGCCACCTACTAGGAGAATATAGGGAATACTTTTCAGTCTTCTGCAAAGAAAGAGATTGCACACAGATTCCTTGCAATGGGAATCTAAGAAACCTGATATGGAAAACTTCAAATGCTGATACAAACTTCGTGCATCTTTTAGATTACAGCTGGAAAGAGAATATGAATACAACATTCCAAAAGTAGGTTTTCAAGATATCATGTTAAATCAAATACTTTCTAGTCACTAATAATTTATAATCACCCATAGCAATGTTCTGGTTGTAATTAGTCATCATTATTCATGATTCTGAGGGAACATCACTTCAATGAACACTATATATCCATGATTGTATTGCATGGCCTCTGATGCACCTGTATTTGAAAGTCCAGAGGCACAACAAATAAAATCAGAACATGAAACATTGCCATTCACAATCAAATAATAGCAAAATAATGACATAATGTAATAGAATAAAGAGTAGAAGCCCAGGTGATGTCTGCTGTCAGTATGTCCTGTATCTACTTATAATATACTTGAAGAAGTAACATATGGAAAAAAAAAAACTTCAAAAGTGAGTTATTCAAATATTGAGAGCAGAAGTGGACAACCAGAATATATTAGAATATTCAAGTGCTGCAGATTCTATTATTGGAGAACGCAAAACATAGCAAAAATGATGCTAATTTCCCCCTGTTAAATAACAAAAAGATATTATTAGAATAATTATCAGCTAAACATTTGTGGTAAAATATTAATTGCCTTCCCTATTACATGGAAAGATATGAGCTATGTAGGAGCTCGATAAGGTATTAATATTGGCCATTCACAGAAGACTTGGATTTGGTGTGGGGTTTTTTTCTTATATTTTTTTTTCCTTTTTAAATCACTGGGGATCCAAACAAAGATAATAACGTTAGGTTCCCTTCTACTACTCATATTCCACAATTACAAAATTAAAGGCAACCTTTTAGAGGTTGTTTCTGTATATGCTTTTTCATATGTTAGTCTCCTGTTTCTAGGTCTATAACACTCTCAGTTTCTCTCTAACTTATAAGCATAGCATAGTATAAGGATGTTAACTTTGCACATTAATTCAAAGATTGTAATAAACTATTACCATGTCTCCTTGATATGGAGGTTCAGTGATATTATTCCTACAATTAATTCCTTTGGCACACACCCAGAATTATTTATACTGTATGTAAATTAATAAATTATGCAGCTAGCAGTGAATTAAAGTCACTCTTTCCAATTTCTGTTAATTAATAATGTGGCTGTCACATTAAACCAAAGGATTTGTGCAAAAAATCTCAAATCCTTATGGCAAAAAAAATGTAAAACTATTACCTATCAATCTGTAAAAATGTTAATCAATACTGTTAGCCTGAAGACACTTTTGGCCTCACCTGGCATCAGTTTTATCAAATAATTACTTTGTTTTATCTCAAAGACTTTCTCTGCAATGATCTGTTTTCAGAGAAAAGAAGAGGCTGAGAAGAACAAAGAATTCATGTAGAGAGTTGATTGTTTGGTATATACTAAATAATGTATGTATGATGTTGGGTAATGCAGAATTAATACTGCAGATACAAATGACTAAACTATCCAAAGGCTATAAACACTCTTGGTTGATAATGAGTTGTGTCCTTGAAAGTTTCATTTTGATGGGTACCTACAGAATTTTCTATTGCTACAAGTCTACTGAGAAAAGACAAGATCTGAATGTGCAGCTTCAGTAATCATTTTGATGCTTAACTATTATAAGTATTTTACATTTAAAATATGGGAATGTAAAATAAATGTAGCTTTACACTACGATCACTATTATACCTCCTTTTGAAATGCAAACATCAGAACTCCATTTGCTACAAGTAACCCTGGGGGCTACTATGTACCTCAGTTTTATGGGGGTTGAAGTTCCCTTCTTATGCAAAGTTAATTCAAGACTTCTCTGTAAGATACATTTTTAAAGTTTAAAACAGTCCTCCTCCTAAAAGAACAAATATTCTCCCTTCAAAAACAAGAAAACAAAAACCTCCAAAAATTTTTTACTGGGGAGTATGGAGAGGGGTGGCTGGGATTAGGTTAAAACCAGAAACATTCTAGTACTGAGTTTGGGTTTATGAGCATACTACTAAAAAGAGACATTTTTTTCCCCTTTGAAGTAACTGTACTCTTTCTATATCCTGCTAATTCTTAAAAAAAAGAAAAAGAAAAAAAAAGATGGCTATTCTTGATTAAAACTAGAAGATTTCATTTTAGAAATAAACTATAAATAGAAAATAAGATTTCATAGTTATCTTATGGATAGCATTATTGACATAATTAGATATATTATCCTATATCCTTCTGTTAGACTTCTCTCTTACTGCAATTCATACGGTATTGAATGGCATTGCTACCCTACAAAAAATGCTTTCCAAAGATCTGGAAATCATACATTTCCAGATGATGATGATGAATACTTATGTGGCACTCACAGTAGAAAGCATACTACTTTTCCTTGTCATCTTGCTCCTCTGCTAGTTCTGAATTTCTAAAAAATCTGAACCACTAGACAGACATCTGAAACTCTGGAGATGGTACCTAGTTAAACAGTCTTATAATGCAAGACCAGAAAAAGCTGTTAGCTAGGAGAATGTACAACGTGAGGCTGTTCCATATGGGTGCGTGAGCAAGCGGCTGCCTGCCCAGCGGGTCCCCTGCCCAGTGCTCTGCAAACGCAGCCCGGGCTCTTCGTGAGCAGAGGCGAAAAACCCCAGGGTTCACTGAATTGTGAATGTTCAGACAAAAACCAGCTGTGGTGGCTCTCACACATCCACATTTAGATTCAGTCTGTGACACTGTGTCAGCACAGCAGGTTTAATGAGAGTACACAGTGAACTCAGAAGAGCTATCTTACATATCTCATCAAGAGGAGCTGACCTGAGGCTACTGCAGCCCTACCAAAACAATCTTTAATCTGACTCAACAAGCATTCAGGATTTTCTAAGTCATATTTCTTAGCAAGTCAACAGCAGACATTCTAATGTAGCTCAACCTCTAGGATATGAAAGATGAAAAGAAACAAAGAAGAAAACATGTAGAAGAGTTCGTCATTTAAAATTGCTCTGATTAGCGCTACGTACACCAAAGGGATGGGAAGAGGGGAGCTAGATCATGTTATTTCTAAACTATCTAACACCAAAAGAAAACAACCAAAGTATTTCTTTGTTTAGTAAAATACGACCAATACTGTAATTTTACAAAGAGCCACAAATGTTCTTAATTCATATCTAGATTAGAGGGCAGCTATAAGACAAAAACATTATTTTGAAATTCTTAGTACTTCTGCCAAGGTCTCATAGATGGAAAATGTTGGCACAGAACCTGGTTAGGATTTGTATTTCTTCTTCAAGCTAAATCTTTTTGAAGTTTAGGCAGGCTTCTCTATAACCCTGAACTTGTACATGTTTTTCTAATACCTTCTGGTTTTTTCTGCCTCAGAAAAATCCTTGTTAACCATATGCATTGGTCATGGAGAGAATGAGAATTCATACAATACATGGTGGCATAAAGAAAAAAAAATCAGCCTCTGAATAACACAATGAAATTGAGTCTATTGGTGTTCATGGATCACAGACTTATTTTACATATATATATATATATATACACACACACAATTCTGGCAGAAAAATGTTTAACTACTTAAAATGTTTATTTATGCACCAGTCCAGTTATGCTTTTTAATATGTATCAGCTTAAGTCTCAGCTGTTTGTCTCAGGCAGCCTTTACATAGTCTCTGTATTGAAAAAACAGTATGTAATAAGTAGTAAACCCTAGGAAACAATGGCATACCAAACTTGGGAAGCTGATCAAATAAAATAGACAATGTGGCAAAAAAATCCTCTTTTTTTTTTTCACTTCATCTAAGAACAATCTTCCCTGCCCATCACCCCCCCACCTCCACTCAAATCAACTGGCTTTCTAATGTAATATTGTTATTCCTTTGCCTAATTTTAACGCTGTAAATGCCTACAGTAATTACTTAAGAACACCTGAACTATCACAGCAGTGAAAGTCCAGGAAAACGATTGCTCTAAGGAGAAACAATTGGATAATTCTGCCCAGAAGAAGTTCTTTATAAAGGACATAATTCTCCCCAGTGCTAAAATTTTACAGAAAGGGATGCATCGAGTTCTACAACAGATATGGCCATTGTCACAAGTCACTCTTAAGTCAAACCAAGATAAACTATAGTATCACAAACTAACCATAAGACCATCTAATGAAAGTTAAGATCTCATAATTTTATCTTTGTTCCAAACTGAAGACTGATGTATAGTCTTTTAGAACTTCTGACACAAGAATTTCGTGCATTACTTATTTGCTAACAGTGCAAAACCAGTATTAATGTCTATTATGAAAACCTTAACTGTAAATATTTTAGTGCTCATTCTCATTAAAAAGATAAAATATTTCTCATTCATTTATTATGTTCATTTCAACATGTGACACATTTTTTGAAAGCACTTCAAAAGAACTAAAAAGCCCTTCTAAGATAGCTTGGAACAAAGTGCATAAAAAACAAAATTTTAAAACGGTAAGATTTTAAGAAGTAGGTTTATTTAATCATTATTATCAATTACATTTCCAGCTTAAGCCCAGTTGAAGGAACTAAATAAAAACATTCTAATCAAAGAGAGAAATTACTGGTTCATTTTATGTCTCTTCAAAGCTGAAATAAATCCATAACATTTTCTATTGTAGATGAGAGATGTGAAGGCCTGAGAAAAAGAAAGGCATTTTGATCTTAATCCAGCAAATTACAAAGCATTTTGTCCTTTAAAGTGAAAAGCACACAGATTCAGGTTTTTTTAATTTAGTATCCAAGCAATATCCTTGAAACTAATAGGATAACTTGAAATAAAGCAGACAATTTTTTATTTAGTAAGTTATAAAATTGCTTGCAATTTCAATATAACACCTTTCAGCCAGCCTATATCTAAAAGCATCTTCTGCCATCATTGTCCTGCAGAAGAATAAGTCAATTATGAGAACTGCTTATGTGTGAGAATACATTGATCAAACCTCGAGCATCATAGAACATACAAACGCATCCAAGGATTTTATACTCACATTTTATCTGCCATGCAAAGAGAACACATCTTGGCATTTATTAGCCATTGTGTTTGAAATTAACAGTTCTGTGAAATATTTTGATTTCCATAAAATAACTTCTAAATAGTTATAAATGGCACCTCGAAGACATGGCTATATGTATACTCAAACCATTTCATGTAAGTTGGGAGAAAAATTTGAGCCTACCTTCTGCTTCAATATTTATTTTATACTTTAGAAAGTAAAATAACTTCCCTCTTCTTAATCCGAAAAACTTAATTCAAATCTAAGAATGAACCCTCTGCAATAAATTAACTCATAAAAATATTTTTCAACAGAATTATCCAGACAAAACCTCTTTGTCTTTTAATGAGGGATTTCAGGAATAAGAGTGAAGAAATTCTCAAGTTGCTTTTGATTCTTTATTTAAAAAGAAGCTTATTTTTTAGGTATTAAGTTTCATAATTCAGTTGAATCACTGAAAACTAACCTATAAACATACAAAATGCTGATTATCCTTTCCTGAAAGTACAGTTCTTTTGTTAATCTATTAACGTCTCAGTTTAATTGTTTTGATATCAAAGTCAAAAGATGTAAAAATTCTAAAGACTGAACTATATATTTGAGACAATTTTTTTACCAAAGTGAAGCAGTTTTGTGTATGATTTGCATCACATATACACTGCTAATTAATATCTGAAATAAATTCAGTAAAGAACTAGAGGGTATTAGGAATAAATTGAAGAGCCTCAACATTCCTGAAGAAGTGTGCAGGCAGAAATCCTGTCATAACTATGTATTTCTCCTGATACTAAGAGAATGGTGATGAGAATGTCAAACAAACCTGATTATTTATCCTTAATGAACAAAAAGTTACTCCCTTTACTTTTAGCTTTTTTAATCAACTTAAACAAGTGGCGGAGGGAGGAACGGTTGTTTGTTTTGTTTTGATTTTTAAAATAAAATTTTCTACTGAAGTCTTAGAAGATAACTCCTTAAAATATAAAATAAAAAATATTTAGGATAAAATGACATCTTATACTCAAGCAATTACTTTCTATTTTCCTTTTTTTTAATCGTTAAGGAAAAAAGAAGGTTTTGGCTTAACCAAAACATCAATCACACCCCAGCCTTTTATTTTTTTGTTCCATTGTAGAAGTACGGGTTGGAAAAAAAGTTCATTTTATACCACATTTTATTAAAAATAAAATAAAAAATCTAGGGGAAAGAAACAAAATTGAAAGAGGTTGAGAACTTGACAGTGAATTAAGGGTAGCTAAAATAGAGGCTGCAGGATATAAGAGTAACTAAGTCTTCATTTATTTATTTACCATTCATTTATATATTTACCATTCCACAATAGACTCTGATTTAGTGATTTCACTTAAAAGATGCATTTCATGTATAAATGCTTGTGTACTGATTAGTAGAAAAGAGGTTAAAACTTGGTCATCATATACATACTCTGAAATAGTTTAGGTTTCTATAGAATCATAGAATCATAGAATTGGCTGGATTGGAAGGGACCTCAGAGATCATCGAGTCCAACCCTTGAACCACCGTTGCGGTTGCTAGACTATGGCACTGAGTGCCACATCCAGTCTCTATCTTCACATGTGTATGTATACAGACAGACACATATTTTAAAGCTATATGCTGTCACCCCGACTTTTCTTGAAGCAAAAGGAACATTTAGGAATTTAATAAGTATTTCTTACAAATGTTACATTTTGTTATCAGCAAAATTAAAACTGCTGTTAGTGGCATCTGAGTAATATCTCTGACTTAATTTAATTAACCAAGAGATGCAGAAATAAATGTAGCAATTTTCTTCCTTTTGCTGTGCCAAACGGAAATCTGGTACTAAAAAAGAAAAGCCGGCAACTTCTTTGATATGTCACTGATTGTAAACTTACTTATTTAACACGTGAATGACTTGGCTAAGATAGTGAGATACTTTCACATGATGGAGTAGCACATTTAGAACTACAAGTCACTCATACCTAACCATTTGCCCTTTAACTGAATAAAACCATTTTGAAATACATAGAAAATGCACCTAGTACTACTTTAAATAAAAAGAATCTCTTCACCGTGGAGAGGCAGTAGTACTGAATTTAATTCGTAAATAAATTATTAATAATATTAATTAGGTTTGCATCAACCTTTAAGAATATGAAAATCTCTGTAGAAAAATACAGTTAATCCTCTTCGTTGAGGTGTGCCCAAATAACTTGATATGCAAGGGCAGTGACCCTGTAGTATGTGTTTCTTTGCACACACATGTGACCTTCCAGTGAAGAGACCTTTTTGGGAAGATGGTTCAGACTTCCTTTAGCTTTGACTTCTGCATGAGTCTCCCAATTAGAGAAGAACAAATGATGGTGTTTGGCGGTGACAATAAGTTCATGAACCAAAGCTGAAGACCAAAGTGTGGCTATTGGTTCTAAGCCAAGTAAAATCAGAAAACTTCACTAATTTCCAGAGATTGTTGAATAAAAACGAAGTGTATCTGTAAATGGCATCACCAAAGAGAGGGTATTGGCATTCTTAATATCTACATAAACCAGTAGATACTGACATCAGCTGAATCTTCATCCTGAACATTTTCAAATATTTCCACTCTTATCAATATTGCCCTTAATTTTTTTGCAAATTATTTGAAAAGAATTGGCCAAATCAATTAACATTCTTATTCAGTGCAGTTTTGGGCATTTTTGTCGTATAGCATCTTTTGTAATAAAGCAGTATATAGAAATACAGTAGCATAAAACCTTGTAAGTTACTAGGATACTCTGTTAGCTAGCCGTATTTCTCAAACTCTGACCCAGAAGGAAAATACATTGAATAAACAGGAGCTCTGTTCTTCATAGATTAATTTTCACCCAGGTTGTACAATTTTACATATTCCCATAGCAAATTAATTTTTTTCCCCAATTTTTTTCTCTGAAGTTTTGGTTACAAGGACAAAAACATTCAAAGTGTTCAGCCTTAAATTGATTTTGTGAAACCAGCTTTTCAGAATTTTTTCAAAGATACTTGACATTTATCATATTAGCTAAGATCATTCAAGAGAACTTTACTTAAAGTTGCATATTCTGTTGAATATATATATGCAAGGGGCAGAGGGAGAAGTTGTGAAATTAAAAATGGAAGAAAAAAACCCAGAAACACCAATGGTGTAATTCTTCACCTTTCTGAGAGTCTTAAAATGTATAATATTCTAATACAGATTCATACAATCACGTTTCCTTATACATAAGGAGAAAGCTGTTAAGTGGCCAGATAGTATTTGTAAAGGAATTAAAAAAAAAAAAAAATGTTCTTCATTAGTGTTTAAAGTTTTTGTTATGGCTTTATATATGACTGGGTGGACCACGAACAATCTGTTTCTTTTCTTGTCTTACCCTCTTGCTTCTTTTTCTCCTTTACAATTGCAAGTACCCAAGAACTGGACGAAATTATTCTGTTGTTCAGAGTAAAAATTTTCTTACTTCGGTCTTCAGTTTCACCATGGCTCCATTACTGATTCACTCTTTTTTACTCTTTGCATTATCCACAACCCTAAGGCTTAAGAAAAATCCTCATTCTCATGATCCCTCACAAATCCAGACCTGGGGAATGCAGCCCACTGTAACTGCTCAGGAGTGCAAATCAAGCATTTCACACCCAAAGCTATTACACAGAAATGACTGTCTGGGGTTGCATCATCAGCATTACTGCTGTAGCATGAAGGAGAAAAACAACACGAATATTAATGGAAGAGATGGAAGGACAGCAATGAACACATAAAGAAAGACTTGTTAAATTGTTGTTGCAGATTTTCTACTGCCTTCCTGTTTAAGGGAGCTATGCAAATGTATGACCAAAGTATTGAAATGCAGGTGTTTCATCTTGTATGTACTATCAAATTACCTATGAGATTTCAGAGGTTTGTCATACATGAGTGAGTCAGGTAATTAAACTATTTGTTGCAATTAAATAGCATGAATACTGTAGAATCTATTCCTTCTCTCCTTTTAACTTTATAACAGAATTTTTAAACTATTTTTAAGGTAAGGATTTGACCATCTTGCCCAACAGACTGCAAAAATTTTTACTGTTTTTCATTTAGAAGAGCTCAAGAACAGTCTTAACAAGCTGCAGTAAGATGTGTCTGACGTGCAGTAAACTCCTTCCTTCTTTTAGGCTAGATGACAGTGATTTCTGAAAAATATATTTAATAAAGTTATAGCTTTAATACATATATTAGACATGGAAGAGGTTCATGGAGGCACAGCTTTCCCTTTTTATTTCAGATTTGATTAATAAGGATTCCATAAAACTGGCAAAAGAGAATGCTTAGATCTTGTGGGGAAAAAATAAGCATTCAAAAAAGCGGTTTCAGTGAATGCTTATGACTTTTTTTTTTTTTAATGTTTTTTCCCAATAACTTTGACATTTTTAACATTATACTGTATTACAGTCTATTAGCCTAGAGCAATGATTGGGTAGATTAGATTTTTACTGAAACACAGAGTGAAAAATATGTGTAGAATTGAAATTACAAGCCTTAATAAAAGCAGGTACTTTTCAAAGAGTTTCCATGTTTTTTGTACAATGATGTTTATCAGTTTAAACCTCGCAGCACACGTTGCTGTAAATTGAAAGACATATCCAACACACGTTGATAATGAAGACATACTCTAGAAGAAAGCTCTATATAAGTAAATGTCAAAAAAATAATCTTTTTTTCTTCCTCTACGAGTTTTGATTTGGCTTATGGTTTTTATCCTTCTTTTTACATCCCTTTCCCTTTACATCCCTTTCTGCTCACCACATCTGCTCCAGCAGCAGCCCCAGGGCTGCTGAGCAGAGCTGAGCCCTCTACCTGCTCAGGTGATACTCAAGTAGCTCAGCCAGAGGAGCAAGGGGAAGCAAACCTCTGGTGCAGCCACAGCTCCTCCCTTGATAGGACACTCAGGAATGTTCCTTCTCTTCATGCTCTTGAAAATTTCAAAGTCCCAGCATATCAAGTTAACTTGCTGCCTTACCATCTTGAAGGGTTTTACAACTGGCTCATCCTCTTCAGAGGATATAGCAACTGAATTTTATGTTGCATTTCATGTTTATTATACTTGAATAAAACATGCTAAAATATTCAGCTATATGTACTACAAAGGAAATTAGAATAACACAAAGAAAACATTTTCTGACTGCTAAGAGAGAGCAGTAACAGTAGAAGTGCTTAAAAATATGTAATTTTTTAGGAACGTATCTGTGTCTTTTCTTGCATTGTGTGTCATTTTAATATGGGAAAATGAATCAGTAGTTGAAGTATAGATTACCACCAGAATGATGATAAGATGGGAATGATACAGCCACTGAACCGTGTCTCTACCATCTCATAACCATTTTCATTATAAAAGCAGACTTGCTTTAACTTCACAAGGGACATAACTGCTACTCTTTCTGGCAGAGTAAAAAGGAACTCTCATATTTTTTGAGCTCCAAGTTATAATCAGCATAGCTTAATTCAGCATGTTTATTCTTTTTAACTTGTAATCTAACAACTAAGTAAACCTACTTTCCACTGCAGAACAGCAACAATCCCTCTTAATTTCCAGAAGGTGGCTACAGAAACTCCATGTTTTCCTTTATTTTGAATTGCAAAAGAAAAGCAGTCAGCAAGGCAGCAGCCAGTACTCTCTCTGGTCATCAGTGTCAAAGCAAAGAGTCTGCCATGTTGAGTGGGAGATGGCAGATGGAAGTTCTGAAGTACTAAGTGGCAAATCTATATTTGCAAGAAGGATAATTTTTAAATCTTCTGCAATTTATGAATCTCTCTGTGTACAGTCACTAAAAAAAAAGGAAAAGGTGTTGGTTCATAGGTTTACATACAATAGTAAGAAAAAGGAACTTCCACAAAATTATTAAATATCAAATACAAATAAGACTTGGTTTGAGACGGATGAAAATTTTCCACTGAAAATATTTTTCAATTAAAAAAAAAGTGTATTCAGAAATGTGTGATTTGCATGTATATGAGCAGAAGCAATATAGCTGAATCAAATTTTCACAAGGATATCTAAAATTTAAAACAATTTTTTTTAAGTCTGGCTCAACAAAAAGAACATCACATGCTACTAACCTGCTACATTCTAAATAAAGGTTGCAATTTGAGGTCATGCTCCCAAAAGTCTTTGCTGGCTGGTATCTTGGGAGGTAAAAAAAATCCTCCCTCGGTGCACTCTGCCTATGGCATAGCACTGCAGGCTCCACACAGGACAGAGAAAAAAAAGCCATAAAGAAGAAATTAATACCTAAAGTAAAATATCCAAAAAGCACTGGTCTGAAAAACAAATAACAGATTTGAAAGTAACTTAAAAGTAAGGAGTTTGAATAAAAGACAGATTGCACTGTGAAGATCAGGTGACACAAATCACTGTAATTAGGCGTTTAGCAAGAAGCCCCATTCTACAATCAAAGGAAGCAGTACCTTCTAACTAAAGAGCCTGCCTTCCCCGAAATAGTCTTTAGTTCTGACTTTCACCTGAAATAGTTAGAAGGCATTCATAAAATTGGTTTTGCCACCTTGAACAACACTGAAAATGAATGGTCAAGATTTTTAACATTAGACCGTATTTTTCATAATTGCTTAAATTAATTTTAAATGCAGCTAGTCAAATTTAATCTGTTGCTTCATGGAGTACTTTTGGTTGGAGAAAATACTGCCCTACGAAACAAGGAAGAATCACTTTTATGTCATATTACTTCAGTGGTCTACCAAATTATCCATGACAGTAACTAAAGCCTTGCAGTGCAGTCTTACCTGTTTCTAATCTATAAAAATGTCCTTTATATATCTACCATAACCTCGAGTCTGACCTTCATTATAAATTTGTCCTCTTCTCCCTTTTCTCCTGTATTTACAAAATTATAATTCTCCCCACTCTGCAATTTCATTTATAACTTCCCTGCTGACTTATTTTTGCATTCCTCTAATTCTTGATTGAAGCACTTACCACTTTCAGCATCTTTATAGTATGAAGAATGCTGCTACTCTTTCCTTACAACAACAGATTGAGTTCTGAACTATGCTCACTCTGATTCTCTTCACTTGTCTCATACTCAATACTTATTTCTCTTTTCATATATTTCCACTGTTGTCAATACACAAATGCCTCCCTCTGGATATATGCCATCTGGAACAGCCTTTTTGCATTGCTTTGCCTCATAAGCTCCAGCTTCTATTAAAATCTCCTTAAAACTAGAATTTAAAAATATAAATATATTTAATATGAACATTACACTGTAATTAAAGCAATAAACTCTCTTTGCTTCTTGTCCAAAAACCATGCACTATTAATTTGAAAACCATGGCCAACTTTGAAGTGTTATGCCTAGTATTTTTTAAATTAGCACAGTCCACCAACAATAAAACCTAAAATAAAAATAAAACCATTTGTAAATATCACAAAAACATTACACATATATCTCTAAGTCATAGAGAAAAGCATTCTATGTCTTCGAAGAAATGGGAAGAAAGCCAACCAAAACCCCTACACAGATTTTAAATGTTAAATTTGTCTTAAACCTGTAGTGAATGCTGATAATTTGTTTTTGCAGTGGGCAATCTCCTGGTTTCAAGCCAGTGATTGGAACACTGCTTTACCTCTGACTGGAAGACAGAAGATGTCACTTGGACCACAGAAATTAGTATCAATGTTAAGAACATACAGACAAAAATTTACAGAACAGAATCAAGGTGACAGGAAAAAATTTGGAACAATCCAAAGGGTTACATGAAAAGGACAAGGTATTAAATATTTTAAATGCTATGAACTAATTTCAGCCTGTCAGAAAAAGGGGTTGCTATGTGTCTTTCAGTCCTAATCTGGAATGAATTATGTGCTGCAGAGTGAATTATTTAGATAACATTGTAGATTAAGATCATTCTCCCCATCATCTACATACTTCTCACCTGGAATATTTTCTAATACACTGTACTCTAAGTTTCACTGGATCTTCCTAAATACTAAGTGCACTCATCTCTAGCTGTGCACAAAACACTCTGCGCTCATACATATCTAAATAATACACTGAAAGCAGTGTACAGATATTTGCTTGCTTCGTTGGAGCAGGAGATTTATTTTTTTTTTCACAAATGCTTTTGCCATTGTCTATCATTCTTAGTAATATCTGTTAGATATTGTATCTTTACTCCATATTTTGCCATTTCAGCTGCTGTAGATAGGTTTCCAAGGAGAAAGAGGTTTGAAGATTAATGACTACCAGAGAAACCATTAATAATTTTAGCTATGCTATATATTAAACAAACTTCCTTTATAATACATGCAGTATTTCCTTTATAAGGTACTGGCATGGAAGATGTCTAATGAGATTTGTCTGACTAAGATTTTCATTAAAACAAAACACTGATAGTGTACTGAAATTATACTCAAATTCACTTTACAATATGGTACTGCTGGGTGGGGGAGAAGAAGCCCGATACATAAAAACATTCAAAAGATGTAAATAACTACAATTAATGGAGACCACTTGTTACTAGACACTTTCAGAACCCTTTTGGATTATCTTTTAATATACTCAACCAAAGTGTTATGGTGGCTCAGCATCACGGGACAGCATCAGAGTGCCAACTCTTCAGTCAGTGTGAAACGCTACTCTAACAAGGCTCCAGTTTGGGCTTCTCTGTAACTAAGATAATTTCAGGTTCCCAAAACACCAGAATAACCTTTGGAAAGTCATGAAAAAAATGCTTCACAAATCTCACTCATGGGTAGGTACAATTTCATTTCTCAGTTATCCTGTGTATGGTACCTCTCGGTTTCGGGTATTTCTATAGCTCAACCACATTAAACCACTTTATCTAGACTGTATCAAAAAAGAATTTTGAGATGAATTACAAGAGGAAACCTGGTGCCACAAATCCTTCAGCATGGCATACTGTTGGATCGACTGTATATTTATTTTATACAGCCCAACTTCCCACAGTAAACAGTACAATTTAGATGGAAAAGATATGTATGTTTATAGATTGATATAAACACAAAGCACATCTCACTCTCATTGGAAATCAAATATATTGATATTGTATCACATTATTAGACACAAAAGTATGCCTACAGAGACAGATGATTCTGCAAGTCACCTTTTTGTAAAATCACTCATTTAAATCAAAGGTGACATTATGATACAGCCTACCGGATTTCTGTCTTGTTGAGAAAAATCCAGACATTTTGTATCCCATGCAAATAATCCAATATACATGGTTCATGGAGTTCAGATTAATACTTCGAACAGGTTTATGACAAAAACTGTCTACTTATAAGAATAAGTGGAATTTTGTATATGTTCTTATTCATGTGCTCCTAATCAGGTATTTGAGACATCTAACTCATCTAAGTCTGCATCTGACTAAACACTACAGTTTAACCTGGCATCATAACAGCCCCAGACAAACATAGTAATAAGTAATGATAGTAATATAGCAATAAGTAGTCAGTAACAATTGTAACACTGTAGTTAGGCTGTTAAAGAAGAATAAGCCCCAGTAATTTGGGTGAATATCCACTGAATCATGCCCATGTGTACTATTCATATCATTCCTGTCAGTGCAGTAGAGAAAGCAGAACAGCAAAATCTGAGTTCAGCCTCATGGTACAGATCACACAGACAGCTACATCTTCACTAAAAGCAAAATCCAGCATATGCATGCAATATGGCCTTTTGAAGCCAAAAGATGTACTACAATTCTCTGCCTTTCTCCCCACCATATTGCCCCCAAAGCTCTAAGCATAGATAAAGAAAAAAAGCCTCCAGTCTGCTCTGAGTTCTCCATGACATGACCATATGATTATATATTTTTTTTCCTGTTTATTGAGTTCAGATATGGTATGAAATATCACATGGGAATAGAAGAGAGTTCCTTTTGATGTTTATTTTTTTCAATTTAGTAACATAGAGAAGCAACTGCAAACATACAAAAATACCCTTTTAGCCACTAGGGCACTGATCTATCTGTTTATTTTCACTTGATTTTTCTTACCCTGTTTTTTAAAACTATTTTTACAAACATTGTCTACTTATTCCATCTATAATGTGAATGCACAGTTCATTTTTTACTTCTATTTATACCTACAATAATGGACACTAAGTAAACATACATATCTCCAGAGCTAAAGCACATAATGTGATCACATCTTCTCTAAGGGATTGATCTTGTTTATTGGCTTTCTAATTCCTAAGTGATCCAATCCTTATCTGGCCAGTGAATTTTATCTTCATAGAGAAGACTATTTGTGTCAGAGGATAGGAGAATAATTATACAGTTTTGTGCCTTTAGTGATTTTTCTGACCAGTACTGTCTTTAATATTTACAAATTCATTTCCCTTTGTGTCTTTAATTTTTAAAAACAGAAAATAATCTCAAAGCATTTGGCTGTAAAAACATATGATTTCTACACTGACATGTGTGATATGAAAACTTCTATCTCCATAGTGCACCAAAGTTACTCACGTGTCTTTTCTCTGTGACTAACAGTATGTAGAGAAAAATAAATCTTTCTGAAGATATTTCAACCACATCACTGCCTGCTTGTGTGCCCTACCTGTGGCTCCTTTTTCAGTGGAATTGCCTTCACCAGACTTCTTGCCTTGAGCTATGTGGGAATTAATTAATTGGAAACAGGTAACAACTCCTTGATTATTCTGCAGTCATTGCAGGAGATACAGAGAAATGCAACCAGAACTCCAACCAACCTCTCCTAATGCTATCTTTAGCCTGCTTTACTGTTTCTCTTCTTGTGTATTGTGTAATTTTTACTGGCCAGTTGTATCAGTTTCACAAGAACTGGATTACCCTTGAAGAGGAAAATGGAAGGTTCTCTACCTCCTTCTGGGTGGAGTGGAGCAAATTCTCACTGCAAAGTGGAGGTCATCTCATCAATGTTAAGTAAGAACTTTCCATTCATAGGACCTTCTCACCTCAGTTAGTTATGAAAAATTCAAAAGAAAGCTTTCATTTGCTCCCCCCCCCCCAACTAAACAAAATTAAAAAGCGCAAGTGATTTTATTGGAAAAAGGTACAAACAATGCAACTCAGTTTATCTGCATAATCTACATCACTAGAAATCTGATTAATAACTTGTGGTAGTTCAACAGGGAACTTCTCTAATAATTACTTGCTCATGAGCTTCCCACCAGGAAATAACTATTTGTCTTAATTGACAGCATGTATTCCTCAAATACCTGAACCTTCCTGTTTTGCTAAATTAATTCCATTGATGAAGTCCTTGTAATTGTCTTACAGTAAATCCAGAAATAACACATCAATGGTATATTAAAACAAACAGCACTATATCCCAAAATAAAAATCATAACTGTCCAAAGCACACAAAAGCAAGTTAACGTACATCTTTATTTAGGAGCTATGGAATTTCTTAACATTAATTACCTCTTTCTTCTAGCTTTAATTCAGGGATAGCTTCTATTAAATTAGATTACTTTCCCTTGGGAGTTTTATGGCGAATATGCAGCTACAGAAATGAGCAGATTCTAAATGGAGGTGATAGAGGCAATGAGTACTTGTAATGAGGTCTGTATCAAAAAGAAAAGTGCTAAGCATTCCATTGAAAATACAGACATAAAAAAAATAGAAGACCGGCACATCTATCTGACCTGAGTGGTATCAACTTTGGGATACCAAGAAGAGTACAGGAGTTGTTAAAAATTCCACAACTAAAAGTTTCAATACCAAGAGAAAACAACTGTCAGAGGGTCTTATTTAGACAATACTTCTTTAATTGTTTGTGAAGCATCCCGCTAAACCCATCACCCTCTCAGAAGTAAAATATTTCAAGCACTTCTCAGGGCAAAACTTCATTATCATCTTGGAAAACTGTAAGAAAAGCTGTTAGGAAATACAAATGCAGAAAAAAGAGGCTGGCTACACATAAAATTTTATAAAATACATAATTGTAGACCAGTCTATTTCAAGATGTCCCTATGCTTAAATAAAAATATTTTTTTAACAGAAGCTACCCACAGATTAATGACTAGCAAGATTTTCTTATGGAATGTCAAGTCTCTGGCAGGAGAATTAGTACTAGTAAGTTAATTGAAAACACATATAGCATGTGAGCCTTAAGGCATTGTAGTATGATTCTTTTGTTTGAACATCTTTTCTTTAATAACAAGGTATAATAAAAAATACCAAACCAAACCAACCAACCAAAAAAAAAAAACCCGAAAAAACCCCAAACTTTTGGTACATTGTGCAGATCTCCACAGTACTGTGTATACTGTAATATGATAGATCTGTGACAAGTCCATGAGAAAAAAAACCCCTCTGACCAATGCCTTATGATGAAAGATTTTGTGTTTTTGTTCTCTGTGAATTATGTGAATTACCATTTAAAATCAGAAAATTGTCTGCTTTCTTGACATTGTTACAAATATTTAGCTATTAAATCTTTCTGATCTTTTCACAGAATCGCAGAATTGTCAGAGATGGAAAAGACCTGTAAGATCAACAAGTCCAAACATCAACCCAGAAAGAAACGATCATGCCCACCAGAGCATTTCCTGAAGTGCCATACCTACATGGTTTTTTAATACCTCCATAGATGATACCAGAATCACCCCCCAGGGTAGCTGGTTCCAGTGCCACGTTACCACCCGTCCCATACTATCCCACCTAGTCAGCTCTGCAATGCACTATTGTCTATAGTCTTTGTGCCTTGAGAAGGACTTTTCATTTTCTATTGTTTGTTCAGATGACATTTAATAGGATTCTTAAAAAAGCAATCCCCTGGATGTAATAGAAACCCACTACAGATAAGTGACCATAGAAAGCATTTTGGCATGACTAGTTCTACAGAAAGAGAAATTTATGTTCACAAAAGTAGACCACATCATAAAATGTGGAAGGAAGAGGAAAGAGAACAAAGCAGCAACAGGCAGTCACAAAAAATATCTGGAAAAAATAAAAACACCAATAATACTACTAGGATAGGAATTATAATTGAAAATAAAACTGTTTTTTCTTCCATCTTTTTCAAAAGGCTCTTTTCAAAAACACAGAAAATGACAGCTAGAAGTTCTAGGACTCAGTAGAAAGACAAGTAAACGGCTTGAAAAATCTGCTCATGAGAATTGTCCTTGAGTCTATGATAATAAACTTTAACTAAAAAAAAAAAAGCTTATTTGAATTTGAATCTCATGTGGAACTCTCCTTTAGTCTGATTAAAAAAAAAAAGTTGATAGCTTACCCATTTACCAAACTGACCATCTAGATTATTGATTTCACACTAAGATAATTCAAATTTCTAAATCACAGATCTACTAATGTAATTAAATAGCTAAAAAGGGACCAGAAAGATATGTAAATTCTTTAATTACTAACCAGTATAGATTCAGCACATTTCACATGAATGTACTTTTATTTTATTGATTTTCAAGCAGTTTGGAGAAGACATCTCACCTGAAGGCTCATGACAATATCTAGTTCGGACAGGAATTCTAAAGGACTTTCAAAATCCACAAGGATGGAGACAGTACTGGAAAAAAAATTAATTCATTCATTAACTAGCCTGCTAATCAGTGTACTTTTCTCACAGCTCAGCCTTCACTGTCCTTTCGGTCAAGCAGCAAGCTGCAAACAGGGAGAAAGAGGATGGTGTGAAAGTCAAAGATCTTTTAGTTGCAGGGTTGTTCTTCAAAACCACATTCAGCTCCAAAACATCCATGCCTAGTTCATCTGGGTTGTAAATTAAGTACACCACAGATGCTGAGATATTAGACCTGGCAGTTTGCAGAGGCATCTTTGGTCCAGCAGGATGCTTTAGATGCTTTAGCAGAGCCACAGACAGATTTCCAAGCCAGGTCAAAACGTGTAGCTGCTCATGGCAACGCTTCAGCCGTCCCCAGGGAGCTCCAGGTTCCTATTAGCCTCTACTTAATACCAGGCAAAACCTGGCCCTGCAAGGTGATGCACTTGAGCTAATAAGCCCCTTCTGGATCCAAAACACTGAGGAAACAAGGGGCCAAGCCAGCAGGAGCCAATCTAAGTCCTGCTGACACAAAACAGAGCCAGTTCTAATAAGCTGGTTCCACATGACAGCTTTCATGCTGTGCTGTGCTGTGCATCCCAACAGTATGGGTATTTTAAAGTTTTTTTGTATTATCCAGTGTTTTCTTGCTGACTGCCTGGCGTGCCTCCACATTAGCCTGCCTTTAAAACAACAATAATTTAGAGAGGTTGGGGGGGGGGGAATGTCTCCTGCACATATAATTTGATCTCTCCGGCATTAAGAAATAAGGATTTGGATGTAAAAACAAAACAAAACCCCCACCCATACACAAGGTTTCTTTCATTTTGTCCTGTGTTTGAGTCTTCTACAATTTTAAAAGATGTTTCTGCCTGTACTGTGTGGTTAATACTGTTTTAAAAATAAAATGTAATACTCCAGTGTTGGAAAACTGTGAATGGCATTTTCATTATATGTTGTGCTTAAAGTAATCCTCATGTGTAATGAATTTACATGAAATATGTTCTGGTGAGTTAAAACTTATGCCACAGGTACAGATCTGTGAGGAAAGATAGATTTTGTAGAAAGTTTATCACAATCCTCTTATTTCTCAATTATAAAATACTGTTAAAAACATGCCATAACTTCTGTTCTGATTTTTCTCTGGGGTAAAAAAGAAGACATTTACTGTCAATGGAATACAAATTTTGAGATAATTATATAAGACATGCCAATTCATCTTTTCAATCTTATAAGTTTCTAGCCAATCTATTATTTTTTTTATTTGTTTTGTGGTGGAGTTTGTTTCAAATAATGCCTGGAAATCCAATTCTTTTTCAAATAAATTTTAGAACCAGTACATTAGTTTTGTAAATAATATGCAGCCAAGTCCAAATTTACACTTTTTCCCAAAATAGAATTAATGCACTGCATGCTTCACTGCTCAGCACTCATATTTGCATCAGGGGGTGGTGCTTTGCTAACAAACAGTAGTTATATTTGACATGGCAATACTGCAACTGAAGATGAGCTAAACTCCTGTTGGGAATAGGAGCACATGGACAAATAGATTCTCTATAATAACCATATTGTTGAAACAGTTTTTGAAAAGTATGAACATAAATCAACTAAAGATACAACAAAAAATGAACTTTCAAAGGTTAAAAAAAGCCGAACAAACAACAACCCAAAACCAAAACTTTGTTTTTCCTTTTGAGTATTTTTGACTAAAGTAAAAGCTCACTAAAATCTTACATCCAGAGGACACAACTGAAGTCAACATTAATGCCATCACAGAATACATACCACAGTTGGTATAAAAGGGATGTTATGCCCCCCTCGCTTGATAAACTGTGTGCATGGAGTTTCTTTAGCATGGACAGATTAATTCATTTTCATTCCTGAAGTACCCTGGAAATATTTCTACTACCTCTCCAATTTCACAATGTTTTTTTATTTTTATTTGTTTGTTGTTTTGGGGAAGGGCTGAGGGCTGGATTTTTTTTTGTTTTGTTAAGGGCAGATACTAAAATTAGGTGCATTATGATATTGGCTGTTTTAGCAAAGTTAACTACAAAATCAATATTACTTGCTAATTTCCATCTGACATCCTTCAGCCTGTATATCATATAATTACAGTTGTGTCAGATTGTTACATTGTGTTGTCCAGCAGCAAGCTAACAACCTGCCTCATCACATGGAACTCCTTCTCAATTCTAAGGTGATGAGTAACCCTGCAAGGAAGGGAAAGACTACTTAGATACTGGACACGTTTCTTTCCTTTGCTGTTAACCTACACCATCCATAGGAAAATTAAGGACCTGACCTCTGGTTCTTAATTAAAATGTCAAGCTGAAAAGTTTAGATCTCCATTCAGGCCTTCTGTGTATCTTCTACCCCACTTTTCAGTTGCTATCCATTAGACTTGCACTGCGATGGCAATCATGTCTGTGTTGCCTCTCCTGTCTCGGCTGTTGTGAAAGGATTTACTCAGCTGGAACGAAATTGCAGAGCCACATATGACACCTCAGGGTTTGCCTAAAGAAAGCTGTGGAGCATCTGCCTACCTCATGTTCCTGCAGGACAGTTCTAATGTGTGTTCTTCAAATTTGAGCAGATCACTACAGCTTGTAAGAGATTGCATTCCAGTGCTTGGGTTTTTAGTTTTCAGAGGTACATATATAGATTGCTTTATTCAGATTCACTTTGTCCTTAAAGGCTGACAAAATTTCACATTATCCTGGGGCTTAAGCAACAGTAAAAATCTGCTATGGAAATTACTGATGACAAACCATCTGGGCCACGTGACCTATCTGTGATTCTATTTTCAGTACATGTTAATGCACTTTGCCTAGAAAGGCCAATCCAAGACTTTAATCTCTGTGACCAGAACAAATAACTTATTTGTGTCAAGGTTTCCAACTTCCATAGTTTTTTTCTTTTACTTTTCATTTGGGTTTATCCAGTTCTCAGCTTTACTATCTGTCAATATACAGAATTCAGGCTAAGTAAAAAATAATATTATTATATCAGTTGCTTTTTAAAAACTACTTTTGCCACAAATAAATGCAAGATAAAAGATCTTGATTCATATTTCGCTAGAAATGGTCCATTCTTTAAATGAAAATTGACAGAGTAAAAGTTTTACCTGTCTCTGATTATGCCAAAATCCCTCTAGACTACAGGAAACAATCCACTGGTAAAAAAAAAGCCAGTGATTACGAAGTAACAAAATGTATTTAGCCTTAGAGAAATAAAAATATTTTAAAAATTACCTTCACTTTCTGATATGCTAGAAGTATATACATACACACAAAACACAAAAATACTTTACCTGACTTATAAAACAATATTGTATAAAATTAGGAGCAAAAAACTGACTGAGGCTGCCTTTCAATTTTGATACAGCATATGTGGGAGACTCCTGCAGGGAGGAATTTGTAAGAAATTCCCATTACAGCCCATTGTGCAATGCTGTTCACGCAGAGGGTTTTCTTAGCTGACAAATAACTGCACTTACCTTTGGCTGCCACCAGGGCAAGTGCTAATTTAACATAAGTGATAATCTGTTTGTTTACTTTGTCAGAAAGGTATAGGCATATTACTGACACTATGAAATATAGGACTTACACTTCATTATTACACACAACCGAATATTTTAAGTAAAATGCTATTTTAAGTAAAAGCAAATGGAAAACACAAGCACAGAGGAAAGAATGTGCAACTGACTGAAACGTTTTCTTAACAGCAATTTCTCATTTGCAATCAATTATAACTTGTTGAAATGACCTCAGCATTGCAGAGTAGCTCGCAGATTTTTCCACCAGCTCAGTACATTTACATGAAACCACATTTTCCTCTTACATCAGTTAAGGGAAACCTGGATGAACGGAGCTTGACCACTGCCTGATGAATTCAAAATGCTAGATTCTGAAGAACAAGATTTGGTATATATGAACCATAATGGCAAGTCAGTAAGGTATCCACCATACTTTAAAGTAGGTCTTAATGATATTTGCAGAGAGGGGCATTGCAACAAAGCTATAACTGACGGTACTGCATGTTAGCCAAGACTTTCCCCCAGAGATTTTAATTTCATTTGTTCATTTCATTCATGTTATTTGTAGCCTTACATTGAAGAGTAAAACATTAATGTCAGTGCGAATGAGCATCGAAGACCAAAAAAAAAAAAAAAATTATTCATTTTTACCTAAAAATTTCTTTTGCCTGCCCTTCAGATGTTTGTAGACCATACGCTTCCTGTAACATGGAAAAACGTTAAGTCTTGTTATTCTGCCTTTATCTGGACCACTGAACTTTCACCACTGTGGCAAGCAATATATTAACAATGAAAGACCATTTGTCTACTAAATCTGCTTTTCTGGTGTGTAGATTATACTGCATGACAAATATCAAGTTTAAAATGTGATGCCTTCTAATTCCTTTTGGGATGATAGTTTAGTTTAAATTTTTCACAGAAATAATGGTCAGATACCAGAATAGTAAAGAAATGTTTCCTAATATCCAATCTAAACCTTCCCTGGTACAATGTGAGGCCATTTGCTCTACTTCTATGGCTTGTTACTAGGGAGGAGCGACCAACCCCTACCTCACTACAACCTCCTTTTAGGCAGTTCCAGAGAGTGGTAAGTTCTCCCCCCACCCTCCTTTTCTCCAGACCAATCAACCTCAGTTCTCTCAGGGTTTCCTCCCTAAGGCTTGTGCTCCAGACCCCTCACCAGCTTTGTTGTCCTTCCTCCTCCACAATACCTGTCCTCTCACAACAGGAAAGATTCCTTATCCTCTGAGATGCTGTGAAGCATACAGGTTTGACAGCATTCTTCATGGTTGCACTAAGCTCATCTCACAGAGAACACTAAGACATTTCAGTGTATATTTGCATATACACTAGATAGACAATCATTAGCACAACTACTCTTTGGCTGACCAGGTGAAAACATTTGAGAACAGCCCTGTCCCTGATGGGCATAATGTCCCTTTGGATCCTGGCAACAGTGTCGAAGACTCAAAGGGCATCAGGAAGTCAGTGGCAGAACAAACAGTGCACGGCTTCCTGACAGGAGCAGCCTGCAGAAACCCCAAGAGCTTTATAGAAAGACATAAATGGCAATTTTAGTGTACACTGTGAGGGGAAAGCTTCAGAATCAGCTCAGAGGACAGTGCAGACCTTGCTTCTGATTTCTCTTCTGAGGGATGCTATTAATATGGTAATTCACAGTACACAAATGACTTTTTGATACAACAAACAAGAATGAGTGCATAACACTGAAATCACAAGTGATATTCACCATCACCTAGTCATGTATTTTCCTTTTCTCAAACGCAGAAAGACAACAAAATATTTTAATAATTTGAGTTTGCATTACTACAATGTCTGGAAAACAAGCTACTCTGGTAATTTAACTGTTAACATTCAGGTGACAGAGGTGAGGATAATAAAGAATCTCTGCAGAATACAATGAGAGATTTGGCATGTAAAAATGGTGTAGCAAAACAGAGAAACTGACTCATTAAGAGAGTAGGGACTCTTCCACAAACCAAGTAGCTATTAAAGCAGTTGAGAAAACTCTGAGTAAGTTTAAGATCTGCCAACATAGGAATTTAGCACACTGACTTTCACTCCAAGATCCCCAATGGAAAAGCAAAATATGTCACTGAGGTCAATGATTACACATGTGCAAAGCAGCTGCACTATCATTCTTAATATTTGTTTCCTGGCATAGGAAATATTAAAAGTAATAGAAAAGCCCTGCAAACTGTAGGGTGTTAAAATTACAAAATGTCCATTGTTTTTAAAGCCAAAAACAATCAAACTGTTATTTCATTTTGAGTCTAGAAAAAACCCCTCTTAAGTTATTCCATATATATTTAAAAGAAATGTGATATTAATAATTATGAATGATTAGTATAAAAGCAGCAGCAATTATTATTATGTATCTCACTCTTCCCAAAATAATTTATGATGAAACCTAAGAATGAAAAGTAATAAATATGAGCTCATCTAATTTTGCGGATCAACGGCAATCAGGTAACTTGCTGTTATATGAGATACAATAAATATAACAGGAAATTTATATAGAAATGTTTACTGCTACTATGGGGTACTTCTGATATTTTTAATGTATAATTGGAATAATGATTCATTCACCTTTCATCATAAAAGCAGAAAGCTTCAGTTCTTGGACTTAACACTTCCAGATGTAAAAGCTATAACTCTGACACAACTTGAAGAAAGAAAAATTTTCCTGCCCATTTTAAAGAGACTTGAAACCACTCAAAAATACTACCCTATAAAAAATTATTCAAATTCAGAAGCATAGAGAGATATTTCAATGGTGTTACAAGCAAACGAATAAAATGCTGAGCACTAAATGAAAACATTATCTTATACTGTCTGTGCTGGAAAGATTTGAATAATATGGATTTTTACATTACACTTCACACCATGGACTCTATTAAGAAAGATATTTATGCATGTTTCTAATCTCATTAAAGGCTTACTCACTGATGAGTTCATTGTGTTTCAAGATGTGCTTTGTTTCCACAGCTATGATTGCTTTAGAGTTGTGCTTTACAGATAAAGTAAAAAAATTACAGTGTAAGCAGTAAGCAGTCTAGTAGGATGCTCCATCTGTGACACTGACAATGCAAGGTGTTTCAGAAAACATAAGAAAGCCTCAAGGGGACATTTCCTCTTAACAGGCAGTTAGCAGATGTCATTCTTTCTGTTCAAAACAAATCAAAGCCAAATTATCTAATTTCTAAATTAAAATAATCCATTCTTGCCTGTTTCCTTTTCCCTTTAAAACCATCCTTATTGAATATTTCTTTAAACCTAATCAAGCTCAAGTTCCATTATTTAGAACTGCTAGATTTAAAATAAAAAATAATTTAAAAAAACCTCCAACCAAACAACAAAAGCAATCCCCAAAGAACCCATAATATCAGGGTTTAAGGACAGCAGAAGAGGACAGAAAGAATCTACATTTGTCTGTTCCTTCTGGGAGGAAAAGGATTTGGACTCTCCATGGATCATAAATAGTCCTCATAAATAAAAGAGGGAAATGCTAGAAACTGTGTAATTTACTGGGTGGGCAGTATGTAAATTACAATTAGCAGGTAACAACTGTCTTAGCACTACTAAAAATAAAAAAAAAGTAAATTGAAAACTAGACTAAAGCCTACAAATGTTCTCCAATTCTTTCATATTATTTTTCAAACATGATCTTTAAAATCTTTTTTCTTTACAGACTCGTGTACTCTTTTCCTTCATAAATATAGGTGACTGATACTCAAAATTTTGTGCCAGCAAGCCACAGGTAAGCATAGAAATTTTTTTAGGACTATCAAAAGTTATCAACCTCTGTATTAAACACTCTAAATTTGAACATCATTCCTTGGATGTACTGAGAAGCTTTCACCAAAAATGTCCATGCTCCACCTACTGTGGAAACATATTCCTTATCAAATTTACAACAACATGCATTGATATAATCTTTTATATTGGCCCTGGATCTGGCTTTCCATACCAGTTCCAGTCCTGCTAGGTTTTTGGAAGGTATTAGGAATGCTATGACCTATGGAATTACCAGTACTACACAAAAAAAGAGGTGTGAGTTAAGGAACACAAGAAAAAAATAGTAACCACAAAAAATTAAATGAGCCCTAGGGACAGGGAATGCATAAAAAGAGGCACAGTAAAAGAAGCCAGGGCACAAAGAACATCTGCCCTTGGAAGCTGCGATGTCTCCCAAGCCTCACCTGGAAGCCCACATGAAGAATTTGAGTAAAAATCAAGAAAAGTCATTAATTCTAATTTTACCAACTTCATCTTCTGGTTAGCATTTAGTAATTGGCTGGAAAAAGTTTTATTACTTGCCCAGTAGATGCTCTTCAGGTAGGCTGACTGCTTTGGACTAATACCCTGCAACCATGGCAATATGTACCAAGTAATTTAGGAATACAAATCTCACTGTAATTTGAATCCAAGTACCTAATAGTTAGGTATTTTTAATAATCCCAAATGTTACATCATACTGCAGAAGATGATATGAAAAAGTTTCCATATAACTCCAAAGAACAGTAAGAAAACAAAAAAGAGAAACGTGGCTAGGCCTTTCTGCTTTTCATAGTAATCAATCATTTTAAAAGATACAGTAAAGATTTAGAGAGGGGGGGGAAGAAGATAAAGAACATAAATAAATCTAAAATCAACTGTAAGCATAGGTTTTAATTTTGGGTAAAACAGGCATTATTAGATATAGTCTGAAAAAATAAAAAATCTAATGGATAAAGAAAATCTAGGTAACAAATACTACAAAACACTGGAAACTCCAGCAAGCTAGACTTTTTCCTTTTGTAATGAGTAATGTTGAAGCAGAAACAATTTGCTGAAGTATAAAATGAAGTCCAACTGTTTGGCTCTGCAAACCTCAATCTGAATGAGTATCCTGAGGCATGCTATCAAGTCTGAAAACACTCTAGTATAGAAAGTTTCATTTGACCCCTGAGAAATAGTTCAGCTGAGAAATAACATTACAAAATATGTGCAGAAAGATATGTGGACACATTTCCTGAAGGTGGCTAATTGTTGATCTTTTCTCCACCAAGAATGTCCCCATGCTTAGTGAGGATGAACATCCTAAGACACCACAAGAAACTTTACGGCAAGCACATCAGTCTCAACAAGAAATCAATGACTAGTGGCAGTGTGGAAGCTACCTCCCATTAAGTGAATCAAGGCAGGCACCATTAACTGGCAAACCAGTAATTATATTTTTACACCAAGAAAAAGTAGAAATGCTGCAAAGCCAAATAAGTGAACTGTGATTCTGATGGCACCACTCATGAACTTTACATTTCAGTGAAGACTGATTTGATAATGGAAGGCTAACTGCACCCTTCCAGTTTCATTAAAGAATATAAAGAAAGGCTTCCCTGGAGATAGAGAAGTGTTTTCTACTGAATCCTACCCACAGCAAAGTTCTTATTGAGGCTGAGGATTTGAGGTCAATCCTCCAGTTTCAGGAAGTTAATTGAGTGATTAAACTTTGATTAGAAATTTCTGGGATAAAGTTCTTCCAACTGAGCTTAACCTCATCATGATGGAATTAAAATTTACTATATCCTCACTTCTCTGTAAGTCTTGTATTTGAAACAAAAGTGACTTTTGTCATCAACTTTACACCATATATAATTAGCACAACAACAAGTTAATCATATACAATTGTTTCTCCTTTTCTCAGTGGCTGTTGTACAATATTTGGGGGGATAAATAATTTAGAACCTGCTCTTGCAAATAAAAATGTAAACACCCAGCCCAGTTCTGTTTTGCTCCACAGAGATTCATACATGTGCACTCATCTACTCGCATGCATCCACCTGAAACCAAGGCCACTAATTATATACTAACTATGCCAGGAAATTTGAGTTTCAGTTACTGGTTGTGTCACAAATATGTGAATCACTTTAAAACTTTTGCCACCTTTTAGCCCAGAAGCGGGACCTTGCTCTTGGACTTGGTGACCCTCATGCAGTTTGCACTGGCCCACTTCTTCAGGTCCTCAGGTTTTAATCTATAATTTGTGTAAGAATGGCTCAAAGCAGAGAGTAGTAAGAAATGGTTCTGTCCACAACTCAGGCTGTTAAAAAAGAGTCATCTCACACACATAGTTAAAATTTTGATGTAGGAGTAGATTTTAAAAAAAATTTCAGATTACACAGGTATTGAAAAATGCCAAAACATCATTTTTACAAAACCAGAAATACCTGAAATGTATTTACATGTCTGTTGGTCACAAATGAAAAGCTTGTAGAGCTTGCTGAAAGCACAGTTCAATTGCAACTCTTGCAGCCAGGCTTGCCTAAGCCTGCTTGAAGAGACCTGAACAGAAGAATCAAACAAGGCTTTTTGTTTGCCTGCTTGTTTTGGGGTTTTTTTGTATGTTTTGCTTTTTTGGTTTGGGGATTTTTTTTTTCCTGCTTTTCTCTCATAACACAAAAAGCTAGACACTTCCTGTTTGGAGATTTGCAGTTAGTTTTAAAAATTAGATGAGCTGTTACTGTGCAATAGTCATAATTGCTGTAGAATGGTCTTACTCCACGTAACAGCTGAAGTGTCTGTGAATTGCAGTTGTTGTCTCTATGCCTTAGTGTCAATTGGCATTCAACTCCCAAGTGAGCACTGTAAGAATGGTCAGGCCAAAATGCAATGCCACTTTCAAGTGCTGCTGAGAGAGGTCAGTAAGTCTTGCTGTAGTGAGGCTACTTAGGTCAGGCTGTACACCAATAATTTAGCTTGAAGCTATGTCTGAAGCTATAAAGCCTCCAACTTCAAAGCTGTTTTGCAATGTGCAAGATTACTATATTAAGCTGTCCCACTGTTCAATCCCTGAGCCTCCTGGTGTAACTCCTAGCTGTGGCATCTGCCTATTAATATTTGACAGCAGCCCCAAACCCAAACTGTTTTAGGCCTCTAAGACCCATGCTGACATTACTTCTAATACACAAGAATTTCTGTCCCACGTGTTCTCTAGATTCACTGTGAAAGAAAACATGATATACATAGAACACGATAGAGCTTTACCTAATAACATGAAGAAATACAGAGATCTAGGAAAAAAATAATAACATGATGATCCCTTCCCCCCAAAAAAGAAAACCCCTAGGTAACTAGGGTTTTCCCACCCACCCTCTTCAACTAGGTTCTTTCCACCTGGTCTTAATATATATACCTTATCCCTGGTCTTAATACAACAAGAAGAAATGTTTAATGATGTTGATGTTTTTTTCTTAATATTTTATACTGCATTTCACTGCATCCTAACCTAAAATTCAGCTTAATCCACAATTAATTCTTTGAGGTTTTATATATCAGTTCACCAAGAAGAGAATGGAAAGACTAGACACATAAACAAAAATTTACTTTTATTTTTATATGTCCCATGGTCCTAAAGTAAAGCTGCACATGAAAACTTCACAAGTGATCTCTTCTGCTCTATGCTATTCTCTCAAGAAATAATCCACAAATAAAAGCTGATGTAAAGAGACAGTAAGCATTCTTTGTGTTCATTACCATATTCTCAAACAACACTTGCACAACCAAGCTAACAAAATTACAAAACTAAAAGCTTGGTTATGCATCACATAAAAGAACTTGGAAAGTTACATAATAACATGTTGACCCACTGACATCACCTTAAGAACAGACTGTAAGATTTAAGTGTTTATATTTTGATGTTTATTTGACATTTCTCCCAATAAAGTCTGTGGAATGCATAAGACACAGACAAGAACTTTGACTTAACACTAGGAAATAATTAAAACAAAAATTAATTGCCTATGTAAAAGCATTCCCTAATTGGAAAAACAAATAATAGCTGACAAATTATTTGTTTTAATATATGTGTAAATTATTTTTTGGCAGAGTTATCAATAAATATCCTTCCTTGGTTGTTTCAAATGCTATTTTATCATATAAGGCTTAGTGGTCTTTATTGGTAAGTTGCTGCTAGTAATCATCTTACAGCTCTCTTCTCCAAGTGCTGCTCAGCTACTGAGAAACAGAAAGGTTTTTTTTCTGTAAGCGATGAAGGAAGAGATACGGCTTACTAGCATCCTCAAAGTTATTAGTAAAGCCAGTATTTTAGGTTTTAATTAAAATCTATGGAGGTTCTGGTATTTTAATCATCTGCATCATGCTGTTCTGACACTGTATTATGAGGACTCCAAAGAACAGCAGCAGTATATGTAAGGTAAGTCCAGAAAGGTCAGCAAACCCTGTTACTGTTGTCATCTTGGCAGCCACCCAGTTTTTATTCACTATAAACAGACAAGCTACCAGAATGTAATGAATGTAATACATGTTGAAACAGAAGCCAATTTCCCTGATAGCAGTTGCACAGAACATAGGAGTGATTACACCTAAAAATGGGTAAAATAACTTGAATAAATTTTTTAGCATTATTAACAACCACACAGGAAAACACATCAATATCTAAGGTATCTTCTTTTCCTTTAAGTGATGAAGCCCAGTATCAAGTGTTTTTGTATTTTATAAAGACAGGATTATTAGATTAAAAAAGCAAAGCTTCTGTATAGATTATGTGTCCTACATCTGTGTCATTAAAAAAATACTAAAGCTGATATTTCTTGCAACATTATGAATAATGTTTTCAAAGGAGGCTAAAAGTTAAGTCAATTAAAAGCTTCAATCTGAAATGAGAAATGACTTCAAAGAAACGCCACTGGTACTGTAGTACAATACTATACATCTTTACTGATTGTTTTCAATATATGCCTAACATGCAAGAACTTACCTAAAAGGACACAGAATAAAATGAGGACATATTGAAGTTGTAGTCACTTATCCCCAGTTTCGAGATAAAGCACTGGTAGGAGTTGTTATTTATTATCACAAAATGTTCGCACTAAGAATGAAATATTTCTAAGAACCTAAGCAATTAACACATCTAAACACGAGTAAAAAATGGCACATTTAGTAAATGCATTTACTAAAAAGGCTGATGAAACAAGATACAGTGAGGCTACATCAGTCAAACAAGGAAGCAGAGAGCAGACCTGAACATGTCCAGCCAGCAGGACATTGTGCAGCTACTTGAGTGCCATAAGCATAGGGGAACATTGGTCTTGAGTGATTTCAGTGACATCCCATTTATCTAAGTAATATGCCTACACAGGTCTGCATCCAGTCATTCGGTTTTGGGGGAAAAGAAAAAAGGTGAGGGAGAGTGGGAAGTGGAAGAAGATGACAAAAAAGGCCAATTGTTCTGAAGAACACTGAGAAAAAAAATGAAAAAACACATTTAGATTCTGCTGTTATGTGGTCCAAACTCATGAGAATTGTACAAAATATAAATGCCACTGACCCGCAAACAAAATCCTGTAGAGCTCTGCAGAGTAAAAAAACAACATAAGGCAGAGTTTCTAAGCCACAGCATATGCCTTTTTTAAAAGGTTCACAACGTGGCAAAAATGCTTTTGTTGCCTACGGTCATACGTGGAGAAGGAGAGCAGGGCTACAGGAGTTGAGTCTTTCTCTAGTCATGTTACTGTTGAAGAGTAACTTGCATTACAAAGCATAAAATTTATGGCCAAAATTGAGATGCACAAAAGATAGCTGAAGTACTGAAAAATGAGAATACAGAAACACAATGACCATCAAACAAAAAAAGAAAAATGTTAGCAGATGACTGTAAAAGAAGCCAACAATGCAAAAATAATGTATTCAATGAAGAGATTATCAGTGGTCCCCCAACACCCAACTAAGGCTAAAACCTGCTATAATAGTGCCAGAATTATTCAAAAAATGTTAATAAATATTGTTAAATTGTTAATTTACTTTTTGGTCATCATATCTTCAAGATTAGTCTATGTTCCACTGTGCAGTTTGCTGGACTAGCAAGCCATACAAAAGAAAAAGAACTTAAATGATAAGTAATACTGAATAAAGAATGAGGTTGGGGTTTTTTTGTTTTTCGTTTTTGGTTTTTTTTTTTTCAATTGTACCCATAGGTCACCAAGAAGGAAAACAGTAGAATTCCAGATATTTTTTTTTAAAGAAGGTCAGCAAAATATGAGTAAAATATATTATAGTAATAACTGAAGAATAAATTTTAATAGAGAAGAAGTAGAGAAGAAAGTATTTTTCTCTGTGTTCTAAGATTTAAGTACTTTTAAAGTTCAATCTATTATTTATAGCTGTAACAATACCTATATGGCACAATATAAGATGAATCACTCCTAATTCAGGATACGAGTTTTCTTCTGATACATGAAATTATGCATGTCCTTGAAGGTTGCAAAGTTTAACTAGTTTATATTTTATTTAGTACTTATGATCCTGACAGAAAGGTGCCTTAGGCTTCATTTCTACTTAATTCAGAAAAAACAATATTCCTTATTCATGTAGTGTTTGATCAAAGACTTACATTTAGCACAACACACATTTGAAAAACCATGGTTTGCGTAGATTTCTTACAGCTAAATGAGAAACTGAGCCCAGCTCATGGAAAATGTATTAGTTCAGGTCATACTGCTTTTGCAGTTTGTGCACAAAGTTGCTATGCTAAATTTACAGCATTCAAAACAGAACAGAAAAAAAGGTATGGCATGATACAGATACATAAAGGTATAAATGAAGGCATAGCATTCACTGAATAAAAAAAAAAAAAAAAAAAAAGAGGTGAGGCTTCTTACTTTTCTTAAGTGGTTCCCATTTGTATTATTTGCATGCTGATTAAAAGCACTTTGGGAATAAAGGATTCCAGATATTCCCAAAACTGAATTAGTGGTGATGGATCTTTGGCCAGCAGCCATAAGAATGTGCAGTATGGAATGCCAATTAATTTGCCTTGAGTCTTATGGGCAGCCTGCTTGTATTTAGACAAGTCTGCATCTACCATCAGTCACCACTGATGGTACATAAAGTTCTACTTTAACCACTGGAGTAGAATAAGGTCAAGTCAATCACATTGCCTTTCTAGGATGTTTTAAATATCTGATAAAGTTGTTACAGCTACTGATAAAACAAGTAAGTTTTCTAACAGTTGCATAAGTACCTCTTAAACTACAATTTTTTCTTGAAATTTGGTGTGACAGTGTACGTGATCTTTGATATCCTTTCAAGAGTTTTTCAGTCAAGGTGTTCCAGCTCCCAGCAGTGCTCATGGTGAAGGTAAGGTAAAATACAACTTAAATCCCCCACCACAATAAGTTCTGGGTGGTCTTTTATTCATTTTGCTGTCCTGAAACTAATAAGCAGATGAACATTTATCTAGTCAAGATGCAACCATATGGAAGCGAACAGGTTATTTTAAGAACCTGTGAATTGACAGTGTTTATGGACTAGAATAATGTCATGGAGCTCAGGACAAGTACCATCCCAGATTATGGTGTTCTGGTGCCTGCTTTCTTTTATTTGTATTTCAGGTTTGTTATGATTGATAAACTGAATGGAATCAGAAACATTTTACTTCAGCTGCTGCAGAGGAGACAGGCAAAACAGCATTCAAAACAGCACTGAGCAAGGCTTCTTTGCTTAATTTCTTACCTCTGTTAAATATCTATTTGACCAAAAAGACAGGAAAATGGCATAATTTCTAAAGGTTTCATTTCACATGAGTAACGTGAATATATTTTTTTAAAATCCAATTCTTGCAACCATTTACATCTTCATTTTAATTTATGATAAAACCAGTCATTTTCTCCATTTTTAAATTTTTCCAACTTCCTGTTTAATAAAGAAGTATATCCACGGACAGTTTGCTGTCCACTCAAGAAAAAACAGCTAGAAGTTTTTGCTCTGAGACTTTCTCTTACTTAATCATTATCAGAGGGATCCTAGCACGATTTAAGCAACTTTATTTCTAGTATCTTTTAAGTGAGAAATCTGAAAGAGAAACACCTTGAAGGTAAACTATCATTTCATTCTTAGGGCCTGCCTTACAGGACTTCTAAAACAGATTTGTTTCCAGATTCCTGATAGCAGAACATGGAACACCTGTGTCCTCTTCTCCAGTTTAAAGAATGAGATCCATTTTGTTCCTGAATTACATAGCACACTTACTGGTTCTTTGACAGTTTTTCATTGGTTATGAGACTCCCTCTTTTTCCAATATGCAATATGTTACAGTATCAGTTCTACTATTTCACAAAGTTCATCTCACTCTTGCACACTACTATCACTTTCTTTCACTTTGTTCTGGAAACTAAGACAACAGAAATTCTATTATCAACAAAGTTTGATTTTTACACCTGTGAAACAGAAGACTTTAAGCTCCAGACAGTCTTATGACAGAGAAAAAGAAGAGGCTTTCTGAGCATTGGAGCTGATCTCAAATTTTTGAAATAACATTTATCTACAGAAGCAGCCTCCAAGTCAGCATTTCTAGCATTGCTTCTGGGTAAGGCAATTATTTTTAATTTTTTTTCATGCTTAAGTCCTTCTTTGTAATAATAACAACCTTGGATTCTGAACTGCTAATTCAGCTTCCCTTGCCCACAGCATGGGTGGCTCAGCACTCACGCAGAGCCAAGGAGCCTGGACAGGCTGGACATGGAGCACTGAAACTCCAACACTAGAGATGAGCATCAAGTGACTCATGCAAGATCCTCTCACTTTTTATCTTTCCTTATATATACCATATATCTTATTGAATATGTTTCTTTAGCTGCATAAGCCCCAGGTTGTGCCCTCTCAGGTATCTTCTCTAGTCTTGAATCAAGTTTTTAGATTTACTTCTCATTTCTACCCTTTATTATTCTGTTGTTTTACATGCTAATTGAAAACAAAATTAACTTTCTGGTTTGCTTTCTCAGTGAGGAAAATGGAATTCATCACCTCCACCTCAAATTAATATAATACAGCCAGAAAAAGTATTTTTATATCTACTTGGAAAACTTGTAACACACTTCATCTCACTTCTTGGTATATGAATAATTCACAGATTCAATTACTCCATGACAGAGTCACCATACAAACTGAAAAAATTAATCTGTTATTCTTAGTACAAGGGAGAATAGCCTCCTATATGCAGCATCCAAAATAGTTAAATAGTAGAAACAGGTACAGGGGGTTCTAGGGACAACAGAAAATCGAGCAAAGGAGGTTGTTTTCGTTCATGGTTCTGTGTTCCTGTCATTAAAGCTAAACGATTTAAGTTTAAGCAGTAGATGAATGTGTTGATTTTATTTTTATTTTAAATTCTTGAAAATGAGACATTTCAAAGCAATCAAATTAACAGTCAATGTCACAAATTACTATGTCTTTGCTAAGGCTGGGTTTCGTTTCTATAAAAGGTCTGCCAACACTTGGCAGAAGCTGAAGAGAGACTACAGCAGGGAAGGAAACCTCAGGCATATATTGGTGAGGAAGAAAATTTCTCTTCAAGGGGGAGAGGAAGCTGACACTATACCAGTCACTAGAAAGCAGGCAGTTTGGAGTGGAGTTGCTATATCCATTAAGTACTTTATGAATGGGCTCCAAGTCTTACAATATTATATGGACTTTGATTTTTCTACTTCCACAGCAAAAACACATTATCTTAAAACATTTAAACATTAGATATTAAGGACACAAGAAGAACCTCTTTCAAATCCAAAGAAGTTACTTGGGTTAATATCTAATTTAATGTTTATGAGAGAGACAGGACTTAGCATAGATATGGGAAAAAGGTAAGACAGTGAAATATTTACATCAAAGTAATAATAAGCCTATGGTGGTATTAAACTGCATATACAATAATTTTTTATCACACAAGGCTCCATGATTAAGCAAGTAAACCTGAATTTACATCAGCAAAATTATTAACCTCTTTGGAAAGACTTGCACTTCAATTTTTAACTTATTTTGTTTTTACCAAGCAAATATACAAAGCACTTGCTTTATTCTGATAAATGATTCAGTCTAATCACCTTGCCACAGGAAAGAAAAAGGTCAATCTAACTCAAAAACAAAAAAAATTTAGGTAGCTAATTGAAATTCCTAATGGGAAGGAATAGAAAAACAAAACAAAAAAACCCAAAACAAAACAAACAACAACAACAAAACCAAAAAACAACAAAAACCCAATCCCCCCAAAGAAAAAACACAACCTCCCCCCCCTCCCACCCAAAAAAAAGCCAATAACAAAAAAAACCCCAAACCAACCACCAAATAGAGCAGAAAGAAGCAGTTTTTTCCATGCTTGGCCTGAAGTCCCTGTTAGTTACTCTGATAGTGTGCCAAGGACATTTTACAAATTTTTTCTTTGATGATTAAACTCCACAAAACATTGCAGGTAGATTTGTATTTATTTTTTTAAATTACAGATAGTAATTCAATATATTCTACATGTCCAGTAGTGTGTTCTTCACTGAAAACTCAGTATTTATGTATAAGGAAATTTCCTTTCGGATTTAAATCCAGTTCTTTCTAAACTTCATTAACTTTGAGAGTATTGCAAAAGCTTTGAATCAAATGTTCAGTAATGGGATCTGAAGAAGCATCTGTTAAATAGTGAAATCTGTATTAAAATGAAAAGGGCAATTTTATTTTCAGGAAAGATATGAATGATAAGTATTCTATATGAATACCTTAAAATATGGACAAAGAGCATTCAAATTATAGTGACTCTTAAAGCCAGAAGTTTGCAGTCATGTGCCATGGAACCTTAAAGGGGTTTTGCTATTAACGTATTTAGTGAACTGCTTCTCAGTAGCTAAAAGCAACTGTTTCAAGAAAACATTTTTAATTGGCAACTGATCCTATAAGCTGCTGGAATAAATAGAAACATTTGCAAATGAAAAACAAATATTTCTTGAATAAATATTTTTTTATTAATGGAAAAGTTAGATGTAGCAACAAAACCAAATGCAAATATAAGTAATGCTTGCACCATTGCCAAGATTATTCAAAATTATTCAGGCTGTTTTCTAAAAGGTGATTTTGGTAGTGGTGATAAATTCAGCAGAAATGTGATGTATGCAAACTAGAATTAAATGAATTGGATTACCCGCAAATTGGAATACATCTTATTTGCTATTTCCTTGCATGCAAAAGCAAAGATAACGTTTTAAAAGGCATGGACAACATTACAATTTATTACTGCAGCACAATCATAACCTGCTGTATAAAGTAATTATGCAGCTGCAAAAAATGCCTGCATAATTATTCTTTTAGTTTAGGCTCCTTCAGAACTGTATTCCAGGATCTTAACCACATTATCTCCAAATTCTCTAGTCCATATGATGGAGACAATAATCTGCAAAGGGTCTGATTAGGTTTACAGTAATACCTGTGGAGGGCTGCAGACAGGCTGGCATAGCTATTCAGAGGTGTGAACTGAGGCTGATTTGTTAAAACATGTGCTAATGAAAAGGCAAAATTCTAACACTTTATAAGTCAGTGTTAATTGTTTCACTGCTGAACATTACAGGGGAAAAAACCACTACTGAATCTATTGTTATTAAATGCAGCAGCAAGGAGTGACATGGAGGATGGAAAAGACAGTATAATAGTTCTCCTAAAGGCTGCTGAAGGTGAGCTAAGAATAATTTCTCATGTAGGATTTAAAGTAATATCTGTCTTATTCTAAGAGAGGTGTGAGAGGAACAGACATAAATTTATGGAACTGTATCCTAGTGGCATCATAGCAACAAAGAAATTAATGAAACAAAGTCCTAGAGGAAAAAAGTACATCCTTTTAATTCTTATTTATCATACACTGATTATAAGATCATACCTGTACTGATTCCAGTGCTAGAGTGCAGCCCTAATCCAAGCATTATCTCCTTGGCACCTACAGGATAGTATCCAGGAGGTGGCAAACACTAACTACTGGCTAAAGACGATCAAACCAAACTTCCAGTCCTCCTCCTGGAAATCAGTGACTGAACAGCCTGTGCATAGCACGAAGTTAATTCACACAACATAGTTTCTTTCTAAAATGCTTTTCTGTCAGTGTGTTAACTATTATTTTGAAATTCCTCTATGTCTAGTTCTCAACTACTCCATAATAAAATTCACCACCAAGTGCTACTAACATTCAAATATCTCATTCAAATAAGCTGCTGTTTTCTTCTTTACAATAAAGTAAGCACAACATTACATAAGATCACAAAATTTGCTTTAGTTATTTTAAACTGATGAAATTTTTTTTTGTTTGAGAAGGCAATTTGTGCAGCATCTGTCTTCTGTAACCAAAATTCTTAGCTGAGACTACTCATTCCTTTCAAAAAATTGCATGATAAATCGCTAATTATAATCAATTAAGCCATACAACGTGAAGCAGTTTTGTTACACAGTTCTTTAAACCACAAGAAATGAGTAAATGCTATAAAACAACAAAACCTATAAAGAATTTTTTAAAGTATCAGCAAGCCTTGCATACAATTTATAAGTAATAAGAGATCTCCTAAAAAAGATATTGTCTTTACACTACAGCAATGATTAAAGTACACTTGATTGCCAGTTTCAGCTAGAAAATTTAAAAAAATGTCTTTTGTGTTAACTTTGAGAGTTAACTTTACCCCATATTGAAAAAAAAAGCCATCAAAATAAAAACTCCAACAACTAACAACAACGAAAAACACCAAACCCAAAACCCCTAAAAAACCTCTAATACAGGATTGCAACATACATAAAACTCAAAAAACCCAACCCACAACTAGAGTGTTCTCCTTTTTTTTTTTGTAGGGCAAAGAGAAAACAGATGTTGGCCTTTGTAGGAATAAGGTAGGCAACCTATATAATTGCCTTCTCTAGATGCTGGCCTCATACTTGCAGCATGTTAGTTGAAATCTAGTTTTACCACTAGTTCTCTAGACAGTTAACCACTAATATTTGGCTTACTTCTGTTTGATTTAAATGCAAAATTATATGGTTAACCATATCTTCTGGGGAAAAAAAAAAAAAAGCTAGGAAGAAAGACTGGAAGATTTTTACCACTGTAAGAGGAAATGGAGAATGGGCTAATCAGTCATGTTCAGTAAATAAATGATAGAACAACAAAGAACAACAATAATGAATCAAACAAATAACTATGCTAATTAATTCTGCCAAGTGTCTTTTCCATTAATAACAGGACATATCTCTCCAGTATGTCAATAAGTGTATGCAATATACCACCTTCAAGGAAGAGCAATCACTGCTTGTAAAAGCAGATCACTCTAATGATCCCTTGGTTTTGATGAAACACCCCACCACTGAAATAGGAATAATGACACTTCATTTCCCTGGCTCCCTCTTACCTGATGAGGCTAAAAGTAAGCTGCACTGAGACCTCAGGGCAGGAACAGCCTGGAATATTCTCTGAAGCATTCTCTATGGTTATGGACATCAACAAGGCTAGATGATTCTCATAAAAAACACAGCAAACAAAAGCAGAAGAGGAAAAAGACTGAAGGGTGCATACATCTCAGCCCAGCTTGGAGTCAAGGCACACACTTAAATACAGTCCAGCAAGTGTTTCTGGGTACCCAAGTGGAGTCTGGCTCTAGCTGCTTGAACTGAAGGGTGTGAATGCACTTACATATTTTCTCATGGAGCTGTCAAAAGGTTTAGATAATTAATATTTTAAAACTTGAAAATGATCAAAAAGTGACAAAAGACTTGCAGCAAAGTGACCTCGCAATTTTTAGTTGTTTAGAAACCTCACCTAATGAGCTCGATTTGATATATACTACAGGTGTGAGAAAAATACACTTCTGTCTTCAGAAATTGAGATGCGTATTCTATTTATCCCCTCAAAGATCATAAATCTATAATACTAGCACACACAAAAATATTTAAAATGAACACCATCTTCTGATCAAACTCTGATTTCATGCCCTAATATCAAAAACTGCTTTTGTTTTTATTTGCTTATGTCTATTCTATGGTGTAATATGTCAGTCCATAGACAGAAGACACCTGCAGTTTGAAGTTAAATGGAAAAAAAATATATATATAGATTTGCATTTATTTAATCACAAATAAAATCTGGTGCCTTTTACTGCAGTCTGGAACTACAGTTACCTTAATCATTAACAGAAGGCAAAAATTTAACAAATGTTTAAATAGAACCACTGAACCTTTGTTATTGATAGAGAGCACTCAGACAGACCCAGGTTTCAGTAGGATGCTAGACAGATTACTGAACTGCAACTAACAAAACTCACAACTGAAGTCAATCTCATTTTCAGCATTTTACAGGAGATGGAAATTTCTATTATTTTTTAAATATGTGTAGCTCAGAGAAGAAAATCGGATACACATTTATAAGTTCTGCTAGCAATTTCATGAGATATAAGTGTAACAAAGTCCTTACAATAACATCCCACAACCCAAAAAGCCTCAGTGGATACTACGTGTATAGAACCCATCAGAAGCAACAGACGTTCGGTTCCATTTCATTTAAACAACAGAGCTACAACAGGAGATGCTGTCTTTTGTGGCTGCATTTTATAGACAACATTGCTACGTAAACTGCTTTAGGATAAAATAATGGTTACTGTTCAGCCAGATCAATTTTCCAATACAATTCACCCTTAGTTTCACAAACAACTAATGCAGCACATGTTGCCTGGGTTATTGCTGCCTCTTTAAACACGCTCACTGAATGCACAGCTTCAAAATCAATGTAAATGCTGTTCCAACAACATGAGCTGCTTGGCTATGTCCCGAATAAGTAGTGTAGGCCAACTGGAAGTAGACACATAAAGAACAGACAAGTGGCAAAGATCTGCTGTCCACATTTCCACAAAATCTGCCTCTCTACAGATGATAAAACTAGAAAACCACACTGAGCACTACTAGAGAAATGCTTTAACTCACAGATTCTTGTTGCTGCAAGTCTAAACTTCCACTGGCTAGAAAGATTCTTTTGAACAGACAGAAGAAAAAATGGTTTCTAAAATACTTATGTGACAGATTCCCAAGTGAGTTTTTTCTAGTCTAGTGGAGTAAAAAAAAAAAAAAGTGTTACAAATAAGGAGAACCCAGAATTGTTGAAATAAGTGTTATTTTTGTGGAGTTCTGTGAGAGAAAGCAGCCAATGTGGGAAACATCCTATAACAAAGCTAAAAGGACAGTGAGAAACACCACTTCCATCAAGAAAATCATGAAGTCAACATGTGTGTGGAAGCAACTTTGTCAAGAGGACAAAAGATTTATTTAATTAATTTTAGACAGATGCAGTAAAAAGGAAGAAAGATAACAATTCAAAAGAAAGATAAATTTAAACAATTCAAATGGGGGGAGATGCTGTTTTAAATACAATTTAAAAGACTTGTATTTTTGTACATTGCGTACTGAAATTTCAAAAAGTAATTAGTTTTCCTAATGATAAGAATAAATCTCCAAGGAAAACATTTTTTAAGAATTTAGTAGTAATTATGTCACCATGACTCAATAAGCATTTATTATTCTGATATAGCTAGTGTTATATTTGAGTTACAGAAATACCCTGAGAATTGGTGTTTATTTGCTGCAGTATATGCACTAAATTGCTTTCATTCCCAAAGCTGCTCAATACTACTGTACTTTCCATTATTTATTTGTGATTTAAGATTCTGCCAGATATTTTCCATTGGTACTTTAAGAATAACAATTTCACAAAATTAAGTAAAAAAACCAGTATTAGCCTAGATTATCATATTTAATAGCAGCAACATTTGCATGATGTGGCCTTCAGAACTTCATGCGGGATACAAAGAAATAAGAAGGAAGAAAACCCATAATCAGATCATTTTAAACAACTACTCATTTTATGGCTGCTCCCCACTGCAGCATTTACCTGGTACCTGCCTGGTGACTGTTAAACTTTAAAATTTCCAATTTAGCCCCTGAAAGCCAAACCCACAGCCCTAGGGGCTCACAGGCTACTCCAGTTGCTGTCTTCCTCCTTTGCCACCCTTTTATATGGCTTATGCACATTTGGATTGCATTTGATTATCAATCCTACTTTCATATTTCTTTCTAGGCAATGGCTTCCAACTTTCTTTAAGTATGTCATCCATCTTCAAAATTCTCCTCATGAGATCTAACTGGGCTGCATTTTCTTAAAGCTGAAGCCTACTGTGGTACTTCTGCCAGTATTTCTAATCTCTCTGTAGGCCTTGTACAATTTTTGGAGGTTTTTTTAAGTCTCAAGTATTTCTATCCCTTCACAATTTAGTATCACATGCTAATTTTATTAGCATGTTGTTAACACTCTCTCCCAGATCATTAATAAAGATGTTAAAAATGACTGGTTCTAGCAGTGATCCCTGTGGTATCCTCAAGACACCCTTTGTTTGTGCCAAGCTTTTAATCCACATGACAGTGCTCTTATCCAAGCCAATTTGAATTAATTTTGTAAAGAAGGCTTAGCAAGGCAATAGCCAACCTTTTGCAAAAATCCAAAATTACTACATAGATTCACCCCCCATGTGCCAAGCACTCTCCCAAATTTTGTAGGTTTTTGAATGAATTAAAATAGCAAGCTTAATTTGCCAGATTCATTGACTACAATGACTACATGCTTGTTGTATCTATCCTTTAGATATTCTATTTTATATATGTATATATATATATTACATCTGCTTTCTTTATGCATTTTAAGTCTTTCATAGTTTGTGGTATTTCAAAAGTAACAGGCAATGTTGTAATATAAGCTACCTTTCTAAATATTGATCTGATTACTAAAAAATGGTAAGAAACACTTCATGCTCTACACAGAAAATAAAAAGTAGGTTTTATTTTAAATTAATCTGTATGTTTATATATTTTATTTCAGTGCTCTATTGGAATCCAACTTTATTCTCTTCCTTGCTCCCTCTATTTTATTTTCCTCTTAAAAGTGCCTGTTTCAAGACTGTACTGCTACATAGTGCCAAGCGCTACTCAGTCGTCATGATCTTGCACAAATAAGAGCAGTTTGAAAGGACGAAGGAATGGAAATAATACATGAACACAGGCAGCAGGGTGTTAGAGGTGTGATGCCACCAGATTGACAATCTTCCTGGTCTTATCCTTTACAGACCTGCTGGGTCTGATGACTGTGCTCCATCTGGAAGAGGGAACCTGGGTGGACTGAGAAGACCAGGATAATCTGGGTCTTGAAGATTCTTCTACTTCTGTATGACTACATCATCCACATCTTTGCCACTCAGTGAAAGGGAGGAAACAAGTAGCTGCCCCTATTTTGCTCTCCTGCTTTTGATTCTGATTAATCAGAAATTCATATGCATACCTATGTTTCCCTCTAACAAAATTAAGTGGTTCAAAATCCTCACCTTCAAAAGTTCCTCTTTCTTTCCCAGCCTATTCTATATCAAAACTATATTCTTGTACACATTTAGAAGCAAAAATTACATGATAGACTGTAATATCTGTCATTCACACAGTAAGTATTTTTACATAGGTCTCACATTCAAATTGCAGGGATTTTTGTTGAGCAATTTATGTAGGTACAAGCTCCTTAAAGTGTCCTTTGGGGACATCTGTCTTCCCAATTTCATAATTTCAAGTGAATATAACACTAGTGTCCCCAGGTAAAAGTCGTGATACAATTCTATCAGACAGTTGCTGTACTTTGCTCAGTGTGGGTGTGAGAGCTAATTTTGTCCTTAGATTCAGAGGCTTCATTAACAGTCTTAACACATTCAGTGAAGCTTTCTAAATCCTTTCAGGCTTTAACACTTAAGATACTATGAGAAAAAAAAGTTCATATATAGAAAATATTATTTCTCTAACACAAATAAAGCAAGTTTTACATAATGCTAAATGTCATGCTACAGTAACATCATCCTAGGAAAATGAAATTTATGAGAAATTAATTATAGCTAGTAAAGGTTGTTAAAACACTTTTTTTGGACAGTTTCTCATGATATAAAATATGCAGAACTCTGAATTGAGATTGATTAAAAAAAAGAGTGGAAATTAGGTGTCAATTATAGGCATATGAACACCAACATAAAATATAGCACCACTTTGCTACTGTAAGTTATTATTCAGATAATTTAATCATGTACAGTATGTTGATCATAACATTCAGTAATTAAAATATGTGGAAAAAACCCCCCACTTTTTCTTCCTTTACAGATGGGTATTTTTTCAAACTTTAAAATGTTCCACACAGTAGGGCAAATTTTATCTATGTTCAATAAAAAAAAATAAAATCAAACAACAAAGGAAAAAAAAACCAATTATCTTAAACTCTAAATAATATTTTTCCAGTATATGTAATTTACAGGATTACAGAAAATATAACTTTGTCCTTTAAGATGGGTCATGTAAAGCTTCTGTACAGAAGACTATATTAATCAATTGATATGTGTTGCATAGGTAAACCTGTCTACTCATTGGTATTTTCTTAAAAGCTGTCCATGGCAACATATAGTAATACAGATAATAATACATATAATTAACTACACATATAATAATACAGATATTACACGCTGCTGTTTGGAAGCTATGAGAATTAAAATTCCTCATGTAAATTATATAGAGTCAAGCTTATAGCTATCCTTAAAACTTCTGCAAGAAAAGAAAATCTTGATCTACTTGCCAATCAATTTCTATTCCTTTTTATGCTCACTAAGACTAATGCAAAGTATGTTTCTTTATCATTAAAATAATATAAGGAATTTTAAATTATGGATGGGTTTCATTTCAGGTAGACTTGCTCCACAACATTACTTTCAACAGTTGTTCTAAATATTTCGATAAAACTTTCTTTTCAACTTCAGTGAGGGATGGCTGGAGTATGAATGACCTGTGGAAATTTTGCTTTCCACAGACAAGTGTTAATCTGGAGAGGTATTTCCCAATAGCCACTCCTTATTTTTTCAAACTGATCCAGAAGGCTTTTTACAGAACAAAGACACTCAAGATGGCTGAAGAACCAAGGCCATCAACTGGGCTACATTAGACATGAAAAAATACAATTTTTTTTTTTGTATTTACAGTAAAATTATTTTTTTCTAAAAGGGCCCACGTTACTCCTTAGCTGCAACAATTGAAAAACAATTCTATGTAAAAGCTTTGTTTCAGAATCTAAAGGCTCTTGCTTACCATGTGTCATGTCCATTCATACGCTTAATTTGTCAATACATTAAGCAAGAACAAAATTGTTTGTTCTTGCGCAAGCAGCAAATATTCTGGGAGGAAAAAAAAAAAGGAAACAAACAAACTACAAACAAACCAAAAAGCTTTCGAAGACAACATGAAGCAGGAAAACAAGACACAAAGATTGGCAAGGTGAAATTCTTTCTTGCTAAATAAGAAGTATACAGAGAGGAGAGAGGGATGACTAAGGAAAATGCAATTTGCTTTTCATGACACAAAGTACTAAGCCTGTATGGAGTGAAACCTGGGAAGGAGAAAGGAAATTGCTAATTTTTCCTGCTAGTCTTAAGAAGTACGTTTTCATACTTCTTTTCCAGTAAGTTTTCATTATTTTATTTTCCTCTGAAGAAAGATCTACACTGACCTCTGTCCTGCAAGGTTTGAAAAATTATTTCCTCTTCCTTAAGAACCAGGTATCTGTAAGGACTACCTGTTACACGTGACCTGTCTGTTCTGAGGATGTACCTGTAATTCAGTGATGGCGGATTTCAGCACAGGATACAGGTTCTCATACTCTGTTGACCTGCTGAAATGGTCTAAATGTTATGTTTCCCTGCATATCAGATTTTCTTTTGATAGAGAGATAGGTTAAAGCCTGATTATTTTTTTTTAATTAAGGTTATATAAAAATAATAAACTTCGAGGAACTAATCTTTGCTTAAGCAGAGGAATATTTTTGAGTGTGTATAATACAAAACATACTGATGAACAGATCTTATACACCTTTCCTCACATTCACTGCAATTATGTTTATTGCCAAAACAGCAATATTTTGTGGAATAAGCTTTGCAAATATATTTCTAAAATTACATATTCTGTGATATGGCTTTCAATATTTATAAGGTTTTTGGTCACACAAAATATAGTAGCAATTACTGAGCTAACATTTAATAAAAAGAAGCATCCCTTTCAGGGATGGATTACTCTAGCTAGGGTAAACATGAATATGAACGTAACAATGCTTTTTGTGACTATTTTCTCACTTGAATTTATGGAAAAAATGAATGTAAGAAAAGTTGACAGCTCTCACAGTAACATGAGAATATAAAAAGCAGAGACATTAATATTGCTGGAAAAACTGCCTGTAAGAATGCAGTCCCAGGATTTATATTACTCAATGACAGTATTTTCTTTTGCTTTATTTGGTTTGGATTTTTTTGGGTTTTGTTTTTTTTTTCTTTTGAGAAGTATTTCTAATGTTGCTTCTCATGCCACAGTCTGCAGTCATCTTAAACCTTTTTCCCTGTCTCAGCTGGTCTCTTAAAGAGGGAAGGTTAAGATAACAGTGAAAAGGAAAGTGAACTGGTCTGTTTGGAGGCTTTTCTTCTCTCCAACACTTTCTGGGGAAAAGACAAGAGCTTAGTAAAACATGACAAGTGAAAAGCCAAGTGACAGGTTTCCAATGGGAGCTTCCTATTTCTCCACAAAGCAGTGAAGTATGGTGGCTGATTGGCAAAGTGATGGGTAAGCTAATCTGGTTTACTCCAGCTTGCAGAGAAAGACGAGGGGAAAAGTAAATTCATAGTACAGACTTAAGCTTTGTTGTCCAGTATCGACTGAATTCAGCTACTGAAGAAACATGAATTTACAGCCCTAAAGTGTTTGAAAGAAGAACCATCATCTAAACAAGTGAATTCAGGGGTATTTTTTCTCCATAAAGGACAGCTTTAGCCAGACATGGGGGATCAAGAAGTCAGACTAGGAAACAGTGAAGTCCACATACATTGATATGAACCTGATAAACAGTATTTTTGACCTGTCATTGAAAAATTACAAGTCTAACTCAGCAATAATTTAGAGATCTTAAAATGAAGATAACATGAAAAATATTCTGGACTCACACTGATTTATCAAAAATCAGTATGATACAAAGCAAATACTCTGGTAAAGCCACTCTTTAAACTGAAACTGAAAGGAAGAAATCTACATAAGGCAAAAATGAAAATGAGGCATATGGGGAAAGAGGACTTTGGGCGAGTATCAACTAAGGGAGAATCACAGGACTAAGTAACATGGAGAAAAAATTGTTGCTTAAAGAACTCATCCACATGTATTTTAAATACTTGCAGAAACTAGAGACAAGTCTAACTGTTTAAGAGAGCAAAAATGACAAAAATAACCAGAATATTATCTTCTAAATAAAACAGTGAGTCGCAGTGTCAGAGTTGTTCATACTTCCAATTTCAATTTTAGTATTATTGCCTGTGTAGCTCTAAGTTTGGCAGGAAAAGGCTGCCATCCCTTTAAAACTGCAGAGTTGACAAATGTTTGATTCCACAAAACTTCCACTGTCTTAGCACTGGTCAATGAGACCAACCAGTCAATGAGATCATTTGGATGGATTAGCACAGACTTTGCCCGCTTGCCAGCTGATGTGAGACTTCCCACTTGTCTTGATGTGGGCACCCTTTGCAATCATATGGGACACATTTCTACCCTTCCCCTTACTCTTCTGGCAAGAAGATAAAGCACATTTGCCAGTTCTTCTCAGAATATTGATTCTTTGCCAAAAGTTTAGCAATATTAAGGAGAAAAGCACTATTGCTTTCTGATAGTTACTATGAAAAGCCTTCTTTCACTTCAAAGCTTTTCTAGTAGGAAAGCAATGACAATCGCTGCATTATCATTGAACTCTCCAGATAAAAAGTGCTAAGCACTCTCAAATGAAAAGAGATAGGTAAATCATAAAACAATACAGGGTGAAATTCCACTTCAGTAGATGACTACATATAAAGACAGAAGTTTTATCAAGTCATCTTTCAGAAGACTTGTTTAGCTCCCTCAGTGTTTACAGTATCTAGTGTCAAGCACTTCCACAACTAATAAAAAATAATAAAAAATCAGTCTACATGAATGGCAACTACATATACATCTTCTAACTGAAGATGTACTTTCTAAGTATTCATCTTCTAGTGATGCTGATTTGCAATGGGAACAAGAGAGTAAAAACTGTCTCAGAGAGGAATAGTGGTACTCAGGATAATAAAATAAAATTAAAATGTCATAAACTTAAAATAATGAAGGTTCAGTCACTATGGTTAAGATTTAGGATATAAATCTAAATGTAAAAAAAAAAAAGAAAGAAAAAATAATTGATCATGCAACTAACATCTAAGAGTAAGTAAAGATACCATAGAAAATCAAAAGAAAGCAAATAATCAGATTGTCAGAAGTTTATCTGTAAAACAGGAAAAAAGAAACTTATCTTTAAGTCATCTAATACTGCAAAATAGATGAGAAATGCTAGCACTATATAAAAAGTGCATCCTGATCACTAGAGCAATACTTGCAACAGCTTGCACTGGAATAAGCTTTGCAGGCAGCAGTTCAGGTGGGAAAACATAATTCCTAGACCTCCCATATCCTTCTTTAAAGGAGAGATGATGCATCACTGGTATCCTGGTTTGGGCCAGGATAAAGGTGATTTTCTGTCTTGTACTTTTGCTTTTGGCTAAGTCTCTTGTAAGTAGTGGCACTTGCTGAAATTAACAGCAAGTTTCTCAGACAGTGTCTGCTTCTAGGACTGGTAACACTCGTTTATAGTTACTGCTAGAGACTGGTGTGCAGAGCCAAGGATACTGCTCAGCTCTGAGGAACATTTTACCCTCCAGGAGTAAAGAGGTCCCACCTAAGCCCTCCTTTGGGGAGGAACGGACAAGATAGATGCCAGAATTGACCAAACAGAGTATTCCATCCCATATATGTCATACTCAGTATAAATTTGAGGGATCACAAGGGCCAAGCCAGATTTCCTGCTTTTCCCTGCTTCTCTTCCTTCACCTGGCATCCTGGAAGGATTCCATCTGTTTGCCTGCCTGTGATCCTGATCCGTGCCAGCCCATATCTGTGTGTTCCTGCCTCCAGTTCCTGACTGCTGCCAACTCCAGGAGTCCAGCCTGGACTTTCCCAAGGCTGCCCTGCAGCCTCAGTGGTGACGTGAGAGTTACTGGGGAAAGAGGGGGGAGGGACGTGGTATCCATTTTATATATTTAGTAATTTTTCCTATTTATCATTACTGTTTCATTAAAGTTGTGTAGTTTAGTTTCCAACCCATAAGTCTCTCTCCCTTATTCTCTCTCCTTTCTCTATCAGGGAGATGCTCTATTAGAGAGCATCTGTTACTTGGTTTAATTGCCAGGCCAGTGTTAAACTGTGACAACTGGCTATAGGGTCAGTTTAGCAAAAACATCCCGTTGTTCACTAGATACAGACGTGATAGGAGCGCACCACTCTCCATCAGGGTAAATGGTAAAGAGAGTAGGACTCTCCACCACTCCACAGTTCTAAATCCTCCCTATATTAGTCCTGAGGCAACACAGCAAGCCATCCCTACCCTTAACTTCAAATCCGAGCCTTCCCCACACACTATATCAAGACCACAGTTAAACTATGTTAGTGTAGAGATGAACAAATATCCAGGAAGTTGGATAAAGTTAACCATCTTGGTGTAACAAGGTTAAGATGATGAAGATCCAAAAGAACAGAACTCAATCTGACAGTTTTCTATTGTGATTAAAATTTGAGAAATAAAAAGAGGCAAATCAATTTAATTATAATACAGCTATATAACTGCTTGAATTATATATGAGGGAAAATAGTATTTAAAAAGTAAATTAAAGATGACAGAAATGAAAAAACCCCTGCTCCAGTTACTGAAGTTATTTCTGAACTGTAGTTACATACATTGCAAACTCAAGTTATCATTTGACATCTGATTATCATTATGCATATTTATTTAACCACTGCAACTCCATAAGCACATCAGTGACCCTGTCACATTCCCAGACTGGTGTAAATTAGTCTTCGAAATGATCTTCACTCCTTATAAGCTGAAAGAATAATGAAGTGTGTGGCTTAAACTTTAGCTTCACGGCCTGATTTTTTTGGTATCTTGGCTTGATCTGGTTATTCATATTTTTTTCACAATGAAAAAAATTATTTCTAAGGTATTATACATGGAAAAAAAATCTGCAACTATTCAGCTATTCCCATCAAGACCTTCTAGCTATAGTTTTTAGATGAGCAAAACAATCAAGCTAGTATTTGGTACATCATGTTAAGGAAGTTCCATTCATCTCTTGTGTGTCTTCCCCTACACACCCACTGAGATAATAAGTACATCAGAAAGGCAAATCAGAAATCACAGGAGGAGTCAAAAGGTCAAAAAAGTCCCCTACATCTAATGCTGAGCATATGAAGGAATATCAGAAAGCTTACACATTTTCTTCTGTGATGACTACAAATTTGTACTATCTTTTATTCAGGAGCACTATGGATCTTTCTGCAGATTATGAACTCATAAGAAGCCATTTTCAGCTTTTAGAAGTGAAAATGCATTCTCTAAAATATACATTCATAACTCAACTTGAAAGTCAGTCTAACAATTGCTAGAAATTTAAGATGAAGTAAATAAATAAGGACTCTAATAAATTTTATACATAAATGCTCAATTTCAAAACTGCTGAAGTGGCTACTGCACAAAGTATGGAATTAAAGTTCCACCTATCAGTATAGTTTACTTCAGTAACTTCTTGATACTAATATCTTTTTACATTAATCAGGAGCCCAATAAAGATACATTCATTGCAGTAGCAGTATGAGTTACATAGAAGGATATATAATATAATTTGAGATTTTAAGCATATGGAATGCAGACAAATTGTCTCTAACGGAGAAACAAATGAACTGGAGCACTTCTCCAGTTTTCTGTGCTGTATGTATTTTCTCAGAAAGTTTGTCCTAGTTATAACTTTTTATCTCTATATCCTTATGAAACAACTGAAATCTATCATCAGTCTCTCTATTAGCATAAACAAATGCTTAAATTGCTATTAGAATACACTTAAAGTATCTACTCAGGGATGACCGATCCTGCCAATTGTACACAATTATTTTTGACATCTTAAGTGCCATCAGATCATTATTGGAATTATCGGCACCCTGGATTTCATATTTAGAAAGTTTAAGCATGCATTTCACACCTTGGTATACAATTTCAGTTCTTAAAAAATCCAAGTTGTTTCAAAAAGTAAAGATCTTGGTGCAAATTGCATGAACTTGGTATACAATACTTAACTTCTAAACATCAGCAGCTTTATCATCCACTGTATACCACTAAACTGTTAGCACTGTCAGGATGGGCTTTGCTTCTGTATAGCACCTCTCTCTCAAAATATGGCTTTTTCAAATTCTGAACATTCTCTTTGTGTGCTATTATTAAACAGTCTTGCAATAGCAGTATTTCTGAACAAAGCATTCTTATCACAGGGTAGCTGACATTGGTGAGGGTTAGATGACCTTGGTAGTGCTGCAACATTTGCAATTCCTCAGCACAATCAATTATCTCATGATAATGTCTTTTGTCAGAATATTGTAATGCAATGAGGACTTGATTTTTTCCTGTGAAAGAAAATACCTGCTTTGACTGATATACAGAAGCCTTTCTACATGGGTCAGTGACTGACAAGGGAATTGTAAATTACTAAGTAATAAAAATAATAGTAGACATTTATATAGCACTGTACCTCACACATAATGACCTCTGGGCTCATTATAGTAAGTATTATTTGTCAAAAAAAAAAAATCCAGAGACAATAATATCTTACAATACATTCTACTTTAAAATAGTACATGGAGAAAATTATAACTTTCAAATCTTTGAGAGATAGCCTAGCGTATTTCAGCAGCTATACTCACCACTCTCTGTAAAAAAAAAGTAGCAATAAGAAAAAAAAGATTGAAATTAAAGCATCGTAAAACTTGGATCACGAACCTTCTGTTTCAAGTTTCACAAATTTTTAGCACAGGAGAAAGAGCTGCAATGCATACGCATGCACAAACATATGTATTACTATACATATAGTACATACTATATATACACATATACACATTACTATACTGACAAATCCTGGTGTTATTAAACTTGCACTCAATCCCACTGTTGCCAACAAAGATGTTGAAGAGCACCAGTCCCAGTAGTGACCCTTTAAGAACTCATCCCTGGTCATACTGGGCATAAAAACTCATTAATATCAGGATGAAGCCTTAATTATAACATCCTATTTCAAGGAGTAAATGATAAATTTATTTAAGAATAAGGTGGTCCCAGGTAAGTGAAAGTCAACCAACCAATTTTGTGTGCAAAAGCTTTAAATCATAGATATTCAGACATAACATTTCAAGTTTACTAACTTGGTAACACTAAAATCTGAAATAATGGAAGATTGGTTATCCAAAAACAAAACCAAAAAAGACATATGCAAAACCTCAATATATGCTTTGAAAGATGATTGTCTGGGGAAAAAAAAAAAAAAAAAAAAAAAAAAGCAGAAAGCACAGTATGACTAATAATTAAATATTGATTTGAGTAATAAGAATTATTACCTTCAATTTAACAAGAAAGAACAAACATTTGTCAAACTGTTGAGTGTTGCTATAGTTAAATGACAGTAACACCTGAGAAAAATAATGACTAATGAACAACTTATCTACTAGATATCTGATGTTTGACTGGCACTGCTTCTGGAGAGTTAGTTTCTAAACTTCTAACACATATGCCTGAAGATGACCTAGGGCCTGACACACAAGATACCATTGTCAACAGCATAAATGCACAAATTACATAAGTAATGCTAGGACCATCTTCAAATATTCTGAAGATATATTTTATTGAGGTTAAAAAAAAAATCACCTTGTACAATCTGCCGGCTATTTAGGCAATAGGCAACAATATATATGCAAATATATACACTAACATGGGTGTCTGTTCAGATGCAGAAAAAGATTTATAACAGAGTCAAAGAGTGACTTTTTGAAAAATATTTATGAAGCTGTTTTAATCCATCTCCTCTTTCCTTTTTTCTTCAAAAATTGTATGAACAAACCTAACAAACCTCTGTAGTTTAGATTTTCTTGCTATAAATATATTTCAAATCCTTCACACAATAAAAAAAAAAAAAAAAATTGAAAAAAGGATTGACGAAGTTCTCATGTGAAATTCATTCTAAATAAAAGTCAATCATACAGGTTAATCAAATTAAAAGCAGAAGTCTGGCTTTTCTCCTAAGGATGCTGTCCACCCGCTGTAGCACAAACAGGCTGCATATGCTTAAATCCAATATAACTTGGTAAGAAAGGACATGTACTCTGTCATTTCTCCAGCACTTACTTGACCAGGTCAATTTTCCCTCATTAAAAGGAAAAATAAGAACAATTTAACTAAATTGTTAAAGGGGGAAAATCTAACATACAAACACTAAGCAAGATTTAAACATAAAACTGAACAGAGTTTAATGCTTTCATAAAAACAGGTCCTCAGTAATTTACCTAGAGTTACAAATCAGTTTTCTGTCAGGAGAAAAAATTCCTGTTTTTAATTAGTTACCTACTAACACCAAACAATTATTTTCAGCTTCTGAAACTCAAATTTTTCTCATCTGTAGTTGTATATTCATCATATTCTTGTATCTTAGAGATGATTAATATATTTTTTACTCCTGTCACTTAAGTTTAATCTCAAAAGTACATTACAGTAAGACTCAAGCATTCCATGCTAACCGGCTATATGGTAAACACTACAGATGTAAATAGCACATATAATGTCTAAATTATGAAGTTTTACCTGTATGCATATTAACTGTATGACTGTAAAAAGCTGTAGAACTGTATGACTTAAAGTCAAGTACTTAAAAACACAGTACACTGTGCTGAACAATAGTAAACAAGTTTATATGATAGATCAATTAATAACTGGCATATATTAGTAAGCCATGGACTTCTTTAGCTCCATCCATAGGGGAACCAAACTGGTAACTATCAAAGAGCTCTCAATATATAAACGATACAGGAATAGATTCATTCATAAGATTCATTCAAGGAATATAAGCATCAAAATCCATCATGCAAGCAGCACAACGGGTTTGACTGGAATTTCCTCCAAATCTAGTAAAATACAAAGGAATAGAAAATATGTAGCAAATCATCTGGTTATAAACAGAAAAAAGATTGGGAAAACCTTGTAAAGACTCAAAAATTAGTTTTAATACAGAAATACAACTTTGCAGGAAAAAAAAAAATCTTACATATCAGAGTAAAGAGCTTAGATGATAGTTAAACAAATGCTGTCCTATTTTTAGGACAAAAATAAAATAGAGACCAAACTTTAGGCAAAGACGGATACCCTCTTTTAATATGCTTAAAGGCAATGGTTCATTCAGCACATGTTCAGATAAATTATACTGTGCATTACTTTTTATTAATCTATATTTATGCCACTTTATAATGAGAAGCGTTCCTGCTTTAAAGACTGAAATTTCTGCAAATAAATCTGGTATACTGTCAAAACTGACCACTTTTATTATTTCCATGCAGTTAGTGTATCTCACCACAAAGTCAGTCATGCATCTGCCTTGCTCTTAACCTATGTGAAAGGCTGTTCCCTTTGAACTCTATAAATCAAAGGATGATCATACCTCTTTATTCTTTGATAGCTCCTATAGAAGATTAACATGCCTAAACCTCTCCTGTTGGGTGAGCTATTCAGGCTTGGAACAGATTTCTCAGTCTATTATTATATGCAAAACAATTTAACCAAACCTTACCTCTTCCCTTCTCAAAAAGCTGTTACTGAATGAATCTTGTATTCTACCATTCAAATCACACAATCCACTTTTTAATTGCTCCCTAGCTTCCCAAACCTCCACTTCCTTCCTGAAATGGAGTTTTTGTCACCCATGTTCTGTACATAGACCGTACCAGACTTGCATATTGAGTAACTTTCTTTTGATATTTTTCATAGGAATCTCCCTAATGCTTAATTTTCCTTACCTGTTTTGCTTTAAAAGTAAATGTTCTGTGTTTGTATACATATCTGTATCCCCACTCATCAAATAATTTCTCCTTTCCCACTTGCCACCTGGGGTCAATCTCAGATCTCTTACAAGAAAGCTCTAAAGAGAAGCCTTTCCTCTTGATATTATTACCCCTCTCGTATTTCTCTTTTGTTTTGCTTATAAGCTGTTTGTGATAGGATGGAGATAATTCTGCAGTTGTTTCAAGTATCTTTCAAACCCACGGTATCAATATACTTTTAAGAGGCAATTACTGGTTCTATGTAAATATTCATTAATAAAAATAAGATATTGCTCTGCACTGAAGTACACTGATGTGAATCACTTAGGTTGGAAGCATCAATAATTTAATAATATTGACAACCTATAACTATCCTGGGGTGCATTAAGAAGTGCCAGTGTGTCCAGAAGATTGAGGGAAGTTCTTCTCCCCCTCTTCTCTGCCCTAGTGAGACCACACAGAATTGCATGCATACTGGCTCCCCTGGGGGATATGAGCATGATCTTCACATTCCTATATCATGGGATTAAAAAATTAAGCTTCCTATTATGGGGACTACTTCATGGCAAAAGCACACCAAAAAAGTGTCCTGTTTCTTTGACCCAGTTAAAAAAAAAAAAAAAAAAAAAAAAAAAAAAAAAGTGATAATTGGAAAAAAAGAAGATAAAAGAGAAAAGATACAGAAAAGAAAGATAATCATTATGATTCTTTCAGATTGAAAACTCTGCTGCCAAAATAAACAAAAGCCCTATAATCACTTTATACTCACAAAATAAACAGGTTCATGGTGGATACTAAAAGCTTTCATGTAGCTACTAGGGAAATAAAAAAACTGCACAACTACATAAAGCATAAGGTGCAATTAGGTATTTAGTGACATGTTATTGTTACTGAATGGGCCACTTTGTCATAAATCACAAGCAACCCACAATAGGCTGTGCCTAACAGGCTTACATAAAACCTGTATGTGTTGTGTGCATACACGTATGTACATATACATATCTACAGAAATAGCAATTTTCAATTTTCCTCCTTATCATTCTTAATTAAAACTGAAATGGAATTCACTATCTAAAAGGAAATTTCCAATTGTATTTAAAGAAATGTGGAAGACATTCTTCCAGTTGGATATTTTGATAAATCAATTTATATTTTCATAACTAGATGGTTACCTTGCTTTCCCATCCCATGTTTATTTTTTGAAAAGGCAAGACACTCCGGCTGAAGACTATGAAACTGACATTTCTGGAAACCAAAGCCTTCTCTTGATCCTCAAGGCAGCCAGAGGTTGGAAAACTGCAGAAGTTTCCTCAAACAACTCCAGAATATCTCAGCAGTGTCCTGCAGTGCTGGGCTGTCCTTGACCTCTGCAGAGACTGCTGAAACCAGTGCCAATTACTGTCAGTTTTGTTGTTTTATTCTGCAGGGTAGACACCTGTAGACCATGAAATGAAACAAGATTGCAATTGTTTTCACACAGGTCACCCTGTAGCCATCAGCTGGTAACAACTGTCACTCATTACCTATTGAAAATGTAATCAGATTGACAGCACAAAGATGAAAGTTGCTTTTTTTCCTCCTCATGAATCTAAAGTATTCATTCCTTCCATTGAAAGGAGTCCATCCCTCCTTCACAAGTTTATACTGTTACCCAAATCCATTAAAAAAGGCCACAAAATATATGTCTATAGTGTATTAAGCAAGTAGAAAAACAAAGCAATTTGTCAAGACAATGAGCTTTCTTACCCACTTGTTCCCAGACAGAGAATGAAGTGAACATATATATGTGCTGGGCAGGAGAAAACAGGGGGAAAAGAATAAAATGGTGTTTCTACTGTTCTCACTGCTGACCAATTTGAATGCTGGCAGAGTAATGACAGGAAAGAGCTCTAAGCCAGATGTCCCTCACACTTGAATCCTGCCATCAAAATTTTTCTAGTTATTTTATGAAAGCTGCATCTCAGCCATCTCTGCTGATACAAGGTCCAGAAATACTTAAGTAGAACAGCAAGTATTTTAGGTAACAATCATTATGTAAACTGATTTAAAGAAAAAAAAAAAAAGAAAGAAAAAAAAAGGAATGGCAAGTCCTATCAAGAGAGTATTCTAGTAGTCTAATTTCCAAAAAACAACTATGTGGACCAGATGTCCCTCTAAGAGAAGTTTAACACACATCAAGACATGGTGTGCAAGGGGGAAGCATTCCAGCTAAGTATCCAATCAGATAGTATAATCAACATACGAGTAGTCTAATAAATGCCTAATAAATGAAGATAGTCTAGGAGAAAATAGATTAATAAAAAATGAAACCTCAATATGAAAAACATTTACAAGCCAAGTAACTAAAATATAAAAAATAAAAGAGATTATAGTTAGTGGAGGTCATCTGACAAGGCAAGAGATGTTTTTACCACCTTACAAACAGATAAAAACAGATAAAGTTCAGCTCTTGAAGAAGGAAATATCCGCCAGAGGGATCTTCCCTCAAACCAAGGAACAGGATATACTTTAGCAAGAGCAACACTGTTCAGATCAAGTTGTTAATCCTCTGAACAATAGATTTTTAACAATGATTTTGCTAATAGCCTTTTTCTACCCCCTCTCCAGGAAAAAAAAAAAAAAAAAAAAAAAAAAAAAAATCACAAGAGCAGCCACCTCGATTCAGCCAAAAAGAACTCCCTTCTGCCCTTCTCCAGGCAAAACCAGGCAAATTGGAGAATTTGATAAGTCTGTCTGTCCTCTCATTTCTGTATTTCAAAACATTATTTTTTTTCCCATTGAAAGATTATTCCATGTAGTTTCTCAATTCAGGTTTACTTTAAGACTGTGATACTCCTTCTGGTCATTATCAGTAACAGACACATTGTATTCAGAATATCACAATGCGTTATCTGTCAATGAAAGCTATTAAAATGATGAAAAAGCTAATATCACAATGAGAACAAATTCAGTCTTGCTTCTCTTCCTGCTCTGCCATCCAAAATCAGATAATTAAGTAATTTACAAGAAATCCAGAAGACAGAAATCTTTTGGAAAGGAGAGTCAGTATTTGTTATTATTGGTTAAATATATTTAACAGTCACAAATTTTTGTGATTTTGGATAAACTTTGTCACTTTGCTTCTTCACAGTATGAAACTCATTTCTTTACATGGATACCTTAACCAAACACTGCTACAGGTCTGCATTTTTGTGAATGGCCTTGGAAATAAGACAAACTTGTTATTTAAGAAATCTATTAGCACAATATTACAAAATGAATTAATGTACTGTTTTCATTTCACTTGTGTTCAGTTACTTAGTAAGAGCTTTTAATTCTAATATTCTCCAGCTTTATCTAGTATTTAAAATTAAGAACAGAAAACATGGAGTAGGAATGGAAAAACAAATAGCTTTTCCTCTCTTACTGTTAGCAGCTCCAATTATTCTTGAATAGCTCTTTAAGATATCAAATCACTCCAGTTGTTACTTGTACACTGAAAAAAATTTAGTGAGTTGATTCTTTGTATTTCAAGCTGATCAACATTAGGTCAGGAATCTCACCCATCCTTATTTTTCTATTATGCTTCCTTCTTCAACATATCTTGCTATTTCAGTAATACTTACATTGATGGAAACTATGAAACATTTAAAGGAAGCTATTGAATAATAATAAAAAAAAAAAACAAAACCCAAGAAACTCAAACAAAAATATCTGTAATATAATCTAGTGGTCCTAACTATATTTTGGTTGTTTTAACAAGCAATAGGTGCCTTTTCCACAAATTAGTCTTACACCTTATGAACCTTCCGCAGAGTAGCCTTTACTAAAACAATTTGGAAAAAACAAACAAAAGCCCCACAAATATATATATATATGATGTAGACAGGTATTATTTAAAAAAAAAAATAAATCAAACATCATGTATACACCTGGCTAATGTACTAGTTACTATTACTGCATTGCCACTTTAGCATTCATATTACACCTTCAACAAATACTTTCTCTCATAGCCATAATTCATTAGAATGCTAAAAAGGCTTCTGCTTCTCAGCCCTCATTTTACACTTTTAATAATTCCTTCTCATGTAGATGTTAGATACAGTTCCTAATTAGATTTAAGATACTAATTTCTTTAATTCCACACACATCCACAAGCGTGTATACACAAATACAGTAACATACAACAAAATTTGTGGAACTATATAGTGAATAATTTTTACATAATGATCATTCATATGATTTGTCTATATAATGATTTAAGTGATCTTTACAAAATTAAGATTCATGTAAGGATATACACAAATTTTACTCCCAAAGCAGAAACAGTAAGTTGTTTACACTTATATCTGTGAAATGCACTTTGTCAAGTTAGCCACTGAGTTACCAGGAACTTATTACCTTGCACTAAATTCCAGTGTAGCTCCTGAGAACATATCTATGTAACAGTATAATTTTAACTATCACTGCAGTAATTCTATTGTCTTTGAGCCTCTAAAGATAACAAAAGAAAACTTGTATTTTAAAACTCCTGTTCTATTTAGGTATAGAGAATAAACTTAAATATCTTTAGTTCTGAGACAAGAATTCTGAAAAGAATGTTGAGAAACAGTTTTTTACTGTAACACAACTAGTTCTGCAAAAAATGAGAATTTTTAAAAGAAAATTCCTTCCTTTGGACATCTGTAATTATAGGCTATATTATAAATATTGTTTGCTTGCTTTAGCCTGAACCTGAACAGAAACATTATAATTTTCAATTAAAATTGAGAGAAGAAACCCTAGAAGTCAAACATGAAAGCATGAAAATAAAGGTTTCAAAGCTAAAGAACAAATATTAACAATTAAACAGAAACAAGCAGTACACAAATCAGACAAAGCTGGAATCTTTCTGACTTAAAGCCAGGATCAAAAACTGTATTTAAAATCAGGCAAACAGATAGTCACACTTTGATCTTTAGATGGGCAAGAAAAATTTGAATGAAACAGAGAGCATAAAAATCTCTGCTAGAAAACATACCAACAAACCAAATTATGCAAAGTGTTGATATCCTTTACAATTTTTATCATCTTTTGTTCCTCTGCTCTACCCTTGTGAGACCCCACTTGGAATACTTCACCCAGTTCTGGAGCCCCCAGCACAAGAAGGGCACAGAGCTGTTGGAGTGTGTCCAGAGGAGAGCCATGAAGTTACGAGTGCTGGAGTAGCTCTCCTATGAGGACAGGCTGAGAGGGTTGGGGTTGTTCAGCCTGGGAAAAAGGCAGCACCAGTGAGACCTCGTAGCTCAGGTTTCCCGTAGCTGAAGGGGACCTACAGAAAAGCTGATGAGGGACTTGTTAAAAGTCAAAGTAGCGACAGGACAAGGGGTTATAGCTTTTAACTTCCTCCCTGGATGTGTTCAAGGCTGGGTTGGATGAGGTTCTAAGCAATTTGGTCTAGAGGGAAGTTTCCCTGCCCCTGAAGGGAGGTTATAACAAGATGATGTTAAAGGTCCCTTCCAACCCAAACATTCAGTGATTCAGTTATTATAAAACAATGGAAGAAAAGGAAAAGACCATAAGACACAGCTTAACTAATTCCACTGAAAAAAATAGTCCCAAATAAATCAACAAATCTGAATTATCTCAAGGGATATTTCAGCCTCAGAGTAGTATCACCAATGAAAAATTGCCAATTTTTTTTTACGGTTTACAACCTTCTCAGCTTAAAAGCAATCTTTTGGTGTAAAAATGTCTCTTCCCACTGCCTGCAATCTTCTTTTGTAATTTTGCTTCTGTCCTCTGCCTCTTAGTGAAAAAGGGTAAATAAAGTTGGGGTTTAGGGATTTTTGGTGATGGTGGGTTTAGGTTTCTTTTATTTATTTTTTTAATCATTTTTATAATATTGAGTTGGCTTTCTGTTCTATTTATACACCAACTCACACCTTCATCCTTCTACTGCAAAAGTGTCCAAAATTGATGGATATCTGAAGTGTGACTCACAGAAATTCTAATTCTCAGTTGTAGCAATCACCACTGCTTTTATTATAATGAACGCTCCTGACTTCAGGCTAATAAAACTACTTTCAATTAATAGCAACTTAATATTTTGGAAATAATGGAAGCACATTGAAAAAAGGTGAACATTTATATTATTTTTATTGCAATTCTTGAATCAGGAACAGCAAATTTTTATATATGTTACTTCAGCAGCTGTTCCAATTGTTCTTTTATATGCCATTTGCTTTCAGTTGTTGTGACTCTAAGTCTTTGTGTTTCTCATTCTTTTACAAATTTTCACAAAGTCCAGTCTTTTGAACAACTCTCAAGTATAAATAATTAATACCAAAGCACCATGAAAATTGAACATGAAATTCCCAGCAGGAAACCATAATGACACTACTTTAGAATTACCGTACATTGAACTTCGGAAGGTCGCATAGTAAAGTTTCTAAATGATTAATTTAGCACACTAATTGTTGCAATGATGATTGCAGAGGCAAGGTACAAACATATGTAGAATACCTAAGTGTCTTCTGACTGATAGGTGTGAAGAAAATTTAAGTGAATCCTGACATATCCAAAGAAAGAAGAGTATGAACTGCTACAACTGAAATGTAGGTTTATTTTCTTGGTTTTCTTTCCTTCCAATAAGGCCAAACAAGAAATGTGGAACTGTATGATTTGTGTATGACCATTCATTCCACCACTCAAAATGTTTTACTTTACATCAGAGCTACTGCCTGCAGTTTCTTCCTTTGTACTATCACTACTGTAGTTATCAAATAAAGTTAATTTCCACATTAAATATTTTCATGATTGCTCTGCAAAGGATAAGCTTCATCTAACCACAATTTCCAAAGTGGATCTCCGTATTTGTTCAACTTTCTCTTTATTATGTGTGAGTTCTGATCTAAGCCTAAAGCACGAAAGCAATCAGCACTGATGAATGACTAGAAATAGTTTCTTTATTCCACTCCTCACTGAATAGAGAGTTTCCATTATCTCCCTCAACATCTTCACTCTATCAATTTGACAGGGGCATGCAGTTCTACACTCCACTGCCTTCACTCTAGAACTGTACACAGCTTTTTTATCTTTTTCTAATATAAAAGAAAAATGATAAATGACAGATTGCTTGTCTTCCCTCATAAGTGTCGTCTTGTTCTTTTAATTGTTCTACACTGCATTAAAATGCATATTCGAGTAAATATCCAGTTTCAGTCAAAATATATATACATAAAATACAAAGCTTATTCAGACAAGCAGAAAAAGAGATCATTACAGCACAATAAATGCTAATCTAGTTGAGTCAGCATGCTAGGCACCTGCAACAAAATTTATATTGTAACATCCTAGTGTTTTTTTGAGTGATCATTATACCTGCAAAATGTTTGTCTTACAGGGAAGAATTATTTAAGATGCATTGCTCAAAGATAATTGGAACAAAATGACAAACAGAAAAATGTTCATTCAGCTAAACAGAATATTATCAAGCTTGACAATAGTATAATGACACACTGCTAATTGTAAAGCAAAGTACACCAATATCCAGGAAAGCACTCCAACTGACAGAGTTCCCTATCTTCACTGAGATGGTTCTGGTAGAATTGATCCTCCCCTGCAGTGCAGTGTTTGGTTCTTCCTCAGATGATCCCTGATTTATCTAACAAGGATGGTGCTTCTGAAGTGACCCTTAATTTCCAGTTCTCCTTAACTTGCTGTTACACTGCTGGCTTTCAGGCTTTAAAGGAAACAAAGTTCATGGTAGAGTGCTGATGAGCTGTGATATGGTCTGGCTACGTGTTCTGCCAGTCATCTTAAACCCATCACTTTTTAAAAGGTTTGGTCATTATGAGTTCCTTGAGGACTTAAGTTTCCCATATCAAAGTTTGTGCAAACTCAAAAAAACCAACCAAAATCAGACTTTAGTTATACTTTTTCCCCTGCCCTCCGTAATAACTCACAAATTTGTACATCTTGCTAATATCCTTCTGGTGAAGTTCTGGGGTAGCATGGATGTGGCTTCAATCCCCCCTTCAGGCCTCACTGGAGGAGAAAAGGAATGATGAAAGTAAAGGCTTCACCAAACACTGTACTGAAAAGTACAGCGGGGAATCTTTTCTACCATTCACCTCTCCTTCATTAAAACATCTCCTGTTCCAACTCACCTCCTCTCTTTATCTCCTTCCCACCTCAGGTGTCACCAGTCCTACGAACCCACAACAGCTTTAGTGGGAAAAAGCACTGTGGAAAAGACAGGGGGCAAAAGACACACAGCAGCCACAGGCAGGCAACTATTTGAGAGTGTGGTGATAACCCTCCAGCCTTTCCTCCTCCACCCCCAAATTTTCACAAATTGCTGCAATTACTCTAGCTTGGACTAGAAAAAAGGACTAAGATGCAAAAGACTAGGTTGGGCCTGACAGTGGTAATTTAAGCCCAAGATTAGCACTGCAGTCCTCTCAAAACTGCAAAGACAAACAGAATTCTTAAGTGATTTAAAATAGCATACTTTAACAATTATGCCAGTGTTATTGACATGTTTCCCAGAGCTTTTTCAAATAAGCCACTTTATATTAAATTATCCCTAAATGTGAACTAAATTTGTATCAACTTTATTACCTCATTATAAAAGAAAAAAAAAATACATGCCTCATCATCTTGTTCTACATTCTATCAAGCCATTGACAAGTACAGACAGAAAATTCCACAAGTTTCAGACAAAAAAATTGAATTTAGATACTTTGTTTTTTCTAGTACTCTCCAGAGGTTTTCTAAAGAAATCAAACTGTTAATCAGCTAACAGATACTAGAAAGCAACTGCTTTCTGTTGTGGCTCCAGTTCTCTACTTTCTTTACCTTTAATATAGCCTCAGATAATGGGAGGTGAACACAAGCAAAGTCTCTCCAAAACCAAACCTTTCTGTGACCTTATTTACCTGTGCTGCATTCTCACTTTATCCACTTCACTGTACTGCCTAATACTCTAACACTGCATATCCAGTGCATGTTGGTTACTTAAAGCACTCACACAATAACTGGACTGAGAAACTCAGGAAAGATGAAAAGAAGAAATACAAGAAAATAAGCCACTTACTCTGCACCTGAATTATGGAATAAGGTATTACTCAATTTTATAAAGAAATAAATTAAGTTTAAGTTCACTTTTGCTGCCATCATTTTTTTCCAAGTGCTTAGTATATGTGTCTTCCATTTACCATATTAAACAGAGGACATTTTTGTAGTCACTACCTCAAAACTTTACAGGATCTACATTAATTTTAATTATATACATGTATATATATAATTATATACATATACATGTAAAACTGAACTTCAAAATATGTGTTGGGTTAAGAAAAACAAAAATAAATTTGAGTTTATGATGAAACATAACAAGTTATGTTTCCCAAGGGAAATTATTTAATAGGGCCAGTGCTAATAGAGGTGGCTAGTGTTTATTTAATTATTCCATTTTCATTTCAAGTTTGGGCTTTATTTCTCATACATCATTGTCATCACATACCAGGTTACAACAAAAAGTTGTTTCAGTGCTGCAGTGCAGACTGTATTCCCTTATTGAACTCTCTGCCCTTTCCTACCTGTCCTTCCTCCCTCCCATCTTCAAATGAGAAGTACAGCTTGATCTTTTCCTTGATCTTTCTGTAAAAAGCAATCTATAATATTGACCTCTAAGAGGTTCCTAGCAATTAGATTTCCCAAGAGGCTACCAGAGTGCAGCCAGTGTTAGATGATTCAGGAATTGTAAGTTTCCCAGGGACTTTTCTGAATAAAACTTCTTCACCTGGTACAGGCGGGAAAATGTTATAGCTGAGCAAGAGACTCGGGCAGTGGTGCTACTCCCCAGGTTACCTTCAAACTAATTCCCTCCGCATTGCAAGCTGTCAGTACATCCTGGAGGAGCCCTCAGTTCCTGCAGGAACAATCCATCCGCCAAAATTTCTACTGCTCATAAGAGCTTTGTACATCCAAAACACCAGCCATCTCCTATAGATGCAGTGACTTGCAGTTTTCCTTTGCCTTTCATACTGATAAAAAAGTGAACAGCTAAAGGACACCACTGATACGGGGGCATCAAAGAAACAGTTGCTAGTGCTGCCCTACGGGATTTTGTTGATGTCTGGAGGGGCTGTCTTGGCCAAAGTTGCTCCTGGCTCTGCCCAGGTCTTTTCGGTCACTGTTGCAGAGCTGTGGGCTGCTGGCAGCTCTCCTGGCTCCTCCTGAGAATTCTCCAGTTCAGGACACTCTCCCATGCACCATACTGGAGCTCCGCAGCGGATTGTGCCAGCACCAGAGCCACCTGGCTCAGTAGAGTTAGAACTTTTTTTTCCTTCAACTTTTTCAATACAGCATTTGCAAAACCATCCAACTTCCCTCTCTCTTTTTTATTAAATAAAAAAAAAAAGTTAAAAAAAGCAAACAACTAATAATAGAAGAGCTAGTGTAAATTTAGACCACATTAGGAATGAAAGAGACTCAAAAATCATCTCTCAAAAATATGCTTTATATAATACATTGTGTAGGTACGTACCGTGTAGGTATGTACCATGTATATGTGTTAAAAATGCTTCTGCTTTTGAAGACAAAAGGAAAAAAAACAGCACACACTTAAAAGGTTTTTTACCACTGATGGACAAGCTTAATTTTACAATTATCTGAATTAAGAGTACGTTTCCCTCACACTTCCAAATACAGTAGAATTGCAAAAAAAGTGTGGCATAAGTAATGAATCCAGGGATGAAAGAGTAATTTGTTTGCCCAACATGAATATGGATTTTAAACTACATGTAAACACAAAAAAGAAAAAAAAAATCAATTAATCTACACTGGCTTCAGTAAGACAGACCAAAAATTACAGAAAAATACAACCTTTCTTGCCATTCAGTCAGCTTTTGGGATTTAAGGAACAATTGTGTTGTCTTTGACACTTCTGTCCTAGTCCAGATCAAACAAACCATAGAAAGGGATATGGAGGTTTTCAAAGCACTTGAAGCTTCTATTGATTTCTGCTCTGCTTTCTGAAAATGATCTGTAGTGTAACAGCAGCATTTTCTCAGATTTTTGTTGATTTTTTATTTTTTTTTACCCATCTTTCATTGCTTGACTGTGTTTCTGAAAAGGATTTTGATTTAGCTAGTCAAGACTTTCTATTGCAACACTGTCGTGAGTCAACGAGCAAAAAGCCCCCAAAAAATCAATGAATAAGGGCACAGAAAGATGAATTCTGGCACAGCCAGCTGGAACGATTGAAAACTTACTGCAGCAGATGCTCTTTACTGACTCTGGTCATTTCAGTAAAGTTATTTGGATTTGCTAGGAGCAATACTGTGATTTCAATAACAACATTTAGACAACACATTAACTTATCTGCTAAGGTGGTAATTACTGGGTAAGGTGGCAACTACTTTAAACAGCTACATTTACTGCTAGAGAAATAATTAGTTTGTACCCTATAGTGGATTGATCATGGCAAGTGTGTACCTTAGCTTTTATGGGTGTCATAACCCACATTCTAATCTTTGCAACTTAAAAGCATCATCTGCAAATAGGTCAGTGCACCATCACAGAAACAAAATTATTCATCAGAAGCAGTAACAAAAGTTTCTCAATCATTTTCATGTTTTTCATCCAAAAGTCCGTCAAGACAGACTTAAGTTAAAAAAATAAAAACAGAAAATTGGTAGAAACAAAGAAATAGTAGAAGCTTTTCATATTAGACTTTGACTTGTCAAGTGTCTGAATATTTTTGTTGCAGCTAAAGTGTATTTTTAAATTTAATTTTTAAAAAAGTATATTGGCTGCTGCCATTGGACCAAGTAAGTTAAAATTAACTTCTTAATTATTTGTGTAGCCATGATTAACATTTTAGCACTACTAAATGCATGAATTAAGTGAAATATTACACAGCTTTATTTTGTACTATGTCACTTTTGGCCTTAAAAAAATGAGAGAATTGCTTGCCATAGGATCACAGTCTAAATTACTTTTTCCTGCAAGAAAAAAATAAAACTAAAACTGTATGGAAAGGAAAATTTACATTTGTACAGAGAGCAAAGAGGAGTAAATAGTAAAAAGGTAATTGTTAAAAAGCCTAAAAGGCAATGAAGTGGAAACCAAAAAGTCAGAAAAGAACATGACAGAATTTTTAGAGAGAAAAGACAGCAAAAGCAGAAAATACGTTCAGTCAATTGTAATTTTCCCATTAAGGGTTCCTATTGATAGATTATGGGCCCTGGATTAAGATGCTACAGCATGTGACAAGAACCTATAATTGCATTACATAAATTTATAATACTGCACCCAGTACAGTAATTTCATTTTAAGGACAAAAAAATGTGTCTAATGAAGAGCAATGTAATAGGCTATAACTAGCATAATTTAAGTTACGAGGAGGGGTAATACTAATTCACTTAGAGAAAAATAACCCCCTCCAACCACTAAGAATTTTAAGTGCATAATGTAAAATCACCCAAAATAACAACAAATTAGATCCACACATCCTCACTTAGCTTTTTGCACGCATCTCTGATAAAAACCTCACAAGTAAAGGCATCTGCCTGTACTTCAATGCTTTTATCGAACAAGATGAAGTTCAGAACAATTTACCTGAATATATTCACAATCAGAGAGTAACATTTTATTAATAAACCACACACAATACCATCAAAAAGGGGATTGGTTTTCCTTCTGTTTAATAGACTATATATTACACAGACAACATTCACATCTAAAACATGTTATTACCTCTCTAAAAGAGCAGTAAGTTAAATGATCCCATTCATTCAGCTTGTTGGGTGTGCGAAAAAAAGAAGTCAGTAAAGCCACCTGGCACAATAAAACAAAATCAAGGAAAATAACAACAAAAAAAGAAACAAAAAAAAACCCCAAAACAAACAGAAAATAAAAACATATGACCCAACCCCCTCCACACACACAAAAAGAGCAAACCTAGATCAGAGACAAACTCTTGAACCAAACCAGGTTCGTAGCACATAAATAAAAGAGGCCTCTGCTTTTTCTTAATATTGGGTAGTAATTTTCATTTTTCCCCTTTCCTGGAAGCTATAGAGACCTAAATACTAACTTACATACCAACAAAATTATGTCACTGATTTGACAATAAATTAAAGTTCTTGTCACTGACTCCATTTATACAGTCATGCTTATCTTCTAGACTTTAACTAGGTACTTAGGATAAGATACTAAAAACCTAACTGCCTGTTAGAAGAAATTATGAATAAGAAATCAGGGACCTGGATGACATCAATCCAAGAGAACTAAGTTGCTTATTGTTTTCTACTTTTAGCTCATAGTCACAAGCCTGCAAAAAATGTAGGCAAGTGCAAATGATATGGAAAAGTCTGAAATTTTCTTACAATAAAAAATATGAAAGAACTTTTCTGATGTTAGAAATCTAAGAGATACACAATACTGGACATTCTTTATCTGAAGTATAGGAGGAAAGGACAATAAAACTCCATGTGGAGTTTTACCAGAACTGTTGAAATTGTTGAGAATGGAATAAATAATCAGCTTTCCAGAAAACAAAACGAGAACAAGCAACAAAGGAGTAATAAAAAGTACCATGTACTCAAGTGTAATAATTCTTACTGCTGTTAATCTTATTTTGGAAAACGTAACAGTTCTGAAAATATTTCCCTGATCCAAATGAGATTCAGTCAATCTCTGTCCAAAACCACTGAAAATGCTACACCACACTGACATTATCAGCCCATTGCTTATGATCCTCATCTTGCATTTAGAAGAACCATTCCTTGGCTCCTCTTTGGTTTGACACAGAAGTAGTATTTGAATCTCAGATCTCCATACACACACAAGTTGCCTGACACTCCTGAGTATTTTCCAGAAAGCCCCTTCGTTTCCTGTCGAATCATTTGGAACCTCATAAAACAGTATTTGTCTCAAAATTTCCACACACAGTGCAAATAAGAAAATTTCTCATTTATCTCATCCATCCTTCTCCATGATCTTACTCAGTATAAACTGTTTATGCAAAATAGATAAAATTGCTTGACAGAAATATCCAGAATAAGTATTTTTCATTCCTTGCAGAAGAGAGTAATTTGTACTAAATAATCCATATAAAGTACAGTATGTGAGGCAGTTGAGAAGGGAAAAAATGGGCTTCCCTGGATGAAAGTTATAAAATTGCAGAACAGAAAGAGCCTGGAGTGAGGAATGTGAGAAGTAATAACAGCTCACTCACAGAAGTGACCATCACTGTGATGTGCATCTAACTAGCACAGTTCTGCAAATCAGCCAGTTCTGTTTTGTGTTTGTCTCAACAGAAAAAAAGTATGAGCATAATGGAATGGAGCATCCAGAGAGCCAGAGAAGCTGTCCAAACTGGTGACTTCATAATTTAACAGTTTGCATTCTGTCTCAATTTCTGCATAGTACAACCTGGACTAGAGTTTATCTGCAAAAATTGCAAACTTCAAGATATTCTTATGGTGGCATTTCAATTGCCCAGCTACCTTTCCTGAGCTAACCTCGACAGAACATTACGTGCTGTCTTCTGGAAAATGTCTATCTTCTGAAGTGAAAAAAACCATGCAGATATATTCCTTTAACATCAAACCAAGAGCCTTGATACAAGCATGGTGGTTTACCTCCCAGTAAATACCATCTTGGTGTGCTTATGTTCCCTCCCCGCATCCCCCTCATTATTACCGTATTCCTCCTGCACAGTACTGTATCTTGCAATGTGAATGGAGGATAAAATATTTTATTTCTATTGGAAGTTGCATAGCATATTTTCTGTGCTATAAGTAATAAAACAAAAACATAACAAGATGTTCAATTAAATTACAGATCACAGACGAAGTAAATCATGCCCCTAGCAACAGCTTCCATTCACTGCATAGAAATACGATGTAGACATGACAAATCTTTGTGAAGTTTCTCTTAGTAATTACTCTGCTTAATGCAGGTTGTCATTACATAGTGGCTTTGATATGGAAAAACATTTAGCCTCATATACCTGTATACAAAAGTTCTAGCAATAAACACGAACTCTCTCAGAGTTGTCATAAATCCCATACTATGAATTTTCTTCTTTAAACTTGAACTCTGCATACTCAGTGTCTTTCCCTGGCCCACGTGGCCAACCAGCTGAAGATTATCCCATGCTGCTGTGCATTTAAGAACATTACACTGAACTTCTGAGAAGGCAGTTATTACAAACAAAAAAAAAAACCCAACAAAATCTTTTAAAGAAAACTGTAAAAGAAAAGGTTTTGTTTAGGGATACTGAAGGTATTTCCATAATTGGTGCAAAAAATTGTCCCCTACAAAGCAAATACATTCACAAGCTCCAAATCAAACTTACTTTCACAAGATATTTGCAGATAATATTAAATAAATGGTGAGATCTCAAAAGTGCTCCACATGTACTTCCATGTACAAGATAATTAAATCTAGCAAGTCTGAAGCACTCAGCTTCCTATTTTATTGTCTCTTCTTTGAAGTACAATAAAGGCTTTCTAAAGGATTAATTTGTCCTAGAATAAAAGAGTAAGAAACAGTCTTCTTTTAAAAATTAGAATGCATGTTCACCTGGAAAGAAAGAAAAAGCAAAACCCAAATAAAACCAAAACAACACAAGAATAAAAAAACAACCAAACAACAAAAAAGCAACCACCAAAACACAGCTCCAAGAAGGAGAGGATAAGTGATTATCAAAACACTAGACTATTTATTTCTTTAGTTTATTCTACCTTCAGTGAGAAGAAAGAAACGCACAGTCATAGTGCTCAAAAAAGACTACCAAATTCATACTTCATCTCAAACTGGGGCAAACAATGTGGTATTAAAGTTACCTGCAGATGAGGGAAAATCCTTTATCAACCTGTATTTTACACTGGTTTTTCATTAGACACGATCCTGACTGCTCGAGTTGTTGAGGTACTTCAGAAATTGTATAGTTTGTCTGAACCTTGACTTTGCAGCTGCAGGAAAGACAGCATGAATGCAAAGCTTCTGGGTTTTGATACGAAGTGCAATGCCTGCTTTTTTGTCAGTTGAATTTTAAACCTTTTCATTAAAGCATTTGGGAAGATGTTCCTGTTTTCAGCAGTTACTTTTAGATTCATGCAGTTTATGGTTCAATTACCACTAGGAGACAATCTCAAAGAGCTGGGGGAGGAGAGATGGAACAGCAGGACAGAAGGACAGATATGCTTTGCTTTCTTCTTACAGAACTGTCGATCAAATCAGTTTTAATTAGAAACTAGAGGAGAGCTCATATCAAGTTTTATGTGAATCAAAAAGAAACACCAACCTGGCTATGAAAATGGAAGTTACAACTAACCTTTTTAAAAAGCAAGCTGCAATAAAAAGTCTCCAATATTTACAGAAGCAAGCATTTCCTATTACTACTGTAGTTACTAACGCAAGCCTATGAAAAGAAATATAGGAACACTAATATGAACACAAAATATCGACCTAACCTCCCTTGCATCTTTTGCAGGGGTTGATTTTTAGTTTTTAAAGAAAAAGTGTAAGAGATTAACCTCAGTGTAACAACCAGGGACTTGACAAACAATGTTATAGCCAAAATAAGGATGCCATAATAAACTGACTGGCAGACATCCTGAATCAGCCTCATTCACTGTATTTTTAATAGAAAATTTCTGTCTTGAGTCTTTAATGACTGATGCATGATTATTAAAAGATTTTTGTATTCATGTATTCTTTGAACATGACATGCATCATCTAGTACTATTCAGCAGTCTTAACACAAATTTTTTCTTAATTTTTCATGTTTCAAAAAACAGCTCAAAATTCTAATTTCTCAAAAGTTTGCTACTTTCACATTATATGAATATTACAGCCTACGTGATATTGAATAAACCTATACTTTCTAGTTTGACCATATAAAGCAGGAAAGCTTTACTCATAGAATACACATGACCAGGAGAATCTAAAAGAACAGTATATAAGGTATATTTTAAACTCTTCATTCCTTCTAAAAGCATGTAAACCAACTAAGCATCTGATAATCTAAGCATCCACATTCACACCACACTGTTAATTTCAGAAAAAAGAATCACTAAGTTAACACCACAGACCTAAAAAAATCAATCTCAGAAACTAAAGATTTTAATTAGCATTCAAATAATGTGATGTCAGAACTGAAGCTTTCACAGGCTTGAGGCATCTTAATATATTTACGTATAGCTATGTTTCAATTAGTTTTATTTTCCCATTGCTATGAAAGACATTTTCAATAGAAATAACTGTGGCAATTGGAGATGCTGGTAATATTGTTCAATACATTCCTGTAGGCTTGAGATTACAAAAAAGAAAAAAAAAAAGCCTTTACTTGTTTTTCTGATCATTACGTTTTAAAAGGCTTTCAGAAAACAGGATTCTTTCCCATTTATAACAAATATATAAAGATGGAAATGACAACTAGTGAGTAAATAATAACTAAAAACTATTTCATTTACAAAAATTTCCCTAAAAAGTTCTGCAGAAACAGTAACACCAAAATATAGTATTAACAGAAGTCAAAATGACACATTTATTCATAATTGTACTAGCCACAAGCACAAAACAGTTTTTAAATCTGTGAAATAATTTACTAAATTGATTTGTACAACTGGAATTTTTAGTCTACTTTCAAATACACTTTTCCCTTTAGAAATCAAAGTTTTCACATCTACAAGCTTCTCAAAGTTGGAAGTTCTCTACCCTGAATATATAATTCAAATGACAAAAGGACAGAGAAAGAAGAAAATTCAATAAAACTGAAAAACACCTACCATCAAAGCTTCTCCATATAAAATACCTTTTCAATTCTGTTGAAGGCTTTTACATACTCTTAATATAGCAGCTGATTGAGACTGATTAAAACAGTATTACAGAAGGTATAAGCAATTATTGATTTATGCTTATGTGCTCAATAAAAAAAAACAAGTACAAAATATTTAATTTTTTTTCTTACTTACCCACAGCACACTATAGATAAGCATTAGCATGCTTGACAACCAGGAATTCTGTTAACCTTCAGTTACTCACCTAGGAAAAAAGAGAAAATGCATAAGCACTCTTTATATGGAGGAAAAGGGCAATTTGAATTTGTAATTTAAGCAATGTAATTTCTATGTTTATGAACTTGAAGTAAAATATTTTATCTTTAAATCCACGTTAAAAGCAAGGAGTTGGAAATACTTCACACAGCAAGGTAGATCACAAAACAATAGTTTAGTAGTCATCACATTTTTTGGTAAAATCCAACCAGTCTGTTAATAAGTAGCACTGATACAATACTGTTCAGCTACCACAAGAGGAGCCTCAAAATCTTCTAAAACCAAAATAAAGATTCTGTGTTCAGAATACACTTCCTAAAGCAACATTTTAACAGAACAGTTACAAAACTAAATTTTGCGACTACCATAATCGCTTTCAAGGTTTCCCATGAAGTCTGGTGGGTGATCCAACGTTTTGCCTGATAAAATTAGACAACTTTTCTGAACTGATATGTTTTTATGTTTTTATCTTATTGTCTAAGAAAATAGTGAACATTCTGTACTTTAGGTAATGCCAAGTAAGTATGCACAACGGTATGTTCTTCCTGGGATTTAATGAACTCAGCATTTCTTCTTCAGGAGTATGAATGGAAAACAATGGTGAACATCATAAGAAAAGGTTTCCTCAGTAATGTGTATGCATAAGCCATATTTGATAATAATAATTAAAAAAGATCAGCTCTCAAATGTTTAAAACAAATAAGGGAAAAAAACACGAACAATAAAAGCAAATTATTTGAACCTTTACTGGGGAACCTGACACTTTTCTGTAATATATGAAACAAAAATTGCATAAGCTTCTAAAGATTTTGCCAGTGAATTACAGATAATGTAATTACTTGGTCGCTGGAAACGAAGCATAAATGAAAGAAACCTAACTACTTGCTAGTCCTCTATGTAAGTGAAAAAAATTTCCAAGCAATGTGATTTTAATTTTTTTTTGTAGTTTTAAATAGTAGTTTTAAAATGTCCATGTAATTTTTTTTTCAATGTGATTTACTTTGGTTTTTAATGCTGTCATAGAAAGTACTACAAATTACTTAGGCCCTTGAATGCTGCTAATACCCTCTTCTGTTAAGGCTTTTGTGTGTCATTCATTAAGGGGGCAATGTGCACAGTCATAACTAAACAATGTAAAACAGTTCTTTGGAAATGTAACAAAACATCCCAGGTATTGTCTCAGAGGTGACAGTAGTGACACATTGCCACATTTCAGTTGCAGGGACAGCCCGCACTGCATCTCACAAACCTCACCTTAGAACTCTGAGTGCTAGACCCAGACTGCTTAACCAAGAATGAGGAGCAGAACCGTGCAGGCTTACTAAGCAGGCAACCCAGCTGCTTTACATAATCCACAAGAACTGCAGCCATTTCTAGTGTGCGGTACTATTAAAACTGCTTCTGTTATACCCCTGGCAATCTTCTTTGTAGAAATATAGAAAGTTCTCCTACAGAAGTACTCCAGCAAATAATTTAAAGTATCATAATGCCTAGAAGGTCAGACAGGCTTACGGAGGGTAACAAATAAAACTTTATACTATAGCACCTCTTAGATGTCATTGTAGGCTTTTACACACATCCAAGGCTTAGATGAATCCATTTTTATTTTGTTTTTCTAGAGTGCAACTGCTTATTTGAACACTCTTTACACTTTTCTAAAAGAGCATGTAACAGTTTTGATACTATCTACAGAGAACAAAACACTTTCCAAAACAGAATTTTAAATACTCTTGCAAGATGATCATTACTTTTCATTAATGAAGTTCAATATGATCCATTTCATCTTGTGGGACTTATGACCATGACTGAAAGTCTAGAATATAGATCAGGTCCTCCCTCTCTCACCCTTTAAGAAAAGACTGCAGACTAAATGTATAGCTGAAAATCCATGAGAGTCATTAAAATATAATACTTTACATAGAAATACCCAAACATTTCACTTTAACAGGAAATCCACCTGTGTCCCAAACCTGGCCCTGTTCACACTGAGCAAGGATTTATTCCAGTGGCTGCTGGCTCTGAAACTTTCCCAGTGTATAAGGTGACCAACTCTACTACTGTAAACAATCTATTCAGGTTTTATAACTTGTTTAATACTATATGTAAGATGTCCTTCAAACGTGCTCAGTAGCAGTACAATTCTGATCTCCCCCAGTTTATGTTCCCAAGCAGCAGCATTCTGAGGTCAAGTTAGCAAGGGGAAGACTTAGCTCTAGAAAACATAAAATTCACAGCAGAAGTATAAAACACTCCAGCCAGACAAAGCTCCTTCCTAAATAAGCAGCAGAAAATTAATATCAACAGCCTTTGAAGTATTTATCATTATTGTGTTGTTTAATGAAATACATCACATTTCTACTAAGAAACCAAACCATGAAGTATATCACTCTATATCCAGTTTCCATGAAGACAAACTACAAAACCATATATATATATTTAAACCTAATAATGTAAAAGTTAGGATTCTCACATTTTATTGCTTCTAAACTACGTCTAGCTACAGTTTCCTACTGTGATACTCAATAACCAAGACCAATAAAAAGTAAATCCTATTGTTATTAAAGTGATTAGAGCAGAAAGGTATAAGAAGTGCATAAAAAACAATACATAAGCACAGCATTGGAAGGTATGTAGCTCTTCTTTGCTGCAACTTTGGTCAACACTAGACAGTTATTAGGGGCTTTTTGGTGGTTTTTTTGTTTGCTGGTTTGTGGGTGGTTTTTGTACACCTAAGCAATCTGTATACCTAAACTTTGCTTTATGCAAAGTGGCAGCAACAGTAGTCATGAAGGCACTGGGGTACTTTCTGTAAGAATCTGTTCCATGCAGAAGACAGAAAAATTACCTGCTCAATTACCTATATAAAAGAGAAGATATTATTTATTACATAGGCTTCAACTGCAGAAAATCTAGATTTAAAGTTGGGTTCTACACCTAAGGCCAGGATTCAGCTATCTGTGAAAAATAACAGGACTATTGGATTTTAATAGCAGAAGTTAATTTCTGATAACTTTTTGCCTAATTAAGTATTTAAGGAATCATTTAAGTAATTGAAGTGAGGTTTTTGTAAGACTACAAAAAATTAGAGATTTCTTTTCTAATTATCTTTGTACATACTCTTCAAACTTTCAGTGCAATTAACCTTAATGAAAACTCAAAGATAAATGAGCATCATTTTGGTTCTTAGATAACCTATATCCCTCACAAAAGGCTGAGCAGTGACATTCTTTATACAACCTTCCATACACTAATGCTCTTCCAAAATGGATGACATCTCTTAGCATCTCATCTCAGTTCAAGTGTAACCTAACTACCAGTTGCATTTGCCTGTAATATTAATTTTTAAGAAAACAAGCAGCAAGGATTCAGCTTTTTCATTAAGTACCAAGTATTTTCTGTCACACATTAAATGTTTGTGGTTTTTTTTTAGTAAATAACAGGTATTTGCCATTATAGGTGTATTAATTCTTTCACTCATGCAAGAAACCTAGTAAAAGACCAACAGAAACATACAATGGATGAACTGTCATATTTTGTTTAAAATTTTAAATCCTTGAAATATACCATCAGTACAGATGATGAAACAGTGCTCTGAGACACAGGAGACCTCCTCAAGCAGGGCTTGGGTACCATAAGTCAGAGATTGCTGTAGGCAGACAAAGTAGCTTCATCTTAGTTATGATCTCAGGAAACAAGAAGCTTCTGACTTAGTAAAGGCAGCTCAATAAATGTAAACTCATCATTTAGTTATAACCTCTGGGCAACTCAACTAGTACTTACAAGGTGGTAAGACAAATCAACACAAACACTCTGCAGTGTAATTCTAGTTGAAAACAACCTATAGTGTAAAGTTTTGAATTTGAGCTACATAGAACTCACTTTCTAAACATAAAAACTCCCTTCAGCAACTACTTAAAAGCAATAAAAAATGTTTAGAAATACAATTTTGTGAATAGTTAGCATATATTTTGCATAATATTACTCAGAGATACAAGGCCTTTTTTGTGCTGTTGCGCTTTTCCAACCACAATGTGCTTCTTTCATCTATACAGAATATGGATGAGTATACTATAAAGCAATTATCAAAAGATCAAATGTATGATAAAGCTGAAGTATTGGATCAAAGCTTTCAAATTTTTATCAAGTACATTTGGAAACATGCTCTATTATTTAGGAGTACAAAACAGCTCATGTAAATTCAGAGACAGGTGAACATGCATACACAATACTATAGAGACACTCCTGAAAACTTATTAGATCTGATACTTGAAAGTTTACGCTCATATTCTAAGATCTTACTATCACTGAACCAATTTTCTCAATATAGTGACAATCACAGTAACATCAGCATCACACCAAAAGGAACACACAAATTTGTCAGTTTCTGCTTTTTGAACGTTGGTTGGCTGCACTTAAATTCAAAGATCATAAGGTTTTCTCTGGGTTTTTTCGCAAGTTTAACATTTAGCATATTAAATTTCAAATCCAGACAAAGAAATAAAACATGCTAAATATATGGCTGTTGGTGATTTAGGTATCATCAAGAGCTTTATTTTTGACACATCTGTAACTAAACCAACATACCTATTTAGCAAATCCTATGTTAACTGGAGGCCTGACGTGTGACAATTAAATAAGCTTATCTAAGATGAGCTTTGCCTAGACATTACTAAAAGTCACAACCAGTAAGTAGCTTGCAAATGATATATTAAATCTTTATGCTTACTGCCTTATAAACTGAGACCAGCATCTTAAGAAAATGAGATCCTGAGATAACGCATCATGATCTTATAATGAACTGAACCATCTGTACGTAAAAGCTACTTTTTTTGAAGTTACATAGAATGTTTTCAGTGGGAAGAGACCTTAATGATCATCTAGTTTCAAACCCCCTGCCATGGGCAGGGACACCTCCAACTAAAGCAGGTTGCTCAAAGCCACAACCAACCTGACTTTGAACGCTTCCAGGGAGGGAGCATCCACAACTTCCCTGCACAATCTGCGCAAGTGTCTCACCACCCTAAAGAATTTCATCCTAATGCCCAACCTAAATCTACCCTCTTCCACCATAAAGCCCTTATCCCCCCTTGGGGTACTGTAGATGCCCTTGAAAGTTGTTCCTCTCCAGCATTCCTGTAGCCCCTTCCGGTACTGGAAGACTGCTATAAGGTTTCCCTGGAGATTTCTCTCCAGGCTGAACAACCCCAACCCTCCCAGCCTGCTCTTCACAGGAGAGATGCACCAGCCCTCTTACCATCTTTGTGGCCCTTTTCTGGATTCACTCCAACAGCTCCATGTCCTTCTTGTGTTGGGGGCTATGAAACTGGACACAGAACTCTGGGTGGGATATAATGAGAGCAGAGTAGAGAGGGCAGAGATTCACTTCCCTTTAACTGCTGGCTATGCTTCTTTTATGCAACCCAGTTTGGAAGTACTGTATTAATTTTCAAATTGTAGGTATTCAAAATTATTTTTTTAATATAAACCTAACAAGCCCTCTCTATTTTTACAGTATTGAAAAGTCAAAAGAGAGACATATTGACTTTAGAAAGGATTTTTTAAAAGGACTATTCTACTTTCAACTTCTGAAACGAGATAAAGTTAGGTGGTATGATAATCTTATAGATACCAATAATGTCTCTCTCTCTCTCTTTAAGACTCATGTTGGCCACGATATAATTTGGCACACACTGCAGACTGCTTTGTGGTGGACCTATATGATACTGTATGTCAGATTCAGCTATATCCACTACCACTGCTACAATGTTGGTCTTTTCTGTCTCTGGACATTGGATCTGCAGGGGGAATGCAACTTCATTCACTGTCAGACTTCTCAGGCTTCTCCTGGCTTAGCTGCTGAACAACGTCCTATTCATCGCACTAGCACAGATCAACAATTGAAAAAAACAAAGTTTTTTATGTATTTAAAGTGTTCTATACATATTTAGTGTTGACCTATTACTGTAAAAACCTAAAAATACAGATTGCTATTTTTGCCTATTGTTTTCCACGGTACTTTAAGCTACAGAAAGATGAGCAAGATCAATGACGTGCAATAAAGGGAAACAAGATCATATTTTAAAATATGGTTTACATGCCAAAAGGGGTATGTCTGCATTCAGCTTTAGATGTAACCCACAAGAAAAATACTCATAGCATGTACAGCAGTTGCCTAATTTATCTATTTATTAATTTAAAAAAGACAACCTTTTAAAATCTTTGCTGTTGCTTCCAAATTTCACAGTTTTAGGATCTATCTTAAATTACATGGAAAAAAGAGGAATTTGCTTCTCACCATGCTAAACAGTTTTCCTGTAATGGAAAGCTATCCAGCGATGCCTAGGAATGTTATTTTTAAGTTACACACAACGTGCTTGTTGTTACAAATGCTCCTAGCACCTGGTAAAATCTGCATCTGAGAATGCCTAACAATTTAAAAATAACCAAATCACAGCTTATTTTTAATTTCAAATAATCACCTGTATTTAGTTTTCCACATATTTAGACAAGCTGCCTGTCTCTGTTCCCAACCATCTCTTACCTTCTGTCATCTCAAACCTGACATTTTTCAAATCCAAATATGTTGATTTTTTTTTCCCTTGGATGACTTGTCATTAAAGCTGTCAAAAACTATAATTATTTATGTATACCTATTTATTATTAATCTAGCAAAATCTTCACAGACATCATACTGTTACTGTTTTCTCATGTCATTCTGCTGCCAGCCCTGCTGGTTTGATGCTTTTTTGCACATATCAGTCCCATTTCCCCTGGTGACTGTTTCCCTAGCACAGGAAGCCCAGACATGTTAGCTTTTTTCAAGTTGTGTTTCTTTTTCAAACATTTTATAAGGTTAACACTTATTAAAACATTTTAACGAAGGCCACCAAAATTACAAAAACAAGTTCTATAATTTTTTTTTCTGTGGATAACTAGCTCTGATAGATCCAAGTTATGGGGGTTTTCCCACTTATGTGAAAATAGCCCACAACTCAAACTTCGAGGTTCTTACTTTCAAATGTTTTCACATATGAATGTTTCAGCTATGTGTAAAGTCTTGCAAACACAGGACTAAATGCATCTATCCAGGGTTTAATTAAAATGAAAAAGGAAGGAAAATTAAGGAAAAATCCTCCTGTGTCTCTGTTGATTGTCTGCTGTCTACATTTTGGCAAGCCAGCTAGTGAAAAAGCAGGTTTGTCTTCATGATTTTCACTTTAACTTCTACTATTTATTAATCAATTTAAAGCACTCTCCAGAGTCCAAACTATTGACATATCTGATATATCCTCTCCCAGTGATTTCTCCTTCCTACCCCCACCTCTCTGTGCTCCTATTGTTAAAATTTGGTTCCAAATTACTGGCCAGATTAATTATACTTTTCTTTAAATGTTGTTCAATTGAAAATCTTAACTGATGAAATGTAAGTATGAATAAAACTGAGTTTTCATTAAGAACCACCCCAGACTGTACATGACAATTGTACACTTGCATCACCTGTGAATTAAAAAAAAAAAAAAAAAGAAAAAAAAATCCACAATCAATAAATTGCACTAGTGCAAAGAGATGTAAATACATTAGGAACACCAGAAAGATCTACAAATTGAACACATCTTGAAGCAAAAAGAATAGAATCACAGAACTGCTCAGGCTGCAAAAGACCTTTAGGATCATCAAGTCCAACCACATCCTAACCCTATTACCAAATTAAAATGACACACTGTAAATTTTAGATTCTTAAAGGGACCTTTTAAAGATCTTAATTCAAAACTGGCATAAGCCAGTTAAAATACTTAAACAGTTAAAATACTTTTAAAACTAGTTATGAGAATTCTGACAATAAAATTTTAGTCAGATGTATTTGTTGAGATTAAGAAAATACTGTAAAATAATTCAAATTCTTACGAGGATCCAATTTTTCTCATCTTGTTTTCAAGTATCTAAGATATGTATTCTTCTATGATAGATTCAGAGACATCTGTGTCAGAGCACTGATCTGAAGCTGAAAACTTCTCAACTTCTCATAAATTATACTTTTGCACCAACACCCATCATTAAAATATACTCAGTTCCAAGATTATTTGTGCAATAGCATTTGTAAATGACAATGAATGACTTAGTAGTCAAGACCTTTTCACTACATTAAAACCTACAGCATGATTTCTGAACTAAGTTTTATGGAGATATTCCTTTCCTTCCTCCCCCCCCGCCCCCCCTTTTTTTTTTTCATCCCCCCCAGTTTATTTTAAACATTGGTGCTGACAGATTTGGAAGCACTTGACTCATGATATGTGATTGAGTCAATGGCTGGACTGTTAGAGAACAGTTAGAGAAGCAAAACCCATTAATATGTTGGGCAGAATAATATTATGCCATTGATTACTTGGGTCATTCATAGTTTTACCATTATAAAACCATACAGCATGTAAACGAGAAGTTAATTCCTCACATGTGGACATTTCTTCTGTATAGATCAATAATAGAAAGTTGTTTCTTCAGTGCAGAACAGTTTCGGGAGTTTCATTTCTGGGTTTGGGGTTTTTTTGCATTTTGTGCCGTTTCATTTTAAGGAAGTTGGTATTGCCTGAATTGCCTTAATTACCATTGGCAGACTAGGGAATAGACTCTTTATTAGATTGTTTAGTGCCAAATTAAATAAGACTGTTCCATTGGCATTTGTACCCATTAATCTTGGACAAAAAAACAAGGTAATTATACTTTCAAAATACATTAATTGAAAATTTAACATGAATTTATTGTCTAGCACTTTGTGTTGGATTTTTTCAAAAATATAAAGAACTATATTTATATGCATATATACCGCTTTTTATCAGTTCATAGCTTTTTTTGTGAACAATTAGGAATGTTCATTTTGTGAAAGACATTTTGGAGCAGAACCATGGTGTGACATGATATTGACTGGATAATACAATTATGAACAAAATCCTACATACTGAAAAAAATTTTTTACAGTTTTCTACGTGAGGGACATGGCTATTTATGTACAGTCTTCATTTTAATGAATGATTCTGCTATGGAAAATAAAAATGTGTCTATGGTTCAATAAATGAGTCTGTTGATTAACCATATCTGACAGTTTTTAACCACTAATGTTTTAATCTTCCTTTCATTATAGTGTGATTTCTACTAACCAAATATTTAAACCTGAAAATCTTCTTTTTGTTTACATCATCTGGAAAATGAGTTTTAAAGATTACCTTTTGCAAACCACATCACATTAAAAATTGACACAAAAAAATCGAAACCATGTATTCCAGCTACTAGTCTATATAATCCAACTGAATTTTTAAATAGGAATGCATTACACCTTCTAATTATCAGTTCAAGAAAATATTATCCTGCCTTCAGGAATGCATATACCTACTGATTCTTATCCCCGACACAAGGGAATTTGCATGCATACAAAAAAATGCATGCACATAAATTCCTTCATGCTGATGAATCTTAAAAATTTTAACTTTACTTTGCAATTTTCAACTTGAAAGACAGGAAAGAACAAGAAAATATTTTTTCCTCATCTATCACATCACATCTGCTATTGGTAGTAAGTATGCAAGCAATAGGATTGTTATTTTATTAGAAATACAAAATAGAACTAATTTTAAATACAGATTTGTCTTATTACAAGAGAGGTACCACCATAACAATTCAGGACGAAACCTGGAGCACAATAAAACTGGTGAGTGCATCTACCACTTTGAAGACCTTGAAATGCAGTTAAATATCCAAATCCTACTAAGCTGTACTAAACTGCACAAGTTTCCTTCTACAATAAGGCAAGGTAATTTTTAAGAATTTATAGCAAAAAAACCCTGGTATTTTACTTGCTTTTCAGACAGAATAGTTTGTCTCTCTCTAACAGATCGCAAGAATACATACTTATATTTTCTTAGCATTACTATAGTAACCCAAGCTAATACCATAGATGCTACAACATTAAAAAAACCATACTGCCTACTTCTTTTTAATAGTATACTTCCAGCTAAAAAGCCTTACAATGTTCCTGTATTTTAAGCTTTTTCATCACTTAACCAGGCAAATGTTCATTTTTTCACACTCGTATTTTAGGCTTCATAAAAACGATCAGATTAACGAAATACGAATGCAAAAAATGAGCACATTTTTCAGGGAAAAGAAAGCTATTTTTAAGTAGATTAAAATCCTGCTTGAGATCTGTAGAAGCTAAATATATAAAGATTAGTTAAAAAACGAGTGATTACAGATACCTATGTCTCGTCAATACCCAAGCTCCAGACTGGTGGTTCTTTCTCCTGTGAGCTCTGCCCTGCATCAGCACACAAAATCAACTGCATCCAGGTAAGTTTGTACGATGTATATTATACAGTTGAGAAAATATTTTGAAGAGCTGATTTCATAGATGAATAGAAAGATGCAGAGACAATCACAAAAACACAAGATTCATAGAGCAGTTGATCTTACTCTGTTTTTTATATAAACCTTCAACTCGGTATCAGTCAACTAGATGGGTACAGAAACCAAACACTTCTCTTCACCTCTTCATCTCTACCTGAGAAAAACTTATTTCCAATTATTATTTTGTGAATTTACAAAGTTATTTTTTCAGTTCTTCCTTCTACTGCATGTGTAAGTAGTATAAAACCTACCAGACACCTATTGAGTACAAGAAGTGTGCTTTTAAGGCTCATTAAGTAATATTTTGAAGACTGACAGTTCTGCTCAGCAGGTTAAGTGAATAATGATGTTTATATTAATCTCCAAATATTTTTTTACCTCAGTTGTGCTAAAAAAAGATACACATTTTGTTAATAAAGCTACCTACATTTCTAGCCAATGTCTTCTCCTGACTTATACAGACTTTTTAGTATTTATATTTGTTTTCAATAAAACTTCATATCCAGAAGGAAAGCCATTGACTCAGTTATGAAAATTAAAAAAAAAAAATATGGTCAGGTAGGATAAGAGAAAGGTTCAGTAAAAACTGAACAGCTACACTACTACAGTCTTGGGAGAAGCCTGAAGCTTTCAACTTGGGAATTTAAGTTTTTCTTTGACTTTCTTGATCTTCCTAGAGAGAAAATTCAAGCAACATAATTCTAAAAAACTGTAGATATTTAATAATGGTCATATTTTGATTTTGAACAGCTTCCAATATATAATAAATGGTCAAAGTATGGGTGAGCTGGGAATTTAAGAGAAACACTCATTCTTCTTGAGTAGCTCATTCTCCTCTACAAGGAATATATAACCAGCTGAAAACCAGTCTACATGTAACTGGAGATTTGGCCTCCACTGAGAGCCACAGAACAAATAAAAATATATCTTTTACGACAGGGGCTCTGTATTACCCCCTCTTCTAAGAACCCACAGTTTAGGTACACTGAGTTACACATATGTAGTCTGAAAGGTTGATCATTTGGTAGATGTGTCATGCTGTGCAATAGCTTCCTGAGTTCATGTCTGGGCAACTCTAGTATCCCAAATGCATTCAGTTCACAGCAATTACTTCATTTGTGAATAGCCAGTTTTTTAATTTTAAGCCAGTTTTGAGACTTCCATTTTATTGAAGTCAAGTTGTGGATAGTATTTGTTCCTCTTTTTCATGTTTTCATGCAGTTGTATACTACCATGTTTTACCCTTCTTAGTTGTCTCCCTTCCAGGTCATAGTGCACTACAATATATTTAATCTCACCTCAAATGGAAACCTATCCAAAATTATAATCTTTGTTATCCTGCTGAGTAACCTCCTTATTAACTTACAACTCATAATTTATAAGACAGTGTGGCTCATGCATTTCAAACTACATACTGATCTTCTCTCCTGTTCTTGATCCCATTTCCCTTCTGATACTCAATTAGTAGCTAAACACTAGGTTTTCTTTTACAGATGCAAACCTACTGTTAGGGTTTTTCCCTCAAAAGTAACAGTGGCTTATTTAGAGACTGACATTACTACAGTGGCAATGTTTTTTTTTTACATCAGTAATACTTTTTAAACTCCAGTCTCAGAAACACAGTAAGTGGAGACCATATTAAGTTAAGAGGACAGCATAGTTCATAGGTACAGTTTGTGAGCTTCTCACAGTCTAAGAATAATTTCTGAGACCCATCTGGTAGGTAATCTAAGTTAACTGTAAATAAATTCCTTGGAAGTACCTGTCCATATCATGGGGTGTGGTGAGTTAACTTCGGACCCAAGGTGCCTAAAAAACTTCTGCCACTCTCCCTCCTCAACTGGACACAGGGAGAAAAATATGATAGAAGGTTTGTGGGTAAAGATAAAGATAAGGAGGTAACTCTACAATGACAGTAACAGGCAAAACAGGCTCAACTTCCATAATGATGGAATTAATTGTCCCTATCAAATTGGAATAAAGAGCAATAAAAACTGATTTTAAAACACCTTCCCTCACTGCTTCTTTCTTCCCAGGCTCAACTTCACTCTCAATTTCTCTACCTCCTATCTGACCCCACCAAGTGGCACAGGGGGCTGTAGAATGTGGGTTAAGTTCATCACACCTTGTCTCTGTGGCTCCTTCTCTCTTCCTTTGCCCCAGTGCAAGTTCTCACCCATGGGAAACAGCCTCCACAAACCTCTCTGGTATGAGTGCTTCCTACAGGCTGCAGTTCCCCATGAACTGCTCCAGCACAGGTTCTTCCCAAGTGATGCAGCCTTCAGGAACAGACTGCTACAGCACGCATCACCCAGAAGGTCACAAGTCCTGTCAACAAACCTGCTCCAGCATGTTTGCTTTCTGCATGGGGCCAGAGGTCCTGCCAGGACCCTGCTTTGGCACTGGGTCTCCACAGGGTCACAGACTCCTTTGGGCATCCACCTCCTCCAGTAAGGGGATCTGCCATGGGCTGCAGGCAATATCTGCTTCATCACAGACTTTAATGTGCTTCCAGAGGACAACCTGCCTCACCAGTCTTCACCACAGGCTGAAGAGGCATTTCTGCTTTGGTGCCTGCAACACCTCCCTCCCCCTCCCCCTGCTCTCCCTCCTTTCTTCACTGCCCTTGGTTCTCTCACATATTCTCACTCTTTTGGCAGCAACTTTTCCCCTCTTCTTGAACATGTTATTCCAGAGGTGCTACCACCATCACTGATGGACATGGGGCTGGTCAGTGGTGGGTCCATCCTGGAGCTGGTTGACATTGGCTCTGTCAGATATGGGGAGGATTCTAGGAGCTTCTCACAGAAGACACATCTGTGGCTCCCCTGCTACCAAAACCTGGCCAGGCAAGCCAAATACACAGGTGGGGCAAGGAGAGGGAAGTATCATGCTTTACTACAAACAATCTCTGTTGGTCTATTCTATAGCAAGGCCTGGGGCTAAAGCAGCATGAAAATTGAATTTCTCAAATGTGCATGCTGTACTTGAATTTCCATTATTTGTACATTGCAACTCTGCATTTAAAGTTCTGCTTATGTGTAATTGCATGCTGTATGATCAGCTGGAGAATCAGCAACTCTTTGCTCCAAAATTAGGCTTAAGGGCTGCACAGCTCAGAAAAAAACTATTGAGCACATGCACATTGTTCGTCCATTAGTAATAAAAAACTTCAGTATACCCCTAGCCCGATACTTCTGTAGCTTTCATAATATTTTAACTTCCTATTAGACTAACAGTGATAGAAAAACCCAGTGTTTTCAATTCTGTAAGTTCTCAGTGCCATGTCCATTTTTTTCATTATCCAGCCTTAAGGCTTTACTGTATACCCAAGGTCTCAACACTAGCAATATTTATCTTAGAATGAAACAGTTTTCCCTTTAGGCTTCAAAATTGTAGTATTTGGAAAGAAACTCTCTGGTTAAAAAGATCAGAGCAGTTGTGCCTGTAATTGACCATTTCCCTTGAAGATTACAATTCAAACACACTTTGAAAAGAGATGCCTCTGCATTTGACACAGTGAGAGAGATGGAAAATCCTTTTCCAGGACCACAGGTGGAATCTCATTCAGGGATCCCTGGTACCTGCAGGTTACCTCTCACCCACTTTGCCTAAATTCCACCCTGCTGAGTAACACAGTCAAACACTTCTTGGTCTTTATTTGGAGTTAACTAGCAGGGGAATATATAATGGAGAAGTAGACCTCAGGAAACTTAATTTTCTGTGTAGGCCTATTTTGCATGAAACCAGACCTTATGTAAATCACGTTGTACTTATGAGCTCCTGTCATAACTAAGGGTCCCTCTGGTAAATCTGAAGAAAGAAAATTAGAAGCGCTTTTGAATATCTCTTTTATGAAACCAATTCCTAGGAAATTAAGCATCTCAAAACAAGGAAAAATTACTCTGAAACACATAAAGAAAACATTAATTACGAAGCAACAAGGAAAAAGTAATTCAAAATCAATTTAAGGAAGATTAAACAAAAAAACCTATTGAAACATCAGTGTTGTAATGATACTGTTCTAGAAGGATTTAATTTAAAAAAATAATCTAGTTCCCAACATGAGCTGCTTTTAAGTCAGCAGAGTGTTATGCTAATGTACAAATGATTGGCAGTGCCTGACTTAAAATAAATAATAAACCCATGTAACACAAGAAAAGGTGAAGACTGAATAATTATTATAGCTCCATTTCTGCAGTGCTATCTATGCAAGCAGATGCCTGCCACAATTCTACGGATGTCAATTTTGTTCCCCAGTGGCTCATGGCTCTTACAAGAATGGTGGAGACCAAATTTGGCATTATCAATCCCTACTGCGCCTGTTACCTCAGCACAGAAGATGACTGATCTTGCAAGTTTTTAACTAGATATGGGCAGAACTATTTCAATACCTACTGCCCCATTTATTTTGCAACAACAAGAGATGAATCTGCCTCCCATGTGTTTCAAGTTCAGAATTTTAAAAACATTTTTAAAGTGAAGCTTAAAAGCTATCTGATTTAACCACACAACACAATTTCAGCATTGTGACTCCTGTTGTGGAAATAAGGGATATACCATGAAATAATTTTACTAGCTAAGTTCTTTGATTGTAGAATATATACAGAGTAGGTATTACATATTTTCTTCTAAGAAAGAGTAACAAGGATTTTGTGTTCTTACAAAACAAAATATTTTTTCTTTATCACACTTGGAAATACGGGCTATGGAAAGGTAATTAACTTAAAACAGGAAGAAGAGAAATCCATCACAATTCCATTACGAATTTGAATACCTCATTCATGCCTGAGTTTAAACAAAAACCCAACAAACAAATTCAACAAATAAACACACAAACAAGTACATACCCATGTAATTTCAACATCTTGAAGCCCCAGAGAAACAAAGTATACACTTTTTATAGTCTTATTAAAACAACAATAGAGCAAAATATGTTGTGAAAGCTACTACACTAAAAATTATTAAAGAGGAAGATTTAAAAAAAAACCTCACTATGTACAACAGGATATTCTTGTATTTCCCATTATGTTTGATGAACTGTATGCAGCAAGTATAAGTGCATTTAACTACTGCTTCTGCCTGGTATGGATTTCTCTGTGTTCCTATTGTACATGTGAAATGGTTTTTAAAAGATACTGAAAGGAAATAAAGTCAAATAAGATATACCATGTTCTATGAACACAACAGACACACAGTTTCTCAAACAAAGCCTATTTGTGTCAGGAATCCTTTTATATTCAGTAAAATACTGTTCATAAATTCAAACCACATAGCTGCAAATGGTTCAAATCTTTCATTGTCTTGAACACCACACAGACAGAATAGTACAGATGCAGTTTAACTTAAATAAGGTACCACACAGAAACAGCAATCAATAAATAGCCCACAGCTAATCCATTTCAGCAAGAATTCTTTCTATCCTTTTCCACACTTCCTCTGTCCCACTTTGATAGAGGAACTAACAACAGGTCAACACTAATGCATACAGAATTAGTACTAATTTTGTAGGTGTCTTCAACCCGACAGTCAGGGGAGTACAAAAAGTAACTGCTGTCTTTATAACATTTATAAAAGGTGTAGCTTCAGTAGAAACAAAGTATCCAAATGGGTTTGAATGTGAAGTGTCACCATACTGGAAGGAGCCTCCAGTTTAGCATTATGAAGAGCAGTCCTTCCCACTGGCAGGTTTACTGCACTGCTAACTAAAGCTCACCAGGCTTCAAGCATTTTCAAGGATCTTCATGCACCAAAGCCTCATATTATAAGAAAAGAAGGAGGCAGTAAGTAATCTTACCTCCCAGCATATGAACTATGCCTACTACAAAATCCAAAATATGTGGTGTCAACCAACCTTTCAAAATTAGCACAGGTTTAGAAATTCTCCTACTGAATGAACAGCACACTTAGTTTGCTTTTAAAGGCAAAGAACTGGGGCTTATTCTCAACATTTTACTGTGAATTCACATTTCTCATATAAATGCTCTACCGGATCAAGACACCGCCTTACTTAACCCAGTTCTGTCAGCAGAGCTAAACACTTTAGTTAAAGTATACAAAGTGACTATCTTTCTAGAGTTCATTTCTCTTAATTGCTCAACTAAAGATGCTAGGTGTCCTAGAAGGTATATCCCTGCCTAGACCTTTAGGTATCCTTTTGTACTCATTGACCACAAATTCATCTTTTTTTTTTTAACATTCTTGTACCATCTCCCACAAAACTCCCATGGCAGTAACTTCCATCTAGAATAAAGAAATCATTTCCTTTTACCTATTTTACACAGTTCTGCTCATTTGACCAGATGTCCCTAATACTGGCATTGTTAGTTTTCCATTTGCCTGACCTCTTATACAAATCTGTAAACTTCACTCATATCCTTCATACTCTTCAGACTGAAATGTTGATGCTCTGTTAATCTCTTCACTGACAGATGCTCCACACCCTTGGTAACATTACCAGCTTTTCTCCCCATCTTCTCTAATTTCACCAAATCTCTTTGGAAATTAAGATGATAGTATTGCACACTGTGCTGAAGAGGATGTTGCAGGATTTTTTAAATAGAATCACAAAACAGTGCACCATGTATTTTTCATATATATATATATATATATATTTAAGACCAAAAAAAAAAAAAAGCCACACTTTCAAAAAGGTAATCTAATTTGACAAGTGTTGTCACTGACTGTCAGGGATAATTGGGGACAAAAGACTCAGAGTTCATATGAACCATATGATAGGAGAGAAGGTTACTTTAGCTATATGGCTTTCTGGCTTCCAAGGCCTAATAGTCTCTGAGGTTTGGAAGATGGGAGAGTCCTCTTTTATTTTAAAAACAGTAAAAATTTTTTTTCATTACATCTAAAATAAGACTAACATCACTGCTCAAGAGCATGTAAACTTAAGAAAATCCTACCACTCCAAGTTATTCCAGTTCCACCACTATGGCTCAAATCAATGTCACACACTTTATTATGACTACTGAACATCACCTGCACAATAAAAACCTAAAATGCAGCGTTTTTAGAATTTTCACTTTGTCATATCATTAAATTTTGTAATAATTGACATCTGTTTTCCATTAGTACAATATTTGAAAGACTAATTCTCATGCTTTATGAAGTAGTGTTTGATAAAGCAAATGGCTTTCTATGTTTACTATACGACCTAAAAAGATAATAAAGTACATTGTGTAGGGACAAAACATTACCAATCCACAACACATAGTAAGGCAGGTAAGTTATTATACTGCTTCTATTGCAATGCGACCTCTATTTACCAGGCAGGTATTTACATTAAGATACCAATTGGCTGGTTGGTTGGTCTATTTGTTTTCATTCTTACTTCCTGTTGGTTTTTTTTTCCAATCACAACTTTGGACACAAATATTTAAGGCCCACAGAGCTTCACACCTACACTAAAGGCTATTCAGCTAACATAATGTAAAAAGCAAGAAAAAAAATTCTAACCACACTCCTTTAATACAACCCCAGGATGCCACTGGCCTTCTTGGCCACAAGGGCACATTGTTGGCTCATGGTCATCTTTCTGCCCACCAGCACCCCCAGGTCCCTTTATACAACACTGGTCTCCAACAGCTCAGTCCCCAACCTATACAGGTACCTGGTTCTTTGCCAGATGCAAGATTCTACACTTGCCCTTGTCCATGCCATGAGCAGGGACCTCTCCCACCAGATCAGGTTGCTCAGAGCCCTGCCCAACCTGGCCTTAAAAACTTCCAGGGATGGGGCTTCTACCACCTCTCTGGGCAACCTGTGCCAGTGTCTCACCACCCTCATGATGAAGAACTTCTTCCTAACTTCCAATCTAAATGTTCCCTCCTATACTTTGAATACATACCCCCAGTCCTATCACTACCTGACATTCTAAAAAGTCCCTCCCCAGCTTTCTTGTAGCCCCCTTCAGATACTGGAAGGTTACAGTAAGGTCTCTTCAGAGTCTTCTCCTCTCCAGACTGAATAACCCCAACTCTCAGTCTGTCTTCATAGGAGAGGTGCTCCAGCCCTCTGATTAACCTCGTGGCCCTTCTCTGGACACGGCCCAGAACATCCATTTCCCTCCTGTAAAAGGGACTCCAGAACTGGACACAGTACTCCAGGTGAAAATACAAATGGACACATACATGCTTAGTCAGCAGGCCAAATACAGCAGATTACTGCAACCTCTGTCTGCGGTGGTACTACTGGGAGTTCCTCCTTTCCTCTGAATTCATACCAGTTCGCAAGGTGGTCAAAACTTACAACAAAAAATACTTATAAAAATTAATAAGGGAGAGGTAGCAACTCACAAATGGATGGATTGTATAAACTTCACTTCCAGAAGTGAAGGTACATAAGGATAAAAAAAAAAATAAAAAAAAAAATCTAAAGACTCGCTTAAAGTAAAAAAGAAAATATAATATGGACAGCTATAGTTTGACACTTTTACCTTAAGGAATCCTGAATATTACCAAGCAAAAAAACAAAACCAAAACCAAACAAAAACCCAACCTAAAGTAACCCTAAAAATTTCAGAAGTGTTATTTATGTATTTAGTACTTTATCCTGTTTACTGGATTGGTAATTTGGTCTTCATGAGCTGTAATCTGACCACAAATACAGAAAAATTCTCAGAATCACATATAGAATTACTATGAGATTATGCTGGATCTGTACAAGAAAAAAAAAAACAAAACAAACTAATAAAACCCTTAGCAAAAACAGAAAATTCTACCTCTGACATATTTGGAAAAAAATTTATAGCTATTCCTTATTAAAACAGATACTATTAAAAGAAAAACAAAACACGCCTGTCATTTTATGAAAACCTCAATTTCAGAAAGCCAGGAGTCAATTCCCAGTACAAACTCGCATACAATTCAATGCTAGATCAGCATCTCAAATGTATTTTATAGCTTTATGACTGAAGGGTAGTTGAATTGATTTTCAATTCAAGTGAAAAATCAAGTTAACCTCAACCTCCCAGCAGAGAGGTACATTCCAGTAGAATATGAGCAAATGCCTAAATTTTTCTGTGGTTACCACAAAATCCAATTGCTAATCTAACAAAAAAAAAAAAAAAACACCTTAAAAGTCCAATCTTCCTTCCAAAGAGTCTCCAAAGATCACATTTCTTGGGTAGAATCATAGAACGGTTGGAGTTGAAAGGGACCTTTAGAGGTCATCGAGTCAAAAGCCATGAGAGATAAGTGTCCTTTCCCACTTGATGAGCATATAGCTACAACATATTTGTTACTTCCAGACCCTAGTGCTGTAATTTAGAGAAACTGCAAACAAAGCAGTTACTTCTGACTTCTTAAGAGTACCATCACATCCATCCTTAATGGGCTGCCTCAACAGAACCACAACACATTGGTCTGACTCTCAGACAGTGCAAGGACATATGCTTCAGGCCTGAACTACAATTCAGTTTCCCTTTTTGGTATTTCTCTAGGGCTCAGCAAACAAACAGCTAAAAGGGTGAAAACCAAACCACAAAATATTGAGAAATACGTAGGAAACACTGATGCTATTGTGGTAATAAATTGTGTCTGTGGATCAAAGAATATAAATGAAACCTTACAAATGAAAAGTAATTACTTCCAAATACAATGAGGAAATGTATTTTCATACAACCTACCCAAAAGAGTGGCAGATTTTTAGTATATACTTTTTCCTTTTCTTTCCACACATCTGAGGGAGAACAGCATTGACAGCAAATGGGAACTTCAATTACAGGTCAAATTTACTTCAGAAGTGTGAAGATCACACTGAAAAATGGTAGGTATTTCTATGCAAAAATTATATACACAGAATAAATGCTCTCAATTTTATAATGGCTAGACAGAGTATGAAAACCCTTTCAAGGCCAGGCTATTCAAAATATTAAGGTTCAGAAAATCCAAAGGATTACTGGGCTTTCCAATATATTATTACTATTCCTGTTATTTACCTAAGGGTTTTACTTCTCTTGAGAAAATAAAAAAGTGGGCTGGGGCTGATCCACTTAACATTTCCCATGCTGGGAGGTCAAACCTCTGCTCAGAACTAAGGTTTCCACACTGGGAAAAAAACAGCTAGGAAGAAGCCTTGGATTATCAGTCACATATCTCTGCAGAATTGCCTGAATATTTCAGAAATAAAAACTGTAAGACAATGGATTGCTGAACAGAAATGAATAAAGTAGTAGAAAAGAGTGAGATTCATACATCATACTGTTTAGTAAAGGAGGATGATAGACTCTAACTTTAAAATATAGGATAAATGCTTACAATTATAAAGCTTCCTAATTTACCATGATAGAATCTAAATAAACACGGGAATAAACATTTTCTCTTTTTCTCCTAATTTGAACAACTAGTTTTATTTGCTAGCAGTTAAAATTTAAGAGACTGTCCATGAATGAAAACTTATACAGATGAATACTGCACAGAGTAAGTTTTAAAGAAGTGTTCTGAGAAGGGTTTAAGTACTCACTGACCAACACTCATTCTAGTTTAGAGTAAAAAAAATTGGTTAATTATTGAGTAAACATATTAAAGCCACACTTATGTATGTTAAAATGTATATTTTGTTTCTGAAACAAGTATGATTTCTGGTAAAATCAGTTCCTTGAAAAGAAATATTATGTCTATCACAATTTGTCTTAACATACACAAATACCACCCAGTGCAAGACTATATTTTTTACTTAAAATGAGTATCTTAGAGACAACCAGAAATACTGCATTGCTATATTCTCAGGAAGGGTTTTGGGCTTGTGTTTCTTAAGCCAATGTGTTAATTATTTAAAGCAGGTAGAAATGAAGGAAGAACTAAAGAGAATGAATTTCATTGAAGAACAAATTCACAGGATTAACTACTTAAATAGTTTTTCCCCCGCTCCCTAAACAAAATATACAAACCACAGAAATCCAGTTAATTTCAGAAATCTGGAAACACTAACCTATAACTGAACGAAAAGAAGAACACTAAAACCAAAAACAAAACCTCAAACAAATTAAGCAAGAAAAACAAACAAACAAAACAAACAACCCTACCCCCCCAAAAAACCCACCCCAAAACAACCCAAAAAAACAAACAAAAAAAAGCAAAAAAAAACCCGATAAGGAATTGAATCATTGAAAGACTTTTTTTATGGTATATTTGAATGCCTGACACAAATTTAGACTTTCCTGCATTTTAACGCTTACTTAGGAGATTAACTACTTCAGAAGTGTCTGACATTTACTCCCAAATCAGGGAAGAAAGGCCTCTAAAGAGGCATACTTCTAGACCAGCACTTATCCACTTTCATGGATAAGTATTTGATTTTTGTGTACAGACCCCATCCGAAGCCATGCACAGTACTGATTATATATAAGCAGATATCATATCCTTAAATTACAAGTTATAATGACAATCAGTTTATAATCTAATATTTAAGCACAGAACCATTAACAAAACCTCACAGGAAAGGACAGTTGAACCCAACATTCATTCATAGTGTTACCTATTGGTTTATTTCATTACAATGTGTTCTATCACTACACCTGGCAAATAATATCAAAAGAAAGGTGTGTACACGTAAACAATATCTGTTCTAAAATATCTGCTCTTCAATATCTGAAGTTTCACCTTTTACGAAAAACTGAGGCATTTTTCTTACCTGCCACCTAGGGATGTCCTTGACTACAACTTTATTCTGAAACATGAGATAGGGTCTTTTGATCTGGACTGGATTTTGTAAGCATCTACAGCAACTACATAAAAATTGCTTCTAATATTTGCATAGACACCCATTTCATTAAGTGTACAATCAGTACTGTATGATTTATGTGCAAACCTTTGGGATTATACAAATTTGGAAAATGTGGTTTACTGCTTTTGTTGACAGTACAACTCTATGCAGAAACAAGTACACAATGATAGAACTGATTGTTTCTGTGTAATTTCTCCAGCTGTTTTGCAGATCTCTTTACATTAATCCCTTAAAAGCTGCTAAGAAAAATATCACCCTCAAACTCTGAGTTGTTTTAGACAAAACAGAAGTATAAACTACAACTCTGCAGACTTCTGCACACGCAGCCTGGTGGTTGTCCGTTCAGTCTCCTGCTGTGATAAGAATATTTCAGTTAAATGTTGTAAATCAGTTCCTTAAAAATAAGGACATGATTTCTATTGGGAATCATACAAGAACTGCCGTCCCTTTTTACATAAGTAGTATGATGTTCAGTAGCAATATAGGTCTGTGGCAGAAACAGGATGCTCTCTCAGCCTACTGCCTCTACAGTTACTGTTTGGCTAACACTGTCTGATATAATACCTCAGCTACCTCATTTTCATCTCTGTGTGATACAGCCTGCAGGACACCAAAGGGATTTAAAAAATTACATATACTTTTTCATTTAAAAATATATATTTATCAAAATTTGTTTGTTCATAACAGTTTGAAAACCTTTTCTATCTGCTAAGTTTCAAATCACTTCATTGGGATTCCTATTAAAATTTTACTTTTCTATTTCTCTTTGACTTCCTCTGTATTTCAATCTATAGCATTTTGAATATTTATCAAAATGATCAAACATCAGTTTGTCAAAAAGCCTTCAATACACCCAAAATTAAATTAGGGTGTGTTATTTCTGTGATAAATATAACTTTTCATTCTCAATTGGAGTGAAAATTAAACAGCACAGTTTCCAATACAAAAGTAATTCTTTTCCAAGTGATTATGAAAGAAACAAACTGGAAGAATTAGAGTTCTCTTTACATCCATCTAAATCTATTTCCCAGATGCTCATTCCTGTCATCTGCACGCCATCCTTGACTATATTCTTGAGATTCTCTGAATCTCCCAGGTGCATACATATTTTAAAATTTGATTTTTTGGTCTGTGGCAACCACAGTCTTAGACCTCTGTGGCTAAATGCTCCTTTATTATCCATCATTTTCACATCCTTAATTATGTACATGAGACAGCAATTTTGCCATCTTACAAAGTGATGTCAGTTGATTTTGGTTATTGCTGAAAGATTTCATGCTAAGTTACCCAAGAGAGTGAAGTAGCAGCTGTTTCTTTACCTAAAAAAAACAAGTAAAACACCAAACTACCAGACAGAATATAGACATATATATATATATAATAGCATAAAAGTTAGCATTGATGTTTACCAAACACCATTTTAGTTACAGGTATAATTAGCAGAGAAAATGAAGTAGTTTTCCTGTTTGTCTGCTAAAGAAGACAGAAAAGATGAATTTACATCAAAAGGTGCCAAGCAAATGTATACAACAGAAAAAAAAAATTAGCTAATTATACTGTGAATACTTCTCAGTTCCAAGAAGAAACTGATTCAGTTGTTACAGCTACATACAATAGCTGCTGAATTCAAGGTATGTGAAGAAGTGAGGAGAGTTAAACGAATTCCTCAGCACAAAACCAGCGGCAGTTACATGTTGATATGCAGCGTAGTTACTGGAGGGTAATAAAGAGGCACGCTCTTTAATGTGCAGTATAGACATACCTTACAAAAAAACCTCACAGCAAAGTTGAAAATTGGCTTTTTTCCCAGATATACCTGAAATGACCTTGTGTAAGCTGCCAGTCAGCCTGGGTGAATGATGTATCCCAAGGCTGGAAACCCTGCCTTATAATAAGGTTTGTTAATAACAATATGTGTGAGATCTGGGACTACTGTACATAACCTTTAGATGCAATGTTCACTGAATCTTGCAGTAGACTACAACCACAGTAGGGAAGAGCTTGTGTCTCCCCCAGATCATATGAATACTAGAATGCTTTTTCTGATAATTATTTTAAGATTGCTGGTATGACTGAAGTGTCCATGACTTCACTATGTGCTGAAGATGGCAACACTAAACGCACAACAGACCTGATTTCAGAAGGCTACTCAGCTGAAGTATTCACATTTAAGACAATGTTACATAAAATCAGCAGTGCACTTTTCTTCATTCACACTTATAGCCCCTTGTTCACTTTATGTACATTTACATTTGACATATAAAAGTCCAGAAAGGACCAATAGATCTGTCACTCTAAACTGCTGACCAGAGGGCACGAAGTTTCACATAAACTGGGTTTATCTAAGCCAAAAGGAAAGAATGAACATAAAATTTCAGCACCTGGCACATTACACCTTCATTACAGCCAGGGCATAGTGCAGAGCAAGGCTTGTCTCCTCAATCTGAGGACCCAGTGGCCATATATAGAAGCCCATCCATCTTCTCCCTTCTTAATTCTGGCTGCTTCTTTTTTCCCTACCCTTAGTCCCAAGTCCAATTCACTTTTAATTGCCCACAAGTATTGTTTTTGCTGATGTGTAACCTGCTACCAGCTGCTTTCATTTTCTGGCTGCACAGTGGACAGAAAGTTTGATACTTCATGCATAACCCGTTAGCACTCCTCAGATTCACTCTGGGACTCCAGACAAAAGAACCTTTCCCAAGCCTGAACAGCTTACAGTTTGGTGTAGCCTGCACATAAACCAACTGTGAGCTGTGTGTATGTAAACTATTATTCGGTTTCACTCTCACCTACCTCAGTATTCTTCTCATGTACAAGTACACACAGAGCATTGTAGCCTTGTGGTCAGCCAGCATCAGAGCCTCTGGTGGCCAGATGAGCAACACACACATCGCTTCAGCCAGAACACAAGCTCAAATATCTTGTGCAACTTTCCAAGCTCTGCTTGGAAAGTAGAATTAAAAGGTCCATTGGACACCCTATTCCTTACAACCATAGTCTTCCACCTATGTGCAGCTGTTTATAGATCCTATTTGCCCATCTTCCCTCTGAGAAGATGAGTTTAGTAAGTTAGAATCTTAAAACCAAACACCGAGTTTCACCAAGGCTAAAGTGATTTTCATAAAGTCTGCACACAGCCTCCAGACACCCTCTGGCTTCCTGCTGCAGAGCTGACCCTGCTGGCCACCAAGGCTCACAGCTACAAGGCGGTGTGGGCTGATTAACATACAAGGTCCATTCTCACCCTGCTCCTGCATTTAGGGCACTCTGACCCCTTCTGCGCTGCGCTGCAAAGCCCTGGCTCTGACACATCAGTGCCTCTTGCAGGTTTGAACTCTAAAAAGCAAGTCTACCACTGACACTTCACCATGTAGGAAAGTGCAGGAGAGTAGTGCTCATTCACCTCCTTTGCCTGTAGCTACGCCTGGACGTTCCTCAGTTGGGACTAAACAAGAGCTAACAACACTACCTGCTATCTGATCTATCAGCAGCATACATTCTCTCTTCATCCTTCTTTTTCTTGTTGAAGGCACATGATTTCCATGTTCTGTATGAAGGTGGTTTTTTTTTTTTTTTTTTTTTTTTTAGCTCAACACTATTGACAAATTCATACTTACATATGCTAAATGAAGAAGCGACACATAGCAGCTAAAACAGAGGTTTGGCTCTGTTTCTTTTGTTTTGAAGTAGATACTTGGATTGACACCTTGGGCAAGCCACTTTATCTCCCCCCCCAGCATAAAATCCCCATCTGGGAAATATAATGGTCTGGGAATGTTTTGAGTAGTGTTTAATTAATTAACAATTTAAGGCTCTCAGCAGGCTTTAATAATAATAATGCCATGTTTCATTTTTTTCAAGAAATGTTGAAAGATGAAACTCGTATTAAAAATTAAAACAGATCCAATATGAAAGTATACTATTGCTTGACTAATCTTGATTTTCCTGGACTGAAATAACTATCAGAAAAAGCTATGAGTAAGAGAAACACCTGGAACACAAAATTCCTTGCACATATACTTGTGCTGTTTGTCTAATACTGTACTTATGAGAGGAGGGAGATCTATTTGAAAGCATTGATTTTAAGAAAGAAAAGAGAAAGGAACTTAAAAGAAATTAAAGGAATTAACCTAGCCTCAGTGTTTGATAACCAAGATCCAAAAGACTACCAGTGCAAACTCCTCAAAGAAGTAATGTAAAAGAACAGATTTTTATAGTTTGCTTAGGTTCCATAGTGGACCTACACACTGGCAGAAGCTCAAGGCAAACTTAAGTCTACTTCTTATGACTTGAATACTTCACGACGGCTGAAGTAAAAGCACTGAATACCTCCAGAGCAGCCCATTCCAGTCCCTGACTCCTCTTTCAGTACAGTTGATAGAACTCTGTCCCACTTGAAAGGGACCGTGGAATGCTATGAAAAAGGAATCATCAAGACGCTCCTTTCATTCCATCAGTCTATGAATGTTCTAGAACTCAGAAATAACCTTGTCCTGTTATGAACTCATCCTCAGGGCTTATTAATTAGATTTCAGTGATTTGGTATACATGTTCCACAAAATGTGTGTTGAATGAAGGAACTATGCTGCTCACGTTTTCCAGTCCATTAGAGCTATCTTTTTAACTTCTTATTCAGAAAAAGGAAAATCTTCAATCATGAAATCATTACTTAAAACAATGCACAGCACAGGAAAGATACAGGTTTGACACAGTATGGCAGTAAGGGAACAGAACCAAGATTTGGCATCAGCTCTGCTAAAGCACTGCTAGAGTCTTAGGTTTCCCTCACCTATTCTTAAGTTAAGCATCTAACCCTAAAAAAAGAACGGATCAATTTGCTAACATGACTGTCTTGCAAATGAATGAATTAATGTTCACAAATCCTTCTGAGGAACATAAGAGAATTCAATGAAGCAAATTTAAAATGCATTACCATATTTGCATATACTCAAGCTTCTTCACACTTATTCATACATTTGCTACAGTGCTTCTGCAGTCTTTTACAGCTTCCCCAAATTGGAGTACTAAAAGGTTATAAGGCCTCCTTCAAGTGAGAAATTGTTTGCCATAAATTGATAACATGTCAAAATTAAAAGCAACATACTAGAACCTATTTTTGCAATGGAATAGTTTAAATAATTACTTGTTTTAGTCAATATCCATAATATTCAATTAAAGAATTCACTAAATTACTTCATTATTCAAACAGATAACTCAGCTAAAGGAAATAAATGCTAAAGCTAACAAATGTCAAAGATATTTGTTGATTAAAAAAAATAATAATAATCAAAGGCTCTGAAGGGTTGGGAGGAAGGACTGCTAGGAAATGACTTAAAAACTGCCACTTCTCATCAGGATAAAGACATGAAATGCTGTTACTTCTTGTTCATTGTAATTTCTAGTAGCTGTGTCACAGTGGCCACAAAGGACATCATGGAACGAACAGACTGCATACACAGCATTGGAAAAATTCAGGTAGAATATTTTAGTAAATCATGGAATCATAAAACACCAGGTTGGAAGGGACCTCAAGGATCCTCTGGTCCAACCTACGTAGAATGAATTTTAGATTTCCTTTTCTTAGAATGAACTTTACATTTCTTGCTTAAAAATTCCTGGGCTGTTTTGCTACTCACTGAATCAAAGTTCTACACAGAACACTTAAGTACCCTTTCAACACTTAAACTGGTTTGAGTATACTGTAGAAAGAAAAGTTAACTCACAGATCTGGCTTAGTAAAGAAAGGAGAGAAAGAGTAAGGAAATACAATGAGTTTCTACCTATTTTCAAAAAGTGGGAAACAAAATAAGTTTTGATTGTTTTTACTGTTCTAGTACCTGAACTTATGGCATTAACAGCATCTAAATTTCATTAGCGTAGAAGGTTTCAGAGTGTAGGCATCCAATTCAGCTACCATGCTGAGGACTGGGTATACTTTAATAGCTACTATAATAGGTTTCATACACTAAAGAAAAAAAAATCTTTACCAATTATTGAATAGAGGTCAGAGTATTCTTACATATTTTCAATTTTGTGGGCATTTTACCAGTCTAGGTACTCTTGCAATGAAGCAATATATATCCATTTATTCACGTAAAGATTATGGTCAACTATTACCAACAGAAGTAGCTGCTTCTGTTGCCTTCTAATTAATTTTTATAATAAATTTTCACGGGACTATAAAATCCAATATTCACAAATGTTTCTAAGCTGGAGACAAAGCATTTCCATTTACCAGCCTTAATCTTCATTTAAAGCTGTTCTTCACTACAGTTTTGTGAACCTTCCACCTCAGCTACCTAGAGGTGTTCTTTTTGAGACATAATTAGATCACTATAAATCATTCTGTTGGCTTAGTACTGCATATGTTCCAAGTCAATGAAAATCCTCTTTACCACCCCTGCTTTCTTCTTCCTTCCCATTTTTGGGGGTTTATTTTGGTTTTTTTTTGTTTCTTGTTCTGTTAACTTGTTGTTGTTGTTTGTTGTGGGCTTTATTTATTTAAATAAAAAATTATATTTAATATATATTTTATTTAAAGTATCAATTTTAGGCAATCTACATTTCCCAGCAGACCAACATGAACATACCTTTAAAATCTTCTTTAACCACTGCATGCTTCTATGAGCAATACAGCATCACAACACCCTCTCATTTTATTTTTAAAGAGTGCATAACAGATTCTGATGCTTCTCAGAATAATAAATGAAAGTTTATGCAGTGTGTTACAATAAACTTCTAAGAATATGTTCAACAATTAATAGAGGCAAAACAGTAAGTATAAATGAGAAGACTCTCTCTTCAAGCAAATGACATAATAAAAATAGTATAACATACATAAAAATGCTGGTAAATGGAGCTAGCCATGCAGTTTTGAGGCTCATTCTGCTTGTATGCATTAGGAGGACAGACTGCCTGCTGGAAAAATTATCCATACACTAATTTCATCCTCATTTACTCATTTTTTTGCAGCTTCTGTCCAATGCAAGCCCTTCTGATAACCATTACCTTGCATTTCAGAACAATATGTGGAACATGTTTGGTAGAAGATTTTTTTTTTTAGTAACCTGAATATAATTCCTATGCTGTTATCTTACTGGCAATGCTAACTTCATTTATCATGGTCAATGAAAGTCCAACTAAGAACCAGGAACCTGAAATGTTTCTGGTTGTACTAAAACACAAGGCATATGCTAAGTGAGAAAACTGGCTTGATATACTCAGCTTAAATTAAAATGTTTCTTCATCTACACTGTCTGGAAAGTGCATTACTCAAAAAAAGTAGTTATCAGTGACCACATACAGTGGCACAGGACTACAGAGGAAATACAGATCTTTCTTTATGAAAAAGACTGTCATGGTTGCAAGAATCTGAAAACTGTTTACAGTTGCTTACATGAAGATGAAATTAAAAGCCTTTTGACCTGGGCATAAATATGATTAAATGTAATGTCATTTAAAAAAATGGTAAGATTATTTCTATAGCATTTGGTTGCAATAATTGATTTTTAAAAACCATAAAAATAACACTTAAAGACAGCTTGATACAAGTTACTGAGGTTCCTAGAAATACCATAAATTCTTCTTTGTCTAGTTAGAATTATTATCTGTAACTAAATAAGTCAGACATCTGCATGGCATCACCTAGAAAGTCTTATGTTTTTCTACCGAAGACACTGTTCTGCAGAACACAGCAAATGTTTGAGGGCAGCTGATAACTCAGGAAGCTGCACACTCTTGTCTCAAAACTTCAGCCAATACGTGGTAATAGATAAAAATAATTTAACAGAATTTCAGGAAAGCATCTTTACGCAACAAAGAAAACGTGAGGCTGTGGATCACTTTGCTGTCCATTTCTAGCACACCAGCTTTTAGTACATTTCTAAAAGAAAAAGCAGATAGGCATTTAATTTTTATGCTTGGCTCTAGGGGGAACTTGTCATAAACATATTGAGCTTAGTGCTTCAACTTTTTTTTTTTTCCCCCACCCCCCTCCCCTCTCCAAGCGCTTCATTTTACTCTCATTTATGTCAGAGGAGCTGCCTGCTGAAACATCACCTGTTTTGAAGCACAAGAGCTGCTGTCAGCCCTACTAAAAAACAGTCTACACATGCTTGGTACTTGCTTTGATTTTTGTCAATCTAAATGCAACAAATCCTGTAACTGCTGACGATGTTACTCAGATGATGAAGGGAGTGGAACATCTCCCTTATGAGGAAAGGCTGAGGGAGCTGGGGCTCTTCAGCTTGGAGAAGAGGAGAATGAGGGGTGACCTCATCAATGTTTATAAATATGTAAGGAGTGAATACCAGGAGAACAGAGTCAAGCTCTTCTCATAGGACAAGAGGCAATGGTTATAAACTGGAGCGTAGGTGGTTCCATATAAATATTAGGAAGAATTTTTTCCCTGTGAGGGTGACAGAGCACTGGCACAGGCTGCACAGGGAGGTTGTGGAGTCTCCTTCCCCGGAGACATTCAAAACCCACCTGGACATGTTCATGTGCAACTTGTTGCAGATGACCCTCCTCTGGCAGGGGGAGTTGGACTCCGTGATCTTTCAAGGTCCCTTCCAAGCCCTAACTTTCTATGATTCTATGTTCTTAAAGACAGGTCACGCAGAATTTTTTCCAATGGGGATATGGACATAGAAGCAAGTATCTGAATAAAGACAAACAAACATCTAAAGATGATAAGACTTGTTTTGAAAGGAAAAACAGTAGTTAAGGAGGAGGATTATATATAAATTCACACAGCCTTATTTTGAGCAAATTATAATATTTTAACTATACTGAAAAACTAACTAGAAATACAGGATATAGTACAGAAGCTACAGAAAGCATTTTGAGTAAAGGAAAGATGATGACTGGACTCCAGTTCTCCATAATTAATAATTTATGTGTATATGTGTCACAGGTTATGTAAGTAATACTTGCATAAGTACCAAAAATGTCTAAGCTGCTTCTTAAGTTGAAATATTCTTAGGTATCTGCAGTGCATTCTGCCTCTGATTACCACACAGTCCCATCCAGATTTACACAAGACAATTTCGGTCTGGAAATCATATGACAGAATGACCACACTCCAACTAATTGTCTCCCTTCCTGGGACAGTAAACACAGCCCAATGTTATGCTTTCCTGGAGAGTACAGCTTCTGCACTGGACTTACATTCCATATGAATGGTTTGTAACATATATGCAATGGTCTAGCTCCATGATAAACTAAAAGCTGGTATGAAATTCAACTAAACAGTTTTCAAAATAAACCTAGAATGGCAGTTTCAAAGGCAGCACTATCCAGCATTTATGTGTTCCAACCTTCTCTTTTAAAGTATGAACTAGAGACAGGTCAGAAATAAAAAAAAAAAAAATGCAGCAGCTGACATTGCAAAAATGTCACAACTTTGCAGATGAACATGCTTTGCTGGCTAATAATACACATTGCTCCTAGTACTTCAGGGAGAATAGCTACCTACACAAAATCTGAGACTCAGCCTAGAAGAAAGCCAGCAGCAGCAGCAGTACGTATGGGAATTCAACAAAGGTTCTGTCACATTGTTAACTAGGAAGAAAAAATGCACTGAAAAGGGAATCTTCAAAAACCAAATAGTACTGAATTTGTGAATGCTAGAAAAACAAGCCTTCCCAGAATCAATGCCCCAATTTATTCCCCACTAATGGCTGTGTACTTATTGCACAAGGAAAGTAATAGTGATTTTAACATGTGACAACAAATATAAAATATTATTGGGCTTTAACTTCAGAACAGCAAGGAATTTTAAAATCATACATTCTTTGACTATGTCTCCATATTTCAATACTCAAAATATCTTAAGGGCAATAATCTTTACCCTCCAAAAAGCCTGAGATAAATAAAATTTCTGAAAAACAATGGCAAGGGAGTCGAAATTGGATGATATTTGAGGTCTCTCCCAACCAAACTATTCCCTGATTCTGAGATGCTTTTTTCCACACAATTAGGACATTTTTATAAAACCTTACCTTTTAATATATTCTCTCACATTTAATGAGATGCACAACTAGAGCATTTGCTCCACCTAGACTGAGTTGCACTGAAGTATGAACTCATGATGAATCCATTCCTTCACAAGGCACACTACCTAAACAACCCTTACTTATATTCTTGAGACTTAGAATAGAATTGTTTAGATGGGAAAAGACCTTTTCAGATCATCGGATCCAACTATTAATCTAACTTTACCAATCCAGTGCTAAGCCACATCCCTAAGCACCATATCTATGTGTCTTCTTGACACTTCCAGGGACAGTGACTCCACCACCTCCCTAGACAGCCTGTTCTGGTGTTTAATAACCCTTTTAGTGAATAATTTTTCCTAATATCCAATCTCAACCTCCCCTGGCACAAGTTGAGGCCATTTCCTCTTGTTCTATCACTTGTCACTTGGGAGAAGAGACCAACACCCGCCTCTCACCACAGCCTCCTTTCAGGTACCTGTAGAGAGCAAGAAGGTCTCTCTCAGCCTCCTTTTCTCCAAAATAAACAACCCCCCATTTCCTCAGCTTCTTTGCCCTTCTCTGGGCTTCTCCTCTCATTTTTTTCTAGGGGAAAAAAACATTTATTAGTCTCTAGTTTATAAATATGAAAAATGTGGCAACCTATATAGGGGTGGGAGGGATTTATTTAGGAAAATGTAAGCCGTTTAATACCTGTTGGTGGATAAGAGGAGCAATTTGCAAAGGACAAATCTAGATAAACTTCCCAAAACAAACCTTATGAAATCCAAGGATACATGTGATTGCCTGTTAGTGTGTGACAGTCTTAAGACAGAAAAATCTGATTTTATATCAGAAGTATCCACTTTCCAGAAATTCAGGTATAAAAATTACAGCATGTAATGATACTTGCTTTCAGAACCAGAACTCAAGTCTTTCAAAATTCCATTACATTGACTACGTATTTTTCCAAATATTTTTGGCTTTGCTTCACCAACATAGTTTGATGACTTAAGGATAGTAGCATTCAAAAATAAAATATTGCTATTTTTTTAATGGCACCCTATGGCTGTTTTTTTTCTGGAATAGTCACTACCACATGGTTGCTGTTGCTTACCAGAACAGACACCAAAAAGGAATTGTAGTGCAGCAAGCTGTATCTAACACAAAAGACAGTTAAGAATTATTGATTTCTACTTCAAAATCAGTCAATATTTTTCTTAACCAATACTGGCTCACTTTACTCACAGGAAAAACTGAAACATTTCAACTTCTTCATAACAGAGACCTGTTTTTCTGAGTCAAAGAAAAGTCATTTATCCTCAAATATTTTCTTACATTTTACTTTCTTCATAGATTTCCAATCAATTAAAATTAAAAAAACCCCTACTTTAAAACCTATTTTTTACTAATTAAATTTGCTATTCTATTTCTCTTAACACTTCAATTTCTGCAATTGTAACATCCACATAAATCCTTGTCTCTTCCTGAAATGCACTGTTACAGAGATAGAGCCTCTTTACCTAATGTTTCTCTCCTTTCAGAGCCTGCTTAAGCATATGCCCAACCCTATACAGCAAAACCTAAGAATGCAAATTGGCAAGAGCCCTTCTCTTTCCTTTGCAAACCTATTTTCTTCTCATGTGACATGTCTTTTATATGCTAGATATCTGGTTAGATATCTGGTCCAGTTTGTTGTCCCTGTGATAGCAGAAATCTCATTTTATCCACTCAGCTTTTTAAAAAGCTGTCTTTAGCATGAGAATCCTGCTGCCTTCCTATAGAAGGATGGAAAAAAAAAAAAACAAACCCAACCACCAAACACACCACACAAAGCTTCCCCCTTTTATGGCTTACATTGCTATACCATTTGAGAACCTCCAGATTTTTGCAGGTACTTTAGTGTCTCTGAGTTCTAACATATATCATTTGCCAATAATACTGAAGAAAAGTCATTCTGCATCTCAGCTTAGTATATAGTTTCTTTTGAATGGGAAATCTAGTACTAATTCATTAATATATTCATATAATGTGTAATTTAATTTAGTATATAATATTTATTAACATTATATTATGAAAATATAATAATGTAACAATAAATGACAATAACCACGATATCTGCATCAAGGCATTTTATCTACTGAACTAACTCTTCAAGAGAACAGCAACAAGAGCAGCAAAAAAAAATCCAAGCTTCTTCATGATAAGCTACATTCTAATGAATCACCAGAATGTTACATATGGAAATGTTAAATTAAAGCTTTTTCAAATATCAGTACTATGGTTGAACAAAGCACACATCAGATCAGATTGAAGAGAATGCTAATGGTCTAAGTTCTAAATAGAAAATGATCCCGACATCTTCAGTACTTTATGGAAATACTAAAAAAATTTTAAGAGGTAAATACATTAAATGTTCCATCAGCCCGGAGTAGAACAAGCTAGGTACAGAAAGATAATGTGATTTCTGTGCAGAAAAAAAAAATCTTTAAGAGACTGTATGAGCTGCTAAAGCTTTAAGGAGCAGGAGTGGCAAAAGTACACTCAAGAGGTCTTTATGCTTGGAAGAAAATTACTGGACTGGGAAACCATCATCTAACTAGTGAAGGTCTATCATATTTTATTCTGGTATTGCAAAGCTTCTTTATATAAAGGCTAATGAAATAATCATCGGTAGCATCAACAAATTGAAAACCAACCTGATGTAGGTGAGGCAGAAAGGGTTTTTCTAGATGACGTGTAAAAGTCCTTGCCATTATTGCATATCCCAAGATAAAGCTAATACCAAAAAAAAAAAAAAAAAAGAAAGAAAAAAAAGGCAGTATTTCTATTATCAGCTAACTAATAACATTTTAAAACTGGGAAAAGTTTTGTTTGGAAATAACGATACTTTTGAGGTTACAGTTGAACAACCTGAAAGAAAACATTGTTGATACTTTTAAATTCCATTTGAATCACAAAGTTTTAAATTAAATAAAACAAAGGACACATCTACTGGACATAGCTGCACAAAGAAACTGATAATGTCTTAGAAACAACTTTCTCACAGATAAATAACACCAAAATGATGGAAAGCAGGGTAACTGAAGAGAGAATAGTGTTTTTTATTGGATTTCAAGGCAAAACTCCCCACCAATCCAAAAACTTCAGCTTCTGCCCTTTTATACTCTCCATAATTACCAAAATAACTAAATTATGACTAAAGTAGTTTTTCATTGTTGTAACAAAAACAGTTGCAGGAAGGGTTATCTAAATGTCACAGTCAAAGCAGTACCAAGTGTAAAATTTAATCAGTAAGCCATTGCAAATATCCATTCATCAGCAAGAAAGAATTTAACCATGGATAATTCTGATGTTTCATATTTAGAGACTGAGTTTTCCAAATTTGAAACTATTACTTAATTTGTTGGTTTTTTCATGCCTAAGATTTTTTTTTTAAGTAATTGTTAGTACCTTATTTTTATGATGCTTTAATGAAAACTACTTAATAATTAGCAGCTAGCCTCTTATTTAGTATTTTCCCTATTTATTTTATTTTATCCCTATTTATTTTTCTCCATCATTAACAGCTAACGGTGCTAATAAAAAAAACAAGTGTATTAAAAAACGCACACTGATAAATTGATATAAGAGTTATTGGCTGTTTTGCTTGCTACACAAATATGAGAGGAAAAAATTACCTATCAGAAATCAGAGTGCTTCAAAACATATATCCACATTTACCCATATTATAATTGCATAGTTGTATACAGTTGAAAGCTCTGCTACTCAAGACCAATGAAATTCTCTTCCACTAAACTCATGCCTGTTCAGTTCACTTTAACTGGTACCCAGGAACTGAAGTTAGAATGCACTATTTAAATGTGGAACAAATAAACACCACAAAAAAAAAAAAAAAAAAAATCCATGCAGTTTTGACAAAGTTATGGGGCAAAAATAAAAAGGGGGAAAAAAAAAAAAAAGATATGAATAACAGCAACGGCTAACATGAGCCAAAATATCCATTTATTTCAAAACAACGAGGAATGATTTGGCAACATTAAGCAAGGTGGACGAAAGCCATCTGGAAGCAACAAAGCAGGCACGATAAACGTGAGATGCACCATAGACCTGGAAATGACATTTAACCCAATATGTAGCCCAATTGAGCTGTGCTAGGAAGGCACTGCTGAGATGTCTTTTAGAACTATGGCAGTTCCAGAGACTGATGCATATTAAAATAGGAAATTAAAATCTAGGTTAAATAATATCTGAAGCTAGATCCTTTTTAAAGATCTCATGTAATCTCAATTTACCTCATAATATTATTTATGAAATAAGAGCATTATTTAATGAGAAAAAACTGGTTACTGATTCTATAAGTGATAGAAAATGAACCCATTCTCATTTGAAATAATTTGCAGAGGATTTCTCAATTTCTTATTAAAAGCATAGATCTTTAAAGGCATAGAAAACAGAGGATCTAACTAGCAAGCAAGAAACCTCCAGTCGCTACAAACATTAAGTAAGAAACTGGTTAATAGCACTTGGCTCTCAGAAAAATTTAATGGTGTCATTATGCAAGAAAAAAAAATATACAAAAAACCCAAACAAACCAAATAACAACCAAAAAAAAAAAAAACATAGAACAGGCCAACAATTAAAGGAGAAACTGAACTTTGAGCAAAACTGAACTGCAAATAAAGCTGTATCAGAGAATTACTCTGCCTCACTGAGACTAAAGAGGGTCCAGCTTATAAATACAGCCCTTCTTCCATAGATCTTCAGTCTCTTAAAGTTTACTTCTCCAAATAAATGTCTGTTTTCCCCTCATCTTAGTAAACTGAGTCATAGCAATCTTTGGTCAGTAATCACGATGTTTGCTTCCCACACATGATGTCGATGAAAGCGAAGATTCCCTGTAAGTATCTTGAATGGCAATAAGCCATAAGCATCAGTACTAGAATACCAGCCGTGCTGTGCTTCTGCACTCACTCTCTTAGGCAGATGTGAGGTGACTGCAAAGTAACTTTTTTTCATGCACTGTTCAGATATTATTCCACACCTGATTGTGTTTTTACAATCTTACAAGTACTTTATTTATATGAATAATTTTGAAGAATAAGAGGTATTTTTAGGGCTAACATCTTCACGTGACTCCTCACGTGATCATTTTTTAACCATTCTGTAAACTACCCATTACTAAAACAACATCTTCCATCTTCCTGTGATTTCATAGATTATGCTGGTTGATCACATCACTCAATAGCTCTCTTAAAAAAAAATTCAGAGTGCCTCAAACTACAGACAACAAATGAACTGATATTCTTTCCCTTTTAAGCTGGTGATTAAACACAAAGCTAGCACCTAAATTAAAAAATAGGTCAGATATATTTATCAAAGAAGCATTAGGTTTCTTTGATGTGCATCTGAAGGCACTTCAGCTTTAAGGATAAGACAGATTTTTGAATTTTAAAGTAACAGACCAATATGTGTGTAGGAAAAACTATACATAAACCAAGAAATAACAAAATGGTAAAAGTCTTTGTATATTCAGAACCTAAATTAATTTTGCCTTTTATAGTTTTGTACAGTAACTATATCAATGCCAGATAAATCATACAGAATCACAGAAGAGATGCATAGAATGGTTTGTGTAGGAAGGGACCTTAAAGATCACCTCATTCCAACCTCCTTGCATGGGTAGAGACACCTCCCACTAGACCAGGCTGCTCCATGCCCCATCCAACCTGGCAATGAAAACTGCCAGGAAGGGGCAGCCACAGCATCCCTGGGCAACCTGTGCCTCATGTATAGATTTGCATGCAACTGCTACTTTTGCTATGTAAAAAACAGTGAATCGTTATACCTGTTTTGAATACTTGTATTTTCAAATTAATCTAATAGACAATTTTAGGAGAATAATCATACATCTAATATCTCCACAATGCCTCCTTTGTTGTTGACATTTTACTATCTCTACACATATATCCTACAAAGAAATCACTAAACAAAAATGTTCTATTTTCTCATGAGGAAGACAACTTAAAATGGTGAGAATCTTCCTTGACAAGAATAAGAAACTTTTCAGCAAGAGGAATGCTGAATAATCTTTTCTCCCCAAGTAATACTATCCAGAGTATGCTCATCTGATAGAAAACTATGAAGTGTTAACAAGTGCTCCACTGAGATAAAAAAAACCTTTTTCAGCTCTGTTACTGGTAAAATATTATTCCAATATAATAGAGCTTTGTTAACATGGTATGAGGTAGAACTGTATTAGAGTAATATAGCAAGCTATCTTTCAAATTTTTTGGTTTAACAGCCATTCTTGAGTAAGAAAGGAAAAATAGGCAAGTATATATTCATTTTCAATGAAAGCGAAGTTATCTGATAATAAATGACCCATTAGTTTGTTCATAATTCTGTCACAGTTATTACAGTTTTTAGGTTCTGAATTACTGTAATTTACTATAATTGCTTTGCAGGACAAGAGATAAATTTGACTTGCTCATTTGCAGATTCACTAAAATAATTCTGAACACTAAAAATTACTTTAGAACATAAAGGTCATAGAAAAAAAAATCTAACAAAACAAAGAATGTTAGAGGAAATATTACAATTTAGTTTTTAAAAGCAGATTGGTTACTGAAAATTAACAATGTTCCTCAAAGTTATTCCCAATGTTGCATAGATTTTGCATTGTACATAGATTTTCCCAGAATCAATCTTTACATTAAAGTTTAAAAGGCAAAGGTAGTTAAGATATACCTTAGATAGTTCTATATGCACTGCGTGGATACAAAGATCTACTGAACATTTAAACTTCCTCATACTTATGTTGGACATGAAAATACTACAGTACAGGGAGAAAATTGAAGTTCATATGGAAACTTATAAACCATTTCTTTCTTCTTAGGCTGCAACATTTATCCAACTTTCAAAAGTCTTTCAAACCTTGAAACCAGAATTGATTTGGTTTTGTTTGCTGGTCCTAATATAAACTAAGAAATTGAAAGCAATATGAGAACTACTGTGGTACAGAGATTAATTAGGAGTTTACAAATCTTCTACTGTAAAATTTCCCTTTATATTTATTCTTACCACTTTTTGACAAAACTGTAGTGACTACTCTGATTTTTTAAAGTGTGAAATGTGATAACTTTGCTGCCTTGACCTCCCTTCTGTCTACTAGCTATTCAGAAAGGAAAAGTAATGCAGCCTGAATGTTTATTTTTCTTTCAGAATCACAAAGATCTTCAGTTCCAATTTTTGTGCTCTAATAACTATGATAACTTAAATCAAACAACTATAATTCATTTAAGTATAGCATTGTTTTTCTTAGTTGGAATATCAATTGTTCTGGTCTCAACTAATTATAAGTTTTCTCCTGTGTGTAGTGCTCTCAATGTATCCTGGTGTCAGAAAACTTTGGCAAAGGAAGGTAAATATACCTAGTGGCAAGCTGTCTTTAACAGGTGGTGCAGCAAAAAGGCTAAAACTAAGTTTCAGGTCAAGAATTACAGTCTGATTTCCATGGACAGTTAACAGTTTGTTATTGTGAGCCACAGATGCTGAGAGTTTGTTCTTCAAACAATAAGAGTTTGCTCATCCAGCTGATGAGCACATTCAAAATAACAAGGACCAAATTATTTCTGCAGAAGAAATTTAGTTAAATGTAGTATGACCTTTCAGCTTGGAAAAGACATGATAGGTCAAGGAAGATAATTTTGGAGTTCAACCCTACAGAGTGAATAATAGATCAATAAAAAAGAGTGAGGGTAAGTAAAATACCTTCAAATAAAGAGTCCTTCAGCAACCATAATATGCAGAGCATTTTTTCACTGGGAGAACTCTAAAAAAAAAACAAAAAACAAAAAAACCCACAACACCCCAGCACCTAGAAATACATATTACACTGTGGGAAGTGACATAGAACCCTTTCCACCTCCCCTAGAACTGCATCAGATTCTGCTGCACTAATGAGGATGCATGTCTGAAAAGTCCAAATGGAAACTGTTGTGCAGGCAACAGAAGTTCCAATGCCCTGTGTTACCAGCTGTGCAGAAACCACGGGTGATCTGCACGTACACAATGTCATTACTTGTCCAGGGTTTCTAGTTACCTGGGCCAACTGCTCAAAAAAAGCTAAAACACAAGAAATCCCCAAGAAGTCATGCTTATACAGACACAAATTTTTCGGTAAAGGCACACAAAGTCTGAGGGCTGCCATATTTGCTGTGCACATATTTGACAGAGCATATGAACGTATTATTCCTTGGTGAAAATAAAATAAGAAAGTCATAAGCAAAACTGCAGCTCCTTTTCTAGAATCCACTCCGTTTAGGCTAACATCAACTGTTGAAATTTGTTCATACGTAAATAACAACATTATCACTTTGAAATAATGTAAATTATTTAAAAGGCAACTCTAAACAAACAGAAATAAGAATTAAAAAGTAATACTAAAAGAAGGCAAATGTTTAACTCGGATTTTAACATTCAAAAATATCAGGTTCCAAGTGCACTATACCCAACAGGAAGAAAGCCGAACAGGAATTGATTAACAACTCAGCTAAAGGTCATCCTCAAGAATTCTAAACTTTAATAATTGAGCAATTAGAGTTAGTGTAATAATTTTAAATTCACATTCAATTTCTTTTTTATTAGTCTGCTTTTGTCTCTCTAGTAATCTTACAGGAAAATTGAGTTTTCAGAAGCTGAATTTCTAGAAAAACATAAATGCAGTAATGAGGAAAAAATGGAAGACAAGACAAGACAAGAGCACAAGACAGAGAATTGTGAGATAGAAAACATGTTCTAGTTCTGTTAAAAAGAGTTTTTCTAAAAATAAAGTAATTTTGAGGAAAATTTGCAAGCAAAAAATATCCAGTTTATTTCTCCCACAAGGGAAAAAAAGAAGAATTTTAGTTAACTTTGCCTTTAATTATGTCAAAAAGGAAAAAGAATGCAATGACAAAGAGAAAATGCAGCATTCTGCTAGGGTTTGTGTTTCTTTTTTACAATAAAGACAAATAACCAAGCCTTATTACCCACTGTAAAAATTTTACTCTTTAAGTCTAAATTTACAGAAGTTCTTAAAAAGAAAAAAGGCGTTTCACTCACTACATGTTTTCCATTTCCACAGTAAATTACAGCAAAAACCCTAGAGACAACAGCTTCATTACCGTACAGTCGTCATTCATTCTCCAAATATCATCCACCCTATGCATTAAACTGAGTAAGACTCTAGTGAAAGACAGTGTGTGAACATGTAATTAAAGACAATTATAATACATACTCACAGGGAGAATGGAGGGCAAATTAAAATTGAAGAAGTAGCATGGATTCTGGCATTCCTAACTGATACAAGATTGTAACCTACAGCAGATGTGTGAACCAGTGAGAGAGAAATGAAGCACACATTTTCTGTTACTGGATTTCATGGCCACTTGCCAACACCAAATGAAGTCTGAGACTCAGGAATTCTGGATTTGTTTCCAGACACTTCAAGTAGTTCAAGACCTCTTTTGCACCTGCCTCTACTAATAAAGCTTATCGCTCCCAATTAATCTTCTTGGTTCAGTTCCTTGTGGTTTGCTCCCTTTTATATCATGTTCCCTATTTCTCACTTCAGGTAGGAATAACAGGCTCATCTTTCACTCATATCCAGCCAACTGATTGTGCCAAGCTACACTTTTATCACTCAGCTGGATTTCAAATATTAAAGCATACTTCACACCCCATTTCAGTCCAGTTTTCTCCTCTGTTGAATGTACAGCTCAAATATGGCTGGATTTCTTTACAGCAAACAAACGTGGCACCTTTTGAGAATCTCAGTACTGTTTAACTATTCAGAACAAGCCACAAGCCAGCCCTAAAAACAAGAGGTTGCTGGAAAATATAATGCCATCTCCTCCTGTGTCATGAATTGTGAAAGGTAAACACATCATCTTATGCAATCAAAAAAATTCAATTTTTTTTTTTTTTTTTAAACTTAAAAATACCTTAAAGGCACAATAGAGATAAATATACAATCTCAGGCCTCAGATTACAGGAAGCATCCTTACCTACATGCATGATTACAGGAGGACTTCTGCTACATTTAACAGCAGCTGCTCCTTTCTTCATTTACTTGTGCTATTAAAGTTCATAAAATACAGATCAGAATCCTACTACTATGCCTACTACATTAACAAGTATCTACCCTAAAAAAGATAAAAGAGATCATGCCTGAGGAGTGAATAGAAAGAACAGAACAGCATGTCAGTGTAATTTCACGGAAGCTGGCTGAAGAGTTAATGACTTGAAACAAGTCAAGACTGTCTTTCCAGGAATCACTGGCAAAGGATAGTACTTATCTACAACTGATAGTGGTACTGTGAAGCAAATACCTCATGTTAATAGAGAGCGGCTCACACATCTGAGGAACAGTGCAGGAGAAACTTTGTAAGTGCTAACAAATAGGTAATGGAAGCTGGCTTATAGTTTAGAAGAGTAAGAGAAACTTTCTCCTGTGCTGTCCTCTTCCATGTAAGATCTCCCCTCAGGAATTTTCAAAACCAAAAGGAGTCATGTTTAATCTGATACTACAGGCAGAGACCCATCCCTCACACAGTTTGTAAAATAATATCATGACAGTTCTAATCCCAGTTTATTTTTCTGTTCAACCAAATGCTGAACCAATTTATAGACAGCAGTAAATATAAATACACATAAACCACGTGGAAAAGGGGCATAAAGGAATGAGTTGGTTAAGGAGGACCGCAGAATTGACATCTCCAGTTCTTCTTGTGTTGCTAGGCTACATAAAAATATAGGAAAAAAGAATCAAAAAATCTGTTAAAGGTTCCTATTATTAGCTCAGTAAAACAGAAGTTTAAGCTCACAAACAGTTCAAAAAACAAGTGGTAGTGATGAGGCATGGTTTCTCAGACAAATCTGTCACAGTGCATTTCTAATCCAGTAATTATACTTCAGCTGGATCGTGATCACAAAGATTCAGGGGAAAAAAAAGACACACATAAGAACTGCTCATTCTCCAAAGATAAAAGCTACTTTTAGTATCTAATGCTTCACTTTATTTACCAGTATTACTTCTTGTAGTGGATGATTTTAAAAAAAATTCTTGTATCCTAAAATTTAAAACAGGGAAACCAGAAACAGACAACAATGGTCTATTTCACTCAAAATTCAGTGCATGCTTCTCACTTTTTAACTCAGTCCCTTGCCTCAAATGCAATGCAATTTATAATAGGGTTTTATCTGTAGGTATAATACTATAGTAACTTTTTCTGGGGGTATTTTCTACTAATCCTTGAATTAATTCAAGAAATTTGTCCTTTCTTTATGCTTAGAATTTCTTGACCTAAATTCAGTATCTAGTATGAAGCAATATAGTTAATTTGGGGATGTTTCCTTCTTAGTGGCTCAGTTATGATCTTTTGAGTATTATCTAATCACAGATGACATCTTATTCTGAAGTGAAAAAAGTAAGACTGTGACCTCTTGCCCACCTTTTCCAACCGAGACAAATGAGTTCATTACTCTGAGTTTAGCTTTAAAACGTACACATTGCATCAGTTTTGCTGCAACAGTCATCAGAAAATGGTGCATTCTTTCTTCCCACTTTCTTACCCTTTTCTCTTACTTCTCTATCTTCTTTTCCTCTCTCCCTCTTTTGCCAGGCTCTATCATTTTGCTTGTGTCAACTGCCAAATAAAAGTCTACTTGCACCTGACCCTTCTACGGTTCGACTTTGTTTTATGGATAAAAAAAAATAAAATTGAATTCTACATCAGGCTGTGACACTCTGCAAATTAAGTCTACAACTATAAATAGTATACTATAAAACCCTATACAAAAAATTTAAGAAAAATTTTTACTTGAAAGCTGATTTTGTGGAATTGGACTGGTTTGGTTTTTCATCATTTTTAGTTCAGTAAAACAATGACACACATCCTATTGTGAAGCTACTCTCCAGTATGCTGCATCCCATCAGAGGCTTTGTTATACAGAAACCCATGCTCATCATTTCCCTTGGCATGACTCACTAAAATTTCAGATGAAGCAGCAACTCACTGCCTGCCTCTACATATCAATTATGTGATATTCACTGTAGTTGCTGAACATACCAGTGCTAGCACTACTGATCTCATTTTCACTGCAGCGCAGATGTACAGATTACACAGAGGATGTTATCTGCATCACTGAGGATTAAACAAAGTTTCTCTGTATTTTTCAACTATTCTCTATTTTCAGTTGCTTGCTAACTACTGCTGCAGTGTTAGCAGTCAACAAATCCGATGTGTCCCTGAGCTTGAAGTACAGCCAACACTTAGCTGAAGGCTGTTGGTTATCCTTCAGACATTCAGTATCCACACTGACCGCCACTGTTAATGTTCAAGATTTAGAGGGTTTACACCACTAGCTAAAGTTCTCTGATTTGGTAAACCACATCTAAATCTCAATTCCATAGATCAGCAGTATATTCTGTTCTACTGCTTCATGAAAGTAATCCCTCATTCAGCATATTCTCTTTTACAATATTATCTTCACAGGGAAGTTATTTTTTGACACCCCTTATAGCTGTAAGCTACTGGCATTTCTTCTACTGATTATTGTCATTTCAGGAATTAATCATTCACATTTTTGCACTTAAGAACTTATTCCCAACAACGAAAGCAGTAATTTGGGCATCTGAACACTGTTCTTCTGAAGCAGCCAATATATGACCACACATTAAAGCCTTTTTTGTTTCCCCAACTCACACTGCTACCTTGCTCAACCCTTCTCTTTTGAATCACTTCATTCCAATTTCGAAATATTTCTGATAAATTACAGAAATTAATTGGTATCTCACCTGTTTTTTCATTGCTCACTCTCTTCCCCCTTTTTAGTACTTCTACTTGGTTCTTTCACAGTACTGAATTTTTTAAAAAAATTGTTTTTCAACCGTTGATGAAAACTATCCATCTGTATTTATATTAAGACACATAATGGATAATACTTGTGAAAAATAGTCACATGATCAAATGCAGGTATGGAAAGCTAATTTGTTCAGATACTATTGCCTAAAACCACCAAAAAAATGCCAAAATACCCTAACTGGAATGAAACAAAAATCCCTTCTTCCTTTATTCACATTACTGCAAAAATATTTTCAAGAACCACCAAAATGAAGTAGTCTTACAAATTTCCTTTATGCCTTGATGAACTAGAGAGAAATTAAGCTTGAGTAATGACTGACACCACGCATGTGAATACATGCCCCTAAAATGTCATTGTCCTAAATTTGGACTTACAGAAAAATTCAGATCCAAATGTATATTCTTCTTTCTTGAAATGTTTGTGCAATATTCAGAAGACTGCAATAAAACATTTTTTACTATTATCATCTGGTGTTTTATGTGTTTATTATTATTGTTCCCTGTCAAGACAAATAACTGTTTAAAGCTGTGGAACAGATGGGTTAATTGGGAAAACTTGAAGTTCTAATTTTTCTGCTAGAGACTTTTAGTTTTCTTCTCTTCCTTTATACAAACTACACTTTGCTAGAATAAAAGTAATCTAGTATTAAGATAAATTATCTGAAAGTATACATACCTTGAAATACAGTTGCAAGCATTTCAGTAACCTAGCTGTCTCTGAGTAACATTGTCCAAGAACATTGTACAGACCTAAAAAGCAATCAAGGAATGCACAGAGGGCATACAACCCTTTGCAGAGCAATAAAGAAACCAACAGCTTTAACTTCAGTCAAAGCAACTGGGTCAGTCAGCGTAAAACTTCAAGGTCCATACAAATCCCTCCCCTTGATCACTGTCCCCTTCAAGGCTGTTCCCACTTCTGCTATGTCAGCTTGGGAAGTTCCTATTGGATTCACAGCACCTTAAGCCCTATTAGGCCTTGTCCTCAAGCTTAGAAGCAGCTCCCACTCTGAAGCTCAGCCCTCCCTCATCTTCTGTGGTAAGCATAATGCAGAACCACCAATAACTTCCTTGATGGACATGGAAGTTACTACAAGAAATTGATTAATTTTTTTTATGATATTAACAAGGTTAGGCCGTAAAACCCCAACATTTAATATTTCTTATATCAAAATTAATTCAAGAAAGAAACAAAATATCTCCTGTGTTATACATTTTAAATATATCTTCGTTTTGGAGGCTTAATGATAAGATAAACAATTCATCCTTTCTTACATTGACATTTCTGCACAATCTTCAGCACAATATTTCTCTTTCCTACCAGAAACATGGGGAACTTTAATAATTTATCAGAATAAAATCATTTCACACAAGAGCACAGACATCCATTTCAGTGACTTCAAACTTTGCTGATGTGCTTCCTGAGTGAACTAAAATGAAATACTAGGGTTTAACTGAGACCAGAAGATACACTCCTATGAAGAAGCATCTGATTAAAAATCACACATTAAAATCCAGCTAAATGAGCGAGTGAAGAAGGACTGAATACTCATCAGCGACATAGTTTGAGTCTAGATTTTTTAGCTCCATAACTGCCTACTCTTCTATCAAATATGGATGTCTTCTGCAGCTGTCAAGCTGTTGCTATGTGCAATAGCACAAGCTATCCTTTGTTACATTCATAAATTTGCAACAGAGTCTAGAATCTCTTCATTCACTGAGCCTCAGCACACAAATGCATCATATAAATTTCAAGATAAACCTCACTAAATAAGCTGCAAACTGGAGACAGCCATTCAATTACCACATCAAAACCAGCTCCAGTGTTGCTTTTCTGATACATGAATCATACAATATGGAGTTGGAAGGAACCCATCAGGATCTGAGTCCAGCTCCTGTCCCTGTGCAGGGCATCCCCAGAATCATACCGCGTGCCTGAGGCTGTCATCCAAACACTTCTTGAACTCAGGCAGGCTTGGTCCTGCGATCACTTCCCTGGAGAGCTTGTTCCATTGCTCAACTGCCCTCTGGGTGCAAAACTTTCACCTGATATCTAACCTAAACTTCCCTTGATTCTGCTTCCTACCATTTCCCGAAGTCCTGTCATAGAATCATAGAATTGGCTGTGTTGGAAGGGACCTCAGAGATCATCAAGTCCAACCCTTGATCCACTACCGCTGCAGTTACCAGACCACGGCACTGAGTGCCACATCCAGTCTCTTTTTAAATATCTCCAGGGATGGAGAATCCACTACTTCCCTGTCTTCAGTCAAAGGAGTGAAAAAATGAGTACCAGTCCTGTCCTAGTTCCATTAGGACTACTGGTTTTGGGGATATGGTTAATAACTTGGGTTTTTGGGTTTTTCTGTTTGGTTGTTTTTTTCGGTTTTTTGCATTGAGGGTTTTCCTCCTTTTAATTAGATAGTTTGGATTATTAGACTGTTAAAAAGATTAACTGGACTAACAATAAGTACTTGGCCCTGTATACATATGGAGGGTTCCCTTTTACCTGCAAAAAAGAGAGAACACTACAGAAATGGGAAAAGAAATCCTTTTGAACTTCAACATCATGTGGGTACTTTTGAAATTTTAATTTGTGATTAATGATTCAGGTTAAACACTGCAGAGAAGTATGCCAACTGTATAAAACTGATAGACAAGGATAACTTCTGTTCATTGCAAAGCTTGAAATCGGATAGTCATGGAAAGGCTCTCAATCCCAGACTTCCTTTGGAAGGTTAGAGTTAGAAATGTAATTTCGTAATGAAAGCAAACTCCAACTTACGATGCGAGGAATACCTTCTGTCACAATGAGTTTTTGGCAGAAAGTTGAGAGGTAACATTTTATAGTTTTATGAACTATACTATGGTGTCGTTGATGCATTCTCTAAACTAGAAAGCTGCAATAAGATAATAATTGCCTCTTTCTTTTTCCTCCCTTAAGGTTTAAGTCTATTTGAGGATCCAAATTATTTTTTTAAAATATCGATTTACTAAGTTTAGTACAGCAACTAAAGAAATTAGATTCTCAGAATTCACCATTTAAGTTAGATCTCCATTCTACTAATGTAACTATCTTTTTTAACTAATTCAGACAAAAGTAGTATGAGAGTGTACAGAAAAACCACCACCTATGGTCAACAACATAAGAAACAATTCTCATCGTTCATACTCCCTTCTTACAGAATCTTTTAGACTTAAAAAGAAAACAAATAACTAGCCAAAAAAAATACCACCAACAACCAAAAAGAACCACACCACTAAATCTAAAGGCCTTTTCTCCTTAAAAAGGCAGCACCCACTAAGAACAAAAAATTAAAATCTCTTATTGCTTGAATTTTATCACAACTCAGATTGAATAATAAGAGACATTCCTTACTAAATTTCACATTCTGCTGCTTCTGAAGTTAAAAGATGATTCAGAAACTGCATGATAAATGGGGCCAACCTGTTAATATTGTGTTCAGCAATCCTTTGTATACATGAGGAAACAACATCTTAGCATTTATTTGGTCAGACAGAATTTAGGTTCCACACTATGTCAGAATTCCACTTATCCATTATTCCAAGAAAACATCAACAAGAACCTCTCATAAGTAGAAAAGATTTTGGAATGTACAACAGATCTACTCAATTTATGCTTCAGGAATGCTGTAAATACTGTTAGCAGGACTGAAGATTAACATCTAACACATGGCTCTTAGCAGAGGGTTACATTTGACATCTTTAACAATAATCACCAAAGTCATCAAGAGAAAATTTTTTGTAATTTTTTTTTTTATAAAACTCATTCAGGAGTTTTATTAAAACTCATAGGGACCATATACAGCATCATGAATTATGAAAGCCTGTAACCCAAATACCTTTTTAAAAGCAGCTGATGCTCCACATCATCATATGATATATAAATGATATATAAATATAATAATGTTAGACACTAATATAAAATATATATTTATATAAAATATATATTTAAAATATAAATTTATATGTATTATAAATATATATAAATTTATTTATATTATAAATTTATATGATTAATATAATTAATATTAATATATTATTAATTTATTTATACTATAAATATAATATTAGATTATATTTATATATTATATAAGTATATTAATTTATATTATAAAATATATATTTATATAAAATATTAAACGTTAGACACTTTTGGAAGCAATTCCTGAACAGCACAGTTCCTTCTCAAATAGCAGCCCACTGGCTTTCACAGACTTAAAACTTAAGAAAGTTACCATTAATACAGTAAGGACCACAAACAGCCCACCAGCCTGGAATTTACCAATCTATTCAATCTCAAATTTAGAAAAACTTGGGAAATTCCAACAAGTACATCTCCTCAGTAATGCAAGTAACACAAGCTGGTAAAAATACATTCACTTTATAGCTCAGAGCTATAAAGATCTGTCAAACTTAGACAGTAAGACAGATGTGTCAACCTTCATCCAGGATTGACCTAAAAACTGCATAAAATGCCCTCCAAAGCTTTTGTGAAAATGCAGTAATAAACTAATTTTTGCCACAAAACTACTCCTTTAGGACAAAACGAGTCAGAATCAGAGGAATGTTTTTAGGATTCCTCTTTATGAGGGTAGATAGACTCATGATTACTACCAGTACTGTATCAGCTTCCAATCCAAAGTATATTTAATGACCTTTTCTTCATGAACTAAAATCCACATATTTACAGCACATACAAAGGCAGTTAGAACTCCAAAGGTAAAATTCTTATCGTTCTGCACCACGTTAGTTCTGCATTTATAGAAGTACCATATCAGCTCCATTACCTAGCAAATCTGTTGCTGGCTCTAAGGGAACAAGTTCTAAAATTAAGTGAAACCAACAAATGAAGTATACAACATCAAAAAGACGCATGTGTGTTTTGCTCAAAGCTATAAATGAAGCAGAATACATGGAAACCTTTCAGAAGTGTAGTCTACCATAAGCCTATTTTTTGTTTGCTTTGGGGTTTTTTTCCCCCCTGCTATTAGTTATTAATGAGTTCACCTGTATGTTTTATACTACCTAGACATTTTTATAAAACTGATACGAATTGTAAGCAGGATTAAAATATTTATCCATCCATTACTTTCCCCACAAGGTATTAGGAATTCTGAAAAAAAGTTCACAGCAAACAGTAAAATATTAGCTTTTATTATTGCTAATTGAGTAGCTTTTAGACTCAGCCGAAAATAAATGCTTATTTCTCAACTACCTGTGAGTTATACAACTCCTGGTTTATATTAGCTGTATCAGCACGGTCGTATAAATTACCCAGCAAAAATAGCAATGTGTCAAGTATCTTAAAAGATATTAGATCCATTATTTCACATGCTCCAGCAAAATTAATTTTTAAACACCCTGAAAATTACAAAAACTGTAATACATTTAACATTCCCTAATGATTCTGTAAGCCTTAGAAAGTCAGTGTGCATGTCAGCTCTCCAGAATTACTCACAAACAAGAGAGACCTTTCACACTAAGGAGCTTGTTTCAAATCCCAGCACTGACAATCTGCCAGAATTGAAAACAGCAGGACAAATAATAATTGGGTATCTGTTTGCATATTAATGACCAATATTCTGTCTGAAAAAATGAAACCATGTTATTTCAATCCCAATGGTAGATAAAGATATAGTATTTTTAAAGCCTGACAATTTTAGCAGCTGCAGAACAGGATGAACACTACCGACAGTACAGAGCATGCCAAAACAGAGCATTCTGACAGGCACAGCTAAGGATTACTTTGGAAGCTCACGAAACATTTCTAGATCACAACATATATTTTCTTTCTGCTAATTCAAACTGCTGGCTCTCACCGATATTTAGCTTTGCCAATGCCATGTTAAAGAACTACAAGTGACCACAGGAAAGCTCTGCTTTAACATTCTAGTCAGAAGTAAGAGTAAACAAACACAAGAACATACACACACATACACACTGGTGCTTTAAGATTTGCAAATCTTCAAAGACAGTGTTTCACTTTTATGCAACACAGAACAACATTCCAATAACAAGAGTATTCTACAGAGTATATGATGCATTTTTCTCTTAATAGAGACAGAAATTTCATCAGTAGCAATGAAAACAAGCAAACACTAATTTGAAAAGAATATAAACTTGATCTGGAGACTGGTTCTCTTTCAGTAAAACTGGAAATATTACCAGTATTAGATCTAAGCAGACAGCATGGAGTTGATTTTGTTACAGACTAGGGGAAGAGGTGTCCTATTTATGGTAAGCTTCTAGACTTGAGAGGAATGGCTACCACAAAATCTCCTGTTAAGCTTCTGCCAGAGTAAAATTCAAAGTATATTAACCATTGGGGAAGTACCTGCCAACTGCTGTCATTTCTCTGACCATGAGCAATCTGGCAGGAAAGAAAAAGACAGTGAAGTTACAGGCCTCGTGTGGTACCCAAAAGCAAGTGAACTCCTCTATTTTCTTTCTGTGGTGTTGAGGCTATAAAAGCTGTTTCTTAAAGCTAAAGATATGGTATTTTGCAATTATTACATACTACTGAGGGTTTCAAAGGAACCAGTGGATGGATATAATTAATTTTTTATATTAATTTATTTTTGACTGACATGCTCAAGAGAAATAGTTTCTACAAGCTGAAAGGAAGCCATTTTTTATCATTCCCATTAGGTTGCAATAGATATTCTTTCCCACCTATTTAGAAGAAAGTATGAAATAGGCATTTCAGCTTTTCAGTAGGTAACACTCAATTATCTTTTGCTTATACCATAAACATGTTTTGCAAGCAATTTAGTTTCAGTGACCTAAGGACGTTCACCCTCATCTCTACCCCTCTTCTTCATAATGCAGAGTCAGTAAAGAATGCACAGTATTTTCCAAAATGTTACTAAGCATGACAGAAAAGCCTGCATTTCATCAGACACAGTACAAATTAATCACATAAAGGAAGATGTTGAGGGTGCAGATTCAGCAGTCTACTTACCTTGGAATTCCTTCTATCTATGCAGAGCCAATGCATGCATCAAATTATTTAGCTACATCCAATATAATATGTGTAACACAGAATGCTATGAAGACAACTGAAAAAGCACAAATTATGTACGATAAAACTAAAAAAAAAAGTTAATATCCAGCTGTGTCCAGTTCTGAAGTCTCTATATAAGAAGGACAAAGAACTAAAGAAATGTGTCCAGAGGAGAGCCACCAAAATGATCAGAGGGCTGGAGTACCTCCCCTATGAAGACAGGCTAAAGAAGTTGGGGTTGTTCAGCCTGGAGAAGAGGAGGCTCTGAGGTGACCTTATAACAACATTCCAGTATCTGAAGGGGGACTACAATAAATCTGGGGTAGGGCTTTTTACACAGGTATGTAGCGAGAGGAGAAAGAGAAATGTTTTCAAACCTGAAGAGGGGAGATTTAGGTTAGACATTAGGAAGAAATTCTTCAATTTGAGGCTGGTGAGATGCTGGAACAGGTTGCCCAAGGAAGTTGTGGCTGTTGCCTCCCTGGAACTGTTCAAGGCCAGGTTGGATGGGTCCTTGAGAAACTTGATCTATTGAATGATGTCCCTGCCTATGCAGGGGGTTTGGAACTAGATGAACTTCAAGGTGCCTTCAAATCCTAGCAATTCTATGATGATTCTTAAATCACTCAGTTGTACTTTTCACAGCTTAAAGTACGTAACAGCTACAAAGAATACTAGAAAATATATTCGGAGAAATAAAAAGATCTGGATACGATGAATTAGATTCAGATTACCCTCCCATCCCTTGCAATTTCCCTTCCCTTACTGCACGATAAGGTATTAGAAAACTGGGATCCCTAAAAGAACAGCAAATACATATAAGGACTGATGCAGATGAGTAATAAAGTCCATTGATTCCTTTCAGATGCTTATTAGCATTCCAAACAGAGCATAGGAATCCCCAGCTTGAGCTGTGTTGCTTTTATAATCCTGTAAAAGAAAGCAGTCACTATTTCAAGTCTTTCCAAACGCTAAGATTATAACCAAATATGTCAAATACCTTAACAAATCTTTCAGCTCCATATGAAAATTCTTCTCAAGGGTGCATACAGTAAGTAGAACAAAACAACAGTTAAAGGTTGAAGGGTTTTTTGTTTGCTTGTTTTCTTCTCAAGGCAGTAATTTTTTTCCCTTTTATGATTTTTTTCTCTCTCTTTGCAAATTAAGCCTATGATCTAAAAGCTAAAGAATCAAAAGCTTCAGATTTTTAAATTGGGCCTTCTTACAAACATCTACTTAGAAAAAAATAAGGTACTATTTGTTTGACACAATACAAGCTTTCAAAAGAAAATTGTAACATTTCCGAACAGGTTAAAAAAATTGGTAACACCATTCCGAGTTCTGAAGAGTCAGGAAGAAGTCTAAAAATAAGAAAATTGACCTTAAAGCCTTTTGAGGGCTCAATTAGTGTGGAGACAAAGCACACCAAAGGCAGTGCAGCAATGTAACTGTCACATCCGAGTCAGATTAAGACTCCTGACAACTGAAATGTCTCTTAAAACATAACAGGCCAACACTTCAATGTATCTTCTTTACATGAATTAATGTTTTCAGTGATGTTATGTATCAGGAAAACCAAAGCAAATTCATGTTATAGCAAAAACTATTTGTAATCTATAGGAGCTTTGAAAATTATTGAAAAGCTATTTCCTTTCCAGAAAGCAAACTGATAAAAGACAAAAATGAGTATTAATTGTGGTATTTACATGATGATGCAGGTGATGCTCTTTACTAACTGGATTTAGATGACTAACTCATTTCATGTAGGCCATTGGACAGATGGTCACAACTTTCAATCATGTCCAGCCTCATGGCAGTTCAAACTCCTGACCAAGAAGTAAAAAGCTTTGTATGCCATTAATAATCTCCACGCCATCTGTTCTCTGTAAATGGAGACATTCTAGGACAATTCCCAATATATTTTGAATGATAATATTTATGTCAAATCTTTCCAGAAGCTTACTATTTACCTAATCAAGTTGTCCTCATCTGGCAAATTTTTTCCTGATTTGAGTTACATAAGAAGCCATACAAGTCATATCTATTTAACAAACTTTAGCTGGCATAAGATCCTAAAAGTGAATTGCCTTTTGCATGCCTTATTTAGAAGTACATATTAGTCAAGAGTTTCTTTATTATTTAAAAAACCACATTGAAACACATCTTACACATAGGATGCGCAGAAGGAGTTTGAATTCACTAATTACAGTAATGGAATTCAAAAGCTTTAATTTTGAAGTTAGAAAAATTTTGTTGACCTCACAGTCAGGTTACACTTGAACACACAAACTCTGAAAATGCTTGAGCAGAAAAATAATTGAAACCCAAGTAAACAATTGTGCTGAATATCCTCAACAGCACTCATGGATGTCAGCCTCCTGGTCATGGTGGCCAGTGGCCAGACACCTGCCCGGCTGCTCTCTCACCTCCCCTTCTCACCAGTGGAAGCAAATGGGTCAGGATGAAGACATGGGAGATAGCTTACCAGTTATCATTAGAGGCTAAACAGATTTCACTTGGGCAAAACTAATATAATGTACTGCCAATTATAATAAAGTTGGATAGCAAAAAAGACAAAAACTACAACACCTTCACTCCTTCATTCCTCTGTGAGTGGTGTGGACAGCAGCAGTCTGTGGTCAGTCCTCACTTCCTCTTAGATGCTCCTTCCTTCTCACACTTTTTCCCCTGCTACTTTTTCCCTGCTCCAGCATGGGCCCCTCACAAAGGCTGCGATCCCTGAGGATAAGTCTGCTCCAGCAGGGGCTCTGTGCAGGCTGTGGTGTGGTATTTGCTCTGCCATGTTCCTCTCCTCTGGCTGCCAGGAGGTGCCTGCCCACACTGAGGTCTCTTTGGAAGCTGCAAGAGAACCCCTGCTCTGGCACCTCATCACCTCCTGCTCCTCCTACCCTCACTTCAGTGCTCACAGAGCTGTTACTCACACTGTCCCCTCACTCTCAGGCCGTGTTTTGCCCTCCCTGACCCAGGCTTTCCCCCAGGCCATGGTGTCTGAGGAACTGGGCCGTGCCCTGCAGAGGGTTGGTTGGAGCCAGACGGAACCAGATGGGTCTGGATGGGTCTGGATGGCCCTAGATGCTGCCCACAGGGACCCTGCAGCCCCTGACAGCACTGAGGCACCCACACTCCTATCTTAAAGGTCTGTTCAAAACACAATGATTCTATGGCAGCCCACCACTACTGCTCTGGAGAGGCAGGTCCCCCCTCGGCATGCTGGCAAGCACCCAGCCCGACACCTTCAGTTCTCCGAATGACCCAAGGACAAGGGATGGATGGCAACGCGGCTCTAGTGTGTGCAGGCTCCTTTGAACTAAACAGTAACAAGTTTTAACTCCACCTTTTCCTCTCTTCTTCTCTAGTCCTTAGATAAGAGGCTGGCAGATCCAAGCGCCATCCCCCACCAGTGCAGCAGCAAAAGCAGAAGTAGAGCTTTTAGGAACAAGCAGCCGAGGTATGGCTTCTGGGTCTGCACAAGAGTTTAAATGAGGCATGATTCTCATTCCATACTTGCCTTTTTCTTTTTGTTTCATGTCATTTCTTGGAGAAGTTATTTTCCAACAAATCAAAATCACTGAAAAATAACAATCTACTTCAAGAACTGACAGAAGAAAAAAAATAAACCCTCAAACACTGCATCTAGTTGCATGTTGCACAATGAAGTACAAACAGGGTGAAAAACTCCCCACCGTGGAGCAGCTGGGAAAAAGACAAAGAGGGTTTTTTCTGATTCAAAGACAGAAAAGAATTTAATCACAATTACCTTACTGTGACCAAAAGCAACTGTCCAGTGTCAATCAACTTACATAAAAATATTTCCCTGAGGACTGAAATATTCTTTGCCCCATGATGCCCAATAATACTCAACTGAAAAGACAGGGCAACTATAAAGAGTGAGACACTAAACTTTAAGGAATGCATTTGTTCCTCAAGTAACTTTGCCAATTTTAAGTTAAGTTCCTGATCTCCTTTGCCTTACCAGCTTCCCAGAGATCAACTGACAGAGCCTGCATGGAACAATAAAGTTAATACAATCTTGCTTATGTGGGAGATGAGGGGGAGTGGTAAAAGACATCACCAAAAAGAACAGTGTGAAGAAAAAAATACCACAAATCAAACACTAAACTTATTTAATTCCCTATAAAGAAAAGTAGATATAATAGCTTCCTTGAGTTTCAAAGTGAAGGACTGTGAAATGTGACTCAACTGCTCGCACATTAGATTACTTCTGCTTTTCAGAAAAGCTAAGGCACATGATAAACCTTAACACTTTTTATGTAAAATCCAGACATAATAATTTGTTCCAATTTCTGCTCCTTTTTTGCAATGAATAATAGAGATTCTTACAAAAAACTATATTTAAAACACTGTTAATAATGTTTTAGAAACATAACATTTTCGAAAATGCTGAAAAAATGAGAAAAAGAAACAGTCATGATAAAGAGCAGGGGCTATAGAATGTCTTCACAGTTACCTATATCGTTGTCTTCCTATGCAGAAGGAATGGAAAATAGGACTGACACTACTTCCTCATTAATCCACCTTCAGATTGTCACTTGATCTTCCCAGCAGCAGCCATGGAAACAGTGAGCCTATTTCTGATCTTCCTTTCTGTTACAGATTCAAGTATTCATATCTGGAGTTCCAACATAATTACTAGGAAGTTGTGTGCATTGCATACTTTCAGAGTAGATGCATCTATAGTTCAGGGTGTGTTACAATCTTTTAGTCAAAAAAAATTATTACTATGGGCTGTTGGGTTTTTCATGCACTCCTATCACCACCACCACCTTTTCCAGCCTCCTTTCACTTTGTTTTTAAAGACTTTCTCCCACTACTAATAGTCACAGAAGATCTTTCTTCTTATTATCCTCATGGAACTCACCTACACAGAAACATACAAGCTACAAATAGGCAAAGAATCATAGAATCATCATAGAATATTTAAGGTTGGAAGGGACCTTAAAAATAATCCAGTTCTGCTTGGGCGGGGACACCTTTCACTAGACTGGGTTGCTCAAGGCAACACAGAATAAAACTTATCAAAAACTCTTATCTCCTCAGTGCCTCCAAAACTGTAAAATATAAAGTACAAGGGCTATAGTTAATATTCCTTCAATATGATCCCTGAATTACAAGTCTGTTTGAAAACAATCCTCAGCAATCTCACTTTCCATCTTCAAAAAGAATTCTCTGTCTCTAAATGTTTTTCAAACCATACATCCTATCTCAACTTTAGATCAAAACTACTGCTGTATTTAGTATTTCAAATACAATTCTTCAAGTCAGCAGCACATAGGAAGATTCCAGCTACTAATACACATGCTCCGAAAGCAAGAAATACATAAGGAGTACACAAGTCTAGGTCAACTTTAAAGACTTTTTCAAGTATAGCTAAATTGCTAGGAGTTGCAAGAACAACTCTGTGTGATACAACTCATTGGCAGAAGTGGCAATGTAGACAATACTAGAAGCTGTATTGTCAGCAATTAATTACAATCACTTTTAGTGGCAAAAGATAGACTCTTCACCTGGCAAAAGCTTAAAGTATCTTTGCCAGCAAATCTTTAAAGGCAGATAACAGCAAGGCTAAACAAGGAAAATAATGAAAAAGGGAGGGAGGTCAATGCTTTCAAGCAGAGCCAGCAAGAGAAAAAAATGTTACAATACTATCTGATAAGCTTCTTAAAGTACTAACACTTTCACCAAAAAAGAAGGAGCAACAGACACAAGTTCAATACTAAGCATGCCTAAACGTGAACCTCATTTTAAATGCTGTGTATTAGCTAGTTGTGGGCTTCTAAGCTATATTTACAATTTGAAGAAAGTTAATTCTGATAGCAAACAGCATTTTAATTTTCAAGCTGCTTTGACCACATAAACCAGCAGCTCCTGTTGTTCTCTTCAACATGTATACACTTATATTTTCCAAGGACTACCACAGAAGCATTATATCACTTCAGAAAGTCCCCAAACCCCTTTTACTTAAGAAACCAAAACAAGAAACAAAACAAAGCAGCAAAACCACCCCCACACCTCTAGATTTATGGAGCAATAGAACATTTAATATGAAAATGTCCTGATGTTTCAATTCCTCCCATTGCACAGCAAGATACAATACAAGTACCTAGCTGCTGTATTCAAGGACCAAAACCTACAACATGTTGAGCACCTGGAGCAAGTTCAAACAACACTTGACCAGTTAGGAGAGGCTGAGGAACTGGGACTTTCTCTGCCTTGAGAAGCAACAACCTGGGTGGTGAGGACAATCCAGCAGCCTCCGTGTGTCTGTAGTAAGGTAATCAAAGAAACTGAGCCAGGGTCCTCAGTAGTGGGTGGTGTGAGCACAAGAGCCAGCTGCCACTGTGCCACTTAAACCACAACACAGAAGGTTCAAGACTGGCTATAAGGAGAAATTTTCTCCTTCTGAGGGCAGGCAGGCAGTGGTGCAGATTGCCTCCAAAACCTGTGTCCTCAAAGCCTGTCTCAGTCCTCAGAGATCTTTCAAGACCCAGCTGGATCAAGACCTGAGCAACTCACCTGACCTTACAGCTGATCCTCTTTTCAGAGCACTAGGGTGGATTAAAAGCCTCCCAAGGTCCCTTGCAATTGCAATTGTATCCTATCCCTACCTTGTGCTGGCATTTTAGAAATGGTACGTATAAAAGATGTTTTTCTCAACTGAATATCATCTATCCATCAATTTCCATCTAGGTCTACTGCAATACCTGTGAAGTAGCATATTTTAGATATGAATAAACACAGTAATTTCTTATGTAGGAGTATTACATAAACTGAAACTACTGACTAACATAAGGAGGTGACATTCTCTTCAAGTTAGTGTCATTGAGGCAGTGGAAAATAATAACATTTCTTCAGAATGGGTCATGAACAAGAATTAGTTGCCTTCTAATATTTTCTAAATCTAGATTTAAAAAAAAAAAAAGTATTTGCAAATCAACATAACCAGGCTAACCTAAACTTCAAATTTCCCAATGCTTGAAATCAATTAAAGTATTTTTTTGTAATTAAACAGATTACAGTAGAAACATCTGCTTCAACTGGATGCTTGCCAAAATATTTAAAATTCAAATTTGGCTGCATTGTTTAAAGAAAAGTAGAAATAATAAAATAAAATCCCTCAACAGTAATCAAAGAAGAACATGAGACTAAAGACTTAGGTCTTTACTTATGCCTGAGCAAGTTAAAAATAAAAATTTAACTGCAAGAAGGTATTAAGAAGGTATTAGCTGTTCAAACAGTATCTTCAGCTGATGTTTGAAGTTCAAAATGGTCAGCTGCCCTTCCCAGAAAAAAAGGTATTTCTTCAAAATCTCCAAGAACAGAAAGAAATAAAGTTATAAAGTTAAATGTAATCCATTATCTTATTTCAAAAGCATTGAGATGGCAGTTAACCCCCTTTCAGGTGGACTTCACTGTTCCCATTACTTTGATATTTCACATCAGTTTAAACACTGGAAGGAACCAAAGAAAATAACTTTCTGTTTCTCTGTATTCCCATATTCCTCAGTCTCACTACTCAGCCATCTACACTCTTACTGCTGGCCTCTGGACTGTGGAAGGGACTGAAACACTAAATAACCTAGCAGAATGATTATTTTTAACCTGCAAATTCCTAAATCCCATATCACCAAATAATGCTCTGACAATGAGGGTGGAAAAAGTGTGTAACCAAAAATCGTCCAGAAAAAACCCCTCCACTTTAATTTAAAAGTAGTAATTTTTCTCTTCCAACACTTGATACTCAAAATACTTTAGTCACCATGCTTATACAGTCTAAGAGATCTAAAGCAAGTATCCTGGAATAAAAAAAAAAGAAAAAAAACCCCAACCAAACAACCAAACAACAGAAACAACCAGCAATGTCAGGTTTAAAGACCTCCAGAGAAATATGCAGGACAAAGGGAAGAATTGTACATGTTTAGTATAACCATGCAGTTAAACTAAACTTGGACTGAGACACAATCTTCAAAGAGAGTAATTATAGCACAACATTTCAATGACAGTGAAGAAAAAATATGAAATAATTTCATAGAAGATAATTTTTCTTCAAGGCAAGACTACCAGATTCTATATTTAAGAAAAACTTGAACCCAGTACCAAAGTCAAATATGCATCTAAATGAGACTCAGGAGCAGCAATATGCATGTAAAAGTCATAATTACATAGTTACAGTATTAGTACATTTGAAGGTCTGAGATAAATATTTATCTACAGATCTCACTACAGAAAAGAAGCAGTCTGTATTATTGCATACCTCCATGTATATTCTGAATTGTTCAAGGCTTCACCACACATCCATTGAAATGCCCATCATTAAAGTGAGAAGTTTAATAAACTTACGGAAACACAAGACAACCGTATATGAAATAATCTATATATGTAACTATATAAAAAACAAATACAGCTCCACTGAGCACTGGCTGTACATAGAGTTTACTCATTAGCTGAATAATGACTACCATTGCTTTAAACCTAAAGAGTTTCAAGAAAAATATTTGGTAATATAATACAGTATTTTTAAAATCCTTATTTCTCATTATTAAAAAAATATTTCCTTCAGACAGGATTTTTCAGTTGTAAGGAGGAAAAAAAGAAAGAGATAATAAAAAGGAGTTGACAATATAATAGAGTTCATTGCATCTTAGTGTTTAATAAAATGTAATTCTTTCCTTAAGAATAAAAGTTTCCTTCATCTTCCATTGGCCTTCTAGCAGAACAAACATTTTGTTTGGTGAATGAGTGGTAGCAATACCAGTTTAACTTCAGTTCCTGCTGGCAACAGAACTGGTACAGGAAAACTTTGAGCAGAAGTGACATCAATGCAATGGGAAGGTCTGACAACTACATGTGGAAGAAAACAAATGAAGAAAAGTAAATCTACTATTATAAGTAATCCATTTTAAGTAATCCAACCGGAAGCTGCGCAAAGACTTCATTAGAAAGTGATGTGAATGGCACTAAAATGAGACCTTTTTTTTTACAGACTAGTTTTTACAAGTAGAAACAGATATCTGTATTAAAGTTTTAATGCTATTTCTTACTAGCCTTAGCACATTTATTTTCAGAATATTTATATTTATTCCCTTAAGAAGCACTCATTTCCTCTATTTCAGGCCAAATAGTCTCGGGTAACAATGCTTGAAAAGACAGTAAAAAAAAATCTTTTCTGTGATACTGTTTTTTTACTGCTTGTGGCAGTTTTCAGACATCCTCCAAAACAATGTTTTCAAAAAGATCAACGATACGCTAAACATAAAACTCAATTTCTGGCATCTCCTCAATTAAGGCATCTACCTTAAACAATGGTAAGGCTATAGGGTTGTAGTAACCTAAACTGATTTACTACCTTTAAGAACACCATAAGAAGCTTGCTCAGTTGACAAGAAAAGATTAAGTTATTTTTAGCTTGCAGTCCCACAAACTTAAACCTGGATATTCAATTAGCAGTATTCTGCATTATTCACTGTAAGAAGTTCTTACTGAGAAACTACTTTGCTGCTGCTGCATGAGAAACTACACTCTACAACGAGCTCCTTCAAACACAACTCAACAGGCATATCAGTGATGCACACATTCACCTGGTAACAGATATAAAACGCTGTTCACAGAGATACAGCTTTTATTTGGCAGAGAGGGCAGTATCACAGAAACAGCCATGGAAAAATCTTGGTACCAAGATGAAGTAGTAGATTCTCCCTAAAATGAATTAGACCTAGATAGGCCTTAGAAAACCCAGGAAAAAGTATTAAGTTAAACACTAAATATGTAGGAGATAGGTAAAAAGAAACATTCTCTTTCAGTTTTTCCATCTTCCATGGGTTTAATTACCTTTCATCCTACCTTAATTCAATTCCTGACGTTTGTTTATCTAAGCTGCTTAAAACAGCACGTTTGTATCTTTTAAGCAGCAGTAACTTTTTCTTTGCACCTGTATGCTCTTGCTAAAATTTTCTGAGCAGGGATCACAAAGCAGAACACAAGCTTTTTTTAAATTATTGCGCAATACAAAAAGTTATACTCTTTTTTTACCTATGCATAGAGGACTTTCACAACATACTCAAAACAGTTAAGACTAAAGTAGTTTTTTGTAAGGCAGATGTGAGAAAACTATTTGCTCTGAAAGAGTCAGCTCTGCCCACTGAAAATACTGGCAGCATTGAACCCAAAGCTGTAATTCTTGCTAAAAGACAGGATGCATCATCTGAAATGTGCATAGCTTACAGCTGACACTAAGAACAGAAAGCAAATTTTGTGTCTGCCCATAATATATCTCGTTTACCTATACAATACTATATTATGAACAGATCAATTCATTTGCTTAAGAAAAAAAGATATATTTACATAACTTATCCTATAAATTAAGAAAACTAGTGTTGTAAGCCACTAAAGCCCTTGCCAATGTCTTTAGAAAGAGGCAAACAGTCCTTACACTGCACTGTCAGAATGCCCCCAGGTAGAACTGGAGGTATTACCTAGGTTGTATGAGTGGCTCTGCTAACCTGCTCTCCATAATGGGCACTGTTGCATCTCTTATTCTCACTACTCGGCTATCAGGACTACATGAATCATAGAATGGTTTAGATTGGAAAGGACCTTAAAAGACCATGTAGTTCTAAGTCCCCTGCATCACACCTTCCTGATTCTGCTTTTCCCACATCAGGTAAGCATAGCTTACCAATAGCGAAAACCTTTTCTGTAACTACTGATCTCTCCAGATGTGTCATGCAAGACTCAAAAAAAGATAGAGAAAAATGTAAAATTAACATCTAAAATACTTTTGTCTTTCTCCACCAAAATTAGTCTTTTCATTTGTGTAACAAGCAGAACATGCAAAAATAGACAATGAAAGGAAGAAAATTAAGACAGCAAAATTAACAAACTCATTTGTACTGCTCCTTGAAAATGTGGGTATATAATACATTTTCAGTTAAATTTCTAAAAAAAAGTAAGCTAATTTTTAACAATGCTCCAGTTAATAGAACATCTGCATACCAGGGCTCCATAGCAAAAATTTAAAGTGGAGTAAGCTTCAGTATCTGCATCTTGGAGGTAAACTAAGGAAGACAGACTAATGAGATCACAGGATACAGAATACTATGCCACTGCTTCTTATTTTCAATATGTACCACATCTTTACTTAAAAAATAAATTTAAAAAAGGAAAAAAACCACCACCACCAAGCACTTACTATTCACTGTCTCATCCCTGATAACTAGAAGAAACAATCTGTAATAATGGTTCAGTTACTTGAAATCTTAACCCTTAAATCTAAAAAATTCACCAACCTCACTTTCAAGTAGCAGCAAAAGAAGGGCTACTTTGCAAGCAGGCAGCCATGGACAGCCCCAGCACAAGCGATGCCACTTCAGCCGACAGCCCTGAGGTATAAGAGCAGGGTGAGCAAATGTCTCACCAGCAGGTCCCAGGGAGCAGCAGCCAAAGGAACAAGCTAAAACTGACTGGGAAATCCCACTGCCAATTCAAGACCAGGTCCAGGTGGTCAAGAAGAATCAGGTGCTCAGTCTGAACTTAAATGGAGCTCCAGGGACAATCAGCAGAAGGTGCGGGCCAAGGATGCAGGTGTTGCTGGGCAGAGCAGTTAAGGTTTCTTAGTGCCCTCAGGGCCTTCACAATCAGCATGATCTTTTTAATTCACAGAATCATTTTGGCAGTAAAAGACCCTTAAGATCATCAAGTCCAACCATCAGCCATTAATAGACTTGGCCCCAGCACTGAGCCGTGAGGAACATCCCTTGGGACTGGCTGCCAGCTGGATATAATTCCATTTGCCACAACTCTGAGGGCCTGACCAGCCAGACACTTTTTTACCCAGTGAAGCGTACACCCATCCAAGCAATAATCAGCCAATTTCTCCAGGTGAATGCTTGTGGGAAACAGTGTCAAAGGCTTTACTAAACTCTAGGCAGACAATAATCACAGCCTTTCCCTCCTCCACCAAGTGGGTCACCCCATCACAGAAAATCAGGTCATTCAAGCAGAACCTGCTTTTCATAAACCCATGCTGACTGGGCCTGGTCATCTGGTTGTCCTGCATGTACCATGTATAGCACTCAAGATTATTTGTTCCATAACTCTGACACCAAGGGATCTTCCTTCTGGCTCTTCTTGCTGATGGGGGTCACATCTGTGAACCCCCAGTCAAATGGATGAGGCTGCATCTGCAGTATTGTGTCCAGCTCTGGGCTCATCAGTTCAAGAAGGACAAGCAAATGCTTGAGAGTCCAGCACAGAGCCACAATCTCCCTTATGAGGAAAGGCTGAGGGAGCTGGGTCTCTTTAGCCTGGAGAAGAGGAGAATGAGGGGCAATCTCAGTAATGGTTACAAACAAAGGTTCCTTCCAATCCCTAGCATTCTGTGATTCTGTGATTTGTAGTCCCCCTGACCTTCCTGCCCCTTCTTCTAAAAATCATAAACTTCCCTTTTTCTCCCAAGTTCCAACCAAAGCTATCTATATAGCCAACCCAGTCTTCTTTCTGGCTAGCTCATCTTTTGGCACAAGGAGATGGCCTGCTCCTGTGCCTTTAAGATTTCCTTCTTAAAGAGCTTCCAGCCTTTCTGGACTCCTTTGCCTTTCATGGCTGCTTCCCAAGGACTCACCACCAACTGAAAATAAGTTTTCATAACATTTCTTAAAAAGGGTACTTTTCTGTCCCACAGGATTTAATTCAGTTTGGAATAAAATGTCATTTGAATACCTGAAAAAGCTTTAAGCAGCTGAACTACAAGGCTTAATACTAAAAAAATATTCTACGTACATCTTTCTAAGTCTTATATTAACAATTTTCCTGGGTTTTATGGCTGTTGTGCTTATTTTCAAAGACTACTACGTAAAAATAAGGATACTTATTTTATATAAATAATTTATATAAGGATACTTATTTGTTATTTTTTAAAATGCTGAAAGGAAGTTCAAATGTATTTTTCTTTTCAGACAGTATAGAGACAAAGAAAAACTCAAACAATATGAAAGGGTAAAAACCAATTAATATCATTTACAAAAGATGACTTAAGAATGCACAAAAAGATTCTTGGCAGCAGGGTAAAGTTGACAGCAGAAACAAAGAATTCTTCTGTATTATTTTGTGACAAGTTCTACAACTCTGGAGATGACTCCTATGTTGCTTGAACTGTCTGGAAACAACCTTTTCTGATATCTGCAAAGTCAGTACACCATGAACTTTCCTTTCTAAAGCAGATTTTTTTTCTTCCATTGCTTACTGGGATTAGGTACATGCATCGCACATTTCACTGTATTATACCTTAAGCTTGTTAGAACAGCCTAAAGCTACTACATTAGGTAGTGGGCTACTTTTAAAAATCATATTTAGCCAAGAACATGTAAATGTTCTAATTGGCACCAGCAATTAATAATGGATTCAAGGTAGTCTCAACCATATTTTGGTTTGGACTTGTCCCTCCAACAAAATATATTCCTTGCTGTGTAATACTTCACAGCTGACATGCTAAACTTGCATTTAAAATTATCTTCCTATCTTTGAAATAGAAACAACAGTTCTTTAAAAAAATTAAATAATTTAAAAAAAAAAACCATGGTCCTTTAGCTTAAGGAAACCACAGGCCCATGTGACTGATCCTTACATTGAACAAAAACAGACTTTAAGACTGAATAGAGAAGTAGAATGTGTGGACAAATATGCAATTAGATTGGTAGAATCAACATGGTTTTTGGGGGGAAAGAAGCCTGGGAATGAATTGCAATTCTGTGAGGAACAACAAGCACATGGTTAATGATTTTCCATCTAAAGAACTTAAAAAGATTTTCAAAGTGCTTTCAAACAAAGCCAAAAATAATTCACTATGGGTTTTGGGTTTGTTTTGTTTTAAAAGGAAATTGAACAACCACCTGATAACAAGAAAGACATAAGCCATAGATTGCAAATCCTTGCAATTCATTTCAAAACATGTAAAAAAGGTCAGTCAGCAGGAGTCAACATGAATTTACAAAAGCAAATCCTTCTCAACCAACCTAATTTACCCCTCTGACAAACTGACTGTCTATGGAGATAAGGGAAGAGTAGTGAATGCAATATACATTGACTTTTGGAAAGCTTTTGACCATTTCACACAGGATTCAGATTTGAAACCTGAGGAAGCCTTCCAGTTGAGTAAAAACACTGAATTAAAGTGACTCACAAGGGATTCTTCTGGCATTATGAATGAAGCACAGAGGCATGAAAAATATTCTGTACTGTTTGAACATTTGAACAACACATTTATTATGTTAGATACAATGTCAAACATTCTGAGCTTTCAAAATAAAGCACAATGGCGCAATGACAAAAAGCATACACATGGCAGGAAAAAAAGCAAATAACTAGGTATTAATTTGAGCATTAAAAGGCTGTTCCGGAATTGCAATCTAGTTCAGTAATTGTATTAACAGGCACTATTATCTCTCTCGCCTTTCTAAAATCCTTCTTCTCACTTATTAGCAGTATCTACTTAGTTTGGTGGGGGGTTTTGTTAGTTTGAATTGTTTGCTAATTCTCTGGAATTGAGGAAGAACATGGTTGGTTGTTTCTGTCTGACAATTTACAAGAACCGAGGAAGTGTCAGGAAGAATCATGGCTAGCAAGGCAACTACATCAAATAGTAAGCAACCTGATTACCAATGTTTTGACAGACCTGAAATATGTTTTCTTTTGAGCATTTGTCTCTGGAGAATTTTCCATTTTCATCTGGAATGGAAAAAATAAAAACAACACTTTCCCATAGGGGGAAAACAAAAAAAGAAAAAAAAAAAGTAAGCTTTGACTAGGTCTCTAATCAGATTACTCAGCAGTGAATTAAAATTATACATACGATATCTCATCTACATCTCCTACTTCACCACACTGTCAAAAGGAAGATAAATTATCTGTACCACTTTTGTACCACTTGCCCTGCAGTCCCTCTGAAGCTCCCTTTCAAGAACTTTTATTCATCCCAGTTGTGTAGACAGCCTGGTATACTGGTGTCTAGTAGTCAGTTCTCCTGAGTCATCGTTCTCATAGTTGTTTTACTTTGTTTTCTCATAAATTAATTGTTTACACACAATATTAGCCTTTTCTAGTGGTAAGCACAGTTCCTACTTTCATAGCTAAATAGAGTTATTCTAGGCTTTGCCAAAAAGCTACAGTATGCTATTCAGTAAAATTAGAACAAACAGGAAAATTTGTCATCACATAAAATGCAGCACTAATTCATTTTTCATGACTGGAAAAATATAATTATAGAGCATTTCTAATATAAAAGACTCTGCTGCATAAACTTAACACCCATTTTGAAAGTTCCAAGTAATTAAAAAAATACTTAAAAAGTGAATGGTTTTAGAATGTTGCATGAATAAAGGATGTGAGAAGAGCGACAGAATATTCATTCATACTTATTTTTAATCAACCAACTGGGACACAAATATAGTTTATGAGGTTTCTGAATATATCAAGATCAAATAGAATTACATAACATAAATGAAAAAATAAATATAACTCTAAAGCCATTTCAGTAAATTACTGAAATTCACTATTATGAACACTTAACAAGACTAGAGTTAAGATTCAGTTAAATTATCTGAATCGAAACATAAATACTTACTGATAATTAAATATTCTCTGAAAACAAGAAAGTAAAAAACAGAGCAATAATGAAAATACCCTCTAACCAGCCTTCTGGGCTTAGTTCAGAAACCCACTGACTGCTTCTTTTATCTAAATGCCTTAGCCAGAGAGGCTGTTTGTGTAATCATCAGTCTAGAAGACTCAATATGATAAGAAGAGAAGGAACAATTCCCAAAGTAATTCTTTCAGTGGAAGTTCAAATGCACTCTTCATTTAAGCAAGTGCAGTTCAATATCTGTCCACTGTGTCCAAACCAGGACAAACAGGTAACCTGTAAAGAATGCAAGTCTGGAATAATGGAGAATTAAACAGAAATGCCACTTAACTCTGTTTTGTTAATTTTGGGCTCCTAGTATCTATTAAAATAATACCACTACAAGCAAATTTATCAAAACTATTATGCTCAAATGGGTTAATCATTCAGCACAGTACGCCTGGAACCTTCACTTTCATGGTAAGAAGAAAAGTATTGCACTCTTGGGCTATGTGCATAATTAATCTGTTTTTCACAATACATCCCAGCTGTGGACTGAATTTTCAAATGCCATTCAGAGATGCCAATATCATAATTCCTAATTTCTTTTGTTTCTCTCATTGTACTAGTCTTACGTGGGGTTTGCACTGAACTGAGCCAATTTTTTATTCTTGCACTGATGAGTAATCATACCACTTACTTGGCAGGTACTAGCTTTTTCAGAAAAAAAAAACAACCCAAACTAAATTCTGGAGACCATCTTTCATACAATCATAGACTGGTTTGGGTTGGTAAGGACCTCAAAGATCATCCAAATCCAAACCCCCTGCCATAACTCACTAGATTAGGTTGTTCAAGCCCCATCCAACCTGGCCTTGAACACTTTCAGGGTGGGGCAGCCTCGCCTTTCCTGGGCAACTAATAGAGTCAGATAAACTGCAGTATTTCACAGTAATGATACTCAGCATTTACATTGCAATTATTTAACAGAAAAAGCAGTTTAAGAGGAGAATACAATTTCAATATGGTGAGCAGGAAAACGTAAGTTGTGAACACTTCATTCCACACCTGTGAGAGGCTTAAGCATCTTACTTAAGAATCTTATATTGTCAGATAAACATGCTGAGACATTCAAGTAGTAATCCTTTTTCATGTATGATGAGAGATCTCTTGGAAGTTAATTTAGTACACACTTATTTTCATTCAGACTATATCTAGGCTCTTAGGTAAATAACTAGATCATCCTTCAGATATCCTCCTTCCTACATGCTCTAGGAATCTGGGCTTTCATTTCTTGCCCAGAAACTGAAGAAAGTAAGCTAAGCCAAAAGTATACTCATCATTTCCTGATGGCTTTCACCTGCCAAGAAAGATACTTACCCAACCCAGACAGTCAAGAATTTCTATAGTAATATGTAGTGAGACATTGAAAGATGTTGGCTGTTATCTTCTCCCCTCTACATTAACTTTTTTTTTTAAAGTAGCAATAAATACCATTTATAATAGTGAACTGGCATTTACACACTTTGAAAAGAGGAAAGACTGGTTATGACAGCAAACTAACAGTCTCTTCATAGCCAAAATGCAAGTGTAATACAGAAAAATCAAGCAAAAAATGTGATTTTTTTTTCCTTATGAAGAGCCCCAACATTATACTTTTAAAACTCAGTTGTCCTCTATCAATCCAGATGTTCTGTTACTGAACTCTGATTCTTTTCTCCCTCATGTCAATTCAGCAATAAACACAAAATACTAGAGAAGTAAAAAAAACCCAAAACAACAAACAAAAGAAAGATACTTGAGATCCACTTTATGTATAATCTAACAAAAACATCAGGCTACCAGGGCAGCTGTTCAGCCAGGTTTTCTTTCGCCTCCTCACTTTTTTCCTAAAAAGCTCCTTAGAGTTCTTTCAGGTTCTAAAATATCAAACATTAGAAAAGGTGAAGGACCATCAAGGTTACTAAATAAGAAAACTTAATACACAGCGAAACAAAGCTTTGGGCTTATCTTTTCCTAACGGAGATTAGGAATACAAATGCATACTAATACAGAAAACTTCACTGCTTCTTTGTAAGGACAAGAATTAACTGTATGATCCACCACAGAACATTTGCTTTTTGTAGCTACAACATATTTTAGTTTCTTTCAGACAATAAAGTAAAAAATATAATACAATTTATAGTGCACTTCAGAGAGACAGATTAGTATCTGATATTACACAGCTGTAATATGCTCCATTTTCAATATTGATTCTTAAATAGACTCATTATTTTTAATGGAATTTTGGAACATGTTAAATACTATCAGAGATGATTAACTGTTTATGAAACAGGGTGCACTACCTGGAGATATTAGCTCCCACTGCCTGCAGCTTTAGGACAGACTGCCATGGTGTCAGTGATTCTATAAAGATGCAGGTGAATCGGCAGGGAACACCCAGCTTTCCACCTCTCCTTTCTCTTGGAGCACAGGTTTCAAGAACTCTGGGAGTGCTCCTGCCCAAGAAATGCACACGAAAGCTTTCTAGAGCACAGATAGCTATGAACAAACTGCCTTAAAAATCTACAAACTCTTCAGTGTATCGTTTTTGTCTCATCTGTTGCACAACTACTAGTCATTAAAATACTCATTAGTTTTAGCAATGTGAAACAGACAACAGCATGAAGTATAACAGTCGTTTCTGATCTAGAGGTTTGGGGGGTTGTGTGTTTTTTATTAAGCTAGGGATTTTTTTAAATATTCAGGCATTTTCCATAATACTTTTTTCAATCTTTACTGGGTTTTTTTGTGGTTTTTTTATCCATCAAGTAAATGTGGGGAAAAATTGTTTTACTCCCAATAGGAAAAAAACAACCAACCAAACACCTTTCAAGATCAACTACTTACAGATTTTCACATATTTCCTGTGAAATTAACATCCAATACCTCTGATGAGGCACAGTTAAGTAAAGAAAATTGAAGAAAATTCCTGAGATCTTCACCTTTCCCCTCCCATCTCCTAAACTGAAGACAGGAAACTTTGTTTATCCCTTCTCTGACTGCTCTCTCTGTACTAAAAAATTTGTCAGGTTTTAGGACCAGGACATAGAAGTCTTTCTGGCCTGAGTGAAAACATGGACAGCATGTTATCCATAAAATCTGTCTGCAACCTGTGTCTCCTTATCATGCTCTGTCCAAAAGAGATTAATGATATATGTCCTCTCTGTCTGCTGCTCAGTGTCTTTCTTTTTTATTCCAAGTTTTTATTTAAATCATTAAAAGCACTGGGGTAGAATTAATACAAATCAGTTAAAACAAACTAAACCTCTATTTTTTCATTGTTTGTGCATGGAAAATATGTTGATGTGTTATATTACGTTTCATTAGTAAAAGGAAAAAAATTAATGAGCATATTTAATACTTCTGCTTTTCTTTTTTTTAATATCTTTTATTCTTAATCTAAGATGCAGATCAACTTATTTGAGTAGTTTTGGTTTTTTTTTTTCCCCTTAGGAATTCTTAGAGTACCTACACATTTTCTCAATACTTAGGACTGAAAGCAATTCTTAGGACTGAAAGCATAAGGATGAGGGACTGGCTAGGAGTCTTCCACTGGGAAGACAAAAAATTTAACCTTGCTTATTAAATGCCATAAACATTCAAACCATCAACTGAAAATATGATATAGCAATAAGTACTACATACAAACATAAAAATCCAGAATCTTGGGAAAGTGGAGAGTGAGGGAAGGAAAACTACTACATACTTCCAAATTTGCAGAGCACAGAACTGCAGAGTTCAAGCTCAAGCAATGGCTTATCCTTTCCACAGCAGATTAGTAGAGATCAGATTTAAATCTGCTTTACTGCTTTTCCCAAAGACTCTCAACACCCAGCAGCAGCTGGAGGGTGCCGTTGTAATTCTTTGCACATCTTTTGACCACGGGCATCCTCAATACTCCAGTCTTCTCAGGTCTTCTGACTTCATAGCCTCTAAGACAGGTATGCTGCAGAAATCGGTATTTACAACATTGGTATTCTAACAATGTATTTTTTTCCCCAAAGACATTTTAGCTGTTATTTAGCAAAGACTGGCAAGTAATGTAGGCATTCTCTCTGTTCCCAGAAATAGGTTTGTCAACTCTGTTCTTTCCAAACAGGTTCCTCACAGCCCAATAGTGAAATTCAGTACAACAAGCTATAGTCTTGAAGCTGATCCAAATCTTAGTGAGAACTTCAGTAATCAAGTATTATGCATGGGTTTCACTGATTTTATTTATTTTGATGTTTAGGTTGGTAACATCAGAGGGGATTTAAAATTCTTATCAGTATAAAAATCCACATATTCTGCACTTATTTTTATAAAGATGTCAGCACTACTCTCATATTTAACATATCAATATTAGTTTACACAAAAAAACCCACATCTGTCCTTTAACTCCCCACCCTGAACATGCTTTCAAATAATTCCAGCTCCATAGCACTCCAATCTTATTTTCTCCAAGCTTTATGTTAATCTCAAGTGCAGAATGATGTTTGATTTGTATTTCAGGGCCCCAAAATGTAAGCAACTTTCTTTCAAAAATGTACTCTTGGATACAGGAACTAGCCAGAAGAAAAGTGATGCTAAATAAATTACAATTTCTATTTCATTTTAACAGTAGACATATCCAACCATTACAAGCATTCAAAAGCTTAAAAGAAACAATACTTAACAACAGACCTATTTAGATACCCACTATACAAAACCTATTTGCTACAACATCAGACATATTCAGAAATAATAGCTTTCTTTCCATTTAGGTTCCAAAATGAACAGACTTAGAGATGAAAATGCACACTTGTCAGGATGATCTCCCCAGTATGAATGTTAATTTTATGGAACATAGCTCTATATGCAATAGAGATTAAAAAACAGTTTTTCAGGGTCAAGAGAGATTTCAGGGCAAAATCTACATTTACCTTGTCTGAATAAAAGATAAAGAATAGAAATACATTAACACAGCAAGAAGATACACATTACATCCGTTTTCAGTAGGCTTGACTAATCCAGACTCTGTTTCTCTAGCTATTTAATGCTAGTGAAGAAATAAATGGCAGATTAGACAGAACCATGTTTATATCTGCACTGCAAAGGACAAGAAAAAAAAAAAGGTTAGTGAAATTGCAGAAGTAGTAAAAATGAGGTAAGAAAAACTAACAAGAAATTAAGTTGCTAGGATACTGAGATTTAATGTGAAATCAGATATAACAATTAAACTACACTTTCAGGATGCAAGAACAAAACAATTTATTAGTCTGAGCTAAGTAATTAAATGGAATATTGAAAACATAAGTGCATGTAAGAAAGAAGTTCAAAATACTACATAGTCAATTTGGAATCAAAAGTTTGAAGATCAGTGGATACACCATTACAAAGACAGATACCAGTTTTGACAGTAGGAAGTACAGATTAGAGCCTACATTTTCATTTATACCATTAACATGATCTTCTGTTTTGGAAAGTTGTAGTTTAAAATTTTTCTCAGTAGTACTGAGAAGCTAGTGGTAGCACTACCTGTAACCCCTTATTTTCTAAACTAAACTTGGTTTAGATTTCTAAATGAACACTCCATCTTATTAGGGTGTATAACAATACCTGACCTACTCTCCTCATTTAGCAGTACCAAACTAAAATGCATTCATCAACAAATTTGGATACAGCCATGTGAGTTATAGAATGACTAAGCAAACCCTCAGCAAACTACCAAAGTCATTGCTTCCCACACAAGACAGAAATCATGTCTTAAGGTGAATTCTGAGAATGACTGATTGAATTTTTCATTACCATTTTGTCTTTAACATACAAACTAAATTCCAACTAAAAAAAGTGGCTTATCTCTTCCCTTACTTCATAAATACTGCAGTTCAATATGCCTACATTTAAAATTAATTTGAAGTACACTTTGATGCTCAAAATCTTCCGAAGAAAAAGTTCAATATGAGAAATTATCTTTCCCTCCATGCAAATTATCTGTGGTTCCTTGAAACAAATGAGCCACACATAATAAGGGAACTCAAAATGCTTTCTACATGCCCACATCTACAAGAAGAAACATACTGATAAAGGTACGTCAGAATATTCTCCAATTTAACACCACCCTTTAAAATGTATGCTAGCTCCACCTTTACAATAAAACTTTCAACATGATTCTGATGGTTGGAAAATTATTACAAGAAAAAGATCATGAAAAACTTTATGTTTATGACCAACATTTTAAGTCATCCAGACATTCCAAATCGGTAGCTGCATTAAAAATAAGTTATCATGACTTCAAACATTAATGTTTTTAGCACACCAGTGAATTGATACCTATGAAGAGAGCCTACAAGTTCAGAAAATGAAGTGATCTACTTAGAGGCACCAGAGGAGACTTAGCGTTTAATTAATTAGCTTCACAGATCCTAAAAGCCACAGGCAAACTTGCTGTTCCCATCACATTACACAACAAACACATGCTGAATACAGTTATGAAAAAAAAATTCTACTTCATAACAGAGAAAACTGACAAAGAATATGCCAACTAAAGGTACAGACATGGGCAAACATGAAACAGCTCAGTCTTACTTGCAATTTTAAGCACTACAACACAGTGGTAATAATCACACCTTGATTATTGAATTTTTTCTCTCATAATTTTAACATGATCCCCAATGTATGATAATTTTATTAGTAGAGATCAGAAACAGCTCTGTGTTTCTATCTCTTTTGGATGTTTCTATTAATATGTAACCACAATATTCTCTCTCTATAATTAAATTTACCTTTAGAAATATGTAATATCTCATTATGAAGCCATGGCAGTCTGGTGAAGCTCCATCTGACTGCCAATAAGGAAACATAACCCCCATTTTCAAAACTAGAAAAAAAGAAGACCCAGAGAACTATAAGCCAGTCAGTCTCACCTCTGTGCCTGGCAAGATCATGGAGCAGATCCTCCTGAAGGCTCTGCTCAGGCATGCAGATAACAAAGGGGTGATTGGTGACAGCCAACACAGCTTCACTAAGGGCAAGCCCTGCCTGACTAGTTTGGTGGCCTTTTATGATAGAGTCACAGCCTCGGTGGACAAAGGCAGAGCAACAGATGTCATTTACCTGGACCTGTGCAAAGCATCTGACGCTGCCCTGCACAACATTCTGATCTCTAAACTGGAATGATACAGATTCAATGGATGGAGCACTCCTTGGATAAGGAACTGTCTGGATGGCTGCACCCAAAGAGTTGTGATCAATGGCTCAGTGTCCACATGGAGATGTGTGACGAGTGGTGCTCCTCAAGGGTTGGTACTCAGACCAGTGCTGTTTAACATCTTTGTCAGTGACATGGACAGTGGAATTGAACACATCCTCAGCAAGTTTGCTGATGACACCGAACTGTGTGGTAAAGTTAACAGAACCTCAACATGAGCTATCAGTGTGCACTTGAAGCTCACAAAGTCAACTGGGTCCCAGGTTTCATCAGAAGAAGCCAGTCGAGGAAGGTGATTCTCTGCCTCTCTGCTCTTGTGAGCCCCCACCTGGAGTATTGTGTCCACCTCTGGATTCCCAGCAAAAGGACATATAGCTCCAGGAACATGTCCAGAGGAGAGCAACTAAAATGATCAGAGGGCTGGAGCAACCCCCTATGAAGTTGTGGCTGCCTTCTCTCTGGAAGTGTTCAGGGCCAGGTTGGATGCAACCTGATCCAGTGGGAGGTGTCCCTGCCCATGCAGGGGGATTGGAACTAGATGATCTTCAAGGTCTTTTCCAACCGTAGCCATTCTATGATCACATAAAACTACTGTGTAGCAAATTTACTGTGCAAAGAAATATTGCTATAAACGAAAAAACCTATTTGAGAGCTTTCAAACCAAGTAAACACTCGTCATCAGATTGAAAAGCAACATTAAAATAGGACCATTTCATAAATATAAGTTATAGAATTGCTGAATCCTGAAGCCCTGACACTGAATAAAATATTTACATTTATTTCTACATAGAATCTTTAAGATACTAACTATCTTCCAGTAGGCTTGCAAATGACTGATTCAGAGATTTTGATGACAGAACTTGCCAAGTTACTTTTCACTGTTTAAGAGCCAGTACTCTGAAAGAATGAGCTCTCAGTGGAATCCACTAGCCTTTCTTCTTCTCAGCTACAAGTCCCTCAAAGGCCCTGCTCCCTTATATCTATTGCATTAAAAAAACATTCACAATGCTGTACATGTCCAGCACACAACATTCTCCCCATCCAATAACAGGCTCAGCCTTGGACTGCCACTGAATCAGAGAGGCAGCTCTTATAACCCAAGAGAACTTGCAAGCTTGTTTATGTCCAACAAGACAGGCCATAAATTTGGAGGCAGCTAAGGTATAAAACTGGCAAAGTACTTCTGATAATCCAGGAGGAAACTGCATTCACAAAGGGATCCAGTAAAGTGTCCTCTGTTCCCATTCAAACACCCCACTGGGAGATGAGGGAGAAAGCAGACATTTCGAATGGTCTGGCCAAAGCGGGATGGGGGCTGGAGAGGAGGGAAAAAAAAAAAAGGCTTGCTTTGACTTACTTTCATGTATAGAAAAGCATGCCCCTCCACTATTCTAGTTTTCACTTTCACCTGAAAGACCTAAGACATCCAAAAAGGAGGAGGGATGTGCAAGTATTAGCTTTGTCCTTTTGTTTTGGAGTGGGCTTTTTTAAAAAGTTCTAAATTCAATGGACAAACACTAAGGATGGATAACAAAAGTGCATTCCTGGCTCATGCAATAGCTAGACATGAAGCTGAGAAAAGAGCTAGACAAAAGTAGAGAACTATTTCCACTCTGAAAATGGAAATAATCCAACTTTCTTATTTTTACTTGCATGCACTCAAGTTATAAATTATTCCTTTTTCTGAACTTAAAAACTGTTCTAAAAGACAGGATAATATGAAAAACATAGCATTTTCTTATTAATGATTCATGTCCCAATTTCCAGAGGAAAGGGAAGAATGTCAGCCCCTCCTGCACAAGTTGGGCAGCTATGCAGCAAATGCAGCTCTCATACATTTGCCCTCTTACCAAGCTGATCACATCCAGCCGCTTTTCAGTTCCCTAAACTCACTAAAGAAAAACAGCCCTTTTCTCCATTTTCAGTGTGACTGCATTCTCTATCTCTCTTCACTTATTCCTCCTTCTCCCATATTCAGAAAAAGAAACCTCATTTCTGGGTAGGCTGTGGAGAATAACCTTTTCAAAAATACTTTTTGAATATGCAAATTTCCCTCTGTGAACATAAAGTTATGTAAGCTTTATGAACTTGTGGCCAAGATGAGGAGAAATAATGACATGGCTTCCTAATTACAAAGATACCTCTGATGTTAAGAACAAGCAAAATCAACAGCTTTTTTCTTATGTGCTTGAAATCTAGAAATTGAGTTAGAAGCCTTTTTTGGCATGTACAAAGAAAGCCTAAGCAGAGAAGCCAAACTAATGTACATTGCAGCTCAATGGACACAGTTAACATGAACTAATATAAATCATACATAACGTAGCCAGCATGGAGCCAATTAAAAAGAAAAAAAAAAAGGTAAGCCTCCCCTAACCTCCAACACTTAAAAAGATTTAGTTAAGGATTGATGCAACAGAATTTAACTGAAATATTTTTAGAAAGTGCTTAAAAGGGTAAATAAGCTATTTATATTCCTTCTTTTTTTTTCTCCGAAGTGCTGATTAAGTTGGAGTCCAGCCCAAGAAGTTCCAAAGCTTGTTAAAGTCAGAAACACTCATTAAGGTCAGGTATTATCATCAACAGAATCAAGTATAATAAGCAACAGCACTACACAAAAACTTATGTAAGAGGTAGTGTCATGAAGGCTCCTGTCTTGAAACTGTCAGAATACCGGTCCAATATCAGAAAAACCAACATTTTAGTATGCCAATTGGAGCACTGGAATTTTAAGAAAGTCATCATGACATTAGGGTAAAGATCAGGGGAATTCCACTGACTAAATTTCTTAGGAATATCCTGCATTACAGATTTCAAAGTGAATTGCTGATGTTTGTTAATGGAATATGCCTTTAGACTATCACGTTGAAAGCTTGCTGTGACAGGAGTCTTTTAAATGCTTATGGGTGGATAAATATTCAATAAACATGAAGACCTCACAAGGTTCAAGGAGATCAGACCGAGCAAGTCAGAGTCTGCCTCCCTTCCTTTCACATCTGTGGAAAATGGAGGGGAAGCAAAAAAAATTTTGCATTGAAAACAAAACAAAACAACTAAAAAAACCCCAGTAAAATACATCATAATTAAACCAAGAACAAAATGCTTAAATCTTATTTATGGTTTTATCAAAAGAGAGGAGGAAAACATTCATCACTAGCTAGGTGGACTGTTTAACTGACTTTAACCTAGAAAGAAAGTTATGAATTCAGTCAGCTCTTCCTGATCTTTGCTGGATGACTATCAAAAAACCCAGGTCTGTTGTATAGTTAGAACAACATGATTTCGTATAAATAAATATGTACATAATTGCTTTAGTATATTTAATATAGCAAAAAAAACATCCCTCTTCTTATGAAGTCTTTCAAAATAGTATATCTATATTTAAAACATTTGGTTCTTTTTTTTCTGACTCACACATACTTGGCACATTGCACCTTGAACAGTTAAGGTATTAATAATGGTTACCAAAGCTAAGCATCATACTACCAAAGAACAGTGTCAATATGCCAAAAATATTTTAGAGTTAATATAACAGTCTGAATCAAATTATACATCTAGTTTGCCTTTTTTTTTTTTTTTTTTAATTTTGTAGTGCAGGTAGAGTCAAAGCAGCACAATTTGAAATAACAAAAAGAATATACATAGATATTGAACGGGTTTATCGTTTGTCATTATGAAATATTTTTAAAACTAATGCATATGTAAAACAAGTTCTCTGACATGATCAAACCTGCTAATGTTGGCAGCTGTAAAAGTGTTCTAGGTAGCACAAGAGACAACCTAAGAGGTCTTAAAATTGGAACAAAATAATCTTAGTGACCCAGAATGCTATCCAAGTGCAAAGATATACACAAGTCAACAAGAACTACAGGTGTGTCCTGAACTCCAAGTTCATATATTTAACCTTCAACAGTGCCAGGAGCATCTGGTTATATTGCTACATCACTAAAAGGGACAAATAATACATCTCTTTATTTGTATGTGTTCTTGCTTGAACCATTTTAATGTTGATTATTATAATAGTATAAAAACACAGCAAGGAAATAGGGTAATTCTAAGTACATAGTCTGACTGGCTTCTTGCACTGCCTCTAAAGAACCCACGGCCATTGTTTTCTTCTCCCTTCATTGCCCACACTCCATAGACCCTTGTCTCCTCACCACACAGTGCCCAAGTCTCTCTTCCCTCTTGCTCTTCCATGACTTCCTCACTCCTCTCTGTCAGGCACAACTGTTCCCTCACCAGTCTCTAATCCATACAACCTCTCTAATAACCTTCACTCCTCCCTGAAGGTCATTGTGCCACCTCTTGCTGTGGCTCTATCCCTGTGGTGGAGCACAGAACCAACCACAGGTACCCACTCACCCATGGAGCTACCCTCTGATAATACCTCTGGAGCCTCTCCACTTTCTCAGAGCTGCCAGGCACACAAAGGACACCACAATGAAAACCCTTGTTGAGGCACATGCCCAAAGGCAAAAGCTGAGCAACACTCTACCTATCACCCTCAGAAAGCCTGCTGGAGGACACAGAGGCTGAGGATGCTGACTAAAACTGCCATCCACCTAACCTGCAATTTTCAGAGCATTTAAAGTATATATAACAGCTTTAAGTTGCATCCTGGCTAAGTCAGAAATGATGAAAAATCTGGTCATTTTTCCAAGCAAAAATATTTAGAAACAACGTAGGAGGATAGTGATCTTTCTGGCAACCGATACTGTTAAAATAAATGATGATTCACTCTTTTAATTTGTCAGCCCCAGTCTATTAATTTATGTAAGTTAAATAACTTTTTTAATGTGCATCTGTATTTAGTAGGACTTTAACAGATGTCCCTTGTTGTAAACACAGCAACTAACCAAAATTTTGAACTTTTTAAATTATTACTTTCTAATCTGCTCCAACACTAAAGTGAACTTTGAAAATGGTCTGCTGAAAGTGGATCAGTTTCTTCCTTCAGTAACTTGGGTGGAAAAAAACTTCTCTAACCACTGTGTTGGTGCTTACTGAAAGAACATAATTTTAAATTGACTTGAAGATTTTTAAGAACCTGCCTGAATACAATACAATACAATACAATTTCATAAGGTGCCTAACTTCCCTTAAGCACTTTGTGGTTTCTGATTAAATTTTTCAAAAGATTTGCTCTAATATGCTCTGCAAAGGGAGGACTTCAGAAGGTTTTCCAAGCAAAGGAGAAACTGAAGACTGTTCCTGAACACCTGCTAGAGTAAATGCTCAATAATATACTTATTAAATATTCTGGGAGAGTTTACATTTAAATGTGCAGAGTATTTGCACACTTAATGTCTGTATTCTTACTTATATTATATATCTAAGCTATAGAGAAACCTGCATTATTTAAGTCCACTATTACATTCTAAAAGTTACTCTTAATCAACATTGAATGATACAGATGAAAATTCTTCAGGTAAAAGCATACACACACATTAATGCAATTCCTGTCATAAGAAGCTTTTCTAAATTTAGAACTTGCATTTGTTTAGATGGTCAAGAATCCATTCCAAAACTACATGCACAAATAATCAGCAAAGTCATGTTAAGTTAATGCAATGCCAATTTACTGTTCTCAGGTGAAAAACATCTTTAGTTTAGTAAAAATATTAACATTATATTAAGCCATAATTCCTTTATACTACTGTCAAGTAACTTGACATGCTATTCCAAAGTAGTATGAAATTCCTGCAAGTCTGCAAAGGCCGTGTTTATCAATATTAGTCAAAGGCAAGAGTAAATGTTTGTGAGCAGTTGAATAGTAGAAATAAAATGCCATCTGCTTTCTCTCTCTTGTGATTTTAACCTGCAGAAGAAGTTTGGAATTCCTGGAGGAAATGCTCCTTTTTAAGTTCAGTTTCTATTGGCAGCTTAGTGATTTTGGTCTGTAGGCATACAATAACAGAAGTTAACTGATTTTCTGAGGTTTTGATTTTCCAGATATACATTCAAGTATACACAGTACCAGTATTGGGAATAAAGAAATATTATTGAGATGTGATTTGTGACTTTCTTCCATTAAGTGTCAACTAGACATTATGTTATCTTACACACTGTTTAGCTAATTAGTACGGAATATAACCCTGGACTGAAGAATCAGAAAGCATTTCAGATTTAGCTAGCCTAAACCAAACTAGATAAAACAAGCCTGAAATAAAACATTTTCATTTCAGAAGAAAAAAATTAAGTATAAAGCATCTGCACCAAGCCCACTCAAATGTGGAAGATAACTTCACATGAGTTTGCCTGGAAACTGCATCTCAATCAAAGTGAAGAAACCCAATAATGCGTTGGAGAAGTTTCTGATTTACTGAATAGATAGCTATATCAAGAGACTACTCTGATCAGTTTTCAACTAATTTTATTCAAAACAAGGATGCTTACAAAAAACGCATAAAAACAAAGCAAGATAAGAGTACATTCATGCTTAGAAGGAGAATAAAAAAAATCTATCAACAAGTAAAGCTGTGCAAAAAATACATAAAGAATACTGAAGAAGGAAAAACATTTACACATTTACATCTTTATAATTTTAATGCAAAGCAAATTGAGTTGTGATTAAAAAGTAAAGCCAATTTCAAATTCTCCATCAGAACCTGTAGAAAATTTTAAGCGTGTTAATAGCTATATGGAATACATTTAAAAAAAAACAAACACAAACAAACAAAACAAAAAATATATATTTTTAGGTCCTTTTGTCCCAAGACAATAAATATTGCATATACCATATAAAAATTGATCATACTATATTTCTGGAGAGACTCAGATATTCCTTCCTTTAACATTCTCATAAACAACATTTTCATATGGGTAAGAATGTGCTAATTAAATTCACAGCTGATGAACTTAGAAAGAAAAATCAGTATAGAGAGAAAGCACAGTTTAACATGTAGGAAAAAATAATTTCTTAAAGCAATGGAGTAATAAATGAATCTAAAATTAGAAATGGCAGCTATTCTGTCCTTTTGCATCTGCTCTAAACCAGTATCGTAAGACTTGGAGGCAAAGCAAAAAAAAATATATTGAAAAATAGAAGTGTGTGCTCCAAATGCGACAGTGGCTGTAAATAACAAATGCAGAAGTTCAGTAGCAGTGGCCATTAAAACCAAGGCAGGATTAGTAATGGAAAATTCCTCATCTTATTTAAAAATTAACTCTTGGATCATAAAAGGGACTATACTATGTGGCAGCTTAAAACAGCAGATTAGTGCTGATGTATTCTTCAAACTATTAGTATATGATCTGTTTATAGAGGGATATTGGTCCTCTGGATTGAGACTAGTCAAGCACACAGCATTTGGAACAGAAGTATGAAATACTTTTGCAACTGAATTGAGGAAGTCACTAAGTTGCTTTTCTGAAATCAAATTTGGGAAGAATCAGAGAGAGACACAAGTGAATCATTACTATGAGAGGTCCCCTATAGGGGAAAAAAGAAAGAAAAAAAAACACAAAAAAAGAAAATAACATAACAAACCTGTATTTAATGTTTCATCGTAAACTATATTTTATTCTTTTATTACAAAAAATGTATGGAGACAAAGCTTGTGCAAAACATGTAGTTTCTTAATTCTAATCTAACTTAGTTGAATGCGGCCTTGAGCAACCTGATCTAATGGAAGATGTCCCTGCCCATGCAGGGGGGCTTGGAACTGGTTGATCTTTAAGCTCCCTTCCAACTCAAACCATTCTATGATTAAGATTAAACTGTTTATTGAGGAGAAACTAGCTACACATGGCAGGGATCTTTGGATTTCTTTTATCTGAAACTGCTCATATTTTCCTGTACCTTAAAGAAGGATATTCTCTCTATCTCCCTTCTATTATATCATTGTTCCTTACTTCTATCCCCCTCCTTTCCACTCAGAACTCTTTGCATTTTCCTATTTTCTAAACTCATCATAATATCTTCAATTATCATGTGACCGCAGCTACCAAGGAATAAAAAGCAGGCTGAACATCAGCTAATGCTAATCTGTTTTAGGCTTTTGTCTATGATCTGGCCAAGGAACAACAGCAAGTGCCAAAAATATATTTACATGAGCAGTATCAAATGCATATTTCTTTTACAGAACTTCTTTTGGGCTTTTTCCATGCTGAAACTTTGTTTTGGAAGTAAATCAAGTTGTTCCTATGTCTATCTAGGTAATTTACTGAAGATTTGGAATTTTAAGATATTGGGTTGACAAAAACAAAAATGCCACTGGGCCAAACTGAAGCTAGGAAACGTTGACCAGCTCTACTACATTTTTTTCCGCATCTCATTTTTGGGGGGGGGTTTGGCAAACTAATTCTTGAATTTTCAATTATTTGCTACTGTTTGCAAGAAGGATAAATCTGCTTATTCAGTTTAGTCACAGCTTGTTTGTCTGCCCGCTATCTCAGTATTTCTCTCAAATCTCCTCTCAGCTGACAGGGAAGAACTCGTCAGAAACACCAACATGTTTTGTTTAGCTGAGTGTTGTTAGGAATATGCAAGAGTTGGATATAAATAAATCTTCAGCCATATTCTAAAATTACAAGCTGTGAGAGCCCAACCAGCAACTTAAATTTCACATTAAGTAGTATGTCTCCGAATTTACAACTACCTGACTACAGAGGCAAAATAGTGAAGACTTCAGGAATCAACAGATTAAAATAAAAACCAAAACAAACCACCTCTCCAAAAACCCACACACCACCCACAACCTCTCCATATAGCTAACTGTATCTGGAAAGGTGGGGATCTACACTAAGTTCAGTGTGATTATAGGAGGTGCTTTGGCTAAATGGTCTCTTAGAAACTGCAACACACATACAAAGCCATTCTTCCAAAAAGCAAAAGAAATGAGGTGTTTTGCCATACAGAAAAAAAGGTTTTAAGGAGACAAGGAACTATCCATGACAAGCTACATTAGAAGTTGCAGTTCAACCTCAAAATCACAGTAGTCAAACCGAAATTACAAGAGTACATGAACTATTTTGTGACAACACAGTGCTGGACCTCAGATGAAAGTCACACTTAGAGCTGAGATTGTGTATGAAATTCCATTGCCAGATTTACAGTTTATATGAAAATAGAAAGGAAAGACAAAAAAGATATTTTTTTTCTCCCATAAGATGACTTTCCAAATGCTTCTAGGATGCCATCATGAATTTAAGCAAGCTCCCATTTCAATTGCTCTTCCAAACACACATGTAAACTAATCCAACATATGTTGTGGCTTATTTTTAATGTAAAGAAGCTGCTGCTACAAAAACATCCTGCTTTCAATTAATATCTTCAGTAAAACACTGGGGAAGAAAGTGCAAACTTGAAGCATCTTCTTTATACTTTTAGTGTTCATGGTGGAGAGTAGTTAAAAGACAGAGACAGTAGATTAATAAAAGGGGTTTTGTACAGAAGCCTAAATAAAACTGATTTTATGATTGCTTTTTTTATTGCATCCAACTCTTAAATCCCTTCATTTTTCATACAGAAGCTAGGAACAACTGGTAACAATCACATAGATGCCACAGATAACATGGTATCATCTGAGGAAATGGTCCTAAATTCAAGATTCTCAGGAAGAGAAACAAGTTCAGAAGTATTAGAGAATTAAAAACACTATTACACTCGCAAGTCCTGTCTGTATCAAAGTCCTTCTGTATCAAACAGTTTTTCTACTTGTTTTCTGGTGTTTTGTTTGTTTGTTTGTTTGTTTAATATATATTACTACCGTTAGTATATTTAAGATTTTTCCAGTTAACTATTAGCAATGAAGCAGATTTCTATGGAGGTTTTCAGAAAAAATATTTGTCATTTCTTAGAAAGTCCTAATACTTTCTAAGTTCTTTAAAGAGAAAAAAGTCCTTATCTCACAAGGATCAGAGAAAGAGTGTTCATGTTAACTTAACTCGTGTTAAGCTCAACTAACTACCATTTGTCACTATCTGCTGAGACTTGTACAGTCTGGAAGAATGACCAGGATTTGAGATGCATTTATTCTGAAGCCCCACATTACTACACTGGTGTCTTATAGCCTTGCAAATATTGTCCTCTCCAGATGCCTACACTATGCACACTCAGATTTTTACATTATCAACATTAGTCTTTAAACTTGTATTTGCAAGTAGTATTTGCAAATAGTATTTGCAAGGTACATTTAGAAGATCTGGTTTGGCAGCTCTCCTCATTTGAGGCTCAGGATGCCAACAATAAAAATGGTATGCCTGCCACTGAAAATTCAGTGCATGTCCTTCAAATGCATAGTAAAACTCATTCTGTAATATTTTATTAGATACATTACCTTTTGACCTTGCTAGTAAATAGCCTAATATTTTACAGGAGAATTACTTCTTAAAGAAATCTAAAAGAAAGAAAGAAAACATTTATTAAACCAATTGTGGTGTAAAAGTAGAGGTATTTCAAGTAACCTCCTGATGTTGTAATATTGGGATGTGTGAAAAGAGAAACTCACATTAACAGTTGTGTTTGATACGATTTCAAACTACTGTTTTTTAGGGTTCACAATATCAAACCACTTGCAAGAAAAGAATTGAAAAACCTGGAAGTACTGCAAGTATTTGTACTAAGCTGAAAAAATGGAAACAAAAGGGCCTATGAGTATAATAAATTCACAGTCATAACTGTAACATATGAAATTCAGCTACAAACAATAAAGAATCGAACAGAAATTAACTAAAACTGTTCCCTGCAAAGTTGCACCTCAAAAAAAAGATGGTAAGCAGTCATCCACCAGTTTCATAGAAACTAATTTTATCTCTTCAATGAAAAGCTTCTGTTTCATGACAATAGAACAAAGGCAGAAATGTAGTGCAGCCTTTCACATCCAGCATTAATGAGATGACCCACGATGACCTGGAAGAACTCTGACTCTAACCAACTAACTAGTAACAGGTCTAACTAGTAACTAGTCTTCCATAATCCAGTTCTGTTGACATCAGCAATATAAAATAAAATAAAAAATAAAAATAAATAAAATATTTTTTTTAAAGTTATTCATTGACAGAGAGCAAAAATAGGCATGTTCAGAAGTGTTTGCTCTTTCACTTTCAGCTTTAGCTGTTACATTTAAGTTGTTTTCAGTTCTGCACTCTCATCAGAAGATAACTCATGCACCAACACCTAGATGATTAACTTTGAATACAGTTTAAATCAAATTATGAGACATCCAAAGCATGTTAAAATATGCTTACTCAATAAATGCAGACTACCCACCATTCATTTAGATAATAAAAGATAACCTGGTTTTAAATTTCTGCACGTTCATTTCCACTGACCACAATGGGTACTGCACTTTTGTAAGCTGGCCTACATCTCACTCAGAACTCTTTTTCAGCATTCATTTTTAGCATCATGCTATATCACTTTATGACAAATATAAATAGGAATGAAGACTGATGTCAAGATTGACTTAGTACAGCAACAGCATGATTAGCTAATAACAAATTTCACTGAGAGGGGTCACAGACTAACAAAAAGTTAAATGGTTGTGTTAGTAGGAACAAAAATAAGAAAAAAAAGTCCACTGAAAATGGACTACACACTCAGCCATTGGCCAGTGATGTCTTGTTTTCCTGTTTAGAGATCTCTACTTTCAGCTGCACAACCTAGATATGCTTTAGGCTGATTAACTACTTGAAAGATACACTTTCTGTGGAATAAGAGAGGCTCAACTCAAGAGTTAGTGCAGAATAAACTACTACACTTTACAAAATATAATGAGACAAAGTATGAAGTAATGAAAAAGTCCAAAAATGAAAATATTAAAATATGCTTGCCAGCAGACCCAGCAATAACACTAAGGATTTAAAGGACTAATCAACATCATTTAGCCAACTTTTTAGGTGGCTAAAAGCTCTGTATGTTGTTTCACTTCAATGAATATAATTTAGTACTTGCACAAGCTCAAGAGTGGTTTTTTTGTTTTGGTTTGTTTTAAATTGTGGAGGGAAAAAAGAGGTTTTTATTTGCTGAAGTCATCATAAAATTTAAAAGCATGCACAAAAGCAAACTGCAAAATTGTAGTACTTATTTAACATATCCATTCTGGGATGTATGTGCTGACAAACAAGCAATAGATGAAATGGTTCTATTATATGTATGAGGTTTCTATAAAGCAATTACCTAGGATACACAGTTTATGCACTTGGCAAATTGAAAAAAATGCCAAGACTCTTGTGTGACTGAATGCCTGTTCACATACTGTGACTACATCTTTGAATTTTGAGAAACAGGTATACAGCATGCACATGGATTATACCTACAATTCAAACCGCAATGGCAAAATTACAGACAACACACAAATAATTCCATAGCGGTAACAAAATCTTGATTTTAACTGAGCATTGACACCAACATTAATGTATCTCACAATGAAAATGAACAGAATTGCAAATAATGCAGTTGCCCTAGATGAAAAGAGACAATCATCTTTGATTCAGTTTAGATACCTGCTTTCATGGAATAAGAGTTGGAGTTTAGAGTTTTGTTTTTAAATGTTGACAGTGAAGATTTAAATTTAAATAAAATTCCTCAGGACCAGAGTTGAGAGTGGATGGCAACAAAACCCAGACAACTTGTTTCCTGGATATTGGAAATACTTACATACCATAAACTAAATAACTGAATTAGGCTAATCAAACAGCATGCAATAATTACCTTATCTTCTTGATCATTTATTTTCAGCTTTGATACAGGCTGATATACACAAACAAAATTCTGTATCTTATAATTTCCATTTAATTCCCCTTTGTTTGCAATGTTATACACAAATAGAGGTTTTCAATGGAAATTAATCCTGACAAACACTATGAAACAACTTTCAAAAAAACATCTGTACTATTACCATAAGCCTGGATAACCTTAAAGCTCAGATAAATTAGACTTAATGAACCCTTGTTAAAAAGTTAAACCCAATGTTTCGGAGATCCCATAATGGAAAAGAAGGGGATATATGTAAGCATAAAATATTTCATTTAAATTACATATTTAGAAGAAAGATTTCAGGGGTTTCTTCCCTTTGAGTTTAACAGCAAGTTAAAATTCTCTATACATATCTGCATAGTTTCAATCTGAACAAGTGCAGGTTGTGGTTTTACTGAAGGATCAAACCAAAGGGATACTCTATGCCGAAGTTACACTGAGGATTTTTAGTTTATACAGCATTTGAGTAAACTTTTAACTGAAGAGTGCAACTTGTAACTGGTAAGCTCCATGTAAACGTTTCCAGCTACTTTTCTGCAGTGAAGTTGGAGCTATTCTTCTGGGGCTTTAATCCCTCGAGTGAAACATGCCCAAGGTCAGCATGAAACTTTGTATCTCAATGGCCATGAAGACTTCAGCCATTGAGCAGACAAAAGAGGGAGGAAACACTTGCAACAGCGTTTGTCAAGAACATCACCTGTGGAAGAGTAGTGAAGTGAACTTGAAGTACAGGGACCCTACCCAAAGGACCACCTGTAACCACCTGAGAACCCTGTGCATGAGGTTTTGTTTTGCAACATTAAAATTATGCAAATGTAGCAGAGAGGTGGGATTTTTTGTGATGTATAAGGCTACATGGGCTGGAGATGTAATTTCAGTGTGTAAGTTTTGTGAGCAATGGCACATTTGGTTTGGGAAATGTTCTCCAAGTGACTGATTCTGTGCACAATTGAATAAAGTAATGCCTGCTTTTAATACTTCAAGGGGTATTAGAGAGTGGTATTATTTTCTTTACGGCTTTCAGTGACAGTCACATTAAAAGCAAAGTATGAAAAACAAGGTAATTCTCTATTGTACCCTTCTCACTACCTGTTTTCCTTCCATAGGTACACAATGGAACTACAGTTGTTTGTAACTGTCTCATCTTGCATCTCTATTACCCTTACCCAAATCCAAACAAGCATATAAAACAAATCCCACAAAACTTCACTTTGTCTTATGTTCTAGATAAGGAAATCCTGGGTTGAAGTTTCAGATAAGAGAGGGTTCCTTATGTTTTGTCCCAAAATTGATGATAATTTCATATCTATTCAGACTTCCTCTTCTTCAACTGACAATATATAAAATCTTATATCAGTATGCTCTCATAAGTAAAACAAAACCTTAAAAGCTTAAACAATAAAAGAAGAAATTAAAGAACAAATTAAAGGAGAATAAAATCTGAAAATGGAATACAAAGTCTAGGAGACCTTGGAAATAAAATATTTTTCACTTTGATTTGTGAGAAAATTATTTTTCTTTTTTTTATTTTTTTTAATAATTTTTTGTTGTCTTTACATTGTGGTATATTCTTGGTTTAGAAAAGTAACCTTATATATGGTGTTAGCTTCCATTTCAGGTATCAATTATTCATTGCAATGTAAGCCAAGGGGAAAAGTCCACTGCTGATCTAAATAATCTCCAACAGAAAAGTTACCTAAAACTCAGTACCTAGTGCAGATCTCTCCCAATACAGGCAATACTCAGGAGTGGGGAAAAAAAACAAAAGAACTCCATATTACTTTAATGTACTCTGAAAGAAATCTTCCTTACTGATACTTACAGATGTCCTGTGTTTCTGAGAATCTATGCAGAAGAGATGATAAAAAAACCCAACAAAAAAACAAAACAAAAACCAGCTTTATTTCTTGTTTCCTCTGCTTTGAAATAATAAAAACCCTCTCCTCCTCAGATTTGAGGATTGATTAACCTTCATTTTCTATACATTTCCTTGGAATGTTTTAGAAGTCACAAGACATTTTCAGTGCAACCAGCTCCAATTTGATTCTTAAATAGCACCTGTAATTTAGAAAAATCTCTCAGTAAAACACCAGTACCTCTGACTCTTAACACCTCACTCCTTCACATGTTCATACTTAGCTGTTTAGAAAGGAGTGGGCTGCTGCAGCAAGACTTAGAAGTGATCCTTCATTTATCTATTAACAGCTCAGAGCCAGCTAGGATACAGCACACAAACTGTAGATTTTTATTTTATTTGAATCAGAAAAATTGAAAAGTAATGGTTTGAAATTCTTCTCTCTCCTTCCAGCAATATGCTTTCTTAAGAGGACCCTTCCATTTAGAGGGACTTGATTCAGGAGTTCAATGCTTTCCAGAAAAAGAGGAAAATATTTTAAAAATGCAGTACTTCAAATATTCATGAGTTTGTAGTCAAACTGTATGTTATGGGACAATGCAGAAATTTCATAAGGTAGATAGTTCTATAATTTTCAATTCATAATATGCATTCAGAAATATGCACTGTTATACTCAATTGCAGTTAGCAATGCATGATCTTTTAACAAACCCCTTTTAAAAGTAAATAGCCTGCTAACACTTGAAAAATAGAGCCACCATCTCCAATATACAATGCTATAATAATCAAATGCTAAATACTGAATTAACTGTGGGATTAACTGTGGGATTTTTCACATATGAAAAATGTGGGTTTTCATTAGTAGTTTTCCATGGTACACATTAAAATATAAAGTGTCTATATAAAGTACAAAGTCTTTTGTATATATACTATAAATATACTATATATATACTATATACTATTTTGTGTAATATAACATATAGTATATTATACTATATATATATACACTATATTTAGTATATTATACTATATAACATACAGTATATTACTCAAATGTGGCTTCTGCTTCAGTGCAAAGAATGCATGAATGTCAGGAATGAAAAGGAATTTTTTTTGTATGAATTATTTGTGAAATATTTTTTAATAATTATGTTTCCAGTCTCCAAAAAAACCCAAACCTTTTACTACTTTTTCAAACACTGCAACAACAAGAACTACAGCTGTGAAACTGAAATCTTAAAAAGCCAACATAAAATAAATTATTGCTTTTGATGCCAGTATATATTAATTTGCAGTACACTATGGGGTTCATTTGTATATTTTCTTTGTATATACTTGTTTGCATATTTGTATATAGATTTAAAAATCTCAGATTAATCTGAGTCAAGTAAAAGCATTTTATGCTTACTCATGAACAATCAGAGAGTAAAAACCAAACTTTCTGTTTTAGATTTCCCTCCGTATTACAGCATTTCAGAAAGAGCAGGGGAAAGATACTGCCGGAAAAAGTGTTTTCTCACTCTCCCATTTTTGGCTATGAACAGTTACAGCCTATTTTTTGAGTAAGTAATAACCTGCTTGGAGCGAACACCAAGTTTGACCTATCTAGAGAACATTTTCATCACTTTTTTAGTACAGAAGTACATCTTCCCCCTATTTCTTTATCTTCCATCTGTTCTTTCAACATTCCTCTTTAAGCAGTGGCCAATGAGAGGTTACATACTGAAGTTGGATTCTAATTAGACATTTATTATTCTGCTGCAACACTGAAGATTGATATAACAAATCTACCTAGATCCCAGGCAGTTCATTATATTCTAGCTTCACTATTTCTTACCACAGCATTAATGACACTGAGACAAGACAGTGATTAAAACTTTATTTTTTTTAAAGGGAAGAAAAAGTTAATAAATTGGTTTTCTTGCTTAATTAACTGCAGTTTATGTACTGCTACTACACAGTTAAAACAAATTTCTTCCAGCTAATATCGATGATCCCATTGCGCAAAAGGAATCCAACAGTGGAAAAGGAATAGCAGAATCGTGCATTTAATCATGCTAAACTGATGGAACAAAAAAAGAATCCTGAATATACAGTCAAGTGAAGAATAATAAAAATTAAAAAAGTAAAAAAAAAAAATTCACTCTGAAGTAATTACTGAGATTAAAAAGTAAGTTTATCAACATGCTGAATAAAATAAAACCATTTATTGGATGAAAATAGTTCTTCTGCATAAGAACTTTCTTATTTGGGGTTGTATTCTGCATCTAGTAGCTCTCAAAGTAGTACTCTCAATGAAATCAGAAATAATAACATCTTCAGACTTTTAAGACAGCAAAATTCATTCTGGAGAAGTGGTAGCCTGGTGTTCTCAGTCCAAACTTAAGAATTCAGCTAAGCTACAAAGATGAAAGAACAGCACCACCTAGTTCTCTGTTTAAAAGTTTTCAAATATTATCATCCATTGATTTATTGTGTAATCTATATTAGCATATGTGTGTGTGCTCTGCAATGAAATCTGTCACGTTTCCATACAAAGCAATACTAACAAGTTTACCAGGAGTTACTAAAGCATCTGATGTAGATACTATATAAGTGCATTCTGTGGAGGAAAAAAAAGAAAGCTTGCATATGCAAGAATACTAGAGACTTATAATAATAAAAATTCTGTCTGAAGCACCATTAACACTGAGTGGATTGCTCATCCTTTCCTAATACTACTTCTGGGATCATTTCTCTAATTTAGCCAAAACGTTGTATTTGTATTGATTCCCCTGTGCAGTAGTCTGATAATAATATGCATATGTGTTAAAGATGTAAAAAATCTGTTCATGATGCAGATGTAACAAGAGCCTCAGTAACATTTAAAAAAACCTAATTTTAGCTTACACAACTTTTTTTATATTTACTTTTCTACTCTGCCTTTCAGATGTGGTAGACATTTTAGTTCTTACTTAGACTGGAAGTTTCCATGTCAAGAACTGCCCTGCTGGAGAGTGAGATTCCTATTTAACAATCCAGTTTGCCATGACACAAGAGCAGCACCTAAGAAGCTGCCCGCTTCTACCACGCAGACTTCTGTAACTGATGCACCTGGAAGGAGTCAGATCCCACTGCCATGGACTGAATCCCACTGGCTTCCCTCCTTATGTTTACCAGTGCACATCTGAGGAAGGTATAGAAAAGTAAGAGGAAGAAAATAATAATTTTAAAAAATAAAATAAATATATCTAAGTTTCCTGAAACATCTATCCCATCTATCTCCAAGGTAAAAATGGCTTTTCATAGCTTCCACAGAATGCATTTGTCCTAAAACCTTCAGTTGTTTCATTTCATTTCCTGGGGAAAGGAAGAGGTAGAGTGTCATAGCAGGAGAAAGATGAAAAGGTATGTCATATCCTGCAAGACCAAATGGTGGTTTGATCTTCATTTATGTCTTTCACAGCAAAGGTTTTTGTGGTAACCCTGGAGGGGATGTTTTAGTCCTAGAGAAAATACTCATCCCTTGTCCTCCATCTATCCACATATCCATGAAGGCCACTTACGTGTTGGCATGCCATAGCTCAATTCTCTCAAAATTGATACATTAATTGAAATACATTATATAAGTTCCAAATTTGAGACCTTTATCCTCATGACCTTCAGAAAGGAAATCCCTTCACATACACCGTTTCCCCACTCCAAGTCTTGCAACAGCAAACAGAAGAAACAGTTTTGTTTCCTTGACAGGTAACCTAGAAAGACAAGGCCTGCAGGGAGATAACTCTGTATTTATCTCTTTTTAAATCTTATTCTAGAGGTATTTCCTTTCTAGAAGTAGTTCAATCGTGAAGAGTTTTTAATGGGAAATTAAAAGACAAAAAGCCTGTGATATTAACAATTCATTAAACAACAAACTTCATTTGTTCACTTTAAAGTATAGAGACTACCAGGCTTCTATTGTCCTGTTGGGATTTATAGTTTGCAACAGATATAATCTAATAAACATTAAATGCAACTGCACTTTCAAATCCTACAATACAGATGCCACAGTAAATTAAGATTACCCCTTATAGAACATTTTCCACTGCCTTCTTTATCCAGATTTCCTGTTACTCCACTTTGCATGAGACTAAGTAAAAAATGTGGTTTTGTAGAACAGAAGCATCACTTGCTTTTCTAGCAGACAAAAGCAAATCTGTACAAATTCTGGAAAAAATTTCCTCAAAATCTAAACCTAGTTTGGAAAATTCTGCAATTACATAATTTTAAATGGCACACACACACACACGCCACCAACCCAAGTATTGCCTGCACAAAATATATTTAAGTCTAGTCTTATACTCAAAGCTATTTTGACATTACATTAATCTTGTGTGCTGAACACATGTGAACCTCCCATGCACAAGTCTGTAAGCCATTTGAGGTTTTTATCTACCATAAGACAAAAGACCAAGATATTTCTATTGATGACATGCCTTCCCCACCACCTCCAAGATTCACCACTCGGAGCCCAGCAAAGCAATAATAATTTATCATTCAAAAAGCAAAGCCAAATTAGGAAGCAGAAAATATTTAAATTTGATTAAATTCTAAAACTCAAACTATTTTGTGGCAAACACACTGAAATTATGTGAGCTCCAGACCATTTTTTAAGGAGTGAATGAGAGTCAGTCTAAGAATGGCACCCACAAACGTTACATTTAGTGACAAGAGATATGCCAAATCCTTTACAAAAAAAATTCCAAATAAGGCAAGGAGAACATTCTAAAGAAGCTAGGTAAATAGTCTGGTCCATACCTACTAATACACTGCATATGTTCAAATACACATCATGTATTGTTTGTAGAAGCAGCAATCAAGATACATCCTAAGATCATAACACGTTTGAAGAAGGTCTCCAGGCTTTAGAGAAAGCACAGTCTATAAAGCGAAGTCATTGGTAGTTTTAAAACTTTTTTTAAATAGGAAAATATGAGACACACTGTCTTTTAACATGTAATGTCCTAGTTCTTGTTAGACTAGTTTATTCAAGTTCTGAAAAGCTCCTCCCTATTAGGTGTTTCTATCTTTGCTACGATTTGTTTTACTTTAAAATTAAAGGGATCCCCATTAGACTGTACTGATACTATTTTCCATTAACAAAAAAGATCAATAAACAAGATAGTGCTTGTAGCTTACTCCATATTAGTCCAAATCTCACCTATTTTTTGTAGTATTACAAGGCCACTCTATACAAGTCTGGAGACACCAAGAGCAGCATTAGAAATCTGCAATTGCAATAGAAAAGTTAAAAAAATTGTAAAGTAAGAGAAAACTGCAATGCCACACTTACTATGATGAACAAGATACTTCACACATCACTTAAACTCATGAAAAAATCGAAATCAGAATCTTTGTTTAAGGTTTCCTCCAAATGTACAGAAAAGTTCTTTTGCTTTTTCACTACTGTTATTTTAGATATTAACAAAAGAATTCATATGAAGGAAATATACAAAATATGCTGTGATATGATACCATTTTATGACCTGTTACATATTTGAGATACTTTGTCAATCCTTGATTAGTAATCAGTTTAGTGAGTAACATTGCTAATCACTGCATTTATTTTCAAATCTGAAAATAGCTGCAGTTTGACATTTTTGTATATCAAAAGCTATAAAAGTTTCTTTTAGTTGGTGACCTGGAGCAAGGACAAGTGTTTTCAGATTTCTAAACAAGTTTTACTTTTCCTGTATAAACTGTGCAAGCCAATGGAGATTTCTTGACTGCTCTCCAATTCACAGCCATTAATCACAATGCATCACAATGAAGCATCATCATATCCAGATTTAAACTTCACGTATGAAAAATATACCAACACTCAAGGAAGAAGGAAAAAAAAAGCCTTTGAATATAAAATGAACTTCGCACTGGAATACATTTTATACCATAATTTAATTAAAGGAATGTTTTAATATTAAACAGTAGCTTGATTTTGTCCATACCATGTCATTGCATTTGCTTGATATTTTGTTAAGGAACAGAAATCAGTATATAATAAATTTGTATTGCAAAGTAACGTTTTTTCTGTAGCAAATCCAGTGACCTTAAACCCTACATCATTCTGAATATTTATTTCATCTGCTTCAACTAGCACAGCTTTTCCCCTTGTTAGGGACTAACTGACAGAGCCTCTCTGCCTGGTAACATAGCAGGAATAAAAGCAGGTCAAATTACACTGTTAATCCAGCAGATGTAGGTCAGTTTGGGATAAATATTGGAACAAATGGAAAATACCAAAGTGCCTGCTACAACTGCTGCTGTGAAGTAATTTGGCCTTATTCTCTTCAGAACTGTCACTCAGTTGCAGTAGTGGAGTTTCATGTGCTGAACTTTGAAAAGCCAGAGTTTTTAAGACTTAGATGGGTTAATACAGCTGTGCTGAGCTATTCAGCTTCTGCCAGGAAAAGTAGCTGTAGCACAATGTGTTAGATGATATTCAGAAAGATGTAACCATATTTTTATATGTGGTTACAAATTATTTTGGCATATAATAGCATATTCTGAATAATTCAGCTAAGATTTTGCAATTGAATTTACTATATTTAGTGTCAATGTTTGATTAATATTGTGGTATGTAAGTTTAGAATGTAACCAGAATATTTTTCACCTCTAACATAAGAGAACAGTGTCTTCTCCCACTGCCCTTCCCATCCTACAAAGAAAAGGATGGGTAGTCAACAAACTGTTTACAGAAAGATGACCACAGAGGGAATATCAAAACTATGCAGACAACCATTATACTGCACATACAATGATATGTGCTGTTCAGTAAATAACCTAAACCTTGCCAACTTCACAGAACAAAGAATACACTGGAGAGGAGTTCAGTTATGTATTTCTATGTGAACAAAACTTTGTATCTGTATACATAACATTCATATGTACACATATGTATACAAACACAGAACGTTCACCTCTGAAAAAGCTTTAGGGATTCAAATGGAGCAACACACATTTTATACTAACTATTTCTCTAAACTGAGGAGTAGCTGCCTATGGTGATTTAATATTCTTTAAGGTATATAAAAAAAAATCCTAAATTGAGTATTACAAAGTAGGGAAAGTGTTTTATTATTTTATTTATTAATTTACAGTAATGTAAAACTATATTAGAGGTGACTTGATGCTACTTAAAACATCAAACCTGTGAAAGTATTCACACTTTCCAAGACCCATTTGATTAAACTAGAAAGAGACAGATACAACTCAAATCAGTTAGGAAGAAATTGTCTTTCCCTCAAAAATCCCAAACATTAAAGAAAAAACACTCCTGCATAATGCTCATATAGGTTCCATCATCTGTTTTGGAAATTAAAAGATGGCAAAGGAATCAAGTACAATTTTATTTTTCACATTTACAGATCTTAGGGAAAGGAGACAGGATGACAGGTATGCAGACATTGTTAGAGGAAGAAAGCAGAACCTTCCAGTTCATCTACTATAAAAATAACTACCCACACTCTTCACTTAATCCTATTTGCTTGTTCCAAATTCTCCATGTTAAAAAGCCCTATAAGTAAAATATTAGTGTTGAAAAAAAAAAAAAAAAAAAAAAAGTACTGGAAGATGCGAAACACTGCCTCCAGCATAAGCGCTGTTTCATCATGGACATAAATGTTCCCTTCTTCTTCTTCTCCCCCCTTAAAAAGCTATTATGTTACTGTACTAAGTATTGACATTTAAAGCACCCATCCTGATCTTACTATGTAATATAAGAGAAACTGTACATTTGGACTTTGGGTTTGATTTGTACTTATTAAATGAAGGGAAAAAGATTCTCAAACAGGCTCATAATAAAAACTAAACTAAATAAACAAGCAAGCAAGAACACCAAAAAAGCCAATGAAAAAAGCAAAAAACAACCCACAAACAAAAAAACCCTTCACAACATTAAGAACCTCTGCAAAGACATCTACATTCATTTCTCAAAAAAATTCTTTTCAAAATGCTTTCATTGTGTAGAAAACTAAGTTCTTCAGGGGCAGATTCCTGAGAGAAATAATAGTTTTCCAAGTTACTCCTTGTCACTGTAATTTGACATTTGCCTACCTTCCTTCCAAACATACCTCAAAAACTCCTTGGGAAGAAGGGATATGCTCATTAAGATCATACTTAATATTGATGCAACCCCAGAGGAGACACCTACTAAACTTATGTGTAATAGTTTTTACTGTTCCACATTTATTTTGGAACTTATATTGTAAAAACCATGTCACTGGCATTCTCCCTAGAGAAGACCCTCCATTGCTTTGAAAGAATCTAACAGAGTTAGCCGGCTGTCACGGCTTAACGCCGGTTGTTAGACTCATGTTTTAAAACAAAATTCATTATTCCTTCTTTCTCTTGAACAGGGAATTGGGAGGACAATGACAGCATCTTTTGTTCCTACTTCTTAAATAATAGATGAAGAGGCAATCATCATTCTAACACAGTCAGCCACACTCTGGTTACACTAATACTCTCTTGGCAACTATCTGATGCCCAGGTCCATGTCATTACCATACATAAAGTTGTTTTCTGTTACTTAATCACCATTTGTGTTGGATATGTAAAAAAACTGTCAAAATCTAACCCAGTCTTTACATAGCAACATTAAAGGCTTAATTCTTTGTTGGAAAGAGTTAGGGCAATCCCAGTCAGCACAGTTTGTCAACAGAAGGATCAGGCCAGAGTAATGAGAATGATAATTATGAGAACTAAGACCTCTATAATAGGAAACTATGGCTTAAAGACATTTATAGTACATTATAATGGAACTGTAACTGACAAATAAATTTAAAAACAGAAACAGAGTCACTATTTTACATTTCTGAAGTTAAAAAAAAAAAATAAAAAAAAAATAAAGTGGACATGAAAAATGTGTTTCCAGGGAGGTAGGTACTTTTCTCGATCAACATTTCCATAGACTTTCTTCTTCAGCGAGAAACTTCAAAACTTTCTAGTATTAAACTGATGATAGAATCTCAGTAAAATATTTTGAGTGTAAGAGTAATAAATATTAGGAGAGTGAATGATTCCTATATACCTCAGGGAAGTGAGGTCATCAGTGGGAATTTGGATTGTTTAGCAATTTCATGTTCTAAAACTGACAGTGAACTGCTTTGTCATGACTATCAGTAAAAATACATGAAGAAATCAAGCAAAAAACATCATAAAATATGAACTAACCTTATGCAGCTAATCATTATACTAACTCTTGCTGATATTGTTGGAAGTCTAGACAATTACCATAAAGTAGAGTGGTTCACTTTATGTTTCAACTTGTCTGTAAAATACTCCAAATAAAGACTGCATAAAAAATATGGTCTTCTGCTCTGTAATTGTCTATACTCTCACTGAATTACAACATGCTTTTGACCTGCTCTACACCATATTAGCGTTACAAAATTTAGCTTTCAAGACAATCCTTATGCATACAGCATTGGGTTGCCAAGATTTTGCTAACAGAAATCCTACTGAAATTTTAAAATGATGTCTAGAATGTGGATACACTAGATAGTGAGTAATGTTTGACAACTGTCTTAAAGTAGATGACCTGAGAAGTAGAGATTTTCTTATTCACTATTTTTATTTTTTTTATTTCTGCTTGTAATAGATCTGAGTTTATTAAAAAAAAAGGCCTCACCCGTAAGCAATTATCTGTCTTCACTGATTTGTTGCATCAGTGATCACAGATTCAGATAAATTACAGTGTCCCTACATTATTTTCATTTCTATGCAGGTTGCAAGCACTTGAAGTGTCTGAAGAAACCATACTAGAAAGATTTGCCTGGTGTTGGCAGAGAACTGAAAGTAGATCATTTGCTACCACATACAGCACTGTCCAAGTGTCTTCTCAGAGGCAGAGCACATTAAGGCATTAGATGCCATTTACATTATCACACAGCAGGGGGCTACAGCAGCTACAGTTCCAGGATAATCTTAACCCGTATCTGTATTCTGTGAATCCAACAAGACTATTTTTAGTATTACAGTTTCTCATGTGATAACCTTTTACAATAAGCTTACTTTTCAGGTTGCATAAAAACGGCTTGGATGATGTACTTGAGTTATTTTAATATATGTTGTCCTCCAACTTTTGTCTAAGGAAGCCTAAATTCATGACGCAGTAAAAAAAAAAATCAGAATGAAACAAAAATCTAAGGGCAACTGGGTGACTGTAAACGTATGTAACAGTTTAATCCTTTGGGACATCATTTAAGTACTCCAGAATCATTACAGTGCACAACCTAAGAACAACAGCAGCCAGAGATCCTACTATTTTCACAGCAAACGCTGGAGAGGGCAGAGCAAACTATTATCATACTCAAACTCAGCTGACAAACCACTTCTCAGCTCAACATGTTATTACACCCTCCTCCACCTCCATCGCTCCCCTTTCACAGCAAGCAGTTGACACTGGGCTCTTTTACTTCTTCTTTGCCTCCTTTCCGAAGAGACTGCTTGCTGTTAATGTTATTCCAGGCAGAAGCTGAGAAGCATTACTCTATGTCCTCTTTCCTCAGCTGATGATTCTTCATCAATAATCAGCACAGATTCCTTAAGCAAGTCTCTCCACAGATCATACCAGAAAGGCACACTTCCACACACGACATAAGACACCCTGATTTTGTCACCTTGTCTTTAAACTTAATTAGCTTCAGTTCCACTAACAGGAGCCATCTCAAGTTACAATCCAGAAGTGCTTTGAACCCTCAGAACAAAGATCTTACTCGCATACAGAGCTGTCAAAAACCCTCTGAATCCCATGGCCCACAAACAGAAAATTGGAGGAATCTAATAAATCCGTTGAGCCACTTCACAATACAGTTTGGGGAAGCAAACCAAGCCAACAGGAAAAACTACTTTTAAACACAGGTATAAAACTGCCTAAGCTGTCTAGTATAATTGCATCTGCTGGTTGAGCACAAATGAATGGCAGAAACTGAGAAAACATTTGTGAAGTAGCACCGTGAGATGGACCAAAATAATTTTATGTTAAGTGCAGTCAATATTCAGGATAGCCTTCTCCAGGAAGATATTTATCCATCTTCTTTTCTATTCTCCTTCACTTTAGGAGAAAAGGATAGTAGAAATTATTTCCTCTTGGTCCTGTCTGAGGTTTACAGGTTCTTTACATCCTCTTTTTTTTCTTTTTTTAATAGTGCCCAAGCAAGGACTGCCTCCTGAAACAGCACTCTGCTGGAGTGCCTAAGTATTTCTAATTGTGGTTTTAATCAAAAGCTGAAAAAAAAAAAAATTGCATGAGAAGCTGAAAAGAAGAGGGTGTTTTATACACACTGAGGGCAAGCTGGGTAAGATGTTAAGCATTGCTTTTCCCCATCTGCAAGGGCAGGCCAAATCTAGTTATTTTCACACAGTCACAGTCAGATTTGTATTACGCCCCTGTTCTCGCAACATGTTTTTTACCTGATGCAGTTCACAGAGTTACATTTTGCCTGGCACACTCCCTAAACTGCTGTGAAAGACATGACTGTTTTTAATCACTGGTTTACTCTCAAAACTGCGATGTGCTGAATGCAGCTGATTGCACCCAAGGAAAGATCAAATCCTCCTCCTACAGCAGCAGCCCCGATTTTATTGGTGACAGAAAGTCAGTCCAGGCTCCAACCTCCCCCCCCCCCCAACCCCTCTCCTGCTTTGCGGGGCAATGAATTGACAATTCACAGGGAAATGTAAAAGGCAGAGAGAAGCCAACCCCCAGGTGCAGCCCGCCACACATGCCCCAATAAATAATCTTGTATAGCACCAACACAGCAGCTCCTTGTGCACTGACGTACAGGGTAACTTAAACATCGGTAAAGAATACAAATAATCTGCCCGATGTAACTGCCCTTCGCAGTTGCCAAGCGCACCCCCCTCCTCTTCATTCTCGCCTCCACCACCGGCAATTTCCTCGGGAGGTGGCGCGGGGGCACAGGGAGGTTTCTGACTGATGCGGAGGGGGGGAAGAGGATGGGGTAAGGGGGGGGGGGGGTGGGGAGGTGAGGCTCATGTGTTTCGGGCACCCGGGTTGCTGCGCTGCCTCCGCTCCCGCTGCGGGCTGCCAGCCGCTGCTCCCTCCGGAGATCGCCCGAAACATGACGCAGCCGAGGGAAACGCGAAATATATTAAACTTGACGCGAAATGGCACGACGGCGGCAAGAGAATGCAGCGGGAGGGAAATAAAAAGAAAAGAAAAAAAAAAAAAAAAAGAAAAGAGGGGGTAAAAAAATTATCTTACAAGGTCACTAAGCTTAATCATCTCTTGGCGTCTCCCTCCCAAACTGAAACACCCCGCACGCCGAGCGAGGGACTGACAGAGAGAGGCCCCGCCGCCTCCTCCCCCCCCCCACCCCGCAGCCGCCCTGAGGACTCGGTGCCCGCCAGCGGCGGGTGCTCGGTGCTCCCTGACCCCGTTTACTCCCGCCGGGGCGGCTCCTGCCGCTGCCGCCTTGCCCGACCCTGCCGCCCGGCTGTTAACCGCCCCGCCCCAGCCCGCCCGGGCCCCGCAGGGCCGAGGGAGGTGGGGGGGCTGTGCCGCCATCCTGCCGCCGCTGAGGGGGCAAACTCTGGGTGGCAGCGCAATGCCCCCGGCTTGGATGCCTTCCCCTCGAGTGGGAGACGCGAGGGGAAGATCTCCCGCAGGCAGACGCGGCGGTCACTGGCACGACAGCAGCGTGCCGAGGATTTCCCTCCGGGGCGGCCGCTACCTTTGCCTTGGACGGATAACCTTAATTAGGTGTACGGCGGGCGAGAAGGCGGCGGTGGGGCGGAGAGAGAGGAATACATCCAGTCTGGAAACTAGCTGCAGGATGAGCCGCCTGAAGCAGGGATCCGCTTCCGAACCCCGGGCTCACCCGATTACCCTACGTATATATTCTATACCTTACATACAGACACGCATTCCTGGCGGAGGAGGCAACGAGGCACGGACAACCCCTTCCCCCCCTCCTCGCCACCCCCTCCCGTACCCCCGCAGGGGAGGCACGACTGGAGCCCACACGTTTCCCCGGGATGTTGTTGCAACAGCTCACACGCTGCGGCTGCACTCGCACTTTCGAAGACGCGTTTGCGGCGGGCGAGCGGGGAGGTGACGGGGAGTTTAAGGGGTGGCTGCAGGGCATGGCGAGCGACTGGCGGCGGCGTGGGGGGTGGGAGTGGGAGCGGAGGGCGAACGAGGGCGGGAAGCGGCTGACAGAGGAAGGGCAGGAAGGGTTAACAACCGTGCGGCGCTTTAGCGCTGGATAGCGCTACCCGAGCGAGAGGCTGGGGGCGCCCGGAGAGGAGCGGGTGGCGGAGGGGGAGGGGGTGGACGGGAGCCGGTAGAGCGGCGAGGGAGGGAGAGGGTCAGGAGCGGGGCGGAGGGGGGGAGGGGCGGGGAGTGGGCAGGGGGCCGAGGATGCCCCGGGCCGCGGCGGTGCCCCCCGGGTCCCACCCTCCCTCCCCGTGCGCGGGGCAGGGGTGGGGAGAAGGCGGTACCTTGTACGAGGATCCCGCAGAGGCTGTAGAAGCGCAGGAGCGCGCCGGGCTTCAGCCGCATCCTGGGGGCTCCCCTCGGGCTGGGTGGGCGCCAGGCACGCAGATCCGCAGCCTCCCGCCGCTCCGCTCTCCGGGCGCTTCCTTCCCCCCGCAGGAGCCGCCGCCGCCGCCGCCGCCGCCTCCGCCGCAGTGTCTCCCTCGCTGTATCCAGTGGGGTGAGGAGGAGAAGGAGGACCAGGGTCGCGGGGGTGGATTGGGGAGGGAGGAGGAGGATGAGGAAGGGGGAGCGGCTCTCTCCGCTGCCTCCGGCGCTGCTGGGCAGGTTCAGGTTCCCCCCGCGGAGCGGTGCCGGGTGCCCCCTCTGGCTCCCCTTGCTGCTGCCGGCGTGTCCGTCCGTCCGTCGGCTCGCTTCGCCTCTCCCGTCCCGTCCCGTCCCGTCCCGCTGGCGGGCGGGGGGGGGAGGGCTGCCGCGGCGCACGGGGAGGCTGCTCCTCTTCTCTCCGCTCCCAGCCGCTTCCCGGCTCGAGACACAAGGGCAATCTCTGCTTGCGAGGCTCCCCTGGCCTCGCCCCGCCCCCGTCGCCCGCCCCGTCCCTTTCTGCCGGGAGCCGCGCCCCCGTCCCCGCCCCTGTCGCCACACCCCGGCCCTCCCTGTGCCTTGGCCCCACCCCCACCGGCCCGGACCGCCCCCGGACAGCCGGACCGCCCCCTCAGGTGGGCGTGTGACCAGCGGAGGGGGGGTCCCCTCCAATAGAAAGTCCCCGGGTTGGGCCGCACAGCCAATGAGACGGTGGCAGGGGAGGCGCCAGACGCCAGGTTACAAAACAAAGGGGCGTTCCTCAGCCAGGTGCCAGACCTTGCCGCCCGCCTCGCTGAGTGGCATCCGCCGCGGGCCAATCGTCGGGAGACCCGGCTCCGCGACGGCTTCTCCAGCCAATGGGCGGTGAGCGAGCGGGGAGAGGCGGGGGCGGGCGTCGAGGCGCTGTCCAGTCCCGGTCCTGAAGTAGCAGCCGGCGGCGCACCCGGGGAAACGCGGGGGTTGCCCGGCGGCAGCGGGAGCCTGAGGGGAAGCGTCACCGCGCCGGGGCGGCGGGCGGGGAGATGCTCGGGTTCCCGGGAGGGAGCGGCAGGTGTGCCTCGCCGGCCACCCCGGCCCCTAGAGCCCCGGAAGCCGGCCCGGGCGTGACCGCTAACGGCCGATTGCGCTCTGCGGGAGAGACCCGGGAACGGCGGGGCCCGGAGCCTTCGGGCAGGCGGTGCCGGGCAGCGGAGGCGAGGTACAGCGGTGGCGGGGTCGTGGGACGAGCACGTTAGCGCACATCCAGAGTCCTCACCGGCTGCCGCGGAGCCGCGGGCAGCTCGCCGGGGACGGAGGAAGGGTGCTCGGCCCTCACCACCGTGGCAGGCGTCCCGCCCGCCCTGCTCAGATCACAGGCGGTCACCGCGCCGCTCCTCCGTACGGCCGGCTGGGAAAAAAGGGGGTGAAGTACCGGCGAGCTGGGGTCGGGGTTAGAGAGCTGTGGAAAGGACGCAGCCGGTTTGCTCCGGTCCTTGCAAGAGAGCTGTAAAGCAACTTCTCGTCCTTCTGCTTTTACTCTCGTCTCCCTGAAAGCAGCAGATGGAAGGAAAGAATTGCTGAATCGCCTGTATCCTCAGAGCTTAAGACGTAGAGATTCCTTCACCACAGTAGCAGTAAGACCAGCTCCCCTTGAGTTACCCAAACAATGGCGATCAGGAACTGTCTGGAATTGTTGCAGTGTTGCCTGGACTCTAAATGGCCTGGGGAAAAGTTTTTGTTGTTTTGTTGTTTACGTTTTTTTCATTTGAAAGCTTTCTTTGTGAGGGTTTGTAGCTGGTAGTCCTCAATTGCTTGAGTCCAAAAGGTAAAACACTGAATGTAAGACGTCTAAGGGGGCAAGCTACTTCTTCAGGTTTGGTTATTCGGTGTTTGGCATGATATCATTCACCCTTTGCCAAAACCTCTTAGTGAAATCAGAACACTTTAAGTTACTGGACCTGTCTGTATTATCACTACAGAATGAATTGTGTTGCCTCATCTTAGAGAAAACAGGAATCCCCTGCACCCAAATGCTTACAATGATCAAGTCTTTCTCCATTTCTAGTTCTCTTTTGTTTCTGTTTGTTCTCCAGCATGATGCAGTATGTTTTCCATGGTACATCTCTGAATTTCCACCTTGATGTCCTGTTCTATAACACCAAAGAACTTTACTGTCATAAACAAGTGATAAATAGTCTTACATACCTATAGGAGAGGAAAGCTCTTTAAAAGCTCCTTTCTTCAAAGGGTGCAAAGTCTCAGATCATTAAGGAAGTGCTAACAGTTGTCAACTTTACCTTAATGAACTTGCACTAGAGGGGAATCTGGGAAGTTACGTATTCTGCAGCTGTATCTTCCACTTCATTTGATAGCAGGTAATGATTATGCCTAGCATCAGTTGAGAATGCATCAGAATTTACAATGAGTTCTCCCCCTCCATCTCAAAAAAAATGTCCAAGCACAGTACAGAATCAAATTACAGCATTACATTTTAAAGTTATATTGTTTGTATGATTTTTATCCAATAAACATCATGTACATTAAAGAGCAATTCTGGCAAAATAAGTAATTTAAACCCTTCACTAAAACAGGACTGAAATTCAACCTGAAGTGCTTTTGAATTAATTATAAGTGACAGCTCTGCACTTTTGACAAAACATACTTAGTTGTGTTCTTGTTACAGGAAGCATTATAGGAAAGATACAAGTGTCTTCCCAGGTTAGTGATTAGAAGCTGTGAAAAGAGGTCCCCTGGCAAGTGTAGGGATTAAGCTCCTGTCTGTACATCACGAGGGGTTCCAAGTCTTGGCCCCATTAATACATTTGGAAAAGCTGCTCTGCATGTTTGGAAACACCAGCTAACATTTTCCTCCCAAGAACCCAGTAACATGGACATTACATCACTCACCATGTAAAAAGCATAACCAGAAATGCTGGTTCTCAGCCAATTTCTCTTGGCTTAAGTGGATCTGTAATGAGCAAGTGGCATGTTGGTAGGAAGCAGGTTTGCAGGAGAGAGTTGTGCTACTCCTCTTCATTACACAGCAAAAATTTTAAGTAAACCTTAGAAAATTAAACCCAGGGTTCAAGCTCCACCAATAAAATGCTGCAGTGGATTATAAGTTTTTTTGCTGTATGTGCTGAAATGAATTATCTGTCCGTTTTTCAAAAAGAAAAAAACCCACTCTGAAGCCCCTGTTTTATTTGAACAAATATAAATCTGAAAGATATGTTTAAAATCATTAGAGCTGCCAGATATGATGTCATGCTTCTTTCGATTATTGCAGCTGTGATAATTTGACAGCTTGTGTAAATGTAGAATCACATTTTATGACATTTAGTGTCAGCTCACAGCTAAACCAAACATAAATGGAACAGAACTTTGTAATTGGTCTGTGGAGCTGGAGCTCACACACAGAATGGCCAAAAGCTTCATTATTTCTAGACCATTATTTCTAGGGCACATGGACACTTCAGAAAGTACAATTCAGAACCAAGTAGAAAGTACTACCCTAAAATATAACCTGATCAACACTGAAAACCAGATGTATGATGTAAACATTTTATCAGAACCAGAAAAATGCTGTTCTCTTATCTTGATATCTATCAAGGTGATACTTAGAAAAATCCCAAATGCTAAAGAAAGGAAAACAATCTAATCTGCTAGTAAGATTCAGAAAGAGTAAAAAAACCTTTTCTCTTTCTGAATTGGTAAATAGCAAGTTGTCCAGCTTTCCCTACACTTGCAGCATAGATATTACATTGTATTCTCCCACCTCATACTTTATTTCTTCTCTGTGTTTACACAAAAGCTAACATATCAAACCCTTCACCTAGAAGAGAAGAGAGCTTGCTTAGTAGTTTTCTCTGAATTATTTCCTGTTCATCCTTTTCTAGACAGCATACATTTCACCTGTGTCAGTGAAGAGTTAATGGAACTGTGGCAGCCTTAATAGAGAGCTCAGATCAGTAACTGCTTCATGCCCTGGTCCACCACATGGTCTGTTAATTTGCTTGTGCTCTTTTATTCTCCTGATCAAAAAAACCCCAGGCTTCTTCCTGAAAAGCTAAACTCCATGTCCTCTGCAAGCATCCATCTATGTTGGTTTGGGTCAATCTACCTCTAAAGTTTGCCTTGAAAGACAAGTAAAATCTAAAGGGACAATAATGATTTTAATTATGCTCTTTAGTAGCATCAGTGGTCAGTGCTTATTTTTTATAATGTGTATTTTAAAGTAAATTTTGTATAATCTAGGGGGTAGTCAAGGAGTAGGCAAAATATGACTGCAGAGTTCTAACCACAGCCAAAAGCCTTGCAGGAAAGAAGGTATGGAGAAGGCAAGTTGTGACAGAAGTTAGAGACTTATTCTATCATGACTTGCAATACCGATAGGCATTCACCATCACATTTAAAATAGTAATTTGGAAACTTACTTATTTATTTAGTAATTTGGAGATTTATTTACATGCTGCAGTTCAAAAGCATTGTGATAAACCCCTGATGCAGCTGCCACTCAGCCTTGAACAAATACTTGTTTGGATAACAGCCATCTCTTGCAGTAGCAAGTCCTTAATTTTTGTATTGGCCACCTTCAACCTGAAAGTGGCAGAATGCCTTCCCTGGGATTCAGAAAGCAACATGTATCATCAGAGAAAGTGCATTTCCCTGCCCAGTGCACTACTACTCGCCTATGTGGAAACCAGAGATCAGAGATACCTTGACCAGAGCCTGTGTATTTGCACTTTACATTACCCCTTTACCATACCTCAGCAACTAGAATAGAAGAGTTTGAGTTCTGTTTATTTTGGTTGAGAAATTTTGTGTGGTAGAGGTGAGTTGCTGTTGTTTTAAATGATGTGGGTCTGGTTGAAGCTGATTCCTAAAAAAAAAAATAATAAAATTGGTTAACAATCACTCGCCAGATGCCAGCAAAAATGCATTGCTTTGAACAAATACTGTAACTACTAATTTAGTTAAGTCTATCCAACTGTGAAAATATATTGGCATGAATAAAAATGTATAGACATGGAACGCATTGCTTTTTTTTTTGTTTGAAAAAAAAAATTGGCTTTGGTAAAGAGCAATTGAAGTTTGAAAATATGCTCCTGAGAAGAAATGTGTTCATTTCCATAAAACATATTGGTGTGTAAATATACAGTATGTATCAGTTCCAGAGCAACATTATGAATTCAGTGAAATTTTGTTCTATGTTAGTAAGATGAACCAAGCAAAAGGAATTGCATGCTGCTATTACTACATATAAAATATGTGTGGCATGAAGTCCCATTTATAAAGCAATTATAAATGTGAGATATTTTGCTGGCTTTTGGAGGAGGAAAAAGTCTATAAAACAACACTGTTAATGCAATGCTGGTGAAAAGCGAGCCAAGGTCAAACAAAACTGGTATCATTCTTATTGAAAAGTACCTAATGTATGCTTTGAGTTGGCAAAAATAATTCCAGGAGAGAATTACCAGGTGAGTGGAAGCAGGATGTCTTGTTCATAACCTGACCTCTCATCTATATAAACTGTTGAATGAAGATACAGCCGAAATGGTGCTGGTAACATGATTCTCCATACATTCTGATTAGGTCTTCCTCTTCCTAAGTCTTTGATAATTAGCAAAATTGTGTGCTTTCCTGTGTTTTCTAACCATCAGCTAAGAACCAACTACTCTGAGAAATTTTTCACTTGCTTACCCCAAACCACAAAGTTCCTGAGCTACACAACTTTAACACCTCTTATACCTTTAGCTACTTAAGATGTAAGTACATACAATGTACATTACAGTTTGCCATAAAAACTTTTAACTTCATGGAACTAATTTGAGAGTAATTGTGTTTTAGGGATGGTTGGACTAACATATTCACAAAGTTTAGAATACATGCTAGATAACATCTTTGAAATATTTATCCACTTATTTACTGGTTTGTTGTTTCTTATGCTTTGTAATTTTTTAATTGCTTTGTGTTTTATTACTTATGCACAGGTTATGTGATGTGTTGGAAACAACCTCTCTTGAACCCAGCTGAGGTGACAAAGAAATATTCAGCAACTCAATAAAAAAGTTGTTCATTCTATAGACTATGATGTAATCCATTTTACTTTCTTAAAAGCACCCTCAACTACTCACACCAAGATGCTTACAATTATTTCCTCACACATTCTGGTAGTTTAAAAAGGAGACTGTAAGCATTTGCATTCAACATTCTTTTATATTCAGACTTAAGTTTTCCCATTAGTGCATCTTTCATTGAAAATATTTTCAAATAAAAGCAAAAGTATTTTAGCTGATCCAGAGTAAGATTCAAAAAACTCAGCAAATACTTTTTTTTCCTATACTAAATATTCCTTAGATATTTGCTCTAGAATATCCATGCTTTAAAAAAAAAAAAGGTTTTAACACTTGACAGGGGTTTTCTGTCAGAATATTTCTTTTGCCATTTCTTTGAAAATCAGCCCAAGACATAAGTCCCAGGGCAAAAAAGTGCATACAACTGACTTATTAGATCATAGTGTTTAAAATTTGTACAAATTCTGTCTCTACACAACATTCCTCTAAGAGTTAGATGATCTAGCAGTGAAATGCAGTCATCCAGCCAGACTGGATTACTATTGCTATTTCTAGCAATGAGAACAAGATTGCAGATTTATCAGATTGCATAATGATATATACCCTAGTTAGGACCAGAAAGTGTAGACTCTGCTTTGGTTTGTGTCTAAACAGATCTGATGCCACATTTGTCTACTTGATTGTACTCCAAAATTCTTTTTAGCAAGGAAACAGGGAATATGGGAATTTGTATACTACAGTTTTTGTCTTGACATTCAGTCAGGATGCTGAGAGCTTTAATAAGCCTTAGCAACCTTTACCAGCCTCTCCTGGGGTCTCCACCCTCAGCCATGGGCATGGACTCTATTTAGGCTAAGTTGTGCAAGAGAAGTGCAGGTCTCTGGCTTAGTCCTACTCTTACTTTGTCATGGAATGCTGTGATCCAGAGTTCAATTAATGGCTTGGTTATAGCCTCTCTTCTCTTATAGGCCTGCCTAGTGATCACTGAATCTAATCCTAACTTTGCAGGTTGACTTCACTAAGTTGCTTCATTACCGTGATATTGTCTTATGTTCTGGAATCTTGGTTGGAATTTGCTACAACCCCTGAGTCTGTCCTGGCTTGAGTACTATGGGTCTGGGCTAAGGTTGGTGAGGCCTCTGTCCTGATGGTCTGGGCATCCCTGTGTTCCTGGCTCACCTTGTGTTAGAGAGCAGCACTGCTCCTGATGTTCCATAACAGATGTGGTGTGAGAGAAGAGAGTACACAAAAAGTAGCAAATAGATCCAGGTCCTTGGTTTCAAAGATGTGTCTTTTAATCTGCTGACACCAGGCAGAATTGAAAGCATGTCACCTGACCCAAAATAAAAGTAGGAAAAAATATATTCAGACAAATATTTTTGTGAAAGTAGCTCTAGAAAAACTAAAGCTGTGATGGGAGGCCAGGGTTAAAATAGGACTCGTTGTTGAATGGATAAAAAGGCTGGGATAACACTGACACTGAAACCTGATAAATTGTTGATAAGAAAAAGCAAATCAATGGAAACATGTTGATGAGACCCCAGGAGGAATGGAGGGTGTGATCATTCAGCAGACTATAATTTGGGAAATAAGAAACATAAGATAAATCTGAAAACAGAGTAGAGCTTCAGAGAAAACTAGGCAGTCCTTGAGCACAGAAACTGGACCAAGGAACCACAAGATGGGGAGCATGAGAAAAAAAGCTAGAGAAGAGGTAAAAAAAAGGAAACTGTGTCATGATAAAGAACTAAAAAACAAATTCTGACAGTAAAAATGGTGAAAGCAGGGAAAAAACCCAAACAAGCAAAAAACCAAACCAAGAGAGAAGGCCATAAAGCATGCAAAAAGAAAATCAATACAAGCATTATAACTGATACAGCATGAGCTGAGAAGGCAGGGGAATGGAAAAGGCAATTGTAAAAGTAGCTATTGGTGGATGAGAGAACTAGGAGAGTAACCTCAGCTTTTAAGACAAGAACAAATGTCTGTATTCAAATTGCTTTATAGGGCCTGAAACTCAATGTACCACAGTTTCATAATATAACTGCCTTTAGTAAATTTCTGAGATTCTTGGTGTATATATATATATATATATATATGAAGTTGCTGTCTCATCCAGGGGATTTACCATAATATTCCAGCTCAAATGAAAAGGTGTAAGGTTGGTCTAAAGACTCCAAGCCTTCTCGTGATCTCTGTGGATATCAAAAGGGTATCTTTTTTTCCCCTCATTAACTTTAATAAATTTTAGGGGCATACATGAATGTAATGGTCTTACAGTTACAGGATGTTCATAATGAAAGAAATGAACCTGTTGGTTATACAACATTTATATTGCTTTTGTATTTTTATATGGTGAGTTCTTACTATGTGACAGCCCTTCTTCTGTCTTCTGCACCTTGTCCATCTGCCATCCTGTTCCACCCCTCTTCCTTTTAACTCAGAGCCTTGGTCTCATTCAGCCGAAGGAGTAGCTTTAGGGATGATTCATGGTTTTGAGGAGAGACAAGACATTGACAGATAGAATCTCTAATTCATTAGCTGAAAAAAAAATCGAAAATATGTAATCAATATGGTGGAGGACTGAAAGAAGAGGAAAAGGCAGCTTTAGAATAGTTGAATAATGCCTTTGAAAATTGGATTATGTTTCACTTTGCCACAGAGTTCCTCTGTGATGCTAGGTAAGTCACTTAAATCAAATGTTTTTACAGAGGTAATAAATTGATATTGATGCTCATTTTCTCAGTCTCTAACTTCATACCAAGGTGTCATATCTGCAGAAATGTGAAGTACTGTAGACATCCTAAAACCAGTGTGAACTGGACTAGGAACATGCAGAGCCGTCTAGTGAAAATTGGCCACTTGGAATTAGTGGTTACCTTTGACATTAATCTTAATTAAATACTTCATTATAATGTATCTGCAGAACGAGGACAAATTAAGGTTTCATTGGCAGTTCTGGATCCTGGCACTTCTTAAGTCCTTGAGTTTTCAGTTTAAGTGACGTTAATGTGACTTTGTATACCTGTGTGCTCATTTACTACAGTTCAGTTATTCAATTTTCTTTCTTTTTGTATTAGCTTATTAGCTTTGATTTAGTTACTCTTTGGAAATATTCACCTAACGTTTTTGAAATATTTTATATCTCAGAAATATAATCATCACAAATGAACTCAGTAAAAGTTTCAGAATTTTTTTTCCTCCCTGAAGACTAAGAATCTCTTGTGTTGCGCCCATAAATCACAAATAAAGACAGAGATTATAATTACTAAGATAAATAATTACTTATATTTCTACTTATTATTGGCTCAAAATATGGAACTGACCTCACCCATCTTTGTAAGAAAACAGTGGAAGTATAATTGGAAAGAAACAAAACCAAAGGAATTATGCAAAATACAGCAACTTATTAGTCTCTCTTGAACTACTTGTTTTAGAGTAGGTGAGAGAAAGCAAAGTGAACATGGCATGCTTTTTAATGTTCCTCTTCTACATAAAGATGCAGTGTTTCATTATGTCCCTTGCCATTGTGATAGGATGATCAAGTCAAACAGTTTGGTGCTGGGTGGAAAATAGAATTAAGAATAAAAGAAAATATATCCTGCAGTATCTGGAGCCATTAGGAGATGCATTATTTGCTTTCCCATTGAAAAATTATAATGCAGAAGATTTAATGGGTTAGCATTCATAATTCATTTGCATTTCCAGCTTAGTGTAATGCGAGGAAAATATATCTGAGTGAAGAGTACAAGAAACTATAAAGGGTTTTCAAGGTGCTTGTACTTGTTAAAGCAAATCTAAGTTCTCTGATAATCACAAAAGTGTTTTGTTACAAGTGCATTTGGTAGCCAATAATACTTCAGTTGTTAGATGATGGTACTAACAGCACTTCAGAATAGCCATATGAGAAGTAGGATTTTTACCTCTTATGAGTCTAAGCTATTTCTTGAGTTTTTTATTAATATCAGGACTGTGTTGTAGCCTATTGTCAGCAATTTTTAAAGTGACAGACGATAAGAGTGAAATTGGCCTGACTGAAAATCAGTCCTTGCTAGAGGCTGTGTATGGAAATAGTGTTAAGTAAAGACACACACAAAATTTCACTTTAAAAATTGTTTTTCTGGGTTTCGGTTTTCTGAGATGTTTCACTTAAACAGATTCTTCCACTCTTCCTGAATTAATTGGTTTATGCCATGTCTCATATTTTAAGATCAGAATGATTTTTAGAGTACCAAATGATGGAATATTGCTACATACAACTACACTGCATGTGTGCTCTTACTTTTTACTGTGAAAGTATGAAGACTGAAGCTAACAAATTATATCTGAGCAGCATGCTATTCACTGGAGGCTAGTTTCTTGCCTACAGCAGAATTCAATTAGATTTCCTTCTGTATTTATAGATTTTGCATTTTATAGAGGGCAAAATAGGTTAATTATATAATTAAAATGTTTCACTTTAGCAGTATACAATTACTATTTATTATCTAACAGGTATGTCAAAGAGAAAAAATAAGAAACATCATTTATCTTCAGTTCATGCATTTTGTTACACACCTGCTACATGAGAAATATGGAAGGTAAGGATGGATACTTTTTCACTGTTGACACTCCAAAGTATGTCTTTCTATATGAAAATGCTTCAGCATATCAAAATAATTATCATATCATCATGGAATCATAGAATGGTTTGGGTTGGAAGGGACATCAAACATCATCTACTTTCAACACCCGTGCATAGGTACTGGACCAGGTTGCTCAGAGTACCATCTGACCTGACCTTGAATGGTCTTAGGGATCAGGCATCCATAACTCCCCTGGGCAACCTGCTCTGAAATACATGCCTATCTTTAAAAAAAAAAAAAAAAAAAAAGAAAAATGAAAAAATCTTGATTTCTTTCTCAGATATTTAAAGAAGATTAAACTTACAAGTAGGGATCCTCTTTGTTCTTCATAACTGTTGCACATGTTGATGATGGACTGGAAATGGGCACCAAGTTTACTAAGGGATTCAACAGAATCTGGGAAGATGCAATTCATTCCTTTCATGTCTCCTATATGCAAGCATGCTCTGAGGTTGTTAATTGTGCCTGTATATGAGACAATTTTAAGTCTGGAGTAACTGCAGTACGTAGTGTTATTGTTCCTCCATTTATGTTAAAAATTAGTTACTTTTCTTATGTGTTGTTCAGGTGTAGTTGAGTGTACCCCAATACTGCTGAAGAAATTTTACAGCTTCTTGATTGTTGAAGTATTTGGTTTTACTCCCTGCACTTCAAGTAGGTTTCTAACGCTGTGGAATCCACTACAAGAGCAATCTTCCCTCAGGAATGAGCCTGATCTGTAATTGCAATAGGATTTGTGCACATGCATTTGTGGAGGACAAGCTGATAGGGTATTACTTGTGGAAATTATTGGTACAAAGAATTTGGAGGGATTCCATTACCTAAAATTCTTGTACAACTTGTTTGGAAGCCAAGCTGCCCATGCATCTTACTGTTGCTAAACATTTCAGACTTTTCAATGGACAATACATATAATAGTTGGCTATTTGAGCAATGGACCTTTCCTCCATACCCAAAAAAATGGTCAGTGAGTATAGCCATCATCTTTAATTTCCTTTATAGCTGACCAACATAGTACAGTAGTAAATTAAGACCAAAATCTCAGTTGCTTCAAGATGACCTTGAAGCCACAGCAAATGAAGATTCTAGACCAACATGGAACAACTGCTACACAACTATGTTTTCCTGTGACTGTTAGGTCCAGTTTTCTATCCAACCTTAAGTGTGTTCATGAACTTTATGACCTTCATTACAGTATCTTTACCTAAGTATAACTTCTGATCTTAAGTTTTTATGCAGGTTATTGCATCCAGCAGTTTTACATAGTTTAATATAAATATGTCATCCATTAATCTTTTACACCAAAATTAGTACCAAAATTAGAAAGGCAGAGGAGTTTTCAGGATTTTTAACTTAGCCTTGTGAGAACTATGCCTTCCAGTATATTTTAGTTTGGTTTTCTCCAGGGATTTTAGGGAAATGCTTGCTGTATGCTGTTTTGCAGTTCATACTGTTTCTAAGGAATCATTTTATCTTCTCTAACTTATGGACATTAGACTTCACCATTCCTTTGAGAGGTTAGGCAGTCATTTTTGTTAAAAATACATGAGATCTTCAAGACAGTCATTTTGACAGTATTCTGATAAGATTCAGTCAGTACATTGCAAGTTCTAGTGAGCGTTACATATTTGACTAATACTGTGCAACCATTGGTTTACATTTATCTTATACATTTGTCTGCACTGCAATAACATATAAAGTCAGCTTAGTTGAAATTCTGGTTGTTATTGACAGTCATTCACTGTTGGTTAAAGTCATGAATAAAGCTGAACATTTACCATTTTTATTGTGCTATATGATCCTGAAGTCAAGTATCTGACACTTTGATTTGTTTCAATATGAGTGTTATGTTTGTCATCATAGAACATAAATTGCAGTCCCAAATAGGACCACAAAATAGTTCTTTCTCAGTCTTCTTTCTTTTTGGTGCTTTTACAGTTTTATAGTCTGGCTATATGGATTGGTAGCATGGCTTAGCAGAGTTGAAGATATATTCTGTGCTTACAGACATTTTCTATAAAGATGTTACCCTTTTAAATCTATAGGATAGATTACTTGATTATACTCCCTGATGTCCATGCTAGTGTGTACGAGTTTATGAATGATGAAAATAATGAGAAGTAGAAAAAAAAAACTTATCCCATTCCATGAGTTTCTTGAAATTCAAATTTATCAATGTTTTGTGTTTTAAACAGATTTTGGTATGTTGTACAAAAGCAAGATAATCCACAGGATTTGTAGGAACAGAAAATATTGACATTGTTGAGTGACCTTCAGAAAACCATTAGTATTTTTCAATCAGTCATTCTAACTGGTTACAGAACTGATGGTACTAAATGAATAGTCATGTTTTTGAAAGAAGATGGGGAGGATGTGCAATATTCTTTTTCTTTAAGACATCTGTCAACGCAAGTTTTTCCACACTAAGGGAAACAAATAGCTAGATAAATGAACTATCTACATAAATATTAAGAAACTGCAGGATGTTCCTGAGTTCCAGAACATATAATTTAGGTTAAAAATAAACATGGATTTGCAATGTAAAAGCCATTTTCATTGAATGATTCTGGGTTGTGTTCTAGCAAATCACACAGATTTCAAGGTATATAATCTTAACCAAGTTCATGACCTTAAGAGCCTTCTGTCAAAACCGTTGGCACCATTCCTGCACTTAAACCTATGCAGGCACTTAATTATTTTTCTAAATTCTGACTGTATGGAAACTTTAAGGTTTACTTACATTGGTTTGTTTTATTTTTGATCCCATATGCTGTTACAGTAAATCTCCAGATCATACGCATGTACTGTTCTTTGCATAGCATCATGGAGTGGTCTTGGAGGTGCACAAGCTGGATTTCTTCTGTATGAATCATAATACAAGCATAGGAATATAGTTTATGAACATCCCCCTCTTATGGGCATTTCATACACAAGGATTACAATTAGCCTAAAGAACCTCTACCAACCAAAATGGTAATGCTAACAGTAAAACAAAAACAAAAACAAGAAACCAAAACAGTTTTTGTTTGTTAATATGTATTTATATATAAATGTAATATTTATTTATTTATATATACATAATAAATATATTTTTATTCTTTGTTTGTTTGTTTGTTTATATATAGCCTTACCTACAAGGAGTTCCTCAAATTAATTGAATGGTATCAATTTCATGAGTGAAAGCATAAAGGAATTTTGGTGCTTTTCAGAAATACAGGGCAGGTAGTAGATTTGCAATGATTTTTGTGGAATTTTCCTCCTTCACTTACAACTGAACTTTTCCTCTCAAGAGTTACTCGTGCTAAAAGACATTGCTTTCAAAAAACATTATTCTGTAGCTTTGATTTTTTGCAGACTGTAGTATTTTGTAAATGAGTTAACTTTTCCTTTATTTTCAACACAGGATAATCAAGAACTATCAAATCCTGGATTTTCCAAGTAATAATTCAAACTCATTTCAGTCTCAGTAGGAAAAAACAAGTGTTTTGCTCCTACTGAAAGTAGCCTAAGCTTTTCTCCTTTTCTCACTCTGATGCTTGGGCCATCACTACCTGAGAAGACCTCTTCTGTTGTCACATCCAAGTTGTGACTAAATTCTACTTGAGACCCTGTTGGAAAAGACTGTCATTTGACCAGAAGATTGATTAAAGTGCTGCAGACTGGTACAGTGTATTAAGACCAGCATGCAGAAACACCAGGAACAAGATAAAATTGTAATAAATATAATTTAGAGCAAAAAATAATAGATTTATAGATATAATAGCTTAATAGAGGGTGAATTTAAGGCTAACAGTTAAGCATTAAATGTTCATAAGAAAAATGAGTTCCTTGATGGTTTTTTCCTCTGCAGCATCCTCCAGAGGAGAACAGCCTCATTGAAACTTATGAGATAGAAGTCTTGGTATTGTGGCACTGAGTGGTTTAGACAAAATGTTTTTTCTTTAGTTTCCCTTTGAATGGAGAAAAGCACTGTTTCAGTTATAATAGGAATTTTGTGTTCCTTTAGTTTGGAACCTCTTATTTCCTGAAAACAGTATCAGACTGGATCACAGGTGGTGCTTCGTTCCCCTTCCCCCTTTGAGTGTTTCACCTTTCTCTTTCATTGCTGTAGAAATTGTGGCAATCCCCAGAACAGAGTTGAAGACTGACACTCCACTGACTTAGCAATTTGGCAAGAGATTGCTAGGGTACATTTTCTCTTCCTGATTCCAAATTCAGTACTCTTCTTAACTCAAGTTTCCCCACCCACTTTACTTGTAGTGGAACAGCTAACACTACTAAGTTATTTGCCATTTATTTGTCATTTAAATTTCACTTCAGTGATAATCGGAACAAATAAAGAAAAATTTCTATCTATAAGAAGCAAAATTATTATATGATAATAGGGATATGGATAATGAGACAGTTTAAAGCTCAGTTTTATTCAAGATTCAGTCCTTTCCTGCCTAAAACTTCATTCACAAAGCTAGGCAAACTCAGAAGTAGTCAAGCTCATATAAGTATATGTATGATACAGCCTTTTTTTTTCCCCCCAAATCCTTTTCTATGAAATCAAAATGAGCTTTGTTAAATTAACAAGATAATAAAATCTGATTACATTGTAATTTTTAGAATAATTTTCATAAATCAAGACAGGTAATGCTTTTTCCTTTACTGAGGAAAGTACAGATTTCTCTTGAAGAAAATATAGCATTTAAATGCTCATGTAACTATCTCCATTTCTTTCTACTTTTCAAATTTACAAAAGCATAAATTTTGACATAAAAATGCTCATACAGTAGCATGAAGTAAATAATTTGTCTTGAAATATATTGACCTGATTCTACTTTGTAATTTCTTCTGATATAAGTTGATTGATGAACTTTCCATACAATAAAGTAATATTGTTACACTTGAGATATTTTAATTTTTACATTCAGTATAAAATAATATTAATACACATTTAGTGCATAATTGTCCACAGTTTAGCAGTTGATTTGTCCTGTATTTAACTGATGCTACTCCCCATTTATGTAAGCTTATGCACAAGACAATAAGTCTAAGCGCATGATTTATTTTTTTTTTGTGAAGGAAATAATTGGGATGGAAGATGTGTTTCTCTTTTCAAATGTTTAGCATTTAGATTTTTAGTTGCATAAGGTATTTATTACTGTTCATTATTTCAAAACTGGACTGTGAAATTCAACCTTTTGGCTATTTTATTGATGGACTAAGTATTTCTCTACATTGTTTTAAGAACCCTCCTTTCCAAATGATGCCTGTGTGATCCTTTGTTATGGAAGAGTGTTATTAAAGCCTGTCCTGAATATATCAGTTGTATAACACAGCTGACATTTAGTATCTATCCCACTTGAAAAAGGCTTAGCAATATAGTCTGCAATGCCCCATGAATTATCCACCTTCCACATGGCATTACTGAAGTTTATGCTGAAACAATGAGAAATTTCTCTGAAATCCTTATCTTTTTTTTTATTATTATTAATAGTTTGTCCATGGACGAGCTGTATTTCATCCTTTTTCTATGATAATGCTCTTCTGTAATTTTAGAATTTCTGTGCTTTCCATTTGAGAAGCTCAGCATGGGGAGAGAACGTGTTGTGTTCAAATTTTGAAACTGCTAATGCTTATTAGACAAACTTCTGGCAGTCTAAAAATTCCATGTCAGGAAACTAATCTTTATAGCATTCAATGATAAAAGTTTCTGTTCATTTTGGCATAGATATTATTTTCCAGAAATTAGAATAATAAACTCTGGGATTTCTAAAATAGGTAGGCAATGTTTCCAGCTTCAGGAGTCCTAGGAGTATAAGTGAGCTCCTCAAAGAGCAAGCATTTCCTAAAAGTCATAGCCAATGTCATGGAAATTAAGCATCCCCAATGCCATTTTTGTTCCTCAAGAGTCTCTAGCTCACAGAATTTCAGCATTTCTTGATTTTTAGATTTCTTTCCTAAGACCTAAATTTTCTTGCCTATTTGAATGGAAAATAATTCTGATTCTCTGCATTGTGGTGGTTTCCTTCACAAGTTCTTAGTTCTAGGGAAAGGTATAAGGGCTATACAAAATATCCAAACACAGTTTTGCTATAATAATACTACAGAGGAATTTCTTATGCCTTATATGTGAGGCATCCATTTATCCAATTCTTAATTCATTGAATAGTATTCTGAAAGGTTTAAAACTTTATGCATTGCTTCCTGAGAACTTCGTCTTGTTTAGTGTTGTGGAACATATTACTGTAGAGAGTGTATAATAGCTGTTCTTTTTTTCCTTTTTTATTTTGGCCCTGGGTTTGTTGTCTTACACTTCTATACACTTAATTGTGTGTCATTACTGCTAGTTTTTCCAGCACTTTCTGAATTATTTTGTCTTTTTTTTCATGTTGCTTGACCTTTGTTCATTCTGTGCTTTGTTATCAACATGTTTCAGTGACTTATCTTTCATATCGATGGAACAAAAGAGACTAATGCTCTTGTGACACTCTTTTAGTAACCTCTTTCCAACTCAAGCTGTTTTCCCAACATATATTAATTCAGTTGCTGCATGTGTTTAACTATATAGTCTTTTGAAGCTAGCAAAATAAAAGAATTTTGTTTTATAATGGGGAAAAATGTACTCAAATCAAAACTTTGCTGAAGTCTTTAACATGTTCTTTCTGTATCCATATGTGCTACAGCAAGTATCTTTCATCCAGAGATAAGCTTCTTTTTCCAAATAGCTGCTTTTTTTTGCACTTTGTGCTTCTTATTCTTACAAATAAACTTAATATAAAACAGTAAAGCTAGCATCATAATTTTCCTAATTATTGGATAAATACTGAGGATGCTTTCTTGGTGTCTTTGTGAAAGTCTATTGTCCCGGTGTCCTTTTTATATCTCCTCAGCACTATGCAAAAATTCCTGGCTAGTGAAGCTTTCAAAGGCACTAAATAGGTAAAAAATGTAGCATGTGTTCAAATGTAAATTTTTTAATGATGCCATTAACTCCTGTGGCCTTTACATGAATTGTGTCATTGAGGTGGAGTTACACCCCTTTGCTGTTCCATGTGAGTGGATGTTGTGGTCCATGTGGGATAATATGATGGATTAGGAGTTATGCAAGTTTATTCTTTAGCTGGAACCTGCTGAAATACCTGCTTTGTTACTCATCCCTTGAATAATAAAAAGAACAATATGAGGGAATAGTGTTTGCTGTTCTGTGTACAGAAATAATAGATCTATATTTTTCATCTCTTTGTATTGAATGTTGCTCTCTTTACAGAAAAGGAAAATGCTAGAGATGTGTGCTGGCTGTGGACTGTTTCAAATATTGATGTGTTAAGCTCTTTACAGCTAGCAACCCAGTATGTAGACTGTCTTCATCTGAATGGAGGCTCTAGCTGGCTGTTGTATGCTATCAGTGCTTGGACTGATTATACAGAGAATCTGGCATAAATATTTACACTGCCTCTCAGCAAACCTGTAATTCACATTTAGAAAAATAAATTACTTTAACAGTAAGACCATACTCTCAACTTCTTAAAACAAGAAGTTCCATCAAGTGGTAGGAGATAGGAAAAGTAGATAAAAAATTAAATTTTGAGTTGATCATTTATTTTCCTACTTCCCCAGGTCATAATACTGAATAGCCAAGAAAAATGGAGAAAATAAGTTTACATTTAAAACTGTATCAAATCACAAAAATCAGATTACCTCATCGTTCAGTCACCTTGCTTAGACTTGGAGATACAAATTGAAATGGGACGATTTGAAGCTTTAACTTTTTGCAGATTAAATTTTTGCACAAGTGTTAGTCACTATTTAATTTCCTACTACTTAGGACTTTCATATGGATTGTCTCAAACAGTATTTTTCATGTTGTAGTTAAAAAAAAAAATAAAGCAGAAAAAAATGGTGAGAAAATAAGTATATAAGTTTGCCCAATATAAGCAATTTGAATTTGTTTCCTGGAGAGGTGTAGATGATTTGTAGTGCTGAGTTCCAAATTAGAACAATTTATGACCAATCTTTCTCATCCTCCTTAAAGAACAGGAGACCATTTAAACTGGGAAAGCAGTGCCCATTCTAGGTTTGTTTTCCTTTCTTCATATTTTCTAACATTGCTTTGTTGCTACACAGTGTTCCCATAGAAAACCAGACACTCAGTGATGCCTGAATGGAGATTGTTTAACCCTGTGCATTTGTGTACATGTTGGGGGAAAGTGAAGAAAGGGTCTGTGTACCTAGTATCTAATATATACTATATAGTATGGGGGTGTGTGTGTGTTTGTTTCTGTTACACATAAATTCTTCTGCATTTACTGATACTGAATTTAGTTTTCCATTTTTACCATTCTATTTTATATGAGATTCTTCTGTAACTTGTAGAAATCTCTTCCAATATTTACTCTACTGACTAATTTTGCATCACCAAGGGTTTTGTCACATCATTATTCACCCATCCAGTCCTCTCTAAGTAAATCACAATAATGGTTGTGTTCCAGTTAAAGTATTCCACTTTCCAAGGCTGCTTTGTTTCTATTACAATACTGTTTTTCCTGGGAATTCTTACTGCCTTCCACTGTTGTTTACCTGATTTTTCTTAGTATATTTGTATTTGGTATTATAAACAGTATTTTATTCATTAAAAAAATAAATTCTCAAGCCACATCTTTTATGGCTTGCTTAATATTGTGATAAGTCTTCTGAGATACTGCGGTTTATATTAGTTGAATGACATATTCTTTTATCTCATGACACTTAACTCACATTTATTTTTTTTGTTTTACAACAGGATCCCCATGGAAGTGGTCATGTTATCAAGCTTATCAGAGTCCAAGGACTGGGCAATTTTCTCAGTCATACAACGTAGATTTACGTAGCCTTCAGAGGATGAGAGAGTTGGACTCCATGATTTTTATGGCTCCTTTCCAACTCGAGGTGGTCTATGATTTTATGTTTTATTTTACTAAAGTTTTGAATGCAAGGCAGCAACATATTTTAATTTGGACTTCAGCAACGCTTTTCAGAAAATAAACACTGAAATTATTTACCAGTAGTTTTGAAGGGGGACCTCCCAAATCTACAGTCAACATTATTAAAATGAGGAACACTTTCATACCAAGGCTGAATAAACATCTGTGGTTCTATATCTCGTGTTATATAGAAATGCTTTCTCAATGAGTTTCAGTAATGTAGGAAAAAGATTATTTGTGACTTTTTTTCCCCTTTACTTGTCTAATAGTAATTTTAAGTGCATAATATGCATTATATAACCTTATATAATCACTGCTGGAGAAACAAAGGAAATATAGTCAGCATTTTGAGCGTATAAAAAGATGTTACCTTAAAGAATGCTTTTATTTACATTAAGATATTGCAAATCACCTTATTGTATGTATTGAGAATAAATTGTTGCTAGAGCATGCTTCCACTTTTACTTATTTTTCTGTTATGCTGTTTTGCATATTTATTAGCTTCTTATCAGAGATGCTTTGACTATATTTTTAAAATAGGAAAATAAATATTTTCCTACTTTTTCTATCATGATAGATATAAAGGAGCATCTTTTATGCATGTTGTACAGGGAGCTAGGCATGCAATTTCCACTAATAATGAACCAGGCAGAAAATTCACCCTTAAGATGTACATGTATAGGCATCACAAACATTAATCATTAAAGTTGTCCATCATCCCTGAACTACATTTTTTTTTTTTTTCCAAAAAGTATAAGATACGTATGAATTTAATTTCACATTGAAATGATTTTAATTCATCTGATTCATCTTGCATAAAAAAATGTTTACAAAGTCAAGGGGGCTATCTTCTCTGCCTTGGAGTTTAGTGGACAGATAGACCCTGCCACTCAATTTACATATGCAACTTGTTCTGTGCTAGGGTTTACTTTAAGATGTCATACACGTGCTTTTCAAGAAAGTTCTAAGCCTATAATTTTTTGCTGTCAGAAAACAGGTCTGGTGGCTTATTAGGGACCCTATAAAACTTGGATCTGTCACTTCATATGTGAACTACTTCTCTTTTCTCAGGAATTTTGTAGAATAGGTCACAACTTTCTGTACCCATGTGTAAGTGCAGGGGTGCTTGTTTTCTTCTTTCTTTGACTAATAAGCTATCCCTCTGCATAATTAGGCAAATGCCTAAATGTATCCTGTAAATATCAATGTATTTTCTTTCCACTATAAGAAGTGTTCCTATGTTCAATAGGAGGTACAGCAATAATATTGAGACTAAATGTCAAAATTTTAAGGACTAGAGCCTTTGGATTTTAGTAGATGGGAAAGGTCTGTGAGAAAATCCTGAGAATTTGTTGGAAAATGCTGTTTTCTTTTGATTTATCACATTTGTATATGTCCCTTTAATAGGCTCAAGTATAAAGAAAATATGAACAGCTTTTTTTAGGTGAAAATATCTCAAGACAATTTGAACACCTAATTGAAAATAGTAGAACATATTATGTTTCAAAATGTCTGCATACTATGTTTAAAGCAAAGCCAGTATCTGCAGTGTCTGGAAAGACAGAGTAATCAGAAATTAGTTTATGAAGCCATGTTCTTCATCCATATTAGTCTTGCTCTCTTCCCAGAGGCAAAAGGAAGATAAATACAAATAAACTTTTCTTTGAACGTGTATTAAAAACTGGGCTTTCATTGCATTTTATGTGGCCTTGCATTAAAATTTAGTTCTGGCTGGTAACTGAAGCTTTTGAAAAAGCTTACCATTAATGTTAATATTTCTTTAATTATAACATGCAAACTTGGGGGTTTATACTTTATAATCTATCCTAATGACATAAAAATTTATATTTTACTTACAAACTATGGATTCTGTATTAGATCTCTGTCCTGGGTTATTGTTTGGGAAGTGGGGGGGGGTGACACGGTGTGGCTCCTGTAAGAAGCTGCTGGAAGCTCCCCCAGTTCCAGCCCTGGCCCCAGCTTTACCCAAGGACAAGCAGATAGGGGAAGCTGGATGTGTCTCCGTGAGTAACATATTCAAGAAAGGGAAAATGAAACTGGAAAAAAAAAAAAAAAAAAGAAAAAAATAAATACTTGCAGAGAACAGGAGAGGAAGTGAGAGCAATGGGGGAAAAAAAGGCTGGCTACTCAGGAAATGTTTGGGAATATAGCTAGGTCATGTAGAAAGAAACTTAGTGAGACAAAGGCATGATTTGAACTCGATCTTGCCACTTCCATTAAGGATAACAAAAAGTCCTTCTACAGATACATCAAGGGCAAAAGGAGGGGCAGGGAAAACCTCCATTCTTTGTTGGGCATGGGAGGAAACATTGTTACCAAAGATGAAAAAAAGGCTGAGTTATTTAACATCTTCCCTGCCTCAGTTTTAACAGTAAGACAGGTTGTCCTGAGGGCTTCTGGGGCTTGTAGAGAGAAATAGGAAGCTGAGTAGCTCCCCTGTAATCGTGGAGGGAAGAGTTAGTTACCTGCTGAGCCACTTGGATCCTCACAAGTTAATGGGACATAGGGGGTCCACCCCGGGGTGATGAGGGAGCTGGCAGAAAAGCTCACCAAGCTGCTCTCCATCATCTACCAACAGTCCTGGCTCACTGGGGAGGCCCCAGATGATTGGAAGTTGGCAAATGTCACACCAATCCACTAAAAGGGACAAAAGAAGAACCCCAGAAACTCCAGGCCTGTCAGCCTGACCTCATTGCCTGGCAGGGTTATGGAGCAGATCATCCTGGGGGCAATCACACAGGACCTACAGGATGGACAGGGGGTCAGACCCAGCCAGCATGGGTTTAGGAAGGGCAGGTCCTGTCTGACCAACCTGATCTCCTTTTATGCTCAGGTGACCCTCCTGATGGATGAGGGGAAGGCTGTGGTTGGAGTCTACTTGGACTTCAGCAAAGCCTTTGACACCCTCTCCCACAGCATTCTCCTGGAAAAGCTGTCAGCCCAAGGCTCAGACAGGAGCACTCTGTGCTGGGTTAGGAACTGCTGGAGGCCCCCAGAGAGTGGTGCTGAACAGTGCTGATCCAATTGGTGGCTGCTTACCAGTGGTGTCCTCCAGGGATCGGTGCTGCGTCCAGTTCTGTTTAATATCTTCATTGATGATTTAGATGAGGGGATTGAGCCTACCACTAGCAAATTAACAAATGACGCCAAACTGGGGGGAGTGTGAGTCAGCTGGAAGGCAGGAGGGCTCTGCAGAGGGACCTGGACAGCCTGGAGAGTTGGGCTGATTCCAATGGATGAGGTTCAACACAGCCAAGTGCCGGGTCCTGCACTTTGGCCACAACAACCCCATGGGGAGCTCCAGGCTGGGCACAGAGTGGCTGAGAGCAGCCAGACAGAAAGGGACCTGGGAGTCTGGATTGACAGGAAGCTGAACATGAGCCAGCAGTGTGCCCAGGTGGCCAAGAAGGCCAATGGCATCCTGGCCTGTATCAGGAACAGCCTGGCCAGCAGGTGCAGGGAAGTGATTCTGCCCCTGTACTCAGCCCTGGTGAGGCCACACCTTGAGTACTGTGTCCAGTTCTGGGCCCCTCAGCTCAGGAAGGAGATTGAGGTGCTGGAGCAGGTCCAGAGAAGAGCAAGGAGGCTGTGAAGGGATCCAGTCCAAGTCCTGTGAGGAAGGGCTGAGAGAGCTGGAGGTGTTCAGTCTGGAGAAGAGGAGGCTCAGGGGAGACCTCATCACTCTACAACTCCCTGAAAGGAGGGTGTAGCCAGGGGGCGGTCGGTCTCTTCTCCCAGGCAGTCATCAGTAAGACAAGAGGGCATGGACTTAAGCTCTGCCAAGGGAGGTTTAGGTTGGATATTATGAAGAAATTCTTTATGGAGAGGGTGATCAGGCATTGGAATAGGCTGCCCAGGAAGGTGGTGGATTTTGTGTCTCTGAAGGTTTTTAAGAAGAGACTGAATGTGGCACTCAGTGCCATGGTCTGGTAACCACACTGGCAGTGGATTAAGGATTGGATTTGATGATCCCAGAGGTCCTTTCCAACCCAGATGATTCTGAGATTCTGTAACACCAGAGCAAAGACAACAAGGTCAGTAAGGATAAGAGGAGGAGAAGGTCCCTGAGAAGAGTTTTCCTTGCAGCCTGTGGTGAGATGGCAGCTGTGCCCCTGCAACCCATGGAGGAGCATGGTGGAGCAGTCCCTGAAGGATCATGGAGAGGGTCAGATGTGGATCTGCAGCCAGGGAGGACCCCGTGTCAGAGGAGGTGACTGCTCCCGCAGCAGCCGTGACTCTGTGTGCAGCCCAGGCGGGAGCAGTCTGTGCCTGAGGGACTGCACCTGTGGGAGGGACTCGTGTCCCAGGGGTTCCTGAAGGACTCTCCCGGGAGAGGGACCCCTTGTGTGAGGAGTCCTCCCCCTGAGGAGGAAGAAGCAGCAGAAACTCCATGTGGGGAACTGACCCTAAACCCCCCCTGCCCCTGCCCTGTGCCCTGAGAGGGAGGCAGCAGGGAAGGGATCCGGGACCGGGAAGGTAAGGGGGAGGTGGGGAGTACGTATTAAGATCTGGTCATGTTTTCTCTTTCTCCTGGTAGATTAATTTTTTTCTTCCCAAGCTGAGTCTGTCTGTTTTTTGCTCGAGTGAAAACTTCCCTGTCCGTCTCTCAATGAAGGAGCATTTGGGTGGATTTTCTCCTCCCTGTCCCACAGTGGGGTTGTGGGGTGAGTGAGCAGAGGCCCGGCTGGTACTGGCTGGGCCTAAACTGTGACAACCACATAGTTTGATTGGCTGATATCTTGAAAAGGAACAACGTTTCAGATTTTTTGCAATATTTTACACAACTGGTAGGAGTATTCAAGTAGGGAAAAAGGTATTTAAGAGCGGATTTTTTAAAAATTGTTTTTTCAGTTTGAAAAAACAAAACAAAACCTGTAAACATTCTTAGGTGAGAAGGGTGCAACATTTTCTATATATATCCTTGATTTTTAGGGATCTAGCTTTTAGAATTTTGCTTCAGAATTTAAAGAATAAAAACTTATAAAAAATATGTTGGGTTTGAATGCATCCTTTTCTTCTTACAATGTTGCTTCTTTCCCTCCCATTTGGGTTGGTGTTGTTGAGCTAGCTTGAATAGGTTAGCACAGGAGCACACAGTTGCTTGAAGAAGGCATCAGTGTTTTTGGAGAACTCCCTCAGGAAAAATATCATGATGAGGTGAATTGATCTCAAGCACTTAAGACTTGACCTTAACCAGTATATCCTTTATGGGTAGTGCTTTCTTCATACCACAAGAGCAGACACATTTGGAATGAGTTATGCCATGTAAGTTCCTAAATTCTGAACTGGCCATAACTGGAGGGTCAAGAAATAGCAGTAACCCTAAGTAACATCATTCTCAGTTTTTCAGAGACTTATTTAGGAAAAAAATGACAAAATAATACTTTTTCTCTGATAGGAAACTGGTTTGAATACTGTACCTCCTATTTCAGTGAGTTACAGAACACTACCCATGCTCCAGTGAGTCTCAGTGAACAGAAGGGAGAACTAAAAAAGACAGGCAAATAACATTTAGCAGTTTAACTGCCTATAATCTTACACAGTTCTAACAGATGGCTTTCATAGTGCTACTGTGCATTGCTAAAAAGCTGGCATATAACCTCAGTGCTCTTAAATTCCAGTGTTGCATTAAATACATGGTATATTCACTACGTGGGAGTGTGTATATAAACATATTACCTGCCTGGAAGATACATCATATGAAGAGTCAGCACTGACAATTCTTGTGGTAACAAAACTCTCTTGGTACTGAACAGGAGTGTACCTGCCATTCATTCTTACAACTGCTTGCTTTAAGCATGCACCCCCCCCTTCATACCCCTGCCCATTAGATCCCAAGACAGGCTTGTTTCAGAGACACAATAGGAAAAAATCCTTGAAGAGACCCACCTTTCTACTAGCTGTAATGCTGCTTGTATTTGTGCTTCCTGTAAGATGTGTAGTTTAATACATAAAGGCTTAAAGACTGGCCTGTCGACAGCAGGTTGTGTTTTGTGGTCACACAGTGGAGGAGAGGGAATAGAAGGGGCAATTATGTGCAAGTTAGTGCAATCATACTGGTTACAGATGTTTAAAGCTTCCCGTAGGTGGAATCTTTAACTTCTATTATGGCTTCCAAAAGTGGAACTAGAGGCAGTAGGTAAAAGTAGAGGAAAAGGTAATAGCTATCTACCTATAGAAGAGTAGAAAGAAGAAAGGAAGAGTATCTCATGCTGTAATACTGTATTTCAGACTGAGGGAATAAGAAATGTAGACAATAGAAAAACAAATGTGATGGCTGTGGAGATCAGAAAGACATACTGCATTCTTGCTACATATTGTTTAGTTTGTAATAAATATGTATTTTCCTACTTTTTAATTATATTTGTTTCACTCAGACAACATAATTAACTATACAGAGTTATCAGTGTATTTGAGTATGGGAAAGCCTAGGAAATGCATTGGAGACTTCCAGCCCCTCTCTGGCTGATTTGAGAGAGTGGTTCAAACTCTGAAACTATAGCAGAAGAATAAAGGATAAGCCTGAAGGATTCTCTTTCAAGGAATTGCATTGGAAATGTCTCCCAGACTTTTGACGTCTAGGTGCTTTCCTCCAGCTTTACAGCAAGCCGGTCCTGGCAACCCTTCCTACAAATCTGGCATTGTTGAGAGGCATTGTCACAGAATGTTACTTCTGTAAACAGTTTTCAGCTGACATTATGCACAGAAATTGCAACTCTGCTATCTTTTAAAGGTGTAACTGAGGTTGTCTTGGAAGACAGTAGTCATTTTCCACTGTTTCCCTTAAAACTGAAACTAGATTTCCAGTATTATATTCTGTTTCAAAAATTGGAGACTGAACAGAAGAGATAAAAAATGTCATGGCCAGGGAAATTTGGCAGAAAAAAATGAGTCAAAGAGGGATTATGTGGGAGTTTAAACACACTGTAAAAACACCAGGAGAAAAACTGAAGAAGGACATCATGAGTTCTGTTGCTGTTTATACTGCTTTCTATTCATCTGTTTGCGTCTCTTAATTTCTTCTCAGACTTTCCCACTTAGTTTCTGAAGCACAGAAAGCCATGACAACTTCCCTGGCTGCCATCTTAATTTTGATACAGTGAATGTAATGAAAGTAATATCCAATGAGTTGAAAAACAAGTACAGGTCCAAAGGCAATGCTAATACCACTGGGGCTTGGTGTATGCAGAGAATTCATTGCATGAAGTTCAGAAAAGGATTAGGACTAAAATAATTAGTTAGGCTGACTTGGAGAATATGGAAAATTATTCTGCAATGTCCCAATTTTTATGGAGTTCTCTCTGTGAAATTGCATATAAGCAGGGAGTCAAGTTATTTGTAAGACTAGATAATTTTTATATTACTGGGACACTTCAATCAAAAATATCATCTTTGTGAGAGACTTTGTAAGTACAGTGAAATCACCAAGAGAAGAAAGAGCAGAAGATGCAATGTTACACTTTTTAAATGTGTTAAAATTCTTAAAACAAATACTTCGCTATTGGTGAAAAAAATGAATCTAAAATAGTTAAGAATTCCTACTTTCATTAATTTTAAATATTTGTGTAATTAGAAATTCCACTAAGTAAAAAAGACTTTGACATAGATCAAGCAAAGAAGGAGGCAAGCAAAAGCAAGGATTCATATAAGGAAAGACAGTAGGAAAAAAGAGGAATAACATATTTATCTATTGTTGAAAATCTTGTTTGGTGTTTTTGATAATTCAGTTGTCCACATGTGAATTCTTACCTTTTGCCAACAATGTGAGAGAGAAGATGAGAAGCATTGTTAGTAATGAAAAGAAAGCATTATTCATTCCAAACTGACTAGAAAACAGCAAGAATAAATCAGACAAATCAAGCATTATGGTAACTGTTTCACAGTGTTATGCTTCTTTACACCTATTATTAATTGAATGACAATTCCTGTTCACGGTGGGATACACAGGTAATTTGGATTAAAAATTGAAGAGGCTTGTGGTAGAGGAGTTCAAGATAAGTGGTTGAGAACTGGCTACTAATTTAAGGAATAACTTATTGCTGGAATCAGAAAGCTAGTTGCTCTTTCATTCTGATTTTCTTCTGGTCTTCCTTTCTGACTTTCTTTCGTATTCAAAACGAACAAATTAATCTTAATTTCCACCAGGGATTTAAGCTGCCATGGTAGCTGAAATCCCAGATCACATTGACATCTTGATCACAGCAGAAGTGTCACAATGGGGGACCTTTGCTCAAAGGTTTGAAATTACTAACACACATTCTGGTGAACAAATATACCTGTGGTGACATTTATGAGTATAATCTATTGAACATGAAAATTATCCAACTATGTTATTAGTATGGCTGACAGAACTTGAATAGTAGTTATAAGCCTATGTATCTTTGATTTCATTAAGCTTAAATCTTGAAGGATTTGCCATTTTGTAACACATTGTTTGAAGTTATCATAAGTTTAGATATTACATTAAATGTTCCTTTCTCTGTTGTATGTGGTGTACTTGCTCTATGCACACTATACAGTCTATTGGTAAGAATTATATGCATTTATAGAACATTAACTTTGACTTTCAACATAATACCCAGACAAAATAATCCTTCACTCAGCTGCATGATCATCATATTCCAGAGAACCTGCTATATAAGCAAGAATAAAGCATTAATTATGATTTATAGGAAACCTACTATTAATCCATTTCTTTATTTTTGCTGTCCTGAAGACAAGTCATGCTACGGCAAACACTTGTTTCTCTTAACTTTTTGATTCACTTGGATTTAGGCTGTGTGTTGATTCTTCTGTTCACTCTGGATGACTGCTGTTCTCACTGAACTGATTGTTTTGGTACCATCCTTCTCTGCACATAGATTTGTTTGTGATCTGTTTTCCTCTAGAGGAAGGATCTTACCTGTGGTACTACAAGAAATTTTCATTTTGTGGATAGGTGCTCCTATTTGAAATTTTCATAAAAGGGAGATTGCTATCTCTACTAGTTTTACATATGAAAAGAAAATAAAGAAGAGAAATTTCCCTTGGTGACTTGCTCTTCTGTAGCAATTCACTGCTGAGTATTATGTCATCCCAACAGCAAAGATAAGCAATATCAGGACTTTAGGACCACATATAGGTTTGTATCATTAAATAAATTCAGACTTTGGGCACATGACTGGAATACTGAAACTGAGAAACACGAAAGATGAGTAAGCACTGACTATTACACCATTTAAAGGTGCAAAACTGGAGGTAAGTTACTGATTTATGAAAAATATATTTAAGTTACAAGTAATGTGTTAGGAGGCAAATTTACAAACTTTGTTCATTGTTGTACAGAAACAAATTTCACAAGCCTAAAAGGAACTTTAGTCCTTCATTAGTGATTTGATCATAAAAAAACCCAAAACTGAAAGGACACAAAAATTGTATTTTAAAATCAACTATATCCTCCATTTGAATATAAAGCTAAGAAGTGAGAAAATCATCAGTATCAGAGACAAAAGTCTAAATATATTAAAAGAAATGCCTTGTGAAAATATAAATCCTTAAACTGAAAGAATATATACCATATACATATACCAACATCTGAATTACTTTTGGGAGTTATCATTGTAATATGGGACTCAAAATTACTTCAAGTCCATTAAATGGCAAGAAATTAGGTATATCTAACCTTTACCTTTTGGGTTTTTTTTTTCCCAAGTACCAAACTTTTTCTGTTTTTTCAACATTTATTGTTATCAAATATCCCTCACAATGTCCCTTGCTATAAATGAAAATTATTTCATGTTGATCTTCCCTATTTTCCTGAAAAATGGTTGATTCTGAATCTGGTATAGTGACATTTTTGTATTTAAAAGCAAGTCCTCCTTGAAATCTTCTCTTTCTTAAAGGACTAAAAAACCCTTTTTTTTTCACTTTATTCACAACCATTTATTTTTCAGCTGACTCTCAGTGACAGATTTGCTCAGTAGTGAAAGCATACACTAATCTCTAAAGCCTCTGAAATTATTTTATATATTGTGTAACAACTAATATTTCTTTGCATAGTAACAAATACTGTGATATATATTGGAAGTTATTGGATTAATGGGATTTTATAAGGTGAAAAATCTTCCTTAAGGCTAACATGTTCACATATTTTCTTAAAGCTAGGGAGAAGGAGATTAAATTTAAAATACTGTAGTGATGGAAACTCTGAAAAGTAATTATAAAGGATATGAATTCCAATTCTCCAAATTTCCTCACTTCTATGATATTTTAAGCCTTTAGAAATTTGGAAAACAGGACTGTAGTAATATCTTATGAAGTAGGATCCTAACAAAATAACCAGTTCTGGGATTTACTTTATTTACCTCAAAGTATATGAAGTATTTTGAAGTCAGTGATACGGAAGCATGTAGATGAAGATATTAATCCTACATTCAGTGCTTACTTTTTACACAACATGAAGGATAACGGTAAGAAAAATTTAGGAGGTTATGCATGAAGAGACAATGAAGTTTACCAAACCACAGGATGCACAAACTGCTGAAGTTCTAGGCATTTCCATTAATTGAATATTGACACTGTGGCAAATGTCAAACCTTACAGTACAAATTCATGTCACTAGGCATTTTTACTCTCTCACAAAATATTTGACATATTGTGCATATACTGGAAAATCTATTGATTATTTTTCTTTGATCTTGCTCTCTGTTGCTACCTCTTTCCTAAAATGTTTTTGATGTTTTTTATTCCCACTTACTTTTTTCTGAGTATAGATTCATCTGTATATTGCAAATACAATGTTTTTTAGGTGGTGCTAGTGCGGTGTTTTTTGAAAAGTAAAAAAAAAAAACCCTTCTACAGATGAGTTGCAAAGGGCATTTACAGGAATCAGCAGCTGCCAAGTGACATGTTGCAGGCTGGCAGGCGGCCTCACTAATCCAGCTTCATTTGCCAGTACATCACTTGGTCATCTTATCCAGTGCATATAATAAACTGAATGTCTTATCACTCAGCTTTTAGTGGTGGTTGTAGTATTTGTACAATGGTATATTATTAAGGCATTTGGAGATGCAAAAAATCACTTTCTTTCCCGTATTTTTGTTTGCAATAGCTATTACTGAGATACTCAATTTGGACCCTTCAGCTTTCTGGTCTTCTCCTTATTTGTACTTTGTGCAGGAAACATTTTTTTTCTGTGGTTGTTTTTGTCAGAAGGAGGTGGTGCAGTCTAAGCTGGCTGCTGTTTATTCCACATTGCTCCTTCCCTTTATCACATCCGCAAATCTATTTGCTGTAGCACCCTAGTGATTGTGTGCTTTTCCCAGAGTAATTACAATTTGGCCAGCTCTGTGCCTTTTTGATACTCTGTGTTATCCCTGCAGCGATGGTGTTTGCCTTATGCATTTCTCCCCTGCGTCCTGTGGCTGCTGTGTGTGCACAACCAGCCTCACTTGACCCCTGGCCTACTGTCTCAGAGGTCTTGCCAAGCTCCATCTGCATCACCCTGAAGGAAAGCTGTTGCACTGAGCACCTATGGCTATCCTAAACACCTGAAGTGATTTTGTTTCTCCAGTGAATCTGGAACTGGTTTGAACGACTTTTTGGTTTGTAGTGTTTGGGTTGGTTTTTTTTGATTGGTTGGGTGCGTGGCTTTTTTTGTTGTTTGGTTTGGTTTTAATAGAATTAATTCTGGAAATGAATCCGCTTGTGCCTTTTTCAATAAATGATTCCTATTCACACTCTTGTATGGTACCAACTAAAATAATTTTGACAGCTATTTGGGTGATGTAGTTTCAGATTTTACCTGCAGTGAGTTTAGTTGATGTTAGTATCACCTCTCGTCTGGTTTTACCTAGAAACTGATATAATTCAGTGCCACCTCAGTCCTGCCTGGCTTTCCAGCAGTCCCCCTGCCTTGTTCTCTATACAGGTCTCTGGAAGGATGTCAGTCTTCCTCGCTGTCTGAGTATTGGGACTGAATTGTATTTCTTGCCCAATAGTGTCTGCCTATATTCAATTGTTTCTGGTTTATTTATGTACCTTCTTTTTTGCAAATAGGAACTTGTTTTCTTTAAATTTATAGAGATTAATTTACTAATCACTTGCTAATACAATGATAATTGATTAATCAATGATAATTAAGCAGGTCATAACATTAAATATTAATCATTCACATACATGAATGGTCTTTTATTATCTAGAGTAGATGAATTATCTGTGGTCTTTACTGCTAACTCATATAATTTGTACACTACTTTTCTCTAAAATGTATTCATAATTTGAAATGATTTACCTATATCTTTTTAATTCATTCTGAGTCAATTTCTCTTTTGAGCTGCAGCATAGATACTTTTGAAATGTAACTGCTTTCCTTATGGTTTTTTTGTTTTGTTTTGTTGCTTTGTGGTTGTTTTTTGGGGTTTTTTTTCTGCTACTGCTTAACATCCTGTGTGTGTGTTGGCTTACCACAGCTCAGCATTAGCTGTCCACTTTTCTGAGACACTCCTCTTTTACTCTTTTCAGCTTCTAGAGAAGGCACACTGAAAAGTAGATGTTTGACTTTTGATACACTTAAAATTCAGGCTGTGAACTTCTTTCACAACAAGTACACCTTCCTTCTTTTTGCTGTCTTTAAGAGTACTTTCGTCACTGACTTGCTTCTTCTTCACTGATTCATATTTGTTAAAATGAATAACAGTTAATATTATGCTATTTCTTTCCCTCTTCCCTCCTATGTTTTTCTTTTCAGACCTATAATACCTGCAGTGGTGTATGACATCCTTTTGTTTTGAATCTTTCGACCTTCATATTATAATATTGGGCCTCAGTGATTCAAAACCACCTCTTATATTGGAAAAGATAGGCTGGGTACTGCTGTACACTTTTTTGGAACTGCTGAAGCTCTTGGCACGCCGCTAGGTCTAGTGAGGATACGCTGACATTTCTGCTTTAGGGAAAACATTTATTCTTCCAACACTTTGTCAAAATCTCTAGCTATCATGCTATAGATAGAACAATTTAATTTCTTCCTGTGGCTTTTTTGTCTCTTGCTGCTCCCTGAAGCTTTTTCCCCCATTGATAGAACTTCCACAGCACCTTGTTTCTCATTCTGTCATGTTCTCTTTTGCCCTTTCTGCTTATATCAGAACCAGTTCCATGACCCTGGCTTTGATCCTTCTCTGGCTGAGGCTCTAGAAGAAGTCTTGCAACAAATCCCTCTATAATGTTTTTTATCTGCTAGGTTTGTGTGATTTATGTACAATGCTGTTCTCTTCCTAGTCCTGCTGTCATCATATGCCTCAATAGCATGGTTATGACGATAAATGCTATTATTAATCTGATATGCTTGCATAGTAAGGAACCATTATCATCTCTGTGGATGAAAGGAAACTGAATGAGTCAAACATATGGGTTTCAGAGGAAGAGGTCTATGAGTCACAGTACTTTATTCTTATGGCTATAGCTTCTTAGCCCAACCCTCCCCGTGTAAACTATCTTATGAAGTTTCCATGCTGCTGTTCCTATTGATTTGTGACATGAAATTATTCCTTGAATAGTTCAAACAGTTGTATCCAAGATTCTCTTTGTTAAAAATCAAATTATAAAACTTAATCCATGTTAGTTACTGTGATCGAAAGATAATAGCTCTAAATCATATATCAGTTCTCCTGAGGTTGGCTTCTCATGTGGCTTCTCATTTTGACTGCTTAATTCCTTTAGAGCGAATTTCCTCAGATGGATGACATATTTTAGTTCTGAAACAATTTAAGTATAGTATATATTTAATCTAAATACATATTACATACTATATTTTATATATATTACATATATTGGGGTAAAAAAAGTAAGCACTCTTTCTGGAACACAGAAATAGGAACAGGACATTTTATTACTAAAATATTAATTCATCATATAGGTAGTTATATTCTTACACTTGCTTAATTCTGCATAAGTAATATCCTATATCAAAATTATGCAAGTGACAATGTCCTTTAAAGAATATATTACCAGGAATTTCTTTACCAGCCTCTGAGTTTTATCAGATTGAGTGCTAATGAAAGTTTGCCTCAATTACCAATGTTAAGCCAGATACATAAAAAATCAATGAAGCAAAAGCCAAAAAACCCCCACAACCCAACCAAAAAAAAACCCAAAAAACCAAACCAAAAAAATCAAACCAAAAAAACCCAAACCAAAACCAAAGAGTTTGGGACACACTTGAAAAAACACTAGAATGTGTCTAGCAGTTTATTTAGAGAATAAGAGATGTGTTTTGAGGCACTTCTAAGATTCAACATATTTAGGTTGGGAAAACCACAAAATTAGTTTTAGTTACTGTGAAGGTGGAATTGTTCAGTACAAGTTCTTTGGAAGACAGCAATGTTTTCCCAGTTGAGGAAGCACACCTCATCAGTAAAGTACACTAGCATAACTGTGTGGGATGATATCCAATAAATTGGGATACTGGGGCAAGAGAAGCATCTGGGAGGGCAAGTGTGGTAAGAGCAGCAACCCAGAAAGAATAGAGCAGCTTAGGTGTGGAGCCTTGGGTGGTGAAGACCACAGCAGCGAGAGCAAACTTAGGGGAGAAAACAAATTGGAGAATTTGTTCGGAAAAGAGTGACTGTGCTTCTGTGGGGTATATGCTATAGAAAAGAACTGTGATGTAGTACACTACAAAGTCCACATTTCTTGCATTCTAGTCACAGGAGTAGGTGGCTTTTTCAATTATTTTTTTTTAATCATTCCCTTGATTAAATTGGATGTTTATGTAATACAAAGACAACGATCATCCATTCAGTTTTATGGTTTGAGAGGGCACAGGCTAATTTTATGATATCAATACAAGGACCTAGTGAGTGTGTCTTCAGGATCCTGAGGCAGAACAGAGAGAGGCAGAACAGAGAGCATTACCTCGCATTTCTTGCCATACTCTATAAAAGCCAGGATAGGAATTCTGCCCTTTCCTTCTCCCTTCTTCCTTGCAGCTTTGCTGCTGCGCTCGGAGGTCTCAGAGATGCTCCTGCTTTTTCATTAGCTTACCATGTGCTCTGCAGCATCCAAATCCACTGGGTGCTGGGAAGAGCTATGGACCTCTTTCCCAAGTTGGCTCTGCTGCAGGGAACCCTCAGACACATATCACCAAGAGTACATTTGGCATATATGTATATATATTTCTTCTTCATCCTTCATCCCATCCTTATCCTGTATTCCCCTTTTATCTTCCCTTGGGAGGGTAGAGGGGGTAACAGAGAGCAAATCTTTTTTCTGTTTTTTTGTTCATCCTGGCCACTAAATTGAGACATTCAGTTATAACTGATTTACAGACGACCTGAAAAGACTATTCATAATGCCTACTTTTTAAATTGTTAATAGTGTTTTTAATAATGAGTAAATTTCTCCAAGCCTTAAGTCCACCCACATCTCTGCTTCTGTGGTTTTTGCAATCTTGTGTTAGGTAGCATTGGTACTTCTGATATTCCCTTCCTATTTTACATACACTTGTTAATTTCTTCTTAAAATGGAATATAAAATTTTTGATTCTATAGATATGCACTGTGAAAAGGATTACTAGTAGCATGAACTTCCAATATGGACTTTACCTTGTAACAACATGGACAGCTGTGCTTCAATTGAGAATCCTGATTTTCTTAGAGGTGGAACTGTAGAACTGGAGGCTAGTTCAGCTTGGAAAAGGACTGAGGAGTTCTCAGGTTCAATAATGTGCTAAGAGGTCTGAATTGCTGGGTGGAAAGCACATTTAATTAAAAATGTACACTCCTCCATCCCACTTGTCTGTATGTATTTTCTAGCATCAGAAATTAGAAGCTTGGAATTTACTTTTGTAATAATAAAACAATGTAACAAGCAGAGACTATAAACTTCATTTTCATTCAAAAGTCATTGCCTTTTCCTAAAATCAACTTTGCCAATGTAACTAATGAATTGACAAAAAAAGGGGGCTCCATGAGCCTACACTTCATTATTAAGTATTGAACGGATGAAAAAAGTGCATGGTGACTTAGTTTATTTCTAGTTAGGTTTTTTTTTTAAAGCTGTGTAGCTGAACCTGAGAAACAACAGATTGTTCCTGGCCCAGATGAATACCCACAGGAGTGAAGAAGGTGAAAAGGGATCTGTTGCCACCTGTAGGCATGACACCACTTTATGCTGGTTCCCCTTTGATGTTATGGTTGGTTTGACATATAGGGAAGAGCTTGCTAAAATACCAGGGTGTGATAGTAGAAGCACACAACCTAAAGACCACTGTGAACTCCTACAGAAATCAGGAAGTTTTGTGTTTTCCCACAAGCAAATGTTATTCCATACCACCTCCATTGTAGTCCAGTGTCACAATCTGGCTCTTTTACTTAAAATTCTGAACAAGTTACTTCTTGTTCCTCCTGAAATTCATGCCTTGCATACATGTACTCTTGTGAACTGTTGGACTCAGATTTGGACTCTGTGGGTGATCTTTCACCACAACAGGTCATTGTACATTTTGTAAAACACTGTGGAACTGATAAAAGAGAAAAAGGGGATCCAGACGAATTGCTAGAAGCAGCCCCCAGGTTTCATGAGCCTCCTGAAAATAAGATATATAAAGAAGAATATCCTTTCATCACCTGATGATAGTGTATTATTGTGTGACTACTTGAAACTCACAACATTCTATATTTTCAGCATTAGTCTCTTTCATTTAAAAATAACTCTTAATTAGGAGAATATTGTGGGAAGCCTATTAAATAAAAACACTGTCCTTGTCAAAATCCATAGTTACATTCCTACTTACCTAAACAGTGATCTGTGTGAACTCAAATGGCTTTCATGTAGTATAAGAAACTCTGTAGTAGATAAACATCTAAATGCATAGATAAACTTATGAATTTATAAAAATGTTTATTCCTAAATAGATTCTTCCATGAAGAAAATCTTATTTCAAACATACCTCATAAGTAAATTGACAAAAGAAAAAAAAAAAGCAAACTGCAACTCCAAAACCAGACATTAAAATAAATACAGGAGAAAGAAAGTGCTCTGTCACCTGGAGAATATTTCAAATGTTGATTCTTGGGTAGGATTTTGTGTGATGCTTCTAATTTAGTCTCAGATATAAAATTTTGTTAAAATTTTGCTGATCTCATTGAAAGATTATTCGCCCTTGTAAGGAATACTTTACTGGAATGACTTCAGTTCTGTTTTTGCAAGTTATTATGTAGATCGAAATACTCAGGTAAGAAATGTTTTTTTTATTTAAATGGAAATAGCTTGCTTGAGTAAATCACTGCATGGTTAGACCAATTGTCCCTCTGTTTTCTTAGTCTTTCACTCTGTCTGCAAATCAGATGTGCATCTGTTCACTCTTACATGACTAGAGAAAGAAAAAAGTTTTGTACTTTAAACCTGCTGACACATATTTTTCATCTGACAGATTACTACCTCGTTCAATGTGATTTCCAAATTCATGAAAATTCAATATCAAGTCAAGTTCTGAGGACTAAGGTCATTACTGAAAAGAAAACAAAAACTTGTAACTCCCTAATAAGGGCTTAATTTTACTTAATCTGTATACCAGGAATTTAAAATATTTTCTGCTTTCCTTCCTGTCCCCTTGCTCAACCTTTCTGGATTGTTTTAGGTGATAAAACATTGTTAGGGCTCCATAGTTAGTGATGCTTCACCTAGTCCCTTAAGAATATATTCTTGAGTGAGCAATAATAAAGGTGGACTGGTTAGAAAGGGGAGATTACTGGTAAAAAGAAATGTCTGCTGAAAAATACTGCTGGAGGAAGGCCTTCCAGCATGGAAATTGGAGCTTAGTGAACCAGAAACATCCTTGAGAAGTACATCTGACATCTTTGAAGTGCAACTGGGTGATGTAGAAATCAAACTGAGATTCCACAAACAGGTGCAAAAACAATGAAGCGAAATGGTGAGTTATCATCTGAGAAGGTGGAAGACAAAATATTTTTCCTGTGCTGTCATGCCCTGATGACATATGACATTAAAACAGATATTTTTCTGGAACTGGTTTGAATGAAAGAGTTATAACCTTGCACTGGGACATCATTTGAATGTTCACCACCATGCCACTTCTCTTTTGGGATGCTGAGTTAAGCTGTTATGTTAAATCCATTCTTAGACTCCATATATAGTTTTAGGGAGACATCCAGCAATATAATCACTTACTTTTTCATAGATGTCCATTTTTAAAATACTAATGGTTTTATTTTTTCCACTAACAAGGTATTTCCTTTTGATGCAAGAAAGTACAGTGAGGTTATTAACAGCATTATACACGTTAAAGAAATGACAGGCTGAGAGAGTTGGGGCTGTTGAGCCTGGAGAAGAGAAGGCTCTGGGGAGTCTTACAGCAGTCTTCCAGTACCTGAAGGAGCCTACAGAAAAGCTGAGGTGGAGCTTTCCACCGAGAGGGTAGTGATAGGACAAGGGTAAACTTGGTTTAAAACTGAAAGAAGGTAGATTTAGGTTAGTTATCAGGATGAAATTCTTCACCATGAATGTAGTAATATACTGGAATAGATTGCCTAGGATGTTTTTGCTGCCCTTCCCTGGAGGTATTTAAGGCCAGGCTGAGTGAGGCCCTGTGCAGCCTGGTCTGGTGAGAGGTGTCCCTGCTCGAGGAGGGGGGTTGGATCTTGATGATCTTTATGGTCCCTCCCAACCCTAACCATTCTATGAATCTATGATTTAATTTGGTAATACTGGGAATGAAATCTAATCAGTGGAAAGAATTTTAAGAACTTGTGTTGCAAGTGGATCATCAGAGTGAAAATGTGAATAGGAACAAAACTATAAAATCTAGGCTTGCTTTTCAGACCTTCTGTTGAATTAGAGACATATTTTAAAGTCAACGTGAGTGTCCCCTGACTATTAAAAGAGCCTTTCAGTCTGGGAGCTGTGGTGGTCTGTAGGGGCATTCAGCTCACCTCTGTGGACCCACTCTTACTGAAAGGTCTTCAGAGTAAGGGCTTCAATTTGCCTTTGGCAGATTACATTTCTTTTTCCATTACACTTCAACCCTCTTACTTTCACCATACTATTTTCATATCTATGATTTTTGACCTATGAAAGGAACCAGCATTAACTGTAAACCTTATTTGTGACTAAATCTTTCCTTTCTTTGAATTGGTCTAATCTCCACTTTGCTGTGAAAAGCAAAGAAATTGCTTTTCAAGTCTCTATAAATATCCATGTTAATATTAATCCTTATTTTTCAGCCTTGAACTGTAAGACTCACTGTGACTCACTCCACTTAACTTCGGATCTGCTGCACTTTCTGTCTTTTTTATGTTTTTTCTGGCTGCTGTGGACACACCTTCTTCTATGACTTTCCTTTAATCATCTTCAAATTTCCTTTTAGGCAAATGGCTGGGAAGCTATGGGTAATGATAACCATGGACTCTGATTTGATGTAGAGAGGATATACTACAAGAAACTTCTGAACCATCTTTTCAAATAGCAATGAAATTTAGCACAAGATATGTCTTTCCAGCCTAAGTATGTTATGTGGTAAGCTAAAAGATCTTACAAAGCAGTTTTTCAGAAAAGTAATGTAAGATTTCTGCAGAGCCAAACAGATGATTCAGTGTCTAGTCTTCAATTTTCTTATGTGTCTTAGAAAATTATTCTCTTTGTCAGGACCTTTGTGGGCAAAAAAGACTAGAAATTATATCAGAAAAGTTCTCAAGATATATGTTTTTAGAAGCTCCTTTAAAAGAAAAATTCCTGCTGGGTTGAAGAAAAATAGTTAATGTTCCAAGAGCTCTTATCCTTCTATCATTTAGTGCCTTGAGAGTGTTATTATATTTCCCCATGTTCTTAATCCCTGTATCTTCTCTGATTTGGATTTACAAGGTTGAAATGGAAAGCATTTACAAACATGACCTCATGTCAGATGAAAAGTCTGAAAAGAAGATTTTAATCATTTCACATTTAGTCTAGCAAATAATAAGAATGACTAAGCACAAAGCATTTTCCAGTGTCAATCATTCTTTTATTCTGAAACATCCTTTAACTATTCACATTAATGAGCTAGTGAAAATCAGAACTTTAAATGACACCTCGTACCTAAGCATTAAGATTTTCATTTTAAATATCTAAAAATGGAAAATTTTATCTGATTCCTGTTGATTTAAAGAAAGAAATATCAGAGCCAAAAGTCAAGATTATTCAGCAAATAATCTTGATTTATTATCATTGAGGTACTTAGATAATAACAATATAAATAGTATACATTTCTGTGTGTATTTGAATATTTTTTCCTGAAAGTAGGTTCTATATTTTTTGAAAGGTATTCTCTCTAAAAATCTGATCTAACTGCTCTATTGAAAGGCACTGGACTAACAGCTGTGGAAAGCATAATTCACCACTTAATTAGTACACAGAACGCAGAGTAATGACTCTTTGGGGTTTCTTGTACACTCTTATACTAGAGAGTCCCAGCTCTCTCTGGGATAACCATCTATATCTCAAGAATTATGATTTATCTATGTATATCTGCAAGTTATACATCAAGTTATATATATCCTTTTCCCCAAAGGGAGAAAAGAATTTACACAGAAGTTAGCAGGGCTCATTAGTAGAGCTTTAAACTAGGATTTTTAGGGAAGGGGGATAAAATCAGCTTCCTAGAAACAAACTTGCCAGTGGCATGCAGTATCCGTGGGACAGTGTGCAGGAGAAGTCCTTCAGTCTGATTGTCTCCGTGGAGGTAGAAGATGAGGATCTGTACAGTGGCAAAGTGCACATAAGGTGCACTGAAAGCACCTGAGAAATGATCAGCTAGGATCAGGGCTTGTCACCCCAGAAGGTGATGGGATAACTCAACTCAGCTGTATCTTCATCAATGCACACATCATGGGCAACAAACAGGAGAGCTGGAAGTCATCATGCTCCTGCAGGAAAACTGTGATAGGGTTACCATCATAGAAACATGGTGGGTGACTCACACAGCTGAGTTGCTGCCATAGATGGCTACAAACTCCAGAAGAAATAAGCAAGAAGGAGAGTGGTGGGCTGGTCCTGTACATTAATGATGTTTTGATTGCCTAGAGTTTAATGATGGTGATTATCAGGCTGAAATGTTTACAAGTAGGAATCAGGGAGAAGGCCAATAAGGCAGCTATCATTGGTGGTAGCCTGTTATAGATCACCAACCAGGCTGAAGAATCAGACAAAATTTCTATAAGCAGATGTGAGAAGTCTCAAAATTGCTTACCCTTGTTCTCATGAGGGACTTCAGTATCACCAATCTCTGTGGGAAATACAATACATAGAGAAGAAACAGTCTAGAAGGTTCCTGGAGTGTGTGTAAGATGCATTCCTGAGACAGGTGGTGAGTGAGTAAAGGTGCCCAGCTGGACCAGTTGGCTTGTGAACTGTGTGGAATTTGTGTGTGATGTGATGGCTGGAGGCTGTCTTGAGCATAACAATCATGAAATTATAGATTCCAGTTCTTGGAGAAGTGAGAAGGGGGGCTCAGCCACCTTGGACTTCTGGATGACAGACTTTGACATATTTTAGAGGACTGGTTGACAGAGCATCTTAGAAAGCAGTCCTGAGTGGTAAAGAAGTCCAGGAAGGCTGGGTACACCTTAAGAAGGAAATCCTGAAGGTGCAGGAGAAGGCTGTCCCCTTGTGCTGAAAGCTGAGCTGAAGGGCAATAAAACTGGCCTGGCTGAACAGAGAGCTTTGATTGGAAGTTGGGAGAAAAAGGAGAGTTTGTTACTTTTGGAAGGAGGGTGAGAAACTCAGGGGGATTACAAAGAAGACATAAGGCTATCTATACAGGAAGAAAATTGTAGGGTCAAAGCCCAATTTAAATCAATCTGGCTACTGCTGCAAAAGACAAGAAAAATGTTTATATAATAATATTAGCAAGTGAAGAGGCTAGGGAGAATCTTCATGTTTTTTGGATGCTAAGGGAAAAAAATGACAAAGGCTGAGGAAAAATTTGAAATACTTATTGGTCTTTTCTACCCAATCTTTAATAGTTGCTCTCCAGGTACCCATGCCAGGGAGCAGAACAAAGCCCCAGTAATCCGAGGAGAAATGGTTAGTGACCTGCTACACCACATATATATACACACAAGTCTATGAGGCCTTATGCAAGTCACCCAAGGATATGGACAGAGCTGGTGGAAGGGCTCATCAAACTCATTTTTATCATTTACCAGAAGTCCTGGCTAACAGTCTCAGTTGGCTAGAGGTGAAATGTGACCCTCATGTATCAGAAGGCCTGAAAGGAGGATCTGGGAAATTACACGCCTGTCATCCTGACCTGTGCCAGAAAACGTTGTAGAGCAGATAATCTTGAGTGCCATCACACAACATATGAAGGACAACCAGGTAATCTGGCCCAGTCAGCATGGATTGATGAAAGGCAGGTCCTGCTTGAGTAACCTGATCTCCTTCTATGATAAGGTGACCTGCTTGGGTGAAGAAAAAGCTGTAGACAGGTGTACACTTTGCTGGGTAAAAAAACTGGGTGGATGACTGTGTCCAAAGAGTTGTGGTCAATGCAGTTTAATTGTTGGCCAGTCACAAGTGGTGGTCCATAGTGCTTAGTATCGGGGCCAGTTCTCTTTAAAATCTTTACAAATTATGCAGAAGAGAGGATCAAATACACCCTGAGAGAGTTTAGAAATGACACCAAATTGAGCAGAAGTGTTGATCTGCCCGAGAAAAGGAAGACTCTGCAGAGGGACCCTTAACAGGCTGGATCAATTGGCTGAGGCTGATTCAACAAGGCCAAGGTATGAAAAAGCCAAATGTTGGGTCCTGCACTTGGGTCACAACAACACCATGCACAATTACAGGCCTTGGGAAGAGTGTTGGAAAAGCTTCCTGGCAGAAAATGACCTGGGGGTCCCTGTTGACAGCTGGGTGAATATGAGGCACAAGTGTGCACAGGTGGCCAAGAAGGCCAACAACATCCTGGCTTGTATCAGAAATAGTATGGCCAGCAGGAGAAAGGAAGTGATGGTGCCCCTGTGCTTGGCACTGGTGAGGCCTCACGTTGAATACTGTGTTCAGTTCTGGGCCCCTCACTACAAGGACATTGAGTTTCTGGAACAAGTCCAGAGAAGGGTGAAAAAGCTAAATGAAAGGTCTTGGGTAAGAGTCCTATGAGGAGCATCTGAGGGAACTGGGATTGTTCCATCTAGTGAAAAGAAGGCTGAGGGGAGACCTTATTGCTCTTTACAACTACCTGAAAGAAGGTTTAAGTGGGGTGGGTGTTGGCCTTTTCTCCCAAGTAACTGGTGGTAGGACAAGAGAAAACTAAATTTTAAGTTTCATCAAGAGAGATTTAGGTTGGATATAAGGAAGTAGTCCTTCACTACTGACTGTTCAGTTAGGGTTGTCAGGCACTGGAACAGGCTGCTCAGTGAAGTGCTGAAGTCACCATCCTTGGAGATGACATGTAGATGTGGTGCTTTAGGGCCGTGGCTTAGTGGTGGACTTGGCAATGGTAGGTTAATATTTGGACTTTATGATCTTAAAGTTTTTTTTCCAGCAAAACCAATTCTATGTGTCTGTCATTCCATCATTCTAAGTTACAATCAACTTTAACTTTGCCAGTGAAGCCAAAGTGGTGAATATCTCTAAAGATAAATTGCTCTGCAGTTTTGGCTTCATTAATGAAAAGGCACAGAAGTCACAAGTTTGGGCTTTGCATAAGTTTGGGTTTTTTTACCAAGGCAAAGATTTAACACGGTTACAAAACAGGTGTTAGAAGACTATCCTGGTTAAAGATGTCGTTTAATTTTGGGTTCGTTTATTTGAAATATCATTATAGTGACAACCAACAGGATTTACATTTTCCTACAAAGAATGATGGAGACACTGAAGACTATTTCATATGATTCAGATGGTTTGGATGCATATGGTATACTGTGTAGTAATTGGTGTACATTTCTTTTTTATAGTCATTATCTTTGATGTTCTCACCATTTCATTAACCAAGTTCTTTCTCATTTTAAATGTAATATGCATAGCAGTCTTTCCAGTTCTGTGGATATGCTTTCTACCTTTATTTAATCAACATAGTTTTTACAAATAAATCTTAAGTTTGAAATTAAGAAAAAGGCAGTCTAACATTTCTTGTTTATATGTAGGCAGAAATGCCTGGTTTTTTTTATAATGTTGTTTGCAAGCTCTGGAGATACTCATGCTAATTTCATCTCTGTTATACTCCTGGATAATCTGTTCTGTGGCTTTGTGCATTGCTGACATACAACGTTCAGAGAGTTTCTCCCTCAGTGAAACCTGTTGTTCAGTTTTGTTATCACTAAAGCTTGTTATCATTTATCCTGCTCATTCAGCTGCAAGGTTCAATCCCTGTCCATCAAGTTTCCATAATGCTCCCTGTCTTTACTTGCCTGAAAATGTTATAACTTCCTAATTTTATTTAGTAGTATAATCTGCTTTTAGCTTAGAAAGATAATAGCTGATCAAGTGTGTGTGAACATTTGTAACTTGCTTTGTGTTATGGTGTATTGTTTAGTATTTAGGAGACTGAAAAATGAAGTGCCAGGGTACAACAAAAAGAGAAAATTGTTGAACAGAATGGAACAGGGATATGGGAGAATAAGAAACTTTTTTATCAAACTGCATGAACTACCTCAACTACCCTGTCATGCAGGAGTGAGTACATGCCATGTAGTCATTCTCTCATCTTTAAGAGGATGGACAAGCCAACTCTCTTTACTCCATGAATCATATGGATCAGAACAGCTGAAGAGAGATCAAGAAGTATTAGGTTATGCAATAGTGTGAATTGGAAGCAAAATTATATATTGATATCAAATGATAGCTTTTCGGAAGTCTTTTCAGTGTCTTTTGAGTCATCAGGACCATGAGCTGCTGACAACACATTTCAGCAACAATATTCCATTCCACGTTTTCTTAGAAATAGTTGATGGTACCAAGTGTGCAAAGTAGATATTGCACCCTTTAAATTATTTTTATTTCTAAGGAAGAAAGAGGCAGTTATGTCAACATTAGGCCTGTTCAGTACACACTGGTCTACAAAATCTACCTCTTGAATGAGGTACTGCATAGCAGAAATAGGAAGGGTCCGATCAGGTGCTCAGCTTAAAATGCCTTTTTTTTTTTTTTTTTTTTAAACCAGAAAGCTGATCTGAGCTTGGAGGCCTGCCCAAAACTGTATCAGTGCATACAAATGTGGTATTTGTATATGAAATCATTCCATATGTACCTACCATTTTCAGGAGACACTAGTCAGCCTCCAATTTCTTGAATATAATCCTTAATACAATGTTCCAATGTATATGCTCTTTGGAAAGAATGAAAATTTCTAATAATTTTTCAAGCTGAGCATTTGCTTCAAATCCTTTGCTAAAATGGATTTTTAAACAAAAACATGTGGCAAGATTGTCACTATGACTAGATTCTGACTTAATTTTGAAAAAAGACTAGAAAACAGGTGTTTGAGAAAATGAGCTTTGTAAACTCTCAATACAGAAAAGAAACTGGCATTCCTAAAATGGAAATTATAGGTTTTACGCTGTGTTTATCCCAAATTTATATTTAGTGGTATGCCTTCATTCATAAAAATCTTTCAGATATCTTTTCTGTAAAGATGTTTCATAATGGCCAGATTATTTTCTGCCATATTTCACCTTTAATTTCAGTGGTAATAACTGTTGATTATGTGTCCTTTTCTTTACAAAAAAGTATGTCTGGAAAGTACTTAGGGTTTTAGATTTTCATAAAGAGGCAGGAGTTTTGCTGTGCTGTAGCTATGATGATCCATATGACCAAAAATGACTGCCACTAGGAATTGAAGTGTTGTCCCAGTTTAGTCCTTGGCATTCTTAGGTTAAATTTCATGTAAAAATCTCACATAGCTTTCAGGCTGGAAATCTTCGTTGCTAGCACTTAATATTTCATTAAGCAATTAGGCTATGGCTCTTGAGCTCACCATTGGCCCACATAGACACTTATTGGCCCTTTGCCCCTGTCATGCTTCTTATCTGAAAAACTAATTTATGAATGTTAGAGGAAGATGGCATTGATAATATCAGTGATAATGCTTATGATAAAGATTTTCTGTCCATTATCTCATGATAACTTTTGTGTGATACTGAGGGGATGATAAATAATTATAGTATTTTTTAAAAAATACCAATATTAATTCCAGTTATTGTACTTTCTGCACATTCAGAATTTCTGTTCTGTAGTTAAATCCAAGACGATCTAAGATTCTGAAGCTTTTTGATGCTTATTACATGCTAACAGCAGAAATAACTGCATTTTTAGTCATAAAGACTTTTGTTGTTGGTCAGCTGGTAAAGGACTCATATGAGAATTGCCATGCAAATGTGACTTGTGACTCAACTATTGAACTAAAATGTCATTAGTTGCTATGGAAGTTGCACCATATAAAAGAAGTAAAATAGAAAACAAGGAAGAACATGATACATAGGATGTGTCCTTTCTATGACAAGATAGATTTACTTTTAGTAAGCTTTTTGAGATAACACATTGCTGGTAAAACTAAGCATTTTGTGCTATTGACAACCTACCTCTTTCCCCAAGTGTAATAAATGTTTGGATAGTTTTCACACAGCACTCTACTGTCTATGTTCCTGTTAATGCAACTTAGAGTGCTGGAGGCCTTTTTCACTGTCAGGGCATACTGTTGGCTCATGTTGAGCTTGCTGCATATCAAGATGTCACGGTTTAACACTGGCCCGGCAATTAAACCGAATAACAGACGCTCTCTATTAATCTCTCTCTCCTTGATAAAGAAAGGAGAGAGAATAAGGGAGAGAGACTTATGGGTTGGAAACTAAACTACACAACTTTAATGAAACAGTAATGATAAATAGGTAAAATTACTAAATATATACAAATATACAGGAAAATGGATACCACATTCCTCCCCCCTCTTCCCCAATAACTCTCACGTCACCACTGAGGCTGTAGGGCAGCCCTGGGAAAGTCCAGGCTGGACTCCTGGAGTCGGCAGCAGTTGGGAACCGGAGGCGAACACACAGATATGGGCTGGCATGGATCAGGAGCACAGGCAGATGAACAGACAGGATCCTTCCAGGATGCCAGGTGAAGGAAGGGAAGCAGGAAATCCAGAAAAGATCTGGCTCGGCCCTCGTGATGCCTCAAATTATACTGAGTGTGATGTATATGGGATGGAATACTCTGTTTGGTCAATTCTGGCATCTATCTTGTCTGTTCCTCCCCAAAGGAGGGCTCAGGTGGGACCTCTTTATCCTCCTGGACGGTAAAATGTTTTCCTCAGAGCTGAGCAGTGTCCTTGGCTCTGCACACCAGTCTCTAGCAGTAACTATAAACATCAAGTGTTATCAATCCTAGAAGCACACACTGTCTGAGAAACTTGCTGTTAATTTCAGAGAGACTTAGCTAAAAGTAAAAGTACAAAACAGAAAATCACCTTTATCCTGGCCCAAACCAGGACACAAGACCTTAAAGTCTTTTTTTGGTATTCTTTATTGTCTCTGTAGGTGCCATGGTTTGGAGTAAATTCTGTCCAGAAGAGTTAGAGCATTAGGCTGCACTGCAAACAGGAGTTAGTAGGAAAGTAACATTCAGTTCAGTCTTCCTCTACATCCCATGAGCTTCCTCCCTTATGCTGATTTTTCTGGAGTAATTTTATTATTTGACAGAGATGACAAATGACAGCTTTTATTATTATAGAGGATAATGATTTTCCTATTTACTAGATAGAGTGAATGCTTGGGCCTCATTCACCTATTTTTTATTTATACTGTCTCTGGGATAAGACAGGGAGATGTCATTTAAGAGCAAAATGCCTAAAAGAATCTGTATTGGCAGAAAGAAGGGGAAGTATTGGCATGAGAGAAAGTCTGGCCATCTTATGCTTATGGCTTCTATTAACTTAAGGGTTTAAAGTTCGTAATAAAGGAACAGCGTTGTGAGAAAATTTTCTTTAAAAAACCCCAAACACAAAAAATCCCTCCCTGTCTACAATATGGAAAGTATTACCTACCTCACACAGCTATTAAAGAAGGAAAATAAGCAATCTTAATAATAACACCAATTAATTTGCTACAAAAACCTGTGTGCTTTCAAAAAAAGTGCTCAATTTCCATTATTTTTGAAAGCCAGTATTCAAAATATGGGACACCTTGTAATTTTCTAATTATTTTTTCCTTAATATTTCTATGACTTTCATGTTCATATGTAATAAATGCCCAACTCTGTTTTGGAAATCAGTTACTTTCTTTCCTCAAATCTCTCAGAAGCTTGACAGAACGTATCTATAGCACATCACAGTACTGAAAAAATGACAACTAACATCCTTCCCACAAAAGACAAATTGTAAATAGAATCCGAGCTTACTCTGAAACTGCTTGGAAGAGCAAAACTGGCAGTAAAGTGCGTATGAATTTGCACTATTTTGACCTTGATGCAGCACCCCTGAGAGGCATAAACTGTGAAATGTAGATGGCCAGAAAATGCCTGTATAAGATGTGGTGTTGGAAGAAGACATTATATCTTTATGTGAATGATTTCAAGAACTTTATTTAATAATGTGTGAAGAAATAGACTACAATATTTGTAGTCTTTCAATTGAACAATACCAATTTTTAAAATTTGTTGAGTTTTATATTTGATTTATAGGGTTTTTTGCTGTTGCTCTTTTCTTAATATTGATACACATTTTAGCTGCCCTCATGAAATATCTCATAGTTCTCTTAAAAAAGCACTTTATGGTTTCCACAGAAAGAGCCAGAATCAGTAATAATTGGCTTATCTTCATCCAGGTAAGTAATTCCAAATGAAAGAAGCAGCACTATATATGCCTTCTCATGATTCAAAGCTTCAGAGCATTAAGATGCACAGAGTAATTCAGGATACATATTTATGTAAAATCAGTTATGTTGAAATGACCACTCTTCTTAGTGAATCAAAATGCATAAATCTCCTCTGTGTTCATTTGTTTACTCTCCCTTAAAGTGAAAGCCAGTTGCTGATGAACTCTAATCTAGATAGAAGACTTAAGACTGAAAGCATTTGTTCGAAATAGTACTTGACATAGAAGGATAGATATGAAGGACCAAAAGGAAAGATGAGTATCCGTCCCTTCATCTGTCCACCCATCCATCCTTCATCCATCTATCCATCTGCTGCTTCCTTCTGCCCTTTTCCTGGCATGCTCAAATATTTTAAATCTTTTTTTCAAGTTCGCTACTTCTGGAATGATTAAGGAATAGTGTATTTTAAAAACACATTCTGCAAAAAAATGACAGCTTCTTTGCAGTCCATGAAAACAACTTATTGCAGATTGATTGTTAACTTTTTTCTTGCAAGCAGTTTTACTGCACAGTAGGATCTTCTCCCTCCTGTACTACTTGAAGTTTAAAAATAAACTGTTGTTATTTTATTTTCTCTTAGCATTTGACTGATGTTCACAGTTTTATTTTTTTTCTCTTAGCATGGACTGATGATTTGGAAAAATTCATAAAATTGCCCCTTTTATTTTTTTTCAAACTTCTTTTTATAAGGAGAATACATTAATTATTTTATTCTTCATTTTCTACGGTTTTTTGTCTTTCAATACTTTTTTATAAACCTATTTGAGATATCAAAGAGAAACATTTGCATACCTGCCACTCATCTTATCTTGCTATGCTCAATTATATGATAAAATAAACTAACCCGCTTGTGCTGACATATTTTGATGATCTTTTTCTTTTAACGGAGCCTTAAGCTGTTAACCATTCAACTATTCTAGCTGAAGGCAGCTTTGTGGCATTTTCAATCTGCCGGCAATAGTGGTGATTATCTTATTCTGTGCTGCTGCTTATCCAGGCCCAGTGTGTTAATTTATTTGTTGATAGGGAAAAAACTCAAATGTTATTACACCTTTTAGAACATAACAAAACTATGAAGTTTTTGACTACAAGGTTTAACAAATAAAAACAGTAGTATGACTATCACACTCAATTTAAAAAAAAAATATTTTGAATTAACATTCACATTTCTGTGAAATACATAGGAACCAGAAAATTTCTGGAAATAGTTTCAAGTAAACCTCCAGATCCATGCTGTTAAAGAGTATTCCGTCATTCAGAAAGAACTAAGCCTGCAATGATTAGGAATTAGTACCAACCAATAATGAAGGCAATTGGATTTCAGAAGGCTGCATGCATTAAATAAATTATGTAGAAGATAGAGCATGTCATTAAAGGCTATGTATCTATAATCAAGTTTTTATTCTTCCTTATTATGGATCTTTGTATGATCCTTGTTGAAAAAAAATGTCTCTAAGACACTTTAGTTTGTTACAGGCTTAGAGAGGAAGGTTTAATGATAATTTATCCAATAACTTTACTTCATTGGTCTGCTGAACACAGCAGCTAGGCTACTTACAGTATGAATGGCACATAATATCTTTCAAGTACCTTCTCAGTCCTCTGTAATCTGTTGTGTAGATGCATGCTATCTTAAGATATTTGAGACCATATATTCCTTATGAGAATGTAGGCAGTCCAATTGACTGACCATACAACATGTATTCTCTTTACATGTATCAGGTCTGTGAAACACCATGAAACACACCATGCCTTCAGCTGTTATGGAAATACCAGCCCCTTAGTTTAGACTAGATTAGCAACTTATAGAGTCCTTTTTGACCATCAATATTTATGATAAAATTGGGTAAACTATTTTCTTAGGTATTTCACTATTGGTTTTATAGATTACCCTGTTCACAAATCTGGCACTAAGGAGAGTTCAAGGAGCCATCAATAAAAGCTCTATCCAGTAATCAGCACTGTCAACCAGGCAGACACTGTTGGTAAGCAGTGAATTTTGGTGTGAAACAACAACTTCCTCTTAATAGATTGGTGCCATGGGTGGTGCAAACATTTATTTCCCTGGTTTTGGAACAGTAGGTATAACTGAAATTGGAGTCTTAGTAATTATACTGAAACAAAAATCTTGCAAGCAAAACAGACAGGAAGGCCCATCTTCTACCCACACTGACACCTGGTTGGGTATGTAAGATTATATTAACTTAACTGAGTAAACAGTGTTTATAATTACCAAAAAAAGCATGAAACTGAAGCAGTTTTAACTGCAGGGCTGCATAGGATTTAAATTGCATAGATACATAACATCCTTCATGTTATCCTAAGCCTGAATAACAAAAGCTATTTTAATGTGCTTAACCAATGTATGTTATTGTAATGCCGTTTAGTAACAGAGCTATAGTGACACATTTAGAGCTTCTCTGCAGTCTCTGCAATAACCTCTCCATTGCCCCTCTTGACACTGTTTTCAACCCCACATTTGGTACAGTGTCTGATCAGTAAGGTACAGAGAAGCTGAAGTTGTTCTGGTGAGAGACTGACATGTTGCAGATGTACAAAAGCTATGTGACCTATGAAAAGAGACAGCGAAGCCCATTATCACTGGTTTTACCCAACAGTGTTTCAGGGGATCTTATGTCCCTGAAATTAGTCTATATGAAAAGGAAACCTTCCTTGATACAGCTCTAAGAAATGAGTTTGAAGTATTTGCCTCTTCTTCAGAGTGCTCCCTTCCCTGCATTTGAATTAATACAGTTTAAGAAATGAGCTTCATACTTACTGGCACCATTTTGGACCCTAAGATCTTTGGAAAAGTCCTAATGCCTTCTAAATACTAACTTCATTTAAAACTACTTGCATAGATTCTTCTTATTATTATTACAGTGGGAAGAGACTTCTAAGATCACTCCTTTAAATTCCTCTGTCAATCTTTTAGTTTTTATGAATACTTTCCATGTAGCTGGCTTTCACTTGGTACCTGCAGGATCAAAATTTAAAAAAAAAAAATTTTTTTTCCACAAGAAACAAAACAATTCACTTTAGAAGTCAAATAATAGTCTTTATCTCATTATGATGTATCAAGGGGGAAACAATTTGATCTCTTCGGAAATGAGAATAAAAAAAAGAGGTCTGAACTTGCTTTCTTCCATGGAAAACTTGAGATTGATAAAAAATATGTTTTCTGTGAGCGGCACCACGATTATAATTTCCTTTTTATGATGATGCAGCTGCTAACATAAATTAATTAACTCATCAATGTCTTCCCATTAAAATTGTTATTTATTTTCTCTGAGTTCCAAGTACTTACCGTAAAGATTTTAAAAAAAATGCAACTATAAGATCTTGAAAAATGCTTACATTAGAGTAGGGACAAAACATGTATCATCAATTGAGGAAAAAAAAAGTTGCTTTGTTAATCTTAAGCATGGAAACCATGCTCTTACCTACTGTATAGATATTGCAGTAGTGACCAGGGTTCTTGGAGCCAAAGCTTGGGCTTGTATAACTAACAGTAACTCTGCTTGTGCTGGTAGTGTAAAGTTGGAGCTAATTACTGGAGTAATAACATTTGAATGTAATCTGATCTTTCATTATCAGCAATTAAATATACACTTATTGCTAATTCTAAGGGCCATCTATCTAGAACTTTTTTATTTTTTCCAGAAGTCTCTGTTCTGCTACATGGATTCAGATGTTTTCCTATGGCTTCAGCAGAGATAGCCTTTCAGGATGACCAGAAACAGAGTAATAAAATGCCTCTCATCTACAAATATTTACTTAGGATGGTAGCTCCTTTTGCCAGATATGACTGGCTAGAGCATCACCTGTAACAAAATATAGTAGCTTGCTGTACCTCCAGGTTTGTTTCTAATCGTATGTGCTGCCTGCAGACTCTTATCTGTGTCTTTACGCTCAGTTATGATGAGAAAGCTTTGATCTTAGATATCCTTTTTTGCCAGAAACATCCTTTATGGAATTTTCAGAGAGTGTTTCTTTTTGAAGAATTATGTTTTGAAATATAATTGAAGATCTGCAGGAATCATCTTCTTCCTGTTTGGAAAGGATGTTCAGGGCTCTTTCATTTTTTTCATAGATCTTTCTTATGTTCTATTACATTGTCTTCTGTACTTTTATTTTTAGAAGAATTTGTGATCCTCTGTGACTTGTACGTGGTGCATAAGATGTCATTTTTCTTATCACTCTGGTCAGTTACTTCACATCAGTATGGATGTATCTCCACATTCTATTTTCTAATTAAAATTAACACAAATTCAGACCTGCTGTAAGTAAGTATTGTATGCTAATTTCAGTGGACACAATAGTCCCCATGATGCACCAGAGGTTTTTTCATATGACAGAAATATTTTCACATTTTTTAATGCACAAAAAATTCAGCACTGTATTGCTGCAGTTGGTTTAACTGCTCAGTATCTAAGATAGAAATGATCTTATCTAGTCAGAAATAAAGGGTTAAAGAAGCCTGAATTATTATTATATGCGTTGTTAGTATTACATAACATAAACATCTCAAATCTAACACCTAGCTTCTTAGCCGGATACTTCTTGTAGAGCAGCTGAAAATAATTCTTAGTGAAACTGATAAATCTGTTTCTGATCAGGCGAGTTAAGCATTTCATTCTTCCTCTCTAGTGGCCAAACTCTACTCCAAGTAGTAATCCCTTCTTTATAAGAAGAGATATCAAATCCCCTCCAACTGTTCTCAGTTGAGAAAAAGCTGCAGGCAGCCTCCTGCATTCCATACATGATTTAAGATCTCAGATTCTAATTTCTTCAGGCGTTTTGGAAGCAATGCATTACTTGTATTATTCTGTACCTGGTTTGGATTGTTCTCTCCTCTGTCTCATTACCTTTCCTGGACAAATTATAGCCCAATGACTTGTGTATATTTTTTGTCATCTAATTAGAACAGATCTCAAATATTTTCTCTCTTCCTTCTCTAAAATGTAATTACCACCTACGGTGAACATGGATTATACACAGGAGCTCTACATTCTCAAATGGCAAATAACTTCAATGCTCAGAAAGCACAGCACAAATGCTTGGCACAAATACTAATATTAAGGTTAAGTTTATGGCCAGGTCCTTTATTCACCTCTGACAACGAGGAGAAAGATGACACATCACAAAGGTGCATAGATGTGATGCATACAAAGCAGATGTCAGTGAAACTTTGGAGAAAAACATTTTTTGTTCTTGCTGTGATGCTAGAAAGTAAAAGCCAACTAATTAAACAACATTACCAAGAATTAAGGTCTAATTATTTTATTTTGTCTGAGAATAACTGCACTTTTTAAATCAATGCATCCGTTCCTAAGATTATGTGGAGGTTAAGATTTTATATACTCAAAGGCTAGACATAAAAGTAAAATCAATCGATTATAGAATACAGAAAAAGTCCTTATCTGTTGTTTGTTTGTTTGTTTTCCCACATTCCTGTCTCTATGATACCTTAGAAGTCCAATAATATTAAAGACAAAATTTGAGGTATGCTATTTTTTTCTAAATTGTTACAAAAAATAAAATGCTGGATTATTTGCCTAACAAAGAATTATCATGGCTTCAGCAAATAAAATGTCTCGGAGAATGTAAAATTTCCTTACTTGTGCTATACACAGAAAAAAATTGATACTTGTGCTGACTTTCTCTTAGTTATTCTGATACACAGCAGTTCACTGAGTTACACTCATGTACTTCATGACTCTTCATTTCTAGAGCAGGTTAGGAAAGCCAGGTTTGATAATTCATCCTCATGTTGAATACCTGCTCAGTGCTGAATGTTTTCTGGAAGATTAAAGAAATTAACATGGATGATACATTGAAAGAAGAACCTACAGCTGTGGGGTAGTCAGTCCTAATTTATGGAAAAGGAAAAAAAATTAAATAACATTTAAAATGAGATTCAGTATTTTCCTAGGGTACTTACAGAATCAGCACACTACTGGTAAATTGAGTTTTTCTGGTCATCAGTGATCTCTGGCAGAGACTTCTTTCTTCATGTTTTTTTCTACAGATGATGGGTAAAGAAACCCCTTTTGTAGTTGATTTCATGTTTCTGTTCAATCTTCTTCTCCTTTGAAGTCAGAATTGTCTAATTTCTCAGTTAAATCAAATGTCAGTTCCTGTTTTTATATTAAAAGAACTGTATAAGACCCACTATATATTCAATGCTTCAATAGAGTGCTTATCTTTAAGTCTCATTGATTTTGTAGACAGTTTTCTCTTCCCTTCAATGTCCTTTTTTGCAATTCCTCCTATGTTGTGGTGTAGTTTTTTTCACAAGGCCAAAATAGTATCTTGGCAAGCTTTAAGATGTGCACTTTATAATAATAGGGAAACGTGTCTCTATCATGTATGTAATTTTGGATTTTGTCTTAGAAGGATAATGCCACCTGAGAATGGAGGTCAGATCAAATGTACCATATCAAACCTGCAGAGAGAATGCCTTAACTTTGTCTGGTTTTGAAATGAAACAGCCTGTTGATTGAATGAACTGGAATGCCAAATAAAAAATGCTTTTTCAAGGAACCATAGATAATGAAGCTGAATTTCTGCACTGAAGATGCAGACGCAGTACCAACAGAAATCTCACTAGCCTAAAGCCCCAGACTACACTTTACCATGCTGTATCTTATACAATGAATACTCTCTCATTCTTTGGAGCTGTCACTGCTAAGGTACTTACTTAGGGTATTTTGTGATTCAGAAGTCACTGATTGTCACGGTTTAACACTGGCCCAGCAATTAAACCGAGTAACAGACACTCTCTATTAATCTCTCTCTCCTCCTTGATAAAGAAAGGAAAGAGAATAAGGGAGAGACACTTATGGGTTGGAAACTAAACTACACAACTTTAATGATAAACAGTATATGATAATGATAAACAGTAATGATAAATAGGAAAAATTACTAAATATATACAAATATACAGGAAAATGGAAACCACATTCCTCCCCCCTTTTCCCCCAATAACTCTTACGTCACCACTGAGGCTGCAGGGCAGCCCTGGGAAAGTCCAGGCTGGACTCCTGGAGTTGGCAGCAGTCGGGAACTGGAGGCAGGAACACACAGATATGGGCTGGCACGGATCAGGACCACAGGCAGACAAATGGATGGAATCCTTCCAGGATTCCGGGTGAAGGAAGGGAAGCAGGAAAATCAGGAAGGGCAGGCAGCCGGAAGCTGGAAGCAGGAAATCTGGCTTGGCCCTCGTGATGCCTCAAATTTATACTGAGTGTGACGTGTATGGGATGGAATATTCTGTTTGGTGAATTCTGGCATCTATCTTGTCTGTTCCTCCCCAAAGGAGGGCTCAGGTGGGACCTCTTTATCCTCCTGGACGGTAAAATGTTTTCCTCAGAGCTGAGCAGTGTCCCTGGCCCTGCACACCAGTCTCTAGCAGCAACTATAAGCATCAAGTGTTATCAATCCTAGAAGCACACACTGTCTGAGAAACTTGCTGTTAATTTCAGCAAGTGCAACTACTTAAGGAGACTTAGCTAAAAGCAAAAGTACAAGACAGAAAATCACCTTTGTCCTGGCCCAAACCATGAAACTGATGAACCAGGACTCTTCACAATGGACTCTTTCACGTCACCCAAAATACACGAGTGTTTGATCCATAAACAAAACTATAATCCTTAGTTTCATCATTTCCTGAACTAACAACTGAATCAAGAAAACAAGCTCACTGGTGAGTCAGGATGTTAATGAAAAAATTGAACACAACCTTCAGTGTTTTTTAATTAGGTTGAAAATGCCATTTCCAGTCACTCAAAGAAAACTGTGCTTCTCCCTCATTTCATAAATGAACTGCTGCAGTATACCAAGAATAATGTTGCTCAGGCTCGTGACACAGGGTAGGGTGGACTTCTGGGTTTTGCAGGGGACCTAGCTGACTTTGGACACATTGGCCCCAAATTCCTTTCAACTTGAAATACGAAAATTTAAAGGAGAACATTTGAAGATGCTGAAGTCTTTCAAAGGATTTAACATAAAGACAATTTAAAAAAAATACTGCAATGCAAACGTGGCACAGAAGTGTATTAGTATAGCACAACATATTATGTTGAAACTGACTGGGGGAAAAAAAAAAGGAACCTGAATACTAAGTGTTTTTGTCTTTAAATCATAAGAAAAAAATATCAGATCACCAACCTGATATTAGATGAAAATAACTTTCAGAGGCTAAAGCTTCGGAATCTGGGGTTACATTTTGATTCAGTCTAACTATAAATGTATGAGTGTCATGAAGGATCTATCAGTCTCTTGACCTTTATCTTACATCTTCACTTTAAGTTAGTGGTTTTACTAAAGACTTTGGTATTCAAATCCAACAAGTTAGTGATACTTAGCTAATAATATGAGAGTGCATCTATGATTGGATATTAGTGTACTATCAAGGTGGATGGGAAAAACCTCAGGTATCTCAGAGCCTTTAAATTAATCTGGCAACCCAGAAGCAGTAGATTGAAGCAGGTATCAGGTGAGCAGTGCACTGTTACTTGTGAAGTGATATACTTCGTGATCACTTCAGCAACACAAAGCATGCTGATAATCATCTAGCTAACTATATTTATTTTAAATAACTCTGGAAGTGTTTATCTTTATAGACAGTGTTAATTATACTTCAGCAGATCAATCGGTAAACTACAGTGTTGCTTTAGAGATGAAGTACAGTTTAAATTTTACTTTACGTTTACTTTCATTTTTGTTGTTTGTTTTTTTTTTTTTTTTTTTTACAGCTAAGATTACATAGCAAGCCAGGGAGACAATAAACCTTCCTTTGGTGAGGAATTTTGTGTGCTATGGTGTGAAGGGAGAGCAATGTAAATTTTAACTAACGTTTTAACAAGATTAGAAAAAAGCACAAGTAAATGGTCAGAGGCTGGAGCGCCTCTCCTATGCAGACAGGATGAGAGAGTTGGGGTTGTTCAGCATGGAGGAGGCTCTGGGGAGACCTTATTGTGATCCTTCAATACTAAAAGGGTACTTAGAAGAAAGATGGAGACAGACATTTTACCAGGACCTGGGGTGGCGGGTTAAAAGACAACAGTTTTAAACTAAAAAAAGTTAGGTTTAGATTGGACATAGGGAAGAAATTTTTTATGACTATAGTGGTGAGACACTTAATAGGTTGCCAAGAGAGGCTGTGGATGCCCCATCGTTGGAAATGTTCAAGGTCAGGTTAAATGGAGCTCTGAGAAACCTGATCAAGATGTTCTGCCCATGGCAGGGGGAGTGGACCAGATGATATTTTAAGGTCCATTCCAATAAAAACTGGTTTGTGATTCTATGATATATACTGCCTGTATGATCTCATATATTAGATACTATGTTGAGAGATGACTGAACCATGAAGATAAATTCCTTTCTTTCTCGATGTATAAAAATATGCTTTATAAAAGATGCAGGTGATGAGAGTGATGTGATATCTTTTTAACAGATGTAACAAGCCCTCAATTTATAGCTTCAACTAAGGATATTTCAGAGAAGATGTCTTGATCTAAAATATTAAAATTAATAATGAAATATACTGAAGTGTCTTCTTCAGTGAGAACAAAAAATGGTATTTTTACATAAAAAACCCCCCATAGCCTATTTACAGCACTTCTAGAAAATTACTCTTGTGGCTAAATTTTCTATATTTGGAGAAATTTTGTATATTTTCAAACCAATAAAGTGTAAGAAAATGACCTTGCAAAAAGCTCAGAATGCATCTCAGGAGGATGGTGCTACTTTGTCTGCAAGCCCTTAGAACTGTGACCTGTAGCATAGCATGCTATAATCAATAGCATCATGACTTCAGCAGGGGATAATCATGTAAGAATTTTTTTTTAAATGGAAAGTCTCTTTGTTTCTAACCATCTTGGGGGAAGACACTTTTCCCAGAAAAGCTTGTAAAGCACCCGTTGTGCTAAATTGAAAAATTACTATTGATCTGAATGTGAATGAGATCAGCCCCATACTGGGAAAAATGACGCACATACTTATATGATAGTTAACGAAGGAAAGCAATTAGCTTCTTGCTTAATAATTTGGTATAAATTTAGAAATTAATCACTAACAATTAGTGAAGAAATTTTTTTCTAGAATTCTATTCTATCTTTTAAAGGTATCTCTGAGCCTGTATATATTACATGTAATTATTTTTTTTTTCATGAAATGAAAATGAATTCTACAAAATGTTATTTTTCTTTTATATACTTTAAGTCTTTAATGAATCACATTAAGAGTTAGAAAAATAAGGAATTACAAGCCTCCCTAAAAAAAAAAATTAAAAAAAAATTACACTGTGCTTGGACCAAAAGGATAATGCATTACAAATGTAAGGACATCACCTTAATCAAATGCTAGATGTTGCAAAGGTGGCTGGAGAAGTTACTGTTGGAACTTTCAACTGTTGCAACTTTCCAAGTTACTACTTGGAATGCCTGAGTAGTAATAAATTGTCTGAAGCCAGCTGTAGCTCCATATCTCTCTGGTAACCAAACAGTGAGCTTGAAATGCAATGAACATTGCCATACTGGTTGAAAATTAACTTGCTAAAGAAGCATGCAATTCTTGCAGATGCAACAGTTTTTAAACAACATAGTCTTCCTGTGTCTAGCTTTGCAATAATGAATAAAATTAATTTCTGGAAGAAACACTAAGCCATAAAAAATATGGTAAGGTATAAATCATCACTGAATGGGTATAATCTTTTATTTTGAGAGGTGCTTTCTGAAACTGTGCTTCTTGAATCTGAAAATAATTTATGCACTGTGTTAGGCCTAGAAAAGAAGAGATAAGCCTATATAACAGGAGCTGGATGTCTTAAAATCTGAGAGGTTTCTTATTCTGGTAGACTTCAGTGGACATATGGGGAAAAAGGCCTCCTGTCTTCTGTATGTGCTGAACAGATAGAGAACAGATTGTTCTGCTAGTAGCAATATCTGCTTCACATAATCTCACATATGAGCTGTGACCAGTCAATCATCAGTACCATGTTCCAACAGCCGAATAATAAAAAGATGGATTGAGAAGGCCCATATTAACTTAATTATTGTCACCCACTCACATGACTTTTAAATCGTTGCTATGATTCCAGCTGACTGCTACACAGGCCACTACTCAGCTTGATCAAAATTTGTCACAGCTGATATTTGACATTATGGCAGTAAGTGAAGAAAAATATAATGCAGGGTAAATTATAAGGAACTGTGTGCTCAAAACCATTCCATGTTTTGTCTAAAGCTGAAATTGTCTTTTATGACACCAATAATGAGGAGACTGTCAAGATTCATGTGATTATTTAGGCAAATTATTGACTTTTATCTGGGAACTTTTGGCACTGGTTTATCATGAATGATGATGCCATGCAACTTCAGATGAAAAAGAAACAGAATGAAGTCTTCCTTGGCTGGACTCTATTACCAGTAAGCTGACTTACAGAAATCTTTGACATACGGCCTAATCACATTAGCCAAGAGGAAAGATTAGTCATGAAATCCTAATGCTGACAAACTGCAGATATGAGCAGATGAAAGCCATGCACACTAGCTCCTTGCTGATCTTCTTGCTCAATATGTTACATGACAATAGTGATCAAGAAGAGAGACAAAACCACAAAAATCACAGATTGTGGAAGTATAAAAAGGTATTGTACCTTTCAGCATGTCCTCATTGTCAACCCATCTATTTCCCGAGGTGTGCAAGATCATGAAATATGTATTTTCGCCTTAGGTAAGCTGCTAAGTATATGCAAAATGAAAAGTGCAGTTATGTCCATCTGGATCGCAAGGCAACCAGTTTAGAAAACATTTTTTAAAAAGCAAACAACAAAGCCAAAGAACTCCATTGAGTGATTGTCCCACCATTTTTTGCAGGTTTTCTTCTTGTTGTGTGCTGGAATTAACTCTGCTGAATGGATTAGGTAGGTGCTCTGTATACTGATGAAGGTGGACTTGTAGCAAATGCCTATAGTGATATTTTTTTTATTCTTAAGTTGCATCGCTTATGATAGAGACAATGCATGAGCTCTGCTGTACATTTCTTTCAGCAAAAGATTACTGGAAGCTATTTCTGTACCAGTAGGTAACATGACCAATTGCTGTCCCTGACAAGTGACATGACACAGCTTGCATCCATATAGCTCTTTTCCCTTCTAAAATAGGATTTTATTACCTACATTATTTATCAAAATCCTGAATACATCCCCGGGGCTGTACAACCTTTCTTCAGAGAACTGTGGGAAAGAGCTGTGTCCCCCCTTCCTTTGGAGCCTGTGCTGAAGTTCAGGTTCTCAACCTTGGCTTCCACCTGAGCAACCCTGCAGTCTTGCCAGTTCCTGGCCATGAACTCACACCCTGGCTCAATTCTCCATTTTGACCAGGGATCTCTCCCATCACTATGATCTTGCCTGATGAGCACTGAGCTGTTGGCTGACCCTGCCACTAGATCCTCTGTTTTCATCTTGCTTGGGTGTTACTAGATCTCACCTTGCTGGTCACATCCCTATCCTGTCCCTGTTTTGCTGTCATGATGGCCTCCCAGCTCACTTTCCTCTATGGAGCAGCTGGTATGGCACGAACAGTGAAATTCTAGCCCACTCCTACACATTCAAAAAGTGTATTTTTCTTAGTTTTGCATTGGAATTCAGACAAAATACCTAAATATAATTTTTTTCCCCCGTATATCTCATAAAAACGATGCCAGCATGTAAGTTGCTTAGGAACATGCTAGTTAAACAAACACCGAATTTCACGATAGATTTTATACTTTTCCTATTTGAAAGTAATCTCAAAAAGGTCCTCCTTCTACTCTGCATATTGAAATTGTGTTGAATACAAACTTGAACTCTCTTCTTCTTCACTATGTAAAATGTAACTCACAATTTCTTTTTAGAGTGCCTTCTAGCTGATGTCAATACTGTTGCTTCATGCTGTAGAAATTGAAGATAGAGAGGCTTTGCATATAATTTAAAAAGTCTTCCATCTTCAATGGATAGTTTCTGTCACAAGAGATTAACAGCTCTTTCCAAGGTCTTTGTGGTATCCAGGAGAGCTCAGTTACACCTGAAGTTTTCTAATATTTTTTTTTTAATTTATCAGGCATTGCTCTACTGAAGAGTTAGAAGGGTTTTTTCATTGCTATATGCTATTTAATATTTTAGCAACTAATTAGAAGAAAGTATTATTACTGATAACATTTTTGAATTGCACAGGGATTACAGAACTAAAATGCAGTGAGAAGAACAAAAGTTTTGTTGTTAGTAACATGGCTGCAAAGAAACAATCTACTTTTGTAGCATGACCAAGTGTAAAATCATATTATTAAGAATAAAAAATGCAGCCATTCTTGCATACTTGAAAGATAGAATCTCTGCAAAAGATTTGGATAAATAATCATTTGAATCCAATTTGCAGTGTAACACCATTTTTTATATATATATTTTGGAAGAGGGATGTTGCATAAAAACCATCTTAACTGTGTTGTTTGTGTCTTTTTGTTGTTGTTGTCATTTGGTTGGCTGGGTTTTTTTGCCCTTTTTTTCCCCAGTTATTGTTTATTTCTGTGTTTTGGCACTGAAGTAATTACTTTAGGAATGCTACGTTCACTTCTCACTAATTCTAGTTCAAAAAAAGTCAGTAGACTGGAGAACTTTCAAAGAAGCTAAGACAGTTATTTAAGAAATGGAATATATATCTTATAATGGAAGAAACCAGAAATGTAATTTATATATTTTTCTGAAAGAGAAGTTAAGTGGTAATATTGTTAAACAATTTATTAATTGAAAATGCAGGACTTCTAGGATTGGATTCATAGGACACTGTGGGAATGTGTCCCATTGGAAGTGAGATGACTGGTTTATTCATTCAGATGTGGCTGTATACAATGTGCCTTTTTTGTTATTTTTTTAGGCTTTAAGAAGAGCTGTTGGCATGAGTATATGTGATTATCCAAGCAAATTAAAAAGTGTCAGAGGACCTTCTTGATTTCTGGAATTTCAGCTGACTGTACTATTTGTAACATTCCCCTTCCATGGGTTTGGTCCAGTCCATCTAGCATGGTCCTGAGAAATACCCATGCACAGCTCAGGCATCAGCCTAGGCCAGAGAACATTTTCAAATGACCCTTTGGAGGCAGCCACATTGTTGTGGAGGGTGGGAACCTCTAAAAAATGCATCAGAGTCTGCTCTATTCCAGTTAGCATTACTGCTGAAAAAACAGTTTCAAAGATACATAAATTACTGATAGATGAGTTTGTATTGCCAAGGCCTCAGGCCTGAAATATCTTCAGATCAGCTATCCATTTTTTGACATTCTTCTGTTTTTACCATATTATTATACAGGTAGAAATACCTAATGATTAATTAAAATTGTCATCAACTAGTAAATTGTCTAAGTACTAGAGTTAGCAGGCAGAATTAGTCTCCATTATACATCATAAATATCTAAAAACTGAAGAGGAGACATTTCATACTCTAAGTATTTTAAAGACAAAGACAATTCTGAATCTCTGAATGTTTGGTTTTTATTTTATCAGACTTGGGACCAGGTAAAGAACTTTTTAAAAAAGAGAAACCTTTTAAGAATTCCTCTTACAGCAGGTCAGAGCTGGAAATTCTTAGTCCAACAAAATGAAGCTGACCTAAGTAGTTATCATATTTGATTGTGCATATCAAATAGTATTGTTCCCCTAAGATGAATCTGATACTGTTAGGATAGATACTGCTGTTACAGCTGTTGGTAGCTGTATTCATTCTAGCATAATTCTTAAATAGATAACTGGATGAACACTGCATTCCTAGCTAATCTATAAGGCATATTGCTCATATAACGAGCAGCACTTTAGGTCTGGATTAATTAAAAATGCACCTATCATTAGGAATCACTTGACACCATTTAACTCCAGCATATTTTGCATGATACAAAGACAAATTCACAGCTTTTTTAGAAAATGCCAAAAAAAAAAAAAAAGTGTTAAAATTCAGTATTGTCTATTAAAATTAACATATACTTTTATTATGATAAAGCTTTTGACCAACAAAACAGTTTTAAAGTATTGGACTGAAAGCAATAGAACTCTTATTTTTGTACTGAGATACATGTCCCTTGACTGGTGACTGTTTAGGACAAGACTGGCAAGATAAAAGTGATTTAGTTAACAAATTGTTCAGCTAAAATGATTTAGCAAACCACATGTACATTGAAATATTGAAACTGTTGTGTAATAATCTTTGTGATCTGGAAAAACAGAGAAATGCACTGAGTCTAAGTGCTTCTGAGCCACCCTTTACATTCCAGGCAGACCAATCTGACATCATGCTGAATTGCTAGGAAAATAAAAAAAGTCCTGAAGAATGATTGTCACAGGCTATTTTAGAAGTAGAAACACTTCTTTAGAATTAGACCAACAATATAATTATTTCTTCTATTTGAACTGAAAAATGGTGTCTCTTTGTTACTTTGCCAGAGTTGACTTATCTGAGCTTTTACCTCTTATGGGAATATTATGATGGCTAATATTAATATATAATAAATTATATATAGTTATACCACACAAGTGGATTTCATGATCAAAATACATGTAGATATTTCACCAATGCTTCTAAGTACCATGCTTTAGAAATTTGTGAGGTTTAAAAGAAATGTTTCACTACTTCTTGAGATGTCAATGTTTGCTGTTTTCCCAGAGGTTTCTGTTAGGCTTTAATAAATATTTAATGGCAACTTGTAAAGGTTTTCATGAAAAAGTACTTAATTACTTGCTTAAAATACTTGGATTAATTTCTCCGTTTATAGCTTCATATTCATTCAGCCATCCTTTGGTGTTATTATCATGCACTTTTGACCAAAGATATTGTATGCAATCTGTTTATAATATTTAATCAAGAAACACACACAAAAAAGTGAATATTTGCAAAATGCATATCATAGCATTCACAATATTATTACTATTCCAAAGAAACAAATTTTTCTCTCAGTGAAAGCAATAGAGGAGGCTAAAAAAAAGGTAACAGCAACTCTCCCTCAGGGTGTAAATCACAGCTGTGATGAGGCAGACCTTATTAATTTTTTCTGAAAGAAACGACGCTTTTTGTAATATTGTGAGGGTCCAGGCAGATTTACTCCTTCTCAATAAAGTGATGTGTATAGTAGAGGAGCTAAACCATTGTTAGGGCAGTAAACTGCTGCGATGGGTTAAAGATTGGCACTCTGGAGCTCTCTGTGTGAGATGGCCCAGGAAGGATGGACCAGAAAGAAGGAGATGCCATGAGGAGAGCACAGGACTGGCAGAAGCCTTGCCCTCCCTCCTCAAATGGCCCCAGCAAGGTGAGACAGGGCCAGGGATGATGACTGGAGTTGGTCACAACCTGTTCAGGCCCAGGCACCACTGGTTTATGTGTCAGCAAATACCAAATTCAGAGTTAATTTTTATGCTATTCACAGAGAAGTTCTAACTGCTTTGGCAAACAAATGATGCCTGATACAGTGATGTCTGTTGTTATCACATTGGGTTTAGGAAGATACCTCCCATAGACTTCTGTTACCTTCCCAAAGTCTTGCTTTAACTTCTGTCTCTAAGAGCAAATGGCTCTTAGAGTGAGCAGGTCTGTGCCCCACCATGCCAGGACTTCTGCATCATCTGTCCCAAACTAAGGTGGAGGAGATGAGCCAGGGCTGGGACTCACTATCCACCAGCAGAAGAAAGCACTCTTTCTTGTTTCCCAGCTTTGTGCCTGAGGCCTCTGGCAAGGAAGGAAGTGCCCAATCTTTAATCACAGATACTTTTAATCAGTGAAGCTGAGTGAAAGCCTCAGGCCCAGACAACTGCACAGCTCATCCTCTGCAGGAACTGACGTGTGCATAAGAAGAAAGGTGCTTTAGGTACTGTGAGTAACTTGCCAAGGAACCAAAGGAAAGTACATGAAGGTTCGCATAAATCAAGCTCAGAAGTAAACGCATAGGTTTCTATTTTGCTTTCTTTGTTCCTATCATTTAATCCATCATGTGAATTACATCAATTCAGGCTCCTGAGGCCTCATTCTTGTTTATAAGAAGGGCACTTCTCATCACTCTGCTAGTAAAAAGAGGCATTAAAATGGGAATAATTTATATTTGCACTGTTTTTATGGCTGTGTTGCTATTAGAATGGTGTAAAAGGGAATTAAGAGAAACCACTATCTGGCTCTTTAGGGCTTTTACTTCCAGATGCCCAGGGATTACTATTCAGAGCCTTAATGACAGAGAGATACTGTAAGTAAGCACATCCAAGAAAGGCGTTTGTGACATAAGATACATATAGAAAGGCTAGGAAGAAGTAGTAGTTTAAGTTTACTAAACTCACTCATAAACACCTGGTATGTAAGATATGCTGTACAAGTGCTATTGCATTATTTGGAAACTGTTAAATGCTTTCACAAGTCCAATACTGAAAAAAATGTTGGCAACATTAGAAGACTCTTCACCAGCCAACATGAAGTAAATAAATTTGGGATAAATATATTTCTTGCAGGAAGTATAGTTATTTTATCATAACACCACAGAATCTCAGAAAAATTGTCAATGATTTATTATATACAGAATATTAATGAACTCTTTCTGCTGAATTGGGGCGTAAAGATGGAATAATGTTGCAAATTTCTATCCTCCTTTTATGCATATCTTCTGAATGTTTGTATAAATCCAGTATACTCACAAATGCTATATATTTTTAAATAAATTTATGAAAGTGACCTACCTGTGCACTTTTGTTTTCTTATTAGTAATATCTTAACACTGAGAATTAATTGTCTGGATCTCAATAATTGCTAAAATCTGTAAACTCTCTGTCATTTTCATATTGTTGGCAGTTTCACATTGTTGACAGCTTCTTTTGTTCTTCTGAACAAAAAATCTTACATAAGCCAACCACTTCTACCTCTAACTTGTAGCTTTTAGTTACATGAAAAAACCTTATTAAAACAGAATTAAGAAAATTAAATCAAAGAAAATCCTCTTGTTCCTGCAGCTTGTTCTTATCATCTCATTCAGTCTCTCTGCAACTTATTTTCTCTCAGTATGTTTTAAGCTTCTTAGGACCAAATTTTTCATTGTTTGCAGATGCTCCTTCTCCAATCTGTATCCGTCACTTTGCAGCTTACTATCCATGTCTTCATGAGTATTTTCTGTCCCTCCAGCTTCTGTGACTAGAAAAGAAATGGGAAAAAACTAAAATAAACAAACAAGAAAGTAAACAAAAAAAACCCACCAAAAAACAAGCCCACACCCAAAACTAAAAACAAAAAAACCACAACAACAACAACAAACAAAAAAGAAAGAAAGAAAGAAAGAAAGAAAGAAAGAAAGAAAGAAAGAAAGAAAGAAAGAAAGAAAGAAAGAAAGAAAGAAAGAAAGAAAGAAAGAAAGAAAGAAAGAAAGAAAGAAAGAGAGAAAGAAAGAGGAAAGAAAATAAGTAAAACAAGCAGGATGCAAAGAACAGTTCAATGATGAGGATTTGGTTTACTTAAAGTCTCCAAATCAAAACACACAAAGCCCCCTTCTTGAAGTCCCCAAAAATAACTGGATTTTGATATAACTGCATGAATGGTCATTGAGGAAAAATAAATCTCCCCTTTCATCAAAAGGTATCCTCATCCTCTGACTGTATAGGTGCATGGATCATACCTGTAATTCATGAGCAATAATTAAACCATTTAAAAAAACCCAAACTCACCAATCTATTTAATAATAAACACAGTAGTCTGAGATGGGCAAACTTTCTATAAAATGTTGAAACCAAATCATATAGCCATCAGTTGCTTACTCACATTTCACAGATATCAGAAACATACCAACACACCTATGAAAGAGCAACTGTAGATGTTTTGATATTTCTTGAATGTTTCTAGTGGTTTTATGGACAGCTTTCGGTTATATGGAGGTCAGTACATTTCTGTATTTGAATAATTTTCATTAACCATTCCTATACTACACAAAGACAACTGGAAAAATGGAAAAGCCAGTCTCTGCTGGTACTAGAACTAAGCAAATCTTGGCTGCTCACAGCTCCTTCCAGAAGGGGTAGCCAGAGTGGTTTCTGTGTGTTCAGTTGTTTTGCAACATAGATTATGTTCTGCAGCCTGATGTGTACCATTGGTGGGACTGCTGCTGTTGGCTCACCTGTGGGAGGTAAAGACAACTATTCTTTCCTCAGAAAGAAGATAAGGATGCTGTGGTCCTAAATGCAATTAGGATTTGGACTTCCTTAGGTTCCCTAGTGCTGCTGAAAGGAACAAACTCGCTTGAGACTTGGGGAGCAGTCTAATCCTCCAGCCCTTGAACCTCTAGCTTCCAGGATTATAAGCAATAAGCAGGCACATAAAGCACGCTGCTACACTTCAAGGGGGAAAAACTTCATGACGAATTCTTTCATTTTAAACTGTTGCAAGAAGTGCTATTTGTCACTTTTCTACTCATTGGAAACTCTTAATGTAACAAAACTGTTACAGCAAAAACTATTCCATCTCAGCTGGACAATTAATAAACTTGCTCAACTTTTTTGTTTTCAATCACCATTCTCCAAGGAAGTCTTGGACTATTCTACTATTCTCAGATTAAAAATTTAGGACAATAAAGAACTGCAAGTAAAGTTTATATGCCTCTTGGGAGCAAGTAGCCGGAGATTGTTGTGTCCATCAAATCTGTGCTCACATCAATAGACAGTTGAATGATCTAAAAGTAGCAGAAATTGCATTAGCTTTGTTCATATCAGTGTTTATTTCAGCTTCACAGTCCAAGGCCAACAGCAAATGATCACTTAAGCATCCGTCATCCACAGTGGTTCTTACAGTATGTAATCTCAACTTCAGCACAAAGATCTTTCATTTGAGACTCCAGAGGCTGGTAAATTCATAACATAATGCCTGCTATTATTGATTCATATGAAAGTAATTTCCAGCAAAGTATGGTAATAAGTACTTGCTGCATGTTTTCCTAAATAATTTAAAACAATTTTTAGCAAAACAAATCTCTTTTTTTCCCCTGGAATTTAGTAATATATCATATAAATTTACCTATCTACACATAAATGTATATGATTGAATTAGCTCAGAAAAACTGATAAGAAGGTAAGATTGCATGCTCAAGAGTTGTGACAGTGTATTTTATATACTTTCTTCAGCTACTTGCTGTAGCAGCAGTCTGTATCAAGCCCGTAGGAGCTGTATTTTCCCTGTGTGTTGTTTCCAAGGTAGCATTTTCCCCTTTTTTTTTTTTTTTTTTTTTTTTTAATTATTAGAATACAATTTCACCTATATTGGTACCAGCATAACAGTTTTCTGCTACCCAAAGGAGAAGATATAACTCCTTTTTCCTTTTCTGTTCTGGCTCTTGGTATGCTTGACCCTTTTCCTCAGCTGCTGTGACTTACTAAACGAGTAGAAGAACATTTTTTTTCCTTCCCTGTGTTTGTTTTTTGCCATTTTGGTGAGCTGAATAGACCGGTGAAGCACTATGACAAAGTCCATAATCAGCAGAAGGTAAACAATGGGTAAGCAATGACAATTTTTCAGTTTTCCAGCAGTTTTGAGACATGGTATATTACTGTATCTGATAAAATTCTGTAGAAAAGCTCTGATGATAGGCATTAGCACAAGTGTCAGAAAAGTGGATTATAAATTTCATTGCTAATCTGAATATTTGAGAAAATAACAGTTGAACTGATTTGAAGCTTTTTCTTTTAGTTTAAAATTTTGATGTTTGTCTGAACTATTTCTATTATAACTAAGAGTCCAAAGCTTTGCTATATTTTGGTATATATTAAATATTCTTCAAGTTATTTCAAAGTTTGAGGTAAAATAAAATAAAAACTACTTTTCAAAATTTTCAAAATTTAAATGGAAAGCTATTATTTATTTGTTGCCCTCACCCTTTTCTTTGCAAATCTGAACCCAAATATTTTGAATAGTCTGGATCCTTTGTACTTTTCATTTTCAGTTTATTTATTAATTGATCTAAAAATAAGTACCCACCTTTTGTCATTATAGTTTAAAATTTTGCCAGGCAGCTGTGTGTATTTCTGTGATAACATATATGTGTGGTTTTGTAGGAAAGGGGAAGGGGAAGGGGAAGGGGAAGGGGAAGGGAAGGGAAGGGAAGGGAAGGGAAGGGAAGGGAAGGGAAGGGAAGGGAAGGGAAGGGAAGGGAAGGGAAGGGAAGGGAAGGGAAGGGAAGGGAAGGGAAGGGAAGGAAAGGAAAGGAAAGGAAAGGAAGGAAAGGAAAGGAAAGGAAAGGAAAGGAAAGGAAAGGAAAGGAAAGGAAAGGAAAGGAAAGGAAAGGAAAGGAAAGGAAAGGAAAGGAAAGGAAAGGAAAGGAAAGGAAAGGAAAGGAAAGGAAAGGAAAGGAAAGGAAAGGAGTTTAAGCCATCCAAACCATTTTGCTAGTATCAGATTTTTGTAAAATCCTTTTTTTGAAGCGTGTTTTTTTGGCTTTGTAGTTAGAACCCAGAAATTGGCAGGAGAATAGTCATTGGGTCAAAGAGACTTTTTCTGTCTCAAAGAAAATTCCTCTCAGTTTGGTCAGGGCATAAACCTCTGAAAATGATTGTTTACCTATGCTCAGTAGAGCACAGTCAGGCCCCTGATAAGATCTTCATGAGTGCTGTATCACCTCTGAAGCTGCTCTGGTACCAAAGGCTTTGGTAGATGCCAGGTTCTGAGAGCACACTGCCAATCTCTGCTAGGCTTCCCATAAAGTCTGTGCACAGCTAAATTTTCAGAAAGGGCATACTGTCTCTCCAACTGTTATCCGAATATTCTCTTGGTTAAGAAAATGGAATATTCTAGTCTTATACTTAAAATTCAGGAATTAGGTAGGTACAACCTCCTGCTGCCCTAATTTACTGAGAATTAAAGTGAAAACTTGATGAATTTATCCATCAAACATAATTCTGGTGTGTAGGGACTCCTCCCAAAGTATCTCTCCTTGACTGTGTTGACTATAATTCCTGAATGTGACTCATTTACCTACAGTGTTATGTATTTACAAAGTAGAGCAACTGAGGCCTGCATTGCTACACTTAATTCTAATATTTGTTAGACTTATCTGTCTTAACCTCTTATGTTTTGTTATTTAAAAATTGTTTTAAAAAGGATTTTAAATAATTTTTTTTGCAAAGGTGTTGAGAAAACATATGTCCACTTCTAATGGTAAAGCAAATTTCAGCCTGGCAGTACTAATCATCTAGACTATGTTCAATCCATATCAATTTATAGGTTTCCCTGTTGTTAAGGGACAATGGAGTTGGGTGGCTTTATATTCCATTTGCTTTTCCGTGAAATTAGAACAATGGTATTAAAACTAAATAAAACAGACATTAGGGATTTCTAGCATTTTCATTTCCTATAAACAGCATATATTTTCCAACTAAATAGTTCTGTTTAAAATGACATCTAATTCTCTAGATACATTTTAGTTCTGAAGAGTTTCTCAGAGACTTTCCAAGTATATGAGTGTGGGAATTTAAGATAAGCTTGTTCTGGATAATAGGCCTCCTTCTCAGAAATTCAGACACCCAACTCACTTCTCTCTCCAGAATGATTTGTTCTTCTGTACTGTGGAAATTTTTTCTCCTTGTTGTTACATTTAAATTAGTTTCAACGTCTGATTCATGGGGATGGACCCTCATGTGGTAAAAAGAAACCTCATTTGATGGATTGCTGGGAGCTACTTCAATTTTCAATAATGAATCTGGTCGAAAATGTTCCTTTTCCGGTCTCTTGCTTAAGTAACATTCAGAGAGAAACAGAGTGTGTTTCATATGCTGGCTGCTCCTCTAAAGTCAAATCAATGTCTTGGAATTTTAACTAAATTGTCATTTAAAGCCTACTAACATATCAGATCATCTACAATGATGGCTTTGCTGCAGGTAGATATTGTGGTGGCTCTCACAAAGTTATGTTGACATTTTCTGGAACTGGTTTTAAAAGGAAATACCAAATATCTGTTTGTGAGGAGAAGCTCAGTCAGAAAGTGAAAAGACAGAGGCATTTTGTAAGACAGGAGGAATCATAGAATCATAGAATTGGCTGGGTTGGAAGGGACCTCAGAGATCATTGAGTCCAACCCTTGATCCACTACTGCTGCAGTTACTAGACCATGGCACTGAGTACCACATCCAGTCTCTTTTTAAATATCTCCAGGGATGGAGAATCCACTACTTCCCGGGGCAGCCCATTCCAATGTCTGATCAAGGAGGTTCAGCTGTCAGTGCTTAGGATGAATAACATAGTGTACTTCAACAACAGAATGTCAAAAAAGTAAAGTTACCCTTGATTCATTCTCATTTTAAGATTTTCCTGTTAAATAATTTTGCTGAACTGCTCTTAAGAATTCTTCATTTGGAATAGAGTTAGTACATTTAACTTAGTGGATGAACTCATTTTAAATCTTACTTCCCCTGCACCCCCTGCCCCCCGAAACCCCCTCCAACAGTCAAGATGTCAATAGATCTTTTTCTAGTGTTTGTTCAAACAATAAACAGATTCATAGCTTTTATACAACTATAAACAGTTTAGTATGACAACACCACTGTTAGTGAAAGCAATCTAATTCTGTTATCTCTTACTCAAATTTTACATGTCCTTCTTAAAGATACTTGTAATTGCTGGCAAGAAAAGAAGTAAATACTTTGAAAAAAGAAAAAGAAGTCCTTCTCTCTGGATTTTCTACAAGGTTTACAATGAGCATATAGTAATGACTGGTTCCTATTTCTCTTTTCTTTATTTGAGCCTGATGTTTGAATCAAAGTCCACTTAAAGCACAAAATACCATTATCACACTGTGCAACAATACACCTGAGTACTGTAATTGAAATTAGCTTTCAATAACTACAGTTTGTGAATCAGTAATTTTAAAAGGCTCCCCCAGTTTTTCCATGTAAAAAAAATCTACTCCCTGCTCCCAAACATGGAAGACAGCATAGGCATTCTTTAAACAGTTTTAACTATTGAGACAGAAAATATCATGCCAAATATATTAATGAATGAATTTACAGCTGATATGAACTTGATCTTTATTCTGGATGCTTCATAAGTAATGTTTTTCTCTGGATTTCAGAAAACAAGATAAAATCATATCTTAATATATTTACTGTCAGATAAAAAAAAATAATTTAGTAACAGATTTCTTGATACTATAGGATCAGGAAAAAAGACATGAATTGCTATATCACCTATTGGGTCAGTCCAATTTAAACAAAGTAATAGTATCGTCTACATATTTCATGTGTGACTTCAAAGTAGGTAAAGCCACAACCAAATTTGAAAACACAGATTAAAAACGAGGAAATAAAGGAGACAGATATATTATCGATTTATTTGCTTAATATGTCAAACATCACATATTCTCTTTCAGTCACTGGATAAATTACCAGTCTGTATTTTGTTCTGTATGCATGGGAGAGAGGAAGATGAAACTTTTACAGAATCAGAGAACGGTTTGGGTTGGAAGGGACCTCAAAGATCATCTATTTCCAACTCCCCTGCATGGGCAGGGACACCTCTCACTAGACCAGGTTGGTCAAAGCCCCATCAGCCTGCCCATCCAACTCTCTCATCCTGTCTTCATAGGAGAGGTGCTCCATCTCTCTGATCATCTTTGTGGTCCTCCTCTGGACTCAGTCCAACATTTCCATGTCCTTCCTGTGTTGAGGGCTCCAGACCTGGACACAGTACTCCAGGTGGGATCTTATGAGACTGGAAAGTAGAGGAGGAGAATCACTTCTCTTGACCTGCTGGACACATTTCTTTTGATGCAGCCCAGGATAGTGGTTTTTTGAGCTACAACACATATTACTGGCTCATGTTGAGCTTCTCATTAACCAACACACCCAAGTCCTTCTCCTCAGGGCTGTTCTCAATCCATTCTCCACCCAGCCTGTAATTGTGCTTGGGATTGCCCTGACCCAGGTGTGGGACTTTACACTTGACCACGTCTCAAACCTCTCAAAGCCCTCCTGGATGGCTTCCCTTCCCTCCAGTATGTCGATCAAACCGCACAGCTTGGTGTCATCAGTGAATCTGCTTAGGGCACAATTCCACTTTCTATGCCTCTGAGGAAGATGCTAAACAGCACTGGTCCCAGCACCAACACTTGAGGAACTCCACTCATCACTGGTCTCCATTAGCACATCAAGACATTGACCACTGCTATTTGAGCATGATCATACAGCCAATTCTTCAACCATGAAGGGGTCCATCCATCAGATCTATATTTAACCAATTTAAAAACCAGAATGTTGTGTGGAAACATGTCAAATGTTTTGCACAAGAAATGTTTTCCATGCACTTATAGTTGTTGAACCTGACTTCCAGATTTGGGGTGAGAGGATGGTATTCTTAAAATAATTTACCTGAATTGAGGGTTTGGTTTGGGCCCAGTCACAAAATTGAACTGCTAATATATGTTTAACTGGACTAGACACATCAAAACACCACTCAAATTATCATAATTTAAAAAGTCCCACAGCTAAATTTCTGTATTTGCAAGAAAGACAACACATCAAAAATAAAAAAGTACTCCATTGTAAGATTTCTTTAGTGGTGATCCGTGTTTTATCTGCATAGCTACAAAATGTTTACACTGGGGTTTCCAGTTCATAAATCCTTAGTTTTATGCAAGCTTAATGACAGCTAGTCTTGCCAAAGCTTGCATTTATTATCCATTTCGAAAAATTGTTCATGACAAATACTACTTTGTTCTGAGACAACAAATTTCCCTTCCTTCATTGTTTATTCTCCTGTTTATAGAAATGCTAGGCTTCAATACAGAGTAAAGTTTTAATAATTCATTGTTGATTAATTAAGGGCTGTTTTTTGACACCTATACACTTGTGGAGAAAAAACTTGTATCTGAGAAGTTCTATGACTTCACAGTGTTACTCCCAGAATAAAGTGCTAATCAATAAGATGAAGGGCATCAGATCTAAAAAATTATCTGTGCTAAGTAGGGAAAATAACTGTATGATGCTCTTTGTCTTTTTCTGTCTTTAAATGAGGGAAAAAAGAGACAGAAAAGCATGTAAGGTGTGCCAATCTTGAATGAGTTTTCCCTTCTTTAACTTTTCTGATCATCATCTCAAGAAGTTTAGTGTAGCTAATTTATCTAAGATGACATTTTTTCCTTATTTCTATCCTTCTTTTTACTAATTCTTTTTGGTACAACTCACATTTTCTGCAAATTTTCTTTCATAGGATTAAACAGGCCCGTCTGTGCTTATAGGAGCTTTCATCATTAGGGCTCGATGCCTCTCTGGCAAATCAGGTAAACCTGTACTTGTACAGTCTCAGCTAGTGTCAACAAGCTCCATGGTTAATTGGAAATTAGGGACTAATTTGGCTGGTGTTTAAGAGATACTGTCGTTACATAAAAGTAATTTCTGTTTTTCTGATCCTTCAATTTTTCATGCCCATATAATTACACTCCTTGGGTTATTTTATTAACTTTCTTTTTTCCCTGTCTTTATTTTTTGTTCTGGCTGGATTTTTTTCATCATAATGCTTTTTCAAACAGTCCTCTGTAATGAGTCTGTACATCTCAGTACAATCAATCTTTCATTAGTCATTTGCCAGACTGAGGATCCCTGATTTGTTGGCTGAGGCCAACAAATAAATCCCCTTTCCCTCTGAACGTACAACACTTGAAGGAAACAAACCAGTAATGATAAGAACACTAATTCCTACTGATTTATAAGACCTCTAATTCCCATTAATTTGTTGGGACAAACAATTACTTCACCATGTATCTTCAGATGGCTATTCTATCAGGTAGTATTGACTGGAGTAGTTAGATGACTGGGTAGATGGTTCTTCAAGAAAGTGTTCTTTATAATGGTTATTGTTAAGCAAATTTAGATTAGGATTTATGTATGTGTAATCAGTGTCTTATATACCTGTTTTGTAAGCTTAGCATAGTGTGTGAGGTTTCCCAGACAGGTCAACTTGCTAAGATGTCAGTCGTGACTGGAAGAAAGATGTTGTCTTATTACTGGCAGCATGGAGCTTGCTTGATAGAATTTACCCACTTTCAGCAATTTTCAGGTGCTGTACCTCAAAAACACCCCTAGAAGTAAACTAAGTCCTGTCCCATTGGGAAGAGGAGAGAGGAGAAAAATTACATTTCTGTGGGAAAATACACATAGTTAGGAAAAGGATCATTGAATTAAAGAAAATGAAGAGAAAAAGAAACTCTTCCAACATTGGTGAGTGTTTACATTCTGAACAGAAAAGCCTTGACAGGCAAGTCAGAGTAAGATTTTAGCTGACTGCATTAAATATGTATCCTTGATGTGGGCCATGAAATAAACCTATGCTTGTTTAAACAATGTTTCATCTTCTGCATTGCACAAAACACAGTGATTAGATATCACAGGGACATCTGTAAGCACCTAGGATTGATGGGGACAATATTCAAGTTGTGATATATATTAAACTATTGAGAAGCTACTTTAATGAAGGATGAGCAAAATGAGAAAGTCAGTGTTAATTACATTCACATATAATGCTATAATAAGTTATTGCAGAATTTCTTGTATGCTGTCCCTCAGCTCTGCTACAATCCTCATTAGACCTGTTTTACTGTGTATTTCATTTTAAAGTGGTCTTTTGCTTATGAGAAAAACATAATTATATCAGCCCAAAGCAATATGTTCCTTGCTGCCTCACCCTCCTCTCTGTTGTACTTATGTGACCTTCCTAGTGCCAGGTGGCAGATAGGTTGGGTGGGTACTACGGTCTTTTCATGGAGTGTTCACCAGAAAGGGAAGAAGAACAATTGGTGTCTTCATATCAGATTCCTTAGATGAATTTTTTCTTTTTTTATTTGTTTTTTTTTAAACAGCAAAGTTTATAAATTCATGCTCACTTGTGAGGTTCTTTGCGAAAACAGGCTTCCCCTGTTCTTGTAAAGTTGGCTAATTTCCCTTTCATTAAACATGTTTGACATTCTTCAGTGTTATATCACAAACTGATTGTAAGAAAGAATTCTGCTGAGATGACGAACACGCACACACAAAAATATATAAGGAATTTGAATTTAAAAGAGAGAAACTAAAAGTAGAGTTTCTAATATGAAAAGACATAGTATCTATTGTTTCTTGATCCTCTCCTAATCATTCTGATCCTCTCTTCTGTCCTGTAATTCCATTTCTAGTATTTGTAGAGACATTATTTGAGCAGTTGGTGTTTGTAACTTCATGAAAACATTCTGCCAAACCGAGCATACTGGTAAGTATTTCTTTGATTTCACTCCAAAACATTGGCCCATCCTAAGTTCAAAAGATAATAGAGGATAATTTTTGATAGAAAACATATATTGAAAACAGAAATATTCTGTAGAGATTTTTTAACAGAATCTTGGATTTAAAATCTTTGTTTTGATACAATGTTGATTTTTTTTTTTAATTTTCTTGTAGAACTTTGATGCAGAATTATGGTTCTTCAAAACCTATGCAGAACCTATAGAGACCTGTCTCATGTTGTGCATGACAAATCAGATGCTGAGTTCTCAAAAAAAAAAGGTCTTTTTGAACTTGCAATTCCTGAATGATCAGTAAACTCAAAACAATACTGCTTGGAAAAGGAAGCACAGTGTTGTTAATACAGCCCAATGATTACTTTAGTAAAGATCTGCCCTAGGCTGTCTGAGGGGTAATTTAGAAAGAAGCCTAGAAAGGACAGAGATGAAAAAAGTAAGAAAATTTAAGGGAAGAAAAGAGAAGATTGAGAATATGACCATACTATAAAGTAGTTATAGGATCTTCATGAACCTGAACAAAGACTGTAGAAGTTATGTGAGAAGACAAGCCTATTCTCCAGTGATTAGCCTTCCCAGAGCTCCAGATCACAGGCTAGAAAAACAAACCATAGCTGAGACATAATGTAGTATGAAGGAAAACTGGGGAAAATGCTGAATAATTCAGAAGGAAAAGTAAGAGACCAGCTGCGTTGAAGTAAATTCCCACTTTCTGAGAAGGGAGAGCAAAAAAATTGTTTCTTTAACTGCCTTCTCAGCTCAGCAATGTTCACTGTTCAGGAAAGAACAGTGGGATATCTCTAAAAACTGAGAGTTGAAGACACCAGAATGTACACGCTTTCAGCAAAGTGTGAAGCTGGGATTCATAAAATAAACAAAACTAGAAAACATCCCATTCTTAAAAGCATATGAGGCACTGAAAGCTGAAGGAAAAGTGCTGATTGGAAGGAAATTAAAGTAAGCAATTTATTTAATTTTAAATGGCCAAAACCAATCACAACCTCATAAGGTGCCTGATTGTGATCATAATGCTTTTAACTGCACTGTATATGCTCTTGTTGGATGCATAAGAATAAGGCTCCCTTTGAAGGTGTCTCTGAATTGCTGTGGTTTGATTCCTTTTTACTGTTCAAACCTTATATCATTATAGAAATACCATACTAATAATCAAATGGGAATTTTTAATTCCTCTCCTCCCTTGTTATCAAGGATCCATAGACAAGTGCCTGTGTTGAGTTTCTAAAGAACAGTTTTTGATATTTATCACATTCTTATTTCATTGACTCAGACAAGTGCATATTTTTTTATCTGTCAGCTTGCAACCATTACTCAGTGCCATAGTGACAAAGAGATGTTAAAAAATCATTTGGCTTTCACATTCTACAATTTAAAGCTGTCAATGAATAGAGTAAATCATAGAATCATAGAATCATAGAATTGGCTGGGTTGGAAGGGACCTCAGAGATCATCGAGTCCAACCCTTGAACCACCGTTGCGGTTGCTAGACCATCCAGTCTTTTTTTAAATATCTCCAGGGACGGAGAATCCACCACTTCAGTGGGCAGCCCATTCCAATGACGGATCACTCTTTCCGTAAAGAAATTCTTTCTAATATCTAACCTAAACTTCCCCTGGCACAACTTAAGTCCATGCCCTCTTGTCTTGTTGAAAGTCGTTTGGTAAAAGAGCCCAACCCCCACCTGGCTACACCCTCCTTTCAGGTAGTTGTAGAGAGCGATGAGGTCTCCCCTGAGCCGCCTCTTCTTTAGGCTGAACAACCCCAGTTCTCTCAGCCTCTCCTCGTAGGGTCTATGCTCGAGTCCCTTCACCAGCCTGGTTGCCCTCCTTTGGACCTGCTCCAGGACCTCGATATCCTTCCTGAACTGGGGGGCCCAGAACTGGACACAGTACTCCAGGTGTGGCCTCACGAGGGCTGAGTACAGGGGCAGAATCACTTCCTTGGACCTGCTGGCAATGCTGTTCCGGATACAGGCCAGGATGCCATTGGCTTTCTTGGCCACCTGGGCACACTGCTGGCTCATGTTCAGCTTCTTGTCGATCCAGACTCCCAGGTCCTTTTCTGCCTGGCTGCTCTCCAGCCACTCTGTCCCCAGCCTGTAGCGCTGCATGGGGTTGTTGTGGCCAAAGTGCAGGACCCGGCACTTGGCCGTGTTAAACCTCATCCCGTTGGAATCAGCCCAACTCTCCAGTCTGTCCAGGTCCCTCTGCAGAGCCCTCCTGCCTTCTAGTTGATCAACACTCCCCCCCAGCTTAGTGTCGTCTGCGAATTTGCTGATGATGGACTCAATCCCCTCATCTAAATCATCAATGAAGATGTTGAACAGAACTGGGCCCAACACTGATCCCTGGGGGACACCACTAGTGACCGGCCGCCAACTGGATGCAGCCCCGTTCAGCACCACTCTCTGGGCTCGGCCCTCCAGCCAGTTCCTGACCCAGCACAGGGTGCTCCTGTCCAAGCTGCGGGCTGACAGTTTTTTCAGGAGGATGCTGTGGGAGACGGTGTCAAAGGCTTTGCTGAAGTCTAGGTAGACCACATCCACAGCCCTCCCCTCATCCACCAGTCGGGTCACCTGATCATAAAAGGAGATCAGGTTGGTCAGGCATGACCTGCCCTTCCTAAAACCGTGCTGGCTGGGTCTGATCCCTTGCCCATCCTGCAGGTGCTGTGTGATTGCACCGGGGATGATCTGTTCCATGACCCTGCCAGGCACTGAGGTCAGGCTGACGGGCCTGTAGTTTCCTGGGTCCTCTTTCCGGCCCTTTCTGTGGATTGGCGTGACATTCGCCAATTTCCAATCATCTGGGATGTCCCCAGTGAGCCAGGACTGTTGATAGATGATAGCGAGAGGCTTGGCGAGCTCTTCTGCCAGCTCCTTCATTACCCTTGGGTGGATCCCATCTGGTCCCATAGACTTGTGGGGATCCAAGCATCGCAGTAGGTCACAGACTGTGTCCTTCAGGATTACAGGGGGGCTGTTTAGATTCATGTCACTTTCTATGAGCTCCAGAAGCCATCCGTCTTCAGGGTAACCTGTCTTTCCGCTGAAAACTGAGGTAAAGAAGGTGTTAAATACCTCAGCCTTTTCTTCATCTTTAACAACTATATTCCCACTCGTGTCTAGTATAGAATGGATATTTTCCTTGCCCCTTCTTTTGCTGCTAATGTATCTGTAGAAGGACTTTTTGTTATCCTTCACAGCATGTACATCTCCTTTAAAATACTCATAGTAATTTGTTCTTAAAATCAAAACTAAACTCTTTAACAGCAAGGTATATGGACACCTAATATTTTTGCCTGTGTCAGCAAATTTAGATTTGCATTTTGTAACTTTTGTCCCCTAAAATTATGCTTTCTCACTGAGCAGAGCGCATTTATTTATCAGCTTAAAATAGGAGAAAAAAGGGGGAAAAAATGCATATCATAATCTAAATTCAGTAATCAGTTGACTTTGTATCCTTAATTTGTATTACTGCATCTTTTTCATGCTTTTACTGTAAAATCATTGCATCATACTCAATTTTTCATTACCCACTTTTGCCCAGTTAGGTCAGAACTTCCATTTTCTCACTATAAGTAATTTGTTATTACTATTTGCTTCTTTACCAATAGCTTTTTCTGTTCTGGGCAAATTTCACATTTTTTCCCATTTTACCAAAATTTGCAAAAGCAAGAGGTCTTCATCTTTTGATTCATCTTCCCTAACAATGAAAAACACTGGGGTCAAGAATGATGCAATAGTAAAATTTGGTGCTTATCTGAAATCAGTGACAATTGCTATACAGAGTAATAGATAACACTGTTCATGTGAACTCTGTTAAAAATTTAAGGGCTGGATTTTCTGCAAAATTTCTATAATGCATACTTAATTCCACTGAGAGATCATTAAAATATGCATTTTACATTGCTGAAGTTCATCAATGTAATAGAGTTCCAAAGAACTTGTCCTCTGGCAGAGTAGAAATAGGCAGGATCTAGCCCTGTCAAATTAACAAGGACTGAAATTCAAGGCTATTTATGACCAGGAGGTGTCAGACTAGTAGATAAAAGTTTCCACTTCCTAAATCCTAGTGAATTATTCCTATTTAGTGTCACAAAGGTATCAGATTTTAGCTCCTAGAGAAAAAAGGATCCTGATCTGTTTTAGTGTTCTTCCACAACCCACTATGTGGGGCTGAACTGATAAAGTTCACCGTGTAGTTGCATGTAATGTAGCTCTGTTGTAGCTTAGAGGAGGTTTTACATTTTAATTTTGTTGAGCTTCACTAACACCAAAGTTCACTTTAAGATATGCTGTAACATCGCAGAAATCCAGTGAGCTGGAATTCAAAAGGGCCTTTAGTAACACATGACAAAGAGGTAATGAAAGATGGGTTGTTAAATCAGTCATTGGGGTTCCCAATTTTCTTAGGAATTTAGATTCCCTTCCATTTCCCGCTCCAAATTTATGAGGTCTTCTTTTAGTCATCTTGGCTCCTCGGAGATGCTCAAAGTCGCTGTAGTGTACTTTTTGTGTGGCTACATAAAATGACATACCAGAGTCCTTATTCTGTTCGTTCTCCAGAGCACTAGAATGTAAACTGCTCCTTTCCCTCATAGGCTACCCAATCTTTTTCATTTCTTGAGACCACAGTTCTTTATTCCTGCCTTCCTTATTTATCCTCACACTCCTCTTGCTCTACAGTGCTTCTGTATTTCCCATGTTTTGTGGTTTTTTAAAATGTTCTGTTTTGAAGTATATTGTCACTTCCAGTGTGAAGAAGTATCTTATTTAACCCTTCCATCCCAGCCTTCAACCCTCTGTTCTCAATCTCTCCTCATCCAATGTTTTAATTGCAAGGAATGACAGTTTTGTTGAATCTTTGAGAATAGTTCCTCTTCATGTGCCTTGCCTTTCAGTTAATAATTGTTACTAAGTTACTTTAGCTTTACAGGTTTTGTCCTGTTTGTGAAGCCTACTGCTACTGCTACCTATAGCCTGCCTATATCAGCAGGAAAACACACCCTCAAGTAAGGATATTCAGTTCATATTTTATTTCTTTTTTTAAAAAGTACTGCTTCATGTGAGGTTTTTTTTTTCATATGGACCTTTGTGCTACTCCTCAGTTACAGTGCAAATGCTAATGACTTGTCAAATTCATTTACAGGACTTAAAAGGATCAAAAGTGTAAACCTTTATGAGTATTTTGAAATATGCCATATAGAAAACTATTGCATGTTATATGAAAAGATTACTAAGGTGAAGGGATGAATATTGATTGTCTTCTACTGTCCCAGAAACATAACAGAGATTGAAGAGGGCTTTTTATAATGTTGTTAAAGAGATTGCCATTGAACTCTTGAAATATGTGGTATTTGAAAATCAAATATATCTACTCATCTATGTTTAGATGCAAGATTAATTGAAAAATGTACAAAGCATTCTGCTCATCATTGAGTATTTCCCTGACTTTTAAACTGTTAAGAGGTTAAAAAGATATTAATTCCTGTACTGCAGTCTTCTGAGACACATATTTTCAATAAATATCAATACAAAAATCATTATAATGTGTGTTAAGTGAAAACTGATTAGTGAAAAGCCTGGGCACTGTGAAAGTAGATCCTGAATTTCTGTAAATAAGGAGCAGGGCTTCAGAGTCTCTATCAGTCCTTTGCCAGGTGGTAGAGCAGCTTGCTGCAGCAGTTAAAAGTCAGAGCCATATGGCTCTGATCCACTGCAACTGCTACAATAGAAAGAAAAGTTTGGAAAACAGAAAAAAAAAGATGAATGAATGAGTGAAGAAGTAGTCAGTTACTTTGACAAATGTGACAAGGGCTGCTCTGAAAAACAAAATAGTCTCAATCTGTAGAGTTTGATAAGCATCTACTTTGAAAAGAATAAACAAACAGTATCTTCCAGCTCCAGAAAGACATTTAGGCAGATGGACCCTTATGCCTGTGTGACTCCTCATCAAAATTGATGGGCACATAAACACAGAGGTTCACAAGTCCTGATACTTCAGTCTATCACAGGGAACTGGAACAGCATGGAATGTGTGGAGGCTGTGGTAAGATTCTGTGTGTGGCAGAGGTAATGATGAATAGGAGAACCGAACCAGCTAATCGAATTGTACTTGCTGGCTGGATTCAAGGGAAGTCAAAAGAATTATGCTGTTTACATTAAATAAAGATCTGGCTAAGATTCAGTGTTTGTGCTTGAGTTTCATAGATGGGTAAAGTTTAATGTTAGTAGCTTCCTTCTTCCCACTCCTCCCAAAGCTCTTACAAATAATAATTTAACTGAGGACTATCTCTATGATATCTTGCACAATTATAACAGTTTTCTGAAGCTTTTAGCAAATAGGTTTAGAGTATTTGGCCTCTTGCATTTCTATTATGAAAGCTGTGGTCTGCTTAACAAAGTGGAAAGTAAGGTTAAAACATTATATAAAGAAAACCACATAAATTTTCGAAAATGCCACTTAACAAGACAGTAAATTTGCCATTGTTTTGAGATGAATGCAACTAGACCCCTAGGTCCCTAAGGAAGATGAAAAAGATTTTAAAACCACTGAGACAGGTGTTCTTATATAAAGTAGGGTGTCTGTCTTTTAAATCTTAAACTGGCCAGATCAGAGTAAAATGGGTTCATACACACCTCCCCTTCAGCCCCCTGAATCTCCTTGTGGGTCCCCCGGTACTGCTGCTTTCTGCATAGGAGCTAATTCTGAGTCTTGGCTTTCTTCACTGACAGTTTTGAGTTCTGCACATTGTAAACTCCGAAAAATTATCTTATAGCATGTTTCCATTGCTGTCCAAGGGTCTTTTAAAGGATTTCACCCAGTCAGATTCTTCCCCAAAAGACATAACAGAAAAATAAGGATAAACTGAGGAAATTAATATAGTCTGTACTACAGTAGCTTAATTGTTTTTTCAGTGCTCAAATTTGCTAGAATTCCCCTATGTATTTTTTTTCTCAGAAAAGTTTATTTCTGATTTCTATGTAAGAATTCATCCTAGAAATACCTGTGTGCATAATATTGGACACTGAATGCTGTTATTGTCTCCATCCACTAGTTTCAAAAAATATCAGTGTCACCAAAAATTTAATGGTCAAATAAATTTGAGTATAAATATTCAGATTAAATGCTTGTAAGATTTTTAAGAAATAAATGCAGATTATTCCATTATATTTTAAGTTGTATTGAATGTTTTATATTTTTTAAATTATAAGTTACTTAGTTTAATATCACACAAAGTTTTCTACATAAAGTAGAAAACAAGAATAGAAAGTGTGATATCTGTCCTATGCATTGGGATTGCATTTTATGAAAGTAGCTTTAAATTGGTGCCATCATATATCCAGAGTTGAGATGCAGTACTTACAATAAATTTTAGAAACTTTTAGAGAACAAATTGATTTTTTTCAGCCTGTATGGCTTATGCCCCTTTTCACCCAACTAGTGGTATAAATATAAAGAAGCATGAGTCTCAAAAAGACTTCCAGCATCTTAAAAACAATCCGGTGTACAGCTGTGCTTTTCTTACACTAATTATATTATCAGATTTTTAGATCCAGTAGTTAATAAAGATACTGTACTATTTATGTTCAAAACTAGTACTGATCTTCAGAACAAGCTGAGGTGATAAGTATCCATGTGGTTTTATGTCTGTTGTATCTATTATGCTTTCATTACTAATCCACAAAAATAAGAGAGAAGAAGGGAAAATACGTTTGATAAAGTTTACTTTTTAGGAGACGTGATCATCTTTTTTAGAAAAGTTCAATATGATTGCATGCATCTTCTAGGAATGATCTACTTGCAATTATCATAAAAGGCATTTTTAGAAGCCTGGTGTGGAAATATCTATGTAGGTCTGCTTTGGTTTTGTTGTGCCCAGCTATATTTTTTTTTCCCTTTTTTTTACTGTAATTTTACTCCAAACCTCAGTTTCAGATTAGAACTGATAGATGATACTTCAAATCATTGACTTGGAGACTGAATGCATCTGAAGTTGGATTTACTTTCACATCATACTAGAGAATTTTGTGAACTAATACTGTATATTGTTGTTACATTGCCCACCCTACACTCATTTACTTTCTTACCTGCTTTTGACAACAAAACCAAAAGATACATAAACATTAAAAATACAAGAAAGTACTATGTTTCTCAAAAGCTAGAACATACATTTATTTTTCTTTTAGAGACTGAATGTGTTGCATCCTTACACCATACCCAGGGTGCCACAAATGAAGTTAGAGGAGAGTCTGGTGTCCCCTCAGGTTTTCCCAGTCTGAATACTGAAATTAAATTAGTTTCTGTGGTCTAGATCATAACTGGTTTCTTTAATTTTTTGTTCTATTTTTTTTCTTTTTCACTTTTTTACTTTCCTTTTTTTTCCCTGACCCTCTTCTGCTACAAAGATGATTCACCAAAGAAGTGTAGTTGTTATAATCTAACTGATTACTCAAGTAATTGCAGAAAGTTTTAAAATATTTGTAAGAGAAACCATTCTGAGTGTTTGCCTTTCCACACTAGTTTTCACTCATGCTGTGAAATATGCTCATATGTCTTAAAATTAATACATTCAAATAGCAGGGTATCTGACAGATACTGAAAAAAAGGGAAGAGAGAAAAACGTACTTATTTAAGATATCAAAATAACCCTTATTAGTTTGGATCTGTCATTGCAACTAAGAAGCTAGACATTTAATACACAATACTTCATGCTTACAGGTATTTTCACCACCAGCATATTTGTTGGTATTCCGACTTCTTTTTAAGGAAGTGATCAGACATGGAGCTATGAAGTATCAGTCTTTCTTTAAATGACTTGATAACCTTGAGGATAAAAATCATCCCGCATGTTCTTTATTTTTATGGTTTTGTCCATGGCTCATTTAATGCTGAAGTACCCTTTCCAATGCCTTTGGGGAAATCAGGAGTAAACTGGTCCTGGATACATAACTATTGCCTGCTGAGCATGATTTGGTCATCTTTAGGCTATCATAAATTTTTCTTCTAAATTCTCTTATCTGAAAAGACATTTAGGGACTATGTGCCAAGGACCCTGAAAGGTTTTAGTATTTTAAAAGTAAAACCAAAAAGAGCTATTAGCTACATTTGAAGCAACTGAGAAATCTTTTAAGTGAAAAGACTTACCACTGTTGTCTTAGATATTTACAGGAAGTGAGATTTTATATTTTACAGAAATGTATTTTGCCAAGAGCTAGCAACATCATCATGCATTCAAAACTCCTAGCTAACAAAAATTTTGGACTGTAATGAATTTTATTGTAGTCCCAGAATAATAACAAACTGGTAATTTTCTAATCAAGACGTCCATCAACTCTTGAAGAACTCTCCACAGGAAAACCAAACCAACACAACACAACACAACACAACATAACACAAAGAAGGTGAATTACTGTATAAAATGAAATGGTTAACATGTAGAAATGATCAGCATTCCCATATGTGCTATTTCTCCTCTGTAGTATTCCACAAGCAGCAGGTTTTTAAAAGTTTCAATCCAGGATTTTTTTATACCAGAAATTAAAAAATTAATCCAAAGTTACACAAATTGGGCTTTTTACAAAGTCATCATCTTGATAATATTATCTCATTAATGTTGCATTCATTTTGTAATTGTAGCTCTTTGTTTTATGCTTTGGTTCAAAACTTGTACTGCACTAAGCAGACTCAGATCCATAAAAAAAAATAAGCTCTTCTATGAACATATAAAAATGCTGATTGAATAGGTTCTTAACTGTTGGTTTTAATATTTGCATAATAATAATTATTGCAAGAAAAAAAACTGCAAGAAATTGAAAGAAAAAAAGATTTTTTTCTCTATCACAAAAATACCTCAATCAAATTTTTCAAGAATCCATCAATAATCTATTGGGCCAACATGAGAAAAAAATATTTTTAGGTAAAAATGTGTTAGACAGGAAATGTGCTAATATACTGATGATATAATCACTATATTCACACTGTTGAAAATCTCATACACATGAATAGTTTTGTTCAAATAAGAAATTAATTCAAATACAAAGGCATGTCCTTGTGAGAAATTATAGCAACTGGAAGTTGCTGTAACAGGTTCTTTAGGGCCTGAAGACTGGGTAATATCTAAGGCTCTTATTTTACAGATCCCTGTCTAGTGAGTGAGCATGGGTCAGAAAACTGATACTGAATATTCCAGGTACTTTCAGATGTTCAAGTTAAATAAGGTGTTCAAGCATGCAAAATAATAGATTTTTTAATAATTATTTTTTCAAATGTTACTCACTATCAACTTTAAACTGCTTGTATTAACATACAATAATGTTAATGGTACACTTACATTTTCTATTAAGTGGACCAAAAACTTTCCCTCTTTTGTCTGTGTTCTTATAGCATTTGATTAGCATAGCATTTGATTCTCCATATGAAGATGAAATGAGAAAGTATGCCTCTAGACAGCTTTAGTGTACTTCATTGATATTTTTCTTGATATGATTATTATGCATTTCTTAATCTTTTCAGTGTAGTGCAACCCTTCAATTGTCAAAAGAAAGGAAAGTTGGATGAGTTATCCTGTTGCTTTTGTTAGAGAAATATTCACTTCAACTGATATTTAGATGAAGATTGGGATATATGACCTATACTTGATGTTTTAATATTCAGCACAGGAGAAACTTATGTACTTTGAAGGGCAGACAATGACATTAGTATGTTATGCAAAATGCAGTTTGAGAGTAAATTAATTCACTTAACGTTTTGGTAGAAATCTTTTTTGGCCAACAAGAGAAGGAATATTTGCTTCTTTCTAGGATTTATACAAGCTTTTTCTCTTTCTCTTCTGGTCAGCTGCCTGACTAAATAAATGTACTTTTATAAAGCAAGGTGGCAGCAAGAATCTTCTGACAGAAAAAAATAGTCTACTATGCTCATTTTTCATGAATGCAGCAAAAAGATGCTAGCCATTATCACTTTCTACTTCAGTTTCTTCTTTCTACATATTGCACCCACATTTATCCAGGAGTAATTATTTTCTGAGTTTGTACAAAAATTATCAGTTTTTGTGAAATTCATCAGTGTTTTGTACTGAAGCATTTTAGCTTGGGTGCTGAAAACCCCATGGTTTATATAGCTTTCAATAACTTGTCTTGTGCAAGATTTAAGCATGTGCCCGGGGATCTATTTGTAGAGGGTAGAATGGTTCCTCTTTTTGATGTCCACCTATTGTTGTTCAGTACATATTTTCTTTTTAAATAAACTAATTTTTATCTGCTGGTCTTTCTGGAAACAGTGGACTCTGATGGAGCTTTAGTAAGAACATGGATTCTCTTTTAACCATGGATTCCAGTTTATAGGAATTGCTTTCCTTGATATATTAGACTTTTCTAAAAACAATGTAGAAGCAAAAAACCTCCAAGAAACATCCTGAAAATAAAACCTTTCCACCTTTGACTGCTAGAGAGGTATTAAGCAATCTTTAATTTTTTAAATTTTTATTTTTTTAAATAAAAATAAACAAAAAACCTGGCACTCCTAACTTATTTACAGGGGAAAAAAAAGTGTCTTTTTAAATGTCTTTAGTCTTAACTTGCTTTATACATATGGCTACTTACTTCAATCTGTTTTAGAAACCTGTATGTCCTTTAAGAATTTTTGGCTCCTCCTAATTAAATTCTTCAGTGAAGGTACAAGTATTTACACACATCAAGGATTTTGTGAAATTTGATTTGCTAGTGATATTTTAAATTCTTCAGCTTTCTTACCTTTTGAATTTATTTATTCATTTATTTTCCACAGGAATCTAATAGTTTTTCTACTAGATTCTGCTTTGTTCTGTAACTGACCTCTTGAAACTTCCATTGTGTTTCCCTCTTCCCCAAAAACTTATGCATCTGGGATCCAATGTTGAGACCTAGAGGACTATTAGCTCTCAGATTATCCTGAAAATCTTCTTTTAAATTATAAAACCTTGTCTCGACTTAAGTCTAGAATTACTGTTATAAATGTGCTAGTTGACTAATTCTGATGAGTCCTTTCATATCACCTTAGGAAAAGGGTGTTTGGTAATATTTTCCTGCATTTTTTATAATAATTGTGGGTTTAATAGTCCTTTCATTTGTGTGCAACAATTTGTATGAAAAGACATATATGCCATTTCTATTCATTCACATGCATCATCTATTTTGCACAAATCTATAAGGTTACTGCAAGGAGATGAGTAATTAAATCCCTGTGTTTTTGTATGTATGTGTAGAACATAATTGATCTCTGAAAATAAGACCAATAAAATTGCTATTTTGAGGGAAATTTGGCACTTCATTTCTGGTTTGATAGAAAATAAACCATGATTAGAAGGGGAAAAGTTTTTTAGAATGTTTGGAAACAATGCATAAGTCAAAATTATAGTATTACCAAAATAATTTTGATGTGGGACAATATGGACTTAACTAAAAATCCAATTACCAGTAATACTGAAAGTGTATATTTCAAGCATACAGATATAATTTTGATATCCCAACAGGAATATTCCGTATGCTCAGAATTCTGACTGGGAACCTGGATTCCTAAAGAACTATTCAAATCCAGTTCCACTTGGGAAAGGAAGAAAAAAACATAGAAAGAACGGGAGACAGAAAGAAGAGAGAATTTATGAATTTCTGGACAGAATTTTATGTATCTTAACATGTACAGGCAAAATTAGATAAAGTAAAATCATTTTATGCTACACTTTGAAAATTAAACCTAAAAATGTTAAAACTATCTTTTTATTTGGAATACATATATTTAGTCTTACGCCAGAAGATATAAGCACTTACATGTGACAGTAGCAAGAAGGTAAGCGGGATGGGAGGGGAAGAAGTGAGGAGGGCTTCCTGAAAAGTAAAAAGAGTCTTCTTTTGCATCTCCTCTACATTGCAGAGAAGACTGTGTTATAAGGCAACACATTGTCTGGGAAGGGCCAGGGAGCTGGCTGTAACACCTTCCTTTTTCTTACATTTTCATATAGGTTATAGCCTTATTACTGAGGTTCCTAGTCCACTAGTGGTTAATATTCATGACCTAACATTGCTGACTTGACAGAGCAGAGCTATATGCTGCCCTGGTTACACTGCTCCAAAATGCATAGTCCAAGGCACTGAGCCATTCTCTGCATGCCAGCCTTGCCAGCTTTGTGCCACTGGAAGAAATAACAAACTGGTAATACAAAAGGTCTGGCATGAGTCATGGAATCTGTCTCTAGGGGACTTCAGAGTCTGTTCATCATTACCTGTAGCTTTAACAGTACAACTTTTCTACAGATCTTGTATAAACTGATGGAATTCACTATCTTGTTTATGCTGCTCATAGAGTACACCTAATGATGATGTGCAAAGGTGGAAAGCAGACTAGTACCACAATAGAAAAAAATATTTGAAAGTGAATTTGAAACTTGGAAGTAGAAAGGCATTCACTGCACTTTCTTTTCTTTATTTATTTTGTAGTCAAAGAGAAGTTGCCAGGGAACACATTCTGCCAGGACCCTACATGAATCTACTCTGACTTGGTTTTGGCACAAACACAAAACCTCACAAGAGGCCTTGCTACAGCAAAGACTGTCACTCATTCCAACCTGCAAATTTCAAGCCATCTTCCTCCCCTTCCTCCACCAGACAAATTAACTAAATAATAGTAAAAAAATCCCACTTGGGAAAAAGCCAGACTGTGAAAAACAGTATGTGTTTTAGCTGTTCCTTACATAAAAGGTGGTTGGCTACTTTTGGGATCATGATACTGAGAATTTTTGATTGACATTTTTGTTATTTTATGCCATTTTTTCCACTGAACAGATTTGTATATGCAGAAACCATTAGAATGTAAATTCTGAAATTACTCACTGCAGTTATATGCAAAAGCAAAGTGGCAAAAACCTGATATACCAGTCAGTTATCTGTGCTTTCTTTTGATATAATCATAATTAATTTGTTTAAGTACTGAATGATAATATAATCAAGACATTGACACTGGGGGTAATACTCCAGTGGCCAAATTACTTCCAGAATTTTTGTCTTTTATAAACTGCTTGAATTCTGGTCCTTGGAGGTAGCATGTTCTTACAAAGAAAAGGGACATATTTTTGCATGTGTCCAACAATACTAAATCCACCATGGTGTTGCAACTGCTTTTCAGGCTGACAGAAGGAAGAAGCAAAGTTAGGCAATCCAGGAAATGGTCTAATTCAGTATTGCTTTTTATCAGTTTATTTTGACAGAGATTCTTTAAAAAGTATTTAAACTCCTCTCTGTTGGATATGTGTCAGAAAAGAAAAGAAGTTATTATAAAACAAATCCTTCAAGCTGAGATGAATCCTCCCTGCTTTTTGGTACAGCTGTAATCCTATAATTCTGCACAAACTGGTATTATCATAGTAATAATGCAAAGTACTTAAAATATATCACATTTAGTTTATTAGAATTTGGTAAGGAATGATGGTGTCACATGAATGATTCTATCATAATGAATATCAGTGTATGTAGCAAGATTAACCCAGAAAGCAGTGACAAATACTGCCCAGCTGACATTGGCTTCCACTTCAGAGAATGTATTCATAATTTTTTTGTGTGTACCCAAGGCCAAAGGCAATGAGTTGTACTCCATGCAGTGGCTCATGATGTTCTTAAGTGACTCTTGGGTCAAAGAGTTTGGTAGGTGTAGGGTCATTCCTGTTGTGCAGGTCACAGTATGTGAGACATGGATGCTGAAAGATTCAGTTTGAGGACTGCTTTACTGAGATTTTTCTTTAGTAATTTTAAAAATTTTTAGGAAAACTTTTTAGTAGTTTTTTCTCTTCTTTGAGTGAATATACTGTCTTTCAGAAGAGCTTGAATCTGCAAATTCTTTTAATCAAGAAATCTCCCTATCCTGCCTATGGGTGAACTCTTTAATAACAGCTGAGAACTGGAAGTAAGACTGCATATTAGGTGAGATTAATATGATGGGACCCAGAAGGATTTCATTAACAGACTCTTGAAGCACATCTTTGATACAGTGATAGCTGCCTCAAGAATAAAAATCAATGAAAATTTGAGTGCTGTCAACATGGAGCTTTATGCCACCACAGCTAATTCTCTAAGTACCTGAGATTGCCATGAAGTTTTGGACCAGGCTAGAAACAGCTGTTGCTCCACAGATATACTCTGAAATTGGGAGCTCTGGATGGCCAGCTATGTGTTAAGAGTTCTGTGAACTCCATGTCCTCTACCTTCTCTCCCAACTCTCCTCCCCTCCTCTCTCAGTTCAGTATCTATTGGAAAGAAACCCTGGGGTGCAAGAACAGATCATCTAGCTGCAAGAGGCAAGATAATAACACAGCCCATGTCTCTGTATCTGTATATTAGGAGCAGCTGATAGACTGTATGGAAGATGCTATATTTATGGAAGATATGGTATATCTTCTTACTGATGCCACAACCAATTTTCATTTGTTTCTTAAAATACTCCTTACTTTTTCATATAGATTTATTTTTCATTTAATATTCAAACTTTCTTAGAATCTAGATAGCCTAAAATGCCTTTCTTTGTGCAAGTATGTAGCTGAAAATTGAAGTGTTGCTGCATTTTTATATTTAATTGAAAATAAATACATAAAGCTGCCAGTTGTTCTGTCTTTTTCCTGATGAAAGGTCATTGTTAATCTTTTTTTATAGTTAATGGAATGCACCATTGTGATTACACTGAAATCTGAATGTCTTCAGAAAGTTTGAAAACTAAACAATTGTATGTGAGATAACAGAGAAAAATAATTTCCTTTGGAGAATGACCTTTCAAAAGTGACTAGTCCATATCTTTTCAGTGATGCCAACATGTCAGTTTCACATTGTGTACAAAGCTCCCTGTCTTTGCCATATGCAAATATCCTTACTAAAATGGTAAAATAATACTACACATTGTAATATTTATTTTTTCGCAAATGTTCATCAGATAATAGCTTTTAAGTGTCTTTGAATACAGAACACTGCATGTGCTGTCAGCTTATCCACTTGATTTTGTTTACAAAATGTCATCATTTCCTTTTTTCTGAAAAGGACAGATGATAGTGTCTTCTGAAGATGGGAACCTCAGGTCAGCTCCCAGCTAACACCATCACCAGTGACCCCTATTTTCTTATTCACAGTACATCAATAACAAAAGGTAATTGTTACAAATACAGGAAAAGAGAAATGTACAAGAATGCCAAGATAAAGAAAATGATCTTATACTACATTATAGTTTTCTAACAAAAGATTGTGCTATATTTATACGTAAAATATCTTCAGAAATCCTTAAATTCAATTATGATCAAATAATAAGTTAGAATGAAACTGAGGATAGGCAACCTTAAAGCCTTTCCTTTAGATGAATGATTTAGGGACACTAAAGCTTAGAGTTAGAAATTATAAAATATGAAAGAAAAATATTTAAGAAAGTATTCCTAAAGCATCTTAAAGACTAGTCAGCACAGACTCTTCACTAATTAAAAAAAAACAACACAAATGTGCATAGTTCATGAAATAACAGTACCCTGTGATTAATCTATATAGCCAGTTACAATATATCAAGCATTAGGTGATCATGGTGTTGTCCTAGACTGAACTTTCCCTTTGGAACCATATTGTTTTCTAGTTCCATTCATGTAAGGTATTTATGCAGAGAAATTGGTTTATATTAGCCAAAAGCTTAATCTATTGCTAGGTGCCAGGTGATCTGGGGGACTGCTTTTGGTGTTAATTATGACATAAGATAATTTAGAAATTTTTAACTGATTCATTATGATAAACTTATTATCACAGTCTTACTTCCTCTCAGCAACATCTTCAGTGTCTGAAATCCTAAGATTTTGAACGAGAAGAAGTAATATATATCACACTTTACCTCTTTATGTTAGTTCACAGTCATTATCTAATCCAGCCCCATGCTTTCTTATTTGAGAAGATTTTCTATTTCTTCTTGTATACCTACTGCTTTTTTCAACTTCAGGCAACAGCAATTCTTCTGTACCTTTGTTAATAACATAGAAGTATGAGTCACATTTTAGGAACTCCTGCATTATTTCAATGTATTTAATTATATTATATATGTGTCTCTGGATTCATATTTTATTTGAATAACTTTCAAGATCCCTACCTAATCTCAAAAGAATAATTGTCATAATTTTTCACTTCCTGTGATTCTAGACTCAATGTCTATAGGTAAAAAGGTACATCCTAATAATATATTATAATTGGTCCCTTTGCACAATTAATAAGTCAAGTGATGTCAACTGGTGACTTTCTGTATGTGTAGCAAATGCTGCAAAAATTGTGCAGACAGAAAACTTAACTTTGAAAGAAACTCTGAAGTCAAGTGGAAAGAATGGTTTACGATTTGAGATTTTTCTTCATTACTTTTGAGGCAAGATCCAATTCACAGAACTGTATTTAACTACTTTGAATTGATCACGTGAGCCATCAGCTGCTGAACAAAAAGCAAACAACTACTAGAGCTGTGAGCAGCAAAAGAGGAGCATTGGTAACCAATGCTACTGAGCTGCTTTGCATGGTAAGTAGTCAGTGAAAGTAGCAGCCTTTAATATCTTGGAAAAACTCTCAGTACAGTAGAACCAGGATAACTGCTTCCAATGTAAGAGTGCAGCAGTAACTTCAGCATTTCTTGACAAAACATATTCTGAGGAAGGCCACTGCAATGAGGTGCAACATACAGCTGTCTTTGAACTACCTGAGATGGTCTAGGTTGAAGTTAAATAGCATGTGTGTGAAGGAGAGTTGGGAAACTGTAATTCCCCATGCAGCATTAGGAGTGCTAATGTTCTGCTCATCCAGGCAAAGAAGAGTAGAGGGACTGCTCTGAGTAGGTGCTGCTCTGCTGGGCTTAATCAGTAGCAGTTTCCCTCCCTTCTTTTCCACCACCTAGGATGGATGAGGAGGAAGTGGCTTATCCACACCAAACACAGACATGATTATTTCTTTCTAGCCTTCTTCCAGCATAATGCATTCAGGAGCCAGCTAAGACAATCTCATTTATTCTCTGTTGCTGAACAACTGGCTTTCAGATGCAGAAACTGACCTTTCTTAAGCACCCCATGAGAAAAAAAACATGGAAGTAGTTGCTAAATAAGTCAAGTGAGGTTTGGAATGACTGTATAAAATAGGTAAGAGGAATCTTCCACAGTGACTGAAGAAATGGTAGCAGTGCAACTGCCTCTTTTACTTCTGCCCTTGAGGTTTCATCTGAAGATGCTGCATTTCTGGAAGTTGTCACTATGGAAGGGTATCCCATTTTGAACAGACATCATGTTATGGCATCCAGCAAGCATGCAGGAGCTGGTCTATAGCATTTCTTATGGATTAAATAATTGAGGATAGCTTTTGGGGAGGAGAAGGAGAACACAAGCATATAAAATTAAAAAAAATAAGAATGAAAATAAGGTATTATGACAACGCCAACAACAAATCACATATTAAAATTTTCTGGCTTGTTTTTTTCTCCTTTGCATTGCCAAGGACATTAAGTAGGACAGACACTTATCCTGCTGTTTTGTTCTGGAATTCATGATCTTTCTATGGAGCATCCTAGTAATTATCACAGCAACTATTTTTTTGTATAATAGGCCAGTAAACGAATGAAACATCACTTTCAGGACACTGAACTTAATGAAAGAAAAAAGCAGGTCTTCTGAACAGTGGTACACAGAATCAAGTTTTTTTTAAAAAAATGGTAGTGAATGCTTTGCTTAGAAGAACATACCTATTTATATACCTTTTAAATTACTGCTTTTCTGCTGGTGTATTTAAGAAAGATAAGCATGAGAAATAAAATCTGATTCCAAACATATTTCAGACTTTGATTTAGATTTGCAATATCTTCATTGAGGATGTTTGTGGTTTTTTTCATAACCGAAATGCTTATGTAACACAGGAATATAGAATCCATCTTGGAATCTGCAACAATAAATGACATAATGTTTCCTTCCTGATGGCACAGGACAAACCTTATCGTATAGTTATAAAGAAAAAGATAGATGAACAACGGGAAAACCCATTAATGCAACTTCAATCTCTCAGCTCTGAGTCTTATACATAAGAAATATACCATCTTAAAATTTAATACTCTGTTCCGAAGATTTAAAGCAACTCATGGGCTAAACATCTGGAACAATTTATGTTTCAAATGTAGTTTACTGACATAACAAAGTAACTGCATATCAGCCATAAATTCTTACCTTGTTTTTTCAGGGACGAACAAAGCAAGGTGATTTTAATTCCATAATATACACGGTATCATTAAGCAGGACTGATCACTCAATTAAGAAGGGTACAGCTCTTTTCCAGTGCATTAGAGAGTTAATTTGATCACACAGCCAGATAAGCTACATATTTACAGGAGCTAATAATGCATTTGCTAAAATATTTATGGAGTTAAATTATTCTAGAAATTGTACTGTACTTCACTGAGATTGTTTAATATTAATATGGACAAACTATGCCAGAGATCCTAAAAATGTTGAACTTCAAACACATAACACATTTCTTGATTATTGTGATTTATAGCAGTGCTTGTTGGTTTAGGGCATGTTCAGTGAAAGATAAAAGGAAAAATTTCTTCATATATCTTAAAGTGATAGGTGAACAAAGTGAAGACCTATATAGAAATAGGTCACGAACTATCACTTGCATAAAATAAATGTTTTAATTTAGGTTGCTGATGCTGTAAAATGCTGTTTGCAGTGTCTTTGCAGGGTAGTTCAGTTTAAGATAGCTTTAGAATAGGAAAACTAAAGTGACATTTTCTGGCAGTTTTCTTTGAAAGAAGCATTTATCATTTTAAATAAAAGATAATCAGTGTCATACAAATCATATAGAGGATATAAGACCATTCCTAAAATGTGACCATCCCACACATTCTTCATTTTGTCATTCTTTTTCTTTTTGCAGGTGTTGTTAAAAAATGCAAAAGCTTCCACTTGCCAAGATGCATGTGTACTTAGCTATTTACAGCTTTAAATGAGGAAATAGGCCTTGAAAAAATGTTAAACTTGTTTTACCCAGCTGGAGAGTGGTGTTTGCTTAATTTTTTTAGAAATATACCTACGTCAGAATGTTCTTCAGTTTTATGGAAGGAAACTGTGCTGCTTATTATGGAGTTCAATGGAAGAAAAGAGGACTAACTTTGCTTTTGGCAAATGCTACATCCACCTGATGGTTGAAATAGACAGTGATTTTGAATACAATTATTCCTGTGGAGTGAAAAGGTTGACTAAGTAGTGAATCTTAGAGACTTCTCCATGACCTTTTTTGGGTATTCCCAACAGTTGTGAATGAAAGGTGACCTTTCCTCTGAAATATTTTGGCACTAAACTCCTGAGCTTGCTATTTGGACTCGTATGACTTCATGACCATAATGCATAGAGAATATAAGAAATTTTTTCTGCAGCTTAAGTATCTGGGCTGTTTTTCTTTTTTAGAATATCTTGTGTGTGAGCATGTCCCAGTAAAAATGAGATTCAGACAACCTAGACATATTTAAGAAGCTGACTGTCTCTCAAAGTGGCACCTTTTATTCCTTTTGTTTTCCTTTCAGTATGCAAATGCATTAATAGGGGGTCATGATGAAAGCTGAAAAAAAATGCATAGTTCCAATTCTTTTTCCATCATTAGTTGCTTTTTTATTCCACTCTGTGCCCACATACATTCACATTTTTTAAAAGATTACTTTGCATCAGTCTTCTGGCCTATGAGATAGGCTTTGCTCTTGAGATATGCATGATCTGACATAATCTAAAGTGGTATGCGCTTACCTGTGCTGATATGAGATAAATAAATTAATATGGGAAGCTGTGATTTAATCTTTTCAGTTGAAGTAATTTTGGTATAATCTTCTACATTTTCCTGTTACAGGTTTTCTATACTGGAAGAACATTTTAAAATTCTGAAGCTAAGCTCCTGTAAAATCCATCATGTACCTTTTCAGACCTTTTAGATAATGGCACATAAACGTGGTGGTCTTGTCTTCCCTTTACCTCTAGAATTTTAATTACACTGACTTCATTAACAATAAATACAGTATTCCATAACATTTCATAAAATGATTCTGCTTTTTACTTACAACAAATCTAGATAAATTCTTAAAATATTTGCAATTTAACAATTAAAATCTTATCTTGACATAATTACACACAGAGATAGCAACTCCTTTAATCTTTTTTTCCCCTCTGTCACGGTTTAACACTGGCCCGGCAATTAAACCGAATAACAGACGCTCTCTATTAATCTCTCTCTCCTTGATAAAGAAAGGAGAGAGAATAAGGGAGAGAGACTTATGGGTTGGAAACTAAACTACACAACTTTAATGAAACAGTAATGATAAATAGGTAAAATTACTAAATATATACAAATATACAGGAAAATGGAAACCACATTCCTCCCCCTTTTCCCAATAACTCTCACGTCACCACCGAGGCTGTAGGGCAGCCCTGGGAAAGTCCAGGCTGGACTCCTGGAGTCGGCAGCAGTCGGGAACTGGAGGCAGGAACACACAGATATGGGCTGGCACGGATCAGGAGCACAGGCAAACGAACGGACGGGATCCTTCCAGGATGCCGGATGAAGGAAGGGAAGCAGGAAATCAGGAAAAGATCTGGCTCGGCCCTCGTGATGCCTCAAATTTATACTGAGTGTGACGTATATGGGATGGAATACTCTGTTTGGTTAATTCTGGCGTCTATCTTGTCTGTTCCTCCCCAAAGGAGGGCTCAGGCGGGACCTCTGTATCCTCCTGGACGGTAAAATGTTTTCCTCAGAGCTGAGCAGTGTCCTTGGCTCTGCATACCAGTCTCTAGCAGTAACTATAAACATCAAGTGTTATCAGTCCTAGAAGCACATACACTGCATGAGAAACTTGCTGTTAATTTCAGCAAATGCAACTACTTACAAGGGGCTTAGCTAAAAGCAAAAGTACAGAAACAGAAAACCACCTTTATCCTGGCCCAAACCAGGACACCCTCTTTCCACTGGAAAAGTTTTCCTGTAATTTCACTTATCCTGTGATTTCTCCTCCGCTGGGTCTCTATCCATAATGTAAGAAGTAACTCAGCAGAAGTTGTATGCTGTCATATTCAAAGAATGCTACTGTTTGTGCACCTAAGACAAAGTCTAACGTCTACAAAAGGGAGGAGGTTTTCCTAGTGGAGAGTGGCAGATGGAACAAGCTTCAAACTTTCTGTCACACTCATAACATTTAACTTTTCATACTTCAGATATTATAGGGATGCCGTGCTATAGCAGCAGCAGTGTCATCTTCTAACCAAAAGCAGTCTTCAGGTGTTCCTGAACTTTTGACCACAAAACCCAACATCTGATCACCGTCTCCATAGTATGATCAACTAGTACAATGATATAGCCTACAAGTCATCAGAATAAATATTAATCTATTTAAGTCTCTCCCAAGGCTCTTAAAGCCTAAACTCTGAACTGTCAAATTGATTATCATCTGAACTCCCTCCAGATGGAATTATGTGAGACCCTGATTTGGTACCACAACTGACCACTGCCAAAAGGGGAATATTTCTTCCTTTCTGCTCTTCAGGAGCAACTCCTCCTCCCTCTTTCCACATGGTTTGGTTCTGCTCCTTTTTAGCCTCTACTCAAGATCATCACTGAAAATACTGATTGCACTAACCCAGGAGAGAAACCACCTGAAATTGCCTCATGGAGAGAGCTGATATATGTTACAGCTAAAGCAAGGTAAACAGTGACAGCATGCTGTACAGAACAGTGACAAGGTGTTAGATTGGCTCAAGCTGTCTTGTGTAATTTTGTTTTTGAAAGTGAAATGACACAGTTTCTGTAGCTTGGGTATGAAAAGCAGTGTTAGGTCTTTGCAGTGCTGTGGGGTTTTTTTGCTTGTTTGTTTTGGGTTTTTAGTTTTGGTTTGGTTTTTTTGGGGGGAGGGTGGTTGCTTCTTTTCAGCAATATATCAGTGCTAGTACTTAGCATCCATCCCAAAAACATAATTTAAGTTTAAAAACATTCAGGAAATTTGGTTGAAAAGAGCTACTAAAATGTTAGTGAGGTTTTTTAATGTGATTTTACAACTTCTGTTATCACTCAGCCTAAGCTGGCCAAAAGTCTATGTTTAGCTCTGTCTCCATTCCACTATAAAATTAATTACTAAAGATCAAAGGTTTGCTAAATATTTTCTAATATTTTTAATAGAGTGTCCTTGCTTACAGGAAACAATTTTCAAGGTCCAGCAAACTATTCCCTGGTCCCTTTTATTCCCAAGCATCTCTTCATGTCCCATTCAAGGCGTTGTTGGTACAAGCATCCTGGTGTAATTCTGCTTTGCCATTTGGTCTCTGAATTTTCCTCCCAGTGAACAGCTCTCTCCAGGTTGTCTTGTTGTCAATTTAGAAATGTATAGAAATAGATGAGAAGTAGCAGCAAACAAAATTAAACTCCAAAACACAATAATCATCACATGCACATTTAAATAATTTGAGCTGTACACATAATTGTCTTTTGTTACTGATGGTCATCACTATGTATCTTTAAAATTTTTATGTAAAAAGCATAATTTCTATGTCTGTTTTTATATTGCTGTTGAACTGAAAATCTGACAAATTAATTTTGAGGATAAAAAAACCTCCAAAAAACCTTTAAAATAAAGGAAAATAAATCTTCCATTGGTAGAAATTTCCATCTTTTCTTCTTCCTTCTTTTACCCTAAAAAAAAAATATTTTAAATAAATATGAAACTTTTTGAGGATGATTCTTTATCTCTTTTGGTGAAAAAACCATGATTTAGTAAAATCATGTCATGTATTACTAATGATTCTGGCAAATGCTTTCATTAAAAGAACTTAGACTAAATATTGAACTAGTTAAACTTGTCATATAAGTCTATATATTTTAACACATGGACTAGCACCTGTTTAGGTCAGAATCAGAAGTTGCTCTACAGCAATGAAAAACAAAAAAGAAACCAATCTGAACTCAAATAAAAATATAACAAAACACTTATAAAAAAAAACAAGAACACTGATAAAAAAAAACCAAAACTAAAGCAAAATGAAGTCTTTGCAGAAAAGGTGAGTACATATTTTTTTATTAAAAATTGACAAAGATTTTTTTTCTATGATTCTACAAGTAATTATGCTATCAGCAGGGAAAAAAACCCCACAACATTAAACTAGCAAAAAGGAATTGTCTATCTTCCTCCACATTTTATCTATGTTGACAGCAGTTATTCAGTCTTTTGGAACAAAAGATCTCTGCAAAATTATTTCTAATAGGTTAGGTCTTATTTATCTTAATCTTATCTGAGATCATTGACTTTAATCAAGTTAATTCCAGGAGAAACTGCATAATTTTTCCGCTTCCTGCTGGTCTGCTGAACCTTTTGATTTTTTTTTTTTACTTCAAAAATCAGCTGGAATCCTTTTCTATGGCCATTCTAGTTGATGATGTGAAGGACTGTGAGAAAACTGTTTAATGTTATTCACATAGAATCTTTGCTATCCATTATGTCAGCATCCCTCAAACTACATGCAAAGATTCCAGCACGGAATAAGAACACATTCTACAATGAAATAGCAAGACAAGAGGGCATGGTCTCAAGTTGTGCCAGGGGAGGTTTAGGTTGGACATTAGAAAGAATTTCTTTATGGAGAGAGTGATCCGGCATTGGAATGGGCTGCCCAGGGAAGTAGTGGATTCTCCATCCCTGGAGCTATTTAAAAAGAGACTGGATGTGGCACTCAGTGCCATGGGCTGGGAACTGCAGCGATTGTTGATCAAGGGTTGGACTCGATGATCTCTGAGGTCCCTTCCAACCCAGCCAATTCTATGATTCTATGATTCTATGATTCTATGACACAAAGATGTGATTGCCCTAAATCAGTCTTACTATTCCTAAAAGCACAGCAGCATTTTCCACAACTGATTCAACACAGAATTCACCCTGATTTCTAATCATATACATATATGTTGCTGCCAATATATTTTACAATGTTCCAGACAAAAACTCCTTTTAACTTATTGAGCTTTGCATGCAAACACTTACATAATAGTTTAAATGGAAGAAAACCAAAATGCTTGTCCTGTGCTTTAAAACCCTACCTTACTGTAGCTTATGGCAGTGAAATACTTTCTGTACGGTGTTAAACTAGTACAGCAAATCTGCTTACAATTTCTTGCTATGCATTAAATTGGAAAACGATTTAGAGCTGTGTTCAAGCTTTAAAATACAAGGTTGTGGATATTTTCTTTTTTATGTGATCTGCTATAATGAATCAACAAGCTACCCATGTTGCTTGTCATGCAAGGCTTACTATATAATAAATTCTTCTTTAAGATAAACTTCTCTAACACCAAAGTAGCTCATTATTTTCTCAGGAGTATTAAGGACTGTCTTTTCAGCAACTGCACATCTTCTTTCTTTGACTAACTTCCTAAATCTGATAGTCAAATTCAAACAAATGCAAGCTGAATCTCCTCCTCTAGTTTACACCACAGTGAATTCAACCATTTCACCACATTTTTGGAGACTATCCTTGGGAGCTCTTTCAGAATGCACTGCCTATGATAACTACCTTCGTTGATACTTCTATTAAATCCTGAAGGTCAGGAGCAGAGTCTGGATTGGTGGCAAAACTGTGGGGCATGGAAAGATTGCAACACAGCTGCAGTGGATCTCAGCTGGAGCCACCCTTGAGAGCCTCCTCTTAAAAGCAGCCCCCAGGGGATGGGTGGGTCCTCTTTGTCAGGCCTTCAGCAGCTTTATTTTCTTGGATACATCTGTGCTCCTTCCCAATTAGCCCTGACCCCAGGTCGATAGAACCTGATTGAGGCTGCAGTGAAGGCCAGGCTTCTGTGCACTTTGTATTCAGGTACTGTATCTGCATGAAATAAGATTGGAAAGATAACAGCTGAATGATTAGAGTAGATTGCCCTACAGGTTTGGGTAACTGCAGCTAGAATTATAGAGTTTCTTGTGGTTCAAAGTTTGTAAGAAAAAGCTGTGACTGTGCCTGGGGATTTGCTCTGGATGCAAACTGCTGTGAACTTGTCATCTGGAAGAAAGACAAATCTGTGACAACAGAAGTAAAAAGTTTTGCTGGGCATGTATTTCTATTCATAGAAGCATCCTTGCTTGCTACTTTTTGTGGTTTTCTTTCTTTCAGTTTTTAAATTTCTTTTAGGTCTGAGCTGTGTGTGCTTATTCTTAGTGTTTTAACATTTTATTAAATAGTAGTTAGAGGTCATTAATTTGTTTAGAAGGAGGCCAATTCTGCATTTTACTCATTATAATTTTCAAATTGTGACGACTTACTCTTTCTCCTCTTTTCTTCCTCTTTATCCACGTTCTTCACAATACTTACAATGAGGTTGGTATTTCTACTCGTGGTGCCTTCAGAGCTGGCTGCAAGTTTCAAGTGTGAGCTTTTCAAAATAACCATAGTAGTTATAACAATAAAGAACTTCCTTGCAAGTGAGACCGATTTCATTGCATTAGTCCATCCATACCTCTTTTGGGGAGGACTTAGTTTCTTCGGTACTAGCTGAGGAGTATCATATTCCCCCCAATGCATTTTAGAATGTTTGATGAGCTCCAACTGACAATATTGGTTTAGAATCTGAATCTCTTCCAAATGTGAACTTGACAGTGTGGGCTGTTAATCTGCAGTACTTCAGCTGTGCCAAGTGATGGTGACTTTTGCCTAAATTACTCTGCCTTATTATTTCAACTTTATTCTATAAAAAACAGCCAGAGTTTTGTGCCATATGCTGGTGACTTACTTGGGTTATTTTGTGCCTCAAAGCAACTACCATAAGCATCATTCTTCTCTATTAAATTTACTGAAAAAACAAATGCCCTCCAGTTGTTGAGTTGACACTGCAGAACTGTTTTGGGATTGGATCCCAGTGGAGCCTCTCACATATATATATAATTTAAAATTTAACATTGCATTTTGCCTCAATTGTTCTGTGTGTATTTTTTTCTCCTTTTTTACCAAAATGTTCAACCTCCTATTTCTGTCCCAATGCATCTGCCATCCTACTTAGCAAAGAGGCTCAGCTTGTTTCTGAAGAACTCCTTTTAAATGCTGAGTACACAGACTGTAACATAATAATAATCATTAGCATATGAAAATTATACCAGAAGTGGAACTGTACTGTCCTTTCCTGCTCAAGAAATTAACAAAGCAGATTTTGGGAGCTTGTACTAAACCAAAGTACTGTGCTTTGTACAGCACAGCTTTGGAACCTACTTGTACAGGTTAATACCTACTCTTATTTGTCGCAGTCTGGAAAACTGTGGTTCCCAGCTCCTCTGATCCTGATCCTGTGATAATAGATGTGTAAAGTCTATCCCCTTGCCTATGTGTTTAAATGATAACACAGAATTTTATTTGTGACCACAGTTTATTTGCTTTTACTGTTGAATGAAAACTGCAGATTCTCTTCAACAAAAACAGCAAAACCCCAAAAAGCCCCACAACACAACAAACTGGAGCTAAACTGTTAAGTCCTGGGAACTGCTGCTATTTGACAAATGATACATACATCCTAGTAATTTATCAAGTCTTCCTTATTAGTTATCAAATAATAAAGCAGAGATTTTAATCTGTGTGAAGTACAAAGATCATAAATGCTAGGAGATCCCACTTGGACATTGATATCATGGTAAAATAGTAAGTAGCAGGTGAGAATATCTCCCTGCCCTACAGAGTAAGAACAATTCCCCTTTGCCATCTGGAATAAAAAACCCCACAGTAGCTAAAAAACTAGCAGGAACAAAAAAACCAAAAATATAAATCCATGTTACCCACTGGTATAGCCAAATTCTCTGGTATTTCTAGCTTAGTGTGCTTGCCTGTCAGGTTGATCAAATGAGCTGTGCTAGTGGAGCAAGTTTGAGTGAGAATACTTATCCTAAAAGAAATGTCCTTGGCTAGCAGTGTCTATGTTCTGTTTGTTACTGTTGAAGATTTGTGCTTTAATCCACCAGCAAAGCTCACAGCCTATCCCCACAGCTTATTTTCTGCTTGATCCTTTGGTTAAGTCATAATCCTATGTGGGGCATCACAGTCATGAAAATTATGTCACAAATCCAGCAAAATGTTTTTTCCTGTGGGATGAAGCGGTAAAAGGAAAGGAGCTGAGAGAGGGACGATATCATTTATTATAGAGAACTCTGATAAATATTTCTTAATTATCTTTGAATTTTTAAAGATCATTCTTATGCAGTGCACAGACTCTAGAACTGTTACAGCAAAAAAAGACTTTTAGTCTTCTAGGGTTCCTCTTATTTTTTTTTTCTCAGTATCACATTTCCTTGAGTTTAGGAAGAATGTATTTTAGAATAATAACTTCATAATTACAATATTATGGAACAAAATTATAAATGCTAGCATATCAGCTGGAGGACCAAACTGGGACTTGGGAGCTCTGATTCAATGTATAATAACTTTTCAACCTTGTCTATTAATACATGAGATTATTTTGCATTAGGTGCTATCTCTCCTCATGTGTATTTACAGTACATAGTATAGTGGGACCTTTTTATAAGACATTGACTGTAAGTGCTACTATAAAAATGTAAACATGACATAGCTTATAAGCAAGGCTGAAAACTTCTCTGTGTTCAAATCTGCATAGTTCATGAGAAAGGTAATTTTTTTTCATGTTTAAGATTTTCCTTTTATGTACCGCTTTCTTTATAGAGACTTCTTAGGTGTTTATAATCACATTTTTTTAATATTTAAATGCTAAATACTTTTTAGACAGCCTCAGAGAAGGATAATAAGTAATTTAGAATGCTCAGTTCTGCAAGTTTTAGCGTGAAGACTGTATATGTTAAAGTACTTTAAAAGTTCATTTGAGTTAAATCAAAGGAGAATCTGGCCCACACTTGTTCTGCACTAAGTTACTGATTAACATCAGATGACATCAGTAGAATGACCACTAGTGGATCCTTCAGTTATTCATCTTTCAATGAAGAAAAAAAAAGGAAGTAACACAAATTCATTGTTTAAATTTCCAAGGAATGATCTTAATATCTGGTGATTTAGATGCATTATGGAACTGAGAGAATGAAATGTTTCCATAACAAAGGTCCTCTCTTCTACTTTGATAGCTGGGATTATCTCTAGCTGCAATAAATAGATTTCCAAAAGGAGTGACTTTATTTACTGTATTTTGATGTAGTGGAAGAATTATCTTCTATAATCTGTTTTTACTTCAACTGCATATTATAATTGGAGGCACATGTGGCTCTGTTGTAACAAAACGAAAATCCAAAGTCTACTAAGCAAATTTTGCTTCTAACATTTAAATATTTCTCAAAGTGCTGCCCCCAAGACCTTGTATATTTAGGGATTTATACAGCAGCTAAGCAATTTATTTTTTTATTTTTAATAAATTACCCTTAAGGCACTTTGGACACAGTAGAATTAGCACTTTGGTCACATTTAAAATGTTTCCTCTGAGCAGCAGTAACATAACCTTGTTATTTCATTATGAAATAATATCTAGGCTTCATGTGCATCTTGTTAGGCTGCAGTGCAAAAAATAAAATAATCTCATGGTGGTGACCTTTGCTAATGTACTGTGACCCCTCCTATTTTCAGATTGGCTCTGAAGTACTCCCTTAATTCAGCAATAGTAAAATAGTCCAAAGAACCTTTTATAATAAAAATCAAATTCTGTGATAACTCCAGGAATTTTTGTGAAGAAATCTATGGTGTAGGGGAGGTCCTTGTGTGTGTTAGGTTTGTTATATGATCTCAGAGATCCATGAGATTTTAGTACTCTGTGTGTAACTGGCCATTCTTGTAAAGGTCTAAATGTAGGATGGCCTATATTGTGCTTCACATACTAATATCAAATGCATTTTTTTGGTTTGTTTGTATGTCATATGCTATTACGTAATTGGTCAAAAGAGCCATGTTTTCATCTTTCTTCTTTCTGGGCCTAAGGTGATGGTAAACGAAGGATGGCTTTCATCATTTCAGCAAGTTCACAATCAGTGTAAACAAAATCAGGTGTTTAAAGTTTTCCTTTTTCTGCTGTAATCTGACATGTGTGATTTATACTCTTGGGTCCTGTCACGGTTTAACACTGGCCCGGCAATTAAACCGAACAACAGACGCTCTCTATTAATCTCTCTCTCTCCTTGATAGAGAAAGGAGAGAGAATAAGGGAGAGAGACTTATGGGTTGGAAACTAAACTACACAACTTTAATGAAACAGTAATGATAAATAGGTAAAATTACTAAATATATACAAATATACAGGAAAATGGAAACCACATTCCTCCCCCCTCTCCCCCAATAACTCTCACGTCACCACTGAGGCTGTAGGGCAGCCCTGGGAAAGTCCAGGCTGGACTCCTGGAGTCGGCAGCAGTTGGGAACCGAAGGCAGGAACACACAGATATGGGCTGGCACGGATCAGGACCACAGGCAGATGAACGGACGGGATCCTTCCAGGATGCCGGGTGAAGGAAGGGAAGCAGGAAAAGATCTGGCTCGGCCCACGTGATGCCTCAAATTTATACTGAGTGTGACGTATATGGGATGGAATACTCTGTTTGGTTAATTCTGGCGTCTATCTTGTCTGTTCCTCCCCAAAGGAGGGCTCAGGTGGGGCCTCTGTATCCTCCTGGACGGTAAAATGTTTTCCTCAGAGCTAAGCAGTGTCCTTGGCTCTGCATACCAGTCTCTGGCAGTAACTATAAACATCAAGTGTTATCAGTCCTAGAAGCACACACACTGCATGAGAAACTTGCTGTTAATTTCAGCAAATGCAACTACTTACAAGGGACTTAGCTAAAAGCAAAAGTACAGAAACAGAAAACCACCTTTATCCTGGCCCAAACCAGGACAGGTCCAATTTTCTAATTTTTTTTTTTTTGGGGGGGGGAGGGAGTTGTCAAGTTTTCTCTCAACTGTTACCTGTGGTGTCCTGTGTATCATGGTATTTTCAATGTTTTTGAAAGCATTCAGAGCACAGAAGATTCTGTCTGGGAGTCTTCTTGCTCTATATTGCTTGTTCTAGGAAATATGGGGAGAAAGCTGATGAAAGACAATTTTACTTTTCATAAAGAATTCTATTAATGAGGAAATTCTAGGGTTGCACCTATAATAATCTTATCTGTCATTTCTAGAGACCCAGACAATATAGGATCTTGCTTTCTTGATCACAGAATAATAAAATGGCTTGGGTTGAAAATCAGCTATATGACTTTGAAAGTCATATAGTTGAACCTTTTTTCTATAGACAGGGACATCTTTTACTAGATCAGGTTGCTCAAAGCTCTATCTGACCTGACTTTGAAAATATCCAGTGATGGGGTATCCACAGATTCTCTGGATAACCAGGTAGGTGCCTCACTGTCCTCATTGTGGAAAAAAAATTCTTCACTACATTAAGAACAAATGTACTCTGCTTCAGTTAATAACTATTGCCCCTGAGTCCCATAATACAATTCAGACTGGAAAAAATAAGAGAAGAAGCAGGATAATGAAATTTAAACATATATATATATATATGCATATGTATATAAAAATATAAATCCTGTACTGGAGATCATTTAAGCTACTAGATTTGTAGGCTGATATGAAAAGGGAACTTGCAAAACATTTAAAAAACCCTTCAATGTCACTTCATTATTGTTCATAGGAAGCTCAGATTAAAGGAAAATTGTCCTCTATATTCTTATCAATTACTTGATAGTAATTATCAAGTCCACCTAAATTATACAACATTATAAAGAAATATTCATGAAAGTTCCAACACCAGTAGCTTTTAGGAGTTGAGGCTGCCACAGTATAATAAGTTTAGCATCCTGGGGCATAAATTGTGTGTATGCATAAAAACTACCTGGCAATATGACATTGGATGTTCAAGAAGAAAAATGAGTAAACAGATCTAACCTTAATAAGCTATATGTAACCTACTACATCTAACCTCCAGCAGACCCTTAATAAATAGGCTTTAAATTGAAACGTGTAAAACTAGAAATCCTTAGATTTGAGAAGGTTAAGCCTGTCATCTGTCAGAGATGATACAGATCTGATCAAAACTGGAGAAAGAATAAAAATATATATAATGTTGTTAAATGGCAAGCTTCAAAAGATAACTTGCTTCATGTACATTGTATATATAATATTTAGCAAAGCGGTGGGCAAAACCTGTAGTTCTATTGTGAGAATTTGAGTAGGAAGTACTCAAACATAAAATAAACTTTGTCCTGCCATGGCATGCTAGGTGAATAAAAAATGAAGAAAATTGAGACTGAGTAGGAAAAAGAAAATTAAATTGATGATGTGTTGAAACTTGTATACTCAACCGAATTAGGAAGAGCTACTGCTTAGGTGGCAAGATGAGATAGCAACATAAAAAATGGGAAATAACCTGTAAAACAAAAGGGGTCAGTAGCCTGACAGAATTGCTAACTAAAATATGGTTAAAGAAAATCAGGTGAAGGAAAAATAGTGCTCAGGTAGGGGAGCCGTAGGCAGGAAGGACATGGAAAGGGGAAAGGGTAATAATATGAGGGTAGCAAATCACGTGGTAGAGTGTTGTAGTGAAATGAGGCAACCAGGTGCCACTAATTGCCAGGGAGTGAGCATGATCTTGTGTCAAGCCCACCTGTGCCTGATTAGGGTGGGCCCCCACTGCACATGAGCAGGACCAGGGGGCCAATAAAAGGTGAGGCTCAAACTCACAAACTCAGCTCAGTCCTGAGCTAGCCAGCAGAGAGGTCAGTCACTCTTGGAGCAAGCACCGATCCAGGCTAGTCAACCCTCAGGGCTATAGGCTTAGAGCACTACTCGTGAGTCTCTGCTGGAACACCTGGTTGGACCTTGAAGCGCCGTTCCCTAAAAGAGGTTCGTCTTGCTACAGAGAGTGAATTGAGGGATGCCTGCCAAGCAGTGCACTAGCTGCACTGCAACAGGACAAGGATCTGCTGTTTTCATAATATGCACCTGTCTGTCTGTCTGTCTGACTCATGCAGCCAGGAGGATTCGGGGTGCTTTTCCAGTACTGGCCTTGGAACATCTGGAATAAAAAGACTGAACACATTGTGTCCCTAACAAATCCTTGTAATTCTGAAAGATGTTCACTACAAGTAAACTTTATGTTTTTGAACAATAAATATTTTAATTTTGAACTTGCAAAGGATCTTCTGAGGCCCTTTCAATTGGTTCCTTATGACAGCAAGCTTCCTCAGGTAAGTCTTTATTCATAATTCATCTAAAGAAAGATTTAGATTGCCTTCCCTGCCTAAGAAGGTGATTGAATGGTGTTTACTGATTTTCTGAGAGTGGTTACTAGTAATCGGAGTCTACAGGTGAATATTCAGATACCACACCTAACTCAGATGGAATATTTCATGTTCATTTGAAATTTTGCCACTTGTCTAAAAGTATCTTGTGCAGGATAAATCCCAGTTGCTACCGCTGTTCAGTAATCAGCCTGAGTTTTATCTTGTCTCCTGGGACAAAGTAACATCAGCTTTTTTGAGACCTACATTTATGATACCTGGTGAAGAGATCATATGTGGCAGGTGAAGATATTGCTTCAGACTAGCTAACTAGTGTCCATTACTTTATTTTGCAAATTAATGATCTGAGAATAGCCATTTGTGCTTGGAGCATCAGAGACAAGGCATGCTATAGTGCTGATCACTCTGAATGCCAACAGTAATTTCTGCTTCAGATTTGGAACTCTGCTCTTGTCAAATGCATTCCTTATGTTACAATTAAAGAAATAGATGCAAACTTCTAACATTGCTCCTCTACTATTAGGACTTACCTGCAAAGAGAGGCAATGGTTTGTCTGTGAGAGTTGTCTGATAAATATGACTTTTGTAGTCAGTAGCCCCAGGCTGCAGGCTTTGTGCTGACCCAACAGCACAGGCCATGCCCCACTTGCTATGGCCTCTGCTGGCTTTATAATGGTTTAGCAGCTCTTAGGGGATGAGTGACTGTTGTCCATTCTCTGTGAGTGCCAATATGGGGATGGGCCTGATAACCTCAGACAGATTCTCCATGACAAACATCTGCCTGTGAACACAGGAAGAGTACAGGACAGATTTGGGCTGAGATCACCAGGAACAGTGAAGAGAGAGGAGACGGGGGTGAGAAGGCACAGAGAAATAGATTTGAGCATATTCAAGCCTCAAGAATAAACCATAATTAAACGATCAAAAGAAAGAATCATCCACAGTGCACACGCTTCTGCTCCTCATGAAGTGTTCTGTTAATTGCTCCCTTGCCCTAACAACCCCTCTTGAGAAAGACTGAAGCTATCAAGGAGGGCCTTAGGAGATAGAAGCATGTGGGAAGGGCAAAGCTAACATCAGAGGAAAGGGATGGATATTAAGAAGCTCTCATTCATGTCAATGAGACTCCTATGTGTTAATTAGACTGTTAAGACCAGTAAACTCTTAAAGTACGTACTGAACTATAAGTAAACTGTAACTCCATATATATGCTGTATTCCCTTTTAACAGGAAGCCTATATTGAAACAACCAGGACAGGCCTCTTGCTCTTTCCTGGTCAATATAATTCTGAGTTAATGATGAAGATATGGACATTATAGCCCGTACTTTGTTCCTCACTCTACTGTCTATTGATACAATAGTTAAAGGTATAATTTTTTTTATTGCTGTTCAGGCATATTTTAATCCAGATCAGTAGGTTTAAGTAGAACATGACTTAAGTCTGGGGATGGTCAGGGATTCCCTCTGAGTAGTGCCTATGATTTTGGTTCATCTTAAAAAATGGTGATGGGCTACAATCTGCATGATTCCTCTCCCAAACACAAAAATACTATGTGAGAGATTGGAAGAGACTTTAAGTATATGGAGCTGGATTTTTGTGTGTATGTGTGTGCACATGTACTTGCACACATACATGAATGACTTCGACAGCAGCTCCTGCAGAAGACATAAAAGTACCTGTTTTTAAAGCATAACAAATGTAGCTTTTATTTGTGCTTTAGAGATACTCTATAAAAATCTATCAATATAATCCCATGTTTGTCTTAAAAAATAATTTACTTGATCTTTCAAACCATTTCAGAGTTAATTCTTTACATACGACTATTCAGGGAAGATTGTCAAAGAGTGAGGAGTAAATTAATGGTAATGATTAAAAATTAGGGATTAATAGCAAAAGCCAGACAATGTGAGTGTAAATCAAGTCTTTCATTTGTCCAAAGGCTAACAGTTATTATTTTTCTGTGTCAAATTTTCTACAGATAAATATATGGCATGTAAAAAGGGAAGAAAGGACCTTGGAGAAGCAAAATTTGTAGCTGACACCAAATTACTAATGCTAGTCAGGGATAATGAAGCCTGAAAACATTCTGAAGTAAATAATGTTAGATGAATAGGTGGTAGGATGTGTAATATGATTTGTTCCTAACATGTAAGGAAAGGCTAACTGGAACAAGTGATTGGAGTTATTCATACCTATGGCATCAAAAAGTAATTGCAGCCACTGAGGAAATAAATCCTAATGACATTTGCCTTTACTTACAACAGAACAAAACCACAAATACACAGACAAATTATTTTCACTTCAGACTACACATACTTGATATCAAACTCAGTGAGAGATGAGGGAGTAAAGAGAAGATCTGCCAGGGTGCAGCTGGTCCAGGGACAGTCCAGTGAGCCTGGGCCCTGACCCCTGCCCCTTCCATCCCCATCCCACAGCCACTAGTGAGCCAGGCTGGGCCACAGCCCATCCCCAGGTCCTTGGACATGGACCTTGGACACTCCTGGAGAGGCTGGGGCTGGTTGAGCTGGACCTGCCCCAGCTACCAAAGCCTGGCTGGGGGCTGCAAGGAGAACCTGGTGCTGGGATTTCCAGGTGCCCTTGCAGGCAATGGGGAATTTGATTAACGGAGGAAAAATCTTTTTCAATCTTTGTTTCTCAGTCACCTTCACTCAGTTAATGTGCTCTCTGCATTAGAAACCCTGTCCTTCACTTTACATTTGGTTGCAAGAAGCTTTGGAGCTAAAATTAAACACTTTGAGTGTGATTTAAATATTTTCAAATGCTGTGTAGATACTCTACAGAAATGTCAAGAGGAGTTTTTGTCCAGAGAGACTCAGGAGCATGCATCACTTTTTTACTCAATCCCAATTTTTCAATTGCCTAATTTAAATAAAATTTTTGCCACTGATTTTTTACAGATCCAAAATTGAAAAGTTTGCGGTCTCTGCTATAAATGAGAGACATTTCTACAACCCAATTATGTAAATCTCTAGTATGTTTCCATTGCAGTGATAACTTATATTAACTTAAAAAATTTTGGGACAGATCTTCAACTATTTTAAATTAGCATACAAAAACTGAAACAGCTGCATTTGTACTGATTAACTGGGAATCTAGCTAGAGTTTGGGTCCTTAATCATTAAGTTCATAGTTGGTTTTCAAGCTCAGTGAACTGAGTTAAACCTCACAGATTCCGTTTTTAAGTTAGTCAAATCGTTCTGTAGTGGATTTACCCTACAGCTTTGACATATAATTTGAGTTCTTTTATTTTTACATGAGAAACATGAAGATTCATGACATCAAAGGAAATTCAGTAAGAAAATAAAACTTTGAGTGTTTCACTTAAGGTTGGAATCCTTAAAGTGACCTTAAGGACTTAAGGTGACCTTATAGAAACCTTCCAATATCTGAAGGGGGCTTACAAGCAAGCTGGGGTAGGACTTTTTACACAGGTATGTAGTGAGAGGACAAAGAAATAGTTTAAAAGCTGAAGAGGATAGACTTAGGTCAGACATTAGGAAGAAACGCTTTCCTATGAGGGTGGTGAAATACTAGAACAGGTTGCCCAAGGAAGTTGTGGCTGTCCCTTCCCTGGAATTGTTCAAAGCCAGGTTGGATGGGGCCTTGAGCAACCTGGTCTTGTGGGAGGTGTCCCTGCACATGCAAGGGGGTTGGAACTAGATGGTATTTAAGGTCACTTCCACCCAAATCATTCTGTGATTCTATGAATTTGTGGTCAAAAAAAGACAAAGATAATAGAAAATCACATAACATTCCGCCTGTGATGTACATTTACTTTGATGTACCAAATGGATTTCAGTTTCTGGAGAGAGAATTGATCCCAGTGAACTGAAACTATGTCTTCTGTTCTCATAGCGATGCATAGGTTGTTGTTTTCTTCAGTCCTTGCTGCTGTAGACATTTTTCTTTCATATAAATACAGCCATATTGACGTTCTCATGGACTAGAATACGATCCATTTCAAATGGCCAGGGTTTCAGTTGTGGTGTTGCATGTCCAGCCTGGAAACGAAACTGAGAAAACCATTTTGCATGTCTAAAGATGAAAAAATACGGTATATCTAATATATGTTTATTATCTTCCATCAGACAACTAATGCTATATTCAACAGAGTTACTATTTATATATCTGAACAATATATTGCTAATACAAATAAAATTTGGACAAGATAATATTTTAGGGGAAACCACTGTAACCTCAAATATATTTTCTACTGAAGAGTGAAAACTTATAGAACCATTCTTAGCTCATCAAAATCATACTACAAAGCACATTTAACTCAGTGGGATTTTTTTTTAAAGAACTATTTATCTCTTCAAATTATAAAATTTATTTCAGGGGTGTATGTGCTTGTTTTGTTGACTCCAACTTTCTGTTTTGAGTAGGGATTTTTGATCAAGGCAAGGTAAAAATTCTACAGATATAGAAGGGACAAAGTATATACAAATTTAAAATTGTGGGGGTTTTTTGTTGTTTTTTTGTTTGGGTTTTTTTGTTTTTTTTTTTTTTTGTTCTGCTCTATTTTCACAGGAGACAAACAATCCAACCTTTGCAACTCATCTTGCACCAAATCTGGACATAACTGGATGTTAATAACTGGATTTTCCATACCTGGTAGCCCATTGCACTGAAGGAACAATCTGTTAAATCACAAAATACTTAATAAAACATTTAAGATTATACATGCTCATAGGAATTTTGTTCCAATCAAAATAATGTTGTGCTTAAAGTGCTTGATTAAGGTGCTGCTATTAAAGTTGTAACACTCAGCAATGAGCAGAACAGCCCAAAGTAAACATCCATGAACATGCATGAAGGAAAAAGCCAAAACCAAAACAGTACAGTTTGTGCACTGCCTACAGAAAATAAAGAACTGGTTAGATGTACCAATTTATTCTTTGGCTTCAGATCCCAAAATTTGTTTTGTGTTTTATCAAGCTTTGTTAGAGCAGAATTTGCATACAGAGGCCAAGTGGATAGGAATCTCAATATATACCCTCTAGTCAATTCCATGGAACAGCTTCTGTTAAGACCAGACTAGGGAACTCCTCCTGTTCATACCACTGAGCAGATAGTACTGGAAGTTGTTCCTTTGATTTTGTTGGCACCATGTGCACATTTTCCACCAGTGCCCAAGAGTTTATAATTTGTTCTAAAGCAATGAGTAATAGATCTGTCCATGTCAAATAACTGGGTATGTGTCTTCTCTATCATCACTGGGTTTTCACATATTTATGTTTTTCCTTAATAGGAAGTGTCTTCCCTAACAGTTAATTCTTGCCCACAGAAAACATTCAATAGCCAGAGTTCCATAAATATATGGAACTGTTTCCATTTCTTGTGTGTTTTGTTGTTTTGGATTTTTAATTATTTTTATTTTTTTTATCAGATAAATATGATTATCTTAGCTCATTTAGGTCACATTTTAACAGCCTGCCATCCATCCTGAAGATAATTACTTAGCCAAAGATAAACATTTAAAGTTGTTTTCTTTATGCTAAATTTTGCTTGCTGTATTTCTAGCTGACAACCACAGCCTGATAAATGAAAGCAAATGTAATCCTAATGACTCTGAAAAATTTGTAATGATTAATTTATTCATTATGTCGTCAAAGTTCTCCAGTCACAAGAGAAAATATATTTTAAGTAGAGTTAAAATATGTTGCTATTATGGCGGCTGAGGAAAGCAATTTATAAGGAGTAACAAATGCCAGTGATAAAAATCAAATGCTCTGGCTATCCACAGAACAAAACACTAACCTAACAAAAAGTTCATTTAACACCATTCCAGATGGCTAAAATTTTCCACATCTTTTGCGATCAGTGTTACAAACATATGTACTTCCTCTCTACTAAAATTACGACTCAAATTATTCCTATACAATTTGCAGATCAAAACCTTGATCCTAAGTTATTCTATCAACAAGAATATTTCTTCTTCTTGTCTATAACTAGAGAGAAATCAAAATGTAATATAAAAGCAGTTGTAATATATCATAATCTAACATGAAATTTATAAAGAACTGTTGAATGGAACTTGATCTATGAATTTTGTGTGCAATCTTTCTGGAAAGTGGCTAATTTGTTAATGTGTTAATTTGCTAGTTTTATCTCTTTGTATTGGATATTCTGCATGAAAGCGAAACCCATTTTTTTTAACAACAGAGATTCTGTTTCAGTGCTTCTGAGATGGAATGAAAAAGTTATTCAAGTGATCATATGTTATGAAGCATGCTGTAACTCAATTAAAGTATCAAGTAAATCTGAACATCTTTTTGAGGGAAAGGACAGGTATATTAATTTTTTTAAGAACTAGATTTCAGACATATTTAGGGGTCTTAATTACTATTCCAATGGATATTAAAAAGTATCTAAAATTTAAGAAAATTCACCCAAGTCAGTATTGACTACAGGGAAAACTGTAGACTTCTGTATTTCTAGTAAGTGTTTTCCATCATAACATATGTTTCATAACATGTATTTCCTAGGCTTACAGCCTCTGAGCTAACACCAAATGACTGTGGATATTAACTAACAGTTGGAAACGCTGAATCAAGGTAGCCAGACTGCAACTTGTTCAAGATATTTCAAATGACAATAGAAAGGAATATTAAATTTCTTCTGATACAACGTTGATTTAATCAACTTGAGGTCTGAATTTCATCGTGAAAAGTGACATTGGCCTGTAGTTTCAAAATCACCCTTATCTTCAAAACCATGCTCTATAGTTTCTTTTATCCACGTATTCTTAAAGAAAAGGAAAATACAATTTTACTACTAGAACTGTTTTTTTCCAGCAAATATTTTCTGTCTCAACTTGTGCATTTATTCCCATAATACATTTTAATGCAATTTGATACTTATAAGTGAACTAAAAAAATCAGTGACATATAGAAATCATGGTAGGTCTGTATCAAGATACTAGTAGTGTGTTACTTACAGATTAAATGTTCTGGATGACACAGCCATATTTTTCAATGAAGTAGTAACCAATAGTTGATTTTGATTTCCTCATCCACTATTTTCTGGTTCCAGTTCTAACTTGTGAAAAAAAGGGCCTGCAGTCCAGCAGTTGCCTACCATTATTCTGCACTGATTATGGTGATGTCCGCTATATTGTACTGTCAATTGGTGACACAGGTAAGATCAGCTTTCCAGTCTGTATCTGCCTATTTTTATTATGCCAAATGGAAATCTAAATGGTTGGAAAATGCTTTAAAGTTTATAGGTGTCAACTTCAGTGGGGAAAAAAAAAGTCAGTCTCCCTCCAACCCTGGAAAGAACTATGTTGTGTGCTTAATATTGTAATCACATTCTAAGGTTTTACTTACAGATATGCTTCGATTTTAAAAGGAGCATTTTATAACAGGGTGTGAATAGTACAGCTGTAAGCAAGATATTTCTAGTGCAGGTAAAAATAAGACTATGTTGCTGGCTTGGAGTAGCATGGTAATGATTATTTGCTGTATTGTTTAAAATATTATAGTATAGTGTGCATAGAAGGTTACTTTGAGATTAAATATTTGAGTTTAAAAGTAATATTAAACATAATAGTGTTTTTCTGAGTTTTTTAGACATCACCGAGGCATTTCAATTTCCCACTTTCTTTTTTATGACTTAAAATGGTAACTAAATCCTACAGTGAATGCCTCAGCTATATGGATTGAAGTACTGAGCTCCATTTAGTGCGGAAATTGTTGTGAAGGAATCATGATTCAGTCATATCCTCATTGAACAGAAATATGAACATGTTTCCTTTTCTTGTTTGTAATCTGCAAATAAAAACTTTCTAAAACTTGTCAAGTTTCAGTCAAAAAAAGATGTATTAGTGGATTTTTGTGCACATCTGCATTTCTGTATGTATTTTTTAACAAAAGAAATTAGGAGAAAAAAGCTCTTAGAGTCTTCATACTCTATTTTACATGGAATAACTTACTGCTTCAAGTAGAGATTGCTGACAAAGTGCCAAGTGACAGGAGAAAAGGTAGCTGAATGCAGTCTCTTAGTAATTAGCAATACTTGTCAAAAAGACTTTCTCAAGGAGTAGGAATCATTTGAAATGAACAGTATTAACTTCATTTTTGAGACAGTTAACTTGAATTTTTAGTGAGAAACTGCAATGAGGAACAGTAAGAGGCTGAGGTTTGTTAGTACTTTTCAGATGATAGAGGTAGAAGTCAGAGAACTGAATATGTCGTCCTAGACAGTTCTGAAGCTTTTTGCCTTATGTTGTGACATGTTACTGAGAAGCATATATAATTTAAGAGTCAGGGAGTGCTTTCATTAAAAACTTTATGAAATAATGTATTTTTTTAAATCTTGAATCTGGTAGCGCTCCAGATTTGCATCCACTTGAGTTGCATTGGATTTTGAGCCCTCCACAGCAAGAAGTTGACTATGACAATGTATTTAATGAAGATTTTGGGTCAGAATCTGTGCCTTGCAGAACTGCATCACAGTATAAACTGTGGATATTCTAAACAAAATTCTGTTCTTGCAATTTACGATGCTATATCACTACTGTTCCTTCTGAGACTGTGAGGTATTTTAGTGAAAAAGAAAGGGAGAAAAGAGAGAAAAATATTGTTCTTGCCTACATATTGACCACCCAGCAGTACTATGTATTCTGAGCAGGTTAAGCAATGTGCCTACTGTATTAGCATATCTTAATTAACTATTAAACCACTATACTTTCCTAAGGAAAAACATCTCCCTGTGCTCCCTATGTTCAGGCACAATTAAGCCTGAACATTTTTAGTAGCTTTGTAGATTATCACAAGGCATTCAAAACCATTTAGACATGTCTAGCAGCAGGTAGATAAGATTAGAATAAACTCTCATAAATATGTTGGTTAAGTTGAATTTAAAAAAAATTAGGCCACTCATGAAGTATTTTCCTTGCTTCAAAACCATTTGTTTTCCTTAACACATTTCTAACATTCTTTGATTTTGGATTTTAAATGACTTTTCAAAAATTACTGGATTATCTAATTGGCCTGATTCTAAAAAAAACCTGAGCTCATGTCTACATTAAGTGCTCTTTCTAAATGTCTCCCTTAAAATCTACTCTGTGAATGCTCTGGGCATTTTAACCTTTATAATGCCAATTTCCCTGTCTCCAAAGTATTTTTACAGTAGCTAGCTATCTACTAGTTTGGTGTTGTGTTGCTCTGAATTCAGAGTGTTATTTCCTTTTCAAGTCCTAGAAAGCAGGTTGTCATTTTGTTCACTATCCCATCACCTCTTTACACGCCCAGCCAGGCAAGTAATGTATTTTTATGCTACTTCTGTAATGACTGAGACCTCTTTGGATGAGTAGATTCATAGAAGTAATCTGTTTGATGGGCCTGAAAACATAATGGACAAAATCAGAATATGTTTTCAGAACCCATGTAACACAGAACAATCACTTGGAGCCCACTGATAAAGTTCATGTAAGGTCAGTTGTGTTTCATGCTTTTCAGAAATATGGATTCTGACCCACCTACTCTTCAAGTAAACCTCTTGAAACTATTGGGATACTGTGCCAAAAATAGAAGTGTTTGTAGCAGCTGTTGAATTGAATGAGTTGAAGTGCCTGTTGGGAGAAGCATGAAGCAGTTAGATAGACAAAAATCAGAACAGCTGAGACGAACAACCAGAACAGTCTAAGAGTCCTGGGGTGTATGAAGAGGCAAAATTGCTGGATACATTACAAAAGACACATTATGAGACACCAGCGAATAGAAATCTATCCTGTTAGAATTATTAGGACCAATTGCAGTATAAAGTGCTTGTTTAACATGCACCAGCTGCTGCTCTTTCGCCGACTGCATGGCATGACACATTCTGGGACAATCAAATTTCCTCTCAGTCTTGTCCTTGTCAATACCTCCTTTCTGACCAAGTGCTCTGGGATTTATCTTTGCTTTTCATAACCTGTATGAGATCCTTCATTTGATTTCATTGGTTATGTTTTTAAAACTAGCTCCTTCTGCTCTTCTCAGGAGTCAACTTGACAGTCATTATTCACCTTATCAGCTTCAATGGGTGATTTAGGATGTACAGTTAGTGTTAGGCAGTGAACTTGGTCTTAAAAAAAACCCTAAGCTTATTTATTTTGTAATGCATTTTAATCAATCAGTTACAATTTAGAGGCCTTACATGCAGAAATATTTGTGCAGTGGATTCATCATTAGAAAACCAGATGGCAAAGAAGAAATTGGAAATACAACAGATGGACAATGAATGATATGCAAATTAAATAAGATTTGAAGGATCTTGGGGTCTAATTGTAATTGTAAAGAGGGGGATGCCCATTAAATTAATTTTATACTTTTCATACCATATTATCTCAATTTATTTATTTATTTTTATTTTATTCAACTTTCTGCTGCTCTTGCCCTGTAGTTTGGGACTTTTAAAAAATATATTTAACTGAACCAACATCACAAAATATGGATCCTGTGTTATTATGCAATTTCATTGAGGACAGACTCGAAGCCTAGATTCTTCTTGTGCATAAGGACTTATTGTTGTTCTTTTTAGGTAAAAATATCTGTTTGGAGCTTTGTTTTGTTTTGTGGTTTTGGTTTTTTTTCAATTTATCAATAAATACAAGGTATTAGGAAGAAATTATTATCTTAGGAATTTGTTCATTTTAACCTCTGTACCTATAATATCTGTAGAGAAAAGTAACTACTATCCATATTTTCCCCACATACCTTGCACTTACTGTAAAATGACCTGAATAATGCATTATGGCAGATGATAGATTTGCTGTGGAGTTTTCCTTACGTTACTTTTGAAGTTATTTAAGTAAAAAATCTGTTTAAGAAAGAGTGAAGTTGATTTCTTTACATGATATACTTGTTTTTTCTTTTTCTAACAACAGGGTACATATCACAGCAAAGATATTAGCTTCTATTTCTGCAGAGAGAAAGAGATTAGCCAGCAAATGAAAATGGACAGCTTTGACTATTTAGAAAAAAACAACTCACAAGACAGAAAAAACCCCCCACCTTCCTCTTGAATCTAAACTTTGAGACTGTTCTCCAAGACACTGACTCACAGAAATCCACTTTTGAATGCATGTAAAGTTAAAAAAATACTAAAATTAAAATAAAAAAATACACCTCGAGATGTAACACACATAAGTTGTCATTTTTAAACTCTCAAAACCTGGTGGTGAAAAGGTTTCTCTCCTACACCAGCATGTCTATGGCCTCTACTTAAAAGTGACAAAAACGTGGTATTTTTTGAGAAGCTTTCTAAGAACTCCATTAGTTTTGGGCTTAGATTACACAGACATGCAAATGTAAAATATGGAACTAATGGAATATATTTAAGCAAAAAGGACTGCTCACTAGTGTCAGGTTTACCCAAAGTTACCTCAGGAGTTTTATAACCTCACTTGCATCTGTAAAGGCACATAAAGGTAGATGGGTAAAAATCAATCTCTAATATAGTGGTACTCTAGGATTGCTTAAATGGTATAATAAAGAAAGGTATTGAGAAACCCTTTAAATACCACATGTGTAGTATCAAGCTCAACGATTACTGTCAAGCACTGATATCACTGCCTAAAATAAAAATGAAAGTAATTTGCTTCTCTTTAAGGTCCCTTCCAGATGTGAGGTGGTGCAGTTCCTCAAAGATGTTATTTCAATCTTCTCTTTTCTTTTTGGTGAAAGGAGGAGTGAATAAGCAGCAGCGTCTGCAGCAGAAACAGTAAGAGGTTTTTGTTTTCCACAAATTTGTATCTGGGTGGAAAACCAGCTGCAGAACTTGATGAGAGAAGACTTTGGGATGCGGGTTTCTGCTTGCCCTGGCTAGTAGGTAGTTGAATACGTAGGATGAAAAGTTCAGAGAGTTAGGACACACACTGATTTTTCCCCACCTTCTTTTACCAACACCTTTGAAATGCTATCACATTAAAACACTTTATGAAGCTTGTCTTGCAGGGTATGAAATCTTGCTGCAACCAATTTATGACAGTCTTATAATTTTTTTATAGTATGCCAATATTCATCACAAAATGTCATCTATACTAGCTGTGTCTTGTCAGAAAGTACTTCAGATAATGAGGACAATTGTAAATGTGGGGTTTTTAAAAAGTCTTTTTTCTTAAAACCTTCTAATTGTCAACATATTTATAATTTTTTTAAGTTTTATCAAACTTCTGGCTGTTCATAATTTTTCATTATGCTATAAGCCATCCCACTAATGTTTTTATATACAGTTGCTAAATTAATATGTAGCTATTGCAATCTCAGAAATTGCTAGAAAAATCAGATTTTTAACATTTAGATAAAAGGAGAAGGAAATTTTCAGGGATCTTAATGTTGTAAGGCCAAAAAAATTCAACTTCATGTTTCAAAAAAATCTTTCACAATAATGAATATGCATAAGTATAGAAAGGACTAATTTTGCTGGGAAGGTGATATCATAATCACAGCTCAAAAAGGGTTAGATTACTAACAGAATGGTCTGGACACGTTCTGGTATGTAATTTTTAAATTATTCCATTATCTACTTCACTCTTGGCATTCTTACCTGAATAAGAGTCTTCAGAAAAGACAATTCCTTCCAATTTGTCTCATTTTATTAAAACAGAATGGAAATACATTTTTGCATAATGCAAGATTAAATTAAAGAACTCTTTGGCCCAGAATGTGGTGTGTCAAAGTGCACTTTAAGAATTATGAAATTAAATAATGGAATAAGGTCCTTTTTAAAAATCCAGGCACATGGTAAAGATGTTCTTTTAGCACACAAACATAAAAAATGATCCCTGTGCCTCAGGTAGTCAGGGTGAGAGGCTGTCATTAAAGGAAGTATCACTATATTCAGGTTTATTCTCTATTCAAATGGTTTTTTATTAGTCAAATCATCATTATTAGTAATTTCCAGAGACAGTATCCTAGACTGAATGGATCTTCAGTCTTGAAGTATTACTCATTCTCTCACTCATGCAGAGGGGATGCCTAGCATCTTACGTTTTTGTACCATATATAGATATTAGTACCGACTTGATGATCATAAATACAAAAGGCTGCGGTTTCTCTTTCTCACTTTCTGTCTTAACCAGCAAAAGTGTGAGCTGTGGTATAGCTTTTTGCCATCCACTCCCGTTCTCCAGACATAGAGTTGGTTAAACTGGTGGTAATGGTAGACTGCCAGGTCCTGAAGCTGTTACTCACCTGTGTAGCCTGTGCCCTTCTTGTGTTAGCCAGTATTATTCCCTGCCCCCCTTTCTTCCTTTATCCTTATCCTCAGTCAGACATAAGGAAAACTGAGCATTTTTCACAACTGCTTTCTTGTGCTGATCCCAGAGGCCCTGCTCTGGTCATGTTTTGCTAAGCTTTAGCTGGCAATCATCATTAACACTCCAGTCTTCAGGGAGATTTGATGCCTGAGTTGACATGACTGGTAACATGTTCCTATCCTGCAGCATCAGCCAGTCCAGCCACATCGTGTGAAGGAGAGGTTTGATGCTGGGAAAACTCCTGGAACCTCTGCTTCCTGCAGAAAATGAGACTCCTGAGGTCTCTTTTGGCTTCAGGGACCCCCTCTATGTTGCTAAGACATTTTTGCTCTCTTTTACAGTTATGTTGCCCACTGAGTGCTATGCGTGGCTGTGATTGCACTGAATTGCAGGGCTGCTTTAGGAGGACTGTCCCAAACTGTAGGATTCTTTTCCTTCAATGTTGTCTGCATGAAGCATAACATGAGGTAACCTCAGTCTTGCTAAGTTTTCTTTCAAAAGGAGTTAAATGCTCTCTGCAAATGAAAACTTTGGAGGGAACTAGAATGCATGCAGTGTGGAATATCAGAGAAGTGAGATCAAAGACTAAAATGAGGCATAAGTGAAATTGATGGTGTAGACATGGGTATAATTTAGAGAATTTAAAAATTAATGAATATTTTGTATCTTCTAGCAACAGCACCCATTGTTAAAATCTTGTGCCTTCTCACTCAGTGAATCTCACAAAACAATACTACAGATAATTATGATAATTATAATAAAAATTAATAATACTTGCCCTTTTTTCAGCAGATTTTAAAGTGCTTTTCAACATTGACTAATTAAGTTTAACAATATGCTACGAGGTGGGTAGTAGGTGTTTATTCACCTCTCTGGATCATATTACCCACCATAGTAATACAGCTGCTTCTGCTTAAGTCTCATTGACTTCTAAATTATCATCATGAATGTCAGTAGAGAATTTTCCTCCATTCTCTGCATACTGTGTAGAAAAATGGAAGCCCTTTCTTAGGGGCTTGTGGCTAAACTGGTCATGGCTACATGGAGCATGATAGGAACGTAAGGCTGTGAAGCCATGTGAACTCAGTCATGTTTGTCACATAAAAAGCGCAGAGTATTTTAGAAGGGAGGCATGAAGAAACCCTAGACTAACCAAGAAGTTCACCTGTTAGATTACTCATCTAGATAATGCTGAGTAATAGGAAGAAGTATTTCCAGACTGGTTCCCCAGGAAAACATTTTATTCCAGGTTCTGATGATGCTTTTATGTACACATAGAAAAAACCTCATATGGCATCAGAGAAAATAAGTTTCCCTTTTTCAGTATCTTTCCTTTTCTCTTTTCACCTCCTCCTTTTAACATGTATGCATGGTGCATTTATTTTATTTTTAGAAATTAACTGAGAGATTATTCATACTGAGACAAGCTAATCTAGGATGCAACCTGTTCCTCCTAGCAATCATGGTGTAATCTGGACTCTTCAAAGCAAAATAAAGGGTTTTGACAAGGATATGAAATGACAGATGCTTAATTAAATTTTTAAAGTGTAAAGAGGAGGATGTAGGATAAATGTTCTGAACAGCATACAGAAGACTCAACACAAATCCCATTATTAGTTTACAAGATATGTGGGTGTTAAGCAATAACAGAATTCCTACACAGACTTTTCTAGTATACTGCTGTGCAAATTTACACCCATTACACATTTAATAGGTTTAGACACTGAAAACTGGATTCAGTCTTTCAGTTCTTCTACACTATCAAAATAAATCGTATTCTTAATTTACTGAAGTAGAACAGCATGATTTTTAAGAATAGCACCACATAAAAGGACAAGTTCTAACTCTGGCCTTCAGGAAATTAATGATGACAGATGATACATAATGAACTTTGAATATGGACAGCATATCAGGGCCATTTTATGCCAAATCAGCCAAGTATCTTTGCCCAGGAGAGCGCTTAAGCATCTATCAAGTTAGAAAGCACTGAAATCAGATAGTATGTAAATGAAAGCTGTCCTGAACAGGGTGAATTTAAGCGTGTATATAAAATTTCTTCTGAACTGAGTGTTCGTACAATCATATGACAGATTTTTCCTCCTCATAAGTACTGAAAGATGGAGAATGAGCGAAAAACAAATCCTCCTCAGCAGCCAATCAAGGAACAAAAATGCTAAAAGAATATCTGGGTAATTTTGAGCCACCATGTTTCCTGAGATTATAGATCAGACAAGCAGCTGGCATCTCAAATGGAGATAAAACAGTGCATGGTAATTAACAGAAAGATGTAATGGAATATCAGTTAATTAAGAAGTGGAAATCAAGTGTCTCTGGATAGTATTAATCAAATTGTAAGGATTAGAGATTAATAGATATGATATAGGTGAACACCAACACCTTTATAATGAATTTTTAAAATCTTTACAGGTTGTGTATATATACCCAAAACTCTGAAAAGGCTCAGACTACCAACAAATCTAGATCTGGATAAGTATTTAAAAATATAGTTTATAAGTAGGTGTACTAAATTGTTAACACGCTATGAATTATTTAGCTCACTTAAACTGATACTACATTTAAAATAAAATACACTTCTGGAACTGTATATAGCTTTCAACTATAATGTTAAAGCACAGTACCTAGTAGAATGATATAGTAAACTGAAATCCATCCCATTTATTAGTCTAATATTTATTGAAAGAAAGTGACAGTTACTAGTACTTACAAAATAAACTACTTTATCTGCAGTTCCATAACCATAACGTTGTCTGTTACTTTAAGATGTGCATAGTAAATATCTTATGGAAACCAACTCCTGTCTTTCAATGTGGCTATAGTGGGGTATTAGAATCATAGAATCATATAATTGGCTGGGTTGGAAGGGACCTGAGAGATCATCGAGTCAGGGACTGTGAGCAGAGAGAATTAGTTTAAAATTTATTTAAAAACAAACACACAAGCAACCCACCAAAACCCAGCCAAACAAGAAAACCCAACCAAAGACACAACCCAAAACAACCAACAGCAATATAAGCAGAATTGTACCTAGTGTCCTGTGATTTCAGAGAGTTTCTGCCTTCATACTTGATTAGTGTTACTGGAATTCACTTTGACTTTCAGAAGAAGAAAAAGGTTAAGAGAGAAGGCCCACGATGATGGCTTTGGCAAGTTCTTGAACTAGGAGAGTTCCATTCTAATTCAAAGTATAGAATTCAAATAATAAAAAAACCCTGTTTATCTGTTTCTACATACTTGAAAAAAAGTTAGAAGCATAAGACCTTTCTGATAGCAACAGTAAATAATATCTGATTTGAGATTCTTTACTCCTCAGAAGTTCTAAATTTTCTGTCAGTTGCTGGTTGCAGAGCACCGGGAGGCTTCTTTCCAGACATACTGTATTTTTGAATCAATATGACATATCTAGTATTTCCCTTGTATATAACACTCTTTCATGTACAATAAATGGCCTGAGCACTGACTTGTGAATGCATCCCAGTTGTGAGCAACTCTTAAAGCATTTGCTTAATGTTCTGCATAGGAGTGGATTCAAGCATATGCTTATGAGATTTCAGAATTCAGGCTTGGTATCCAGCCTAATACCTGAAAGAATAAAACTCCATGTGTCATTAAACTTCCTATCCTACTCCCATAAAAAAAATAAATAAGGAGATATAACTGATCAGTTTAAATTTTGGTGACTGCCAAATGATATAGAAATAGAAATTAAGCCAACGTCAGGTTTACTGCTAGAAACAATGTAAATCACACAAAGTTTTAGCAGAGTTATGATACATTCTGCTAGAGGAGATCGTAATAGCAATGCTTGAATAGAGGACTGAAGTATACTTTTTCAGTTAGCTGTTCTGTCCCCTTTATTAAAAGAAGTTATGTAAGCAATCTCTGATTCTTTAAAAAGTGTCAGAATGCAAAAAGATAAATATTGATTTAGAAGGCAGAAGTTTGCATAAGAACATAACTTATTTTAGTCTGTGAAAAATATACAGCCAGCCTGAAACAGCCACATAGAGCTGGGTGACTTGTTTGAGCAAGTTACTGCATAATAGGATTTCAGATGTAATACAGAGCTGGGGAGATATTAGTTGTACTATTAATCTCTTTCTTGCATTAGCTTGTACTACCATCTTATCCAAATCAAATGAAGATTAATTTAAACTAGGAAATGTAATTCGTTACATTTTTTATTTAAAGCTGAATAATGCAGGACATATGTCCAAAGATGTGGCAGGACTTTACCAGAATATATTAAGTGAGAAATTATGTTTTACTGAATATATATGTAAACAATTATGTAAATGCCTTTATGGACTAATTAAAACATTGGTGAGAAGTTGTTTTTTTTCTTGTTTTTTTTTTTTCTTTTAGATTTGATTTAAGCTTGACTTAAGAAGTAGTTTAATACTTTTAAAATGTTTATTTCAGAATTTCCTATTAATATGCAATGTTTACAATGTACTGCCAAATATGACATTTTAAATATTTATTTTCTTTATTACTTATCTGTTTTTATTTTGCATTGATATCTATACATTTATGAAATAGTAATATCTGTCTTTGCTTAATGTAAAAGTCCTATCCATCTCAGTCACTTTTTCTACTTTTCCTCAAATATTTTTCTTGTTTCAGTGTATCTTGTTGTTAGTTGCCACTGATAATAACTACATCTTTCATATGTGAGGACATGAACTGTTTTGCAGCATTCACTACTGAAGCAGGCATATAACAGGAGATGCATCAAGCACACACCTAGCATTACCTAAACACACACACCTAGCATTACCTAAACAAAGAATAAATGTAAGGGCAATAGGAGCTAAACTGTTGATAAGGTAGCACATCATCTTGTAGTCTAGCCTTGTAAACAGGCATCTATCTAACCCTTTGCTGTCCATCCATGAGAAAACAGGAATCTCAGAGCATCTTAACCTTTTGCTTTCACAGCCTTTTGTACCCCCTGAGTATGACTTTCCCGTAGATGCTTTCCAGCCTCTGTCTGGGCCTATCCTGACCTTTTGAGTTGCCTCATTTCCTTCAGTAACTTGGTGCATTTGTTTTCATTTTAGAAATCTCTATTCCTTTAGGAAAGCTAACCAAAAAAACTCAAACAAAACTAAGCCTAAACACCAAAAATCCTAAACCTTTACTGTAAAAACAGATGAGAAATTCAAGTACCACGTCTATATTATTTGTCTTGAAGGATGCTGTTTATTTGGACTTCTGCTTATCTCTACTCTGATAGATAAAGCAATTAGCCAAAGAAAGAATTTTACTAGTAGTGTAACCAGACAGCAGTGTTTTATTGGTGTCAATGACAGTACTCCATGATAGAGCATTGTTTGGTCCTCTTATTCTTTCTGTTTTGAATTCATAAAAATGGAGACCATATAGATTTATTATGATTTATGGCGACAGTCTGCATAATAAAGCTATCTGCTTTTGCATTATTACCCCAATATTGGGTTCAATAACTTGTACACAGCAATTCCACATTTTGTAGGACAGGTTTTAGACTTTATTGGAAATCATCATGGAGGGAAAAATCCATCATTTTGCATAGTATCTTACTCTGATGCATAATTATCCAACCACAGCTTCTTGGTATGACCCTTTTATTAGAATCAAAAGTTAATTCTTGTCTATCGTTTTCCCTTGGTAGGAGTTTATAACCAATCATCCATCTTTCAATGTTGTCATCAGTGTTTTCTTTCACATAAATGTATGACACTGAGCTTTCTAATACATATAAGAAATTTTTTTTGGTTGTCATTTATGTGACATACATTCAACATTTTCAGTGTTCATTTTGAAATCTTGGCAGGCAAAACTGGACATAATCTTTCATTGTTACATTCACCACCATTATTTCTGAAGATAAAATTGCTCAACTAATTCTACTCATCATTGATCTGTTTATACAGCAGAAGATTGGATTAGATTTATTTTTATTTTTTATGTCAGCAGTTTTTGTTGTAATGTTTAAAGTTATAAAATTGTGCTAAATGAGTGGTTCCTTTTAAAATCTAATCAATTTTCAGAGTACTTCGTTCTGTTTCTGGTTTTGCTTTTGTTTTTTTTTTTAATAAAAAAAATTATTCACTTTCTTGACTGGGTTCATCTTACAGACTAATTCGCAGACCGAAGCAATTGCTGTTAGGAATATATTGACAATAGAATACTGTAGTCTATAAGATTTTTTAAATTATGTTTCTTTAAATATTTCTCATATGGATGTTCTGGAAAATAATTTCCCCTTATCTGTCTTTATAAGATACCTGAGATTAAATCTATCTATTCTCCAATTTATTATTATTATTATTATTTATTATTATTATTATTATTATTATTATTATTTTAGTATGTCTGTTCTCAGATGCATCTGTATTTTTAGAAGAGAAGTAGAAATGCATTTTGCATTTCAATGGTTGTATTAAATTTTGATCTAGTCCCTACTGCTATTTCCATTCACTTCGTGGAAATTCTGAGAAATTGTATGTGGGGAAATGCTATAGCAATATAACCAAAATTCAGGGCATCTACTTTGGAATCAACCACAGATGGGTATGTATGAACCTTGAGTATTTTTTCTGCAATGCTGGAGGAGAAAAGTGTGTCATATCTAGACTTTTATTTCCTACTTGTTATGACAGAACAGCTCAACCACTAGATAGGCAAGTCTTTCTTGAGAAACATCCTGTATTCTATGCAACATGGAACATGAAAACAAGTAAACTTTGTACAAGTGTTTGAAAATACACTGGAAATAACATCATGTTGCTTGGAGACTTTCCATAAACAAGGGCTAAATATGTCCTTAAAGATAATTAGTTAGATGCTAGAACTCTGTCTTGCAGATCTAAATGACTGCATAGAATTTGTGGTTATGCCTGTGCAAATGGGTACATTACAGCAAGAGCAGTTCCTCTTTTGTTAACTGGTGGCAGCAGAAAGCTTGCTAATAGTTCTCACTTATCAGTAGCTATGTCATCTGGTATAGCTTGAACTTTGCACTTGAATAGAGAAGTTTGCCATCTTTCCATACGTCTAATTAGAAATACTAATTCATATCTATAATTCCTTTCATTTTCATGTGTTTTGTTTCTAAGTGCATAGGTTCTTCTCCATCACTGTACCGGTCATCTTTATGATGGTAACAGCATCCTCTATCACAACATAGTTGTATGGAACTGATAAACAAGACTTAAGTTGCAGAAGATACCCTGAAGTGAATAAAATCTGGAACTATGACTTATTACAGACTATTTCATTTTCAATCTATTTTTCATGCCAAATTGCAGTCAGAGATGAGATAACAATATACACAAGCTTCATATTTCACAACTTCTACATTAATAGAATGTAATTTGCATATTGCAGACAATAAAAATAATGTGGGTTTTTTGCAAATATATTTGCACTTCACAATGTTGCACTGACAACTGCCACTAGAGCTTCTTTTATTTCTTTTAAAATATTATTATAATATTTTCAACAGTGTTTTTCAGCCAAATTGCCTGCACAATATTTTGTATGGAGTGGAATATAACAATTAGATGTGGAGTTTTGACATAAATTAGGAAAAAAAATCTTTAATACATTCTTCACTGTTAATTCACTATTTTAATTTTTTTATGGTAGTGTACATTTGTGCTTAGTTTATAAAGATATTTCAATAAAGCAAATAACATAAACAAGAACATAACAAAGCATATTCAAAGAAAGTACTTGGGAAAATGCACTGGAGAGTCATAAGCTCAATAGTGTATCCTAACTGAATTCTGATATCATCAAAGAAAGATGAACCTAAAATTCTGTGGATTTAAGTATGGGGCTTGACCAGTCATATAAGCTGTACAAGTGGGAGCTGCAGAAGTCAGCTGTTACCTCAATGAATGAAAAAACCATCAGGTTTTACAGGAAACCAAATAATTTAGTCCGAAAATGTCAACATAAAAAAATAACATAATTTTTCTAGGCCTTTAGTAGTTTTAACCCAAACTTGTAGCCATTCCTTGCTATCATTTAATTCCTCAGCTGTTTGGGTTTTTTTGAGTTCATGTTTGTTTAATTTCTCTGGTATGGAATGTAACCATTTGTAGAAACATGAGACAAAAGGGTCAGCAACCAAATACAATAAACGAAGTCTCTGTGCTAATGAAATATTTCCTTCAATAATTCATAAAGTCAGTAAGAAACCAATGCACATCTTGCTTTCTTCCAAGGTAGCATATCAAAACAATGGGCATGTTTAATCCAGTGCCTTCAGTCTAAACTACCCTTACACAGCCCTCATCCATAGCAACTGCAGTGAGCCTGAGCTTGATAAATAGTCAACATCAAGGGCCAAATAGCAGCATAAAAAGTTGGGACTCCTGAATGTATTAGTATGTTACAGCAAATACTTAAGTATTTGCATTTTTTTTTTTTTTTAAAAAAAGCTTTATTTTAAAAAAGCTCTTCATATGACCGAAAAAATAATTTGGCCCATTTGAAAGAGTTTGGCAATTTGTAGAGATGATCTGTGGACACGAAAGCAAGAAATGTTCTTTTCACATATATTTATGACTGAATTTAAAGCTCCATTTCCTGGCATCCTATATAAGGTACTTATTCCATTTCATAGTGATCATTGCATTACAAGTATGACTAAATTTGATAGCATTTAGCACCTGTTTTGCATAAAATAAAAGGTTTTCCAGATGGAACTGATAGAAAATCAATCTGAAAGGCAAAATGATTCATTATTGAAATTAATTTATGGTGCTGTTTGATGTCACAGCTAAGCTAGTGTCTAACAGCTGCCAGAAGGAGTCATTCTGATCCTCACTCCTCACCTCTGGCCACCCAATTGTCCCCTTCCCTGTGCTTCAACAGCATCAGGGCTCAGAGCCTTCTGTTAAGATAGTAAATCAGGAGAAAATAATTCATGGTATGTATTTTTTTCCAAACACGTTTGTAGATTTTTGGATGACACATTTTCTTCCAGTGGCAGCTGGCTGCTAAATTGCCTAGCAAACTGTGTCCTTGGTCTGGATCAGTAATTGTCTATCTGACCATAGCAAAGTGAATACTGTGTGTTTGGAACATGTGAAACACCTAAATAAAACCATAAAATCAAGCAAAATGCTTACTTTTATATGATTGTAAAAGAGCTCTTATTTGATACTATGAAAACTGTTTTGTACCTGGATCTGTGTGTTACCTCTACCACATGCTGCAGAACCCACACAGCTAAATCTTGTCCATGCAAAAAAAATATGTCCAACCAGACTTTTCAAAACTTTATATGAAAGTTAAGACTTCACTCAGACTCAAAGAAAATGGCTATATAATTAATATTTCCAATGAACTGCCATAAGAATTAAGGGAACAACCATGAAAAAAATTTTTGATCTGAAATTGTCTGTATTTTAATTTTTTTTCTTTTGCTCATCAATGTTCTGTAAAGAGTATAGCTATGCACCATTTGTTGCAGTAAACACAAGCATCATTTAATACCAGGAAATCTGAATATTGACATTCTTTTGTTTAAGCACATGAGCAATTGCATGTAATAAACAATAAATCTCATTACTTTTTAAAGAGAGTTAACTTTTAATTAAGAGGTAAATTAAACTTGTTATCAAGTAGAGTTATAGCACCAATATCAATATTTCCTGATATTTTTCTACAGAATGGCAAAATGGACATACAGGTATTTGAAACTGGATTGTAAAGATCCAAAGACAGAAGAGAAATGAAAAGCAGGTAGCTCTCCCCAGCTGAGCAGTAGGCTTCTTTGAACACTCACCCCATGAAATAATGAGTGCTTTGGCTATCCACTCTATGAATTCCACTTCCTTTGAAGGAAAGACAAATTGCTATCTTGCATCAATTAACAGCAAAATGCCCTATTCTTTTCTTTCTAAATCAATGGGTATTTTGTTAATATTTTTTATTAATTTCAAAGACAGAAAAAACAAGGTTTGACCATAATCGATTTGAGCTGGTATACAGTGCCCTGGAGCAATTCTGGTAACAAACCAGAGATACTGCTGTGACAAATAAGCACAGGTAGCAGGTGTTAGAAGAGCATTTTGTCTGGGTTAGGTTTGGGCCTAATTGCATTGGAGTATCTCTCCTGATATTTGGCTCAAACAGGATTTTTGTTTTTATTTTTTAACTTAATGTTTGAGCATTTTTTCTTATTTCGCCTATTAGCCAGATTTTTCTTGCCATTTGTTTCTATAGGTGACAGCACAAATATTCCATTTGTTTCATCAGAGAAAATATGCAAGTTCATGAATTTATTATCCTATCATTTTTTGATGTTACTTTAGATCATTAAGTGCCAGTACATTTTGCTGATAAAATTCTGATATTTCCTATCTCAGGTCTGGGGTTTTTTTGGTCATATATACTCTGCAGAATAGTGATTGCAATCTTACCTTTGTAGAAATTTAAGGTTAAGAAAATTTGGAAACTGGAACAGACAGCAGAATAAGGTTAATACAAATATTTTGTATGAGATCCACGAGGGCTTGAACGAGACCCAGTGCACATTTACTAAATTAATTTTGCCATATTTGAGTTAGCAAATCTTGCTGTTTTACGCAAGTAATAAAAGAGTCAAGTTCTTTGTTCTTTTCAGGTCACCAAGTCATAGACCTTTTTTCAGTATTAGATATATTAGGACATAATTAATAAAATCAGTAAAAATAATAATCTGACTATGCATTTACTGAGGTATTGAAATCAAACTATATTCAGAAATGCTACCTCAATTAACCACCACGACATGCAATTTCTTCAGCACAGAAGATTTTAAGTATCCTCATCAGTAAAAGGTTAACAGCATTCCTGTGAAAAACTGCCTCCCACAGGATCCTCCCACACAAAATAATACAGTTTCTCAGGATGTAGGTTTGAGTCTTCTGTTAAATAGAAAGATCTCATAAAGCTTTTTCCTATATGATGTCTGCAGCAGCTGCTAACACATTGGTCTTTTCCAGTAGCAAAACTACCTCCTGCAAGTTATCTGAAATTCACTGAATCTGTTGGAAAGATTTCTCATTGAAATCTGAGCAAAATACTGGCACATTCACTTCTTTATCTTGCTGCTACAGGAAAATAATAAGAACACTGAATAGTAAGTTGCAAAGAGGTAATGGATATATTGTCAAATCCATTACAAGCATTTTTTTATTAAAGGCTTTGCTTTGACATTACTAACATGTGTGGTCCCAGAGAATCGGGAAAAAGGCAGGGCAAACCCTAACAACACTGTCCTTTAGTTACACACAGGATGACTCTCAGTATTTTATTCACATTAGATTAATGTTCCCTGTCTTAGGAGACAATCTAATTTTGACAAGCAAAATAGCTATAATGACTTGCAATAAGAGAAGAAAAAATGAGAGCAATAGGGAACACAAGGAATAAATGCTGCTTTCTTCACCTAATTGCATGTTTCTTTACCAACATGGATTTATCATCTTTAAAGGCAATTGAGTCAAGTATCTCCTTTGTAAGTAAATTAAATTTAAAGAATATTATTCTCTGAAATCCATGTATCTTATCTTCTTATGTCTTAGACAATTTCACACAAACTATTCAAGGGCAAAAGGGCTTTGTTTAATGGTTGAAGATTTCTCTTGAGCTTATACTGAATAACACAGTGTATAGGTGGACTAGTGAGCAGTCTTACCAAGTGTACTGTAACCAAATAAAGTATTTAGACCAATTAATTAAAAGAAGTCATTAAAGGTGTATACTTGCAACAGTAATTATTGAATAGATAATAGCCTTAAAATGTAATTAAGTTCAACCGTATTTCACTGTTTGTCACAATTAATTTATGTCTCCTTGTCAGGATAATGTAAATGAAAGATTTTTAATTTGACACTGTACTTTAAGACACAATTATTGTCTTAAATTTCTAATCATAACAGAATTTCTATTTCCCATAAATTTATTATAAGAAGAAGTGAAATTCCATTTCTTAAGTTATGCTTTATTTTTTTTTCACCAGTGAATGGTATAAACAGGGTGACTTTTTTAGTGTCGGAAAATGAAATCTGAAACTTAATTTTGGTTCAGTTAATGCTGAATCTAAGATACTCATGCTGAATAGCAGAAGCATTTTAATTTTGAAAATATTGTCCTCGTAATGAATTATGCAAGTTATGTGCTTTTCAGCAGTATTTATACTTAGCTACTGTTGTATAACTGTGGTGTTATCCTTAATAATTTAATAGAAAGATTTGGAACAGGTTTGAAGCCTATTGAGCCTTTGAGATTCAGTGGGTGTGTTGCTGGTTAGGTTTTTTCAGTGGGAAGGTTTTGCATAAAGCAGCACTGTTTTAGTCCAGAAAACCATCAAGTTTCTTCTCTCCTCACCTAGCTTAACAAGCCAGAACAACAAAAACTTAAGTATGTGAAAACATCAAGACATAAGCATAATACATAATTCCTGAAAGCCTATAAGAAATTGTCTCAGATTAAGATTGAAAGGAGCGAACGATAAAAAAATAATTAAATAAAAATGTAGGAAATGGACAATGCAACAGAGAAGTGAAAGTCTGAGGTATGATCTAAAGAATTTGTTGTCTGGGATGAGAGTACCGAAACACCCTTTTTGCACCCTCCTCAGCAGCACTGGTAATGTTTTAAGGTGTTCTAATATGTGAAATATCTTTGCTTATTTGTAATATATTGTAAAAAAAACAGTGTTCCTGAGTAATAAATACCTACCATTACCCCAGTTCTCTTGCTCATTCCCATCTTTGAAGATAAGGCAGGTGCAGAGCAATGTGAAACATTGCCGGGGTCTCACTGTGACTCGGATGTGAGCCAGCAGTGGCTGAGTGGAAACATAGGCTGTAGACATGCTGATACTATAGAGTCTTCTGGTTTCTTAGTTTGGAGAAGGTTTTTTTCTTTTTTCCCCCTATAATTTTAGGTGCAAGTATAAGCAGCTGTGATGCTTTCACAGGCTTGGTAGTTCTGTGACAAAGTATTGCAAGCATACTTGGATTTGTGAAGAGGTAAACCTCAAGTATCCCTTTCCTCTTAGGAGATGGAACTGTAGAAATGTCTTTATTTACAGTTTCACCTATTATCGTGTTAAGGACATTTACTGTGATGATTGATTACTTCAATTTTTTTTAGAATTCATAAAAAGCTATTTAAATCTAAAAAGTTTACTTGGTCTGAAAATAATCTTTTTGAACTAAAGATGCTATAAACAGTTATCAGCTCTACAAAGTAATTTAGGAAGCCATTTTTTTTCTTAACATTTGTTTGTTGTGTTCTGTTCTTCTTGCTTTGGCACTAAGCTACTTACATGTTTTAAAATACGTAATTAACTTCATAATTAAGGTAAATACTATATACTGAAACAGCTTCTTTAAACTTATAACCAGCTATAATGTGGCCATTGTTTTACATATGAGAATGTAAAATATTTCAGTGTTTGTTTATCTAAATTTAACTACAAAATGTTCCTAAGTGTATCAATTGAGAGGTTTATAATATCTTTGAATATTTAAGTGGTTTTAATTATTTCACCATTTAAGAGAAAACATAAATTTGCAATGACCAAAACACCTCCCAAAAATAAGACTTCCTCTAATGTAAAACAAAAAGAGACTGTACAGTGACATTCAAATAAGATTTTCCCTGTAATATGATGATTCATATGCCTGTTTTAGGATAAAATGTTGTAAACTTCCAAGTATAGAGAAAGAAACCCTGCTTTTACAATATTGTTCATGGCTATATTGTTCATATATTACCCAATACTTGCTTGAATATTCACAAGTACTCTTGTATTCAACTTGAAATAAAACTACTGGATAACTGTAAAAGAGAGAAGGTGGGATTTTTTAATAGTTTTGCAAAATATATTCTCATTTTTCTCCCTCTCTTTTGACAAAAAGCTCTTAGGATCATGTACTACTACTTAATATAATTTACAATTTTCTTTGAAGGATTTAATGTCAAATGTTCATTAAAAGTAACATGATTGGAAGTTAGGTATTTCAGAACACAGCATCTAAAATGTTATATAATGTTATAGAGCAATAGAGACTAGAAGGCGTATTTTATTTCCTTTGTAAACAACTTTAGACCAAAGAATATACAATTTAATGCTCAAAGGGAGTTTATTTCCCTTTTAGATGATGGAAATCTCCCAGGTTGAAAGCAAGTATGTCCCAAAACTTATTGTAATTATCTCAATGACTACAGATAATAAAATAAGCCTCCCAATAGACAAGACTCTATTTTTCCCTCGGCAGCCATCTTAGATACAAAATTAACTGCACTCACTTCTTAACACTTGGTAAAATACAAACAAATATGTATTAACGTGCTGCTAAACAGCTGGTTAAGACTTATTCAATATAGTTATTAAAGTACTTTCTGGTAAAATTTTGGAGTGTATAGTAAGAGGAAATAACATTTTAGATAATGATAATTGATATATTGATCATAAATCTAAGGAAATCTAGATTGATTTTAATTTAAAATGTTTAGGTGCTCAGTCATGTGGACATAATGTGAAGTGGTAATGCATCTGCTATACTAGATCATACTACTGAAGAGGTTATAATCCTTATATTATTTGTCTTATCCAGTAAATTTACACAGTTTTCTCACCCTGGGAATTGAATTTCTGTTTAATTAGGTGTAAGTTAATCACATGCTGTGTAGCTTCTCCAGTTAAGACTGAAATGTTCCACTCTAGTTATTTTATCAGCACTGCTTACATCCAAGTGGTGGGTCCTTATTATGTAGCATACCAGGCATAAAATCTTCAAAGCCAAGGTAAAGGATGATCTGACAGTACCTGACTCTTTTTTCTCCATTTGTTGACACCCTGAGCAAACACCATCTATGGGAGAACACCTTACAGCACAAGCACCACCTCAGCTGACATCTGCATTTCCATTTTGATCACATATAATTAGGGCATAACATATGTTTCATTAACTGTCAATTTCTTATATCCCAAGGCACTAAAAATAAAAATCCAATATACACTTAAAACAACAATTTTGAAAATAATGCAGAAAATTTCCATTTTGTATCCTACAAAGAGTTATGTGTTTATGTCTGAATTGAAACAATCCAAATGATGGGCAAGGACACTTCCAGGACCTGTAAAAAGTGGTTGAATTCACAACATCCCAACCAAAAGCCAGTTTTATATTCCGAATCTGCTAGTCTATTGTCCTGGTTTGGGCCAGGATAAAGGTGATTTTCTGTCTTGTACTTTTGCTTTTAGCTAAGTCTCTTTAAGTAGTTGCACTTGCTGAAATTAACAGCAAGTCTCTCAGACAGTGTGTGTTTCTAGGATTGATAACACTTGATGTTTATAGTTACTGCTAGAGACTGGTGTGCAGAGTCAAGGACACTGCTCAGCTCTGAGGAAAACATTTTACCCTCCAGAAGGAGTAAAGAGGTCCCACCTGAGCCCTCCTTTGGGGAGGAACAGACAAGATAGATGCCAGAATTGACCAAACAGAGTATTCCATCCCATACACGTCATACTCAGTATAAATTTGAGGCATCACGAGGGCCGAGCCAGACTTCTGGATTTCTGGATTTCCTGATTTCCTGCTTCCCTTCCTTCACCCAACATCCTGGAAGGATTCCGTCCGTTCATCTGCCTGTGGTCCTGATCCGTGCCAGCCCATATCTGTGTGTTCCTGCCTCCAGTTCCCGACTGCTGCCGACTCCAGGAGTCCAGCCTGGACTTTCCCAGGGCTGCCCTGGGAGAGTTATTGAGGGAAAGGGGGAAGGAATGTGGTTTCCATTTTCCTGTATATTTGTATATATTTAGTAATTTTTCCTATTTATCATTACTGTTTGATTAAAGTTGTGTAGCTTAGTTTCCAACCCATAAGTCTCTCTCCCTTATTCTCTCTCCTTTCTTTATCAAGGAGGAGAGAGAGATTAATAGAGAGCGTCTGTTATTCGGTTTAATTGCCCGGCCAGTGTTAAACCGTGACAGATTTATCACCTTTATCCTGGCCCAAACCAGGACATCTATGCAGCCCTATTTTCTATGAAATCTGACTTTGGCAAGAAATTGTATTCCAATGAAAATGCATTTCAGTTGAGATTTCTCTAACAGGTACACTAAGCTGAGGCTGCTAAGCTCTTTTAGCATTTTAAGATAAAATTAATTGCACAAAAATGTGGAAAATTAGTTATTTCCCCTGATAATGTGTATATATATATGTATCATCTTCTCTTTTAAGTTTTAATTACCATATTAAATTACCTTGCTAACTGCCATTTTTATAACCATTCACTTAAGTAGTATATATTTTTTATAATGATTAAGACCAATTTACTGAGCAGACAGATAAAACTTAGTTTATCACCACAGTAATTTCTTGAATCTTCAAAATATGGCCAGAACTCTAAAATAAAAAATATTTCTGTCTTTATATGTAAACTATATGTATAATTTATAATTAATTTATAAACAAATGCATATTATAGTGTATATAATTAATGTATGACACATAGGCCTAGAATAATAATCATCATGTATTATAATACACCTATATAATGGCCAGATACATCAGAGAAATTCCTCAAAGAAGGATCTAGGCAGCAAGTTGACTATAGCATTTTTTTGAATGCAGATGGTGATACACAATTTTAATGTTGCATTTGTTGGTTTTATTGTGATACAAATCTACCAGCAATAAGATAGAATATGATGACACCAAAAATTATGAAGAAATATTTCACTTTATGCATAATGAAAAAACTTGTTGAGCTGATGTGTTAGAAATGCACGATTCACAGTAAAAGTATTTGTTATTTGTAACTTATTTGGGCTGTGTGGCTTAAGTTTAGGAAAAAATCAGTCAATTCAGTTACTAGCATTCAGGTTAACTTTAGCAGTGAGCACTTCTGTTCTTGTGTGCAGCAGTTTGTTGATATTGAGTAGAGAATATAGAGATTTAATTTCCTAAATTTTAAATATTCCAACTCAAGTGATAAAGAAAAACTATATATTCACGGAAAGACCTAGAAGTATGATTACATGGCATGTTTCCAATGAACTGGTACTCAAAGAACTCATTTGGCCAGTACACGATGGCCCCCCACCAATATTTCCTTTTCTCTTGCATCACATCTTTTACATTAGCTTACGCAGTAACATTTCATACAAATTCTTTTGATATTTTGTGCTGAGACATTAAGAAAATTCATTAGGCTTCTCTTCCAATGCTATCTTGTATAGCAGCAGTTCAGCTTTGTTTGCCAACAGAAAAAATGTGAACTTCTCATACTTTATATGAGAAAAACTGGGGAAAGATTCATGCTGATGATCTGGGATCAATTAAATCATCTGCCTGCTTCTCCAGTTGGCCATCGAGGCAGTAGAATGTTATACAGAAAGCTAATGAGATTTCTACTCATCTTCTTCAATGAGAGATGCAATACATGGTTATCTGTGACAATGACCAAACCAGGAGAAGATATCTTGATTTTACTGTTTAGAAAACTCTACAATGAATTTGCCATTGTCAAGGGGCTAGTATTATATCTTTTTTTTTTTTTTTTAAATTTTTTTTTTGGTCATGCTTGACTCCAGAATGAGATTTCTGAAGTTTCAGAATATGCTCTAATGATGAATTAGTGGTATAGTTAGCCCTTACTATAATAATAATAAGAAGAATAAGAATAAGAATAAAGAAGAATAATGATGACAATGATGATGTTTTGCCTATAAACTGCTTTCTCCTACAGCTTTTTCATATTATAGTTAAACCTCAGTCCCTAACTTTTTATACAGGTTGCTAAACTCTGAGAAATGGCTGAGTATCTTATATGACAGTCAATCTTTGCTGGCAGATTGACATTTTAAAAAGAAGGTTAAAAAAAGTAATGAGTCCAGGGAAAGAACACTGCATTCAGGCTTTCCAAAAAACCACAAGTATGTTGTGGTTTGTATTTACAGAGCAGGTATATGTTGGGTGAAGAGGAGACTGCACATAGTGTTATCTTGTTTAAACAGTCTCCTGAAATCCCTGAACCTGCAAAAAGGTCTTGCAGATACTTTTCTCCTTCAGGAAACGTTGTTGCATGATGATAGCCATGGTACAAAGGAGGAACTGTACAGCTGTGTCCTGCATGATGCTGGAAAGAAAAATAAATGGAGACAAGAAAAACATAAATCTCTTTTATACTCTTTACCATTCATCCCCTGTCTCCCAAAGGGTGTAGCCATCCCTCCCTGTGCACTCCCAAAGAATAATAGAGTTGCTTCTGCCATCCTCAACCTTAAAGCAGAGCTTTAAGGAAACATTCTCTACAGAGATCTAGAGTTCCTTTTGTCTTCCAAGAAAACCCTCATTCACAGTCTGTCACATAGTCATTCATTGTATTAAATCTGTATTCTAAACTTCTGCATTTAACTTATAAAGCCACTTTTGTGCAGCTAGATTGTTATACTCAAAAGTGGAAGCGTAAGCTCCTACTCTCTTCTTTTTGCTTGAGATGCAAAGATAGCACCTTAAAAATATCCAAACCCAGGGAATCAAATGCCCAGCTGAGACAGACTGCTATCTAACAGACTGCATGAGGAGAATGAACAACATTGCATTTCCTGCATGAGATTCACCCCAGGGATTGGATCCTGTAGGTGTACTCAGAGCATGTAAAACACCACAGAAAGGGCAAGGCTCTCATGGAACAGCATGGCAGCTTTCGTGTTTGTTGAAAAACATGGCTAGAATAGTACACGATACTTGTTTTCAACCCTTTCTTTTCATCTTTAATACCAGTGGGACACCTGGATGCTTTTCTATTCTTTTCCTGAATATTTGACTATTTAAAGCTCATACTGTAGACCATGCTAATCACCAGCTTATGGGCAAGCCCTGCATGTCAGAATATGTTTTCACAGGCTTTCCTTTGAAAGTACCTCTCTTTCCAGAAAATAATTTAAAGATTCAGAGTTAAAACAATAGAGAAAAGGAAGGAAAAAAGTAGGTGAAGAGCACAGGGCTGAGGAGATATAAAGATTATCTCAGGAGCAGAGACTGATTTTTTTGGAGCAAGCTTTGCTGGAACAATCATTGTGGGTGAGGAGAACAGGAATATAACAACCTGATCAACACACCAAGCTCTGATCAACTCTCCAGATCAAGCCAAAAGCAAATTTTTTTAGTGTTTGAACAACTATAAAATTCAGACCAGAATGATCATTGGACATAATGTGTCTTCGGGTACAGACAGAGGTTTGTTATTGATCTCGGTAACTGATATGGAGAAAGCAGCTGAAAATTGTAACTATATGTATTAATCCTCCTAAGTCTTGTTACAAAACTAATCCGCAAATCTATGCCCTAAATGTTTTCCATGTGTATAAACATGCAAAACTAATATAAAGTGTTTCTTGTTGTTGGTTTTTAAAATACAGTGTAGAAAAGTGCCAATAAAAGACATTTTGGTATGACACATCAGTTGTATTTTGTTTCACAGTGCACATTCTATCTCATTTATCCAGTAATATATACAAAATATATTATTTGCTAATATGCATCAAAAGTATTGAAAAAAATATTTTCAATTTTATGTAAGCAAAAAGCACACACATAGCCATTTTTTCAGAAGCCAGTTCTAAAAACCATACTTGCTATTTTCTCAGTCCCCTTAGAGGTAGTCTACATAAACAGTTGTCAACATTTTTCCCCCATTATTATTTTTTTAGTTGAAAAAATGTCATTTATTTAATTTAAAGCTTCTTTTGCAGAAAAATACAGTTAATGATGAAGTAGGAGAGTGAGGGTTTCTTACATTCAAGATGGAATTTCTGCTTAGAATGGGAAAGAAGGAGAGACAACTATACTGCAGAAATGAGCTAGTGTTTGGGATAGTGACTTAGTACTTGAAATGAAGATGAACACTACTCAGGCTAGAATTAATATCATGCTTTCTAGAACAGAACTACCTGAAATATTTTTCTACAACTCTGTCAATAAATATTGATTGATTGGGAATAATTCTGAAGCCTAATTAACTTGCACTGTTATAAAGATTTGGCAAAAAATTATAAAATATTCATTCTGATTAAAAACTGGGTCTGATCCTCAACTTCACACATTTCAGATGGATTCCATAGACTGCATAAGCATAAAGTTATGGAGAACACTGGTTTTTTTTCCCCCTCCTCTCCTAATTTGCCTTTTTGGGTTGGAATATTTAGGCTAAAATGTTTTTTGGGATGGTTTGTTTTTTTGTTTTTGTTTGTTTGCTTGGGGAGTTTTGCTTGGGTTTTGGTGGTTTTTGTTTGGTTTTGGTTTGGCTCTGTTTTTTAGTTTTTTTTTTTCTTTTGATAAATGCATTGATAAATGCTAGTATTTTAGGACGGTTTAGCACTGACTTTGGTGTCAGTGAGTCAACTTCAGAAAGGTCCTGATGAATGTAGAGATGCATAAAGATAAACCAACCAAACTACCCTTGAGGAAAAAAACACTAATACCTTTTTTAGAGCATAAATGAAAAATAGCAGCCAATGAAAACTAGAGACTGCATGATCCCAATTGCTGAGAGAATGAATTATTTGTCTATGGTACCCAAGGAGGCAGAAAGCTGAGGAGTGGGTAGATACGTGAGTAACAAAAGACAACTTTACAGTGCATCAGCTCAGAGAGTTTAATGCACTTGTATCAAAGCATGAGTGTGTGGAGGCGTATGCAATGACAGGCAAAGAGAGCTGTGTGTGTTATGCAAGTGGAATAAAGCCAAGCACAGAAGCTAGGGATTTTTTGTTGCCACAGACTTCAAACTCTCAGGGTACACACAGCTTATAAAGGTGAATTTTCACTTCAGCTAGCAGCTCCTTCTTGCACAGTAACAGAAGTATACACTAAACTAAAGTAAATGATCTTAGTATTTAGTAATTGTATTCTTTTTTTTTTTTTTTTTACCTTGCAAAGGATGCACTTGCCTTCATCACCTTCGTCCTCACTTCTGCAGCAAGGATCACTTTCCAGCCTTGTCATTTTTCATCAGATTAATTGTCAGAACTCCACATTTCTAGTCCAGCTCACCCTTCTTAACATGTCAGATTCTGTGTTTTGATTTTACTTTCAATACTCTTTATTCTCTTCCTATAACCTGGTTTTCCAGTGCTGGGAAATTACTTTTGGTCCCCAGCTGGTAAATGGTACTAATTGCCATTTCTTCTCTGCTAAGCTTCCAAACAAACCCTTTCGTAATCTTTCTGATGCCCCCCAAGTGCAGCAGACTATTTTTATGAAGTTGAGCAACTCCACAAAAGTCTCCTTTGCCATTCTGTCCACAAAATGCTCCATATGTGTTTGCTAGGACCATTGAAATGTGTGAGTCCCTCAACTTCATGCTACAGATGAAAGGCTCTAGTGGAGATCTGTGTTGTGGCTGGTTTTGATTAGACAGGACCTGCCTTCTCTGGTCTTTTTCACTGTAGCTTAGACACTTTACTGTGTTCCTTTGAGTGTTTAAGATGTGTGAGAAAACTGTCTTCACATTTTTTTTTGCTTATTAGAAAAAAAGACTTAAACCACACAATCAAACATCAGTTTCTTGCACCTATCTTTGCAATATGCAAGAATATTATTTTTGTCAGTAAAAATGAAATGTATTCAGTACTTCAAATGGTGCAATAGAAATTGCGAAGATATTTATACAGGCTTGAGACTACTGCAATTCATTAGGTTTCTCAAAGAAAAAAACTACAAAGAAAATAACTGAGTCTTCATTTAGCCTGACTGCTAAAAGAAAGTACACCAACTAGAAATAGGTGCAAAACATAGTAAAAGTGACAAAAGCTTCAGACAATATATTGTTGATAAATAGATCAAAAACTAGAATAAAAGCATCTCTGAGAACGATGAGATGAAATACAAGCTACAGAAGTCATATGGAGGAGAAAGCAGTAGTGCACACAGCTGTAATATCTAGAGCAGCTTTTTCTCATTTCCTTTCCTCTGCACCCCATTAGCATCAGCAGCAGGAGCAGCAACTTCCAGGATCATAATTCAATGAAGAAATTATTTCCCTTATAGTCTTCTGTGGCTCTGATTCTGTTGCTAACTGTCAGATTATCTCAAAGAGTGAATAGTATTGACAGTTTCTTCCCACTTAGTTAAAAACAGCCTGCTTAGGTTATGTGAAAGTCTTGCAGTCATAGGGTTGGTTGAGGTCATGATGCTAGTTCTACAAAGACAGTACAGACAGACAAAAAATCAAAGGTAAAATGGAAATGAACTCTGTAGCATAGATATAGTAGGAGCATTATTAAAAGGAAAGAGTAAAGTAGAAGAAAGGAAATTGTAAATTTTCTCATGAATTTTATTGTTTTCAAGTTTTTTTCAGTGTGCGTAACCAGAGACCCATTTCAGCCCTGGGGAAAAAAACAAAAAAACTAAGACTAATTAGAGGGGGTTTTGTTTCTGTTGCTTTTTTGTTTTGTTTTTTAACCTGGTTCCACAATGGAATACAAAGAGACATTGAGTTGCTTGGCTTCTATGAAGACTGCATGAAGAGTTAGACACCAAAATATGACTCATAATTTATGTTCACAGTAACAAAATCAGTCAATGAGTCAATGTCAGAAACTGGAAAAAGAGAAGTCACTTATATTTCTCCATCTTCAAGGCTCATTCTTCTGCTGGCTTATGTACCAAATCCCCTTCTGGAAGGCTAGACCAAATTTCACTTGTGTACAAGTAGAGCTTTATTTGTTCCTTTAAAAGGAGATAAAGATAGTTCATTCTCTACTGAAGGCAAAGTAGGAGCCAAGTGGAAAAATATTGGAGAGCTCAAAGGACACAGTTTCCATCTTTCCTACCTTTATGTCTTTCACTTAAAAAAAACCCACCAATAATTCAGGGGACTGAACATACAGCAAAAAAGATGAAAGGCCCTTGGTGTTGGTCATAAAGATCTGTTTGAATAGAAAAGCTCCAGTGGCTTTATTGTGACCTGATTCATTCATTTTACCTCTAAAATACATTCCAAATAGAAGAAAGTCTATTTAGAGACCTATAACAGGCCTTGACCCAATTGTTTAAGTCTGCCAAGACTCTACAAAACTTTAGGTTTCTGAGGAACTACAAAAATCAAGTTAAGGTACCTAGATGAATCTGCCTATCTCAAAGAACAGATAGCAAGTATATAGATACTTTCTTGTCTGCCTTTTTATTTTTTTACCTGCAATATCTACAGTCTGAAAGAAATTCCTACTTTCCATGTAAGGTAGTGATTTTGGGATTTTGAGAGGGGGGGAAAGTCCTGCCTTTCATGTAAGGTAGTGATTTCATTTAGCCCCAGAAGTAGTCGAGATAGATGAGGAGTTAGACATAGTAGATGACGATTGGGTTAGGGATCAGCTGAGTAATCTGGACATCCATAAGTCGATGGGTCCAGATGGAATGCATCCAAGGGTGCTGAGGGAGCTGGCGGAGGTCATTGCTAGGCCACTCTCCATCATCTTCAGTAAGTCATGGGTAACAGGAGAGGTGCCTGAGGACTGGAGAATAGCAAATGTCACTCCAGTCTACAAGAAGGGCAAGAAGGAGGACCCGGGTAACTATAGACTGGTCAGCCTCACCTCCATCCCTGGAAAGGTGATGGAACAACTTGTTCTTGTCACTATCTCCAGGCATATCAAGGACATGGGAGTCATCAAGAGCAGTCAGCATGGTTTTATCAAGGGTAAATCATGTTTGACTAACCTCATAGCCTTCTATGAGGAAATTACTAGGTGGATAGATGATGGAAGAGCAGTAGATGTGGTTTATCTTGATTTCAGTAAAGCATTTGACACCGTCTCTCACAGCATCCTTGTAGATAAGTTGATCAATTATGGGTTTGGTGATCAGGTAGTGGTTGAAAGGAAGGAGTCAGAGAGTTGTAGTCAATGGGGCAGAATCTGGTTGGAGGTGTGTGACTAGTGGAGTCCCTCAGGGGTCGGTGCTGGGACCGGTGTTGTTTAATATCTTCATCAACGACTTGGATGAGGGTATAGAATGTACCCTCAGCAAGTTTGCTGATGACACTAAGCTGGGAGGAGTGGCTGACACACCAGAAGGCTGTGCTGCCATTCAGAGAGACTTAGACAGGCTGGAGAGTTGGGCAGGGAGAAACATGATGAAATTCAACAAGGGGAAGTGTAGAGTCTTGCATTTGGGGAAGAACAACAAGATGTCCCAGTATAGGTTGGGGGCTGACCTGCTGGGGAGCAGTGTAGGTGAAAGAGACCTGGGGGTCCTGGTTGACAAGAAGATGACCATGAGCCAGCAATGTGCCCTTGTGGCCAAGAAGGCCAATGGCATCCTGGGGTGCATTAGAAAGGGTGTGGTTAGTAGGTCAAGAGAGGTTCTCCTCCCCCTCTATTCTGCATTGGTGAGGCCGCACCTGGAGTATTGTGTCCAGTTCTGGGCCCCTCAGTTCAAGAAGGACAGGGAAGTGCTTGAAAGAGTCCAGCGCAGAGCTACTAAGATGATTAAGGGAGTGGAACATCTCCCTTATGAGGAAAGGCTGAGGGAGCTGGGTCTCTTTAGTTTGGAGAAAAGGAGACTGAGGGGTGACCTCATCAATGTTTTCAAATATGTAAGGGGTGAGTGTCAGGGAGATGGAGTTAGACTCTTCTCAGTAGTGACCAGTGATAGGACAAGGGGTAATGGGTGTAAATTGGAGCACAGGAGGTTCAAGTTGAATATTCGAAAAAATTTTTTTACTGTAAGGGTGACAGAGCCCTGGAACAGGCTGCCCAGGGGGGTCGTGGAGTCTCCTTCACTGGAGACATTCAAAACCCGCTTGGACACGTTCCTATGTGATGTACTCTAGGTGGCCCTGCTCTGGCAGGGGGGGTTGGACTAGATGATCTTTCGAGGTCCCTTCCAACCCCTAGGATTCTGTGATTCTGTGATTTTTGAGTTCTGAGTTTGAGGACTTTCTGGGGAAAGTCCTGCTTTTCATGTAAGGTAGTGATTTTTGAGTTCTGAGAGGTGGGGTTTCTTTGTGTTCATAATGTTTCAATCAACTGAAGTAGATCATAAAAACTTGTCTTTTATAACTATAGGCTTTGTAATCATACGGCTGTGGCTAGTACTATTTACTTACTCTTTAAGAAAGAGATTTAAAAAGTAACTAAAGCCCATGTCATGTGAAATTATCCAGTTTTAAGTTTCTGCTCCTTCTGCTTGCTTTGCTAAATAACACTCTGAAAACCTGTTATGTTCTATAACATCTAATTCTATCAAATATTAAAAAATCATCATCTCATTAAATTCATGACACATTTTAGTAATCCCAACTCTGAAAATCTGTTAGGGATCCTAAAGATGACATTTTTCTGGTTTTCCTACAGGAGGTAAAAGACTTGTTTGAGTATCATATAAGAGGCAAATTTAGAGTTACTGCTTCAAATCTGTTGCACTTTTGAAGCTTCTTCCTCATATGTTGCACCTGTAAAAAAGAGTGAAAAATAGTGCTTATTTTTTCACTAAACATATTAAGTGGACTCATAAGAAATACCACTATATGAAATATAAGAAATGACCCTATAAACCTTGAATCATATGTAATATTAGATTAAAAGAGCTACAAAAATCTTAGTATGGGAAAATCTGAATGCTTTAAGAGCATCGTAAGAGCTAACATGCCTGTTTTTAACACATATTTTATATATTATATATCTGACACACATGGATTACATAAGAATTTGTGTGCATAATATAAAACCATGTATCACATACTATGTACTTTATACAATTCATTCAAAATATACAAATGTATACAGATACGTACTCTACTTCCATACAAACAACTCCAATCTTAGATGTATAAGCTATAAAAAAATTAATTTGCATGTCCTTGATAAACATAAGAAGGGAGAGGAAAATAAAAGCACAGTAGAATAATGAGGAAACTGAGACACGATATTCTTTATCTTTGGACTATGAGGTTGCCTTTGTTCTGAGTTTAATTTTTCACACCTGTTTCCAATTCATTCAGGATAATCTAGATCACATGATGCTTTAATTTATAATAGTATCAGATTATAATATGCAGCTGTTCTTTCTGTTCCTTTAGATAGGTGATAACATGAAAAGTAGAGGCCTTTGAAATGTGAAGAACTTGAATATTTCTTGATTTTAAACTTGTAGGTGTTCAGAGATGTTATCTAATTGTTAATTTGGACGACTATGACTTACTAGTACATGAACCTGATTGAAAAGAAGACAATCTCTTCCTTCCAATTGGAGGTAGAGCTCTTCAATCTGTAGTATTTAAGTAGGTTTGTTATAATGATTATCCCTGTGATAGTTTCAAGGTTTATGTCTAGAATAAGAAATAAGTCTGGTTTCAGCCCTCCACCCCTTTTTCCAGTTCAAGTAATGAACTATAATCTCATTTTTTTTAAACATCACTTTTTATGTAAAATTTTCTTGAACTGCTCTGCTTTTATTTTGTTGCTAAATAATATTCTCACTTATTGAAGGTTTCATCACTTCTCGGTTTTCAAATCCTGATGGTCATAAAACAGCTTGTAGGTTTTTTCCCTCTCCTTTTGTTTTTTTTTTTTTTAATGGTAGAAATGTTTTTCCATTCATAATCACCAAATGTGTTAAAAGTCCTGTGAACTTTTCTGACAGATGTGAAAATTTCATTGATTCTTGGCATGGATGTATTTTCCCCCACTGAAGGGGTTTAATTTAATCATTTGTTTTCCCTTCCTTAGGGAACAATCTGATATGAGAGAGAGGAGGAGAAGAAAACCTACCACAGATTCAGAAATGTGTAAATATATCCCATCTCTCACTTGAGTGTTAAGAGAAACACAAACAGACTAATTGTGCTGACATTGGCAATGTGAGCTAAGTATTTATAAGCCCATTGATTTTTTTTATAGTGCAGAGGAACAAAAAAAGACTTTTTAGTGAGGTTAATTGTTGGAGTAACAGGTTGAGCTGGTCTCATACAGCCTATGTACTGAGAAATATTGAATATTGTGATCTTTACCACTGTGTGAATGAAAAAGCAGTACCATGAAATAACTGGCAATATTTTAAACCCACTTTAAAAGAAGGTGTCCCAGAGGGCCTAAAACCTCAAAGCTTCTGAGAAAGGGATTGTTTTACAGTTCTTCAAACTAAGAAGAAAAAAAAACAACTGTCCAGAAAGAATTTAGAAAAGCCAGCAAGGGGCTTCCCATGGACAGGCCAGATTTATTTAAAGAACTGTCCACTTGAAATTCTTATGAAACATTAAAAGCTGGAATTAAGTTCTACCACATAGTCAAAATTTGCTCTTGTGATTTATAGTAACTTTGGGTGAAGCTTTTCTGTGGTGATCTCCTGGAATCCCCATTACCCTGCAAACTCCTTCACTTAGTGAGTGAGCTCGCTGGACAGTCTTGACTAAATCCTACCTTTTCTTTGTCTTCCTGGTTTCTGCATCAGATGTTATGCAGATGCCATTTTGGTTAAAATGGCCTGTGTTTAAATAAAAAAAGCAAAGAAAGTGTACAGAATGGACAATAATAACTGGTTTTTTTACTGTATGTTTGGTTGCATTTAGCCAGCCATATTCTGAAAGAAGCAGCTTCTTTGGAGAGACATAAATCTTCCTGCAGGGTTTCAGAACAAATAATAGTTTCTCCTTTCTTTCTGTGATGGGCCTAACTGAAGGTAGGAACATTGTCACATTGGGGAGAACAGGAAAAAGGGCCCCTCCCTTGCAAGAGCTGTAAGGGGGAAAAAAAAACCCCACACATTGTTATTTGTTGGTACTTGTCCCTTTTCCTCTCCACAGTAGTTTACTTACTCCACCCATCTCCAGACCTTATCAGTATAAACTGAGAGGCTAGAAAAAAGTGTATGAATAGTAAACACATTCAATGACAAGTAGAGAAATAACCAATGTCAGAGCAATGATGGCAGGTTTGCTGGACCTAGTGCAGTCTCCCTTTCTATTTCTCCAAAGCTAGGGTCTGTGTCTCCAGTGCAGAAACATTTTAACTCCCTACAGAATTTATGGGGAAAATGAGCAGACAGTAAGTTCTTTAACACAAGAAAAAGAAACTGATTTCTCTCTTGAGATACTGCCAAACTGTTTTTAATTAATTTTTTGAAAAATCTACCAGATGAAGCTAACACCAGCATGAGAATTTCAGTCCATATGGTTAAATTTGGTGAAATCAGTGACAGATAAGCAGGTGTAATTGTGGAATACAGGCACTTGTCTTCTCTGGTGGCTGAAGTAGCAGAGAAAGGTTAAAACCGCTGCTTCTAAAGAGAAGCTTAACAAAATGCTGCGTTAATGAACTAAAATTGGAGTCTGCATTTAATTATCACCTATCCCAGCACTTGATATTTAATTTCATTTTGTAACCTTTGACATACTTACCTGATGCATTTAGATGGACCTTGAAAGGTATTACTACTATAGTCACAGATGGAGATGTCAATATCCATAAGAAGTTAAATGCCATAGCATGAATTTACTGGCATGGTTTTGGCTTCTGCTAGATTCAGTGAACTTGAATTCAGGTCCATGACATATATATGTCTTTATATGTGGAAAATGTCACTTTTCAGTGATTGATGATGGTCTTTCACTGATATGCATATGCAGAGTCCATAGAGTCTGGTCCATATTGAGATTGCCTTGGATATGATTAGTATGAAATAATAAGTAACAATGCCTCTCAGAAATCATAAGATTCATTGTTCATATTTCAATATAAAGTAGGCTTATTTCTAGGTAATGTTAATGTACAAATTTTTCAACAGCAGAAAAGACATCGTACAGTACCAGAGATGGCAATCTCAGTAAATCTGAATAGATTTTGGAGATAAAACTAATTTTCCTCAGGCAACCTGGACTGAGATACAATAAGAGGTTAAGGTTCATAGTACTGTCACAATTGAGATTTTACTGTTTTGTAAACAAAATGGAACTCATCCATCAGAGGAACATCTTTCACAAATGCTACATGCATAAAAAGTTTGGGAAAAAGTTCTAAAAAAAAAAAAAAAAAAAAAAAATGTAGTGGTTACAATGATATGCCTTTTGGCAGTGTGAGTTTCTTTATTCTGCAGTACAATAGAAAATGGACTGGGTGGCTATCAAGAATGTTAGATATTTAACACTTGCACTGAAATACCCAGGGGTTGTAGTTGTGTGGGAACAAGAACTTAAAAGTAAAGATATTTGATAATTAAGGCTGCATCCATTTTGGAACACTGATGAGTACAATCTACCTCTGTGTTTGGAGGCTATGGGGAATTTTTCTTTTGATGGAAAAAGGCTAACAACAGAAAAATAAAAGTAGAAAGGACCTTATAGAATAAATATGGGTGGGAAGTGAAGAATTTTTAATATAGAGCAAAATGTATTCTCTTTGACATATGTACATCTGTTCATTATTTGTATGAATATGCACATACATTTACTGATTTGCATTCCTGGTGTACCTTACATGTGGGGATTTCAGTGCTTCACAGTTAAACAATAAAACATGACTCATAAAATCATAAAATGTTTGGGTTGGAAGGGACCATAAAGATCATCTAATTCCAGCATCTCTGCATAGGCAGGAATGCCTCCCACTAAACCAGCTTACTGAAAGCTCCATCCTGCCTGGCCTTTAACACTTCCAGGAAGGGGGCAACTACAACTTCTTTGAGAAACATGTTTCTCACCACCCTCACAATGAAGAATTTCTTCCTTATGTCTAACCTAAATCTGTTTTCTTTCGGTTTAAAGCATTTAACACTTGCTACATGCCCTTGTACAAAGTCCCTCTCCACCTGTCCTGTAGGCCCCTTCAGGCACTGGAAGGCTGCTATAAGGTCTTACTGGAGTCTTCTCTTCTCCAGCCTGAAAAACTCCAGTTCTCACCCTGTCATCATAGGTGAGGTGCTCCAGCCTTTTGATCATCTTCATAGCCCTCTTCTAGTTTTGCTCCAAGACTTCGTTGTCTTTCTTGTGTTTTTGGAAGCCATGCTGGTTGCCCCCAACCACTGCCATATTTGCCATGTGCCTTAACAGAGTCATCAGGAGTATCTGCTCCATGATCCTGCCAGGCACAGAGGTGAGGCTGACTTGCCTGCAGATCCACAGGTCTTCCTCTTTTCCCTTTTGAAAATGGGAGTTATGTTTCCCCTTTTCCAGTCAGTGTGAATTTCACTGAACTGCCACAACTTTTCAAATATGATGGAAAGCCGGTTTGCAACATCTTCTGTCAGATCTCTCAGGAGCTGTGAAAGGATCTTTTCAGGACCCACAGACTTGTGTTCTTTCAGGTTCTTTAATTGGTCTTGAACCTGCTCTTCTCCTACAGTGGGCAGATCTTCTTTCTCTCAGTCCCTGTCTTTGCCTTCTGCAACCTAAGTGGTGTGGCCAGACCCATTGCTGGTGAAGAAGGGCAAAAAGTAATTGAATATCTCAGCCTTCTCCATATTCCATGTGACCAGGTCCCCTGTTTCATTCTGGAGAGGGCTTGCATTTTCCCTAGTCTGCCTCTTACCACTGATGTTCCTGAATAAGTTTTTCTTGTTACCCTTGATATGCCTGGCCATATTTAATTCTATCTGAGCTTTAACTTTCCTAACCTGGTCTCTGGCTGCTCCAAGAATTTCTCTGTATTGTTACCAGGCTACCTGTCCTTGATTCCACCCTCTGAAGACTTTTTTTTTTTACATCTAATGCTTTCCAAGAGCTCCTGTTCATTCACACAGGTCTTCTGGAATTCTTGCTTGGCATTCTCTTTATTAGGCAGCAATACTGCTGGGCGCTTGGAGGAGGTGATTGACCAGCCCTCTTGGGCTTCTCTCCTTTCCAGGATTTTATCCCATGATAACCTACCAAGCAAATCTCTGTGCTCAAAGTGGTCAAAGTTTGTCATCCAGGGTAGTGAGCTTTCTTCATACCCTTCTTGTTGGCCTAAGGATCCTGCATGTCACCATTTTAAGGCTGCCCCTTAAGCTTCATGTGGCTCACCAGCCCATCTTTGTTGGTGACAACAAGGTCTAGCAAAGCACCTTTTCTCAGTGGTTCTTCTAACACTTGGAGAAGGAAGTTTTTGTCAATAAATTACAGAAACCTCTTGGATTGTTGGTGCACTGCTGTGTTTGTCTCTCCAACAGATATCGGGGTGGTTTTATTCCCTCATGAGGATCAGAGCTCGTCATTGCAAAGCAGCTCCTATCTGCCAAAAGAAGGACTTATCATTTCAGTGAATGTGAGCAATAATGTATTATTTTTGTATATTTTTAAATTATAGTTCAAGACACATATCCATTCCTTCAAAGAAAGCAAACCAGTTCAGCTCTTTGTCAGTCATAACAGAGTTTGCTTAACTTCTGAAAAACATTTGACCTAACTCAGTTCAAGTGGAGCAGCAGCTGAGGTATTTTTCTCCTGGTTCCTTCCCTGGCAGTTTAGATAGTTTATTCAGAAAAAAAGAATATTCTCTTTCTCCTTCTCTCTTAAAACACAGCTGGCCACAAACTGTTTAATATGCAAAAGCAGAACCTTCTCTAAGCAGTGTCATAATCTCGTCAGCTAGATTCCTTTCAGCAGTATTTCCAATGGATCCAATGGATTTTTTCTGCATTTAATTTTTGCCTAAATATATACTCACTCTTCAGAAGCATGACAAGACATAAGGAAATGCAAATGTTTTATGGTTTTGTTTGTATAGTCAGGAAATAACAGACCCATGAAAGCCATCTCTGACACTCAAGTTTTGTGTTCAAGGTTATAGTTTCTTTAACATGACTCTGAAACTGAACAAGGAAACAGACTGTGTATTCTGAACATAATTAATTTACATTTTACACTCCATTTATCAAAATATTTTTTGCTGGTACAAAATTCACCTTTTATACCAACTGCTTTGTAAATCTATTTTATTGCATCTCAGACAATATATTATTATTATTTACTATGGAAGACATTTGTCTTACAATTAGAATTTTTAGAAGCTATTGCCATTTCTCTCCTTTGCAAGAAGAAAAAAATAAACGTGTTTTAATATTATTGCACGTCCTGGGTATGTTCACAGCATTACAGAACAGCAAGGAGAATTCGCTACACATACACATTCTCCAGTTTTAAACACTTGTATATGTTAGTCATGTAAAATTTTTGATTCCTTTAATCTATGCCTTAGTAGCTGTAGGCCTTCCTTGGTAGTCTGACTGTCCTGCTTAATGTAGTGTAGCAAAATTCTGATTTTTAAATGTTAGGATCTATTTTACACTCATTACTCTGTAAAGAACTTGGAAAATGTCCGTTTTTAAAAGCTAGGCATAGCTTTTTAAAGCTACAGACATTTAGCATATAACTATACGCTATATAGCATATGCTCCTCATAATTTCTTGTTTGACTTTTAATGAAAGGGGAACTGAGAGGGTGGAAGGCTTCCCTGTGGTCCAGTAGTGTCAGTCTCTTAATCCCTAGTGTGTACCTAGAGCCAACAGTAAGCTAGTGCAGTGGGAGGGGTGAAATATTTTGAATAAAGAGTGAACTCTGGAAGCAATTAGAGATTTAGAAAATGGTTTAAAAATAAAAAACACATATTGCATGACTTGCAGTTCTGCAGATTTTGCTTCTTTGCACTTCATTGGCTTAAGACTCAAACTTCAGAAAGTACTAGTGAGTAAAATAGAAAATGTGACCTACTCCCACATAATTTAAAAGTTTTGTTTGACTAGCTTGTATAAGTTTGTTCAATATATTAATACTGTGGACAAACTCAAAGGAATTAGTGACCTGTGGCCCATTTTCCCTGACAACTGGAGTGATGTGACTTCTGTGTCACTTATTGCAACTGTAATATAGAAGACTAATAGATGGGTTTACAGTGGGTTTTAAACATGAAAAATCTAATAACTTAAGGAAGTTAAGAATTTTTACAACCTAAGAATCTGTGTTGGTAGGAAAAAATATTGAGCTGTTAGCTAACTGTTAAATCACTGCAGAGTATGTGGAGAGGCATGTGATGGGTTCTGTATAGAATAAATGGATTTCTGAAACTGATTTATGGAATTTAAACATTAGGGCTTCATAGAATTTTACTCTCCTTTCTTTTCCTCTCCATTTTCCTTTCCCTTCTTTTTATTTTGTCAAGTATTTAATGTATGAGCATCATTCACAAATAGTGTGTGAAGAGTGAAGGCAGATATTCCCCCCCACCCCAAATTATTCAATGTGAAATTTAGGCTTTTGATTTTCTATTTTTTCATCTATGGCTGTCTACCAAAGTGTTTGGAAATGATGAAAAAGTCTAAAAGAATTAAACTCAGAGAATACCATCCATTCAACATAGAAAAGGCTATACTTCTAAAAACTGACTAATATCCTTTAACTGTAGCTGTGATACTTCATTTTTAAACACACCTGCAGACCTAAATAACTGGTGTTTCCAAAGAGTGATAAAATGTGCAGGCTTAAGTTTCCACTGATTTTTCTTAAAAATAAATGAAAAAAGAAGGGGAAAGGAGATACAATTTTCAAACGTGGTGATTTCAGTTTCACAGTTCCAACATTTATTTAAATCCTGGAACATATCTCACATATTAAATGTTAAAAGCACATTTTTAAATGTTATGTCACCTAGAGAGGCTTAATAAATCAATATGCATAGCAAAGCTTGCATGGAATGGGTGAGGAGTAATGGGCTGGGAGACAGAATAACATTTGCTCTCCTTAAAAATGCAGGGCACTAGACATGGCTGATACATGGTACAGTAATGAAAAGGTGAAATAAAGGTAGTTACAGGAATATGTTACAGGTTAGTACCTACTATGAGCACTTTGGTTGCTTTAAGTACTTGTGAATCAAGGCAAGCATACTTTATTTTCGGTTCATACATACACTACCTTGTAAAACCAAGATGTGAAATGATTCTTTCAGATGAGAAGTTTATCCCATTGGTATTTAACAGCTGAGAAACTATACTAGTTCAGTTTTTTTCTTTGTTTGCTTTGTTTTCTTGTCTGTGAGCATCTTGCATATTGAATTTGTTAAAATCATGGAAAATCTCACCTTAAATGTTTCTCATTCATTTTTCCTTTCTATCTTATTTTATGGAATTTAACTAAGAAATTAAATACGAACTTTGGGTAAGGAAATCTCTAGTTTAGAGCTAAAATACTTGTTAATACTTGACACCATTAAACATGAAGTAGATTTATTACTGAAAATACCAGGTATATGATGTAGATCATTATATGTATTACATAAAATCAAGTTACAAACATTAATCTTCATAATTTGTTTTTCTTCATTAAGTGGAAGATTTATACTACTCTGCCTTGAAAGTCTGTTTATAATAATAGATTTTTTTTCCTCTTTTAAATAAACAGTAGAGTTTGAAACATGCAGAAAAGTTAAGATAAATGAACAAACACTTGCACTGTGAACTAAATTATTTTCTAGTTAAAGCTTCCACTCAGAGATTTAACATGCTGACATTACACATATTAGTTTAGCACATTTAATGGGATTATCCCAACTTTTGTGAGTACAGAGAAAGTTCCTGATTACAGATATCCTAGTATGCCAAATAAAGACTCATTAAAATATTGTAGAGGTTTGTTTGAACCAATGTGGGACAAGGTTCTGGATTCCCAGATGTATATACATCCCTAAATCATTTATGAAGGCCTTTCATAAGTCTGTGTCAAACTCATTCTAGCTTGTCTTGGACAGATAACTTGCCTATTAATATTGAGCTTGGATTTGTTTCTGATTTAGCTGCATGTTCATGATTTATCATGATGATGTATTCATTATATGTTCATGATTTAGCTGCATAATGATTTGATATATGCTATTCACATCTTCATTTTTATTGTTTTTTTTCTATTCTGTTAGTCCACTTAAGCCTTTCTGTTCAGTTTCTTTTCAGGCAGAAGTATTTATGTATTAATAAATTTGTGCATAATACTCATGCCCCACTGTCCAGATATGGAGATGATACACATTAGCAAAAATATGACATGTATTCTGTAGATTAAATTCAATCTGTTTGCCATGTCCCAACTGTAATTTTCATAAAGCTTCATATATTACTGAGCTCTGTAAGTATTTTACTTATTGAAAACTATGTTAATAGTGAATGTCCTTTTTTCTGATTAGTACTCTTTTACCAGATCTAAACTTTGACCTGGCATGTTTAATGAAGACTGGTTGAGGATTGATGGTTTCCTGACAGTAGCTGCTACTTGTTCTCCTGTTTATTACTTTTGATATGTATTTGAGTAGCCATTCTCCCTGGTAGATGGGCCATATCTGTTTATATGTGATCCCTGTTCTACTGGGTATTTAAAAGAGCATTGACATCAGCTCAGCCTTTATGAGAAATATATTTTATTGCTGCAGATCAGACTCATTCAAAGTAAAACAAATGGTGAGAATCAATACTAACACTATTAAAAAATAAGCAACTTACCATTTCCTAAAGTTATCAGGCAGCTTGTGCAAGACAGCATATTCAATGTATTTAGCATAGAAAAAGTTGTCATCAGTCTTCTGTGGCATTTCTTAGATACTGTTGTAATTTTTAAGAGTGCTTGCTATATGGTTGTAAATGTAGACTTTTAGAATCTAATGTGTGGATGAGGATTTTCTTCTGAAGTGTTTTATTCCAGGTACTTAATGTAGTCATTCATTTCAACTGACTAAGCTTGCAGTGTGCCTATTTTTCCTTTTCTTTTCTTTCACTTATTTTGTTATCCGGCATGTACATTTTTTTAGTTACCAGATGAAGGTTCAAATTGTATAACACTGGTCTGGCACATGTTCAGGGTTCCAAAATCTCAACTGCAGTCATGTATTGTAAATATTAGAACATCATTAAATATAGGTTACTTATAAACAGAGGCAAAGTTGGCCTTTCTGTTCATCTTGTACAGTCCAAATGTAGAGGACGCAGCCATCACAATATTACAGTCAGAGTTTTCTGAAAACTTTGGAAGAAATTATCTAGGCAACAGTAGAAGCTCCTCTTATTTCAAGTGATAAAGTTACAAATACTTTCCATACAAACCTGAACAAATAAACACTGAATACCTGATTTTTAAGAGAGTTTCTGCATTAATGATTTCTGTGGTAAGTATGCTCACTTAGGAAAAAGGTTTTGCAGGTATATGACAGTCTTGAGGCAACAAGTGAAGTGATGGATTTCTGTTAAGTCAGTATTCAGCAAACTTTTTTCTTCAGCCATTTATTCCTGATTTCTATTTCCTACCCACACCCTTTGTCTCTCATAGCCCAAGGCCAGCTGCTAGTTTTTCCTGATTACAGAAATCCTTAACGCTTTGAAGGCAGTGGCTTTGCTTTATTTTCTGTTCATGACTATGACCTCCTTTAAGACTTTTTCATCTATTTAATGCCCTTACCACAGATATGGATGAAAATCTAGTCTGCTTCTATTAGCAGGATGAATGGAATCGTTCTTCAGTTGTACCCATGCACTTCTATATTAGATCAAACTGCTTCATGGTTAGCAGGACTCTCATTTTTTTTTCCTCCGTCTATCATAGGAATTACTCATAGCTCAAATAGAGAAAGAAGTCTACTGAAGCTGCTATTTTTTTTCCTGCAGTTTGGCTTGTTGATACCTAAGTGAATGAATGATACATTACTTTTTTTTTAGGTGAAATTGTGGCATTTGATTTTTAAAATGTCAGCATGGGTATAGATGGGAATTCATTATAGAATTCTCATCAGCTCCTATCAGCTGTTTGATAGTAGTTTACCTTATAAAAAAAGGTCTTCCTGTTTTGTGCTGTCTGTATGCTAGTTTTTCTAAGACTCTGATACTCTAGTATTCTAAGAGATTTCACGCAGGCAGCCTCCTCTGACCTTTATAGAAATGTTAAAAAGAGTCATAGATCATCTGAACCATATGTCTTGCCCCTGCAAAGCTTTCATTGCTTTATAAACTTTACCCATTTGGGGCATTTACTTCCTTCTTTAGCCTGTCATTTATGTGATTCTCTCTGAACACTTCCACATCTACTTAGGGCAGGAAACTCAGCTATTTCATGAAAGGAAACATAAAAGAAAGCCCATTTGCTAGCAATCAACCTGGACAAATCTCCCAGACGTGAGAGATTTTCTGTTTCAGAATTGTGCTTTCTGCAAGGAACAATATCATTCAATGTATTTACCCAGAGGCAGCTTTCTTCATTCTGCCCCATAAACATAAAGCCACAGTGTATTGGGTAATGAATGGCAAGATCAGTTTTAACACCATGTACATTTCTATAGCAAATTTATCAAAGTTGTACAATATATGATTAGTTATAATTTAAAACTCCTCTTTATTTAATGGATTGATTTCCTTATTTCCAAAAAAAGGTAAGCATTCTGAATTCCAGGTGCATCCTGAATTGCCAGTTCTCATTTCACTGGAATAGTGGGAGAATATTTCAATATGCAGTTAATTAAAAACAAATATAGTCATGCTGCTATAGAATTTTTGGTACGAAGTAAGGAAAAGCAAGCGTATGTCACTGCCAGTTTCTTTTCTTTTATTTCAAGAGATCCTGAATTCAGAGAATTAAAGCCTGTTTTCTACTCTTTTTTAAAGTGAGCTCAAATCTTCAAACACATGGTAAAAGTTATGCTTAAAATTAGAAAAAAAAATCAAACAAAAATCTGCCAAAAGCAGAATGTATTCTCATTACTCTGATAGTAAAATGTAGACACAGTTTGAGATTCACAGTTTTACAAATTTTTGACAACTTGATAGTTGTTGAAGGCTTGTCTATTGCTATTTAATTTTCTTCTAAGTGTTTTCTTGCTTTTACCATGCAATACAAATTTGTAAACAAATTAGAAATCCAGCTAGAGATGACAGTAACAACATGACTATGAATTCATTCGTAAATAGATAACTACTTAGGTAGACAGAGTCAGATGAACAGAAATAGTAATTTTAAAAAAACCAAAACTCGGTAGAGTAAACTAAGATTTCTCTATTTTTAAATAAGCAAAACCGAGAAGCAGAGTTATATATGTGAAATCACATTTGCTGCAGCATGGGGTAATAAAATATGTATCCATTTTTATTTATATAAAAAGATATGTGGGTTTAGCATGCAGAAAGCCTAAGAATTCTGATGTCTTTTTGTTTCCTTTCTGCTACTTGTATGTGACTGGATGATGCAAGGATATGACAAAAAAACTGCACTGCTACCACTTAACAGAATTACAGGATTTTCAAATTAATTTGGGGGGTCTTTGCAGAATGGTGTAATGATCCAAATGAATTACAGCCATGGACATGTGATTGGTATTGAGTGAGGGCTTTGTCTTTCAAGATGAAGGAAATGAAATCCTCAGCATTTGAGGTATTTTTGTTATTGTCCTTGTAGGATTTGACTTTCATGGTATGTGTGAAAGCATCCCTTAGGCTAATCACTTAATGTGCTAAAAAAAAAAAGCATACTTGGAATCAAATTATAGTATCATGATCTTTTTCATAGTATGCCTTTTGAGGAAGAACAGAGGGGGTAAGAAAGAGCAATTGGCCCAAGGAGGAAAAAAAGATCATTATTATGAAAAGGGCTCTCATGTTTCTTGGTTCTGTTTGCCTTTTTTTGTAGTGATATACTATAGTCCAACAAAAATGTTACTGAGTAATACCAAGGATACATTGTATTCCACCTCCTACTAGCTATTTAACCATGCACATGTAAAAAGGAAAATAGTAAGATCTGGTGTTGAGTCAGCTAAAAGATTTGTTCAAAGAAGTGCCATCCCTTCACATTTATTCGAGGCCAAGTAAATTTGCCCTACATTTTAGCTTATGGCCAGCTTATGGCCAGTTTTTGAAAAAATAGAAAAACAAACATTCACACACACAAAACAGACAAAAAACTAACAAAAAAACCAACAAAAAAACCCCCAACACATCACCCAAACCCCTTTTGATGGTCAGTCAATCAACAAAGAATTGGTGTCACATGAAATATAGTATATCCTGTATCAGAAACCTTAGGAAAAAAACTCCAAAACCTATAGATACCATGTTTGTCATACACTGGGCTCATCTAGTTTGGAGAAAAAAGAGTCTGAGGTGCAACCTCACTGTTCTTTACAGGTTCCTGAGGAAGCAAAGGTGAGGAAGGTGCTGATTTTTTTTAACTGGGATCCAGTGACATAACATGTGGAATGGTTCAAAGACATATCAGGGGAGGTTTAAACAGGACAGTAGGAAGCATTTCTTTGCTAAGAGTGTGGTCAAACATCAGAACAGGCTTCTGAGAGAGGTCGTTGATACCTCTAACCTGTCTGTGTGTAAGAGGCATTTGAACAATGCCCTTAACAGCATGCTTTAACATTTGGTCAGACCTGAAGTGGTCAGGCAGTTGGACTCAAAGATTGTTGTAGATCCCCATCACCTCTTCTCTCTTCTCTTCTCTTCTCTTCTCTTCTCTTCTCTTCTCTTCTCTTCTCTTCTCTTCTCTTCTCTTCTCTTCTCTTCTCTTCTCTTCTCTTCTCTTCTCTTCTCTTCTCTTCTCTTCTCTTCTCTTCTCTTCTCTTCTCTTCTCTTCTCTTCTCTTCTCTTCTCTTTCTCTTCTGCTTCTCTTCTCTTCTCTTCTCTTCTCTTCTCTTCTCTTCTCTTCTCTTCTCTTTCTCTTCTCTTCTCTTCTCTTCTCTCTTCTCTTCTCTTCTCTTCTCTTCTCTTCTCTTCTCTTCTCTTCTCTTCTCTTCTCTTCTCTTCTCTTCTCTTCTCTTCTCTTTTCTCTTCTCTTCTCTTCTCTTCTCTTCACTTCATGCCATCAATATTTTCTCCCCTTTTTATCTGATCATTTTGCATTCACATGCTTCTGTTCTGCATGTTGTTCAGTTCACTCAAATCACATTTTGTTTGCGTTCACATCTTCCCCTCCCCAGTTTATGGCAGACTCAAACAATGTTTTAATCTACAAGCAAAGTTCCCTATGATATGTTTGTATATGCTAGCCATCAGCAGGTGGCTATACAAGTATTTTCACACCGGTTACTACCCATAAAAGTTGTCTTTGATAAATTTTCTCAGTAAAGGTTGTCCTTATTTTCTGTATGAAAAAATTCATAATGCTTGTGAATGAAGAAAACAGAAATGAAATCAGTTTATTAAAAGTACTGCTATGCTTGATTCCTTTAACCTATCAACACAATGAGTTGCTGAGAAATTAAAAACTTACAGCTAAATCATTGGCCTGTAATCCAATGATTTAACTAGATTATTATTTTTTCTCATGTGACAACTATATCAGTGAATCTGTTCCATTGAAAAGATGAGTATTTTGAAATTAAAAAAAATGCTTCCTTTCCTCAAGATTTGTTGTATATGAGAGATTTTCCAGTCACTGTAAAATGTTTTCTCCACTGATATGGTTGAAGAAAGTGTCAACTGAGAACAATTAATAAGCCTTAATTAAAAGCATTAAAGTTATATTAAAAAAAAAAAACCAAAAAAACCAGAGAGACTCAGTTTACTGTTAATGCTTACTTGGAAGAAAAGTGGTTTATTGTCTGCATTTTTTTGGTAGGATTATTATTGTAACTTCACTTTTATTGCTTTCTTTTAACACCCTTTTGTACATCCATGTTCATTTAATCCCTATTCATTTCATCCATGTTCATTTCATCTGCTCTTTAAGAAATTTCAGAAAATGTTTCAAACAGTTATAGAAAAAATGCAAGGTGTTGGTTTATCTCTGAACTGGTTCTGGAATCCAGAAAAATGTTATAAATAAGCAGTAATACCTAGAAATTAAAAGTAAATTGGGATGTGAGGATGGTCTCCAGAAATAGGCTGATGTAATCTCCAAATTCCTACAGTTTTTGACTGTACTTCCAGATATTTCAAAACAGTTAATTATGCAAAATAACTTCATATTCTGGCTAGCATGCTGACTCATTAATAGAAAATTGGAAAATGGGAATTGAAGTTATGTGTAAAACTGAGAGTTCAGTAGCACACTCCATACCTGCAATAATAATCATTTATCTCTTTGGCTTATCTGAAAGATTCAGAAACAATTTTTCCAGAGATAGTATTTTGAATGACCTTACCAAATCAAGCTTACAATAATTAAAATTTGAGGAAACCTGAAGGAATACAGTCTATGTAAGAAGTAAAATGGATAAATTTAAGTTCTTTTATTAATCCGGGGACAGAGGTAGTTACCCAAATTTCAAAGTCAGGGACAATTGCACAAACACACAGTCTTTTTGCTGAAAACCACAAGTCTGGCCAAGTAGCTTAGAGTACATGTCTTATTTTGATAGTTAAGTTAGGGAAGATGAGAATCATTGTTTATTATCTATATCGTCAATGTATACTCTAAATTTGATGTTAATCTAGAATGGGATTCTCTGTAAATTTTGTTTGGGGGAATATCTTGATTTTATTCTACTGAGGAATAAGATGCTTTTTAAACTGTGAAAATATTTGAAGAATGTGTAAAAATATTTTAGCCCAATTTATATTATTTTAACATGAGTGTTTTGTGTATATATCAGGTGTATATAGAGAGAGTGTATGTAAAATTATATATACATATTATGAGTAATTTTTTATTTTGCAATATCAAGTCACATTAATTTTTGATTTGTTCTCTTCACTGAGACTAATTGTTCCCTATTTAGACTAATTCATTAGACCAATGTTTTTTTGAGCTGGAGAGTCAAATACATGCATCATTTGTTTATGGCAGTATAGCTAGTTGTCCTTGCTCTAAGAGGCCCTTCTGGAAAACATCACGTTTAAATAATTGCTGTTAGTGCTACAAAAATAAATTGTGTAGAATGAAATTAATTGTGTTCTTAGTGATTTTGTTTCAGATGTCACTTATCCACATGACAGTGAAACTCCATTATGATGATGATCTGTTCAGAGTAATTCACACATCAGTACTTTAAAACTGGATTTGTAAAATAACAGTATCTGAGGCTTCACAACTACATACCTACCAGTAAAACTGCTGCTAAGTCTCATTCACATCTTTATTAGAAAGAGTCCAGCTATGTTTTACTTCTACACTGAGAATGTGAACCTTAATTCAGTAGAACAATTACTAGTTGTTTGCTCTCTGTGCATGCCATTGAAAGGCTTCATTGAAAAACAGCCCAACTACTCAGATAGTAAGTAATCCTTTATATCATAACATAAATACAATTGTACCGATGAGGAATGTCTGTGTAAAAATATACACAGACTTACACATGAAAGTACATATGAGAATGTGATAATCTGCCTATATCTCTATTTTTTTGTTTGGACTTCTAAGAAAATTGAGACACTGAGCATCTCAGCAGAAGGGAGCTACTTTTGACTAAATCACAGAAGCTTAGAAAATTTTAATAATGACTGGTAAATTGTGTAATAGCTTATTTTAAAAAAGGCTTAAAATGTAAATAGTTAAGCTTCATCTAAATTCTTGTGTTAAAATCCTGGTTTGGGTTTGATTGTAATCTAAACATATGCTTGTAGCGGGAGGAGCCATTCTTGCTCCTAAAGCTCGACGAGCTGCTGGTCTCTTCCAGGACTCCAGCCACCACACAGCGCTTCCAGGGTAGAAGTGTAGTGGGAAGAGCCTTTCTTGCTCCAGAGGCTCGACGAGCTGCTGGCCTCTCCATGCCTCGCACCAGAGTGAGCTGAGCTTTCTTCTGTGGGTGTGTGTCCCACCTTTATTGGCCCCCTGGTCTTGCTCATGCCCAATAGGGGCCTATCCTAATCAGGCACAGGTGGACTCACACCCACTCTTTGGCAACTCAAGGCACCTGGTTCGACAATGTTTCTCTACTATGCTTTGAAATCAAACATGCCCGTTTGTGGTTACTTTGTACAATGAGCTGTTATTTAATTAATTTCAATTTTCTTTCTTTCTTTTTACCTTAGCATTCTCTCACCCCATCTGCATCTTTAGTACATGGAACAAACAAAAATTTTGAAGTAGAAAGGAAAGTAATGGAAGGCCTATGCATACACAACTAAAGTTAAGGTTCCAAGTTTTATTCCAACTATTTCTAAAGCCATAAACAAGAAAAGATATAAAATTTATATATGGTTTCCATAAAGTGCCTTTACTGCATAGATGAAATACAGTATACTGCCAAAATACATTTAGATGTTGTAACTCAAGATATAGGGAATAACAATAGCACTAAAAACAATATAAGACAACAAATATTTTTGTGTAGTGATACACAGACATAGTAAACAATACTACTGTGTTAATGAAGGAAGATGAAGGCTGTTTATTGTGCTTACAGTTACAAGGTAAGGTATCTGTATTTGCTTTATACAATTCAGTTTTTACAAAAATTTCATATTCTTGATCATAGAAGCAGAGTACATTGAACTGTGCCATGTATGGGTCTTTCACAACAGAATTTTAAACATAGATTTATTTTGACTGTGATGCTTAAATACAGTGATACGAGCCACATTAATAAATTTTCTTATTATGTTTTTCCTACTACTATAAGGCTGTCTTCAAGATCTACACCTTAGTGACTGCTAAAGATACTTTGCAGTCATAGGAGATTTAAAAGTCATTGCTTAGAAGCCAGCTCATAATGATTTCCAGTTTATGGCTCTCCATTTTTCACATCTGCAGGTAGATACACCTGGATCACTTAAGCTTGTATTTATTTCTAATAATTTTTAGACCAAACAAACAAAAAAACCCCAAAATCAACCAACCAAAAAACCCCATAAAAACACAAATGTGAAACTTGTATTTTAAGTTTGTTTCAGAACAACGTACTCTCTCTTAAATAATCTTTTGGTTGAACTATAGTCGTAGTAATTTACTGGAAGGAACACTTTACTCTAAAATACAAAATTCTGAACTAGTACTCATGGTTATAATTAGCTGTAAATCTTTCTTACTCTGTCTGTGTTTTCCTCAGTTCTAGAAAGGGAATTAGCTGCTGTCTTCGGGATATACTCCCTACAAAAGAATTAAGTATCCATATATCCTCCTCATCTTTGTCAGTTTCCCCCACACCCCAGCATCTTTTTTTCTAGGCAATCTCTTCTTCTTAGAGATCCAGCACATTTCCACAAACGGCTGATGAGATTTTAGATGTAGCAGAGGTCTATTTGCCCCCAGTGCCATAAAACAAGTTATGCTGCAAAGATGCAGTGCAGGCAGCACTACCTCTATGTGCCATTGTCTGCTTCCTCCCATCTGCTGTTAATAGCATCATCGCGTTCCATCAATCAGGGCAGAAAGGCCTGCTATATAAAATAAAAAAAAAAACAAAACAATGTCCACCAGCACTTTTATGTCTACAGTAGTCTTTATTTTTTATAGCTCTCTCCATTTTAGAACTTCAGTGTCATAAAGATTATTTAAATCTGTCAATATCCTTTATAAGTCCTTATATTATTTTTCCCATGGATAAGCAACTTAAAATGGCTGTCCCAAGAAACCTAGACAGCTATAAGGGACAAAGTGAAGGATACTCACTCAGGAAATACTGATGTGAGCACAAGAATAAGTTTTATCTTTCATAGTCTAATTACAGGTTAAACATGAATTAGTTTGTGGGAATGACAGGAAAAATATGTCTCGGTTATTTTCTTCCAGTCAAGCACAAGCTAATGAACTGAAGTTTGAAAATTTAGCATAACTTTTTCATTTCAGCTTATTATTTCTATCATTATTTAAGGACAAACAAACCAATAAAAACAATACCTTCCCAACTCTCAAAACCCAGTGCAGTTTTACTATTGTATGGAAATGTCACCTCTTTTAGTGTGCAGTGTGCATATTTACTACTGGTACTAACATAAGAGCAATTCACAGTGCAGGTCAAATAAACAAAATGACTTAATGCTACTGCAACTATCTCACTTTGAGAGTCACACCATTGAAATATGTTTCCCTTCCTGAATGCTACAGAGCATGGATTTTATTAAGTTTTTTATGCCATGTGCAGATTCCTCAGACTTTTTCACTTACCTGATTGGACAGCCACTTAATAACAACCTGAGAGGAAGAACAAATCTGCAAGAAGAAATACAGTCAAAGATGTTTGAAACTTCCAGGAAAAAAAAAAAAAAAAAAAGATAATATAATTCAAGTGGCACTTTACAGCTGTGGGTATCTTACTACAGTGGAATGTGAAACTGGAAATGAAGTATTTGAATTAGAATTCTACCAGAAGAAAAATTTATTTTCCATGTGAGGTAAGCTCAGAAATTGAACAAAACTTACATGAGGAATCAATGTCCATTCACTTAAATGATCTTGGAAGAGTTCTTTAGGATATTAGTGTCCAAGAGAATAAAAGATCCTAAGGCATATACACAGTAGAGGTGTGACAGTGTAAAATTCCTATTGATATCTGCCGAGTGTAACCATCTCACGGTTTTCTACAAATGTTTTAGAATATATTCTGGTATAAGATAGCCAAGGCAAGGTATGTACTATGACTGGCAGAGATGGCAAACTTGGCTTTGTGATGGACTGCTCAGAGATTTGAGGGAACTGGAAACGAACATGTTTATAAAGAAATTTCACAAGTGTTTCCAAAGGCAATTAAGTCTTTCAGGAAGAGAATAAGAGAAGAAAGAAAAACTGGAGCTGACTATATAAATATATAGAATTATATATAGAAAAATGTGCTGAAAGAGTATTGCCTAAGTGTGTTTTAAAATTTTTGCTGAAAGGGAGCTCTGAGAATGTACAAATAAGCAGCTTTACCATGTGTCACAGTTTAATGCTGGGCTGGCTATTAGACAAATGACAGATGCTCTCTATTAACCCCTCTAAAAGGAAAGGAGAGAGATTAAAGGAGAGAGATGAGTTGGAAACTAAACTACCCAGCTTTAATGAAATAGTAATGATGTAAGGAAAATAATGAAATATATGCAAATATACACAAAACCACTCTCAAGTTCTCCCCAGTAATGCTCACATCGCCACTGAGACTGAAGGGCAGGCCCTGGAAAAGTCCCAGACTCAACTCCTAGAATCAGTGGCAAACAGGGGGTAGATACTGGAAATCAGAGGCTGGGTTTAAAGGCAGATGAATGCATGGAACCCCCTCAGGTTTCCAGCCATGAATTAAGAGAGCTTGACCCTCATGATCCTTCAAATGGATCTTATACTGAGTAGTATGCATATGGGAAAGAATACTTAATCTGGGCAATTTTGGTCACATGTATGGTCTGCTCCTCCCCAGAGGAGTGTCACAGGTGTGACCTCTTTTCTTTCCTTTTGTTTCCAGAGAATAAGATGTTTAGCAGAATCATGCAGTGACCTTGGTTCTCCATAACGTTCTCTAGCAGCAAATATAAACATCAAGAGTTATCAGTCCTAGAAGCAGACTCTCACTGAGAAACATGCTGTTAATTTCAGCAAGTGCAGCTACTTAGAATATAATTTGTAGTGCAATGCCATAAAATTTTTAGTGCATAGTAATTTTGTGCGTTGAAAATCTACATTTAAAAACATAATCCCCTTTAATCTCATACTTGCGTATTCAAAAAAACTTCTGTTCAGTATTTCTGTTTGTGTTCTAGGCTGATGTGGTGCTGTAGCTTCTGAATAGCTCTCCCTGCTCCAAAACACCTGGCCCTGCCTCAGGCCAGCAGGTACACAAAAGATATTTGCCTCTGTGATTAATATGTTCAACAAGGGGAAAGACCCAGTGATTAAGAGCAGGGCAGAGGAGAAGGGGAGGTGAGAGAAAGCAAGGAGTGAAGAGAGAGCACACCACCAGAAGAAGAGAACCACATCAGAGGAGAGCAATGCCAGAGCAGAGAGACCAAAGTCAGTGAGGAAGGAGAGAGAGAAGGTTGCTCTTCAGAGCATTTTTCCTCACATCCCATGGTGAGATGTCAGCCTCTCCCCTGCAGACCTGAAGCACCATAGTGGAGCAGTGGCTGTGGACCAGCCAGTCATGAAGCATACCTCTGGAGCAGTTGTGGACCCATGGAAGATCACAGAGCAGATGCTGTGGACCCCATGTGGTCATGGAGCAAATATGATAGACTTGCAGCCATGGAGGGGACTGTTCCCAAAGTAGCCCGTGGCTCTGTGGGCTGCCTGTGCTGGAGCAGTCTGATCCTGAGGGTTTTTAACTCAAAAAATGTCAACAGATATCTCTTCAGCAAATCTACTTATGAGATCTAAATCTTGCAGAACACTTTTTTTAGTATTATTGAAGATATTATATGGGGGCTTTGTCTATATGGTCATCTAAACAGTCACTGAATACTTCAATGAAAGAAAACAGTACACAGATACTAAAAATAAAAGGAAATATGGAAATGCAAAAGACAAAGAGGACAAAAGTGCCCTTGCCATTTCTTCCACATGTATGAAGAAAACCTGACTTTACTAATTACAGTGTGTAGGTAAAGAAAATATTTTGCATATAATTAACTGACTTCAACTTCAGGCTGACACTGTGTTGGATCTGAAGCTCTAGAAGAAAACATTCTGAAACTTTTAAAGAAAACCTCTTTTGCTTTAGCCTAGTATTACCCTTCCCTGACTGCTCTTTGTACTGCACAAGTCACATCCTGGGGTGGAATAGATCACGGCTGAGCTGCAACCACTCCGTCATTCCATAATTCCCAACTGTTAAAATCCTCTGCAACCCTTAGGCATTTTTTAAGGAATTATTCCCTTGTCATACTCATGGTTTAACAGTTCTGTTTTTTGTAACAATACTCTCTATTCCTATACTTCATAGCAGGCAGACTGTTTACTAAACAGATTAAAAACAAGACAGAGAAAAATAACCCAAATTTTTAGTCTATAATTATAAATATTTTTCTAAAGGTGAATCTTAAATGGATTCACAAATAAAATGGAAACTATGAGGGCTAAAAATCAAATGAAAGCTGCTAAGTACAAAGGGATCACCTCATAATAAGGAATCCTTTGCAGTGCTGGCAGTTGCAGAAATACCCTGGAAAAATATCACTCAGTTTTTGATCTGTTCTGAAGGACACCACTTAGGGCCACTGCTGGAGAGAATTCAGGGCAGAATGGTCTGGTTTCTTTGACCATTCCTATGGTTTCTCTTATAACTATATATTCTTACACAAAATTAAACATGATTGTTTGTTGAATTGTAATTTTTGTTGTGTTTTATTATATTTATTATATTAGCAGGAAAAGGGAATGTCTTCAATTCCAACACAAGTTCAGTTCTGTAACTGTATGTCATTATACCAGATTTTAGTTGCCTTAATGTAAGAATCTTGCAGATTCTGACTTCTAGTATTAAGATGTTCTAAAAAAAATTACATTGATGCTACAGTGAAATACTTAAATAATACTTAAATAATCCCAGTGTATAAAATTATTAGTAGACCTAAATTTTCAGGCAGTTTGAATCACAGTAAAAAAAAAAAAAAAAAAAAAAAAGATCTCCTATACTAATATCTTCAAAAGTGTTTGTGTTTGAGTTGCCTGTGCTGATGATACCAGGTATTACTTCCGCAAGGAAAATCAAGAGGTGTCACGGTTTAACCCTTATCCTGGCCCAAACCAGGACAAGAGGAACTAATTTTTTAATCTATGAAAAATCCCAGCAAGTTTTAGGAACAAATTCAAAGGTGGGGAAAGTATTACTGCCCATCTAGAAGTTAACTGTATTTGGTGGCTGAAGACAGAGTGAATAATTCAAGATGTTTTGAGAAATCACTGCAATGAACTTATAAATCCAGTTGGATAATTATGTTTTCAAAGACAACTCCACAAAAGCCAGTTTAACAATCTGGAGAAGGAAATAAAACCTCTGAAAAAGAAGCTTCCTGCACAGTAATGTGTGGGGCAGCATTCATATATTGAGTAAAACAAATAATCCACTAAGTCTTTTACATAATCTGTTCTGAAGTGAACACCTGCAAATCACCCTTTGTGTAGATCTTGTTTTGTCCCTACAGTGAAAAGAGGCAGTATTCTGTTGCAAAGCATGTTGTACAACTATGTAAAAATCAATAATGTTCTACAAGTATATCTAGGCACTATTCTTTGAAATTCTTTGATCTAGACTTCCCATGTTTACTTCATTGTACCCTACACTCAGCCATTGCACCATCAAACCACAGCTGAGGAAAGCTGACCATTGTTGAACCCCTGAAAAAAGATTGAATAGTTCACTACAAGGTTGCTCAACACAGGTGTTCATGTAATTATGATATATTAGGAAAATTCTTTGTTCAGTGGCCTTCAAGCTGCCTAGAGAGTAAATTCCAGAACAAGCAGATTGTTTAACAAAGATGAATACATGTGAGCAAGATTGCAGCAATCACTTTTTACTGGGAATATGGACATCTTACTTTCCCAGGTCAAGGCAGCACTTGCTTGAAAGTAGTTCTTGCATGCCAAGTAATAGACACTATGGCAACTTTCTCCACCTCCTTCATTAGCAGGCAAGTCAGAAAAGAGCACTCGAAACAGGCTTAGTACTTGAGCAAATGCTGCAGAAAGAGGCAGTGAAAAATGCTGCAAATGCTCCAGTAATGAAGAACGTCTTTGAGACTGTACAATCAGGATCTGTTATATCTCTGCTACGGGCAGGGAAACAGGAGTCTGAAAAAAGTTTGCACTAAATTCTCCTGAGAATAGCAGGATTTTATCTATAAAATAGCAGCAATTTATCTATAATAAAATGCAGTTGGATTGTGATTTTATAGATTTCTGCATATTTACCCAGAGGCTGGTCCAAAGAGGACTTTAACAGCACTCCCCTTAATAGATACAAATTATGAAGTGTAGACTGAACATGCCAATACAATTTCACCCAGTGTCATTCCTCCTTAGAAATCACTATAACTATATGAAACTGTCTCCACGTTACTTAGAGGACATATAAAATCATTTAATCATAAGAAAATGTCAGAGTATTTTTGCAATCAAAGCAAGATCCTGAAACCTGTGTACCCTTAAGAGTCTTTAAGGACATCACAGAAAATCTCAAATCACAAAATGCTTCCAGAGTAAGACTGGTATGTATTATTAGCCCCATTTCATGATGAGAAGCAGAAGTGCAGAAACAAGAAATAAACCACAAAAGATCATAAAAGCACCTTGACTGAAACTTTCATCTAGTCTCTCTGCTTCTGACACATGAGAAACTATAGAGTGGCACCTCTCTGGGATTTTCTTCTGCCTTTCCACACGCTGCTTCTAAGCTAGAGGCTGTGATTTAGTAGGGGAGGAGCAGTATATCAAGGCCTCTTTTCCATGATGTATGCTATTTTGATTTCAAACCCCTTTCAGATCCAAGCATTATATGGCAAAGACTCCAGAAGGCTCTAATTTTACTTAAAAAAATATTTATTTTTGTTTTGCTGCTTCTCTCTACTTCGCATGTCTTAATTCTGTCATAAAAATACATAAATAATCATTCTTTGTTATCTGCTCATTAATTTAAATACCTGAGTTCGCTTTTCCAAGCCAGTGTGTCAGAGGCTGTTTAGTATTATTCTTTTTCACCCCCTGTGCATAACCTTACCTTTCTCAACAGTAACATTCATTTACTCCCTGTCCCTTAGCAGTCACTTTTAATCATTATTACTTTGAAGAATTTCCTATCAACAGAACACTTAGACACCTCATTATTCACTTCCTTTTCTAGATCTTTTTTGCTGAAAAGTAGATATCCCAGCAGAACTCTCCAAGGGATTCCACTGTTAAATCTCTACTTTTGTTGAACCTGATCACTTAATCCTACTACTTAAGCTATATAGTAATTCATTATAAGACCTCCCCTTTTGTCCCATGACAGCTGAATTAGTGATGAGTCAAGATTTTATCCAAGGCCATTTTGGCTTTTAATTTTTTTGCAGCCACTGCAGCAAAGCAATTCAATAACTAATAAAAAAATTCAAGGTTTATATACAAAAATATTGGAAAAAAAAAAGGAAAAAAAATTTACCACCACAGCTGTCAATGCTAGAAATACATTTATATTGCAAGCCTGGTAAGATTATAAGTTAAAATTGATTTAAGTAAATTACATGCACCATGAAGAGTCGCTTGGCTCTACTCCTTGGCTATTTCTGTGTTTTAAATGGGACATTTTTCTGCAAAGTAGTGATGCAATAAATTAAAACAGGAAGTCACCAGGCTGAACTTTTACTGATAGTTTGCTTCTGTTGAACTGAGGAGTTAATTTTTAAAAACCCAATTTACTGTTCTTAAAAGCCTGGCTGTAATAAGATAATTGATGTAATACCATTTAGTCCCACTTGAGAGAGAAAATTAATATTAAAATATTTTTGACTGACAGCATCGCCATTTATCTTCCTTGCAGGACTCAGGTGAGAGAAAATCATTAGAAAAACTCTTTGTGCTCTCTCCATATCAGCTGCCATCACACTTAACAACAATTGATACGAATAACCACAATAATATTTCTTGTGTTGTCTCAGATATGGAGATAGTTTAGGATATGACTACCCACAGTGGAATTCAAATAAACTGATAGGATCTGAGAAGTTCTCTGGGTCTGGCACTTTGTGGACTAGAGAGAAAAAACCCCACAATTTTAGTCATCCCAGGTGCCATCAATTCAATCACCAAAATTAGATGGCTCTTATGTAAATTATGCAAATATATGACTCAACCTCTTCATTCCTATTTGAGAAATGAAATATTTAATGATGTTGACATTTTTAATTATCATCAGACCTCTGAGTTAACTCCTAAGTGGGACCAATGTTATTACAGGATCTCTGCAGACTTTAGCGGACATCTCTGCATCACATCAAACATTTTTGCAGCCATATGCATTATCTGTATTTGAAGACCTGGGAAGCTGGATAATATGGAAAAAGTATTTTAAAAAGCATGAAAAAGATAAATTAATAGGTGCTATGAAATGGGTCTGTTCTTTGACAGTGGTCAGAACCTGACCACAATAAAATGAATGTTTTTTCCCGTATCTTTTCTCATACCCCAAAATTACTTCTGATGAAGGCTCCAAACAAATATTGCCAAACTACACTATTGTGATGGAAATATTATGAAAAGAGAAATATTATGACTGCAAGCTTTTTAATTTAAATATATTTGTCTCATGGCATTAAACCATATTGTTCCTTAGCTTTACCTAGCAGACATAAAATAAGAGTCAAAGAGGTCATTCTTAAAATTTAATTTCAGCACAGTGCTTGACATGCCTCACAATCATTTTCTGATAGTTAAAACCTCAGCTTTTCCATCAGCAAAAAAGGGATCATGGTGCTTAGCTAAGTTAGGGAAACAGTGGTTATTATTGCTGTTGTTTGTCCTGTTTTCTAAGTAGATTAATCATCTGTGTTAAACAGAATTTTCTAACATGAATCCACTTACCTAAGTAGAGATCTTAAAATTCTGAGGATTAATGAATTTATGTTTGCATAGTTCTTTGAAGCTGTGGAGCATATATAATGCACCTTTCCTCTCCTGCTCCCTGTTCCTTCTTGAGAAGGAATTCTAGACACAAAATCTGTAAGAGAGTTTAGGGTACAGTTCAAATAGTACCAACCTGGGTGATTAAGAGTGTGGGGCATGCAGTGTCACACACCTATCACTAAGAACAGGTTTGGTCATCAGTGATGTTCCTTGTTTAAAAGCAAGAAATAAGAATGATTGTCAACTGTGTGTGACAGAAGATACCAAGTAATCCCCCAGTAGCCTTGAAACAAGGGATATGTGGAAATGATCACATAACACAACCCAGAAACCTCAGGGTGGGGTTGAAAAATTGTTTCCAACATTTCTAAGGAAAGTAGAATGAAAAAAGATTTTTTTTCCAAAGGAGGGCTGGTGCACTCAACTGTAGTTCCCTTTGCTGCAAACTGAGCAACTGCACTTTATCATCAGTGGTTACAAAGCAATTCACAAAATCTCTTCTGCTAATTATGACATGAATTTTCCTCTCAGATTTCTTCACAGGGGCATGCAATAACCCTCTATCAATGCTACTTATATATAAGAAACTAAGGTAAGTAGTCTTTGGCTGCTAATACTGCTCTCCTTTAGGATCATTTTCTGACATATTGAAGACCCAGATTTCTTGGGTCATAAATTTCCTTCCTCTGATTTACAAAAAAATTCAGGTTAAAGATGTGCCTTGTATAAGACTAAAAAAACAGCCCCTAGCATCCTGCTTAAATTGAGTGTTTCTATCACACCCTTTCAAAAATACACTAAAGTGTAGTTCAATCTGGTAAAAATGGAATTTGACCATGGATGGTACAGTGTGAAGGGTATCCTGAAAGTTTTGTTTGCTCCCCATTTTATCAATCTTGGTGGGGCAGATTAGAGGCTTTACAGATGACAGTCAGTCTTCACATTAGCTGTCTAGCAAGGAAGTCTGTTCTAGAAACTTGAAGGGCTCCTTATCTGCTCCTGTAACTCAACTTTCTTCTCTTACTACAAAATTAAGGAGACTCCACTGAATTCGTATGAAGTAAGACAGAAGAGGAAGGACCTTTATGGGTTCTGTAATAACTCTCGGGACAATTGTTATCACATATGTTATGTGACTCCACTGATGTTTTCAGAATTAGGATTTAGTTTAACAACAGAAAAAGCTTGAACTACATCTGTTTAAGCAACTACTATGGGATAATGCTTGTCATATGATAAGTACTGATCCAGGCTGAAATAAGTGATCCATATTCTAAAATATATTGTCCTTAGTTAAATTCACAAAATATTTATTTTCATATTAGAATTTGCATCATTTACTTGTATTGGATTTGCATGGGCAGGTTTTGTTAGTGAGGGGGAGCTACAGAAGTGGCTTCTGGGAAGCTCCTAGAAGCTTTCCCCACGTCCCAGGGGGCCACTGTCAGCTGGCTCCAAGATGGACCCACTGCTGGCCAAGTCTGAGCTCATCAGCAATGGTGGTACCACCGCTGAGATAATGTACTTAAGAAGGCAGAAAAAGCTGCTGCAAAACACCAATTACAGCTGCAGAAAACAACCAGAATATGTGAGAGGAACAACTCTGCAGACTGAAGTCAGTGAACAAGGAAGGGAGAGGAGGTGCTCTCAGGAGGTGGAGTAGAGTTTCCCCTGAAGCCTGTGGTGAATACCATGGTGAGGCAGGCTGTCCCCTTGTAGCCCCTGGAAGTCAACAGTGGAGTGAATATTCATCTGTAGCTCCTGGAACACCCTGTACAGGAGCAAGTGGATTTTCAAAGGAGGATGTGACCCCGAGGGGAATCTGAAAGTTCTGGGTTGATGCAGTGCCATTTCTGGTAGCAGGGAAGGGGTCTCCTCCCCCAAAGATGGCTCATGCAAGTAGCTGGAATGGCTCTCCCTGCCCGAAGATGCCTGGTCCCACCTTATGCCATAAGTAAGCAAAAAGATTTTTGCCTCTGTGATCAACATATTCAAGAAGGGGACATACATGGTAGTTTAGAGCAGAGGAGAGGAGAAGGGGCAGAACATAGAAAGCAACACGTGGAGAGAGAAAACAACACCAGAGGAGAGCAATGTTGGAGCAGAGAGACCAAGGACAGTGAGGAAGGAGAGGGAGAAGGCCTGAAGAGATTTTTCTTTACATCCCATGGTGAGATGTCAGCCTGTCCCCTGCAGCCCTGAAGGACCACAATGCAGCAGTGGTTGTGGACCTGCCAGCCATGAAGGATCCCAGTGGAGCAGCTGTGGGCCTGTGGCCTTGAAAGATCACAGAGCAGATGTCATGGACTTGCAGCCATGGGGGCGACTGTTCCCAGGACTGGGCAGCCCACACTGGAGCTTTTTGAGGAGTTCTCTGCCTGAAAAAGAAGCAGCAGAGACAACGTGTGATGAACTGACTGCAGCTTCCATTCCCTGTCCTCTGCGTCACTGAAGTGGAGAAGGAAGGGGATTTAAAAGTGAAGTTGAACCTGTAAAGAAGGAGGAGTGGAGTGAAGGTACTTTAAAATTTGGTTTTATTCCTCATAGTCCTCTCTGATTTGATTGGTAATAAGCTAATTTTCCCAAGGTGGAGTCTGGTTTGACTGTAATGGTAACCAGTGAGTGATCTCCCTTTCCTTATCTGGACCCTTGATCCTTTTGTTTCTATCCCCTGTCCAGATGAGGAGCAGAGTGATAGAGCAGCTTGGTGGGCACCTGTCATTAATGAATAAAAGAATAATAATGAAAAGTAACTAGAAAAAATATGTATTTTTTGTCTGTTTTTTTTCTCTTCTACTTTCTGGTAACCTGGAGGTTACAGTGACAAATCAGTACTCAGCAAGTAGATGTCTGTTTCTTTGCTGGTACTCATCCTCCTACAGTGATAACTAAATTATTCATTTCTTTTCTGAAATAGATGGAAGCTTTTATTGTGGTTGGGTTTAAACATTCATATATATACACTCATCCTGGTGTTTTGTGTTTGTTTTGTGGGTTTTCCCCCCCCCTCAAATCCTTATTTTGATAGATTACTATTCAGTATAATATTCAAAAATGTCTACACCCACATTTAGCAAACCTGCTGACAATTTACAAATCTAGCTAGTGTTTCTAGTGAAGCCTAATGGTAATGTCAATTATACCAATGTTATAAAAAAAGTGATCCATAGATTTCTTATCTTTTAAAATCCCTTTAGCTTTATTTATTTTATCTGTGGCTTCTCACCACCACCTTATCTACCTGGCATGTTTTCCTAATATCAATAATTGTGAATGTTTATACTAGCAGGTTCCAGATTCAAACTGCAATTTCAACAGAGTTTTTATATGCTTTTATGTTGACTTTTTGATTTTTTTCCACTGTCATTTCTGTTTTGAAGCTGAATTGCACTGTTAAAAAAAAACATTCTGTTCAGAAAGAACATTATTGAGGTAATACAGCTAGATTCTTATAAGAGTCATATGTTATAAAATAGTGCCCTGTGATTACTAACTCTGAATAACCTCATTCAAGTCCAAGGCATTGGATGGAAACATGGATCATATATCTGAGTACAGCATTGCAGTGATCAGTAAAAGGCTGACTGGTTTGTGCCTCAAAGCCTATGGTTTCAATAGATGTCTTTCATTCAAATGAATTTTAGGTCAGATCCACTGCAGCTGCACAAATACTGGAAAATCAATAACATTTTTTAACTAGACTGAGTAGCCTGCTTAAGGTGATGAAGTATCATAGAGACTGTAACTAAATCTGTAAAAAATGCCTGGGTTTTGTTGCCTGTTTAAATAAAATCAAAAGTAACTCAAAAGAAATCAAAGGGGTGGAAAGCTGTCTGAAACTTCCTGAATCTGTTAAGAGTAAAACTGAAGACATCAGTGTCATTTTTATCACTGAAGTAGAAATTGTGGGTTATTTGTAATACTGTTTCTATACTTCAAGAACACACACCTTATTAAGTTTTCTGCTCGATCACAGGTCTTTTTATGAAAGATTCATGTTGTCCTGGTTCAAGAGGACCAGGATAAAAACTTCCTGTGTTCCTCCTGACCTGAGACCCCCTGGGGCCCCATAGCTGTGGCAGTGGGGGGGCATTGATGGCTGTGGGGAGGAGAGGGTGGACCAGGTGACCTGAATGGGTCAATCACAGCACTCCTGCCCATGGTGCTCAGCATAAAAGGGTTCCTCAGGAAGTTCTTTCCCGGCCCCTTTTGTGGTTTGGGTTTTCTGCTTTGTCGCCTGTGCCTGTGCCTGTGCCTGTGCCTGTGCCTGTGCCTGTGCCTGTGCCTGTGCCTGTGCCTGTGCCTGTGCCTGTGCCTGTGCCTGTGCCTGTGCCTGTGCCGCTCCTGGTGCTGTTTTCTCATTAAGGAAGAACATTTTTCTATGAGAAAGGTCACCTTCCTCAGCCTCCTTGAGTAGGACTGGGTTGGCCACTCCAAGATTTCTGTGACCTGTTGCTGGGATCCTGGCTCAAGCACCCCCCATCTGCTGCTGAGTCTAGTTTGAGACTTTTCTGGCTGAGACGTAATTACTAGCTGAGGAGTGGGGCTTCCATATGTGCAGATTCATCTATGTCTTTGAATATATGTATGTATTTGAATATATTTGGATATAAGTTACCATCTTTATTATAGTTATTCACTGTTTCCTTAAACCTATTTTAGGTTTTTTTTTCTCCACCTTAAAGTCTCCCTCCCTTATTTTCCTTTTGTCTTCCCCTGGGATGTTAGTGGATGTCTAACAGAGACCATCTGTCACCTGTGTTTTGGCTAAGAGCATGGCACACATGTATTTTATTATATATTTCATTTTGCTGCATAAAGAAAAGCATAGGATAGGGGGTGCAGGGGAGAAATCTTCCTAATGACATCCCTTCCTTAACTCCACTTACAGCATTATCTGTGGGCCTCAATTGCTTTGGACATCCTTTTTTCCATCAATTCCTTTATTCTTACTCCTTAATAACACCTCTGTCCTTGACTGCATTTCTGTCTTGGGAATCTCTACTTCCTTCTGTGGTCTAAAGGCCTGCTTTGTTCATGTTACTTGCTTTTCTATAATATTTTTGTGTCAGCAAGCCTAGAAGAAATGATAAAACTTTGTCTTTGGGGGAAGCTCTGAGTTCTTAGAACTGACCCTATGAAGAGAATATCAAAGTCAGAGAGAGACTAAATGAGTAAAGAAGATAAGTGGAACAGGCCTGCTTTGATAGAATACTATCAAAAGGGAAATAGAAGTTGAACCAAGTACAAAACTCTTGCCAGAAAGGTTTGAAAAATCCAAAACTTGGTTTCTTAGAACATTACTTAAATCACCTTTCATATTTCTTTATAGGTTTCTAAAACTTTATAATGATTCTAATTTTGCTGCTGATCTTCAAGAATGAGCAAGCTGCTTTTGACTGTGATAGAGTTAATTTTCTTTGTAGTAGCTAGTAAGGGCTGAGGTTTGGATTTGTAATGGAAACAGTGTTGATAACAGGCGTGATATATATTGCTGAGCAGCAATCCCACAGCATCAAAGCCTTTTTTTGCTTCTCTAACTGGCACAACAGAGAGGAGGCTGGGGGTGCACAAGAGTTTGTGAAGAAACACTGGTGGCTGCTGACTCCAAATATCCAAAGGTCCATGCTATGCTATATGATGTCATACTCTGCATATGAAGCTGGTGGAAGGAGGAAGGGTTGGCATGATGGTGTTTGTCTTCCCAGGTCACCCTTGTGTGATGCAGCCCTGTTGTCCTGGAGATGGCTGAACACCTGCCTGCCCATTGGTAATAGTGCATGAATTAATTGTTTTGCCTTGCTTCTGTGCTTGGCTTTTGTCTCAACCCACGAGTTTTCTTTTGCCCTTCTGATTCACTTCCTCATCCCACTGAGGGGGCAGTGGGTCAGTGGCTGCACAGGGTTTAGTTGCTGGCTGGTGTTAAACCATTCCAATGAGGAAGCCTGGCACATTCTTCTGTGCTGCATACCATTGTGCCACTGGTATGGTGGGTTTTAAGAGGGTTGATGTTTTAAGAGGGTTGATGTTCTTTCCTACACTTTAAATTTTTTAGTCTGTAAGAAATACTGAAGAAAATCTGGGGATAAAGGGACTTTAAAATCAAGGTTTTGAGTCCTCTATAAGGATGGTGTCAAAGACAGCTAATAACCTAAAAAAGCAATGCCCCATCATTTGTCTGCAACAGCTCCCATGAAAACCATGTCTATGCAAGGTGGAAAAGTTTGGAGTTTTGCACTCAGGTGAAAAAAGAAGACTTAAAAGAGTAATCTTTCAGGAAGACAGACCTGTTTCCCTAACAGAGCTTCCACCCTCACCCAGTTTTACTTAGAAGCAGAAGGTACATCTTTCCCCAGACAGCCAACGGTGAGGCTGCAGTTCATTTTGCAAAGGCAGAAATGAAAGTGAACAATGATCATATCATTAAAGAAATGAACTCTGCAGCACAGAAGTGAGACAGTGAGGCTGGCTCTTCACAGGAGTGGATTTCAGGGTTTGCAGACTGTATAAAGACCTCAGATCTCAACATGACTAATCGAAACCAGGACTAGACCAAGCTCACTCTAAACACAGAGCACTTATTAGCAGAAGTGAAGGATCAAGGGATGCTCCCTCAGATCCAATATATGCTGGAGCAAAAGCAGTCAGAACCAACATGATTTCCCTATTACTGATGCTTGACTCATTAAGAAAAGAAGCATCTCCAAGCCCTACCAAGAGAGAAGAGAGCTCCTATAGTCCTGCAGCCAGACCTGCCAGCCAGATCAGGTGTATTACTAAACTATTGAGTTAGAGTAGAGAAAACAGAATGAAGAATTGCATAAACATTGTAATTGCTTAGGGGAAAAAGAGCACAACTAGGTGTTCAGTCATGGTATGAGAAATGGGTGAACTCAAGTTTGGATCCATCCTCTTTCCCAAATTTCTTATACGCTCTACTTTACACCTTCTTTAAACCTCTATCTGAGGACAGATAGCAACTTTTTGCATGTGAGCAAGTATGTTCGTAATTATAAAATGTTCAGAAAAGAAGACAGTGACAAAAGTGTTAAATTATTTTGCATGAGTTTTTTGGTACTGTAGCATGCGGAACACTCATATCCAAATTCTGAAGAGTTGACATCATGGGTTTTTTCCTTAAAGTGTGTTTCTTGACCTCAGAATTTAGAATTCTGCCTCCAGTAGATCTGGAATCACACACAGAAATCTTTAGGGAATGAGCATCCAATAATGTTTATTTAAAAAGCCCAAAACATTATCCTGACTCATCTGTCTGTATTTTTTCTCCTAAAGCTGTGACAGGGAGATATACTTAGAGCTCTGTGCTTTTTACATCCTGTGAATATTTTTCTAATTTGAGGAGAGGAAATCTGCTTTTTAAGCTACTATTTAAGCTCCCTCCAAAAGATGGCTCCTACAGTGAAAAACACCAGGCTCTGAAGATTTTATTTCTTGGTTCTGCAGAAATTAATCCAGATTCATATGGTTTAATCTGTCTACTTTTAGCTCTTGAGGAGTGATGCTTTTTTTTTTTTTTTAAATAAGTTCTTCCTTGCTGCAATTACTCTGTTCTCTCTCAAGAGAGAGAACTTTGTTTTTGCAGTTGCTCACAATAAGGATCAAAATTATTGGTGTTTATTTTGACTTTTAATAACTGAATTTTTGTCTTAAAAAAAATCTAATACGAGTGGCCATTCCATACCAGGCATGGCTAATAACAACTCCCCACTGAAATCAATGACCTATGACTAAAAAACCATGATAACAGGATCCAAGTTGGCTTAGGTTAGAATATTCTATGACAGACTATTGTGATACAATAGAATAAACCAGTTCTGGACATTAGCTTCAAAGAAACATCATATTTATGATTTATTAGTGACAGGGTTTCATGGTCTTTACCAGATTAAAGGGAATAATCTAAGAAAATGTATACAACCAGATTTGTAGAAATAAATATTCTCCTCATTCTAAGAGTGTGTCCCTTGTTCCTGATGCTCCAAAGTGATTCTGTGTGCCTTCACAATAAAACATTAGCGATAAGCATGAAACTGTGAAGGAAGGTTGAGCCATACTACATTGTCTTCTATTGCTGTTGATTAAGAGTATAGACAAAACAGGGAGCAATATTACTTGACCATGCAGGCGAGTCCTGAGCAGCACAAATATGACAAAAGTTTGTGTATTTTTGCCAAATAAAGCTTTTGGATATCAGCAGTTCCTAGAGCCCTCTGTCACTGATACAATAGCATATAGAAGATACACTTTGAATTATGTAAACAACTGTCTCCCCCAAAAGTGAGAGGCTGAGGATAAAATTCTTTCTCTTTTTACCTGTGTCTCATGCTAAAATTGGATTGAGTTGCCAAGTATTAGTGCCTTTGCATTTGTTGACCAATAAACTACATGATAAGCTTTTATTCTAATGTTAATCTCTTCATTATATTTTCTTTTACCTTTCCATCCTTGATTCATAACTGCATAAAAAAAAATTTCTGAGCTTTTTTACACTTATAATAGAGAATTCTGGAAAATGAAATCCCACCTTAAAAAAGAGAATGTTTTTATTACTTTAAAAAAAGAAAAATATGTTTACAACTTCCAAGAGACAGTTCTTGAAAGTAATTGAAGAGCACTTATAAGTTCAGGAAGATTATTAAAAAATGACTGCTGAAGTTTCCTCTGACTCAAGCTACCTTCTGTTTATCTGCAATATAAACGTGCTTTAATTAACCTGTTTGAAATCAATAGAGAAATAGCAGGGAAACCCAGTGCCAATTTAATAACTAATATCCCTATTATCCTTGCCTGTAGGAAAGCCTGTGGGAGAAAGGAAAAGCACTAGGCATTATGTAATGTTCACCTTGCAAAGCTTTGTATCCCCAAGTCTTATGTATTCAAAAAACTCTCATGCAAAAATGATGCACATATCTATTTTGCATAGGATAGATAACCTTAGTGTTTGGTAGATCTAGGGCAACTTCCAGGAAAACATAATTTAATTGGAAAATGCCATTTCATTGAACCCACAGTATTTTCCTCCAGGTTATTACAGCTGAGCAAATATCCAGTGCTCTTAATGAATCTGACAAGGACATCAGTTTCACTGAAAACCGTAGGGTTTGAGAAGGTTTGAAGAAAATAATATGCTTTTTTTCTCCCCACCCCACCCCAAGAATGAGAAATGCTGCATTTCAGCCCAGTCTGACCATTGGAAGAAGGATCATCTATCACCTGCCTTTTACTTTCTTTCATGGCTACCATGGGTCCATATTTGTAACTACTGTGCTCCCCACACAGTAGCAAAATGCTAGAAGCTAGAAATTACTTAAATGAAGAAAACATCTACAACAAATAAGATGGAGTGGTGTATAATTAATAGGGTCTTGATGGAGTAGAGGAAAAGACATTTTCTGTTCTCTTTTTTTATAGGTGTCACATAGATATCAGCATTTTTTTTTTTTTTGGTGTATAAAAGCTGAGGGTGTATAGCATAACAAAAAAATGGACTCAGTCCTGAATCAGACTCCAATTATCAGAAATTTTGCACCTATGGAGCAATTAAAGAAATAAACTTTTAGATTTTGTTCAAGGAGTGTCACTGAGGAAAACCTTACAAAAAGTTTATTTCCTAATACCTAATGATGCTTAAATAAGAAGCCTTTATAAAGGTTTGCCAATTTGCTTTCTTTATGGGTAGATCTGTCCAGACATAATATTAAAATCTTGAGTGACTTTATATCAGGATTAGAATCTGAGTTGGAAATAATTACTAGGAAATAATGAGATGGGGAAAGTAAGGCAAGATAAAAAAAAAGAGAGCGGAAAGAGGGCAAACATGCGCCTGTTATGCCATAAGGCACTAGATTACACTAAAGAGTTTTAGAGGGTGGAAATCTGAATCTGATAATTGAATTCCTTCAAACACTAAAAACAAATCAGAAAATTATTTTATGGAAAGATAAAAATAATATTTTTTATTTTATAAAAGAATTAAAAATAGAATTAAATTTTAATTAATTCAAAATTCAATGCTACCTTTTAGAATATTCTTAAATATTTAGACTTAAAATGGACAGTGATGTAAAGAAATGAAATCAATGCTATCTAGAAATATGAGTAAATCCTTAAATCTTACAGAAGTTACACAGTAAAATCCAACAGTTTAGAATAAGGAGAGACTCAGGTGTAAACTCATTTGGAATGAGAGTGTCCTTGCATATCTGTAAAACAAAGACTGCAATGACTCCTTACCTTAAAATTTTTTTGAAAAATAATAATAAAAAAAAGCTGGTGTAGGATCACAAAGATAAAAGAACTTTACAGCTGAGATAGCTACATCCTAATCGTTAATTGTGCTATGTATATTCTGTACTGACATCTCTCCTTGTACACCTCAGGCTTCATTACACTTGGATTTCCAGGGAAAAGAAGTTCCCAGGTATTCTAGAAACCACTTGAGGGAAACAGAGCTGTTCCAAGAGTGAAGACTGGGTTTTAAAAAAAAATTCTAGAGAGATAAGTTTCTCAGTAATTTGTAGACTTTGCAGGAGAATATGTAGCCTTCAGACTTCTTTTGAACAACTGTAATCTGATCCTTAACTAAGATAAAAAATATTATATGTAGTAAGGTGCAATAGAGTTACTGGTTTCATGCACTTCTAAATAAAATAATCTCATTAAGCCTTTCAGACAATTTCATCTTTGTGAATATTAAGGACAGTTTTGTTTGATTGTCCTTATTGCTCTATTGCTAATATTTTTCAAGATGGATTAAATACCTTTATGAGATATGTGTTCTTCAATTGGAAATACAGAGAGTTCTGTTGAGGTACGAGCTACACAAAGTACAGGAGGTGTCAACAGTACCTGTTGTAGAATTAATTAATTTTTAGAATGTTGTAGAAGTAATTAATTATTGAATAATCTGTGTTTGTACAAACAGGTTCTGATGATGCCCTGAGAACAGTGAGCTCTTGCAGAGGTTTTGAAGAGCCTTTATCTGTAGTGGTGGCCCTTTGAGACAAATAACAGACTGTGAGAGAGGAGAAGTGTTTTCTCTCAATTTATGCCCAGTTAGATTAAGTTGAAATATATAGGAAGTATAAAATAATTTACTGTGTGTTTGCCAGAGATTAGTTAACTAAAAATGCTGAAAATGTTTATTGAAAAAGGTTATAACACAGATGTCCTGCCACACCACGGTTCATTTTCTTGTGAATCTTCTGCACCAAAGATTTAATATGTATATCCATAAAACCTGCATGAATTTAATGATCTTTCTCATCATGTAGAACACCCTTGCATCCTACTTTATTGTAACTGAGGTTTGGTAAGGCTTCAGGCTGAAAGATTAACTTAGAGAAAACTCAGGAGTGATACCTCCCTTCACTCCACACAGCTATTGTTATATAGATATACATATATATTTACTTGTATTCTCATTTAAATATTTATATATGAATACATACACACAAATTACCTCTTTTCCCAGATCATGAGTTCCTTGCACAGCATACATTTCTCATCTGGATTTCTGTGGGGGGAATAAGGATCACCACTGGGGTTTTTTTGACCTATAAATCTCAGCCAGTTCTACACTGAGAAAAGGCTCCTGTTTACCGGAAAATATTCCTCTTGTAAGGAGCCCTTCTGTATCAAATGAACCTGTGAGACAAATTCATACCTTTCTTACAATTTGTCCATGTTGCCAATACAAAAACTACTTGATTTTTAAAGTAACCCCCTTTCAGTGATGCATTTTTTTTTCTTAAGGTATTAAAAAATGGGTGGGAAAATCCTCCTTCCTAGATTAAAGGATAATCCAAATACTTTCATGTTGGAAAAAAAGCCCCAAACTGGTTTTTTTTATTATTATTCATTCAGAAAGATAACATCAAAATATTCACTTTTTACATTAAAATAAAGGGGAAAAATCTTTTGACTATGCTATCATGAGGATATTGGCTATTAATCCACAGTAATTCATAACTAAAAACATCAAGACATCTTAATGAACCAGAAATATTTATTTAACTTTGTAAATGTTCCAAGTATTTGAAATTTGATTCAAAATTTCACATTATATATTTGGGTTGCTTCCATTTTGAGAAGATTAATTCCAAATTGTATCAAGGTTTGCAGACAAAACTTGCAACCACCACAATTAGAAAATAAATTCGAAGATTCATTGACAAACATGTACAACAAGACCCTGTTATTTTTGTTTGACACCTTTTTAAATCCAATATAAAAATATAGCTAACAGCGCATTTAAAAATATTAACAAACATAATATACTTATTTAGCAGTTGTTCCTTTTCTTTCAGTTTTATTGCATATTTCTGTTGGGATGGAAGTTTCAAAAGTGGAAAACATTTTACAAATCATTCCTGGAAAAAAAAAAATGCTGAGAAGTTAATAGAAATTGATTCCTGGCAAAGGCAGTGTCTAGGTAAGTGGAGTTCAATGTTGCAATAATTTGGCAAAAACAGTCCCTCTTTTGTTTTACCATAGGAAAAAAAAATAATTGATAAAAATTGGGTAATAGACTGTTGAAATTGCTTTTTGCATTTTTTTAAAAAAATGATTTATTATGCAACATAGGGCATAAAAACATGCTATCATAAGATAAAGGGACCTCAGAAAGTCTCTTGTCCAACTTAGTGCTTGTGCCAGATCAGCGAGGTTGCGAGGGGCCTGATCCAGTCAGATCTTTAAACCTTCCAGAAGAAGAGGCTGCACAATGGCTTGGGGCAGTGTTCTCCATTGCTTTGTTGTCCTTATGGAGAAACAGCAGTTCCTCCTTATATCCAGTTGGATATAAATATTTTAAAATTTTACATACATTTCAGACTTCCAGAACTCATTTTTCATTGACTGATCACAAAAAATATTGCACACGAAAACTATTTATGTAACAGAACTCTTATTTTTGTAGATATATTTTGTACTGCTTTTGACACTTGTTTTTTTGTATTGGTATTGACACCTTGTGTTGCAAGTGTGCTTAAGACAACATAATATCAAGAGAATAAATATACTATTATTGTTTTTAGGTATCTTGAGTAGTGGACTGGAGCAATTAAAAGCTTCTCTGGTGTTGAAACTCTCTAAACAAGGAAGGCAGCTTAAGCAAATTCACGTGATGTTCCTCTCAAAGTGTGAGCTGTTAATAAGACAAAAAACATTCACTGGGCAGATTTATTTTTGACATGAGCTGTTTTTGATGATGTTGAATTTCTTATAAGTTTGATGGATTTTGAAGAGGAGCCAGGCAGAGATGATTACTTTTGAAACAGTAGTAAAGGCATCCTAGGAATGTTAAGAGTTATACTGGACTCCACAGAAGGATGAAACATATGAGCAAATCGGCATTACTTGCAAATGTTCCAGGTGGAAACTCAAAAACTTGCAATCCATCTCAGGAAGAAAGGCTGAGATTTAGTGGTTTTTTGGCAAGGAGGCTAACAGCAGCTCTGCTGGATTGTAACACACAAACAGTGCATATGTGTAGCAGGAGGAGCCATTCTTGCTCCTGATGCTCGACGAGCTGCTGGTCTCTTCCAGGACTCCAGCCACCACACAGCGCTTCCAGGGTAGAAGTGTAGTGGGAAGAGCCTTTCTTGCTCCAGAGGCTCGACGAGCTGCTGGCCTCTCCATGCCTCGCACCAGAGTGAGCTGAGCTCCTCTCTGTGGGTGTGTGTTCCACCTTTATTGGCCCCCTGGCCTTGCTCATGCCCAATAGGGGCCTGTCCTAATCAGGCACAGGTGGACTCACACCCACTCTTTGGCAACTCAAGGCACCTGGTTTGTCTTCTCTACACATATGACTTTGTCTAGAACCAAATACCTAGAGAAAATTGTGAGAGCAAGATAACCCTATAGTATTAAACCTGAGAATTTTTTCATAGCCTCAAAAAATTGTTGATTCTGAGGCTTTCTCAGTCAGACTTGCTTTGTTTTATGCAGCCTGCTTATATTTTTCTTCCCTTCATTTGTACTAACAACCTTTGAAGGCTTGTAAGCTCTCAGCATTCAGATCATCACAAGTAAAGAGATATTATCTTTACATATCATGTGAAAACTTGCCACCTAGTTTGTCTTGCTGATGCATGCAAGGATATAACAGCTGCTATACAGTGGTTCTTCAAAGGTAGCCTTTTGAATGTAGTCCCAGGCTTGAGAACATCTCCTTTGAAAAGCCAAATGGGATTGTTATGCTTGAAGCAGACAACATCACAGTTTTTTTCTTTATATTGTGATGGTGCTTTTTCAGTTTTCATTGTAGAATGTATCTTTATCTTGCTCAAAAGAGCCATATAGCTGAGTACTAGGTTGTCATATTTCTGGCTTTAAAGCCAATTCACACTAACATCATCTTAGAAATTGGCCAAAAGGCTTTCAATAGGAATTGTATGTGATTTATTTCTGTCTATATCTGATCTTAAAAAAAAAAATTACAAATATAAATCCCTTACTTGGAACATAATGTCATAAAGAGGAGATGAGATTATACTGAAAATGTATTTTCCATCCAAAAGTATAAATCAAGTCAGCTACTCAGCACTAGGAATTTCAGAAATTTACAAAATGTCATGCCCAAGGAAATACATTTTATGGCAGATTCTATGACACATGTAAACATTTGGGCTCAATGTCATTAACTAAATACAAGTATTTCCTACTGTATTAGATCCCCTATGATACCCTAGAAATCTTCAAGAAGATGGCAAATATCCACACTGGACCTATGGGGACTCTTCAGGACAGGAACCCTGAGGTTAGATGATATACCATAAAGAATCCTAGTGATGTTAAATTCCTACATTTAGGCAATTTAGGGATATCCAGGAACCACCACGCTGAACTGTATTTTTCAGTAGCAGTCCTTTAAGCAATGGCACTGGGACTATCTGTCCTAGGAGGTTCTAGAAGCAGTCACTAAAATCAAGCCCTAAAAACTGACTAGCAAATTAAAGGATGTTATACCCATGAATGGTTACTAAAGGAAATATGGAGGAATATACCCTCTAAATTCCACATAAATCAGTGGATTTTAAATCCTAATACTCCCTAACACTTACTTGTTCTTTCCTTTGTTAAGGAGCAAGCATTGGTTTCAGTGGACTGTTGATCTTATGAGCTAAGAAACCTCTCATGTTCTTCTATCAATAAAGCATTCTACTCGAGTGTAGGAGAGAAAGAGAGAACTGAGTAACGGGGAGATTATTTGAACATTACTTTACCTTTTGTAACTTTGATCCACAACTAGAGTTGTGGATCCCTTTTTTTCCCGCCTGCCAAAACTTTTTGTCTTTGTTATCTCTGGACTACTCAGTATAATCCTGGTTTTTAAGTCAGATTACTTTCAGTCTTTCACCAAAAAGAATTCCCTTCTGTTGATAAAGCTTATCCCTGTGCAATTATCTCACATATGATGTGGACAAATTATTGGCATTTAACTGAAAAATCCCTTTAATAAAACCATATTCATTCAGCAATGTTCAGTGATTAAGTTAACCAAATGCTTCCAATTAATTTTCCTCTTAATTTGCAATGAACTTCAATAAATAGAGAGCTACGCACTTAGAAGAAAGATTTTGTATTTTCACTCAGCACGAAGGAGAAAAGTGATAAAAATATATGACCAAATTGATGTTAACTTTAGTATAGTTATACAAGTTCCTTCTGGCTGAGCCATAGCTCTTAACAAAAAGAATTATTGAGACTCACTAGTCAGTGGCATAACTGACATTTGGAGGCTTCAAAAGGCCATGAACACAGATAATAGTTTTGGGCAGTTCCAAAGCATTAATCATGATCAATGTGCAATATTAAATAAGGCTCCCTCAAAATGAATATATATTAAAACTGCAATTCCATCTCAGCCTTCTGGTGACATGAGGAAACACTTGAGTTTCACTCTTATGGTTTATGATGTCCCCGGAAGCATTTGATGGAATTATAACATTATTAAGTACAGTTGGGGTACATTATTCCCTAAATTATTGCAACTAAAAGTCATTATTCCCTCTAGAACTTAAAACTTGTTCTACTTCCATCAACCACGTAATCTTGAAGTAGGCTGGGGAGAATTTCATTATGAGAGGGTTTTTAATTTCTTTCACTACTACATATGCAGAACTTGGTAAGGTTGTTAAAATTAATATTAACAGCCCTCACACTTTTTTTTTATTTTCCATAACACTATTTGCAACAACATTCAGTCATCACACGTATTTATATAGTGTTTGATAGGAGATTTCAAATCAATTTTTCAGCATTTTTTACATTAGGTCATCTAAATAGTAAAGGAATAAGATAAAATTTAAAAAGACAGATGATGAGGAGGGCATACAGAAAAACTTTTTGAAAGGCATGATACAAGCATTTCAGGAAAGACATATTCAATCATATCCTGAAAAGGTAAAAAAATGATCTGTAGTTCCTCAAAATAACTCAAGTCTCCACCTGAAGTTCAAAAGCACAAAATGAGACTTTTTTTTGTTCCAGTCTGTAACATGGTTAAAAGCAAGATCCGTTCTGCATCAGGCAGGGTGACAAGCAGACCATGGCCCAGAAGATGACTGCTTCTGGGGGTAGCTGGGAATCTGGAGAGGCTGCAGCTGCTCTGGGATCTTTGCTGGCTCAGGGTGATGGACAGATCTCTCAGCCAGAGCTGTTCAAACAAAAACCTATTTAATTTATACTACCAAGATCAAATTTGGTATTTTTATCAATAACAGGAGCAGCATATGTAGTGCACGCTAAATATTTTTATTGTGGGCAGGTCTAACTTGGCATACGATGTGTGTAAGTTCTGTAGCATTTCTTAGCTAAAAGGAATGAAGCAGTCTGTAAAGAATGTGTGCTTTTTCTAAAGAACACTCCCATGATGAGAAGTTTTCTTCTCTCCTGATTGTTTCAATCATCACAGCCTTAGCAGTTTAGTTAGCTTTGTGTATTAGCTTCTTCCAACAGTTTTCATGCTGCCTAGGCTTTTAAGTAGTGGTATTATTCAATGCCACATACTGAAAATAAAACATGTTAAAGAAAATCCCCAGCTGTAGCACATGTATCATTAAGCCTGAAAGTGTTCAGAGCTTTTATTTTCTCTTTTTCTTTTTTTTTTCTTTTTTTTTTTCTTCTGTTGATTTTTTTTTCTTTCCTAAGTTATTTTGAGGAATGTATCATCTAGAAAGATTTCTGCACCCTGTTCTGCCACAACTATTCATTTTGTAGGAAAAAAAAATCTACTTATAGCTGAGAAACAATAAACCTTGTCACCACATTGCATAATTCATGTTGAGTATAAAATTAATGAACTTTTTGATTTTTTTTATTTAAAGAGATGTTACTTGGGGTTGTGATTTCTGATTTTTTTTTTTTTTAAATTCACATTGAAGGCTTTCTGTTATATAAAAGGTGGCATGAAATGTTATAAAAGTACATGGAATTGGACTGCTTTTTAAAATCGTTGAATGTTTTGCAGATCCTTGGAGACTATGGATGGTTAACTCAGTAAAAAAAGATGTGTCATGGCTACTATTAAAATCACACTGAAAGACAGAGAAGTGCAACACAGAAATTAGCACATCTCTATGGTGATGTAAGGCTTCATCTTCTTCAATTAAGAAAAGACAAATGTGATGAACAGAATTTTTCCAATTTGTATAACTCAAAAGTATTTTAGTTCTCAACAATCAAAAAATGCTGGGGTAATGCCATAACTGTAGCTAATGTGTAAAATCCTGAAAGTAATGATCCATATTAAATTCCATGTGGCAGTTATAAGTATCAGCAATGACAGAGAAAAAAAACATGTTTTATTGGTTCCAATTTTTTTAGTCTAATTATGTGCTGTTTACTATTAGTATTAAATAATTATGCTTTTCAAGACTTATACATTTTAGATTTAAAGCCCACCCCCAGCACACACCAAGATAACAGGAAGTACATAAAAGGAACTTTTCTATTTACAATAGTATTTTATTTTAAAATGCAATTAATATGGTAATGAATTAAAGATATAAATACAATCATATGTTCAAGATGCATCTTGAATAACAATATAGAAGTCAATTATAATTGGACAGGCAGAGAACATCCTGAAAGAGATACTCACAAGAGTGATGTTGATAGCTGCCCCAGATAACTTTTTCAAGAGATAATTAGGATTATATGCTTTTCACAGCCCTACTTGTCTAAGTTTATCCCCGGCTCTGAAATTCCATTAAACTAACTTATAGATCTGTGTAAAAAAATCTTCACTTTTCCAAGCTAAGAAAAGTTTTTTAAAAAAAAAAACCAGCAAAACAAACAAAAACAGAAACCACAAAACCTTGTGATAAACCAGCAAAAGAGGTTTGTTCTGGAGCAAGTAAGGTCACCATGAGATGAACATTACCAGAGACGAAACTTTGTTTTCTGGTCTCAAATATGTGGCCAGGCTACAAAGTTATTTGCTTTTAAACTCTACAACTTGGAGAGTTGTAGTAAAACACCAAGTTACTCTTAGTGTAGTCTGGCAGGATTTATGAGATTTATTGCTAAGTAACTTCTTTAGGAAGGTGATTTAAATGATGGATGGATGAGTTCCAGTAACAGCAATCCCACAGGGCTGTCTTGCCACCTTTCCCTGTTATCTAAATGTTCAGCTTTCACTAAAACCTACCTCACCTTTTCATTCCAAAAGAAAGGTAATCTCTATTATACTGAAATCTGCTTCTTCCAGGCACTGACCTGAAAGTGGTGCTGAGGACTTCTTTCCTGCCCATGTTCTTGCAGTCTCTACTTTCTTTTGTGCCATTAACAATGAACAGATTTCTTAGTTTTTAAGTGCCAAGAATTGCGTGTTTTGGCAAGGCAAAAGAAGATGTCACTTGGTTTTACATTCCTGGAGTGTTACTGGGTTCCTAAAGAGCTGCAGCTTTCCAGGAGTACTTAGCACCTAATTCATACTTTTATGGTGATATATTATGGCAAATCAATTTCCAAAGGCCCTTTTCATCATCAACATTTCATTACAACCTGGTAGTCTTCAACTGTACTTATTTTGTAATGTAAAGACACAGAATAAAACCCCCACCTCTGATTCAACGGGGTGGTTTGCTTTCTTGTGTGAGTAGTGTGTTGCAATTCTATTCCCCTGATTTGTGCTGAAGTATAGATATGAAAATATGATATTTAGACATTGCAATACAGACGTGCAGGGTATGAGCTTAACATCTTGCATATTACAAAAGTGAATTTGAAACATTTGGTGAAACTCAGGCATAGTGATAGAATTATGCATTTTATTTCTTTTCTAATTAAGCATATGGTTGCATATGAGCACAGTAAGCAATTTTCAATTTTTTCACTAAATTAAGACAAATTAAAAAATTTAGGCATTACAAAATTAAAGCTGAAATTGCTTCTTGGCAATTTAAAAAACATATTTCACAATAGTGAGATTTTGAAAGCTTCTCAGATAGTCACCCATTTCCTCCCCTTCCTGTGCTGTGGGCTCTCAGCTGAAGAAAAACCCTACAAAATCTTACTTTTTGTCCAGTGTCACCAGGAAGGTACACAGCTGGAAAGTAGTAATTCTGTTTGAAACATGAACTGGAAGAGGCTGATTTTCTGGAATTTTGGTTCAAGTATTTTCAGTCTGAGAACCTATATGCCTGTACCTCTTCTTTAAAATATGTGCTAATGGTTAGTTTATACTAATACATCTTCAATTTATATATATCTCCACTGGACCTAAATGTATGATTCTATGTATGAGATACACATGTATATAAGCAAATATAGAAGAATTATTTCACTAATTTATCTTCAATTACTGACCTTCAGCCACCTCTGTAGCCCAAGTATCCATTCAATAAGTTGTAGAAATGAAGAATATTTGAAGAGACTGACATTTTTTTCACAATTTTAAGGGTGATAAATCCTTCAGGGTGATAAATCAATGTGAATATTGATATGATATGACATCAAATTTTTAATGTAATTATTTGATATTTATATGCATATTTATATTTTGTTAATGTTAATATTAATACTAATGGCCAGTTCTTAGCTTTTTTCTTTAGGAGAGACATCACTGAAATAAGGAACCCCAAAAGTGACATCAACATTGGTGCATCACCATCATCTTGAAGAGAAGCATAGGCTGTATGTACATTTAAGCAACTCAAAGGGTTGGATTTGTGAATTAAAGTGTCTCTATGAGTACACAGTGCATGCAGACCCATTTTATATGGGTGGTCTATCTTGTGAATATACACCTGTTTGTCTTCCAAAAAAGTACAGCAAAAGTGAAGATAAAAAGCAGGCACAGAAATTTAGCAACTTGAGGGGAAACTAGAAGACACAGTGGCTATCTACAGCACTTGTGACAATTTGTACTTTTAATTATCTGCCTCATTTGTAAAAACTCGTGATTCTGAAAAGAAAGACTAAACATTTTAAGTCCAAGTTAGCAGGGAAGATATAAAAGTTGATATTGCTACCATTCCTTGGGAGTTAAAAAAAAACTATTTTACAAATATCCACATTAATGAATTAATGTGAAGGACTGAAGAAGAGAAATACTAACACAGTTGAACATCACAGTTTCTGTGAGCCCTAGCAAATGTACAGGTCTTAAAAAAGTTTCATGGCAGTAAAATTACTGTGGATAGACTTGTCCATCTACTAATAATCTCTTTATAGTATCTTTTTGTTTTAAAGAAAATGCTAAAAGTTATGTTTTACATATGACATTGATTTGACATCTTAAATAATTAAATTAGATTAACAGAGTGGAGGGACTGTTTGGTGGTTTGGTTGGGTTTTTTTATATGAGTTATAATACTTCTCTACCTGGACACACAGGTCATCAAATCTTGGAAGAAGATTAAGGTCTTTCATGTGGATGAGCAATATAAAGACTAGATCTGGATAAGACATGCCTTTATTTGTGTATTTATTGATGTGTGATCATGGGGTAGAATAGTGGAAACTTTTAAAAGTGAAATTTAGAACAAACAGTTATGGGGTAGAAGACTACACACAGGTCTGTTTATCCCCTGAGCTGCCATTTTCATGTGCTCAGTTACTGCTGAGTCCTTTCTTCCCCTATAAAGCTGAAACTTTTGCATTAGGAAAAAAAAAAAAAAAAAAAAAAAGCAATGTAAGCATTCTACTCAGTATATTTTAGAAAAGTTTTGGGATATAGTTTATTTTATGAGATTAAAATGTAAAAATGTAAATTTAACCTAATGAGAATGATTATAATAGCTCTGAAAAAGCAGGGATATTGCATGACATAACATTACATTACATCATATTTTGAACATCTAAAGTTCTTTGTTATGGATTCTGTCAGCATGGGATCTAATGTTAAGCAATATGTTTTAAGAGAGTTGTTGTTTTGCAGCTCTAATGGGGAGATGATAGAATTATAATTAGTGTAATCCTGCCTCTATTACAGAAAATGAAAAAACTGTAAATTACTACAATTGGAACAATAAAAGTATGCTGTCATAATTAACCTCCATCCTTCTTTCCAACTTTCTCCTCTCAAATGACCAGAGAACACTTTACAGTTGGTAGCAGAGATTAGAGACAGATGAAACAAACCAAAAGAAGCAGATTTAGTTGATAACATTAAAAGTGCAACTCTAACATAAGATCTAACATAGGATCCTCAGGAAAGAAGGTTAGAAAATAGGATAAAATGTACTGAACAAGAAAGGGTAATATCCCTTTTTGCATCCAGGTCTGTAGTATCATTTACGAATTGTACTGGTAAAATTTTCACAAAGATTTTTTTCTGTGTTGCTGGAGTCAGCGGAAGAATTTTTTGAAAATTTTAATGGATGGGGAGTGACGCTGCTGAATAATAATAAAAAGAAAAAAATAAAAAGAAGTGAGACACTATTATTCATCATTATGGCAATATTACTACCCTTGCGCTAAAGATAACAGGCTTAGAAACCCCTATTCTGGAGGGGGTAGAAGCAAAGTTATAGCTTGCTTTCTCTGTCCATGTTTAGGGGAAAAAAGTTTGTAAACATAACAGCAAAGTTAGGAATTTAACTTCAATTTTACCATCAGTTGTTAATCCAGGAAACTAAATTTCTTGTAATTCACAAAATTAACTGCCTCCTGCAGAAAATACAGTAAATACTCGATGTATTTAGTGACTGTGAGCACTGATTTTGTCTTCATTTCACTGACAGGAACACATTTTCTCTCATGTGTTTGCTTTTTCTTTATTTGGATCTCCCTGTAATTTGATCAATTTCTTAAAATTCCCAAAGTGTTCTTGGGAATCTTCCAAAATTCCCAAAATTTTGGAAGTGCAATATCCTTCTGGGATGGAATAACTAAAGATGTATAAAAGAAAAAAGTACCTGTAAATCCATATGAATTTTATCTTTTGTCAAAACCCAATTTAAATAAGAAGCAAACTTATAAGTTTAAATAAGAAGTGACCAAAGCAGTAACCTCTTAAACTTCATCACTAGAGAAATTGTGAGGTCAAGTCACACGTTGTCAAGAAAATGAAACATGGTTTTCACTTGAGGATGAGAGTGGAGAGTCTCAACACCAATTAATATTTATGCATTTTGTACAATTAATATAGGATATGAACATTCATTAGTGCAGGAGCTGGAACCCCAATTTCCCTCATTCTTTGTAAACATTCAAATAGACTCCAAGATCATATCCAATCCTCAGGATAGGCAATGAATATTTCACTATACCACACAAAGTGTAACAACTTCTGTAGCAGGGAAAAAGGGATCTGCACTATTTTGAAAACTAAACCCCCTAAATTTGCACTTTTAAAAAAGTTTTTGTTTCCAAAACATTTGGCCTTTTATGTTTCTGCTCATAATTTGAATATTTACAATATAAGTGTTAAAATTACATGTATCTTTTATATTTTGTTTAGCTACTCAATGTCATTATTATTTAAGTATAAAAATATATGAACCTTTCATATGTATATATATAAAATTTGATTATATTTTTTAACATGTTCAATATATAGTCTTGGCAGCATGGCTACAGTATGACTATGAATTCATTAAAAAATGAATTAGTTCCCTCAGCAGCTTCATTCTTTCTGAACAAACAGTGTGGGCAGAAGTGCACCTGATTATGGGGCCACTGTAATTGCACATTGAGGGAATTAATATTCTTCTTGCCTTTTTGCAGAATCTTATATACACAAAAATTAGCAGTGACTTTCTGCAGATCACCACTATTTTGCAGTAACCTTGGCTGAGTTACTCCTCTGGAATATTTTATTGCTATGTTTCAAGATAAAAACTTCAGGTTACTTCATATATTATATTCTAGATCTTATGGTATTTGATGAGTATTTCAGCTTTAGTATACTTAACAAAGGAAATAATCATGCAATAGGTTATCTCCGTTTTAGTAGCCATGAATTAAATTATGGAAATAGAGACTAGATTTCTCTTATAACTTTGTCTTTTCCTTTTACAATTTTGGGATCCTTATTTGTTATTGCTTCTTTGGACATAAAAACATCCAGACATCTTGGAAACATTGTAACAATGCTTATGAAAAAGTTGCCATTGAAAATTTATTTATGAAAATATGCATGCACAACTCCATTACTGCATGATAGTATTGATGCATAGATTTAGATACTGAAATAAATTAGAATAAAAATAGTAAACAGTGTTTTCAGTTTTCTATTTGCACTCATGAAAACTCATATTAACCCTGCTTCTTGATGGAAATTACATAGGGATAAAATGTTTTGCACACAATAATTTGGGACTACTCCATCTGTTTCCTTTTCTAGTTCTAAAGCTGTTAGAGAACTTAAAATGCAAAATGTGCATGTGCCTCCTCTTTGACTTCTCTTTGTAATGTTGTAAGAAGCCTTGATTTTGCTATTTCTAATCTAGTCAATACAGAGGAGTAATGGAAATTTTACGAGTGTCTTTCATTAAATTAATCTCCTTTTTCGTTTTCTAGTTCAAAAGTTTGCTTTTCAGATCTGGCGCCTATTATTATTTATTCCAAAACTCATGAGTGTTGTCCAATTACCTATTCTTCCACTTGAATAGGAACTGAGTTGTGCTTAAGGACTCTTATGTGTTGTTTGAATAAGCCTGATGGAGCTCTGCAGCATTTCTCAAGGACAGTAACAATGTACTGTGCCAGTGAGAGCGCTCTACAGGTTAAAAATTATGAACCATATTTTATCCAAATGCCATAGACAGGTGGAAGGTAAGTACCTGATTCTCCTTAAACCTGCTTTAAATCAGTGATTTTTCTTGCTTGTATATCAAAACAGAATCAGGACCTTTGTGTTGTGTGGTTGAGAGAGCAAACTCTTCTGAGATTTACAGGTGAAATCAAATTCTCTCCACACAAACCCCATAGAAATGTGAGATAATAACATGATATGGTTCTTTGCAACACTGCAAGTTGGTTGCATTGTTTTCTCTTCCAGTTTTCCTATGTAAACAACTCTTAACCAGCTCCACATTTTCTTCTTGCCTCACAGTAGTTACACTAACTGTTGCAGGATTAAACTCTGTATCAGAAACCAACCCTGTCTATTGTCTCAGAAAGGGTCATTAAATATGTACTAAAATGTTTTAGATGCCATTTCTCATGGAAGTTGGACATGAGTTTATTTTGCTTTTGGCTCTAAAATCATAGTGCTAAAAATCTTTGGTTTTCTACTGGTCTTTTGACACCAGACATGATGTCCAACAGCATATGTGCTGTCAATCAGTCTTACATAGAAATTGTCAGCTTTCTTCCACAGTGAGATCAGTGACCTTTCACTGTGTGAAGGGTGCTGACAAGACAACATGACTTCTATAATTTCTCACAGTATGTACTTTTTACTGCTACAAACATGGTGACCTCCTAATCATACAGACATGAGACTGTTTACAGTGTAACCAGCTTAGTATTTTTGTTTCCCATTGTCCTTTAAAAAATCATAATTTATTATTTAATTTCACATATTTATATATATGCATTATACTGCCATTGTTTCATATCTGGCTGTACATTTATTTCTTAGAGAAAACATGAGAAGGATATTTTAATATTAATTAATGATGTTAACTTAGAGAATAAGACTAAAAAATATTAAATAGTTTTATCAGTGTGGCAAAAAATGTCTATTAATCCAATTCTGTTATTTATTTCTATAATTTATGCTATAAGATTATTAATAATCATCCATATGTGTAGCTCTTTCTGTAGTCATCATGTATTGGTTAGTCCTACTAATGCATTCCCAGCTGGTCAATTTGCTATTCGGGTCTTTAGCCCACCTGCAAAAATTAGGTGTGCAGATTTTGCATCACTAGCTCTGATTTTTAGTCAAGAGAATTGTTAGCAGGAATGGCTGATATATATTACTTTAACCAACATATGTTTATAGTTCTGGAAGCAGCATTTAGATTCTCTTGACTGACCACTGATTTTTCATTTATAATCTGCCATTTATCAAATATTTCATAATTTTTTTTGACAAGATGTCTTATGACACAAGAGAATCTAATGACACAGAATGAGAAATGACACTCACTTTGTATGAAATGAAGTTCATTTTGTAACGTTCCATTGTAATGCTTTTGACTGGGATAGAGTTAAGTTTCTTCATAATAGTATGGGTCTAAGTTCTGTGTTTGTGTTGAAAACTTTTGGTAATGCAACATCTGCAGCAATGCTTTTGTCTGTCCGAGTCGCCTTTATGGGTGATGGAGTTCTGCAGTCCTTAGGACAGCTGAACATCTGCCTACCTGCTAGGAACACTGAACGAACTCTTCATTTTCCTTTGCTGTAAGTGTGCTGCTTTACTTTAGCTATTCTTCTTCAACCCAGTCCTTTCACTTTTACCCTTCTAATTTTCTTCTCCATCCCACTCCAGGGGAATAATTGATCAGCTGGGTATGGCTGAGCTGCCTCCTGGAATTAAACCGTGACAACCATAAAGATATCCCAAAACATTAACTGGTGCCTTTTTTTCATTTTCTTGGGTGTCCCGTGTTAGTCCACTGTGTTAGTTTTGAAGTGAGGAAGCCACAGAGGTGGTTCTTGTGAGAAGCTGCTGGAAGCTCCCGCAGTTCCGAGCCCGACCCCACCTCTGCCCGAGGCTGAGCAGATAGAGGAAGCAGGGTGCGCCTCTTTGAGTAACAAATTCAGCAAAGGGAAAATGAAACGGAAAAAAAATGATTCAAAAAAGACCCGCAGAGCAGAGGAGAGAAGGAGGTGAAAGCAATGCCAAAGTAAAGACACCAAGGTCAATGAGGAATGAAGGGGAAGAAGGTGCCCGAGCAGAGATTTCCCCACAGCCCGTGGTGAGATGGCAGCTGTGCCCCTGCAGCCCATGGAGGAGCACGGTTGGAGCCGTCCCTGAAGCAGCACGGTGAGGCAGTCATTGAAAGATCACGGTGGGGCAGACATGGAACTGCTGCCAAGGGGCGTCATCACAGGGCGGCATATGTGAAGCAGCAGCCTGTGCAGGATCATGAAGAGGGTCAGATGTGGCTCTGCAGCCAGGGAGGACCCCGTGTCAGAGGAGGTGACTGCTCCCGCAGCAGCCGTGACTCTGTGTGCAGCCCAGGCGGGAGCAGTCTGTGCCTGAGGGACTGCACCTGTGGGAGGGACTCGTGTCCCAGGGGTTCCTGAAGGACTCTCCCGGGAGAGGGACCCCTTGTGTGAGGAGTCCTCCCCCTGAGGAGGAAGGAGCGGCAGAAACACCGTGTGGGGAACTGACCCTAAATCCCCCTGCCTCTGCCCTGAGGGGGAGGCAGCAGGGAAGGGATCCGGGACCGGGGAGATGGGAGGGGTGGGGGGAATGTATTTTCTCTTTCTCCTGGTAAATTAAATTAGTATTTCTTTCTTCCTCAGTTGAACCTATCAGTTTTTACTCATTACTGCAATTGGGGTATGCAAACCTGTCCCTGCCTCAGTTAATGAGCCTTTTCTCCTCCTTGCCCTACACTGGGAGTGGTGGGTGTGTGAGCAGAGGCCTGGTTGATACCAGCTGGGCCTGAACCATGACATTGAGAAATTTATTTGTCATCTGATGCATTTAAAGCCACTCACATTTTTGCCAGGTTTTGCTAGAGCCAGCAAAATTTCCAGGTGCTCTTGTTTCCAACCAAGCTGCTGTATTTCAAGGAGGAACAGTAAATGCACAGTTGTATGCTGGAGAATCTGTCATATGTAAGATACAAGCTATGGTCTCTTTTCTGGTGTGTAAACATCCCTTATTAAATATTACGCGTTATCAGGATTTATTTTGTTTGGTTAGGTTTTGGGGACAATGGAGGAGGGCAGCTTTTATCAGCCATCAATTTTCCTTAAAAAGCTTTATCCTCATTAGAACTAAAGCTTCTTTATTCCTCTACAGCTCTGTAGAAGTTTCTTAACATAAGAGACAGTCCTGTTTTCAATTTATTGTTCCTGTGCTATATACTATTGATTTTTCTCTTATATTAAACTTTTTTTTTTTTTTTCCTTGAGTGCAAAGTCATTTTTTCAGCTTCTGGGAGCAATTTAGCCAAACAGATTTTGAAGAATAATTTTTTTCTGAACTTGTCTGTAGCACATTAGCATATTTTTTTAAAATTCTCCATTATTTCTTCATAGAAAGCATATAGCGTTATGGGAAACCTGGAGTTCAAGATGGAATAATAGTGAATACTTGTCTTTGTTCAGCTACTTTCAGCTGTGACTATTTGTACAATTATTATGGGCCTAACAAACTCTGATTTTACTATACCCTAAATTTTTTTTTCTTTCTTTTTTTTTTTTTTTTTTATTATTTTATTTTTTAAAGATGGGGACTTTGAGGCATATATGATCTACCCATTTTTGGTTTTCTTCAACAGCATAATTATAGATATAGACTTACAATTCATCTAATTCTAGCATGTTAATAGAGTGAATTATCACATTAAAAAGAGTATATATTGTTGGGCTATTTCCATTGTAGGTATACTCCTACTAGAAATAATCTCCATGAGTTTTGACAGTTTATTATAAGATAGTTCATAAGTCTTCAGATTTTTTTTATACTGTAGAAAAAATATGATATGTCTTCCAATAAATACACAGAATACTAATGAATATACATTGTGTCTCATATAAACAGCAGTGTATACATGTGTGTATGAGTATGCAACACCTGAAAAAAATCAGATAACACTGATGATAAGCTTTGGTTTGCTTGGTTTCAGTGCTTTCAGAGATGCACTATAAAATTTTGTACTTTTAAAAATTAGCCTTAAAAACCTCCTCTTTTCATTAAAAATAGTGTTATAATTTCAGGCAGAGGTGGTGAAGTGTTTTCTGAGTGGTGGGGCTTCAGAACTACTTTCATTACAAACTTGAGACAATCCTAAATAACTGTACAACAACAGACTCAGTAGAAGCAATTAATCCACTGATACTGTCAGTAGTCAGGTCTTTTAAAATGGATCCCAGACCTCCAAAGAAATAAATGTCAATATGTGTCAATATTTTATACTCTTTCATCCTACACTAATACATTTCCCGTTTTTAAAAAAAAAAAAAAAAAAAAAAAAAAAAGAGGAAAGAAAAAAGGTAGGATTACATGAATTGGTATGTGAGTCAAATTCAGACTAGCAAACTCATACAAATTTCTCATTAAGCCTACCAGCTTTCAGGATTGGGACACTATAGCAGTTTCATTTGGTAGGTAGGTTGGATTAACTTTGTCCAGTTACCAGCTTTTTTCCCCCTAGTGAATGAATCTGTTTTTTCCTTTTTCAACTTTATCAAGATTTCCTTTGTAATACAGCTGAAGTCTGCTTAACCACAAGGAAACTGGCCCAGTTTTGACAATGATAACTAAGTGACTGAGCCTGTCCTATGTATGCTGTAGATAACCTTAAAGGCAACATGTCAGAGGACTTTGTCAAGTTTAGATGCTTAGAGGAATGTAAAAAAACTATTAGGAAAAAGCAGCCTAGCAGCAGCAGTCTACTACTATGGATCTTGCTGCCTCTATTCCAGTTTGTTTCTTTGAGGAGGTTTTCAGAGTGTCTTTGCTTTAACAGTGCAGACATTGAGCCATTTTCAGTCTTGCTTTCCAGTTCCCAGAGCTGCATGTGAAGCAGCTGGGCAGACAGAGGATAGGAGAAACACTTGTACCATCAGTAACTCCTCTCTCATCTGGTGACTTTCTTACGGACATATTTTGTGCATCTCTGGAGCTGGACTATGAAAAGGTAAGAGTGAATGATTTGGTGTCACATGCCTTTACAAAATATTTTCTGTGAACATTTCCAAAGACCTGTTTTTACATGCTATCTGAAATCATTGGATTTTTAGCATATCCTTCCATTGCTCCATTCCCAGAACAGATTTGTTATTGGGCTTTAAAAGAGCTTGCAAGCAGATAGGGTTTGCAGTATGCCATTTGAACAGAATCCTCAGCCATTCATTATTGAGAGGCTGAAGCACTGATGCTGCTACTTGTTTTCTGAGCTATAACTTATTTTTTCTATCCTATGTCTCTTAGAGCTTTTGTGCAACCTCCTGAAGTAGACTTGAATACAATAGCTTCAGCTGAAACAATATTACTATGAGCATGAAAAAGGAAGCATCAGAGCTGAAACAAAGTGGGACAAAAAAAATTTATTCAACTAAAGGGTATATGTATTTGAACTTAGGTTCTTAAAGGGATTCTTAGAGGCTCATTTCTTCCTTTGATACTGTAAAATACACATCTTAGACTTAGAAATACTCAGATACTGAACAATCATAACCACCAGATACCTTGAATGGACTGCAAATAACTATTTAACTGATTCTTTAAATCCTGCTGATTTTAAAATATTGTTAGCAAGAGAAGGCTGAGATATTTGTATAACATCTATGTGTTTGAGAATTTCATTTGTATTTCGTGGTCTTTCATACTGCTAGTTAAAACCAACACAAACAGAAAAGAAGAATACAGCAAAAATAGGAGAATTCTGTCTGTGCAGTGTAGAATAATGAAAGCAATTTAGATACATCTGGGATAATGCCCCATTAACTGCATTAGTGAAACCTTTTCTCCCATAACGTAATCTGTCAGTAGTCTTCTGTAACTGACAGAATAAAACTTCTTGCAGTTTTATTTTTTCATATCCCATGTTCTCTAACAATATCAAATTTATGCACTACATCACAACCTGCACTAATTCCTTCACCATGCATATGTAGTGAGTTTTTCTATACATGCCTCTATGACTTGCTTTGAGAGATAGACAGAATTACTGTTACTCTAGTGGGAGAAAATATGAGCGTTGCAGATGTAAATTTATAAAGATGCCTGACTACTGGAAAGAGGAATAAAAATAGATACCAGGTTATAGCTTTTTCTTTCCTGTTAGCAGGCTGGCTGGAAAGCCAAGGACAACATATTACATCCCTTGTATAAAACCTCCAGCTGTACTCTGGAGCCATGGCTGGAAACAGCTAACATAAATATTTTCAGAAGCAGGGGGTCAAGTTTTCTGTGCCATCCAGAGATGCACTGGATAGCTGTATCTGAAGCAAAGAAGGACTCAGAGAGAAGTCACAAGCTGGGACCAGGCTGAGGAACGCTACCTCTTCATAAGCTCTGAAAATCTGCCTTTAGGGTCCTTAAAGACTTTGAGTTCTTTGTCAGAAATGCATTGAGGCCAACTACTGACATTCACTCATAAACTACATCTAGTGGCTTTGGAGAATCCTTGCAGACAACTGTAAAAATAGCAGGCTGGTAGAATCTGAAAAGCTGAGTCTCTTCTGCCTTTTTCAGTGATATTACACTGTAAAAGCAGTACTGGCAATCCCAGTTCATCAGACAAGTATTGCTTACAGAGAGTTCCTGTCTTTCTCATACATCTTCTTGACCTTTAGAACACATATGCCTATTGCTATAAATAAATAATAAAAAGTCATGTAAATGGTACAGATCTACAGAAATATTAGCCAAAATTGGGATGTCATACCAGTTAGTTCTTCCAGTAATATGTTTGCAACACAACCAGTGTGAGACATGCCCTGAAAAAGAGCATAAAATGCTATGCATCAAGAAAATGCCATTGGGAAAGATCTGCAGCTGTGAGCAGTAATTGGTAAAGTGCTATCATCAAACCCCACATGGTCACATATGCAGAGGGAGACTCATAGCACATCAAGTGTAAAATGAAAGCTGTGATACAGGCAGACATCAAGCCAAAGCAATATCGGTCAATATGCTGAAGCTGTTGGCCAAAGACAGATCTGTTCAGCAGTCCTCAAAATGTTTGCAACTATGAAAATAAAAGAAGAAAACTGGAAAAAAAAAAAAAGGAAAACAGTTGTTCTAGTTAGTGGAAAAAGCTGATGTAGAGAAATATTCCACAGAAATGAGGTGCAGATGCAGGAAAAGTAGATCATTATCAATGAATAATACTATGGTGTCAGTGCTCTCACAAGCATGAAAATGATATACATCATCACTAATCCCTATGGTTTTATTATGTCACATGGTCAGTCTCCATTCCTCAGTCTCCATCAGGCAAATGCTGTGGACGATGACCAATAAAACTGATGTCCTTCAGTCACAGTGAATGGATGAATGAGAAACACAGATCAGTAACATCATGGAGCATAATGGTGGATTTTTAGGCTAAGACACATGAAATATGTGATGGTATAAAATATTAAACTAATTATGAAGAGTGGTTCTGCACAGCCAACACCAGATGCTTTGATTCTGGCTACTAATCTGTTTGAAACACAAGGCTACGTCATGTCTAAGTGCAGCCCTGCACATTGGCAGAGTGCCCAGAGGTAGTGAACCTGTGGTAAAACGATGAGTGAGAATTTCTCACTCTCTTTCTCAGCTTAAAATAGTAGTCACAGATATTTCCTTTTCTCTTAATTGAACTAAACTAAGTCTCTATGCCTAAAAGAAAAGAGTTACTTGTGTGAAGAGAGGAAGGGAAAAGGTCTTATGTACCAACTGGTCCTCTGGCATTTCGGCATCCCATCAGAGAGAGGGAAGTAAGATTTTGAAGATATATGGAAATCCTTAAGTGGCTTTAGGTAGGGCCCATTCTTCCTTAGTAGTTCCTTGGCTGAGTCAAGGAATGAATATTAGCTGAATGTCTTGAAATTCTCTGGTTCAGTGATAGTGAGTATAGTTTTCTAGTCTGCCAGTTCTCTTCAACAGTGACCAACTACTTGGGAATTTTTATATTTAGGCATAAATCAGCATGGTGTGACTTTTGGAAACATCTTGCTACACAGAAAGAGAATCCAGCTACTTGAAAGTACAAATACTCTGGTTCACCATGGTTCTTCCTTGAAGAGGTATTGCACTACTTATTCAAGGCTTCCTGAAGTCAAAACCAATTACATTTGCATGTTTTTGTAGGCAAAGACTAGGATGGCATTTCTAGTATCACCTAAATGAATTAGACACTCAGCCATGATAAGCACTGAAGACTCTTCAAATGATAGGGTTTTTTACCTTGTTCCAAAACTGTACTCTGGAGGAAAACATCCACCACTGCTATTAAATAAAGCAAAAGTTTTAACTTTGTAGAGTCACGTGAAAGCAATGGTGAGTGCAGTACTGGATCACATTCCACAAAGGCTCCTGCTTGGATCTAAGATGATTAAAATATATTACACTGTTACCTGAATACAGCATCCTTTTCCCTTTCCACTTTTCTTTTGAATACTTCTCACATTTTATAATCTTAGTTGTTTTACCTCCTGCAGGGAATTAAGACAGAATGCATTTTTGTCTCTGGTATTATATCAGATGAAGTGTTCCATTAAGTGTTCTGAAAGCCCTGGGTTCACCCTTTTGCAGGTGACCAGAACAGGGATTGGACATCTTGTTTTGATGATTTACTTGAAAAGAGCTGAGCTTTGTATTTGGGTGAATGTCAACCTTTCTCTTTTACCTTGATACTTCTTTACACTTGCATGGCAAGCAACAAAAGGAACAAAAAGAATGTGAGAGATTTGACCTATATGTTTGAAAAGCAACTGAACCTAAAAACAAGAACCTTCTGATTCTGCCTTAGAGCACTTCTTCCACTAGCTCTGTGAAGTCCAATTAAACAAAAAAAACCAAAAGATAAAATTGAGGAATCTGCAGCTTGTTTGAATTAAGCCCATTGTCTGATAAGAAGTTCTGACTAAGGAATTTGTAGGAATACAGGATGCATTTAAGTAAGAAAGATGGTTCTCTTGTTAATTAATCAAGTGAAAGTTTCATGGTTCAATTACTCTGTACTTGTTTTCCTATGATTTGCAAAAAGATGATCATAAAAGGATATTTTTCCCTAAAGAATCTGCCTACTAGCTTACATTTGCAATTTTTTTTTTTATTTAACCACAATTCATCACCATTTCCTCCGCAGGATGTACCGTGTCAAGAATTTCAGGTCATACTCAGTTTTTCTTGTATATCTACTATGATACATGTGCAAAGTCTGTCTGATTTTTGGAGTAGTGGTTTGATTGTATGTTACATGTTCTACATAATTTTAGGCATTTCAGTGTCGTTGTAAGGTTCATTAAACTTTTCAAAGTGAATTCTGATGTAGATTGCTAGTCTGTATCTTCCCTGATTTTATTTCTTTACCCTCATGTTTTTGATAATTCTGAGCATTTACAGGGGAGTGGAGCAGTTATTTGCTTTCTAAAGTGCTGTTAATGTAACTGTGTTAATTTGAACCACTTCTGTTTGTATTCCCCAAAGCAATCTTCCTCACGTTTGTTTCTCTTCCTTACTCTTTTCTTTTTCTCTGAATGCTGCTTCTTATTGCCAGCCATAACACACACAATATATAATTTCTTTAAATCCAGTTTATTTTACATGACTTCACTGATGATCTGACTTGTCTAGTACTTGCTAATCTTCTCAGGTCTAGGTTTCATTTCCTCCTGGTAGCACTGGAGGAGGGGAGGGACGGGACTGCAGGGTTTGAGAGATGAGCAAGAAATCTGTCTGGGTCTGAGGTGACAAGGACAAGGTTGCAATCCAGCTGAGTTGTTTTGGAGAGCCAGATTTTTTACTTACATCTTGTGCTCTGTTAGGATGATCCAGACAAAAGTCAATGATCACATCCAGCTTTTTCTCAAGAACCCATTGCAGTCAGTACTTAGGGTAAAACTTTTATGTGGATTAATCAGGGCAAGAAGGCCATTATTCATCCAAAGACCTAGAATGCTTTGTTGCTGGAGAACCTTGGATGAGGCAAGAGATTGCAGGAAGTAAAGGAAGGCCTCACTGTGAATGCAGCTGGATCTTGCCTTGTGAAACTGGAGTTTATTCCTATCTGTGACATGGAATGTTATTTTGTGCTATCAAAACACTTCAGCACAACATTATTCACGTGCTTTTAAGGTTCTTCACTTTTCCAGTGTCTTATGTGCAGAACTGTTTATAAGCCAGAACTAAAATCATAGTCTACAAAGCCATACTTTGAACATCAAAATGCTATCTAATGCTAGGAATGCTGAAAAATTAGTTTCTAGCTGCCTTTCAAACTTGACTTGCAAAATCATTTGTTATTTTTGACCTTAAACTCTCTGTGATTTTGTAACCCCACTTCAGAATATATATATAGTATCAAATATATCCCCATCATTTGAAAGGGGTGAAAAGTTGGGAAAATAAATGGGTATTTGGGAAGCCAGCACAGAGTAGAAATGTATGAGTCACATTTCTGGCTTTAGAACAGTATTTGAACATTGTACAGCTAATAATACCTGGAACTACACATAGAAATTAAAAAGAAATAAAAAATTGAAATTTTTAATAAATTATTTTCATACAAGACATTTATTGAGTGAGTATGTAGGGAAGGTGTTAGCTTTTTATCCTTGTGATCATACTGTTTAAAGGAGTATCAAAAGCATGAGGACGAAATTCATTATGAGTATGTACATATGGATTCAGGCCCATGTGTGTATGTTGACAGGCTCAGTTACAAATTGTACTCAACTATTAGCAAATACCTGTTCAGGATTCTGAAACACTATTACGTGTCTCAGGGATACCTTGATATTGCCAGACTTTGGCTTTTCAGGTAACTGGGGAAGATTTCTTTCTATTAGTTTTCGGCTTTAATAACATAGCTGGAAGTAGAATTTTATCTGCCATCAACATGTAATTTACATCAATTGTGCAAAATTGTTGTTAAATGACCTTGTTAATATGGCAAATCAGATGTAAGAGAAGCTATTTAAATGAGATCTAAATGTTTAAATAGCTTCAAATCTTAGGATTAATAACATTCAAAATGTTGACTGTGCTACTTGAGTCTTATAACCTTTCTCAAATGGATCCTTAGTTAATTATCTCTAAAACCGGCCTTTTAAAACAGTATGCTCTGTCTAGAGATTGATATTTAACTTTTTTTTTTTTTTTTTTTCTATTAATTGTGTTTAGTTTTAAGATTTGGAAAGGTAGTCCTCTAAGGTTCATCTGACATTTAAACAATTATGTTGAGACTTTGTGCTGATGTATTTTGGTTGCTTAACCCTTCTTGTCAGCAGTTTTATATTTTATGCAGACCTTGCTGGTGTGACACTGGCATTTATAGTAGAGTGCATTTATTTTAATAGAGCAAGTCCTGTCCTTGTAGTTATAGGGGTTATGATTATTATCCTAAAACAAAAGAGTCTGAAGCTGTAGTTCATCTACAGGACACAGTTTCACATGCAGACATATGCATATCTCTTGTGAAAACTGATGCTGATATGTATTAAACTGCAGACTTTGTATTATGAAAACATTATAAGGCTTCCCAAATTAAAAAAGGAAAGAAAGAAAAAAAAAAGCCACAACAAAAGCCCTTTATGTCAAAGCCCTCTAAGTCATTTTTCAAAGCTTGACAGCGTAGGCTTAGTGCTGAGTAAAAAAAAAACAAAAAACAACTGTGTAAGTTACTCCATGATTTTTGCTGTTGAATGCTACAGGAAGAAATCTCACATGATATGGATTAAGGAAGCTAAGGCTATTGAAGCTCAAGCAATCCATCTGTCATTCTGTTGCTTATTGCTTCTTCCAGGACTGAAGAGTTTATATTCTGGCTCCATCCTAACTCACTGTTTCTTAAAGTAATAATTTTTTAAAGGAGGGGAAAATTATGTACATTAATTTACAGGAGATATGGTACCTGGATATTAGTCTCTTTAATCATACTGGTATTTGACTGTAAGGCTGGAGTGTCATGTGCTTTCAGTGTGACACTGCCATTTAAACAGCAATACATGTCCCTTCTCCATTTCTATGCAGCAGTGCAAACATTTGATGGCTCTGTCATGCACTGGAACTAACCTAGCATAAAATAAAATAGAAAGGTAAAATGAAATTTCTCAATTAATTGGCAATGGACAGAGGGAGAAGGAACTGTTTGTTCAGTGGAGGTGTTGGTTTCAATTCATCAACTTCTACTCTTATTTTTTTCAGTGATCAGAAGAAATGGACTGAAAAATCCTCATTTATATTTAAAACCATTCTACAATTAATTAACATTTTAATGGCTCTGAACTTTGGGAAATAATAATCTGTAGATAATATATAGAACATTTAATTGCCTTTTTAAGATTACTCACTTTTTCAAGTATTGTCCTCAGAATTTTTAAATAAAGGTCATTTATGAAGAATTCATGTGACCATTCAAAGCTAATAAACAACCTGATGTGGTATGGATTACCATCTGCTCCCTATTTGCCAGAAAGCAAGACGGTACCTTTCAATATCTGTGTCACAATGCTGTTTATCACATTTGAGTTCAATTCCCTCTTTATGGAGGAGAACCTAAACAAGAGGGTATCCAAATTACTATCTACTATGTGTTCTGCCCCCAGAAGCTTTGTCTTGCATGTTTCTGTCTAATCTGTGTCTTTTTCATCTGTAGGAAGGGCCAAATGCATCCTCCTTCTAGCTGATGTCTCTTTCTGTGAATGCATAGGTTGATGTGATGTTCAGTAGGCCCAGAGGGAACGCCTACAACACATCCAACAGAAAGCATAATACAGCTTTGCAATATTTATATAAAATGTGCCTGGCTGCACAGGCACAGGTTGGGATTCTCACTGCTGCTGCTGCCACTACTGATGGGAAGCTCAGGTTGGGCTCAGTGGCATGTGCTCAGCTCAGTGGTAGAATTTGTCCCCAGCCTCTCCTACTTCCTAGCAGTCTCTTCCCTTCCATCCCAAATACAAGATCATCCTTTATATTGCCGTTCCTTTCCTTTCCCTGTACCCACCACCAAACTGTGCCTGCCCTGTCCTCTGAGCCCTGTGGGTTCCCCTTCACCAGGAGAGCAGCGTGGGTGAGGGGCTGTTGTATGAAGGCAGCCTGTTCCACGGGTGGGAGCTGCTGCCCACATGGCGTGTACATGAACACGTGTGTGTGAGCAGGTGGCAGCCTCCCACTGGGACAGGAGGAGGGATCCTGAAATCTGTATCCAGTTCCCAGGCTGGCCATTTTTTGGGGGTTATTTAGAATAACAAAATAATCTTGTCCTATATTAGTGTCATAAATGACTGATGTTTTTGTGACTTGAAACGTGAGATTTCTGAGGCCGTGCCAGGTTGCGTTTAGAGGCACCGGAGAAGAACCTGTCCTTTTATGGTTCTCACAAATTCAATATTTGGTATATACTGTGCTGTATATATAGTGTTGGTATATACTTTTGAAAACAGTAAATTTCTAAATTTATGCTAGGTGAGTGAGAAAGAATGTAGGGAGCTGAAATATAGAAGAGGTGCCAGGATTACTCATCCTCTTCCCACTCTCTGTTGGTTATACTTTCCTTTAACTGCAGAAGCCAACAGTAAATTTTAATGACTTTTTTCCTTCCAAATTTCTATTTTTGGATTTATAGGTAGAAGACACTAGTGAATATTTTTAAGTTTTAAAAAAGTTCCATATTACCAAGATATACGAGAATAAAATTTGTAGCTGATCGGTATAAATTTCAGGCTGCTATGTTGTGCTTCATACCTGGTGTTATTCCCCTTGTATAAATGTTTCTGCTGAGACTACCAGTAAAAGTATTGATTAATGTTAACAGTTTTATGGTGTGGACTCTTGTACATTGAAAACTATGCTAAGACCATTTATTCACCTTATCTGGTGTTCAGCATAGTCAAATGGACTGGGTTTATTGTGGTTTTGTTTGTTGGTTGTAGTTTTGTAGTTCTGTTGGTTTTGTAGATTGATCCAATTGATCCCTCCGTCCTTTAACATCCAAAATTACTTTTTCCTATGGACAGAACTGATTCTGGTGACACATAATGCATTTATTATGCACAGTATGAAAGAAAACGTACTGTTGATAGACTGCCATGCTTGTAAGATTCTAGATTTCCAGATTACCAAACATCCTCAATTACATTGTGCATGTACTTTGTGAACGTGTGATAAAATGCAAGGGTTGGATGCAGCTACTCAAGCAATTCCATCTGTGCTTGTTTTCAGATAGTGCTTGATATTTTAATGTACTTTTGGGGGAACAAAAATTCCTGTTTTCACCTGAATTGATGAAATCTTTAGCGAGAAAAAAATTGTTCTGTCAAGATCTGAATTTTTAAAACAAAAGTTTTACTTGGAATTGCTTTGTGAGTTTTCAGATGATCTATGTTGAGGATAGTTGTTTTTATTCTCATTTCTTATATCCTGTTGTGCCTATACAAACCAAATTTACAGGTGGTGACCCACCTGCCCAGTCAACATTGGAAATTCTTGGTGGGAGATGCTGTACAATCACATGGGGAAGCCCCATTACTGCTAGCATAGTGCTAGCAAGGACTTGTAATCCAAGATAAAACAAGCCTGCAAGTGTGACAAACTATGTGGAAAAGCATGGACAGCCATAATAAAAACACATTACAAGCTCAATTTGATAGCTTTGAATCATTTAAATGTATGGGGTTTACTTCTGTGTCCGACCTTGTCGTGATTAATGCTCAGGTCTAGAACTACAAATAATATTCCCCTCTACTCCACAGGAGGCTTCTTCTGCTTCAGTTTTGGAGGGCATGTGCTAACCAGTGCATAATTTCAAATGGGATGTCGTTTGATCTAGTGACTTAGACATACTTCTGGCATTGAAGTCCATCTGCTATTCAGAGAGCGTAGGAAAAGAGGCAGGAAGCCAGATGTCATGTATTAAAGACCTTGTCTCACTTTGGATGACAACTCTGGAATGCAGCATTTGGCACATTTCTTGCATCAGTAAAAGGATAATAGGAGTACAGTGTGATCTTCCGATAGCTCATATTACATCCTGACTTTAGGGAGGACAAACAATTGCTGAGCAGGTCACGGTGTTAACAACCTTGCATTTTTGGGGGGTTAAGTGATTTATTTCAAAATGCTAAGGGAAACAGTGAAAGATACCAAACATGCTTATTGGTTAACAGTACCTGAATCAGTTTCTGAGTCCTCGGAGAGGATGTATGCCTGTGTAAGCGCATAATTTGAACACAAATTAAATCTGTCTAGAAGTAAGACTAATTTATACTTTCCTCTATAGTTCAGGTTCTGGATATCATATAATTTGTAATAATGAGTCCATCTAACTACAATACATGGAGTGAGCAAGCATACATTCATAAAATAGCCTACTGAGTTTTCCTTTCTTAAGGGTACCCTAGCTGTCTGCACAATGTGCAGTCTCTGCTAAACATATGACATTCCCAGCTAAACATACAACAAAATCCACCATTCCTAAAGAAAAACAATCCTACCTTACCCCAAACCAACAGCTCACAATAACAGATGTCTCTCTAGAGAAATTTTGATTACTGATTGTTTCACCACAGCCAGAAACGGAGTCCCTGCTTTGTTTAGAGGTGGGATTTCCCCTTAAGGCAAACTGAGATACTTCATTAGAAAGTAAGGTTTGAATTTGTTTTCTCTATCCTGTGATCCCAAAAACATGCAGTACACCTTTATGCTCTATATTCTGTCTCCAAAGACAATTCAAATCATAGGAAAATTTAAAGAAAAAGGGTTGCAGTTTTCTTACTTAAGTTACAGCCTGTTGGATATTTCACATCTAGAAGCTTGGCACTACAGAGATCTTTTGCAAATGCATATTTTTAAAAACTACCTTAGTACTAATTTTCATTCCTAAAGTCAGTTTGTTTAATCATGAAAGGGCAGGTTCATTATTCATTTATCGATATTGCACTTATTCATATTGCTATCCATATTGCAGTAATATGGGGCAACTACCAAAGATTTCGGTAACAATATTGTATTTTTGAAACACTGTTGGTCTAGGGAAATGTTTTGCCATAGTAGACAAAATACTTAAGGTGTTATAAACAACTCCTCCACTTTTATCTCATGTTATTTGTGCTATTCAAAATACTGTCCAAAAAAATATTTTAATTCCTCTATAACTTGTTAAATTAAAAAAAATTAAAATCCAACAATTCTGTGTGATTCATTTTTATAGTGCTTTTCCAAATAATGTGTTCTAGCTGTTCAAGCATTTTAGTGTAAGAGCTGAGGCTTCATTAAAAGAATGTACTTTGTCTGACTTTCAATTTCATGCTTAAACTTCTGTGAAAGCTGACAGATTCCTACAACTAAATTCTACTTAAAATTAAACAATATAATGGGTGTCCATAAAAATTTGCTAATTATTAAGTTTTATATTCCAAATACATTATTTTTAATCAGTAATGTCATGTTCCTCCTTTTTTTTTTTTTTTTTTTAATAATTCTTCATAATTGAATCATACAGTGGTAGGTTTATTTGGCTGGCTGACAGATGCCCACCCAGCTGTTCTCTCACTGCCCCTCCTCAACAGAACTTGAAAAGAAAATGGGATGGAAAAGCTTGTGGCTGGAGTTAAAGGCAGGAAAATCGCTTACCAATTATCATAATAAATAAAACAGACTTGAGTTGGGGAAAATAAAGGTAATTTATGGTCAATATAGATCTATATGTGAGAAACAAAGACAAAAACCCCACAATACGCTTCTCACTTACAGCTTTTTTCCAGGTTCAACTTCACTCCTGCCTTCCCAACTCCTCTCCCTACTCCCTCACAGCAGGATGATTGAAGCTGCAAGGCTGTAGGCCAGAACAGCTCCTCTCTGCCTCTCCTTCCTCTGCTTTTCCACTGCTCTAGCATGGGTCCTTCCCTTGGGTTGCTGTCTTTCAGGATAAACCTTCTCCTGCATGGGTTATCCAGCTTCCTTCAGGTGTGGGGATCTTCACAGGATGCAGTGTGGATATTTGCTTCAGGACCTGCAGCACCTCCTTCCTCTGCTTCTCCCACCTTGTGCTTAAAATGTTGGTTTTCTGGAGGGAGTTTTTGTCTTTTTTTTTTTTTTTTTTTTTTTTTTTTAATCTCCCACTCACTCCTCACACATTATGCAGTGTTTTGCCCTTTCTTAAGTGTGTTTTGCTGGAGTTGCCACCAGCAGGGCTGATACATTAAGCTGTGTCCAGAAGTGGGTGTGTTGTGGAACTTGATGCATTCAGCATGGGTTAGTGCCTGTTGCCTCCTCTCACAAGGGCCACCCCTGCGGCACTCCTGCTTAAAACAACTTGACAACAACACCCAGTACAAATATACTTGATTCAAAACAAAGATCTTTACAGTTTTCTTTTTCACTAATGTAAGAATGAGATAGATATTTTCTTCTTTCCTGTCCATAATTTGCTGGTTTTCAAACTCTGAGAACTCCGTGCCAAATTCTGATTAGCTGTGCCTCTTCTTTTGGTAACTGCCTGAATACTGTCTGTTCCATCAGACAGTATTTGAAAGCTATTTAAAAATCGACCTTCCTTCTCTGTTCTGTTAATATGTTATGTCAAGCAGTTATTGTGTGTATTTCAGGAGTGAGGGAAGAAGTGTAGAACAGAGATCCAAGCAGCTGCCACCCCTGTAGCCACTTGCAGTTACTGTCACCTTTCTCTGACACTCTCCTGGGTCAGAACTGGCACTGGGCTGGCAGTCCTCGTCTCAGCTTGACACAGGCAAAAGTGTAGTTAAATGATTTTGGCAGCTATTCTTTGCACAAATGCAGAGTGGGTGTTAGCGTTGCAGGGGGCAATAGCTCCTGTAGTGGATAAATTTCTGATGAGAATAATGTGTGTGGTAAAAGTGTAAGAGCACTTGGTAATGGGAAAGTGGGTAAATGCATGATTGTGTTAAATGGTGAGTGGAAAGTGGCAGACTGACTTTCTGAGTGTCTAAATCTGGAGCCAACTCCTGTTGCTCCAGAGACTGGAGCACGCTGGAAACAGCCCACAATTAAAATCTTTGCTTGTCATCCCCTGAAATAGCAACAGCTCTGTGGTATCATGTGAGATCTGTTCTTAACTAATATTCAACATAATTTTAGTCTCATTTTTTTGTTAAGTGCTGCTGACATTTTTTCAGCTTTTTCACTGTTGCATACCAGTATAGATTTCCTTCCTCCCCAAGCTGCTAAGATTCTGACCACTTTTACCTACTTATAAATAACTTTTTGCACCCTTTCTTGTCTTTTAGAATTGCAAAGATTTTATTTGGATTTCATGCTTTTGGGAAATAATAAAATTAGACATAAATGGCAAAAAAATCTCACCGTATAATTACCCAACCTTATTATAATTGCAAAATAGGCAATAAGTGCATTATTTGCTAGCTAGGAGAGTATAAAATGTGAAATTAAAATCTGAAATGAAATTGAACAATATGCAAGGTCTAGTAAAATACTGTTCCATGCATTTTATGTGTTATGGATTTCCATCAGGAAAACCAGACTACCCTTTACTCTTTAATGCTTACAATACATATGATTCTGCACTATGGTTGCTACTTCCCAGAGTAATAATATCATAGAGCATTTGCATGAAAACAAAATTCCTTGTAAAAAAAAAGAAAAATACTGAATTTCTTCATGCCTGAACTGTCTTGAAATCAGTGGAAATACCAAAGGATAAATTTAGCTTGAGAGATATGTAAAAAAACCCACTAATTATCCAGACATGAAGAGAAAGCATGTCTTTATCACTGACTTTTTTTTAAAGTGTTTTACAAATGAACACAAAGTCCCTTTTGAAATCCATAATCCAAAATACCAGATTTAGATCTATTGTGGGTGACTCAACAGTGGAGATGAATTGGCAATGAATTATGCTTGAATAGTGCTGTGCCATGGTTGTTTAACCTAACTCAAAAATACCTGCAAGAGAATGACTGTTCTTCATTTTAATATGATTTAATTAAAAAATTAAATTGTGGTGAAATGTTTAATAGTGAGATACACATATTTTGATGGTCACATGTAACTCATTTGCATTCTGTAGTGTCAAGGTGCTGCTACTTCACTGCTAATATTAGGTGTCATTTTATGTGAGAATACAGAAAAAAAAACCAACAAAAAACCCCATCATTGCCTTCGAACATTTCCATTACTATTAATAGTAAATAATAATTTTCTGTCTTTAGGTGTCACTAAGGATGTGTATTTGACAAGTCTTTTGTTTAAAGTATTGCCATGCTATGAAACCTACAATCCATTATCAATTCAGCTACTGTTGACTTTCTAGTTAAACCTTATAAAATGGTTTTAACTTTCATATATTTTTTAACTTTCATGTATTTCTTTCTTTAAAATTCTGCTGGTTCACTTACTGGTCAACACAGATTCTTAGCCTTCAAAATACACAAGGCTGTGCTATTTTATGTAGGCTTACAAACTGTGATACAGTGTTTCTTGAATCCATCCTCCAACAGAAAACTCTTTAATCTTCAGATAAACGTAGAAGGTCAGATTTCTTAGTATCACATTAAATATAATTGTGTTGATTTCAAATTTTCCAAAGCTATATATATTTTTTTTAATGGAAAATGGTGATTTGCTGAAAGTAAAGCATTCCTAGGAAATATTTAAATTTTGGCAGATTTTGTTTTCAGATTTTGTTCAACATCATTTAAGGCTAAAACTTTTCATTTAACTTTTTCAGAATGGATTATCTTGATTCTTTTCTCTTCAATAATGTCTTGTTAATTATTTTGATTCTACAAGAGTTTTAAAATGCTCTAGTAGCCTTTGAGAAGTCTGAATCACAATGAATATTTACTGTTTATTTCTTTTCTGGAAAGTATAATGTCAGAATTAAATACTATATTCATCTCGTTTTTATTTAATAACGTTTTTTATTTTGTTTTCATTCTGAGCAGGGATTAAACTTCTTAGGGCCCAACATTTACAAAGACTCCTAATTTGAGGAGTCTGCTGCAAGGCTGTGGATGGTATCTGTGAAAGGCTAGAATTCTGATCTTTGTGGAAAGCTTTTGTGCACATCACTTCGTGGTTCAACAGGATGAAGTAAAACTGTGAGCTGGTGGGAGTAAGCATATATTGAAGATAGGAAAAATACTGTCTCAAGCTTACTGAGTAATTTTCTAACGTGCAGTCCCACAGAGAGAAATATTTCAGTGAGTGATGTCCTTTGTCCTTCTCTGTTTTAAATGGAGCTGAGCATTTGCTTGCCTAATGCTGTGGACAAATTAATAGCATGCTTGAGAGATGAAGATAATTGTGGTGCCCATTCCTGCCATCATAGAGGTCTTAAAGTGAGAATTCCAAGTAATTTGAATCATACCACACCTTTTCTGCATACTGCTTATATTTGTTGTCATCTTCTTTTGTCCCAATGTGCTATACAAGTACCTACCTTTTCAGTTCATTTATTTGGAGTGTCCAGCTTCTTCTTTTTATCTCTAATTTCAACATAAATGAAGAGGACTTAGCATCTGAAAGGATCAAGATATGCTAAATTTGCAGCTTTTCATGCAAATGACAATTACCAGTATCCAATGGAGTGAACCTGTGTGGTCCTTTCATTCTATACTGGGATTGAGCCCTGTGGGATTTGCTTAATTCTGAGGTGAGATACTGAAGAAGAGAGATTAAATCTTGTGGAAGATTTTGGTTGCTAAGTTAATTTAAGCATAAAAGTTCCTTTCCCTTTTCCGGGAGGAAAAGTGCATAATAGCTAATTAGGCCCTTAGGGATCAATTTTCAAAACAGTGTGCAGGAAGTGTAAGAACAAACCTTATTTGTTAATGGGTTTTTTGAACATACCTCCTGTGATTTTTAGAAATGTGGAAGAACAAAACAGCAACCTTATTGGAGAAGCATATTTAAATATATAGAATATAGTATCCTTTTCTTCTGGGCATTAGATAGATGACATATGCTAAGACCACAGGGTGTTTCTGTGGTTATAATGTTTTACTTTCTCAGATACGTAAACATAAAATAGTCTCTGCTGCCCGGTAGAAGAAATCAGTCACACAGTCCTTACTTGCCTCCTCTTTGCTTAAAGGAGGAGTAGAAACCAAAAGATTAATCTTTAATTATGGTAATGAAAAAAATAATAAAATTTAAAAGAAACATTATTAAACATTTCAATGTAAAGATTGTGCAAAGTATTAATATTGAATTAACAGTGAACATACAGAAAAATTCCACAATATCTGATCTAATTTTGCATTTCACACATAATTAAACAGAATAGCCACAGTTAGTAAAGACCTCTTAGATCCCTGCATCCAGCTGTCAACATCTTCCCCCCTCAATACAAAATATATACCAATATATATATCAGTGTATATCATCATCCACTAGAGCATGTCCTGAAATGCTTCATCTACATATTTTCTTAAATACTTCCAGGGATGGTGATTCCACCACCTCCCTGGGCAACCTGTTCCAGGGCAATCCCCTGACTGCTCCCTGCATGGGGTTGTGACCAAAGTGTGGGACCCAGTACTCGGCCTTGTTAAACCTCACTTTACTTTACTGATCTTGGTGCACTGGTCCAGCCTATCCAGGTCCCTTTCTACCCTCGAGAAGATCAACACTCCAACTCAGCTTGGTATCATCTGCATACTTACTGAGGAAGCACTCAATCCCTTCACTCAGGTGACTGGCCCCAAAATTGAGCCCTGGGGTGCACCACAGGTGACTGGACAACAATAGGGTGTAGCTCCATTGACAACAATTCTCTATGCCTGGCCATGCAGGCAGTTTTTAATCCAGCAAAGAGTATATGTGTCTATGCCATGAGCCACCAGCTTCTCTAGGAGAATGCTATGGGGAATGGTGTCAAAGGCTTTACTAAAGTCCAGGTAGACAACATCCACATCCTTCCCGTTGTCCACTAGGTGGGTCATTTGGTCAGAGAACAAGACCACGTTGGTCAAGCAGAACCTGCTTTTCCTGACCTCATCCTGTCTGTGCCTGATCCCCTGGCTGTGCTGTGCTTGCCATGTGAGTGCTGACAGGCCTATAGTTCTCTGGATTCTCCTTCTGGCCCTTCTTGTAGCTAAGTGTCACATTGTCAAGCCTCCAGTAATCTGGGACCTCCCCTGTTAACCAGGATCTTGGTAAGTGATGGAGAGAGGCTTGGTGAGCTCCTCTGCCAACTCCTTCAATACTCTCAGGTGAATCCCATCAGGCCCCATGGACTTGTGGGTGTCCAGGTGCCATAGCAGGTGATAAACTGCTTCCTCCTGGATTATGGGGGCCTTGTGCTGCTCTGTCTTTGTCTTCTAGCTCAGGTAGGTGATCTGACTAATAAAGACAGAGGCAAAGGTGGCATTAAGTGTTTCAGTGTTGTCCTCATCCTTGGTTGCTGTGTTTCCACCCACATCCAGTAAAGGATGGAGATTCTCCTGGGCTGTTGTCTTGTTACTGGTGCATTTGTAAAACTTTTTTTGTTGTCCTTTATGGTAGTAACCAGATTTAAACTGTTAAGTTCCTTATCACTACATTATGATATGCTATACTTACATGTTATTTTTCAAGAGTGGTAAACAGAAGGAAAAAGAAGGTGCTCCCTGAAATATGGGAGCATTAAAGTACATTAATAGAAGTGATTATTATAATTCATAGTAAAATTGAAGGTCATGACTGCAAGAATGGATTGGTGGATACAGCTGGAGAAAGGGCAAAGCTTATTCAGGGGACATATAGCTGTAAATTAAATGCATAGCAGACCTGTTTGGATGCCCTGTAGCCTTATGCAGATCTCTGTTCTGAGAAGTCCAGGTGTCTAATTTCTGGGCAGGTCAGAATGTAGGCAGATGAACTCAGGCTCATTTCCACCATTCTATTTCACTGTGTCTTAAAAGCTGATGTGAGGATATGGATCCATGTTCCAGATACTACTAACACATATGTACATCTAGAAGTATAGACATCAAGTCTTGCATGTGGAAAATTAATTTTACTTATGTGGTATATATCTGTATTAATTATACACTATACATATATGAGATATGAGATTCTATTTCTGTTTTACTCACCCCCCCCAAAAAAAGATTTTTTAAAAATTGAGTTCATCAATGAAATTTTGCCATTGATTTTCAGTAGAATTGGGATTTTGTCTTCAATGACAACTAATGAGCAATCACACAATGCCAATCCACCCTTCTTAATAAATCTTTTGGTTTCAAGTACTTGCAGCTTCTGTAAATGACAACCGTTTCTGTCTTGAGCAGGAAAAGATCTGTCATCTTAAATATTTCATTGCTCAACTGGCATCTACTATATAAAAAAAAATTAGATTTCCCAGAGAATATAAAAGATATTTAAAAATATGTGAGTGTAGATAATTACCATAGATTGGTGATTTTATTTCTTAATATTACTGGACAGTAGCTTAATGTGGTAAGTTTCATTACACAAGAATATAGATTAGACTGAAGTGTCCCATTTTTTTCTTCAGCGCACATTTAATGGAGAAGTACAATGGTTTCACAATATTTATATTGTGGTATGTGATTGGAAAGTTGAGAATGTGTATTTATTGCAGTTATATTGGTTTATTACTAAATATTGAAGTTCCAGCTTTCAGAATACCCATTTTAAATTATTTGTTATGTGTACATATACATCCATTTGGTATACCAGATTAAGAAAGGTTTATTAGTAATAACTAAAAATTATGTGCTTAAGTGCTTCATTTGAAATCTTCTGCTTTCAAATACAAATTTTTATCTCACAAATCCCCTACATTTCCAGAAAAGATTATCTGGTATGTCAATTATTATACTGATACCATAAGATCATGTACTCCAGTTTAAAGGAGATTTTATTATAAGGATTGATTGCTTGAGCTCTAAATTTGCTTGGTATCTCAATTAATTATTTTTTTAAATCTGTGTATTTTGCATTTGGATAACTTCCATATATAATCTTATAATTAATATATTCTTAGTTCTTTCCGCTTTGACTCCTTGACTTCAGGCACTGAAAGGTAATCCCCTCTCTTAGGTACATACAAACATACGAAGACTGTAATTATTGAACTATCTAGGGTTATGGAAGCAGTCCATGTGGAATAGCTATTCAATAATGTATCTTTCATGTGGACATTCCTGTTTCAAGGTGGAAGAAATATTTTTCCTATTATAATTACGCATTTTTAAACTGTATTTGGTTTAGCAAATGGCAGCTAGCCGCCTTCAAAAATCAGAGTTCTTACATGGTCATCTTTGCAGAAAAAGTATTGCAATTTAAATTTTTTCCTTGTCTTTGGAAGAATCACACCATAAAGACAAGGATAGTCCTTCCCTTCCCATCTGTGCTTCTGTTAGTTAAGGATACACACCAGTTTCTACTCTTTTCATACAATTCAGCATAGCATACGAATGCATACTTGAAATTAATAGAAACAAAAATATTTCAATGTTCAAAGCGATTTGTCAATAGATGACTGATATGGGCTTAGTTTCCTCTCAAAAACTGAGATTATTGTTCCTTTATGTTACCCATTTTCTCTTACCGGTTGTTTATAGAGCCCAACAGCATGATCTCCACACCTTCATGTTTCTCATTACTAACAGTAATCCTATTGCATAGTCTGATGTTTTCTTACATTTAATTTATCCAAAACTAAAATGGGAAAAAAAAATCATCTCAACTTTTGTATGCCTTGTTCCCTACTGACTTCTTTTTAAGCCATTTTCACCATCCTTTGGTATTACTCTGGATACGAGAGACAATCCCTGTATTCTCTGTCTGTATCTGAATACCCACAGAAAATCTTTCTGGTCATTAATGTTTTCCTTCTTCACTATTAGAAACTTGATCCATTTTTACTACAGTTCTACTCTGATGAAAATGAGCTGCCAAATCCACTACCATGTTAATTCATTAAGTCCTTCCACCAATGAGCTTTTTTTCCATACTAGTGGTCCCTTGCCTCCATACCAGTTCTCTAATTGTCACATCTGATCACTTTGTCTGCTTTCTATCTCGTCTGAGATGCCCATATTGCTTCTCCGTTTACCATATTTTGTTGAGGTTTTCTACATGACTCTGTATGCCATAAGGGCCCTTCAGCAAAACCCATCCTTTCCTACCACCTTTGCCACATGCCAGCATTGAGCTGGATGTTTTACTGTGCTTGTTTAAAAACCTGGTTATACTACATACTGTTAATCAATTATTTCTTAAGACCTCCAAGAATTTCTCATGATCTGCATATTCTAAAGGGTTCGTAATTTCCTAAAGTGACTGTCAAGCTTCCTGTCCCTTTTTGAAGCACTCTTGATGATGATTTTTCAAGTTCCTACCTTAACTTATGATCAGAAGTACATTAGGAAAAGTGGTAAGTGCACTCAGGCACTTGTATGAAGGTACCAATGTAAAAATGCTGTGACTGTGTATGACAAGAGCTGCAATGATAGGATTTCTGAGTTGTTGTTACCACAGGAATCTCACTATCTTTCAAAGAAATACAGAAAGTAAAATGAGCAATAGGTCATTTTAATAGGTCATAGGTAGTTGGCGAATGTCACGCCAATCCACAAAAAGGGCCGGAAAGAGGACCCAGGAAACTACAGGTCCATCAGCCTGACCTCAGTGCCTGGCAGGGTCATGGAACAGATCATCCTCAGTGCAATCACACAGCACCTGCAGGATGGGCAAGGGATCAGACCAAGCCAGCACGGGTTTAGGAAGGGCAGGTCATGCCTGACCAACCTGATCTCCTTTTATGATCAGGTGACCCGACTGGTGGATGAGGGGAAGGCTGTGGATGTGGTCTACCTGGACTTCAGCAAGGCCTTTGACACCATCCCCCACAGCATCCTCCTGAAAAAGCTATCAGCCCGTGGCTTGGACAGGAGCACCCTGTGCTGGGTTAAGAACTGGCTGGAGGGCTGGGCCCAGAGAGTGGTGCTGAATGGCGCTGCATCCAGTTGGCAGCCGGTCACTAGTGGTGTCCCCCAAGGATCAGTGTTGGGCCCGGTTCTGTTCAATATCTTCATTGATGATCTAGATGAGGGGATTGAGTCCATCATCAGCAAATTCGCAGACGACACTAAGCTGGGGGGAAGTGTTGATCAACTGGACGGCAGGAGGGCTCTGCAGAGGGACCTGGACAGACTGGAGAGTTGGGCTGATTCCAATGGGATGAGGTTCAACACGGCCAAGTGCCGGGTCCTGCACTTTGGCCACAACAACCCCATGCAGCGCTACAGGCTGGGGACAGAGTGGTTGGAGAGCAGCCAGGCAGAAAGGGACCTGGGAGTCTGGATTGACAGGAAGCTGAACATGAGCCAGCAGTGTGCCCAGGTGGCCAAGAAGGCCGATGGCATCCTGGCCTGTATCAGGAACAGCGTGGCCAGCAGGTCCAAGGAAGTGATTCTGCCCCTGTACTCAGCCCTGGTGAGGCCACACCTCGAGTACTGTGTCCAGTTCTGGGCCCCTCAGTTCAGGAAGGATATCGAGGTCCTGGAGCAGGTCCAAAGGAGGGCAACCAGGCTGGTGAAGGGACTCGAGCACAGACCCTATGAGGAGAGGCTGAGGGAACTGGGGCTGTTCAGTCTGGAGAAGAGGCAGCTCAGGGGAGACCTCATCACTCTCTACAACTCCCTGAAAGGAGGGTGTAGCCGGGTGGACGTTGGTCTCTTTTCCCAGACGACTTTCAACAAGACAAGAGGGCATGGTCTTAAGTTGTGCCAGGGGAAATTTAGGTTAGATATTAGAAAGAATTTCTTTACGGAGAGAGTGATCCGGCATTGGAATGGGCTGCCCAGGGAAGTAGTGGATTCTCCGTCCCTGGAGATATTTAAAAAGAGACTGGATGTGGCACTCAGTGCCATAGTCTAGCAACCGCAACGGTGGGTCAAGGGTTGGACTCGATGATCTCTGAGGTCCCTTCCAACCCAGCCAATTCTATGATTCTATGATTCTATGATTCATAAAAAATGCTCGAACATGCTAATCATGGATTTTGACAGGCTGAACAGATGAAAGTCAGGTTCAAAATTATCCTCCTAAATCAGCTTTCCTTATTACAGGGACACTGTACATTTGGCCTATGTTTATTTATTAGAAATGTTTGGGATAAATGAGACCCAGAAGCATTAATTTGTGATGTATTATAGTGACTGTAGCACCTTGGTGCTGATGTGTATTGATTATTTTGCCCTTCTAGGAAAACACCTTTGATCAATTAATCACCTAGCTAAGATATTACTCCATAAATTACAATCATATTTGAATGAAACCTGGTAATTATCACAGATGAAAACTGCATATTTGTCTAGTGACCTCAGATATCTAATTTATAGAAATGGTACTAATGCATTTCTCCCACTAGAGTTTCATGGTACATACAAAGAGCAATAAGGCTAGGAAAATATCACAAATAAAAAGAAGTCAAAATTTTTTCCATAGCAGCTCCTCAGATTTATTGTATGACTGAATGTGGCATCTCAGTCTTCATTCATCAACTAGACTTACTGGCAATAAAATCATTATCTAATTGATATACTAGAGAGTTGTTTAGGAGACAAAACTTGATGGTTTATAGCTTTTAAAGTAGACATAATTTGAGGACCTAACTAAAGAAATGGTTGGATCCTCCCCAATTATTTTAATTCTTATGCAACTATTTTTTTTTTCTCAGCATGGATGTTATAGAATGTACCTTTCAGAGTTATAGATAAGCTATGCTTCCAATGAAGTATGGTGAAAATTACTGTGTTTAGGGTCGAAGTACTGTGTGGATATGGAGGTATATTTCACCATTAGAGAATAGGATATGTAAAGAAAAGGAAGAGTGGAGAAGAGTAGAAGGAAAGCACAATCTTTCAGGGAAATAAACTTCTAAAAATAATAACCCTTTTAAATTTTCCACAAAGAAGAAAACACGCACAATCTGTCTAAAAGTATAGTTTGCACAGAAGATATAAAAAATGTGAGGGGAATTACCTGAGTCATTTCCCTTATAGAGTTTACACTCCTCCTCTTAAAAAATCACAAGGAGGTTTTAATTACAAAAAGCAATGTCAGCATCACTTTGGGACTTTCGGGACCACTTTTGTTTTGTTTTTTCTGAAAAATCTCTGTTTAAAAACCTCTGTATGTGTCATTATGCACAGAGTACGTTAGATTTTACTTAATGTATTTAAAGGAGTAGTTAAAAACTTAGAATCCTTTTTATGAATAAGTAATGAGTGAAAGCTGAATTTTGGCCTATTAGAATTTATTTTCTTATTCATTCCACTCTTTCATATGTCATCTTCTGTGAGAATACCCCAAGGCACAGGAAAAGACTTGAAGAAAGTTGTCTTCATGAAAGATGCCCTCTCATTCTTCAGTTACTTGATGTAGACCTGGATAGTTTACTCCTCAGATTATTTTTGTCTCCTGGGGGCAACCTCAAGAAAAATGCATTGAATGCTGTAAATTGCTTTTTAGAGGACGAATTTCCCACTTCAGAAATGAAGTCTTTAAGTAAAGGTGAGGGAGATGTGGGTTTGCATGACTTGGGCCAAATGTATATGAATCAAACCAAAAAGTTTTGGTGTACAAAGATTTGTCCTTTTTCCTAGAGTTGATCTCCAAGAAGACAAATCACTCTTGACCTAGTAAAGCAGCGGCCGTATTTGTTGTCAGAGGGATGGGAAGTTTAACATGCCTTTTAAATTTTAGATTGCTCTTGCTTCATGCAGAATTTTGAGCTGCAGAACAGTGAAATGACAAAAATGGCATGAAGTCCTGATATCTTCATCTGAAAGGATGGAGATAATTGAGTTGGTCTGAGTTGCCGGAAGCTTGGCATTTCAGTGCATTTTGCAGCAAAATTAATATGCGGGCAGAAATCTATGCATCCTGACAAAACCACGCACTTTTCTAACACTATAAATCTAAGCAGTTCCAAGGAAGCTTTCAATCAGGACTAGCTCATCATACAGCATTTTAAAGTCATGCATTTGAGTATGCATATACACACATGTATGGAGAGATTAAAAAGATTGATGGTAATGTAAACTGTAATGTAGGAAGGATTCTAGGAAGTCTGTCTTTGAGATGAAGCTCTTGGAATAGGAGAAGGAGCCATGCAACATGTGCCTAAGGAGGTTCTCATTCCACAGTCAAGCCCCCAGCCACCACAGCAATACAGGTGCAGAACAGGCACTCCAAGATGAGGCTCATAATTGGCCACTGACCCCAGATGATAAAAGAGGGAGTAAAAAAAAAACAACTTAAGGAGCTTTAATCTTGTTCAAATCAGTATTATTTTTCTTTGCAAGAATTAGTTTGTAATATCAGAAAGACACACTAGTTAACTGGGTTTGGATTTAACTTTGAAAAACAAAATAACATTACAAACATTGGGACTGATGTTGGATAAAATGAATATGAGATGAGACTCAGGTCTTGCAACTACCTGCCTTTGTAGAAATTACTCACTGGAATAATATGAATAGCTGAAAATTCTTTTGCTCTGTTGTAGGGAAAGGTGAAATATAATTATCAGACTGTGGTAGCTGCTGCTGGAATGGAGTAATTAATCTGTAACTAAAGACTTGGAGAAAACAGATAGATCTCTCTTTTCTCACATTTGAATCAGGCAGGCATTGTCAAACGCCTTCAGACTGCGTAGGGGATGATGGTTTGAAGCTATGTCATGCTAAGTAAACACCCACATGATGGTACGTATGAGAAATATCCTACACACAGAGTTCTGGCAATCTTGAGAAAATTTTAGCAGCTCCTGCAGTCAAAACCAGGAAACCTGTCACAGGTTATACCTACACAGCAATGACTGTGATACAGTGAAAAGCTACCTTTAAAGTGTGTACACTGGGTAGAGGTAACAGTTTAGGCGGAGTAGCATGAAGTTTAGCATGAAGCACTTCAGCATGAAGATCTTTAGGGCAGAGCTACACATTGCTAATTGATTAACTGCAGTATTTGAAATATATCAAATATTTCAGGTATTTCAAGTGACATATTTAAAATCAAACCAAACAAAAGCAAAGAAATTCCCAAACCAAAACAAACAAAACCCACCACCACCCCAAAAAACCCCAATCAAACAAAAAACAATCAACAAAAAAACCCTCAGAAATAAAGACTTTTCTAACAACCCTTAGGGGAGGTTCTGAAAGAAACTGATTGACTTCCAGACTCCTGATGAAAAAATCCATTTATTTTTATGAGGTTGGTCTAGAAACTTCTAGCTTATACCAGATCAGAATCCAGTGCTTTTCTCAGCCATATGACCAACAGAAAAACATACACAACAGGATCCACAGCAGTGATTTAAAGAGGGATGTTTCTTACTGAGGAAAAAGTGTATCTGGGGAAGTTACACACCAGGAAACTATTTTCATAAGGCCTGTACTTGATATATCATTCTCAAAAATGTAGTATCTTGCAATATTTTTCTAGGGTTCATTATGTAAAATATCTATAATCTATAGATTAATTCCATATGATGTTGCAATCCACATCAGCATATAATTTCCTTTTCAATCTGAGATTTTTGTGCAACCTAGATAACTGTGAAAAACTTCTTTCAGATATATAGAACATGATGTGTGAGGAGGAAAGTGTATGGGGAAAAAAGCATGAGTTACCAGGAACAACAACATTCCACCTAAACAGCTAGTGGTTTGAAAAGAGTATGGTAAAAAAAAAAACCAAAAAAACCCACCAAACCCCAAAGAAACAATGTCACATACTGGATTTGCATTTGATACAGAACTTAAAATGATGGATCATTCTTTGGTTCTCCCATAAAAGAAAAATGTAGACATAATTAAGTATATGCATGGTATCACCATTAACATAAGAGTAAGTTAAGTGGTTCTGGATCAGGAAATGAGATTATAATGAACTCAATGCGATTTCATTGAGGTAAAAGAAATTTAAACTTGATAACTATTCATAAGAAGAATAGGTACTGTGTTAGCATTCTGTTTCCCTGGAGGTGAAAGATCCTTGACAGGGTTGTTTCTCTCATTAAAAAGCTGACATGACTTTGTCCTATAGGATTTGCTGGCTTCAGTAGAAAATTCGCAGTCATCTGACACACGTTCTTCTATTCCTAATGGATGAACAAGTCTAATTTAGTGTATATGTATACAATTAATCTCTCTATGGTTCTGTTTGAGTGGAAGTTTGCTAAACTGTTTTTAAGATAGATTTAAATCAGAACTGTTGTGCATAGGACCTTATAATTCAAATTACCTATTTCTAAAGGGAAATGTCAAGATACTCCATCAGTTTTGAAAAGGGAGAAAGTACAGGATAATAACACACACTGGGCCAGATCCAAACACACTATAAATGTACCAAGTCTTTTTATTATTGAAAAGGCTCTAAATTATTTGATGAAGCTGTTGCAAATTGGATTCTACCTAGACTTGACAGTTAAAAATATTCCTAATAATTTAATTTAATTTTGCTCCTCTTTCCAATGAAATAAGACCTATATTGACATTAAAAACTGAGGTAATCCATGCTAAGTAGATTTGCATATAGAGCTGTGGACAACTATTACTGTGTCTAAAATTAAGTAATCTGGAGTGGTTTGAAAATAATTATTAGAACATTTGATTTTAATTCATATATATGGAAAAATTCTTTTTGGCCTTAAAGTATGTGTTAAAAGTTAATATTACTGTAAATAAAAAAAATCCAGTAATTTTCTCATGTATTTATGTTTCTGTGCTCCCATAGATGACCTTTCCATGGCTCAAAGCAATTTCTTGGGAGGATATTTGGAATGCTTTCTAGGTGATCATCTACTCTAAACATATGACTAGACAAACAGGAAAAAAAAATTCAAGCATTTTGACAAAAAATTTGAGAAACATTTGAAGATCAGATATAATTAGAAAGATCTGACCTTCTGCAAATTGTGAATACTTTCCAAGTTTGCAATTTCTATGAAGTCTTATAAAGTCAGCTTTAGCTAGAATTTTCCAATATTATTAATCATCTGCCCAAAGCTCAGGGGCATGATAGAGGGTACTTTGATATGATAGAGGATATTTTCCCTTTCATTATAAGGACGTTTTACTAGCTGGTTCTACTTGCACTAGGACTTATTATTATAATGTGTTCTAAGCATCATTCATGAATAGCACAAATGTTTCTAGGGAATGGCTGAAGGTTCATTCAGTTCTTGGAAACTATTGGTTATTCTTCTCATTGGTGTCAGTTTTTACTGAGTGAGGCTTGTGTCCAGTTGGGTCACTGGACATCCATCAGACATCAAATTTATGTGAAGTTTCAGGGACAAGAGGACACAGGAAGGAAATGGATTTTCTTCTTTACTCTTTTGTGTTCTCTTCAGTGCTTCCCTACATGTAACAGAAAGCCGAGTCAGATCTCATGTTCCCTTTGAGTCATTACAACACAAGGTCACACCACCTTTTATAATATGAAACTTCCCCTATTAGGAGAGGTGCACCACATCCTTTTGGGACGCTACAGGATAAATATACTATTCAGAAATGTAAATTTAAGGTCATGCTTAGATCTAGTCCAAAGCAAAACTATTTGTTGTGGTGTTTCTACATTACTAATGTTATCCATGTTTTGTTTCGAATCAATTGTTTGGCTGGGTTTTTTTTGTTGGATAATTGTTTTTCATACTTTTTTTGTTTATTTATCTGTTCTCTTTTTTTCAATCCAAGACCTGGTATATGAATTTCCTAACAAATTTTATTCAGTAATTTCTAAACAATTTACTAATCAACACCTATATGCCGGGTGAACATCCTTCCAAACTTATGATGATCATGAAGCCTATTTTATTGCAGCATTCCTGTTTAAGGCTTTTCAGAAATACTTTTCATAATTTTCAGTATTATTTTTCAATTCCTTCCAGGATGTTCCTGTTCCAGTGGTATAGTTCCATTTTCCAGCATCTGCATGCTCTTACTTTATTCTAGTGTGGAGGCAGAGATTTTAAAGGAGGTTTTGGGATGTTGATTTGTTAGCATAGACTTTCGTAATAAGTAACCTAATTTTAAATTATCACAACTCATTTTGGGTAGAACTCATTAATCATCTATTCCAGGGAAAGCACCAAGGTCTTAAAAAATGTTTGCTCTGGTCTGGTCTTAGGTATTAACATTAAATTATATATCCAAGTTTTCCAAAATCACTCAGGGACACCCAGGATTTGCAGTTTTTCCAAAACTAGAAGAGTTCCCAGGACTGACTGAAGATAGTAGAAGTACTGAAGCCTAGGGTTTCAGATCTCATCTTCACTCAGCTGCCCTACCAATTAGGATGTGTTCTAAACCCTGCTGCCAAAAATGAAAGGAAGTTATAACAAATAAAAGTTTAAGTTTGTAATTATTACTGAATGTCATATTTGCCAGGGCACTGTACTTTGTACATTAATTTGTAATCCTTTGACGTTGCTCAGCATGTTATTCCCTAAGGGAAGTAAAAAAGCCCTCATCATTTGAAAACTGCATTTTAATGAATTAAATATTTTCATGGCATCAACTAGATTTATCTTTTTTTTCTTTAACTTCATTATCAGAATTTTAGGCTTCATTATTTCAGTACAAGTGAAGATTTTGTGCACTAGCACATAGGCCAAACTGGTACTTACTACATGAGTAAAACAGGTGGTAAGGTGGTAACTTTGCAATGGTATAGAGGGACAAGTAACATGATCAACAGTATCTTTTTTCACCTGTTGGTTCTGTTGTGATGTTATTCTACTATACTGGCACAGCACAAGGTCTGGACAATTCCAATTTTTCTTTTTCTTGTAGCAAATCTGTCATGTAGAGAACAATCAATCCACTTTCACGCTGTGCCTGACAGACTTGATACAGTCGCATCTTGCATGTGCCTGTTCTGACCTCCAAGCTTCTGCCTCATAATATTTCATTATAGGCCTGAGTCCTTGCATAAGCAAAGTTATTTTCTAGAGCCCTGCCTGTATTTAAAACAGTTTCCTCTGTATAAAATTCCACTGCCTATGTCTTTGCTGCCTGAAGGGCACTGTAGATCTGATTCAGCTCCCAAAGTCAGCAATGTCCTTCCTGTAACTTTTGCATAGATGAGAAAAATAACTGCAGATAATGATATATGCATTATATTGTATCAGTGTCAGCTTATCTAAGTTGTCTTCCTTGCATATAAACTGGACACATACAGGCTGTTCCCTTTGCAACAGTGAAATGGGTAATGTGATGCATCCAGGAGCCTGGCTCTGGAAGCGTACCAAAAATACGTATGTGGAAGCATTTGTTAGAGTACTTGCCATCAGTAGAGTGACAGTGAAGTGGCAATTTTAATGATTTTGAAATTTGCACATAAATATACTTGTCCATTAGATGTAGCATTTGAATGTGGAAAAGAAGTATCATTTCTAGAAATACAGAAATGTAGGGGAAAAAAAAACACCCTAGAATCTATTTCTAGAAACGTTTTCAGCATAATGAGGCTATTGCACTCTTTTAACCATAACATGTTATCTATTTAATAATCATATCTGGTTATACCAACTTATAGAGACTATAATAGAGACTACGATTTTCCAAACTATAAGGATGGTGCATTTTATAGGTTCTGTAGCTGACTGATTTAAATAAGGTATGTTCATGATAAGGAGTTTTGAATATCTGGCAGTATGGACATATTCCAAATCATCAGGTAAACAGAAGCAGCAGTGAAGCATCTTACCAAGGAGAAATTTCTGTTTCAGTGAGTGGCCACTTCCGAGTATGCTGAGGGGAGGATAGTTCAGAGAATGGCTTTTCTAAGTTCTTTAATTTAGATTAAACCTACAGTCAAGTGCCCAAGTGTTGTGGTAATGCAGAGATGATGACGATGTCCAAAGCATTCTAGCTGGGTTGTGACAGAGATAGAAACAGTACTTTGAATCGTTCACATTGTTGAGTAAATGAAAAACAATGTGTATCTCTCAAACATGTCTATGGTTTATATGTACTCATATATAATTTTACATAGGAGTTACATGTACTTTTAATATTTACACATATACACACGTGTGCAATTATATGTAATCATGATGTGGGTAGGTGCATACAAAGAGAACTCTGTATGAACATATACTTCCTATAGATCTTTAAAGTTAAATATAACAGTATATTTAAATATATATAATATGTCTGAACATAATAAACTCCTCTCAAATTTTCTTTCAAAATTTTTAATATAAAAATATTATCTTTCTCTATAACATATTTCTGACATATGAAAAATTTTACATTGAAAAAAATAGAAATAGAAGTAATATAATTCTAAGTTTAAATTCTACATACATGTATAATCTTTTTTTAGCTGATGAGGGAGCAGGGTATATAGAAACTTTTAAATGAAACTTAAAGAGTATTTTCTAAAGAGTGAAAATACTTTAAAATAGAGGCAGTCTTTCAGTAATAGTGAGTTGTTTGATTGTTATGCTGTGCATCTTACTGTGGAACTTTTTCTGCAGTAAAAGGTTAATTAGTTGGGAAATGAAATACAGAAGCGTATCATGAATGAGATGGCATTAAGTCTTCCTTTTTCTGCCTTTCTCCCTATCTTTTTCTAGAATACAGCCTCAGAAAGGGCAAAGGTGGCCATGTAATTGGACATTCCTCGGCATACTGCACTGTCTTGATTCATACGCACAGTGGGAAGTAAATGGACTTCATTTCCCTATAGAATATTACAAGCTTCAGTGGGTCTTTATTTTTTTTCTTATTTATTTTTTCTTTATGAGAATAGTGCAATTGCTCTGTAGTTAAAGTTTTCTAAAGTTGTTGGTAGAAGTGTGTGGGTGTAAATCATAGCCTTTACTGGCTGCTCTTGAGTAGGTTTTACTGAGAGGGCACTTTCTCGCTCTACAAGCTCCATCACAGGAACTGATCAGAGGGAAGCAGGTAATCAGCGTTAGCACATAGTGGTTTATACTGAATCAAGGCCATTGCAGTCCTAGAAGATGTAGTATGTACCCCTTTTCTTTAGTATTCAGTTAAAGTTTCATCACTTTATAGTCATATGCAACTAACCTGAGACAAATCTCTGTTACATGTGATGAAAATGATGAAATTATGAAAGCACTCATAACAGATGACTTACATAATACCATCCAAAGTTAGGTTAAAGTTGTCAGAGCTAATATCCACTCAGATTTATGTCAAAAGCAATGTCTTTGTATGTACAGATGTACAGAAGCACACAACTGTCATTTTTATGTAAATATTAGGCAATTTGAGTTTTAAACTCTTATGCATGTGTATTCTTAATACTCTGAAATTCTTCATTCCAAGTGTTATTTTCTTCCAACAAAGGAGCAGAAATGACTATATTTAATCACAATTCAGCTTGATTTGTCAATATTGAATGTTTGTAATTAAAGCTTCTAAACAATTTATAGAGCTACTAATAATTACAGGAATTAATTTGTTTTTCTCTAAATAAAAATAATATTGGCCAATAACTACTTTCTCCTGAAAAGTTTAACAGAATTTGAAACAAAGTTTTATAAACTATTCAATGCCTCAAACATTTCAGTTCCTTCGTTGTATGTATGGCAGCAAAATATTGATTGTAGCAAGATAATTTTTAGCTCAATACATTTATATTCTGTACTTTCACATATATTCATCAGAGAAAGATGGGCAGAAGTATTAAGACATGTCTTATTATCTCTTTCTTACATTTTGAGAAAAGCAGAATTTCAGTCTAAAAGCAGCCTTGGAAAAGGGACTTTTTATTTTGCATATTTGCTTTTCATATACGGAAGCAGAAATGTATAGTGCAGCGAAGGGCTCAAGCCTGCGCCAGGCACATATTTTGTTAGGAAAATATAGGACTAGCCAAGGAAGGTGACTCTCCTGTTACTTTAGAATACAACCGTAAGAAACACTAACCAGTAATTCTAAAAAGACTGTGTTAAAAACCCGAACCCACATCACGAAATATAGCTCCTTGTTTGACATTATTGCGTTTTATTTTTCAAGAAAAGACCTTTCAATCTAGAATACAATGAACTCACAAATATAGCCCAAACACATTCAAACTCTCTGCTGTGTAATTTTGATGTGTATTTGTACAGGAAGTCAGGAAATGTTCTTGAGTTACCAAGTGAGACAAGGTTAATTAGTGACTAGAATATCTCCAGTATTTATTTCTGTTACCCCATTATATTTTACCATATGTTCTTTTTATTCCCAGTATAAGATTTTCCAGTTTTAAGATAAGGAGGGGGAAACTGTTGCTTTCCACAATTTAAGTAATTAATGACTGTATACTATACAGAGTGAGCTGGGGCCCAAAAGGGATGGCAGGTGCTGCAGATGCCCACATCTGCACGGGCCTCTGCTATTCACTGTCAGCCCGGTTAGCATTAGTCCTTCTATTTGTAATTATTATATCGATATATAGGAAAAATCCCTTTCTGTCTAGAGATAACTGTATCTTTATTAATCTTTTGATTTCTAAATGAAGATCTGCTGGCCCAAACTTTTGCAGTCACCTGCTGTTAATTAATAAAATCCAACCCTTAGGGAAAGTTTAGAGTATTTTATTGTTTTGTTACTCAGGGTATTGGATAGACATTGATCTTCTTCGTAAGGGAGTGAGGCCAGGGTGCTGTTCCCAGCAGAATTGTTGCACATACACTTTGCTCCTCCAAAGTGCTTTTCTAATGAACACATTTAAAGAAGGGAACACAATTGTTATTGTTCAATTAACTTGTAGCAATTATCAGGTGGTGTCTTGCAATCTCCTTTACTATGGTCTTAAAAATCAATGAGATTTCCAGACTTTTGCTCCCATTTTACTTTGGTTTATAGGAAGAAATAAGGCACTGACTCTCATACGAGAAGCGTATGGGCTAAGTAAATTTAAAAATTAGTATTGTTACTGTGAAGGTCTTTTTATTTGTGTCGGTGTAATGTAACCTTACAGAGCTTTCTGTATTTGTTTTTATATAGGAAAAAAAAATTAAACCTCTTATATATATTTGAGTATATCCAGTTTTCTATATATGCAAATTTGAGGTCCTCAATATAGAACTTATTTTAAAATTAAAAATAACCTCTGGTTTATAATTTTAATTTTATTTCAAAATGTAGCACAAGTATCTGCATAATATTCTGTGCCTGAGCCTATGTCTATGGGTATACTTATCTAATCTAGCTAGTGTTAAATGCTGCAGTATGTCCTTTTTTTATAAAATCATGCCATAATTGAGGTTCAAAGGGATCTCAAAGTCATATAGTTCACCCTCTGACATTACAGAACTCCAGCTTCTCTGTTTTTTCTCAGAACTCTCAGATTAAGGCTTGAGCTTATTATTGTTGCAGCAATTCAACAGTTGTCTCCCATCCGTTGTGGAACAGATTTTCTACCCAAAATTTAAAAAAGGAGTGCTTTATCTCAACTTGAAACCTTTCCTATAATGCAGTCTGTTAAAAAAATAAACCTAAACCAAGATGTAAATGTGAAAACCTGATTTAGATATTTTCAAATAAAAGAGATTTATTTGAGACTGCTGAGGTGGTTAATCTACTTATGCTGGGTTTTGCAGCTAAGCTTTTCTGTTCTTACCAGTCTGATTTCCTTTTTCTGGTACACTATTAATAAATAATACATGCTGTATTCAAGAATTCAGATAAGTGGCTTTCCTACTAAAGAAAATAAATAAATAAAAATTTAACTGCAGTATTCAGTCTTTCATAGAATGTAGTTTGTAAACTGGGAGCAACAATTGTTCTCTCTGCACTTTCTTCATAGCCTAATCCACTGAAGGCTGTTACCAGAACATATCCCAGAATTTAATCCAAAGCAGAAGGGCGCTCAAGCTCTATTACAAAATTTCCACACATGGAAGTACTACAGAAATGCCTACCATTGTCTGCTGCAACCACCCACCACAACCAGCTCTCTGCCACCAAGTCTCCCCTGGCTAACTCTCCACTGGAGGCTTCTAAACCACCAAATCTCCACCAGGACAGCTCTGTGCAGATGTGTACAGGGCACACAGAGCTGATCTGCTCTTTCATGTGCCACTCCTGCTGTTGATGGATGCTGTACCTCCAGTCCTCCCAGCAGTAGAATTGTCTACTCCCCATCTTCTGAGCAAAACCCTCCTGTAGTTCTCTCCACCCACCTTCTAGCCTACTTGCATATTTGTTGGCCATAATCTTAATTTCTCTGTTTTGAAACAAGGCCTGTACACAAAAGAGCAGGCTCTCCTGACAGGCAGTGCTCAGCTGTCTGGCTTTCCCTCCCCACCCCCTCTGTCTTTCCCTTCTCTCCCCACTGCTCACCTGTGTGATTCGTCCTTCTCCCCCTAATCCAATCTGTACTGCTGGCAGGGCAGGAATGAGCTTGTAAATGATCCCCCTCTCCCTCATGTGAAAGACCACTTGTTTCCAGGCTCTTGGAACATCTCACAGCTCTGTACAGATCCCCTGCTCATGTCCAAGGGCTTTGTGGAGCTCGCTGTGCACAAAGAGGGCTGGTGGCACAGTGCTGCACACTGTGCTGCTGCCCTGCTTTGAGCAGTGCAGTGCCAGGTGTCAGGGAGTGGCGGTCCTTGGAGAAGCAGTGCCCTGATGTGGCAGGGAGGACCAGTGCAGTGCCATGCAGCATCTGCCTGTCTCTGTGGGGTTGTCTTGGAGGAGGGTCAGTGGTGTGGAAGTGTCTGGTGGAGAGTTTGTTCTAGCTGGCAGTGGACAGTTGTCCTAGAAGAGGTACTTAGAATCATAGAATCGGCTGGGTTGGAAGGGACCTCAGAGATCATCGAGTCCAACCCTTGATCCACTACCGCCGTGGTTCCCAGCCCATGGCACTGAGTGCCACATCCAGTCTCTTTTTAAACATCTCCAGGGATGGAGAATCCACTACTTCCCTGGGCAGCCCATTCCAGTGTTAGTTCACCCTCTCTGTAAAGAAATTCTAATATCTAACCTAAATCTCCCCTGGCACAACTTGGGACCATGCCCTCTTGTCCTACTGAGATCTGCCTGGGAAAAGAGACCAAACCCCCCCTGGCTACACCCTCCTTTCAGGTAGTTGTAGAGAGTGATGAGGTCTCCCCTGAGCCTCCTCTTCTTCAGGCTGAACAGCCCCAGCTCCCTCAGCCTCACCTCATAGGACTTGTGCTGGAGTCCCTTCACCAGCCTGGTTGCCCTCCTTTGGACCTGCTCCAGAACCTCAATATCCTTCCTGAACTGAGGGGCCACTTCACTCATTTTCTCTCAGTAGACAACAATGAAGTGTAACAAGCATGGAGATGCCTACCTGAAGCTGCAGAGTCAAGGCAGTAGATGCTAAGGTAGTGTTAATGTGTTGCTCATTGATCATTATGCCTGTGTAAGCAGTGCTGTTACTCCTCATCAGTGAAAGGAGAGAGCACTTGCAGCCTCTGCACCATCGGCTCATCTTGTTGCTATGGATGACAACTGCAAATTACTAATACTTTCTTTCATTTTGTATCCTACACAGTTCTGTCTTCCAATTAGTCTGTTCTTCTTCAGTCAAGGAAAAAAGAAAATCAAAGATCTCTTTGCCACTCAGGATCTCATAAAGAGCTTCAGAAATGAAAAAAAGAAACACTCTGAAAACATTGATGTTTATGTTTTGGATGCTGCAGCATTCATGACAACAAGTAGGAGCTTGCTAAAGAAATTTGGTTAGTCAAAGATCCATGTAATAATATTAGCTACTCCAATAGCTGTTTTACACAATCAGCCCAGACTTCATTAATATATATGACAAACAGTGAATTAATTAATTTTAAAAGCACTGTTAAGAATAGGAAAATGCTTAAAAATCTTTGGGTAAGGTTCAGAAAATTTACCTCATACCGAAAGGCTTCTGTAGTTCTTTTTTAGTACAGAGAAAATTAAGGGAAGAGTTGAGTACAGATTAAAAATATCTATCATGGAATATGATATTGACTACTGGATGCTAAATAAACCGAGAGAAAAAGTGAAAAAAACAAAACCAAAGCTGAGACATTAAATTTGGAAACAATAACATTAGGGATAATATAAACTGTAAAAAATGAAGGTTATATTCCACCTAACCAGGTTACCAAGGAAGTAATTAGCCTGGTTTTTTACAATTAAGATTTTATATGTTTTGAAGATATACTCTAGTTTACCTACAAGTTACTGAATGTTGTATCTCCCACTAACATGGAGAGAAGAACTATATTCTCTCTGTGACAACTGTTGAAAAACTGTGGCCTACTTTATACAGAAAGATTACTCCTGGTTTTAAAATCTTTGTGGTGCCAAACACCTAAAACTAATAGAATGCATATGAAAATATTTTAGAAAATGCATAGCTAACATCCATTTTGCCTGGACAAACCTTTCCTTTGTTGTATGATTATTTTAGAACAATGTTTGCTCAAAAGAATTATAACCAATAGACTTAGAGAAAACAGATAAAAAATACCATGAGAATAAAATGCATCCACGAGCTCAGTACAATTTTTTTATTAGGTAATTTCTTTATACTTTGCATGATTTAGTTTGTTTTCCTAAAAAAAAGTATATATAATATAATGAAAGATTTGAATGCCACTCATAAATTTTAGATGAAGTTCCAATTCTTAAATTTTGTATTTATTCTGTATTTCATTATAATAGGGTACTCGTTTCATTATATTGAATCATCTCAGTGCTTTAATGAAAACCATTAATTTTTTAAAATCAGCATGAGTATAAACAAAAAGAAAAAAAATCATGCCACTCAAACTTGATTGCTTTTTTGATAGACTTACAAAATTAGTGGATGAAGTATATGCAGAAGATATATTTGCATTTTAGTAAAGCATGATCATGCCTTTGAAAAACTTACAAAAAGGATCTACATTCACTTGAATATGATTGCTATTACATGGAGGAATAACTAGATGAAAGACAATAAATAAAGTGAACTTTAATGTGGAGTGAAGTGTTGATAGATACTCAAAACATATGCATTAAAATTCATTTAATTCAATGCATTCTGCCCTGATCTGGAAGAGGGAGGAAACAGCAAAGATGAATTTGCAAATGGTAGTCAGCTGGAGAGTAAAATTTAATCAAGATAGGCTGGATTAATAGAAAATGCTGCCTTTTGTCCCAGTTTTATGAATGGGTCATCATGTTACTGTGACATCCAAAACAGCATCCATTAAATGTACTGTGGGTGAACTGTGGTCTCCAAAGAAAAATGAGAGAAGCTAAACTGAGCAAGTATTAGAAAATTTGTTTACTCCATGGTTCTCTACTGAATACCCAAATAATGCCACATTTTCTGGTTTGAAATAAGTCTAATATTTATTATCTTCCCATTTTATGAGTCCTTAATGATTTATTAAGAAATATTACCCTGTACATTGCACAAAAAAGAGCACGAGACTGCTAACTTTTGCCTGCGCTGGGATAGAACAAAATTACATGTTGAGTTTTTTGATAGAAGAAGTAAAAAAGCTCTCAGACTTTTATAGAATAACAAATTTGCACTCCATGAACTACTTAAGGATACAATCCATTTACCTGTTTTGATTACTAAGCGAGGGGAGAGTCTCTGGCTCTATTTTCTCAACTTAAGTAAGAAATATAGAAGTTATAGCTCTAGTGTTGAGAGAGTGAAAGAAATTTGTATTTCTTCACCTCCTGCCTCTTCTTAACTGCAGGCAAATCTGGAAAATGGTGGTGATTGAAAGTGGCTGTACCCACAGCTGCCTGCTGTGGAGCACAGATGAGAATCTACGATGCCCTGATGGGGCAACTTCAGGAACAACTTAATCCCTATGGGTAGTAATGGGAGACACCATGGGAAGTCTTGGACTATAAAGAACCTTTTCACAATAGCTTCTGTAGATGGTGTTTATTTAAACTATTTTTTTATTTTGTTATTCAGTCTTGAGACTATCAAAACAGTGGCTGTGTGGCCCAGTAAATACAATTTTACTGTAATTAGCAAAAAGTTGTAGGATTTGTACTGAAGGACCAGGAAACCACTTTAAAACAATTCCAAGTGGACTAAGGTTTAAAGAAACTCAGAGTCTTGACATTGCATACCTGCCAGTAAAGATCTTGGGATGCTGCTGGTAAACTGTTTCCAAGTCCCTCCCTTTAAGTTCCTTCCTCTCTTCAAGGGAGGCTGAAACTTAGGACCCAGAGGCAGATGGGGAAAGTGAGTCTAGAACCAGAATAAAAAGGATAAAAGTTTAACATGGCAATTTTGTTTGTCTTACCAATAAAGTTTTTCTGTATTAATTAATTATTTTGGCAATTAGACTGTTATTATTTCCATGTATCTGTGGTGTCTTCCTTTTTCACTCCCCAAAAAATCTGAGCAGAATTCTTGTTGCAGCGTATGACAGTTGTGAAAGAGAGTACATCTATGCATAAAAAAACCCCAAAACAAAACATATGTTTTAATTAACATCAGACATGTATGATATCTCTGATAAAAGAATGTTTAAAACATTTTATAAGGAATATTGTTTAGCTACATTTATATACTGAGAATCCCAAAAACTTAATAGAGAGAGGAGGTGATTTTTTTTTCCCCCTATTTCTAAATCCCTTCAGAAAGACTTTTCTTTGTCAGCTTTACCCTGAATGCTCTCATCATTTTGAAAGCATTACTTCCATTCCTGGGAAAGCTCTCATCACAAAAAACCCCAAACAATTGTGAGGTTTTCTTGAGTTCTCAGAAGATTTATGCTCTGTGTCCCTAGAAATGTGAAGTATTCCATGTTATAATCTCAAGAATGACAAAGATACAGAAAATAGATAATACATATATATATATCTGCAGTTTGATAGTGAGATCTTACACTCCCTTTAATAGATCAGTAAAAAAAGTCATATAAGCCAGACTATATTATCTTACTCATAATGAGTAGCCCATTGAAGATTATAGAGTTTCTCACAAACCAGGATACTTCTTTGTTTCATTAAAAGTGATTGATGAAGGCATCTGGTACTTTGATTTTCCTTCTGATAGTGTTAAGAGATATATTAATTTTCTAGGTTGTCTTTAGGTCAAGTTCACTGTTCTGACTCCGAGTGTCTTATGTGACGTCTTTATGTGACCTATAGAATCAATCTGACTGCAGTGTCCAGTTGAGGCAGAACCTACTACTACTCTACTAATGAGATCTACTGATTCTGGACATCTCAGGGTCACCACACATATGATGAGAATGCAAGCATGGTTCTGTCTGTGAATTATAAGGTAGAAGTGCACCAATCCTATTAGGTCTAATGTTGACAGAGCTTTCACTCAGTTAATACTATGGCAAAATTAAAAAGGGCAGGGAGGGGAAGACCTGCTATAAAAATAGAGAAAATAATTGCAGCAGTGTTCACTAAGGAATAATAGGTTGTCTTTTCACACAACTAATTTATCTTGCTGCCTCTACTAACAGCCTTTGAATTCCACCTAATTGTACCCCTTCATTCCTTTGGCAGAGCACATTGTCATGTCTGCTTCTCTGTCTGTCTTTTGCTCTCTTCTCAGTCTATTCACAAATGAGGAGATGCTGAAGTATGAAGAAATGCAAACTGCATTGTATAAAGTCTTCAGATCACTCAAATTGGCCAGTTGGCTGTGGAAAACTTTTCTTCTATTTGTTGTTCCATTACTGAGAAACTAAAGGATTTATAAGGGTCTAGTCAAAGGTAGTATTATACACAGTGGCTAAGATTTTTGTCTCTCGGATTTTCAGAAAAGAAAAATAGACTTTTCCTTTTATCTCCTTCTGTTATATCTCAAACTTTTTCTAGGGTAAGAAAAATGGATTATAGCAGTCATATTCTTCCCCCTCCCTCCTTTCTTTTTTGTACATAATTCCTATTTCAGATTTAAATTTACCAAACACTCAGTACTTTTATTGCTTGTACCCTCAGGACTAGTACTAGTTAATAAATTTTAGAAGTAACTAGTATGTGTTCAAAGTAATAGTTCTATAAACTTCAAGACTTTTCAAAGAGAGAACAGCCAACTATGACTCAGTATTTTCATATTTCATTTATTAGACACGACAACACTGTGTGACTAAACTTGAAATGAAGAAAATGTTTTTTGATTGATTTACAGTAAATTTAATCTTTGATTAACATTCCAAAAGAAGGAAAAACAAATGAACATGCTCTAAAACATGCTAATGAAGATCATAATGATAATTGAGAATGTTCCTAAAATAGATAATATCATAATGAAGACATCAAGAATTTATGTAGATTTCCCTCCTGTAGGTTTTCTGACAGGCAGAAAAATTCTACTCATTGAAAAATTGTATTTCATTTTAAAACCCTTCTGACAAAAAAAGGCAACATATTCCTTGCAAATTTTAAATTTACATTAATTATTATGCTGCTTTGTTCCTTGGCTCTTTCTGTGTATGTAAATTCATTTTCCTTGACATTAGGCTTTCCATTTACTACTAATAAATTTCTGCCATTGGCCAAAAATCTCACATCCCAAACTTCTCTTTATCATTTATCTTTAGCCTCTATTATTTTATTTGCTGCTCTCTGTAAACTGTGGTCGCAGCTGAATAATTACTCCAAAGTTGCCAGCACCAGATGTGGAGCTGGTATTGCAAGCACAGGAAAAGAGAAACAGTGTGGGGATTTCATTTTATTTGGTGTTGAAATAACTTGAAAACTTCTAAAAGTCATTACTGAGGTATGACTCCTAAAAAAACTCCTCACTATACACAGACCAATGATTTCCTTAAAAAAACAAAGAAATGCTCTCTGTGCCTCCAGTGATGCATACATGAAAGCCTGAGAACTATATCTTAAATGAAATGGACGTGATATAGATAAACCTTTCTTTTCTAGATCATTGATAGGAGTATGAGAATATAAAATGGTGAGTAATGGTTCATTATGAAATGAATCTCATACATAATAAAGTAATTCCAGTTCAGATTGTGCATCTGGGCCCAATCATAATTTGGTCAGAAAATCTGTTCTAAAGTGGGAGAGGAAAAAAAGGACATAAGAGTTAGGTACTTAGCAGGATTTTGAAAGTATTTAACTTATGTCCATCATGACAATTAGTACAACTGAGCCATCTAGCAGCCCATGAAAAAACCTCATCTCAACTTCTACCAGATTTCACAGAGCCACCACTCCTGTCCCCAAAGGCTGAAACTTCGTCTCACTTTTTCTCTTGGACTGTCTTTTGCCACCCTAAGGCTCTTAGCTATGAGCTATTCTTTATCAGCTATAAGCTTCTTGCTCTGAAAGCTCAAACATAACAAAAAAGCTTCAGTGTCATTCAGGAGAACCCAGTATTTTACTAAGTAGTCAGGTATATGTATCCTAGAGGCCTAACTAAGTTGTCACAAGGCAAGGAATTTTTTTTTAAACTTACTAAATCTTCCCTTCTCCTAATATCCCTGGATGAACCTTTCTGCCTGCAGGTATAGTTGCTTCTCATTTAACCAAACGTTTCTCAGCTCTTCAAAGGGCAGATGCTCCCCGCTAAGTCATTCAGTCTTAATGGAGAAGAAACTCATCAGCTTCTGGTACAGCTGTATAAATCAGGCAGGATGTGAATTAGGAAGAAGGAAACAGCCTTCTTCAGAAAAGTCTCTGACTCCAGCTGTCTGGAATTGGTTAATGGAGAGGTGCTACAAAGCAAAGGCTGTAGGTTAAGTTTCATCTCTTGCTGCTCAATACTCTTGATGGAGTTAAAACAGACTTCTGTTACTAGAGGCTTGGAGCACTAATTTTTCTTGATGTAAGTCTTCATAGAATTTCTAACAATATAATCCAAAAGCAATCCACTTGCTGCTTTTAAAACATGGGTTTGAAAAGATTGTTGCTGTGGGTTCTTTTTGACTGCAGGCTTCTTATTTGAAACACTTCATCCAGGAGGTGGGATAAGTATCCTAAATCTTGGGGTGTGAATGTAGGGCTGTGGCTCCCGTAAGATATATAGGCTTCTGCTTTAAGTATGAGGCTATAAACTTACTTGAGAGAAAAGAGGGCAATTACTTCTTTTATGTGGTTTTTATCTTTCTCTTACCATCTTCTAGTGTATTAAGAACAGCCAAAAGGTTTGGATCTGCAGGTAGGTGAGCCTGGGGTGCATGACCTTTGAAAAGAAAAGATTGAGGAGTTATAACCCCTTGTTTTGAGAGTATTTGTGCTTTTGGCCACTGACTGAGAACTGGCTGTTAGAGGTGTTCATAATATTTTCTAAGGTGAGGTGGTAACTTCATTGCTGTTAATTGCTTAATACTTACCAGGTCCTTCTCCTAGCTGAACAGCATTTTCTCTCCTTGTATTTTGTGTTCATCTCTGTGTGTACCTGTATCTTTTAGACAAGAATACATCATGACAACTGATACCAAATTATATTGGCAGGCTTTATTGAACATAATTGCTCTTCAGAGACTGGCATGAATCAAGCCTCATAAAATTAATCTGTCACTTTCTGATGTGCCACATTTAGTATAGAAGAGGTGGAAAGAAACTTCTCTAGGGAAGTACGAATACCTCCATTTTATCAGTAACCTTTTATTTCATATTGAATTATTGATGAACTTTGTTCAATTGAAAATTATCATAAATATTTATCAGTTAACACAATGAAAATAAAGATGGGAAAACTCAGCGGTGACATTTAGTTTGTCTCTTCTGCGGTGTAGCAAGCATCATGAACTCCCATTAAGATTAGTGGATTCCCTGAATATTGTCACAGATTAAGTTCTCTGCCAGTATAAAGTTCAGGGTGTAGTGATGTATTAAAAGTCTTATATTGTTTTGAGTGGTGGTGGGGTTTGGTTGGTTGGTTGGTTTTTTTACTGCTTGCACACAACTATGAGATTATACCATGTTTATGGTACCTCTAAGTATCATGCCAATCTGGAAAATGGCAAGTTATGAGCTTTTCAGGGTTTACCAAAAAAATGTGTAGGTTAATATATACTATCTGATTCCAAAGGATACATTTTACAGAGATGTCTGATTTGCAAGTGTTCCTCATAAGCTCAACCAAAATTCTTCGAGTAGATAAAGGGACATCTATCAACTATTGGTAACATCATATCTTTTAGTTAGAATCCTTTCATATTTCTTGCTTTAAACAAGTGTTTCCCTAGCTGAGAATGCTTCCTTTTAGTTTTTTAGGGGATATCTTTTCTCCATCTGGAATGGAGAGATTTTCCAGAGCCTTTTTTCCTTACCTTTGTCACCTCAGCCCCTTTCTGTGGGCTGGAGTCAAACCATCAGTTAGCAAAAATGATGGGAGGTAGGAGCAAGAACAAAATTAGAGGTAATTGGCTTAGGTAAACCTGTTTTATTTTTCTTGCATGGGAATAGTGGAAAATTTATGGAGTGATCACTTCTTTCACTTTTGAAGTTTCAGTTGCCTCATAAGGTCTACAATCTGTGTTGCATATAAAGTGGGTGGAGGGTACTCAAAACTGCTTCTAAGCCTTCAGAGAGTGGTCAAGGAAGATGAGCACTTTAAATGGTCTGTGAGCTCAAACTGAGCTGTGAGTATAGGCCTAACAATTTGCTTCTGACCAGCCAAATAAATAAACAGCCAGATGTAGCATATCTGACTGTACCATGACTTTTCACAGTTAGAAGTGCTTCCTGATGTTTAGAAAGCATCTCCTGTACTTCAGCTTGTGCTCGTTGCTTCTTGTCTTGTAACTAGGGACAACAAGACAGAGCCTGGCTCCATCTACTTTACACTTCCTTCAGGCATTATATACGTTGATAAGATTTCCTGCCCTGAGGCTTCTTCCTCTACTCTGTATCTCCCTTTTATTGAATAGCTCAGACCTGTACTCTCTACTCCAAGTGTAGCCTTTCCAGCTCTGAGTATTAGGGAAGAATCTCCTCCCTTGACCTGCTGGCATCACTCCCCTGAATGCAGACCAGGATAGCAATAGCTGTCCTTGTGGCAATGCTGCATAGTTTTCTCATGTTCAACTTCTTGTCTATCAGGACTCCAATACTGATACATGGTATTGCTCCTACCAAACTTTGCTCTTTCCCTTGCTGAACTTTAGGAGCTTCCTGTCACCCAGCTTCTCCCTGTTTGACTGGCAGAACTCTCTGATTTATCAGTCACTCCTTTTAGTTTTGTGTAGCCAGCAAACTTGCTGAGGGTGTACACCCTCATCATTCAGATCATTAATGAAAGTGTTGAACAGTATTATTTCCAATAATGAACTCTGGAGTATGATCTATTGGCCTGCAACTAGACTTTATTGCACTGATCACCAAGCTCTGGGGGAGGGTCTCTCGGGCAGTTCTCAGCTTCTTCAGAAACTTATGAGAGCCTTGCCATTGATGTCAACATAAGCAAAACAACGTAACAAACTTTTAATAGTTTCTGATGAAAGATAACATAATAAAATGACAGAGCTGGAACAGAAAGTGAGCTATACAGAGGGCTTAGAAAAGAAAATGTGTAATAGACAACAGAATTTAACTTGGTACTGGATGTCTTTAAGCTCTGTTTACTGACCAGCTATCAACATACCTCCTCACTTCATTTTAATAAAATGCTTAGCAGAAGATTTAATCTCTCCAGTTCTATGGGTAACAAAACAAAATAGAATCACAGAGTCACAGAATAGTCATGGTTGAAAATGACCTCTGATATCACTGGGTCCAACCACACAGACATAACAAGAAAAAAAAAAACCCAAACCCCTACAATTTCAGCCACTGGAATGTTCCCTGAAGTGCCACATCTACATGTTCTTTAAATACCTCCAGGGATGGTGATTCATCCACCACCCTGGGCAGGCTGTTCCAGTGCCTGACCACTCTTTCCATCAATAAATTCTTCCTAATATCTAATCTAAACCTCCCCTGCTGCAATTTTAGACCATTTCTTCTGGTCCTGCTATTCACCTGGGAGAAGAGGCCAATACTCACCTTCCTACATCCTCCTTTCAGGTAGCTGTAGAGGGCAATGAGGTCCCTCCTCAGTCTCCTCTCAACCCAACTAAATATGCCCAGTTTCTTTAGCTGCTCCTCATATGACTTGTTCTCTAGACCCCTCACCAGCTTGGTAAATGTTTAGCTCCTCTTAACACTGAATATTAAAAACAGTTTAGACATTGAGGAGGGTGTTTCATGACCCCTATATTCGCTTTTCTTTTTTTTTTTTTCTTGAAGAGAAATTGGCTTAGTTTGCTGATTCAGTTAACTCAAGATACCAATCCCATGATGTAACTTAAAATACGACATTAATTTGGTAACTTTTATGAAAGCAGTAGATATTGATCTAATCCTGAATATCCAGCACCGCTTCACAGTAGGACTTAAAAAATTCCCTGTTCAAATAAATTTTAAGTTCTCTACCTAACTCTAGAACTACTTCTGTCTGCAGTACTTTAAAAGCGTAATCAAGACGTTTCTGTGTTTCCCACAATATGTCTAGAAGTTGAGGGGTTTGTGTATGTTCAGAATATATTATATGCTAGGAAAACCAAATCCTAGGAAAAAAAAAAGAGGTTGGTGATGTTGAGGACACAATTTCTCTTCAGAAGATACATACTTCTTCTCACATTAGTTGCTAAATTTATTCAGCAATGAGTGATTTTAGGTCATCTTTAAGCAATTTGTGGGTAATGTGTTTCAGTTCCTTGTTGTCTTTGTATTTTATCTCATTCAATAGGAATTACTTTATCCATTTTTACCGCATGTTCAGCCCATCACTTCTTGGCCTCTATAACTAAGGCTTCAGCTGATATGCAGTCACTGTGTTAAACTTCCATTTCTATTCAGACTGTTAAGCCAATTCATTTGGAATTGTCTTCAAAAATTACTAACACTTTTCATTCTTAATGAAACACAGTTCCACTTCTGATGGTTAAGACCTATCATTTTAATACCAGTTAAACTTGTGAGACTTTATCACAAAAAGTACACTCCCAGATTTGTTAGGGTTTGGTTTTGCTTTTTTTGTTTGTTTGTTTGGGGGTTTTTTGTTTGGGTTTTGTTTTGGGTTTTTTGTTGGTTGGTAGAGGGTCTGTTGGGTGGTTATTTTGGTTGGTTGTTTTTTTTGCCTGTCCTGTCCTTTTATCTGTAGGTTGGTTGTGTTGGTCTTTTATTATTATTTTTTTAATCCTCCAACTTCTAATATGCAGAGCAATATCACCTCTTGTTTTTTCTGTTGCTAGGCTACATAAGTCATTATCACTTAAGATACCTTAGAATCATCATAGAATCATAGAATTAGCCGGGTTGGAAGGGACCTCAGAGATCATCTAGTCCAACCCTTGACCCACCGGAGCAGTTGCTAGACCATGGCACTGAGTGCCACATCCAGTCTTTTTTAAATGTCTCCAGGGACGGAGAATCTACCACCTCACCGGGCAGTCCATTCCATAGCCTAATCACCCTCTCCGTGAAGAAATTCTTTCTAATATCTAACCTAAACCTCCCCTGGCACAACTTAAGACTGTGTCCTCTTGTCTTGTTGAAGGTCGTCTGTGAAAAGAGTCCAGTTCCCACCTCGCTACAGCCTCCTTTCAGGTAGTTGTAGACAGCAATGAGGTCTCCCCTGAGCCTCCTCTTCTTCAGGCTCAACAGCCCCAGCTCTCTCAGCCTCTCCTCATAGGGCCTGTGCTTGAGTCCCTTCACCAGCCTGGTTGCCCTCCTTTGGACCTGTTCCAGGACCTCTACATCCTTCTTAAACTGAGGGGCCCAGAACTGGACACAGTACTCGAGGTGTGGCCTAACCAGCGCTGAGTACAGGGGAAGAATCACCTCCCTGGACCTGCTGGTGACGCTGTTTTTGATACAGGCCAGGATGCCATTGGCCTTCTTGGCCACCTTCATATGACATAAAATAGTACTTTACAGAAATGCCCCGCTAGATTGCTGTGAGATACTTCAGGGTACTGGAAGCACTGTTGTCACAGCATTGAAATGTTCTATCCAGTCTAAATAACCCCACAGAGTAATTATTTCTTTAGCTAATGTAACTACCTATGTAAGTCATTACAGTTCATGTATGATCTTAAGATGACTTTGGTGGCCTTTATCTATAGATACTCTGTACATCTTTTGAGTAGAATTTATTGTAACTTGTTCCAGTTTGATAACTTTTATCTTGAACACTTACAATTAAAAACATCCAATAAAACTGGAAGCATATCTCTTCTGGAAATTAAAGCTCCAGACAAATATGCTTTCAATGTAAGGTTAAAGAATCTAAGCCTTTCATATGTGCAGCTCCCTTGACCTGTGCATATACCTTGTTGTGAGGTTCCTTCTCAGAGTTATTTCTTTTTGTGAAAATATTAATGAAATTTCCTCAAAGTGGTTTTCAGGGGTTTGAAGTACATAGGGGCTGATTAATCACTTTTAAGTATTTTCAACAACGTACCAAACAGAATTCAAGATTGTGGCCAAGACAGGATTTAAAAAAAGTATTTATGTTCTCCAACCTGATTAGCTTTTCCAACAATGCATTAAGGAGCACAAGTAAACATCTGCCATTTGTGTCATTCTGCCTTTCTCTTCACAACTAAAAAGCATTCAAAGTGTTCCTACAAAAAGATTACTTCTTTTATTCCTTTTTTTTTTATGTATTTTTGCTTATTTATGTACTTAATTAAAAAGAGAATATGAGGAGTAAATACATCTTTAAAGAGATGTTATGTGAGTCTTAGTTGCATTCTGTTTGCCATCCAGTGTGACACAATGTTATTTTTGTTCATGTCAAAATGACTTTTATCTATTTGATTATAAATAAACTCAACAATACTATCGCAGTCTTATCCAGTTGAGCAAATGGAGTGTACATTACAAATATACAAATGATTTGAATTAAATTGCCATATAAAGAGGATTAGAATTCTAAAATGGACCCTTAGTGATTTGAGGAAAACTCTTTTGAATGATATCCACACAGCAAGTCCACATTCACAAATGGAAAATTCTATCCATAGATGCAGAATATTAATCTTCCCCTACTGCAGAACTCTCAAAGAATATCCCACAAACAGTGCTGACTTGAGAGCAAACTTCTTGTGTGCTTAAGCATGGCCTGAGACAATTGCTAGCTGAAAACCTGTTGTGCAGGCAGGAAAATTTCTGTAGTCTGAGCAGGGCAGGTAGCAAAGAATGCCTACAGAAATCCTGTGGGGAAAAAAAAAAAATAGGAAGAAACTTTAAAGAAGGTCACATTTCACTTTCAGTCCACGGAAGATTCAGGTCTCCCAATTTTATTCCTAATGCATATTTATCTATCTGGTTCTAAATATAAGAATAGAAATTCTGCTGCCTCCCCAGGCAATCTCATCCTGTACTTAGCCATCTGTAGAGCTATGTGATTCACCTGAAAGTCACTTGTTGCTATTAAACCCACTACTGCTTCCCTTATCTTCACCAGATATGAAGAAGCATATATTCTCTCCTGTTTAATATTTTAATGTGTAAAAGATAGAAAAGCTGTTCGACTAAGTAATATGATTTCCTTTCAACCCTGGTCATTCTTGTTACTCTTCAAATTCCCACCCCTCTAATTGCAAGTGTTCTATGAATCACATAACCCCCCCAAAAAAACCAGTGCTTGCTTGCAAACTTTACTAGCACCTAATGCTCCTGAGGAATTTCCTCATGCACATTTCAGCATACTACTTTATGGTTTCTAGTATAGCAACTGAACAGAGCAGAGAGACTTGATCGCTTTGGATTTACAAGTAGAAAGTGTTCTTATTTATTTTCTAGGACATCATACAGGAATTATAAAAGGGAAGATGTTATTTCCAATTAACTTGGCACAACACTTTCTGAAAAATAGATTGTTTCTGATAGTTTCTAAATTTTTATGTCGACTAAATGAGTTTTGGAAAACTGTGACCAACAGAAAGTTTCTGTTTCATTTATGATGCTGTGATACATCTTGAGCAAAAAAAAATGTTTTAGGAGATGCCACAGCAGTCCTAGAATTGTGTTTATTTTAGAGGTTCTCAGATTAGGCTGAGCTACCGTATCTCTGAAAGACACAGGTCATGGTTGGAAAAAATTTTCCCATGTAGTAACATAGGGGAGCATAGGTGCCCTATCAAAGTTTTAGTAATTCTAGGTGGCATGGCTAGCTTCACCATATGAAAAGTTGTACTGTGCAACGTCACCACCATGTAGCTACTTACATTACATAGAGCCATAGGGCCAAAAGCTGTAGCACTTAAAAATTGACATCCAGTATATGCCTCTCCTGTGCTGTTCTGGTCTTTCAAGCTGGTCATTCAAAAGATGGAGAAAAGACTAAATAGAATTGGGGGAGGTGAAAAAATTCTCTACACTAATTCAATTGCATAAGATACAGACTGCTTTCTGCTGGAAAGAGATATTTTGCTTCTGTAGACAGCATCTGAAAGTAGAAAGCTTACACTTCTCCCTTCTTCCGTTTTCCCCTCCTTTTCCCTCCTATCCACTTCTAGTGGAATGACAGGAATAATGACTTGGTGTTTGGCTTTTGTGAGTCATAGCCCTGGCAGCAGAATTGCCATAATTATCTCATTGCTACTATCACAGCATAGTAAATATTAAATGCAAACCCCCCATATTGCAATAGCCTTGAGGTTTTGACACTTTCTGAGAAAAGGGAGGGAGTTCATAGTTAACATTTCATTTCTTCAGTACTTTTTAGTACACTTCTGCTTTATAACCCACAGATTCCCATTATTAGTAGAATAGCCACCTCTAAGTCCATCTCCATGCTGCCGGTTTCAGTCTGTTGTAAACCATACTACAGGATTCACCTAGCAGAAATTATTTTCTGATAGGCTTTCACTGCATGCCTTCTGTGTAATAAGACTTCTAAGAACTAGAATAAGCCTTCAAATTTGCTTGTGTAATAAGGTGAATACGTACTTTAGCTTCAGCTGCAATACAAGGAAAGCTGAGATTTTTATTGAGGCCCTATGGTTTATTTCATGGAAAAGTGCATGCTCATAGCTGTATTACTGTAAGGGTATTATAAAATGAGAAGTGGAGAAAAGAGTCCTTAGGTTTATCTGAATTTGTTGATGTTTGGAAAAAAAAAAAAAAAAAAAGGTGATTTTTGTAATAATCTTAGAAGAACTTGGTAGTACCACTATTTGGATATTGTCTGTTGTTCTGAACTTAGTTAAGAGACATTTCTGGCCTACTCTGAAGAAAGCACCTAACCTATGCTTCTTAATTGCACTGCCACTCCTGATTTCAGTGTTTTCCGTGTGGTTGTTATACTGTACATTTTTCCTTTTAATGCGATTAATTCCACTCAGAAACATTCATGGTGATGTCTAGAGCAAGGTGTGGAGACATTTGTGGTGGCCTAAGAAGGAGTATGTTAGGACCCTCCTCTGACACTTAGGGTTTTCAGGATATATTTCTTTGCTTATTCTACTGTTCTTATGGTGAAACATGGGGGCTACTGCATAATATGCTTTTATATGCAGAAGAGCCTTAAATTTTCTGCAGCTTGGGATCTGAAGAACTACATTAAATGAAAAACTGCTAAGTAATATCCTTAGGCAAGGAAAATGAGCTGAGGAAGAGATACTCCTTTTCTATTGTGAGTACTTGTATTTAATCAAAGGTTAATTCTGAAGGATTATGCTGTCTTTGTGTGTTTATTTAGAACAAGATTAGGACAAATGTTTAGTTTATTATTTAAATGTTCTACACACAATTTTCCAAAGCACACTTCATATTTGACCTACTTAAATATTTGTAAACAAAGTGCTTCTTCTGACTGAGGCTAAATTGCTAAAATTAACTACAGCATAAGGTCTCAAAATGTGTTTATTGGTCTACCAAAGTGTTTTCATCTGTGGTATTTTTGATATTTGTGGTTAGTCTTAGTCTTAAACTATATTTTCTATTCAAGACTAACCAGATGATGATTCTAATTTTTGCTGTTCAGCATACTGGTAGTAGGGAGTTTTTTTTATGGATGTTCCATCTGCTCTTTGTATTGCACACATTTATTTACTTTTTATTATTACTTCTGTTTTCAAAAATCTAGCAGATGCCTACCCAGGCATGGCTTAAATACCAGGCTTTACATTACACAACAGAGTAGGAGTTTAATTGAAGAATATAGCTGACAAAATGACAGTCACAAACTTTAATGTAATCTATATATTATTGAAGGACACTTTTCAAAATAATAGATTTATTTAAAAAGTGATGTATGTCAATGATTCTTACAAACAAAACCTCGAAAATATTTACTACTGATTTTATGTAATCTAAAGTGTTCATAGATTGTGGAAGAAAAATATTTTTATTCCTTTTTTTTCAGAGTTGTTCTGTTATCTCTACAAGACAGTTTATTTTTTCTTCTTTCCCTGTATTTTCTTAGTTGAAGCTTATTAAAGCTTTCATTATGTGGCCTTCGTTGCCTGAAAAAATGACAAATGTCATTAGTACATAGACAGAGGAAGTGGAAGGAGCGCCAAACCAAACATGTCAAACATTTTTTTAGCATCTAATGACAGAGTTGTAGTTTAGGGAAAAAATAAGAAAGTGACTCAGACTATTGACTGGCTGGAAGCAAGGGGCAGATAAAAACAGCAAAGGAAGCTATAACAAATTCTCTTTTAAAAATATATTAAACCTCTGTTTAGAGTTAAACTAAGGAGGGTTTTCCACTGAAAAGTCAAGAATAAATCTAAGCTTGTTGCTGAACCATGAGATAGTATATTTTTAAGATTAATCTTCTAAAACTTAGACTGATTAATAAAGAATGTCTTTTAGTTCTTTCAGGGTAGTTCTTTAAGAATAACAGAGGAATAAACAATTAAATATAAGGCAGAGGACAAGTGTATCAGCCATTTCAGATTATTGAGTTTGGGAATGACTAATCTGAAGTGTATTTTCCATAGATCTTGTAACACTGAGAGAAGTAATGTACTATTCTTGTTTAAATCGAGTTTTCTGTACTGTTTCTTGAAAATAAATCAAAATAGCATTTAGAAATAGATCGTGATATTTAATTGAAAAAAAAAAAAAAAAGTCTAGCCAGTTCTGGAAAAACATATCAGAACTGGCTAGGACACTATGAGATAATGAATTCCACATTTGCCTTCCATTGCAATTATTAGGCAGTATCAGCTAGTGTGGAGGATAACTGACTGTGGGTCTAAAATAATCACATGGATGAGGCTGAAGCACAGGGCTCCACCAGCTGCCACGGTTGAATCTCCTTGCCTATAGTCACATCAGAACTTCCTGAATTGAACATGTAAATGTGGATGTGTTACTTGTCTGCATTCACTAAATAATATAAATTGGAGCTGCTAGTATGCTGGTGTTTTATAGTGGGCCTGTAACAATCTGTGATACCTTAGTGGCCAAAAGGCCCTGGCTAAGTATCCCCTTCCTGATACTTCCTCCTCCTCCTCCATTCACTACCACCTGCTTCTCCAAAGTAGTTGGCTAAAGTTGGCATTGTGGGAAATTCAGTTTTGTTGGTATTGGACACAATTTTTTTCTGTAACAACTGAGGACTTTTCTAAAGTTTGTGAATTACATTATGAGCTTGAATGGGAAATGGCAGAATATTCATTGAGAATGCCAGAGAAGGGAAGAGTTCTTGCTTCTCTTTACTCTCCACAGGTTATAAGTGCAAGAGAAATCTTTGTCTAACCTTCATTTTCAGTTCAGCTTTTCTAAAAATGGGATCTTGTTTCTGTTTTTTCTATATTTAATTGTTTTTTTCTTGTTTGCTTGTTTGTTTGTTTTTCTTAAACTCATTGGTTTCCCAAAGTCCATTTGCAGGTTACTACTGCTTTCTTCCCTTGCATACAGATGACAAACACAGCATGTAGAATCATCCTTATTGAAAACTTTTGCTGCTTTACAAACCCATGAAGTTTATGATCTTTCTACTCCATTGCCAGAACTATATGCTCTATTACTCTATATGCTATATTACTGATGTATAGTCATGTAAGAGCTCCTCTTGTACACGCATTTTACAAAAATTACTTTTAGTTTGATGTTCACTTTCTATGAACAATAGATGTGGTACTAAGATGTACGTGACAGATGTAATGGGATCTTTCAAGGAAGAAAGATCACTTGGATAAAGCACCCATAGTTCTTTGTAGGCTTACACAGTTGTAATTCCTAGTTACCTCTATTTAAATTTATATAAATTATCCTTTGCTTTGCAGCATAGGATGCTCTGATGCCTAGGAATTTTACTGGAATGAACATTCTACCTCTAAAACCAAATCCTACAGAATTTTATTTATGTGAGTGCTTAGACAGTAGAAATAGTTCAAGAACAGATCACATGAAAATTTTATTAACCTAAAGTTCTCTGGAACTGAATGACAGAATAATTTTCTTGCAATATTCTCATAGTTACTTCGCAGAGTTCCTAACTTTAGTATTCTAAAGTAATTATTAACAACCCATGTGATTAAAAATAATTCTTCTTTATTCTTTTATATTTATGTCTGCTCTGATGAATCTTGATATTTTACCTCCTTTCCAGAAGAATAACTGGAAATTTTCAGGGCTGGTATTTTTGGTTAGCTTTGTTGGGTTTTTTTTATCTCTATTGCCACACAGCAGATACTTTTCTGCAAGATGATAGAATTCTGTCCTTCATTCTCTTATACCTCTTTTGGACTTGGTGCAGGTAGTAAAGGGGAAATGAAGAGATATCTAAGTCATTCACTAAGAACCTAGATAGTTCTTGAACACAAAAGGGTGAACTTACAAAGTCAGAATTTTATTGTGTTGGATGAAGAAAACAGCTTCCAAAATTAGAGCAATTGTGTATAGCTAATGTAACAATTCATTGACAATTTTCACAATTATATCCTTTGAGTAATCTTAAAAGCAACTTTGATATTTAGAACTAATTTTATTTTTCCTTTCCCAAACCCATTTGTTTTATTTTTTATTTATTTTATTCGGTCTCTTCAGTGTAACTAAACTGTAAAATCAATAGAAACTTGACTAAGACACTGTGGGCCCTTGTGTGCCACCCAGAATAAATACTAAATTTGTGTTCAACTTGTACAGTCTATTCACTTCAAGTCACGGGTTGCTGCTTCTGCCTCTCCCTCCCTTTTAATGCCATCTTTCCATCAATCCTGTGTAACCAAAACAGGACATCTCTGAGGTTCTACTACAGAATTTCTTGTGTGACGTGCTCCATCTCTGTTATGGTTTGAGGTAACATCAAAATTTATTTTTGTTTTGGATCCATGAAACAAAGTTCAATCACAAAAAGGTCAGGTGCAAGACTTTATTTGACAACTTTATTCACAGGCCTTTTGATCTGGATTAGAGAATTAACAAATTGCAGGGGAAAGCAACACATTCTCCCTTTCCAGATTCCAAGAATTTTAACCTCTTGGCATGGGGGTGGTTTCTTTTCTTCAGGGATTTGCATATCCAGTGAAGTTGAATGTTCAATGATCCCATCCTAAGTGTCCTGTGCAGGAGAAACTTCAGATACTTCAATTAATTTGTCAGTTTGCTGGTGAAACTCCACCTTTTCAGGAGTAGTGGCTGATGCCATCTCTTTAGCTAGTGAAGAATGAGTATTTACCACTGTATTAACCTCTTTCTTCTAATTTTTAGTGAGCCTCCCTGTCAACTCCCATCCTCCAGCACCGCACCCACTATTATATTTGGACGGAGTCAGTTTTCCCTGCAGATGCACTCCTGTGCAGTGGGAGGCACAGATGGATTGATTAAATCAACATAGGGATCATTTGCCAATTCATCTTTTCCAGTGCAAGCACCTGGGAGCACCAGCCAGTGGTCTACAATTTTTTGTAAGAACTGCCTTGGTTGCCCATGATCTCCTGGGGAATTCCATTTCATAAGCCCTCTAGCTTACACTGGGGGGAGGTATTTCCATGTAAATCTGGGGTTTGGGTTCTGCAGATACCCCTTGCCTCTCCCTTGTCCACAGGCCCAAATTTCCTGCCATAATTGATTAGCTCTTGAGCTACTTCACCCCAAGTCCAAATCTTTCATTCATTTGCACAGCAAGGGTTAACCACATGCTCTAATGCAGCTATCAAATAGTCTTGGGGGGTGATAGCTCTGATTTGGCCCTGCAGTTGGATACCCATAGGTTTTAATGACTCCAGCAGACCCCATATCAAGGGTGTCATCTGTTCTGGACCCAGTGGCAGCAGCATGGGGGATGAGTATTTCATATCCATCTTACAGTCATTCATAATCTGTAGGGATGCGGCCTTTTGAACACTTTCTACCAACTGATCTACTCCTCCCTTAATGGCCAAGGGGTCTCCCCACTCTAATGGGCTGAGCCCACTGGCTCAATAGGCAACCTGCTGAGTCAAGGACCAAGGAGCATGCTTATCTCCCGTGTTAGGAAGACACCAGACCCCCAGAAGACTAAAGAAAGTGGGAAGAAAGAATGAGAGAGAGAAAGAGAGGGAGAGTCACCACCAGGGGCTCAGCTGTCCAGTGAGTTTGTTCAAGATGGCACTGATCCTGGACAGGGCCCAATGCAAGATGGCGGTGCGTCAAGAGATGACAAAACAGCCACAGCATGGACAGCCATATATACTCTTGAGTTCCTTTTGTTCCGAAGGGGCAGCTGTCAGTCAGCTGCCACAGAAGCCAGGGACATTGGCATCAGAGCCATTGCAGGTACAGGATGCCTGGAAGTGGGGGAGGCTTCCAGCACACAGCTCTTATCTTTTTCCAGGTGCCACTCCCCACCACGGTACCCGCTCTGTACCACCTCAGCCAGACCCATCAGCATCGCTACAATCCAGGTGGCTTCCTCCACCCCGGCCAGGATAATCATTCCTGGAGGGACGTCCCAGCATTGAAGGCCGTCAGAAAAGGGGAGCAGTCTCCACCCAGCCCTTAGTTCTTTGTTCTTATCTCTTTCTGGGTGTCACCCCCTGCTCAGCTCTGGCCAGGCCAGGTACATTCCAACCTAGCCAGGGCTATTCACTTTAAAATTGCTCTTTTGAGACAATCTCAAATTGGTGAGATCAGACTCTCACAATCTGTTATAGACCCATCAAGTGTGGTGGGCCTTTCATACTCAGTTACTTGTAGACTAAGTCTGTCTGGCCCGTGAAGGATTAATTTCTCTCTAAAACTCATACCACTTGTTCTTTCTTACCCTGGGAATGGATCAGTCATAACTAATTAAATAATTTTTTTTTTTAACATGAGTTAATCCACTTCTTTTGAGATACAACAGTTGGTATTTTAGGCCTAGTAAGGTCTCCTGCATGTAAATACTACTTAGACTGCTTGCCTCCCATAAGGAGAAAGGCTTTACTGGGCTTAAATGTATGACTTTACAGCGAGCAGCCTCTGTGCCACGTCAAACACGTATGTGGTATAAGTAAAGACAACTCATTACTGAGCCTCTGATGAAACCATATGCAGCAATAATTAAGCACTTGTGGGGATGACTAACCCCTAGTGGCTTTTTCTTAAGCATACTGTAACAAAAATCTTTGAAGTAAAAATTATTTTTCAGCTCCAGAAAAAAAAGCAAGATTTCTGTATCCCAGATTCCTCCTCTTTCTCCTCCCTGATTTGCAGTTGAATGAAAATTTTTCTTTTCTTTAATAGAAGAAAAAATAGTTATTCATATTGTGAATAGAAGTGTTTCACTAAAAGCGACTTAGTTCTTCAATCTTTCTTATAAAATTGGAATATCCAGGCAAGCGTGTGCTGCAGTGCTAACAGTAATTCTCACTCTGAAGGGAAGAATAAGTGTTTTATGACTTATTTTCTTGGTATCTGGGCTCCAAGCATGCCACCCTCTGCTAGGCGGACCTCAAGGTCATCTCCTTCCCTTAGGAGTGCAGTCTGAGCTCTGGCAGCCAAGGTCTCCCTTCATGCCTGGAGCTGCCCGAGACCCTGCTGAGCCCTGTGTAGGGGCTCTCTTCCTGGCTGGGCTGTGGCCAAGCCTCTTCTCTGTCTCTGGCCCAGATGGGTTCTGGCCCCAGCCTGGCAGGTCCTTGCAGGATGGCACTGCTCAGGGCATAGTGCTCCCTGATACCCTGCACCCCACTGGTGTGGCCATGCCCAGCCAGGTGGCTGATCCCTGTTGGAAAAGAGGCCAAATGGCAATATTTGGAAAGGTGAGGGCATGTGTTTTTTATATGCCGGTTTTCTTTTAAATCACTGCTGCAGAAGGGGAAAACGAAGCACCAAAAAGAAAGGAGCTGAACAGAAGTTTCAGCACAGGCCTTGTGCTGAGCTCTTGATTGCTGCTTTGTGAGAGAAAGAAAGCGCCCTGCTTCCCGACCACGGGTATTCCTGGTGGTAGCAGTGTTCCCTCATGGATGATGCGACAGCTAAAAAGTCTGGGGTTCGTGTCCCTGTCCTGAGTCCATGTGCCAGAGGCACTGGGCCGGGGGCGATGGGGGAAGGGGTTTTCCTTTTCTCTGCTCAGCAGTTGTCCCTAAGATGGTGACACACTTTTGTCACGCAGCAGGTAGAGTGCTCAAGGTCCTGCCCTGGATCATGCCTCAAGTTCACTTTCAGAAAGTGGAGTCACTGAAAAGCAGGGAGAGTGAGCAGGGTGCTGGCAATGAGCTGTAGGCTGGTAAGCGAGGCATTTACCAACTCAGCCAGAGTTAATCAAAACGTCATTTTCTGCAGTAAGAGGTCAATTTTAGGTGAATTGTATGCCTCTGTGTGTGCTTGCAGGAAAATGTGGGATATCTGCCATAAACTGAACCTTCTGTTTAAATGTGCAAAGCTTTTGACCTTAGTGTTCGACTCCCTAGCCCCCTTTTTTTTGCCACATGTATTGTTCTGGGGGAAGTTGTTACTGAGTAATATTTTCTACCTTTTACTCAGCACTGATTTGTATGTGTCTTTTAAGCTGTAAACAAGAGGGATGGGGGGAAAAAAAGCCTCCGCAGAGATGCAACATATTGATGTCTATTCCATCTAGTTTCTTTGCACAAGAAAACCTCAGAATTGAAGTGTGGTTTTGTAAGGTGATCAGCCTTCATGTTTCAAAAAAAAAAAAAAAAAAAAAAAGCTCCTTGATAGGACATCAAGAAAATGAGAAGAGAAGCAAGAATTATCTGATCAAAGAACATTATGGGACAATTCTGATTCCTTTCAAGCAAAGAGATGATAAAGATATAGACAGAACCTAAAGAACTAAAATAGGGCTCTGATCATTCACCCTTTCAATATTAAGAAATTGTAGGTACTCATTTGAAGAGTTCAGATTGGTCCTAAAACACTAAAAATATTCCACTCACTGACTAACAAGCAGAGAGCCTTGACATTTAGATTAATTTGAAAATTATACCTCTGGATTTATCTTGTGTATTCTTAAAACATTAGCAAACCAAATTTATCCAGACCTTGTAAAGAAATCAAGAAACTGGGAAAGAGTTTCTGTATTTTATTAACTGTGAAGCTGACAGTAAAGCAAAATCATCCTGTAACAACAAAATTAAATATAAAGCAGCAGCCACCTTCTGACACTTAGAAAATCAGAGCCATCAGAGCTAATATTATCAAAATCTCCTTCAATGTTAGTATTCAGAAAATAGGTTAAACCTTTTACATTAGATAAAGTATAAAATCATCACCTTGTCCACTGGTCCTTTTAATCTTTTTTTCTCTATCTTACCTACAAAAGCATCTTTATTAATAGTGCTATAGAAGTTTAGCCAGCAGGTTTTCTTAGATCTTTTAATAACCCTCTGAATTTAAGCTTTTATGCTTTCTTTTTATGATCTACCAAGTAAAAAAAACTTTAGGGATGCTCTAACTTTACTAAAAGCCTTCTTTTTTTATTTTGACCACCATATAAGGATGAAAATTTCATACAGAAAAAAGGTGCTTCTTTTCTACTTGATTATCCTGAGCCAAAAATCTACATTTGTCATTAGCAATAGTTTCAAAGTGAGAGACACAGTTGCTGACTAGTGGGCTTGTTCCTGACTTGTTCTCAGAACAAGTTGGCTGAAAATCAAATAGGAATCCTTTTTTTAATTGCCAAAAATTAATTGTTCCAATGTGATATTTCTCTAGAAGTAGATCTAACAATCAAAAAAATAAAAAATCACCAACAAATAGGAGAAGGAAAGAAATATGTTTTCAAATAAGAAGAGTATCTTAATTTCAGAAACTATATATAAACTTGATATTCATATATGAAAGTAATCTTGAATTTGGTTTAACAGAATAAAACTGTAGACCTTTAGTCTTAATGACTGTCTTTTAATTACTCTTTTAATTGTATGGATGAATAGACAATAGTAGCCCTGAAGGAGAAAAAACTAATCTTTAAATGACATTTGTTATTGCTATTTCATTAATAGATAGATATTGATCTACTCCATGACAGGTTACCTGCCTCACACCTTTCCCCATAGAATAACACATACTTCTTTGCCCTTGGCATCAATACCTCTGATTCGGGGCTTGTTTATTACCATGTGCTTTTCAAGCTAGCAAGAGGCTAGCAGGTCTGACAGGAATGCCTATGTGCTGATCTCCTTACCAATCTTTCCTCCCATGAAAGCAGGTAGAATCTCTAATCCTTCTTCTGTTTCTGCTGATGACAGCATCTGGATGCACTACTGCTGCGGGAGGGAGGGGGGGAGGCTCTACCATGCTCTAGTACAGCTCCCCTTTTTTTCAGAGCTAGAGAATCTGCTTCCCTCCTGCCAGCACCCTCTCTTTGCTTTCTCACTGTTTCTCACCAGCTCCAGGCTCAGGAGGTAGTGCTAGGACAGTGCTTCCTTTGTCACCTTGGGAGACAGCTCCACAAGTCAGCAAGCTGCTTGGGTCTTCTGCTAGACAGGCTTCAGAGAGACTCTGGAAGTGAGAGAAAGGTGTGTACTGTTATGCTGTAATGTCACAGTTCAGGTCTTTGGGATATGTCTGACCTTTCCTTGTTCTAAAGATAGCATGTTTTCACATAAAGATGTGATTGCCCTTGCTGGTCTTTTTTTGCTGCTCACAGTTGGTCTCTTGCATACAGTAAGGAACCACTGTGAGAAGAGTAGTTTTAGGTAGCCACTAATAAATATCACATGGTCAGATCAGAAGTATTTGTCTAAAGTCATATTTAAACTTCCAGGGGAAGTTTAGGTTAGATATTAGAAAGAATTTCTTTACGGAAAGAGTGATCCGTCATTGGAATGGGCTGCCCACTGAAGTGGTGGATTCTCCGTCCCTGGAGATATTTAAAAAGAGACTGGATGTGGCACTCAGTGCCATGGTCTAGCAACCGCAACGGTGGTTCAAGGGTTGGACTCGATGATCTCTGAGGTCCCTTCCAACCCAGCCAATTCTATGATTCTATGATTCTATGATTTTAAAGGCTGGAGATGTAAGAGATGAGACTACACCTGAACTTAGTTTAGTATCAAGTTACTCTCTTATCTTGACTGAATCTGGAAATCTGGAAGACAACTGGCCATTAAGAATCTATGTCAGGAACAGTAGGGTAATAATTTTCTTTACAGTTTGCATTTTAAGTTAAATACTGATGTGCTAAATAGTACTGTATGTCTTGATTAAAGTATATCAGAAACTTTGTTTTTCAGACTCCACACTGAACACAGTACTTTTCATTCTTTACTTGTTATCAAGAAAAAGGATTTGGGCTTTGTTTGAGTCTTGGAGTTCTCCAGATGAACTGGTTGCTTGAAACAGTGAGGTTTAAAATCTTGACTATTTCTGTTAATATTAGGTAATTTCTTCTGTGTTATTACTTTTCAGAATGCGTGACATTTTTATTTTCCACTTTTTATATCTATCGACCTGCACTGCTAAATTTTCACCTAACTCCATAGGAATACATGTATATTTGTATGTATTTTAGTTTCTACTTTTTTACTAAGATTTTACTAGGATCATAGTTTCATAGAATGTTTTGGATTGAAAGGGACCTTCCAACCCCACTGCATGGACTCCTGCCACTAGATCAGGTTGCTCCAAGTCCCATCCAACCTGTCCTTGAACACTGCCATGGAGGGGGTATCCACAGTTTCTCTGGCCAACCTGTTCCAGGAGTCTGACTTTCACAGAAAATTTTCAAATAATTTCTTCTTAATGTCTAATTTAAATCTACCCTCTTTCAGCTCAAAACACTTACTCCTTTTCTCTCTCACTATAGGCCCTTGTAAAACATACCTTCTCAGCTTTCTTGTAAGCACCCTTCAGGCTCTGGAAGTCTGCTATGAGGTCTTCTCTGAGCCTTCTCTTCTCCATGTAGCTTTTTATTTGAGTACTGGAACACTAGAACTGTTTCAACTATGCCAGAAAAGGAGATGATTTTACTTATATGTCTTTGTTAAAATAGCTATGGATAATGGCTTCTAAAAATTATCTAACCTAAGCACTGTATATGCTGTATGTAATGTAATAAGAAAATAAATTAGATTTTGGTCTGAGCTAGGGTTGAGGTATTGCAACTGTTAGTAATGATAAGATAAACAATCAAAATACCGTGCAGTCTTTTCAGTTTTAAAATATTTATATTGTGATTGCACTTGAAGCTCCGGTGAGCACATGCTGCCTCCCCAACCTTTCATTCAGTTCACTTTATTAGTACAAAAAAATGGTAAATATAGATTTGTGTGGCTGAAAGAAGTTCTGTTGTTGTATTTGAATTACAACATGTAAAGCTACTTTACCTTGCTAGACAATTAAATATATATAGAGGACTGAAAAAAGAAAAATTACTAAACTTATTATTTTGGGGTTTTTTTGGGGTTGTACATGAGTGCTGTTCCAGGCACACTCTAACAGAGTTGTTGAAGTGGTGGAGAGAGGGGCTTGGTGGCCCAAGTTGAGCCTGGGCAAGAGGAGAAAGTGTTTGAGTCAATGCTTAATTGCTTTTGCTCTCTTTTTCCTCAGTATCAGGATGCATAATTAGAAGCATCTGTTAACTGGTAGTAAATTAAATAATTTTAAAATTTCCCAAGTTGAGAGTTTTTCTCACAATATATGCTAACAGTTAAACTTGTTGAATTTTTTGTAATTTTTATTTGATTTATTTATGTAAGTACTTAAGAAGATTAGAAACTTGGTCAGCAGATGAAATTTCTTATCTTGCAGTACGATGCTTTCTCAACTCATATAATTTAAGAAACAAAAATGCCTTATAGTTACAGAAGCTGGCAGAAGAGTGGATGTTAAATTGATCCAGTGCAATTGATAGATTGCTGTTTTATTTTGAAAGTGGATGCATTACTTTTAGCTATAATTTATTGTAGCTGAAAAATTTTATGAGTAAGGTCTGATTGAGAAACTTAATTTTCCATGAGAAGATAAAATTTTCTCCCTCATCAATTATAGTATTCTATCAGGTTTTTCTCAGCTTTTATGATTTAATGTTAAGTTACAGAGAAAAGATAGTGTGGTTTGGTGAAAATGTTTCCTTTTCAAAGTATTTAAAACAGACCTGCATCTTCCAGATATTGGTGTAAAATTCTTTGCAAACATCTCCAAACTAGAGCCTCATCTTTCTCAGCAGACAACTGGGCATGGTTTAGCCTAACACCACCACATGTGTTTGCTTTCTTACCTCTCCTTGGATATGGTTCCCCAAATATCCAACAGCTCTTTGTTAATCTTGGAAAGAAAGGGTAGGGGGAGTATTATATGTTGTCACTGGGACATACTGAGCTGCTTTCAGTGTATAGCATTAATGATTCAAAGTTAACCTGTCCTAAACTGGAGAATCCAGCTTGAAGTCCTGAAACATGACCTCAAAATTTATTTCTAGGGAATTGATGGATGGATTGGAAACCGCTGACTGATCTCGACTGCAGTCTTGTGTTTCTGCTATGGATTCAAGGCTTTGGTAGCGTTAAAACTTTTGCTATGTTCCAATGCTATTTCCTCTGAAATGCCGTTTTTGCTGAAGTAGTGTTTATTACTTAGAGGTCATGTTTCCTCACATGTATTGCTAAAAAAAAAAAAAAAAAAAAAAAATGGAGTAAATGAGACAGAGGCCTTAGATTGTATTGCATAAGAGGCATATCTGGTACAAATTCTATCCTGACAGGGACTTAGTTTACCTACATATCTGTATTTATTCCAGCTGTACGAAGTGTTCTTACCTAAAACTTCATTTGTATCAGGGAAGAAGGGGTTCAGGAAGATTAGCACTCTACAGCATTTAACTTAGGAATTCTTATAAAGACAATTCAAAGGAGCAAATACGTAATCACTAGAAACTATCATGATAAGATTTATAGATCTTTACAGAAAATTTTTAACCTCCAAGTTACTTTTTGGTGTTTTCTTCAAAGCTTTAGAAACTCAGGTATTTGGTTATAGAAAGGCAAGGAAATTATTCAAAGTGCTTTGCCTCATCTTAGAAAGTGCAAGGGCTATGAGAAACCATCCCTAATTTTTTAATGTTATGAAAAGTAATGCTATTGTATGTTGGGGGATCCTAAAAATTTTATAGTGAAAAGCAGCAACATTATGTCCTCTAGAAAATCAGAAATTTCTGAGCAGAACTGCAAAATGTCTGAGATTACTCCGAGGATTTTAGTATTTTTTTTCTTCCCTTCCTCACCTGCCATTGCTTTTGTAATTAGCATATATTATAGAATATTGCTCAAAATAATTTCATATACTATATTCTAATAAAATAATTATATGAGCTCAGGGGCCAAGTAAACCAGTAGAAAGGACTAAAATCTTTTTACTCAAGTGAATTATTAAAATAATCTTTATCATAGCCTGAGTGCAAACCACAACAAAGTGAATATGCATAATGCAGTCATCATAATGTGCTGTCCTATATTATTTATTTGCATATTTTTTATTTTTTTCATGGTACGTATTTTACAGATAATATAGGTATTGCAGATAAGTTACAGTATGGAAGACTAGCCTTGACATGAATTCACTTTATAGTTCATAGGATGTTGTAGAAAAGCTAGTTAGACTTTCTGGTCATCTACTGCATTAGTAAAGAATTGCCAACTAATATAGCTCCCAAAAAGTAAAATAACATAACTATGCCCTGGCATAAGTTGTGCTTTCAAATACTTCTACCTTGGTTTTGTTCATAATAAGGCTTCAACAAGGACATTAAAAGATACCGAGACTATAATTTTTGGAAATATGATGGTGTCCTATTTTTTTGAGTATGTGCACTAGACTATCTGGATCTTGCTTTTGTTGACCACAACTGTATCTCTAACCCTGGACAACAAGACTACATTATGTAATGCTTGTCTTCTCATGTTGAGATGCACACTGCTGCTTTCAGCAAATCTTTAGGATCAATGAGGTCCTGGGTTCTTTTTTATCTGATAACTAGGGATGCTCCACATAATTTGGCAATTAAATAAAATGGTGCTCTTGGGAAAGGAACAGCTGAAAATATATTTAGTAACATAGAAGTTAGTAACACTAAGGGAATTATTAAGACTAAATGGAGCAAGAGCAGAAGGAAAGTGTTTTTGCCTCCACTTTCCAGGAACTGGGAGAAGTTTTTCAAATGAGAGAAGTTTTATTTGCCTATTAGTATCTGTGTTTAGAGCCTCTGTCAGTACAGGGGGAAGTAGGGAAACATGGGAGGATGTAAACTGAAGTTAAAACAAGAGGGTAGCAATTTGTTTCTTTGATTTAAGGCCAAACTAAGTAATTAAAGGCCTAAGCAGCTAAGACATAGTAGCAGTATGAAGGAAGCGACCTGTGATAACTAGTGACGACTCCTGTGTTCCCAGTTTAAAATTCCTATTTAAGATAAGGCTTTAAGATGTTTCACTGTGGTTTGATTTTTTGATCTCACATGAGAGCGTGATTCCAAAACGGACTTTTTGCTTTGTTTTGTTTTGTTTTCCTTTGAATCTGTGGCACATCAGAGACATAAGCTGCTCAGAGAACATCCTCAAAAGACCTGCCTGCTAACAGTTACCTCCAGTCAAGAACTCAGATGCAACTCTTTGAGCTACCAGAAAAGTGATACTATAACCCTCTGTCAAAGCAGACATTTATTTAACAGAACTTCTAACAGGTTTGGGCAACCAGTGTCACAATTAATTCATACAACAATGTCCCTGTTTGTTTCCTGCCCTTGCTGCTCTGACCTCATCCAGCAGCTCAGTGGCGTTACTGAGGATACTCCCCTAGCTACCCAAACAAGTCAATTGTCTAAACCATCTTGTATTCAGAAGTTTAATTATAGGAGGGAACCACTTCATCACGGAATATGATTTCAATGTGTTGTTTTTTTCCCTGATGGGACTGAGAGCTCCTGGTAATACAGAAGAAAGGGGCTGACACCAACTGTTTGTTTCTTCTCTAAATTTTTGAGAAAGTTGTAGCATACACATGCCACTACCCACACACTGACAAAGTGAAAACGCTTTGCCAGCATTTTTAGTATATTTTTGAATTTGAGGAGGCACTTGCACAAGGTGGGTTTGAGGGCTCTCCTCTTGCCATCCAAACTGGTTATTTTTCTGCAAGTCTTTCACAGCTCTTTTGATTGAGAGAATCCTTTATGTTTGAAGTAGCAAGGAAATGGATTGCACCAAATGCAATGAATTAACTGTTTTTACCACCCCCACCCCCCACCCAATATTTGTTGAATTGTTGGTATTTGTTTTTTTCTGCAATTCTGACATGGCAAAATATAGGCCTATTCTCACTCTATTTATGAGATCTTTGTATTGAATTGTAATTTGTAATGATAAAAAAAATTCCACAATACAATGTCTGCATTTTTATTGCTTGTAACACTAGCAGGTGAAGTAGAACTTCTTTTGCTTCCTAGACATCAAGTAGAGGTGATATGTTATTTTTTTGCTGACTGTTGAAATGGAGGCATAGTGCTTTGTTATATATTGACGGGTCTATTATGGTAGAATACACTTCTCTGTGGGGAGGTGAAGTTAGCAAAGGAGACAAAAGATTTTGTGATTTGAGAGGAGGATAATCTGGTTAGCTTTTAGGAACAGTTTTTACTACCTTGCAGAAGTTAGAAAAAAGGTTCGTATTTCAGTGCTTACCTTTTGCATCTGTTATGAAATGATGGTTAGCACATTCTAACAGGACCTTCATTGTTGTGTGTTGTCCATTATATTGCACAGGCAAGAAGTCTTTGTAGAACTCTGTGTTCTGGCCTAATTAAATGAACTGGTCTCTGTTTCTTTAAACAGCATGTCCTTTTTGCCTGAAATATAATTAAATGCTCAAACGAGCTCTTAAACCATGACAGAAGGACTTGTATTTGTCCCTCCATTCTGTTTGGCATTCAGTAGTCTGCCACTTAGCATCCTAAAGCACTCCTGATGCTAGTAGAAACTAGTAGTTTTTCCTTTCCCTTTAGATGAATATTCTCACTTATCCAGTGCTCATCTTTGGGTTACAGCATTCTTATTTTCTGGCATCCTTCCCCCTCCCTCTTCCCCATTCAGTATAGTAGCTAACGTTCAGTATAGTAGCTAATGTTCATTAGCCAGAACAAAAGAGCCTGCATTTTCAATACGATATTCAGCTCTCTGAAGTAAGACAAAAGAACAAAAATAAGGCTATGCCAAAAATTAAATGGTCACCAACAAAATACAGTCTGTGCATTGTATCCGCACAAAACTCAGCAGTGTAGCAATATCATATCTGTATTTAGCAGTATTTGAATTGCTGCCAATAAGCAATGAAGTAAAAAACAATCTATCTTATCCTAACATATAGTAAAATTTAGCCCACTTTATCCCATTGTTATTTATCAGGTGCCTTTGTAGTTTTAATGTCTTTTTATTTAAGAAATATACTTGGTTTCAAACTAAAAAACTGCTGGACCAAAAGCAGCAAAAGAGTATTACTTTCTACACTTGTTTTACACACATTCAGTAAGGCATCTGGGGAGTATTTCAGATGTATTGAAATCATTGTAACATTTGGAGCTCATAGAGATATCTGTACATTCTTTACTGGTCACTTTCAGACGTAACTTTTATTGCTGTCACAGTTTAACATTGGGCCGACAACTAGACAAATGACAGATACTTTCTGATAACCCCTCTCCTGTAGGTAAAGAAGGGTGAATACAGGACAGAGGCTTAGAGGCTGGAAACTACACTACACATCTTTCATGAAGCAGCAATGATGAAAAAGAAAATTATGAAAAATATATATATATGAACATAAAAATATAAAAAAATATATACTTTTCTCCCTGCTTCCCCCAGTAATGCTCATGCCACCACTGAGGCTGCAGGGTAGCCCTGGCAAAGTCCCAGGCTGGGGTTCTGAATTCAGCAGCGGATGGGAGTTGGATGCAGGAACTCACAGAATCAGGGATGCATGGATTGGGATCAAAGGCAGACAAATGGTTGGAATCTTCCCAGGATGCCAGCCACAGGTGAAAAGACCTTGACCCTTGTGATACCTCAGATTTATACTGAGTATGATGCGTACAGGATGGAATGCTCAATTTTGTCATATGTCTGATTGGCTTTTCCCCAAGGGAAGGTTGCTGGTGTGACCTCTTAAGTGGCTTTTTCTTTCCAGAGAATAAGATGTTTTTCAGAACCATGACGTGTCCTTGGTTCTGCATACCATTCTCTAGCTGCAACTGTAAACAGCAAGTGCTGTCAGTCCTACGAGCAAACACTGTGAAACATACTGTTAATTTCAGCAAGTGCAGCTACTTAGAAGGGATTTAACTGAAAAGCAAAAGTACTGGAAAGGAAATTGGTTCTATACTGGCTCAAACTATGACAGTTGCTATTTTTATTAAGTGGTTGACAAACTTCTCTGTGAGATATTTTTTTTACATAGACAAAAGGAAGAAGAGGGAAGGTTTTCTTAATGATTATTCATTTTGGATCAGTCAATTAGTGCAGCTAAACAAGAGAGAAGGATGCATCTTGACTATGGTAACTAATAAGATAAAGTGGGAGATGGAGAGTCTATATTTATATGGTTCTGCAACTCTTCTATTCAGAATTGTATTCCAATGTGCATATAATTGAATTTTATATTCACTTAAGACCTATTTTATCCTATTCAAGAGAAAAATATTATTAAAGTTCCCAGGTCTTTATCCTAACATGTAACCTTCAGATATATATTTTTTTCTCTTGTGTTGCTCAACTTAATCTGATGGGATTTTTATCATGCAGTCCACTGTGTAGTTAGTCTGATCAGTCCCTTTATAGTACAATATGAATGTCAGTACCCAACTGTATTTGCAAGGGTGATTCTGTCTTTAACAACAATAACCATAAAATTAATTCTTCTTAGCTTATGTGGATTTACAGTTAGATTATGAAATGCACATTAAAAAAATTCTTAAAACACCTAGGAGAAAACAGCAAAACAGTTAACTTGCATAATTTTTTGGAATTTTTTTTAAAGTGTGCAAATGCCACTGTCTTTGTAGTCCGTGTTATACTTAAACTTCTGAAGCATTATGAGCATATCTTTTTCACTTACTACCACCTGAATACCACAGGACTGTTTGGGTCAATTGCAAGAAAGAGTCACACAGTGGCTCCAGGTGTCTACTGGAAATCCTATGATGAGCACAGTTGGATGCCATTGTGGTGCCTTTTCAGAATTAGCTGTGCTTAAAAGGTCTGTCTTTCATGTTAAGATCCAGTTGAGCTGATGGTCATTTTCATGCTCATTTTCACATGAGCATGCCCAACCAAACTCTTCAGGAAGAGTTCATAGCTATAGAAGTGTGGCTATGCCTTAAGGAAAAAAAAAAAAGGAGGAGGGAATAACTTCCTCAGTTATTTGATCTTGGCTTCAGCTGCGGTACAGATACATGGGAAATACATCTGTGCATGTAAAACTGATTTCAGGCATAAGAACGTCATTAAGGTGTCTTTAATGAGTTACTTTCATATAGAAAAATTATACTTGATTTTAAGAATAACCTACTTTGAAGGTAAGTTTGTGATATGGTATAGAGGTATTTAGCTGAGAGAATTTCTTTAATTCTTCTTTGTTCTGGAATTTTTAATGGGTCTCTAGCTCTAAAATGTATTCTTGGAACCTAAATTATAAAGCTGAAATGAAAGAAAAAAAGCAGCAAAACAGATGGATAGTGGAAGCTGCAAAGGCCTAACTATGCCCTTTTTTCACCTTCTGTAGCAGATAAATTGAAGAGATTGATGCAACTTGTAATTTTCATATCCAGACTTTCAATGCTAGAACTTCAGACTGTTAGCTGCTTTGTTTTGAACTGAAGAACAGCTAATCCTCCCTAAACATTTTTTCTATTGTTCAGTCCACAGATAACTCAAAACCAATTGATGTTAGTTGAGAAGATCTAGGTACATCAGGCAAGCATCCTTAAAATATTTTAGACCTTCTTTCTTCTTGGTCTTCTTCTTTGGAAGCTTCGTTTAGCTAAACTGTGGAGCATCTGACAGATGCTACACATTTTCATCACACACACATTCTGTGAAGGTTGCCTACTATCATGGGCACACACGTGGGAGTAGAGATGCAGAGACATATGCATCATATTTAGATCTCTACATGTGCAAGTCTAATTATAATCACAGAGGCATAGTACATTTTAAACTATTTTTTCCCTTTGCTATTGCATTCCCCTCAGATACATCTGTTGGAAGGAAATTTCTGCGAGCAGAGGAATATTTTAGAATACAGAGCAAGAGAATAAGCATTGAGCAAAGCTTCTGACTCTGTAATGGTATGGCAGTTTCCTTAATGTAAGTCTACTACATGATGCCTTTTCAGACTGTCAAGCGATGACTAAACAAAAGAGACTATGAAGAATATGTTTTTAATTTAAAACCTGAGGCCAGTGTAAAACGGACAAAATTTTGCTATCTCCAATATTGTTGAGCTGTAACTTAGCACTACAAAATCTATAAAGAAGAAAGTGGAGGAGGATGGATGGCAATATTCATTATAAAATAATAATGAAGAACAAAAGGGACTTATTTTATTAACAGTAACAACATGCTATAACTGCCATTTTTTGCTTTGTCAGCATCAACTCCTTTTTGTCTGTTTTGATAATTTTATTTTTCTTGGTTTCCTCTGTAGCAAGACGAACCTCTCTTAGGGAACGGCGTTTCAAGGTCCAACCAGGTGTTCCAGCAGAGACTCACGAGCAATGCTCTAAGCCTATGGCTCTCAGAGTTGACTAGCCCAGATCGGTGCTGCTGCTCCAAGAGCAACTGACCTCTCTGCTGGCTTGCTCAGGACTGAGCTCCACCTGTGCTTCAAGCCTCACCTTTTATTTGCCCCCTGGTCCTGCTCATGCGCAGTGGGGGCCCACCCTAATCAGGCACAGGTGGGCTTGACACAAGCTCATGCTCACTCCCTGGCAATTAGTGGCACCTGGTTGCCTCATTTCACTACATTCCTCTGTGCAGCCTACTTTCTATTTTTTTCCATACTCATTTCTGCCTTATTTATTGCTGGTCGCAGAATCCCATCATTCTTGGAAAAGGCCTCTAAGATCACAAAGCCAAACTATCCAGCCAGGAAAAAAAAAAAAAAAAAAAAAAAAATAGAAAACAAACGACCACCATGCCCACTAGAGCATGTCCTAAAGTGCCACATCTACACATTTTTTTAATACCTCTAGGGATTGTGATTCCACCACCTCCCCGGGAAACCCATTTCAGTTTCTGACTGTCAGGTAGTTGTAGAGAGAAATGAGGTCTTTCCTCAGCCTCTTCTTCTCCAAACTAAACATTCCCAGTTCCCTCAGCCTCTCCTCACAGAACTTGTTCTCCAGACTTTCTACCAGGTTGGTCGCCCCTTTCTGAACTCAACTCCAGCACTTCTTGTAGTGAAGGGCCCCAAACCTAACACAGCATTCAAAGTGTGGCATCACCAGTGCTGAATACAGGGGCACCATCACTTCCCTTCTCCTAGTGACCACACCGTTCTTGATACAAGCCAGGATACTCTTGTCCTTCTTGGCCACCAAGGCACACAGTTGGCTCATATGCAGCTGGGTGTCAACCAATACACCCAGGTCCTTTTCCACCACGCAGCTTTTCAGCCACTGTTCCCCAAGCCTGTAGTATAGCCTGCAGTTGTGACTGAAATGCAGGACCTGGCAATTGGTTTTTTTAAACCTCATACAGCTGGCCTCAGCCCATCAATTCATCCTGTCCAGATCCCTCTGTAGAGCCTTCATACCTTTGAGCAGATCAACACTCCCGCCCAACTTGGTGATGTCTGCAAACTTGCTGAGGATGCACTCAATTCGCTCATCTAGATCACTGATAAAGATATTGAACAAGACTGACCCCAGAAGTGGCTGCCAACTGGATTCAGTTACATTTGTTACTACTCTCTGTCTGGGGCCAGAGTATATACCAGTATATTACCTTGCTGCTTCCCCTACTTCCATTGGTATCCCTGAATTGTTTCAGTTTGCCCTTTCTACTTTGAACTTTTTTTGTGTTTCTTGAAAGGAATGGCTTGTTCTAGAGTTCTGGATGACATTAAGCTTTATTATGGTAATATAACATGTAACTTAAATATTGTCTATTTCTACCAGTAGCTATGAAACTGCTAATTCAACTCCTTAATCTATTAAATAGTGTTTGAAAAAAAAAGACAAACCAAAGCCACTGTTAAGCCTCCTACTTGGTATTAGGCAAACATATTCCAATTAAAGTTTGGTGATTTCATGTTTACATTCCTGATATTCATTTGAATTCTCCAGTTTTGCCCAAGTTTCTTATACAGTCTATTCTGTAAAGAGCTGTATCTTTCAATCAATCTCTCTTGGAATCTTTTGAAGCTCTTCAGCGTAGAGGTTCATGTAACAGTATCCCCTGTAGGACTAAACTCATCACTTTGTCACAGTTTAAATGCAGCAATGCCTTTTTAAAGTTGCTATGTTTGCATTTCTAGAGATCTGATATAATGAAAATCTGTTTTTTTTCTCTTTTTTCATCTTTTCCCCCCTTATTTTAAAGGGAAAGGACAGAGGGAAAATGACCTTGTAATATAATGAATGGCTACTCCTGAACTAGCACTGTACTCTGTCTGGTTTTGCTGTATGCACGCTTTGCAGACTGTGCTCTGAATCTCACATACAAAAAAGTATCAGCTGTCTTCTGCTCTGCTTTGCTCATGGTGAATGTGGTCCCTTGATAGCCCTCAGTACATCACGTACTATTGAACTTGTTCAGGCTCACTGTTCTTCAGAAGACTACATACAAAATCTGTAGTGTCTCTGCACTGCTTAGATGATAGCATCTGGGTATAGAAGAGTCTTTCAGCAAAGCTGAGCATATTCCTGTCTCTGTGGGAAAGCTTTAGAATCATGAAAACTTAATAAATTCAGATTTATATTGCAGAGCAGTGTGAAATAGAACTAGAATTTTATCAGATATGTTCTGAATGTAGTAAGATAGCATTTTGCTTAGAATTCATCCACTGAAGCTGTTAACCTGATTAATCAAATAATTGAGCAGTTACAGATGAAGGAAACACATTTGTTTTGTACTGCCTATTATCAACACATCGGGAAGTGTTGCTTTTCACCTTTCCAATGAGAGGATTCTCACTTTGCTCAGTGGTTGGTAGACTGAATTTGTTTTCACAAGGCAAGGAACAAAAGGTTGTAAGTCTGGTTAAACAGAGAAAAAAAACCTTCCCTCAATATTTATTCCTTTCTGTTTGTTCAGTACTGGTAGTAACACTTTCAGATGTAGCTTGAAAGGGAAGTGTGGCATCTCTTATTACCAACTGTTTGCTGAAGGAGACAATAAGAGAAGTGGATTTGAAAGAGAGTGTTCAGCATAACCTACTTGATACAAGGGAAGGCAGAAGAAATTCGAAAGGCTCTTCAGAAATACATCACAGGCATTGTGCCCTCCTCAGAAGCTAAACTTTGATATGAATAACCCAGCTGATACGAATAACAAGTATATTCATCCATAAAATGGAATATTATCCATTTCTTACCAACTTTCCTTTGATATATCATTAGATGTGTCTTGGCCAACTGGTAGTTAAATTCATCTGGGCTTACATGCTGGGCTCTGTATCACTTTCAAATAAATAAGAGTTTCAGCCTAGCTGGTTAATAAGGTCTGATCCATATCATAGCAGAAATGGGGAATGCATTTGCCTGTAAAACTGTTTAGCTGTTAAATTTCTTTAGATAATTTGAATATTAATATACGCTGTGACAAAATATCTGTACTTCCATATTTGTGTGTGTGTATTTGAGGGGGTTTTTTTCTTTGTTTGTTGTAAGTCTTGGGTCATGTAATAATGAGCTTTTTAATCTGATTACTCAAACCAGACCAAGATTTTGGCATGTGTTTCTGCTGCTGTCTAGTGCTGCCCAGTAATGGTGCATGAAGAAGGATGACTACCAAATGAGAGGGAAAATCCCCCAACCTCGGCTTCAAAAATTACTTACCTACAGAGATGGACAAACCCTATCTATTCCATCATGAGATGAAATGTAAGGCTGATATGTTTTTCATGTATTAGAATAATGTAACATTAGAATAAAGTAACAGTATGCTTCTGAGGTTCCACTTGCAATCCTCTATAATTGCTTTAGCATTTTGGCTAGCATCTGTTGCTAGTTTGAACTTAATGCCTTTTATTACTTAAACTTTATTACTTCCTCTGTGGGACTGAGAGCTATTAATTCTAATGCCAAAGCTTCAGATCTTGAGACTAGTACTGAATTTAATATTAGCCTAAATTTCTAAAGACCTCCATTGCTTTTAAGTCTGTGTGTGTGGAGGATGAAGGGGTGGAAGAGGGGGAACTTCATTGATATAAGCAGCAAGTCAGTTGAAAATGCTAATCTTTATCTGCTAATTTTAGAATTGTTTTTGCTTTCTTGCAGCAGGCACAGCAATTTCTCTTCTTTTCACATAAATTCTACTGTATGTTATCTTCCTTCTGTGTGCTAGTTTAAGTGGCCATACCATATACCAGAAGCTAACAATGTTCATGCTTCAAGATTAGTGTTGCCTGAGAACCTGAAACAAAAAAGTTACAAAGCATATGTTTATCCCTGTTAGAAGCTGGCTGCACAATTTTCAAAGGCAGAGATTGTTATAAGGAAATTTATTAAATTACATATCTGTATATTCACATATAGCAATGTTTCTTCTTTTTTCAGTATAAATAGGTTAGAAAAAGGTAAGTTATGAACAGCTGAAATGGGTTAATTATTTTTCACGTTTTTTATGCATAAATTTAAAACCTCAGCATCATTCAACAGCCTTATTCAATTAAATCTTCAGGAACTTAACATTCTTATTGGTCCCTAATTAAATTAGGGAAATTACTGGCAAAGTGAATCGGAACTTATCTGTATTGAGGGACAACTTGAATAAGGTCCCTCATCAGTATAGCAACTTACATATTGCTGCCTTAAATCTACCCCTGTGATGTTTCTATCTCAGTTGATCTTTTCCATGGTTTTAATTTTGTTTCCTTCTCCTGAATCCTATATTCATGGCTCCCAAAGAAGGAATGAGTAATTGCTAGTCTCAGAGACAAAAGTAAATTTCTCTTTTTTTGTATCACTGTTAGGGTCTTCCTCTGCGACCATCTGGTTCTTAGCTCTCCAGGAAAATTGTAGTGTCTTCTAAGCTACAGAAAACCCTAGAAGACATAAATAAAAAAGTCAAGAGAAAACCTGACAAAACAAAGGATGTAATTAGGAATTTGAGTACTATATTTAACAGTGGAATGGCAGGGTGGTTTTTTAAAATTTTCTCCTATCACATACACTGACAAAAGGATATACTTCCACCAACAAAACATTAAACAATTTTTCTTTTTTCCTTTAGGCTAATACATGGAATAAAAATTTGGAGATCTACTGATCAAGATAATTCATACTTCTCCTATATGCTGGATTTAATAGTTCTTTTCTGTATGGATTTCTTCTTTTCTTCATAAGAAATAAATTATCATGGAGTTATATTCCAGGATCAGAAATTATATAACTTAATGCTAAACAGTTATTACTTAAACCACAAGGGAATTTAGTTTAAATGTTAATGAGATCCATAAACAGTCTTGATTGTTGCCATTATGTGCATGCTAGAAACAGGAAAGCAAAGACTCCAGAAAAATCACCTCATTTTTACACCCAGGTTGCTCTTTTTGCATTTCTGCTGCTATAGTATTGTAGATGTATGCCTGTGTTTGAAAAGCTGACAAATGGCTTTCTTCCAAAGCTTCCTGTCTCTATAAATTAATGCTTGCCAGAAGACATAATTGGATGGCACAAAAGCATTGTCCAGTGAGAGACCTCTCAAGAACTGAGTAGTTCTGGCTCTTATATATCAAATCTAGTGGTATACGTTAATTAATTATAAAGCAGTCCATTGTTGTTTCTTGCCAGACATAGTATTTTGTATGTCCATGTCAATAGCATCATATTTGTTCAGGGGGGGGAACACCCATTTCATAGGAAATGGTATCTAGAGGAAGATCAATTACTCTGCTAGTCAAAATAATGACACTTAATGTTTCATAGTATATTTTATTTGTATACCTAAGCAGGTATTATTGCTTCTATTTTATCTCGTATCATTTTCAAATGTCATAAGACAAAATAGGATTGATTTTTCTTAAATTTATTTTTTTTCTTTGACTAGGAAAATATTAGGATTCTTCAGTCAAAATGCAACCTCAACTTTTTTTTTTTTTTTAATTCTGATTTTTTAAATATTTTTTTTTATTAAGAGTATCTAAATGACATTTTAAACTAGGAATGATGAGGAGGGAAGAGAGTTACAAGCAGCCCTGTAGGAGTGTGATGGACAGGGCTGTCAAGAAAAGTTCCTGGAGTAGTGTCACAGAAAGGAATCACAAATGGAAGAAAATGGGGCTTAGGAAGGGTTATCTCTGGCATTTGTATGTAAGCAAGGAAGTGTCTACAATACATCATTTTGGAGAAAGTCCCAGATCCTCTGTGAAGTGCTTGCACACTAGTGGATGCTGTATGGGGAATAAACATGATGGGTGGGTGTCATATACCTGACTTCAGTAAAGCTTTTGAAGCTGTCTCTTATAACATCCTCATAGGAAAACTCAATAAATGGGGGGACAGATGGTTGGATTGTGAGGTAGATTGGTAAGTGGCTCAACAAAAGAGTTCAAAGGGTTGTGATCAGTGGTACAGTCAGGTTGGAGGCCTGTGGCCAGTGGTGTACCCCAGGTATCAGTACTGGGTCCAGCTTTGTTCAATATCTTCATCAGTGACCTGGATGAGGGAATAGACCATACCCTTAACAAGTTCACTGACGATAGGAAGCTGGGAGGGGTGGCTGACACACCAGAAGGCTGTGTTGTTATTCAATGAGTTCTTGACAGGCTGGACAGCTGAGCAAAGGTGAACTTCATTGAAGTTCAATAAAGACAAGTGTAGAGTCCTGCATCTGGGGAGGAAAAACACCAACCGCCCGTATGGATTATGGGTCGTCCTACTGCAAAGCAGCTCCATGGAGAGAGACCTTGGAGTCCTAGTGAACAGTCCTTTCTCCATGTAACAGCAATGTCTTTGTGGCCAAGAGGGCCAGCGGTATCCTGGGGTGCATTTAGAGGTTCTCCTCCCCCTCTACTCTGCCCTGGTGAGATCACACCTGGAATAGTGTATCCAGTTTTTGGCTCCCCAGTTCATGAGAGACAGTATGTGAATAAAAAGAAAGCAGACAAAAAACACCACCTAACCCAAAAAGTTAATTATATTTGAAGATAAGTGGGAAGGAGTTGCATTTGGCCCATAATCTTTCTGAATGAGCAAGAAGCTGAAGCCTGAGTCTGTCTCCTAATGTCCACAAACTCCTGGGCCCTGTCAGGACTGTGCATTGGTACAAAACTTTGATTTGCACATCTGGCTTTCTCTTGGCATGATATCTCTCTACTGTGTGTATAGTTTGTGTGCTGTATTAGTACTGAAAGCAAATGTCAGGAAGCAGAATATTTAGCATGGGATGGACTTTCCCATTTGGTAAAGCTTGTTAGTCTTTGTTAGTGCCTCCTGTGTGAATCAATCTGCATATGTTCTGGATACTGAAAATAAATTTTAGAACACGGAGCAGGCAAGAATGGATTAATGTCAGAAGGATTTGGGCTTTTTGGTTTTAAGCATATGTTCTAAAAGCATATATCGTAGAATCATAGAACGGCTAGGGTTGGAAGGGACCTTAAAGTTCCAGCCCCTCTTCCATGAGCAGGAACGTCTACCACTAGATCAGGTTGCTCAAGGCCCTACACAACATGGTCGTGAACACTTTCAGGGAGAGGGGCATCCACAGGTTCCCTGGGCAACCTGTTCCCGTGTTTTACGACCCTCACAGTAAATAATTTCTCCGTTTGGACACTGAGCCATTGATCACAACTCTTTAGGTTTCTCTTTTCCTGGGTCTGATAGAAAAGTCTGGTGATTCTCTGACAATATCCTGAATAATAATTATATGCTTTTAACCTGCCACTGAAGACACTTTTTAAGAAGATAATTTCCAACTCACTGTACCTTCCCAGTGGTATTGGAAATGATGGACTACAAACCCAATTCTTGATATGGCTGGCAGCTTTGAGACTTGCTGGAAACATCAGAGTTTTGCAGAGGAGATGGTGACAGTGGCTCTCCACAGGTCAATATCACTCCGTGAAAAGATGGAATGAAAATGATCCCTGGGTGACTCAGCTATCAGTCTTGTCTGACCTTTCTGGCTGGCTTGTTCAGATCACTGGACTGATGAATTGCCAGTGGAGCATGGTTCTGCTGTTGCTTATGTCATGGGAGGCCAGAGGCCAGCACAGGGAACTTATTCAAATCATCAAATTGCATGCATCTCTTAAGCAATAGATTCACAGATACAGACTACTTCATTAGAACTGTGAAGTGGTTTCAAAAAATATGGAAATTTTTTAATATCAAAATATATCTAGGGCATGTCTTTACATGAATACAAGGAATGTGCTTGGTCATTGACAGATTTTTAAAAACAAATTTTATATAAAACTGAGTAAGGATGTGTTGGTTTTTTAGGTGTCAGTGACAAGATTATGGGCTATGTGTTGGCATGTAGTAAATTATGGTAATGGATGAAACTGTTTCCACTATGAAGGGCTGCAGAAGGGATTGAACCATATATAAGCACTTGTTCTTACCTTGCAATCAAGATTTACCAGTGAAAACTGATTCAAAAAAGGCCTGGAGCACCACAGCCTTTTTCCTAGTGCTTGTTACTAGATACACTGCCTCACTGAATGCTGCTCTCCTTAGTTCCCCTTTTGCTAGCAATGTACATACAGAAACACTTCCTCCTGCCCTTCATCTCCTTTGCCGGTTTGAACTCCAGCTACATATTGCTGACTGATTATTACCTGTGCAGGCAGTGCCTGGGTATTTCTCCCAGATAGCTGCCCCTGCTTTCAGTTCTTATGTCCTTCCCTTTCATGCCTGAATTCAGTCAGAAGCTCGTTTGTATGTATTGGCCTTTTGCTGTGCTTGCTTGACTTTCTACAAAGTGGGTTGAACTATTCTTGTGCTCTGACCTTGAATATTAGACAGCTCTCCTGGGTCCCTTTACCCTCCCAGGCAGTTTCCCATGGGATTCTGCCAAGCAGGTCCCTGCAGAGGCTAAAATATTCTCTTTGAATTCCAGGACTATAATAGTATTGTTGGTCCTGGTCATTCCTCTCAGTACCTTTAAAACTCCTATCTCACAGTCACTCTTCACAGACTCTTGTCAAGGCTATCCTTGCTAATGTCCAGATGTTTCTGTTTAAGTGACAGGTGTGACACAGAATCTCCCTTAGTTGTTTCGTTAATCACATGTATCAAGAAATCTGTATTTCTTCTGTACAGTTGTGTTGACTATTCAGCTGATACCAGGTTGGCTACAGGCACCCATAAGAGACAGATCCTGTGGATATGAGGCTTTCTTCAGCTGCTTAAAGCAGGCTTCACCTGTCTCCTCTTCTTCATTAGATCTGTAAGTGATGCTATGGTAGGTCTGCTGTGTAGGCCTGCCCTCTAATTCATACCCATAATCCCTATAAAGTCTCAAGGTTTCCATCTCCAGTCCTACAGGAAAGCTCCATGGAAAGTCCTTTCATTTAACTGGAGCACAGTTTTTCCCCTATACCTCCCTACACTTTTCTGAAGAGCCTGTATCCCTCCCTTGCAGCTCCAATCCCATTGTGTCTCTGTAATCTCATTGAGGCTATAGAATTTGTGCATAGCTGTAGACTATTCCATCTTGTTACCCATGCTATGGGCACTGGCATACTGTTGTTTGATATGAGGTTGAAGTTACGTTGTTTTCACAGGGAGACTCCTTGTTCTGCTGTTCTCAACACATCTGCTCCACAGTTTCTTCTGAGGAGGAAATTTGTTCACATCTCTTCAGGTTATATTAACTCTGTGTCAACATATGTACTTTGAAACCCTTGTCAGTAGAGTTTTAGTAAAAATTTTAATGTACCTCTTTGTCAAATGATCTCTTCTGTACTTAGTAGCTCTTGCTCCAGAGGTTCTCTGGTCATAGAAGCCATATTCCTTCCTACAACACCAGCAGCCAGGCATTAATCTGCTCTTTTGCTCAAGCCTTCCACTTTCAGGACTGAGAAATGCACCACCTGGGCCCCATTTTTCCTTGCCTCCAGAGTGTGCTGCTTTTGACTCCAGAGCAGATGAACATGCCTTTTCTAGTTGCTTTGATTCTGAGGTAAAGAATGAAAATGGGAACAATTTTATAATTTCATAGTGCATTTCCATGGAACAGGATTGATATTGACACACATAGACATGGTGACACTATTTTTTTTTCTTTTCCTTTTTTTCGTCTCACAAGATTCTTTCTCCTTTGTGCACTATATGGCAGGAGTTCATATACATGTATGTCTCAGAGTATTCTAAAATAATAAGTACTTGGGGTTAAGAGGGAGAAGTAGCAGGTAATCTTGGAGTCTTTCATCACAGAAGCTTTGAGGGTCCTTGTAACATAAAACTACTTGTACTTGACATAGTATAGAACATATAGTAAATGTAATGTTCCTTCAGGTAGAAGTGACTGGGAAACTTGTCTCACTCTATCACTTAGGCAGCTGCTCAACTGCAGAGGAAGGAATTGGAGGGGGAGTTGGTGTGATTAGCACATTAGCTTAAAATCTTGAACAGCAAAATCCTCATTTTCTCACTCTTGTCTTTTCTTGTCTAACTTGACAAGTCTCTGTGAGATTGTCTTTGCAGTGTTTTAAATAGTAGTAATCTTCCTTAGTTCTGAATATTTGCTTCAGCTGCAGAATGTACAAATAGGTTCTGCCTTAATGTGTCTGAATACACTTTTTTTTTTGCTTATTTTTTCCTTCAGGGATTCAGATCCACAACTTTCAATCCTTTCTTCTTCATATTTCTGTCTCTGAAATCATCATCATCTCTTTAAGTATCTTCACTTCCTCCTCAGGCAGTTTGTCATGAGGTATTTTTCCTGGTCTGTGAATTCCCTCTAAGCTGAATTTCTCTTTCTTTGCCTAAGTTCTTTTTTTCCTCTTATTTTATGCTCAGTTCCACATCAGCTCCCTTGGTACAGTCTTGACACTTTTGTGATGCTGCTGTTTGAAAAACTAAAATGAACTTTTTCACTTTTCCTAACAATTGTCTTGTATTCTAGCAATTGGGAAATGGAGTTTGTTTAAAGGAAGTAATTTTTTAGAGGCCAAGACACTGAAATTGCAGATAGATTTTTCTCCTTTGAAATTTAAAGCATTATAATAGTCTCATAGCACTGGATAGTATAACTGGCATGCTAGTGTTAGACATGTGTACAGTGCTTGCAGGATCAGGACCTTCATTTTTTTCCTAAAAAACTCATCAGGCTTTTCTAATTATTTTCATATAAACAGGAAAGAATAGATACAGAAGAAATTGCATAAATTGAAGGATTTTTCCTTGAAAATTGTTAGGATATATGAAGTGACACTAGTTTTGGTATAATTTCACACGTCCTTCAGGTTTTAGAGATATATTCCTCTAATAAGAAAATATTTCTCTGTCTATACATTAATAACCTGAAACACACACCTCCACTTTTCTATCTGGTAATTTGTTTCAGTAAGAAAGGGTTTAAAACTACTTTTTTGCTCTAACAGTACAATCACGGTATAAGTGACTAGGCAAGGTAAAAAGTGGTAATGAAGTAATATTTTTTTAGAACACCTGCTTTTCTTCATTCTTCCAGATCACAGTTTTCTATCACTCACTAGAGTGTTCCACTTCCTTTGTATTACACTAGGGTCAGAGTATACTGCCAACAGTTTGGACTTTATTCTTTTTTTTCTAGTTTCAGAATGACACTTTTTCAGGAATATTTAAGTGCCTCAGTGCAGTCCCTCTCCTTCACTAGACATGATAAAACGCTGTCCTAAAACTCAAATAAGTAGCTTATATCTGAGTTGATTGTTATTTAGATGTGTTTGTCACACAGGTTAGGCTCCTCTGACAGGAAACGAAATCAACAAATGTTATACAAAACAGTTGATAAGTATTTTGGAACAGCTTTCAAGTAGTGAATACCAAACTGACTGATTTCAGGCAATGTTAAGGAGTGAAAAATTGTTGGTGTTCTCTACTTAACAGCTGATTGTTTGCTTTTATTCCTAGACACCTGCTTACTGAATTTTCTATCCAGTATTATAAAATACTGCAAGTAGCAAGAGCTACTGTCCAGTATTATAAAATACTGAGTTTGTTATCATCAGATCAAAGTGATTTTGACTGTCACAACTAACATCTTGGGAGGAGCTGGATACCATAATATTGCTTTAATATCAGGTTAAAAATACTGGTTTTCTCTAAGTGGTAGCTGTAAGAGTGTTATGTTTCTTATTTTGATTATTATTTTTTATTTTGTGATACATGATTAGAAGTACTGTTTAACACCTGCTTATTTTCTGCTTGGTCAAGGATACTCCATTTTCTTAGTTTGCACTTTTCTTTTTTTTTTTTTCTATATTTCAATGTCAACTCACAGTAGTGGTTTTGCCAATGCAGAATATTATTAGTAAACACAAACTGAATAAAAGCCATGCAGTATCTGTAAATTCATCTTTGGGCGAAGGACATACACAGAACTGTAAAAAACCAAGGGTGTCCTGGTTTGAGAGGACCCGGATAAAAAACTACCAGTGATTATACTGACCTGGGACATTCTGGGACATCACCATTAACTGCTAGCCTGTTGATGGGGCATTTACAATGGGGGATGATCCTTTTAAGTTAAGGTTCTTCCAATCTTAAATGTGCTCTCCTTTATTACCTTTTTATCTTCCCCTGAAAGGGTAGTGGGGGAATAACAGAGAACATCTGTCACCTCATTATTAGCTAAAACTGCGGCAGAGGGAAATAGAAATGGGAACGGAGTTTTAAATGAAACTAATACATAGCATGAGTAGCCAAATGAGAGGAGGAGTCTTTTCATGGACAGGGTTGGAAGCAAAGAGTACAGAGAATGCTGTGCTGTGGTATTGTCTGTATGCCAAAGTTATAAATGTGCAAATATGATAAACAAATGGGAAAAATCTGTGATAAGAAAATTCATCAAAGTCCCTAAACACAGACATGCCACCTTCCATTTGCGAAGGCTGTCTTTTGGAAGTTCTGGAAGTAATTTCCTTGTGGTTGTTTTGTTTACTTCCCCAGCTAATCTCTATAGTTTCCCTCAAGAGACAGCATACAGGGCTAGATGGCTTTTTGATATGACTCTTATGTCTATTCTTGCATCTCTTCATTTTCTTATTTATATAGGTAATAAATTGTGGTCTCTAGCCCCCTCATCTCAGTGTTTTGGTAAACCTCAGTTTGAGATACCTGGTCTCCACAGGCTTTTCCTCCACAGGCCAGTGGAGGAAAGGCTTCAGCTCTATTGAAATTTGGTGCTAATTCTGGAGTGGGAGGGCAACTGAAACTTTTCCTGACTTTTCAATGGCAACAGGGGCAGCATAAAGGGTTTAGTTTCCTTATACTAATGCACTCTGTGACTATCCACCCTGGTAGTTCCCCAAGTTGCTTACAATTTAATTTTAAGCCATGCATAAAAATTGACTGTAACAAACAAATGGGAGGAAAAATGAGAAATCGAAGAACTGAGGAAGCTGTAGTAAAATCATTACATTGTTCCAAGAGCAGAATTGTGAGCAGAATAAAGCATTTAAAGCAAAGCAGTATGAAATGAAACATTCCAGCATATTTGAAAGCACTGTGGGAATGCTGACTCTCTCATTCAGATGTTGACTTTCTGAAGGATGGTTATATCTGTGCTGAACCTTATAAAACAAAATGTTTTAAAATATCTGTCTTGTTATATTCCAAGGTCAATAGGTTTTTTCTAGAGTCTAAATATTAACAAAGCACCCATTTCACTATGAATGCTTCTTTTTATTACAACTCTCAGTTCTAGTGCATGGTACTGCTATCTATTCTGCAGTTCTCAAAGAAAAAAAAATCCCCAGCAAACAGAACAACCTTGAATAAACTGATTCTCTCCTATGTTGCTGGACTGAGTTACTCAGAGAGCATTAAAAAAATGGACCACTAGAGTTAAAGAGCAGGCTTGCTCTTCTCTACATCTTTTCTCTCTGCATGTGCATGTATACATACATAGAGTCTTCCTATGGCAGGAGTGGGAATCTATGTTTTGGCTCCCTTTCTAATATGGAAATGAGAATATTCTTTCTCTATAGCCTCAGTGTGATACTAATAATTTCCAGATCTTCAAATTGTACTTAATTATAGACTCTTTCTCAGTACTTCACTCAGAGAAAGTACAGCAAAGTGTCCTTTTTAGTTGTTCTTTTTAGTTTGAATGCTGTATAACCTGGGAATATTTCTTCAATGTTTATTTGGGTTGAAGTTACATTGAGGAACTTCAGGAAGAGGAAGCTCAAAGTGTGTTCCTTGTCCCTTAAAAAAGAAAGAAAGAAAGAAAGAAAAAAAAAAGTGAAATAAAGTCTAATACCCAGTCATAGACAGAGAAAATATTTTATATGCAAATCTATATGATCTGTACATACATAGTTACATATACAAGTGAATATACTGGAAAGATGGAGCAGATTGCTTAGATCTTAGGAAGAAGGGGAAACTGCTGAGGGTTTATTGCTGCAGTTTTGTTTTGCTGAGCATTGCAGATTTGGAATGTTGAAAGAAGAGCTAATAAGAGGATAGCCATTGGCATAAGAAGCTCATATTTAGGAACAGTTTCAATTAGAGCTAGACACCATACTAACAAAAGCTACGGTAAATGTGAGAATCAAAGAAGTGACTTGATTTACAATTATCTTTGTGCCACTGATGTATTTATTAAACAATTCAGAAACAGTAATGAGTAAAAACATTAATGTGAAAGGAGCAGCCTGATGCAATCTACCTCCCACGCAAAGTGTACAAATACTACATGAGAAAGCAATCAATACTAAATACTAATAAATGAGGAAGGAAAGAATAGGGTATGGAAAGAATGGAAAACTTGTGTAAGATAAAAACAAATGCTGTAATTTAGAGTCAGTGTTCAGATTCACAATGGAGGAGATGATGGAAAGAGTGTTACTGTGAGGTGATATCAGGTCTTCACTTCTAGAATCTAATCATAAATATTTCTCTGCTCTTAAGCAGCAAACTAACTAGGGTAAAAAACTGAAGGTATAATCAAGACAAATTGGAACACAGGCAATGCAATTGCAACACGTAATTCTACAAAGATCAGAGAAAGTTATACAAGGGATAACTTCCACTGTTTGTGGCTATTTTTTTCAGCATATGAAAGATTGCTATATTGTATCCACTGAAAATATCTCTAGTGTGAGGCATGCAGCAGATAAATCTGAATGTTTTTGAAATAAAGCATAAGGAAGATTCTCTTGGTGAGACATGAAGGTTGCCATCTTTGTGTTTCTTCTTGCTCTTTATCTTTGGAAGAGGGCAAAAAAATATAAGGCATAGAAGATACTGAGTAATTTCAAAAGACACTATGTGAACATCATACTAGTGATATTTGCTAAGGATAAATATTCACTTCTGTGGATTGTTCTGTGCTATCTGTGTGAGTCTTATTTGTAGGAGACAGGAAGGTTTGTAAATTAGGAGACAGTAAACTGCAACTCTGATGCTGGAAGTAGGTGCTTTGGCAACTCCCCTTTGCTATACAATGTGTGTTGTTATCTATGTTTATTACCTTGTTTGGATGACTCTTCCACCTGGCTTCCCTTCAGCAAATCTTTAGTGCCAAAATCCTTCCAAAAGAGACTTACAGGTTGTGACAGGCTTGCCTGGTTTTCTTGGCCACGCATTTCATATGGTGGCTTCCAACACAGATGAAAATGAATAGAGTAACTACATGCTGTTTGGAGATGTTTACAGCATTGCGTTGGCTGCTAGAGAGAAAATGTGAATTTGGAGTGAAATGAATAAACCTTCTAGGATGCGTAATTAGGAAATGACATTTAGCTGGTCTTGAACAAGTCCTAAGGCACACCTTCTGGTTTGGAAATAAAAAAAATAAAATTCAGCATTAACAAATGGTGTGGGGTAAACCTTATCAAGTTTAGTAATCTAAGATTTTTTGAGATTGAAAGCTGTTCAATTAGCTAAACTTTGGTATGTTGTACCTGTTTAGGAACTGTAGGGTAACTGGCTTGTCTCCAAGCTGCTTGTCTCAGAAGGGAGCAGTTGTGCTGTAGCTCTGTCATTTGGCAACAGCCTTATGCTGGAGTCCCAGATAACTAAAGTGGCATTAGTCACAACCAGCAACAACAGAACTTAATAGTGAATGCAGAACTGGTTATACAACAGAACTTAATAATAAGGCTCCAAATTCCTAGCATGCCTATGTATTTTTTTGGGTGTGTTTGTGATATCTAGTAAGTAACATTTTTGACACAGTATTCTGTATACTTGTATGTGAGCTGCTAGAAATCCCCATTCCAACATTTTAATATATCAGTTTAGGATTATTTTTTTTTTTAAGAGCAGGACATTCACAAAACCTGTTTACAAGTTTTATATAAGATGCTTACCTTGGAAACAGCTTTGTAAATTCTATTTCCATCAGAACGTTAGCGCACTGTCCTACTTTTGCATTTTCCTGAGATTTTTGCCTCTGCCTTGTCATTTGTGATTACGTCCTCTATTCATGGAGGGTTTTGATGAAACTGTTAAATGTAGTTTACCTTGTCTGTAAAAGGAGAGAATCGGGATATGGTCTTCAGAAAAACCAACAGTTTTTTGGAACTTATGCACCTTAGTCAGTTTTAGGTGATCTTTGAAACTATTGCCATTTTATCAAAAGCCATAAGAAAATTATAAGGAAAGACAAGAAAATTAACTTGGTTTTCATTTGAGAATATCTTCAATATTCTGTGTGGATTTTTAAAAAATGTATATTATCAAAATTCCTTTCAACTAAAGCCATCTTTTGTGATGTCACATATTCTTTACTGCTTCTAATTCATCAATATATGATTAAACTCTCCTCCACTTTTTCTTTCCCTTTCAATTATGAAAATTAATGTTTGCATTAGTTCCTGAGTTGCAAGGAAATATAGTCAGGCACATTATCTTAGTTTTGTTACACTGCATAAGATGCCATAGGGAAGCAGGAAGAGACACCAAGAAAGCAATCATTAAAATAATTCTGAGACTGAAGTAGAAACAAAGGTGCTTGAAAATGATAAATATAGGGATAGAAAAGTAGAAAGACAAGTTGCAAAATTATCTATAAGTATCTGGGGTTCATTTTTCTCTCTACCTCATCCTTTCTATGTTATTTGATTTTAGTTTGAAATATTTTCTAGTGTGTTTTTTTTCAAAATCCTTTCATTGGTGTTTGATAATCTGAAAATCACAGACTTCACAGCATGAAGTGAAGTTTCACGAACCATCTTTCTATTAATTATAGACATGATGGCTTTTCATTATTGTTCTGGTTGAATAAAACACTGTACTATATCATAGGTAGCAAGCCATAAGAAGAGATAAGATTAAAAGAACAAAGTTCTAGAGTCAAATTCCCCCAGAGCATACCTGGGAAAGAGATTAAGGACTATTCTCTCCTACCCCCATCAAATTCCTACTATTTATTCTTGACAAAGAAATTCAGTGTCGGTTCCTCATCTCTTCACTGAGATTTAAAACATTCAGCCCTTCCAAAGATGTGCATTTGATATATGCTTAGACAACTGTAGAAAAGATGTAAGTATTCTTTACAATACCATAGAAAGGAACACCCTCACAGCAACAGTCAAAAAAATACAGATCAGTCAATGCCAAGGATACGTTGTAGGTGACATAGTTGGAAGTGTACTCTGTAATGGTATCTTTATGTGAAATCTCTATGTAAAGCAATAAAAATACTCCCGTAAAAAAATAAATTCACTGTTTCTTTTTATTTCCCTGGAACATTTCTCTATTTTTTTGTACCCTCTGAAATAAACTACCATGAACCTGTTTTGTTTATTTTACTCTAAAATATTCTTTACATAGCTGGAGGACCTGCATATACTTGATTATTTTTTTTTTTTAGTTCTTTGAACTCTAAAAGTGCTATGTAAGATTTTGATCTTTCCAAAGCCTGATGTTTGTCATTTTTTGGTTTTAGTCATTAGAATACTATTCTAATTTAAGAATAGAAGTCAATAAAATAATTTTTGAGATGGCTAAAAATTAAAATGAATGGCTAAACAATTAAAAAGATGTTTTTATTGGTCTCAAATTATCTACAGAAGTTGAGACTTGGTACTTGATTCTTGCAATATTGTAGAATTGGGAAGAAATGTAATGCTCATTTTTATTTTTATTTTAGTTTGAAGAATCAGCTAAAAAGAGAAGCGGGGAGAAGTGTTTGAAGAGCAGGATCTCTAATAGCAGCTTTCTTGCATGGTGCTATTTGTTGCTGTAGAAATAAGGTAAGAAGACAGCTGTTTATGCAAATAAAATGGCTCACAAATTCACATGAGAAGGTGTGCACAGCACTTATAAGAAAGAAATGTTCCCTCGTGCCCATACTGCGTCTGTTTTCTGAATAAATCCCACACCAGCCTAAATTCTTGTCTGCCAACTTATGTTTATGAATATGGAACTTGCTGAAGAGACAAAGCATAATGAAAAAAATGAAAGAAAAAAAAAAAGAGAAAAAGCATAAACATTGCTTTTAGTTTGGAATGAATGCATGACTAATCCAAGTAAGATATACAGCACTGCCCATTTTAAAGGGCAGGCTCTCTGGCTGGCTTTGGTTCTTTCTTTGCTTGCTCTAAAGAGAAAAACAGAAATTCAGTGAAAACTTTGTTGAATGCAGTGTAAAAGGGGAGAGAAAAAGGTAGAACTCGATTATTAAAATAGTAAAAAAGTATACTATGCAGGTACAGTTCATTGTTTCAAAGTCCATCTAAAATAATTCAGTTTCTTGGAAAGCAAAGTACTTCTGACAGAGGAACATGCGTGGAGATAGCATTAGGTTTGTTGGGTGTTGTTTTTTTCAAGGATTGATCATACAGTAATTTTATTTGTGAGCAATACATTCTAGCTACTTTTTGTCTACCTAATTTCAAGTATGTTCAAATAATAAAAAAATAAGTATAATTCCTTCTAACTGGCTTCCATATAGACAGAAAGGAAAGCAAAAATAAACATTTCTGTGAGAGACATTGCCAAAAGGACTGAAGACCTTATGATGGTAGAGTATACAAAAACTTTTAACTAGGTGAGTAGATGTAGCCATAGTTGCACTGTTTCCTATGTCTGTGAAGTTCCCTGGTTTATGTAAGTAAAAGAAAGACAAGTTTGTTGGACTTTGATAGATCGCTTGTATCTTTTTTTTTTTTTAAAATACAAGATATACAAGATAGATATACAAGATATAGATAGATACAAGATAGATATACAAGATATAGAAGGAACTGCTATTCCTTTTACTTAATCTGAGTGAATCCTAATACAGATTTGCACATGGAAAAACACAAGGCTGAATATTAACTCTTACTTGCTAAATATCTGTAAATAGCATTGAACATTATTTCATGATGCTTTGTAGTGTCTGTAGTTCCCCCTCTTAGAAAATGGATGAGAAATCTGATGGCAGTTCTCATCAACTTGGTGTTGAGTTGAACAGTATGGAAAATGAGACTGCAATCTAGGAAAAAAAAAAAGAAAAAGCTTATACTTGCATCTGAATTCCTTATCAGTTGGAACCTAAGCAATTATGTCTTGTCTTACATAGCGTTTACATTTTCTATAAATGACATGGTGGTTTAAAATTAAATAAATATAATTTTAAAGGTGCAAAAACCAGAAAAAAAAAACAAAACAAAACCAAAAATCCAGCTTCACAGACAATATATATATGGGGAAGAAAATCGTGTAGAGCTCTGAGTACAAGACTTTCTTTGAACACTCAAATATGTGTTATTTCATTGCTTAGGAAAGCAAACTAATCCCTCCTAGAAATTCTATTATGTGGAACCTTTTTGCTACTGATACAAGCCAACAATTTTGTAACTGTGGAAACCTGTAATATTTATTTCTGTCATCATGTTCCAACCGACTGACAGCAGTAGTAGTAGTCAGTCCTTTTCATGGGCTAGACACTATAATAAAGGTGAAAGATAAACTGTGAAACCTATTGACAAACTATTTGCAACAGAAAATAGAACTCAAGGCTTTGGTTTTCTTTCCACCTTCCTCTAGTGACCTAAGCTCTGCCTCTTTCTTCCATAGAAGTGATGACTGTTTTTAAAAGTTACATTATTCTTCCTTTGCCATTCCAGAAGAATAGGGGAAAAACATGCAAAAAAGAATCATAGAGATAGCATTCTTGTTTTAAGTTCCAGTGCTGGTGTTACAGAAGCTGACGGAATTGGTCTCTGTTAATTTTACGGACAGTACTACTGAGATCCTACAGATCTAAGACAGAGCAGATATAAATTTGATAGGATTTTAAGGAATTTTTTTTTCTGCTAAACAAAGAAAAGGAAATCTCATTAGCACATGAGAATTGATTTTTTTTTTCCCAAGTCTTTATTTGGTCAGCTATGGCAAATAACTCTGTGCTGAACTTTGAAGATTTTCCAGTGTTAATATTACAGAAAAATATGGTAAAGCTTTCACAGGCTTATTTCACAGGCTTATTGCAACTATGTTACTATTATTTTTGGAAGGCAGTTCCTAACTTTCATTCTTAAAGATAAGGGCTATATAGAAAAATCCAAACTGCAAGAAGAAAACCCACAAAAAACCAAACCAAAACAAAACAAACCCCAACATTAATTTCTATTGAAAATTTAGTGGTAAAGAAAGGTAATAATTAAATAAAGTCAGATCAGTCCCCTCTGAGAGTTGGTGAACTTTCATCTACATTTTGCTGTTAAAGATAGTACTTTTAGCAGTCTCTCTGATCATCTGTTCCTAGAAGTTCTTTTAAACATAGATTTATGCAGACTTTCAATGGACATGAGAGTGTCTAATAAGAATGTGTGTAGGTAGGTACCAGGATAACAGGAAAATTTATCAGATTACGGTTGTAGCTAAATTCTGATTCAAAGTAAACCAAACGGAAACAATGCCTAACCATATTCTTAAGGCTGTGAAAAGGCTACTTGTTATCAGCTGAGGTTAGCTAAAGACTGGAATGTCAAGGTTTTAGGGTTTTAAGTTTCCTCCTACCTCCCACTGATCAAAATCTGATGCTCATTTACTCAGCAGTTTGGGATGACAATTACTGGCTATTGCTTCTCAAAGGGAAGGAAAGCAAAGAATATCAGCACTTCAGGGAAAATTACAAAGTTCCTGTGAACCAGTAAAAAAAAGGCCCCTTAATGAAACTTCATGGACACTTAAGCACTAGCAAAATATACATTTGGAAACCAACATAATCTTGAAGCAGAGCTTTACTGTGGCATATGAAAAAACTCCAACAAGAAATCATGAAGAACTGGAGCTTATGAATGTTTCACAGTGTGCCTCATCAGATGGTGACTTGCACAGTTTGAACAGTGGTGTTTGCACATCCAGCTACCTCACCTGGCTGAGTAAGATAAGGAAACAGGGACAGCCAGAAGCCAGTATCTTTCTTATGGGTATCTCTATAGTTATGTCAGAAAAGGAAGATCAAATAAAATGTAACCTCTCTGATGAAAGCAATTGGCAAACTGGTAAAAATGGATGAGGAGAAGCCTGACAAACTGAATTTTTATTTTTTTTGGTTTTATCAGTCTTGACTGGTAGCTTCTTTTCTCACACCTGTTGAGTGAATGGACTGAAAGGTAGGGACTCAGGTCATAAAGTCCCTCCCACCATGAGGAAAGATCAAGTTTGTGACCACCTAAGGAATGTGCATATATATAAGTCTATGGGGCCTGGTCACATCTCTCTGCATCACAGAGTCCTGAGGATTGGCTGATGTAGTTACCAAGCCACTTTCCATGATAGTCGAAAAGTCATGACAACCTGATGAAGTCCTTGGTGACTGGAAGAAGGGGCTGAACATGGCACCCATTTTTAAAAAGGGGTAGAAAGGGTGAGTCTTGTACCAAAAAACCTGTCAGCCTCACCCCTGTGCCTTGGAAGATCATAGAACATATACTCCTGGAAGTTTTGCTTAAGAACATGGAGGGCAGGTAGTGATTAGGGATATCCAGCATGGCTTCACCATGGGCAACACTTGCCTGAGCAACTTAGTTGCCTTCTATGTTGATTTGACTACATCCATGGACAAGGGACAAGCTACAGCTGTCATCTGCCTGGAATTCTGTACGACCTTCGATTTAATCTCCCACAACATCCTTCTCTCTCCCCGGTTTCTCTCTAAATTGGAGATGGATGAATTTGATGGATGCTCTGTTAATTAGATGAGGATTTGATTTGGCTGAATAGTTGGATCCAGAACATAGTTTTCCCCCTCTAGTCTGCTCTAATGAGATCCCACATAGAGTACTGTGTCCAGCTCTGAAGTCCTCAATAACGGAAAGACATGGATCTGCTAGAGCAGGTGCAGAGAAGGGCCCAAAAATGACCAGAAGAATGGAACACATCTCTTACCAAAAAAAGGCTGAGAGTTGGGGTTGTTCAGCCTGGAGAAAAGATACCAGTGAGAGCTTATTGTAGCCCCACAAAATTAAAGGGGATTTTTAAAAAAGATGGTGTGCTGGTTTTGGCTGGAGTAGAGATAATTTTCTTCACAGTAGCTGGTAAGGGGATGTGTTTACAGTTTGTGCTGGAAAATGTGTTGCTAACACAGGGGTGGGTTTTTATTGCTGAGCAGAGTTCATATAAAGTCAAGGCCTTTTTTGCTTCTCACACTGTACTACCAGAACATGGGCTGAGGGGGCACAAAAAGCTGGAATGGGACAGAGTGGGGACAGCTGTCACTAACTGATCAAAGATATATTGCATACCATGTGATGTCGTGCCTAGCATAAAAATCTAGGTGAAGAAGAAGGAAATGAGGTCACATTCAAAGTGGTGGAATTAGCCTTCCCAAATCACCATTATGTGTAGCCCTGCTGTCCTGGAGATGGCTGAATACCTGCCTGCCAATGTGACATAGTGAATGAATTCCTTGTTTTGATTTGGTTGTCTGAGCAACCTGATCTAGTGGAAGAGGGGATAGACTAGATGGCTTTTAGAAGTCCCTTCCAACCCAAACCATTCCATGATTCTTATGCTTCTGGTAGCCTGGTAGCTGTGTCACGTTGATCTGGGCATTTAGAGTAGGAAAGAAAAGAGGATGTCTCTTCCGTCTCCAGTCCCAAATCTGCTGCCTAAAGGTGGATTGTCCAATAGGAGATAACTGTTCCTAATACTTGGCAGACCTCTTTTTTTACAGAATCTGGAGGAGTTCCCCACAAGCTGGCCTGTGCTCCTGAGCATGCTGGGTCTGCCCTGATGGAGGGAAAAGTTACAAGGAGGGCACTAGGTCCACGTATTTTTTGTTTGGTTTTGGTGTTGTTTTTTTTTTTTTTTGCTTGGGGTTTTTTTCTTCTTCAGTTAGGAATAGGTCCATGGCAATATTAACTAACAGAAAGCTTTAGTTTTTATCCTTTTTTCATTAATCCCAGCTGTTAGCACTGCAAAACTTTCAGGTCCATCAGTAAAACTTTTAGAGGCTTGTGTACACTACTCAGATTGATGGCTTAGTAGTGAGATTCAAGCAAGTCTTTGTGTTAATGATTCCCTGCACTGCAACAGCTGCTGCAAACCATGGAATCCATATAAAATTTTCACTTCATTTTTTTGTATGAAGGATCCTGCTCTTTCTTGGAGGAGAATATTGCCTTTTCTCTCTGATTCCTCTCTTCCTAGAGAGGAACACTACCGAAAAGCTATTTTAAGATCTGCTCTTTACTTTTGACTGACTAAAACCCTTGGGGTGGAATGTGACTCACTGATTAAATCCCTACAAAGGAATGAGGCTCAGTGGAGAGGGGCAAAGGTGAAGTTCACATTAAGCTCAAGAAGTAAGGCCAAAAAGCTCATTGTATGTCATCGCAAAGGGGATCAGAGAGTAGCCTTTGTTTTAGATAAACAACTTCCAACAGCTGAATGGATCTGGTGGTGTAAATGTCTCCCTGAGTCAGCCAGACTGGCACGCAGGGAGCAAACACATGTTCAGCCCAACCTAGAGTATAAAAACAGAAGAGACAGTAATATAACTTGGAATAAAGGAGCAGTTATACCTGGCTTCATTCAAATATGCTTTCCTGGGAAACAGGGATATTAAATGTTGAACCTTCCATGTGTGGAATATCTGAAAGAAGCTGTTGAGGGAGTATAGGACTCTGGCAGCACTAGAGGTGGATAATTGCTGAAGGAGGCTGGAGCTGTCTCAGGAAATCAGAACCGTGATTTGACAGAGGGACCATCAGCAGATTCCTCCAGCTGTAGAATTACAGATTTTACAGTTGGTCTCCTTATGTGTGCACTGTGTTGCCTAGGACTGTAAAATGCCTCAGCAATTTCTTAGAATTATGGAGAGATTTTTTCATGACTTGTAAGTGTCTGTAAGTATCGGGATTGCCACCTGGGTACACAATTCTGTGTAGTGCCAGTCACACTGTATATTATGGTAAAGGAAGCCAACATTCTAGTCACCCACTGAGATACTTCTTTAGCTTAAGCATTGCAAAGTGTGTATAGGAATATACAGAGATTCTGTATTTGGGCTGCAGAAAGGGTATCCTTTTTGGAGGGAACCAATTTGTGCTGCTGCCTGGCAAAGGATCTATCCTATCCCCTAAGAGTCCCTGTAAGAGGTTTTTCGGCCTGGCTTGCTTTCTATGTGTAATCATCACCATGACATCTCTATTGAAAAAACCCTATAGAAAAGAAGTAAATAAGCAGATGATACAGGGGTCTGAGGATGGCAACTCTAACTTTTTCTTACTGAAAGCAGAATCTTTTCAAAGAAGTCATTTTTTAATGTCAGCCTATCATATTTCTCACTTTGGACAGGAATGCCAATGGTGCAGAGTTAAACCTGTTGTTCCCCAAGAGGTGTATGTGTGTGGGGGTTTGGGGCAGTAAGCTTGTTCTATATAGTATTCCTGAGGAATAGAATATATTCAGTCATTAATGAAGAGAATTTAGCAGTTAAATGAGTAGCTGTCAGTTACTAGATGATTTTCTGTAAATGGATCACTTATTTGTCAAAGGTGTGTGGCTTATTTGTCACCCAGGTGTCACATGTAAAAGTATTTAGTAGTGAACACATTGGCAAATAAGGTTTTTTAACCATATGTTGGAAACTATTTTCAGATTATTTTAACTAGTCAGCTAATTCCTAATACACCAGAGCTGTTCTTTTTGCAATGTTTTTTTGTTCTCTTTATTTCCTTACAAGACTGTCCAGGAATAGTACATATTCTTAAATGTATTGATTTGGTCATTGTATTTCAACTTTTTTTGCAGACATTTGTAAGTATATTCATGTAATAATGTCAGTGTCTGCTTCTCAGACCGGTAAAGCTTGACATTTATAATTACTACTGGAGAATGGTATGCAGAACCAAGACATAATAAAACTAAATATAAATCTAAATCTGAGGGTTCATGAGAGTCAAGCTTTCTTTGTCCATGGCCAGAGTCATGGGAGGACTCCATTCGTTCATCTACCTTTGATCCCTATCCATGCATCCATATGTACCTGCATCCATCTCCTGTCTGCCACTGACCCCAGCAATCCGGTCTGGCAGATTCATTCATTCATTCATTCATTTAATATTTTACTTTGAAGATTGCTTGTAAAACAGGGAAAAATATTTTTTTATCATGTATAAGAAAATTTAAATAAATATTTTGCCCAAGAATTATTTCAGTCATTATATTGACAAGTGTAGGAATTGTTGATACTGCCTGGAACTGCTGAAGAGTACTACAGTAATAGTGAAATAGAGTATCATGTCTGGAAAGGTTCTGTAAGTCAACTACTTGCTTTTTGTCTGTGTGTCTTAGAAACAAGAAATACTTTAATAATATGCATATTCTTTCTCTGGGAAGATCTAAACAATTTTTTATCATCTAAAGGAGAATTAAAATCAAATGAAAATGTTTCAGTTCACAGTCCTTCAGTGTTTGAAATTTTGAGTCTCCTTTAATATGCTGATTTGGAATAGAAAATTTTTGTTCAGGTCCTCATAGACTAAGAACATTGCTAACTGCCTACATTGAGTTTGAATGAACTAATTGGAGTTTTATTTTTAAGAGATGAAGTTCAACCACACGTTGAGTCTGGATCAAAAGTCATCCAAGCATCAAAATCTGACTGTAGTAGTCTCTGGGGTTTGTTTTGCTTTTTTCTGAAAAAGATATTCCTGTCTTAATCTTCAGTGTTATATCTTCACTATGCAATTACTGCATGTTGTTCTTCAGCTGTGCATGTGTTCAACATTTCCAAACACAGTTAGAACATTTGTTGCAAGCAATCCAAGCCAGGCTTCGAAATCATCTTGGGCTGAGTACTTTGTGTTAGGGAACTGATCTTACAGCATGCTCCGTGCTTTTCCCCCAGTGTTTACTTTGCATCCAACTAATAATGGCAACATTTCTATAGATACTCGAGCTTCCTTTTCTCTGCTCCATTGCAACTGAGAACAGAGTAGACCAGCCTCCAAGAGATAACAAGGTTATATTTGCAGTTTGTAAGGACAACCGACTCATCTTACTGCACTTATCCATCTAATTTGCTTAGTGATAAAAGTATAACTGTGGCACAGCAGAGTGTGGTGTGGCTGACCAAGCCTACCTGTGAAGCTGCCTAAGCAGCAGCGGGATTAACCTCTCCTGAGGTCAATGCTGCATGGTTTCTTTTACCCTCCCAGTCATCCCTGTTCCTGTAAAGGAAAAGACTCTTGGTGCAGGCAGAAGCAGGAACTTTCACCTCTAATATTTCTTTTCTAGTTGTTGATTGCGTTTCTATCACTCTTTCATACAGAGTTGAAAAGCTGCTTTTTACTTCTGCTCCTTCTGCAGAACACCCCATGAAATGTTTCTCAACATGAAACTGATGCATTTCTTCAGTTGTATTTCTATAAGCCATGAAGTTAGCTTGTTCCAGTTGAGCTATATCATGGCTTCCACCTGGCACCCTATCCCAGAGCACAGACCTCATCAGCCACACATCATAACTGAATATATTTATAATGTCCATCTGAACATTCTTGGAAATGTTGTGTGAATGCTTACCTCCACAGAAGCACATTGCTGCTACTTAAGTCCCATGGGCAAACTAAAGGGAGATGAAGAACTCTAAAATAAAGTTGCTTTATTCTACAGTTGCTAAATATAACTTAATATTCTGCACCTCGGAAAAAATACTGCATTAAATCAGAATATTTTTGGAGCACAAGTTTTTTACTTGGGTGGGTGAAGTTCAGCAAACTTAATCACCTCAAAGAAGTTATTTCATGTAGAAGTCAGTTAAGCATAGTCCACATTGGGAAAATATAACTGGTTCTCAGAATCCTAGCTTACTGAACTTTTAGATTGTGTTCTCTATGCATGGTAATTCTGGTAAAAAAAACCAACTTACTAAACAACCACTTCAAACAAATGCAACATGTGTGATTCCAGTGAGCTGGTGATTTGCTTCCCAGAAAGCAGAAATCATTCCTTCAAATATACCTCCTCTGCTGTTAATGCTAGCAGTGTTGGTTCTTTTTTGAGGATAAAACTGTGACCAGATCCTCTTCCAGAAGTTCCCTCTGCTAAATTTATAGAACATGGTTTCTTTTTTTTTTTTTTTTTTTTTAATCAAAACTAAACCATTTTTGTCACTTTAGTTGATTCTTTTTCTCCCTCCAGAAATACTCTGCACCCTTTCACCAGGGAATCAGAATTATCATCACTATTTATTATAAGCAAAGCATTATAAAAGTGTTCAGAATTATCATGCAATTACCATGTACACAAGTTTATTTGGGGGCAGAGGATTGTACAGATTTGAAAATGAAGTCTTCAGACAAATTCATGGGTCAAATGACTCTCAATGGTCCTGGAACAGCAAATGGAGCAGTAGGAATTGAGCTCTGTCTTCATGCAGCCAATGGCATTTATGTATTTCTCTGATGTGGAGACATCAGATCCAGTGATCTGAGTTTTCTCCTTTGCTGCTGCTAGGCTGGTGGGCAGGGGGTTTGAAGGCTGTGGGATGCAGCCCTTGCAGTACTTTGTCTTGTGGTGTTATTCATGCTGTCAATTTTCTGCTGTGATGCTGCTCTGTCAGGTGTTGGTGGCATTTGGTCCATTGCACTGTAGGTCTCAATTTGGATGTCAGTGGGTAGTGACTTGGGATCCATGAAGACAGATGAAACTGGCTTTCTAGAGATCTAGAGTTAAAGTAAGAGTTAATCAAGCATTTTCTGATAAAGTGTTGTTTCTGACAGAAAATGGTGAGTTCACTGAAATTAAAAGACTGGTTAAAATAGTCTGTTGATTTTTCTGTTTTGAAAAACATTTTTACTTTCTCAAAAAGGAGCTTTCTGATTTTTGTTTCCAAGACTTGCTGGACTAAACCATGAAAATATTAAACATTGAATTGAATATTTTCTCTGATTAAATAAGTAACGTTTTATTGATCAAAACTATATTTTTGTTTTTGAGAATACTGGTTTAGTATTATGCTGAAATTCATTGTTTGACCAAGACTGTCAGTTTGTCTATATTTTTAGTAAAGTTAACCTTTAAAAAAACCCAAAAGTTTCCAGCCAACATTCATTAAGCATAAACTGACTCCAGTCAGTCTGAAAAGGCTGATTTAAAACCCTTCCTCTACTCCATATATTTTCTTTGCTCAGACTTTCACTTTGCTCATTCTTAAAGCCTCTTTATTCTATATGTGCCTGTTTATTTCCTTAGAAAATTAGGACTGGACTTATCAAGAAAGGGTGAAGAACTTGTCTATAAGGAGTCAAGGCTGGTCGTGTACAGTGTCTCTGTGATTTTAAAACACAGTGGTGGTTCCACAGTAATTGTCCATGTGAACAGGCTTCTTATTTAATATAGTTTCGACTGACTATAGCTTTCCACTGCCTACCACCATGCTGCAAATGAAGTATACACTGTCCTTCAGTATCATTCTCAGGCAGACAAGCACTCAAAATCATTTACCATGGGAGACAAGTCAGCAGAAAGTAAGTTGCCCTAGAGTCCTCGAAAGGTCAAAAAAAAAACCAAAAAACAACCCAACACTTCAGGGGATATAAGCCATTGAATCAAACTCACTGAAGCAGTATTATGGCCTTTACTCAAGGAATATAGAATCACAGGAAATTAACACTTTGCTGACTGTACTTATTTCCAGGAATTTTAGTGAGATTATTTACTTAATGGTTAAAAATCCTTTTCCTGTACCTAATCAAAGATCAGTACAAACATTTAATGATAAGCAAATAAGCAAGCAGTTACCCAAACATTTGGATACAAATCTTCTGAGGACTCTCTGTGTATATATATATATGTGTACATATTAAATGAAACATTATTTTTAAATAGCTTCTATTTATTGCTGCAGTATTTGTGGTCACCAAAGCTATGACTGGAGCCAAGTCAGTTAGCTAGAGGCTCATATTCTTTAAAGGAAATGTGTATGGGCACCTGTCAATAGTAATTGTCATTGAGAAGAGAGCTTTAGGGCTGGCCAGTTACATTTATCCCCATTGCTACAACTGAGTCTACATCTTCTTTTGTTTTTTGGGAAATAGCTGTAATTCTTAGGATGTAGCTCTTAATCATTGGATGTGGGGGTTGGTTTTGTAAAGTATTTATTTTTATGTGCATATATTTGAAAATAGTTAACTGATGTAGTGCTACCAAACAGATTTTGAATTTCATACACTTGAGAAGTAGAAGGTTTTTTTCTTTACTATCATGCTATCAGATTGTTTTCACATAACAACCGGAATACTTCTGTTTGAAGCATTTTTGTTTCCCTTTGATGATGTCTAGGCAAACATAACATTTTCATTTTTATTTTCTGAATTCCTCATTGTAAGGAAATGCTAAGTTACATGCTTGTGATAATCAGTAAGAGTATTTGTTGGCTTTGCCTACCGCACACCTCTCTCTGGCTTGGATCTCAATCACTTAAGAGGCCTCCTATGCAAGCATATGAACATAAAATAAATAAGATGAATGTTTCAAACCAATAGCTTACCTTTATTTTTGATTCAACCATCCATTATAAACATGCATTATGCTGCAGCTCCTGTTGAGATGAGCACTGCAGGAGTCATGAGCAGAGCAGACCTGACTGCCGTCCTGATTAGATCACCAACTGAGAAGCAGTGATTTAAACAAAATTGGCTGGGCAATGGTTGCTGATGTGCTATTGTTTTTTAAGCCATGGATGCATTGTGAAATGGTCTGAGTGTGAGTCTGGAAACTGAAGATTTTGGTCTTTGTTCCTACTGTAGGAAAGTCTCATTTGTGACCCTCATTAAGTAACTTCTCCTTACTCAGAAGTTGAGATAAAATGCTTATTTCTGACAGCTGGAAGGTTCTTTCTGCCTTTCAAAAAGCCAAGGAATGTTACATTGACAGATAATTGAATGATAGAATTTGCAATTATATATTTTAGTTGGGTTGTTCATACCCCATAAATGGAAACTGTAAAATGGTATTGTTTGGAAGATGATTGCATGATATTTCAAAAAGAAGACATGCTTTTTCTGCTCAGAAAGGCTGATCAATGATATTTTTAGTTCACTGCTTATTGTAGCAGTGAGAATGGGAGGAAGATTAATTTCTGTGAATGGCTCTATGGGGTAACAAGCTACTCCTGGTTGCATGTCAGAGAACTATGAAAATCTAGGACTGTAAAAATACAAGGAAACAGGGATTTCTTAAGCAAAGTGGTGCAATAAGTTTAGCTTACAGATATTGTAAAGTGTGTGGCATTCCTAGCTTTTGTGAGCTCATTACTGGGTTTGCTTATAAAGGAGACTACCAAAATAACAAAATGCTGCTTGAATGTTATCCCTGCAGGACACCACTACTATTTGCAGGCTTTTTTTTATTGTGCGTAACCAATTAAAAGCTGATTTCTGCTGTTATTTACTTATGCAGAAAGGAAGAGTAATGATGTGTGTTAACTTTTAGGAATTCAGTAAGCAGATGAAAAAACTTCCCATACCATCTCCCTCTCCTTGAATCTCTTGCCTCAATGCAGCTTCTAGCCCTTACACTGAAACAAGACCTACTTTAATGCTTAGGTGAGAGGTGGGTAATGGCTATTGACTCAAGCTCCTGATGGAAAGGAGTTTTATTAGTGCCACTGAATAACAAACGTCCTTTCTGTGAAACAACTGGCTGTGATAGCATCTGTTTAAAAAATAAATAAATCAAAATTTTTGTTCTTCCAGCACTTTATAAAATAAAACATGAAACTCTTTTTCAGAGATGTGCTTTATGCACACATTTCCTCAGCTGTCCATAATTCATGTCAGAGTTTAGAGATGTTTTCTGTGAAAGAGACTGACTAACTTGATTGGCTCCAAATAATAAAATTTGTAGATATTGTGTGTGGGAATGGTTTGAAGGAAACCCACACAAGAAAGAAAAAGCAACTATTATGCAGAACATTGTCTCTCCCCACAGAAGATATGCAGTAAACATAACTTCTAGTTAAGTGGTGGATTCCTGGAGGTATTGCATAGGATATTGTCCCCTGAAGAGATTAATGCATGTTTCTCCTCTTTCTTTTGCAAAAAATTCTGCAGACAAAACATTATAGGTCGGAAGTTTCTGTCAGTAGTTTGTTTTTCATCCTAGGCAGTGCAAATGATAGTCAAATCTGACAATGCATGAGTAGTTTGCCTTTTGCCATCTCTTAAGTGACCATTATTACTTGCTTTGGTTATAATTATTTTGATGTTTTGGTTTTTCTCTACTTTCTAGAAAGGCAAGATTCTATTTGAAGCACAACTTGGGTTTAATTTTTCATTATTAATGTGAATGATCTTTCTGGTATCTTCAAGGATGATTAGAGGTGCATATTCTGCTTTTACTTATACACATTCCAGTATTTTTTACTATTATTTCTATTTGAAAAAAAACCAACCCTGAACTTGCCCTCAATAAGAAAAGTGGGGGAAAAACATGGAAATACATGGAGTATCATATTACAACTGATAAGAAAACATCTTGCCATTTTTACATGTAAATGTTCATGAACTGTCAACTCAATTTCATTTTCTGGAAATAATCTAGCAATGGAGATTATTCATTCTTTTAAAGATGCAGGAGCTAGATGGTTAATCTTTAAGAAACGGCTTTAAAGTTTTTAGCAGTGTGCTTATAAAATCTTTTTATTTAAAGATTTTTTGTTAATCAGGTGATTATTTTAAAATATTCCTTTCTAGCATCCAGGGTCTGCTAAAAGGATTTTATATTAGCTTTATATTGTACTAGGTCTTCAAAGTATTCTCTGACTTTTGAATGTTGAGTTAAACAAATGAAGCATTTTTTACATTTAAAACTTGGTTGCAAGGCACCTCTTTACTGAGGTGTACAACAATTATATTTTTTTTCTGAAATGCATTATAAGAAGAAATACTTTTCAGACAGGTACTTTTGCTCTCAGAATCTAGAAAACAAGACTTGTCTTGAAGGTCTAGATCCTGTATATGTATGTTACGTTTGATCTGAGCAACTTCTCAGCTGTATCACAAAGAGCTGAATTAAAGAAAAAAGAAGAAAAGATAATTAAAAAATTAAGATAATTTTAAAAAATCCTCAATTCAGACCCTAAGCTTGAAAAATTAAATTTCTACCAACATCTTCTAATAACAGTTAAATTTTGAGTTGTTTCAGAACTGTATTTACATATATATTCACTTTTATATTAACTATGACATCTTAATAATTACTTTTTCTTAAACAGATAGGTACTGACTATTTCTTAATCCCCATCTTTTTTTTATTTTTTTAGTTTAAGGTTATAGAATATCTACACAAAGTGCAAAAAACTCTTAGTACATCCAAGTGAATATTTTCTAGCTTAAGAGAATTTTAAGTATTTCCATCCTGAGGCTGAAACAGATCCTGCTTTCAGCCTTGAAGCTGAAACATTGGGTTCTATTTCTTCTGTTCCTTCTATAAGGATTTTCTGTACTATTGCTAAAAAACATTGGATGGAACTGATTTACTCTAACGACTTATATCTATTGAATGAGCCTTAGACTTACCCTTTGCATATATGTCCTCTGCATTTGTATGCTTCGGTCTCAAGAGTTTAAAAATTAAAATGGATCCATCCTAAGAGTCATTATGTTAAGTGGGTCCATCCTAACTGAATATGGCAGTTTAAAATTAAAGAATAAACTATCTGCTAATATTAACTAGGACCCTGGGGGCATGCAACATGTAATTTGTGTTGCAAGTCTTAAAAAAATCCAGCCAAATAGGGGAGACGAAAAACAAAATCTCTTTTCAGTAGCAGTTGGTTTAAAATTTTTGACTTCTGTGTAGTAATGTAGAATCTTCCTTGCTTTAATAAATATCTGTCAAGATCTGGAATAGTCTGTGTTTTGGAGCTGGGATGACGTTAACATAGGCAGATTAAAGGCAGAAGGTTGGAGATATATTTTTGCAAGCCCGCTAGGCACTATAATCCTATTACTGAAAAAAAAAAAAAAAGGAAAAAGAAAAAGATATTTTTTCCAAACAGCAGGGGTGCAAAATAAACCAGCCAGGAGCAGGAGTAGTTTTTATAGTCACACATCATTTCAGCAAGTGCCTCACCTCTCAATTTTTGAGCATAAGCCTTTCCAAGTAGGTATATCTGTTTACATATCTTTATAAATATGCACACACAAAACACATAAATTATCTTTAAAATTACTACAAAAATGTGTTGTTGTGAATCTCACGGTTTAACAAACATATTCTGAAGTCCAGCCAACTTCCAATGTAGAGTATTTTGTTAAAGTAAAAATCCTCTGAAAACAAACAAATCCTGTAATTTGTAAAGAGTCTTTGGGCAGTGTTGGTTTTTTTAATGGGTGCATAATTTAAAACTTAGCCTTCACCATCTGTTCTACCCTCTTCAAAAACAGAAAAAGAACATAATTCACAACTGTATCATAACATGAAAGTGATTTAAATACATCTCCTATTCAATACAGTTTGCAACTCTTATGGTTTTTTTTCTTATATATTGTGGGAAAACTGGAAGACTGCTGTACCCTGGAAGATTTTTCTAGTTGTCTTACAGCAACTAAAAACTCTGAGTCAGATTTATTGGGTATGTTCAAGCCTGTTGGCACAACAGAGTTGTCATAAATGGTGGTGGGGGAGAACGTCAATAAAACAAAACAACCACAGAACTGGCTAGAGAATTCAAGTTCTATCAGAGAGCAGGAGAGGTTAGGAAGGTAATTGTTCCCTGTGAGAACCCTATTCTTCTCACTAGCATTTTAGAAGTTCTCAGTGTCTGTGTGTCCTGATAGGGACTTTATACCATATTTGATGGGAGGGAGTATTAATTCTTGCTTGATATCAACTCTGCCTTCGTTTGTGGGTTGTGTTTTTTGGTTGTATTTGGTTGGTTGGTTTTGGTCGGTTGTGTTTTTGTATTTTTTTCTTTTTATTGCTGGCTGGTTTTTGTTGTTTCTCTAATACAGGTTTTGGGTTTTTTTATTTTTTGTCAGGTTGCCACTGAGAGAATTAGGTCTGCAATATATGCAACATAGGCATCTAAGTACCAAGAACTAAAACCTGTTCAGAAGCTCTTCTTCCCCAGAGCAACTCTCCAGCTGCTATAGGTAGGGCAGGGCAGATGCAGGCATTTGCCTGTTAGTGAATAGGATCAATGTGGTCACTTCAGTCCCCTGGATTACCTGGAATTTGTTGAAGGTACTGTCTTCATCATTTTACTTGAGATTATGTTACATAGCCTTAAGAGATCATGAATAGAGACATAAATTAGACATTCCTCGTTCAGGGAAAACTCTAAGGATTGTGCCTAGAGTCACATCAACATGTTCAGTAATAAAGTATGACAGTTCATGTCTAAGCTTTCAGGGTAAACATGTGCTGGGAATGTAAATATGAAAAGGTAAAGAAATTCACTTTTGAAAGAAAAAAAGTAAGTTTATTGCTTAGGGAATCTAAAACATCTAACATCTAAAACATCTAAAACTCTAAAAACATCCACACAGTCACCGTGTGTGTGTGAGAGTTCAGAGAATCAAAAACTATTTCTAAAATGAACTGAATTTCTCACTTGTGAAAGCACTGCAGAATTGGAGCCTACGAACATAAATTTTGTTTTTGCAAAACTTAAAAAATATGAAAAAATTAAGTTTGATTGTTCAGTCTGAAAAGAAATGATGCGTGGAAATAGGAGATACAGCCTGTATAATTCCAGCCACTTTTCTATATTTTAATATATACTGTAACTATGGACAGAGCCATGAATATCAGATACTTGCATTTAAAAAAATATTCTATTTGCTATTTTAAATAATTTATTAAGTGTGCATTTGCTCAGTAGTCTGGATGTTCTGTTTATAAAAGTTCTGGAGCTGTGTGCAAAATGCTGAATTTAAAGAGAAATTTGTTAAGCTGAAACTTAGGGAAAAAAGTTAAAAAAAGAAAAGACAAGAAAAAAAAACTGCCACAAAAACCAAACTAAACCAAACCATTCCTGCTTTGAAATTCAGGAAGATGTGTATGAGAAAGAAAATGTCCTGGAGATGAGGCTGGCAGTACTATGCTCTATGCTCCTTATTTCTTAAGGAAGGAAGGATCATAGATTCATACTAAAGAATTAAGTGCTTCATTGCTAAGACAATTTTTATTTATAAATAACTCTTGACCCATTACACATAATCCTCAAATGTGTTTTTAGACAGTTTTATGAAATGCATTCTTAATAAAATCACAGGATTATTTCATCTGACTTGACAAGACCACGTATGAGAAGAGGACAAAGAATACATTTATTTCATAGAAGGGGGTATATCTGCATTCAAGCTGATTTAATTAGATTTTCTGTGTAATTATTTTTAGAGCTTTTTTTTCATGTGTTCTCTTTCCCCCCACCGATCTAAAAACCACACAAATTAGCCATCCAAAACTGAACATCATTAGAATCTCTTCTGATCTGCATTAACAAAAACTTGTCACAAATCTGACTCTACAGTCAAAGTGGTGGAAATAGCACAGATGGATTTACAGGATATCAATAAAAGCTTTTATATAACATCCCTAGAGACAAGTCTTTTATATACTGAGATGCATAAATCACTGACAAGTCTGCCTGGCAAGCTTGTTTAGGAATTTGATTTATTAACCAAGTCAGTTTAACAGTTTACAGACTTGTTCATTCTAACTTGTTAAAGATGTTCTCTGCACATTTAAAACCACTAAATATGTGTGTGTGCCAGTAAGTGATAACTAATTATCAGCTTACACGTTCCTCCCATTCCCTTGAACTTCATGTAGTATGCTAGAAATGTTATTCTTGTGCTATAGCATCTTCTCTGAGAATTTTGTTTTGAATATAATTTTTAAGGAACTTCTCAAGGACTATGAACATCTCAGAAACATATCTTCATTACCAAAAAAGAGCTTTTTTATAATGGTTAAATCATCAATGTTTCATTCTTCCTCTGAAATTTCTCTATGATTCTTTCTTATATGGAGCAAATGGATCAGAATTACTGTTTACATATGGACCCCTATGTTCATCTCTGTCAAATAGACATTTTCTATCTTAATAATTCGGCCCAGTTTAGTGAAAATAACCTCTCTGCAGTGAGGCTGGCACAAAAGAAGTCTTGTTCCCCCTGTTCTGAACAGTTTTATCCACCTTTTTCAATATGATGTTAGCAGTTGTCTATATGAGATTTTATTAGCCAAGCAGGAGGGAAAAGTATTCTTGTTATGATAGACTGAAACTGCAGCATTTGAATGGTACTGAACAAGGGAAAAAGGTGAGGAAAACTGAAGTCCAGAAGTGGTCTACCTGAACTGATGGTGGACCTCAGTAGGTTCCATCAGTAGTGGTTCAAGGGTTGGACTTGATGATCTCTGAGGTCCCTTCCAACCCAGCCGATTCTGTGATCAGCTTCGCCTCCTGGTAGGTTATGTGACTGTAGGCATTATAACAGAATGAATGCACACGTCCAGCACAATAACATTCCGTTTACTCCTGTATGGAATAAACATAATTAGGAGATGGGGGCATATATTTACACTTAAAGCTTGAAGCTTGTGTATGTAAAGCAAGCATGAAAATATGAATCCTTGCTCTCAAAATACCAGAGCCTGTACACATAAACTGGTACAGTCTTTACTCAGACTGCTCTTTTAAAATGTGGGGCAATGTGGTGTGCTGGGTTTTTTTGTGTTATTGTTTGCAGTGATGCAACTTAAGTTTGCCTTTGTGATCTTATTAGAATGCTGACCTTAGTGGACTTTCTGCTTCACAGCCCACTATTTACTCTCTCAGATACTCTTTAAATGTAGGAATTGCTAGAGAAGAACTTGAATAAAAACTTGTAGCATTTTGAGGCTTCATAAGAACTGAGAGGCAATCTGTAAGACTGAGGGTAAATTAACACCAGATTTGTATCCAATAAATGTTCTCTAAATTAATCGCACACATTAATTAATACATAGCTAAGTATCTCTTTAATGAATGAGCGAACTGTCTTGTAGTATCATGCACTCAGGATAAAAAGCAAGAAAGTGTTGTTAACAGAAGGCTTCTTCCTCTGCTGTGAATTTGGGAAATCCTCTCCCTGCTTTGCCACCCACTCTCAAGAAGTGCTGTGACTGTGGCTGGCAGAAAGAAAAGCAAACATTGCCGAGCCAGCTATTCGCAGCTGTATATGTGTCTCAGCTGTGCTGATCCATCTGCAGCAGTTGCCATCTGCCAATTACTTTAGTTGGGGAGCATCTGGAAGGTGAGCCATTTCAAAGAGAATCTGTTGAGCAACAAAAGAAACAATTCGCTCCTTTCCTCTTCTTTCTTTTTAATCTTGCTTCCTTCTTCTTTTTTTGTTTCCTGTGAGTTGTGTATGCAGGGGGAATGGTGTCATTTGTTAAGTGCACCCTGCCATTCATATAATTTATAGTTTTAGTCAATACCTGAACACTAATAATATACTGAGAAACATATCATTCCTTCCAGTATCCCGTGGAAAAAGGAGAGTAATCAGGGTATGTGTGATGAAGACAGCACAATGAGATGCCCTTGTCCTTCACTATTGTAATTCATTAGAGGATTCCTTGTAGGAATGCTGTGTTTTACCGGACATGGTATGTCCATTTGTTTCCATTTCTTTGTGTTTCTGAAGTATTAGTAGGTAATAAGTTATCTGTACAGATTCGGCTTCAAGGAATTTAGCTTTAATGATCTAGCTCTTCTGTTTTATTTTCAGTTACAAAATATACATAGAGACAAACATCTTGTGCTCTAGGCATCTCACATATAACATGATGTGCATATAACAATGCAGAAGGACTTGCTATGAATGAACAAGAACACTCTCTGCCTCATAAATTTGTGTTTAAAAAACAAGTAAACACACAAAAACCCCACCAAAACCTGAAGAAACTGATCTGGAAATCTGAGAGCTCTTTGCAAGGAATGATAATCCAGCAACCTTTTCTTGCTTGTGTAAGTTTTGTTTTTATTAATGCCTTATGAAGAAAGATTGAAGTCCCATTTTTCTCCTTATTTTGTGTTGCACTTTTTTTAATGAACTGAGAAAAACTGAAATTTAGACTCCTGATTTTGAGTGGATTTTACCCTGTTCAAGACTGCTTTGCCTTTTATTTAGTGCCACGAATGCTGGATAACAAAATTGTCTATGCCCTCTGATATTCTGCTCTGTGGGGGGTTTTTTGTTTGGGTTTCCCAAAAATACCCACCTTTAAGTTTCCCCCCTCTGCAAAAACAGAGGATATACAAAACAGAGATATAAAAAAAAACCTCCTCACCCATCCTTAAATACTCATGTTTTCTTGGAATCAAAGTTAGGATTTAACAGTGACACTACCAAGAGGGATGTTAATTTTTTTTGGAAGCAATGGGAAACAAATAAACTATAATACCTGTTTACTTCTTTGCATCCTCATCCATGCTGTGCTTGAGGCAACATCAGGGTGTGATGCCTTTTCACAAGTCATCTACATAAGCAGCTATAAGCAGAAGAAAGGATTTTGTCAGAATAAAATAAAAATATTGGGAACTTCTATCAACTTCATTTTCTGGTTCTGTGGGCTTCCCTTAGATTAAATACAGCTATTTAAAAAACAAACAAACAAAAACCAAACCAAAAAACAAAAAAATCCTCTGTAAAATTATCCCTGCTTGTATATTAGCTTTTTATTTACAGTTGCTTCTGAGTTGGAGGTTGTCGTTCCTACATTGTATTTTATTTCAACCTGTAAATTAAGTGTTTTGAAAGTGAACTTTCTTCTTTTTGCTTTGTATTGGTTCAGTAGGCAAGTGGTATTGTAGGACTCTGGTCCTTGGCTATGAATCTTGGATTCTTACCAATTGTTCCTGTTCTGGGTTTGGTGGCTTCAGCTCATTAATCCAATGTTCTATAACTTCCTGCTGCTAATCGTAGTTTTTAGGCCATGCATTCATTAAGTGCAAATAATCTCTAATGACAAGATACATATGAAGCACAGCCTTGCTCCCCAGGCAGCCCTTATGGCTTCAGGAGGATCACTCTGATTTGAAGTGCTGATCAGTAAGGGTGAATCTATCCTTTATAAATGCCATGACTTGTTAGTGTTCAGAGGAAGCTTTCCAAACTTTCTTTTTTCTTGTTCTTGCTGAGTAAAAGCAGTGAGATAGTGTCTATCTGTGTGTCACTAACTGGTGGACTGACAGCATGAAGCTTGGCCTGTGGTTAGGTGGAAAAGAGGAGGTAAAGTTGCAGAGAGCCTTCTTTCCTCTATCTAAGATCAAGGCATTTTTTTATCTTGTGAACTGAATGTAAACTGGCTTCTGGCTAATGACTGAGACTAACAGTTTAAAAAGGGCAAGGATTCCAATTTTTTTTTTCATCCTTTAAAAGATAAAATAGAACTCATCTTCCTACAACACACCAAGTATTACAGGAGGTATTAGTAATGCTCCTTTTCAGGGAGCATCCAGACCACCAACAGCTATGCAAAGCTAAGAAGCAACAAGTTTTCTGTGCTCTCCTTTTATTTCTCACCCCAATTTTTCCTGTTTGTAATGTTATTTTTTTATAAGCCGTCACGTCCTGATGAAAAGCCAGTAAGTATTTTTAGTTGCTGGAATAGTCCCCTTTAAAATTTTGAGGTTGGTTTAATTAAATTAAACTAAATTTAATTTAATTAAATGTTTGTACTTGCTTATATAACCTCAATTGTGTGGTGAGCCACTACTCAGCAAAGAGGGAGAGATACTGATTACTCTGCAAAGGCTGAAGGTTCTACCAACTCATCGAGTTATCTTTGTTACGGAGATCATTTACTGACATAACTGATAGCAGTGATTAAGGAGCCAGGCAGCAGCTTACAACAACCCCATGCAGTGCTACAGGCTGGGGACAGAGTGGTTGGAGAGCAGCCAGGCAGAAAGGGACCTGGGAGTCTGGATTGACAGGAAGCTGAACATGAGCCAGCAGTGTGCCCAGGTGGCCAAGAAGGCCAATGGCATCCTGGCATGTATCAGAAACAGCGTCGCCAGCAGGTCCAAGGAGGTGATTCTGCCCCTATACTCAGCCCTGGTAAGGCCACACCTTGAGTACTGTGTTCAGTTCTGGGCCCCTCAGTTCAAGAAGGATATTGAGGTCCTGGAACAGGTCCAAAGGAGAGCAACCAAGCTGGTGAAGGGACTCGAACACAGATCCTATGAGGAGAGGCTGAGGGAGCTGGGGCTGTTCAGCCTGAAGAAGAGGAGGCTCAGGGGAGACCTCATTGCTCTCTACAACTACCTGAAAGGAGGATGGAGCCAGGCGGGGGTTGGTCTCTTTTCCCAGGCAACTCTCAGTAAGACAAGAGGGCATGGTCTCAAGTTGTGCCGGGAGAAGTTCAGATTGGATATTAGAAAGAATTTTTTCACGGAAAGGGTGATCAGACATTGGAACGGGCTGCCTGGGGAGGTGGTGGACTCTTCGTCCCTGGAGACATTTAAAAAGCGACTCGATATGGCACTCAGTGCCATAGTCTAGTGACTGTGGCGGTAGTTGATCAAGGGTTGGACTCGATGATCTCTGAGGTCCCTTCCAACCCAGCCTATTCTATGATTCTATGATTCTATGAATTGAGAAGGAAGGTGGCAACGTATCTAGGTTTGATAGGACCTCTGGTTGTTCTCAGACATGTCAGTCTGTAATTTTTTTACTGCAAAGTGAGAGCCAAAACTGGTCAGAGTAGTTCAGCTAAGTCTTTACCTGTGACAAGATGAATACCAAGATTACTTCAACAGTCTTGCTGCAAGAAAAAAAAATTTTGTATGGTACATGTTAGGGGCCCCAGGAAGTTTGATTTTAAGTTACAGCAAAATTATTTGAATATTTGAATACTTGAATACAGGTTGAATACTATGGGGAAAAGAAAGATGTCATGGTGAGGAACTGGAGATCTGCAACAGATTTCCTGGCAAATTCTAGTTTGTCTACCATGAGATGCTTTGAAAACAAGTTTACATAAAAATAGGTCAGGAATGAAAAAGTGTAGTGAAACTGCCTTTAGTGTAAGAGAAGGACCTGAATGATCTTTCTAGAACCTTCTAGTCCTGTGAATTGTTTTAAGAAAATAATAAATGAAATTGCTCAGAATCTGTTTTACCTCTTCTCTGTGCCATTTTTCCTCTCATCTAGAGATGAGCTATATCTTAAATTTTGAGCTCTGCAACTAATAATCTTAAATGCATCTTTGCACACTATTAAAGAAAACCTTGAAGTAAGAGGGTTGATTTGTCAGCCCCATTTGTTTGCAGAAAAAACCTCTACCAATCAGTGAAATTCTAATGGTTCTGTCTTAACAGAACATTGTGAATAATGAATACAGGGAATTTTGCCCAGTTTTACCCAGACTGGCTACAAAATGCTTGAGGCAAATTTGTGCTGCAAGCTGAAATCATTAAAGAGAGTGAATTTGCTAGAATAAAAATAATGATAATAATAAAGCAATATCTCAGTATAGGGAATCACTCACATTCTGAGCAGCATATTGGAAAATATGGTGTTCTTAACTGCAATTCATAGTGAGTTGCATTTTTTGTATGTCATTCTTGACATGAATCCCGGGAATGATTACAGAGAATAATGTGATGTGCACATTGATATGAATAGGCTTAACACTGCATCTCGCTGACACCTCATGCCTACAAAATTCAGAAAGATTACTGTACTAGAAGCAATGAAAGCAATCTTTAAAACACCAGATATAATGCTTTAGTTTGCAGAATTTTATGAGTCTTGTAAACATGAGTGAAATATTGGTGTTTTTGAGAAGAAGTGAGCTGTGGATATTTAAACATTTTCATCTCTATGAATTACTTTGCAAGACAGTTCCTTCCTGAAGCTAGAAATTAAAATTAAATTTTCATCAAACTGATTATTTCTTATGATACAGAGACTCAACAGTTTTCATTGTAAAGCAATCTATAAATTTACATTAACTTTGACCCACGTTTACACAGGCCAGAAAGAAATAGAACAAGGTAAATTAATTACAGGTCTATACTGTATCATCAAGGAGGTTCAATAATTTGCTATGTGTGTTTAATACTTTGCTATTGTATTTTTATTCACAATACCTTTCCTAGATCTGTTAAGCATTTCATTACTGGTCAAACATATTTTAATGGTGATCAATTACTGGAACAGGCTTCCTAGAGAAGTGATTGATACTGAAGTCTGTCAGTGTTTAGGGATTATTTGGACAATGCCCTCAATAGCATTCTTTAGCTTTTGGTCAGCCCTGAAGTTGTCAGGCAGTTGGAAAAGATGAGTGTTGTGTGTCTTTTCTAACTGAAATATTCTGTTCTATTCTAAGACTGACTGAATGAGCAAATCTTTTAAAATGAGAACATCCTTAGGTGGCATTCAACTGAAAAAAAAAACAATCTAGATTGCTTTAACAAGGCAAGTTACTTTGTTTCTCTGAGTTTTGAGCTCAGATTTGTGTAAAGTCATGGGAAGTTCTGCTTGGAATTTATGAATTACTCTCACTAGGTAAAGACTGAGCTGAGAAAACACATCTTATTAAAACAAACAAAAAAGGATATTTCTTAGTTCCCTGCTCACTTCTATGAAACAGACCTAATATATGTCTCTAACAGGAGTCTCAGGAAGCCATTGCCTACCCCTTTAGCCCACAATCTTTTCAACATTTTTATTACTTTCAAGTAGTTCCTATATATTTTTGTTTCTTCCTGCTGATGTGGAACTTTATGTGTTGGGAATAGAACTGATTAAATGTAAAAAACCAAAACAAAACAAACCACAAAAACCAAAACAAAACAAAAAACCAAAAACAAAACAAAAAAAATATTTATTTATCTTGTCCTTTTATCTTTCCTTAAGTATCTTTACAAGACCAGAAAGAGGAATGGTAAGTGTCCTGTTTTCCACAATGTCCATAAAGTGTACCAGTCTGCAAGGTGGATAAAGAAGGTCCTCCTGTTGAGTCATGAGTTTCAGACTGGACTCCCCTCCCCTCTTCTGAGCGGTCTGGTGCAACTTGAGGCAATTCTCAGACTTAGTCAGTGGTTTATGTCCAGAGGATCATCTGTGTGCATACCTAGTAGAGCCAGTGTTGCCTGCTTCAGAGTGTTGCAAGGGACTTGCACTGAGGCAGATGTGCAAAGTTGTAAAGAAAGAGAATTTATTTAGGTGACGAACATAACAAGTTCAGAGTTACAATTGATAGATGGATTTACTGCAAAAATTCAAGCTTCAATAATTCTTGGGTAAACATCCAACACAGTCATGCACAAAGATTTCCAAAGAAATGTCTCTCTTTTAGGGGGAGGAGAGGATGCAGGTATATCAACCCATCTAGGGAGTTGGCATTCTCTTCCAACAGAAACTAAGGATTCTAAAAACTAATTTATACCTATTGGCAAGGTGGGACTAGGTCATACATCATGTGTTGATTGGTTCTCGTCAGGCTTATTAATTAAGAGAAGGGTGGTAAAATCCAGTGCTTATCTCAATCCAAATTTCCCTCATCTCATCGCTGGTCTTTAATTGTGGCTTGCTGCTACAATCCCTTACCACAGAACCTTCATTCCATTTCAGAAGGAGTTCCAATTGCTGACCATCAAGTCTGCAGGCAAGCCATCCCACTTCTGACACCTGGGTTATATCTCAGTTTAGCTAAGCAAATGGGCTATTTCTGCCATCCCTTCTCCTTGTTTAGTGTAAGATAAGTACACCAAATTAGTCTGCTGTCCCTTCCAAGGCTGTGTGCAAGATAAATATCCTCAAGTTTTTCTTGAAAGAATTAAGGCATCTATTTTCCCATATACAGATATGTGTCTTTTGCTTGACCTCTCCAGCCTACTGATGTGCTCCACTTGTTCAGTGTAGACCTGAGCTCACAGACCATGTTCTTTTGAGATTTGCAAGAAAGGAGGTCATAATTACAATAATGTCATGGTTTAACACTGGCCTGGCAATTAAACCGAATAACAGATGCTCTCTATTAATCTCTCTCTCCTCCTTGATAAAGAAAGGAGAAAGAATAAGGGAGAGAGACTTATGGGTTGGAAACTAAACTACACAACTTTAATGAAACAGTAATGATAAATAGGAAAAATTACTAAATATATACAAATATACAGGAAAATAGAAACCACATTCCTCCCCACTTTTCCCCCAATAACTCTCACGTCACCACCGAGGCTGCAGGGCAGCCCTGGGAAAGTCCAGGCTGGACTCCTGGAGTCGGCAGCAGTCAGGAACTGGAGGCAGGAACACACAGATATGGGCTGGCACGGATCAGGACCACAGGCAGGTGAACGGACGGAATCCTTCCAGGATGTTGGGTGAAGGAAGGAAAGCAGGAAAATCAGGAAGGGCAGGCAGCCGGAAGCTGGAAGCAGGAAATCAATGGCTTGACCCTCGTGATCCCTCAAATTTATACTGAGTGTGACGTATATGGGATGGAATACTCTGTTTGGTCAATTCTGGCATCTATCTTGTCCATTCCTCCCCAAAGGAGGGCTGCAGGTGGGACCTCTTTACTCCTTCTGGAGGGTAAAAGTTTTCCTCAGAGCTGAGCAGTGTCCTTGGCTCTGCATGCCAGTCTCTAGCAGTAACTATAAACATCAAGTGTTATCAGTCCTAGAAGCAGACACTGTCTGAGAAACTTGCTGTTAATTTCAGCAAGTGAAACTACTTACAAGAGACTCAGCTAAAAGCAAAAGTACAAGACAGAAAATCACCTTTATCCTGGCCCAAACCAGGACAAATAAATAAATAGATAAATAAAATATAAATATAATGGATTTCTACCCTATTTTCTTATTTTCCTCAGATAAGATTTGTTCAGACCAAAATGGGTTGCTCAGAAGCTGAGGTCAATCTAGTTGCAGCAGATTTTAAACTGATATAATTAGGGGTTCATGACTCCATTTTGGTTGTGCTCAGAGAAAAAAAAGAAAAAAAAAAAAAAAAGGAGAATTAAGAAGACTCTTAGCTGACCTAAATAATGAGGTTTAAGCGAAAATCCTGTGATCTACAGTGCAGAGAGGGTAGTATATTGCACTGATTGCCTGTTCTCTTGACAGTTCAAATATGCCATGACTGCTTCTACCAGGGGTCTTGTGTGATTAAAACAAGGTCCTTATTTATTTCCTCTTCTTAATAAAAAACAAACAAACAGCCAAACACTGCTTCAATACTGTCACAATCCAAAGGCTGGAAACATGAAGGTTCTTGTTGGATCCCACCAGGACAAAGTAAAGATAACATGATCCTGGAGAATGCTGATGTGGGGTGGTAGAGGATGGGGAGAAGAATCAGAAGCAACATCATCTGTACATTTCTACTTGGAGGATCCGTGAGGGGGATGTTGAGAACATAGCAAAGAGAGACAGAGGTAAATCTTCTTAAATGTTTATATACATAGCTTTATAATTGTTTTCTCCCTAGTCTATATGAACCATATGAGCCAGCTGAACATGAGCTAACAGTGTGCCCAGGTTGCCAAGAAGGCAAACAGAATCCTAGCCTGTATTGGGAATGTATGACCAGCAGGGCCAGGGAGGTGATCTTACCCTTGTACTCAGCCTTGGTGAGGCCACTCCTAGAGTACTGTGGGCAGTTTTGGGCACCACAGTATAGGAAGGACATTGAGGTACTGGAAAGGGTGTGGAGAAGGGCAACCCATCTGGTTGGGGGTCTGGAGAACAGGTCCTGTGAGTCCCTAGTGACTAGTGATGGTACAGCAGGTAATGGGTTTACGTTGCACCTGGGGAGGCTCAGGTTAGATATTAGAAAAAAATTTCTTCACTGAAAGAGTGGTTAAGCATTGGAAAAGGTTGTCCAGGTAGGTGGTGGAGTCACCATCCCTGGAGGTATTAAAAATACAGATAGGTGTGGCACTTTGGGAGATGTTTTAGTGGTTAAGGTGGTGTATGACTGTTGCACTAAATGATCTTGAAGGTTATTTCCAACTATGATGATTCTATTGTTCTATGGTTCTCTAAAATATAGGTGCTAACTAGAATTATACAGTCTGAGCTTGGATAATATTTTATATACTGAAAGGTTTGTCATACATTGATTTTGAAGAATAAGATAGAATACAAGATAAAAAATACGAGCCCCAGCCTTCACTGGTAAATGGGAATAGGAACTGAGTCTATCTTAACTTGGATGAATATTTCATGCTTATTATTTTCATTTGGATATCACCCACACGATGTGTTTTAGAAACTGGGCCCAAAATGATGCATACACTTAGGCATATTGAAAGGTGTATATAAGCAATCACTTTTCTTGACCATCAGATTTTCTTCTGTTCCATGATGGTTCTCTAACACTGAAATTAGAACTCTGGACTTCAGTTGTAATTAAAATTTAAAGTGTAAAAATTTGAATTATTTTTGAAAAGCAAGTTCTGTTTAAAAAATCTTCTAAATTTCTAGAGTATGATTCCTGAAAGGTAAGCTAATAATAGTAAATGAAACAATCTACTGGAAACAATTGCAGTCTTTTATGCAGGCATTATTATGTCAACATTTATTATTTTTTTTTAGGTTAAAAAAATATTAGTGTCTGAGTGCTTTTTAATTCCCACTTTTTAGCTTTTAAACTGCATTCTCTGGGCTTGTAGGATAAAAATTTGCAAGCTTCTTTGCGTTATTCTTATTGCTGTCTTTTTTTTTAACTCAGACTGTGTTAAAATGAATTGATTTCTACAATGTGCTGTCTTTCTTAATGTATGGCAATTTTTGAAATTACAAGCATTTCTTTATTTGCACCTATGCAGTGGGATATCTTTAGGAGAGGCATCAAATTCAGTAAGAAATCAAGTTGCTCTAGATTTGGATATTATTTGGCTTATGGCACAACAACTCCAGGTAAAGATACTGTGTGTAATACTGTAAAATTGTGCTGACGAAGTTGCCTTTGAGTCCAGTGACTCCAGAGTGGTTTTGTTCTAAAGTTTCAATATGTGACTGTGTATACTGTTCATCATTCAAATATTTTGCTTTTTTAAATTGTTTCTGTTGCTTGTATGACACTACAAGCTGTTGTACAATCTCTAACCCACGTGCATCATAGTAAAAGCATTTTTACTAGCTTTCATTAATTTTAGATTCTGATCACATGGTCTTCTAGTAAAGATGTATAATGAAAAGATAAAGAAATCCACTAAAGTGCATATGGTAGAGAACCTGGTGTCACATGAGATTTGGTACTAGGATAACAGCTATGAAGAGAAAAAAAACAGTGCTGCTGAGACTTGTTTCTCAATACAGGTGAGGGTTTGTATGCCACCCTCTGTTGCATAGTGACAAGATTAGGCACGACACTGGGAAACAGGACAGAGTGTAGCAGCTGGCAGAGCAGAATGGGAAGACAGATAAGGAGCATTAGACCTTAGCATAAGGTGGGGAGGATGTGGTTGGTGAACGATCTGAGGCTTTGTCCAGAGCAGTAGCCTCAGCTACTGCAAGATTTACCTTTGGAAATGCCTCTTTCATCCCTCATCCATGACTTAGGTGCTTCCTCTCCTGTGTTGAAATATACCAGTCATCCATTTGGCTTGTGAACCTATCCTCTAGGTGATATTGCAGAAAAGTAAATGTGTGCTGGTCGAAGGTCACTTGCAGTGGCCACTGTTCTGCCAGGTTTCCATCTCTAGTTATAACTAGCCTGTCTTCTTGACATATAATGCCTGTGCATTTTTTTTTTTTTTTTTTTTTTTTTTGTAGATTTGCTGTACCAAACATTCTTTTCCCATTTTGCAATGCCTCATCTGAGGGATTTTCCTTCTTTTCCTATCCTGCGCTAACAGGGGCTTGAACCCTCCTCTGTATGCATCTCTGAACTGTGCACTCTTTTGATTAAAATGCAGCAAAAGAAGGACTCAAACTCACCCTCATACTGGAGAGGGACTTGAACCTCCTACAGTATTTTCTTCAAATCTACTTAGGGAATTTTAACAGTCACCCTTTGAAACCTTCTGCTCCCACATGAACTCACCCTCTGCCAGCAGACTGATGTGTGGAACTGTAAGGACCTGAAGGTGATGGCCTAGAATCATATTCGGGTTGCAAAACTATTAAAAGAGAAATTGCAGCTTGAGCAGTCACCCAACATTCAAGGAGACACACACGCACACACACACAACCAGAATCTTTCCAGCAGGCAACTCCAGCAAGCTGATTTGTTCCCCTTTTTACTTTGCTCAGACACATTCTTACTCTTGGGCACACTTCATCCTTCTTCAGGCTCAACTATAAATTTCCCACAGCAGTCTCAGATGACTGATTTAAAAAAACAATTAATAAAAATGAGTAATTTTATTGAAAGAAACAGCAGCAGGGGCAGCAGGTTGAGCTGGGTGCTCCACAGAGGGACCTCATATGAAGAAATCCCTGGACAACTATACCATTGTGGACTGTATACATGCTCTTTGTGCACAGTTCATATATCTTCCAGTACAATGGTGGTTTTCAGTCTGGGGTCTTCTAACTTCTCATTTCACTATTCTTATATGTCCAGGTAGGCAGGCCATTTACTGCTGTTACTTTTTGATTTGCAGTCTGTGCTTACAGTTGTAGCTTCCTTATATTCTAGTTTAGGCTTCTTTTGCACCCGTGTTTATTAGCAGAACAGGGGAAACTGACTTTTTAGACTTATGAAATACATTTCTTAACAGCAACAAAAACATCAGTGTGCTACCATATTTTTACTCATACTAGAAAGACAAAAACAGCACTGAACAAGCTACTAGCAAAATCACTATGAAAATTAACTGTGTTGCAGCCTAGGGTTTCAGCAAATCTAGGTACTCATGCTAAGTAAGTAAAGCTAGGCAAACAGCATACTAAATCACATAATATTATAAATCTAACTTATTCTAATTAAAAATTATGTATTTAAGCTAAGCAACTAGTATCTCTCAACATAAAAATAGTTGATATCTGACTGGGAGACCTCATCCATGCAAAGGTATAAAACATTCTGTTGCTGAATAACTAAGTGAAGAGAGAGAGAGAGGCTTAGGAGAAGCTAATATCTGTGTCCAAATATATTTATTAAAGATAATTTCATAATTTTTGCAGAAGTATGCAGAAGTATGAATACCAGGCCCAGGCTATTTTTTTGTTTTCTTCCTGCTTAGCAATCTCTCGACATAAATTGGCTCCACCTTTTTAGTCTTCTCATCAATTCTTAAGCTGTTTTGCCACATGGCTGTGAAGTAAATGCCATTGTTCTATCACATCACAGATGTGCCTCATGAAGTATGTGACTCATTCTTTTGTTTTGAAGTAGAGCAGAGGACATAGATACCACATATTAGTGCAAAACATTATACTAAAATTACATTTGAAGTCTTCAATACAACGAATCTCAGTGGTCTCTTTTTGCCTTAGAGGCAACTGTAGGAAAATGTGGAACATAAAAATGAGAATTTTAACTGCAGTTCTGCTTTATATTATCTAATGCCTCATGGCATAATGCTGAGAGAGACATACCTCTGTGAATCCTGCACCAGGACTGACTAGTAATGAGATACAGGTGATGATAAAGGTAAGTTCATCCAAACAGGCAAATCTCTTCTCATCCTTCATATATTCTTCTTTTTTTTTCTTCAAGATTTTTTTGGTTTTGTTTTTATTTCTTGCACTATATTTTCTGACACCCACTTTTAAATATTGTGCGAAGTACCCTCAGGAAACTTGCAAGTCTAAAGCTTTTAATGAACTACTGCCAATTACCCTACTAAATAAAAAACAAGTATTTTTTACTCAAATTTATGACTGGCATGATTGTTGGTTTCAAGAGTTTTACACATGAATTACTTTTGTCCTTAACATTCTGAATTAAGAAGCTTTTCAAAGTAGAAAAACATTGGCAAAAATATGCAGCTCAATTCTATATATATTATATAGGTGATTAGAGAGGTAAACACTTTCTTCAAAGTTCTACTGAAATACTAGAAAAACTGTTATATTTATAGTATTATCTCTGACTGATATGCCTTCAGCCTAGAATTGGGTGGTGTTACAGAATCATAGAATATGCCAAGTAGGAAAGGACCCATCTGGATCATCAAGTTCAACTCCTGTGTCTGTGTAGGGCACCCCCAGGATAACCTTAATGGAAGCTTGTATCTTTTCTTATAACACTTGAAACCTTCTCTGTAAAAAAACCCAAAAGCTAAAACAACAAAAGAAGTGAAATGGAAGCAGTATTTCAAAAAATATTTCAGTAATTTTAAAATAACTTTACTTTTATTGCCCTGATGTGAAAACTGGGAAAAAACCCTGTGTTTAAAAGTACTTAGCAGTGTTTATGTAGCATTGCTTTTTATTTCACTTCACTTAATGCAGCACAAGTAGTGCACTGAAAGCAAAGCCAAATACTATTTTTAAAAAACACAACCAATGACAAATAAACCCCCAAACAACAACAAAGCCTCCGGGATGGATATGGTTTAGGATAGAAGGAGTTAGTAGCTTTGCATATAAGTGGTGGGGCCATTTACAATTCATACTTTAAAGTCCATAAACATTTAATGCTCTTGTGAGAAGCGTGAAAAGGGAATAATGAAAGTATCAAGTATTCTTATTTTTTCCTTTCTTATTTCAGTTAACAGAATCTGCAGCTTCTTTGGAGTTATCAGTTGAACGTAAGACAAGAAAGCTTCATAACAATTCTTTTGGAGTTATAAAGTTTAGAACTCTGGCACTCATTTTTTTTCCATAAGGACACCTACATACTGTAGTATAATCTCACAGTAATTTGGCAGCTCCTGGTAGTAAAGAAATATAGAGAGAATTTTACACAGGAGTGCTGCAAGGGAAAAGGAGAATGTCAAGGGAGCATGGTGAGAAGTCTTCTAAGACTTGGAAACATGGATTTTTAATTTATTTTCTTTTTCCTGTAAAAGAAGATATCACTCTGAAAAAGACTCAGAAATCTAGTATTTTTTTATGCGTTGTTTTCCCCATGGACATTCACACCTCTTTCAGGAAAGATAAAGACACTTTGTTCATCATGTTAGCAAGAACATGGTGGGATATGTTGCTTAGCAAGATGCCCATCTTCAAATATGTAAGAGCAGATGCAGTTTGTAGGCAGTACCTCAATGTTAGTGCACTACCAATCCAAGTGATCACCAGTTTGAAAATAATGTATATAAAAAGAGAGTAAAATAAGAGTATGTTGATTTGTACTCATTTAATTTGCACCCTGTCTCTCTCATATTGCACTTTTTAGCCAAGATGAAGTTTTAAAATACGAAGCACGGAGGGTAATGAAATGGGAAAGCATCACTGTGTGAACATGTGTACGCACACAGAGGTTTAATGACTGCTGCTCATCAGAAGTACAGCCTCAACAGGTTAACTTCAGCAAAATACTGTGAAGAAATCTACAAAAGGCAAAGCTAGGTTCTGGAGAAATACAAAATACTACTGATTTCAATCTGATTTGATTATGCCCATCTGCCAAAAAGTACATGCTGAATTTTGATTTGTGAATGAGTAATCATTCATTTGGTTTCTTTGAAAAGGCGTGTAAATCTAGTAAAAGATTATGTGCAAAGAGCCTTATCATAATGTACTAGAGTCTTAAAGGAGGTCACTTATGCATGGGCTAAGTTCTCCTTAGATAGATCAAGAAATATGTGACTAGAAGTTGTGAAGAACTGCTCATGAAATGAATTTTGGTGACTGTTAAAGCAGTCATTCTGAAGTACTAATGTGGAGTGGCTTCAGTGGTAAAGCTGAGATAGCTCTGAATTTTACAGGTGGGATTAGTTCTTTATTATTATTTTTTTTATCTGTAAGAAAGTCAGATAACTAGCTAGACACTTGCAGAGAGACAAACAGCACTCAAGGGAAGTGTTGTTTTGATGGGATTTTGTGTGTGTGGTTTTTCTATTTGTTGGTTTGGGTTGGAGTTTTGTTTGTTTGCTTTTTGTTGTTTAACTAGTTATTTTGCTTTCCTGATAAGAGACAAACAACAGCTGGGTTTTTATTTTCCTGCAAAGCCACAATGCAGTGATAACCAGTTTCCTCTACTTCACCACTGGAGGAAAATATGTTCAGCAAGTTTACACATGGAACCTGGAACTTTTGTAAATTAATTTGTAAATTAAATTCAGATATATGTCCAACAGTTTTTTAGTAGAACGAGGACATAAGGCTTTTTATTTAAGTTAAAAGAAGAAATAGATCATCCTGAAAGTATCGGGTTTTTTTAGCTGTTCAGGAGCTTACCCTAATGGGAAGTAATGACCCACAAGAAACATTCCCATACTACAAGATAACCACTGTGCTGAAAGTATGGGGCAAGGAAGTGCAGCTGTGCTGCCTTTATGTATTTCAAAGGGATGAATGCAGGACAAATATTTTAAACATTAGTATTTAAATGTGAAGATGATGGAAAAGATTATGAAATAGTAATGGAGAAGTTTGATGAATATTTTATCCCCAGATGAAGCACAATTTATGAGACCACATTTCTACTGGAAGAGCTATAAGCTTAGGGAAAAAAGGAAGGCTGGTCTGGCAGGAGTTAAGGCAGATCTGAGAATGATAAACAGGAGTACATTAAGGACAACTGCATTGTTGTTTTCTTAAATGCAAAAGCTTCTTACCATGTAATAATTATAGGTAGCTAATACAGCTAGTGAAAAATAGTTTACAAGTTAGTCACGGGAAAATAAATCATTAGTACATTCAATAAGAACACGAAAGGCAAGGAATTAATGTTTACAAATATTTTTTTAGAAACATGCACATGAGGAAAACTAATGAAATATGTCAAGGGTAAGTGCAGAGTCTTGCATCTGGGAAAGAACAACCCCAGGTGCCAGTATAGGTTGGGGACTGAGCTGTTGGAGAGCAGCATAGAGGAAAGGGACCTGGGGTCACAAGTGGACAGAAGGATGACCATGATTAGCAATGTGCCCTTGTGGCCAAGAAGGCCAATGGCATCCTCATGTTTATTAGAAGCGGTGTGGTTAGTAGGTCAAGAGAGATTCTCCTCCCCCTCTAATCTGCCCTGGTGAAGCCATATGTGGAATATCGTGTCCATTTCTGGGACCCACAGTTCCAGAAGGACAGGGAACTGCTTGAAAGAGTCCAGCACAGAATGACTAAGATGATTAAGGGTGTGGAACATCTCTCTTATGAGGAAAGGCTGAGGGAGCTGGGTCTCTTTAGTTTGGAGAAAAATGAGGGGAAACCACATTCATGTTTATAAATATGGAAAGGGTATGTGTCAGGAGGATGGATCCAGGCTTTTCTAAGTGATGTCCAATGATAGCACAAGGGGTAACGGGTGAAAGCTGGAGCATAGGAGGTTCTGCATAAATAAGGAAAGCTGAGGGTGACAGAGCACTGGAACAGGCTGCTCAGTGAGGTTGTGGACTCTCCTTCTCTGGAGACATTCAAAAGCTGCCTGGATGTGTTCCTGTGTGACCTAAACTAGGTTATTCTGTTCTGACAGGGGGGTTGGACTTAATGCTTTTTCAAGGTCCCTTCCAACCTCTAGCATTCTGTGGTTCTGTATGTGAAAAGCAACATATGCCTTACAGTAGCATATTTTGCAGTCATTAGCCATATGAGAGTAAATGAAATTGGGAAAAATAACAGTATAGTTCAAAAGACATCTGAGGATTAGTTGTTACTGTCCACATTACTTTAGCTAGTCAGTGGAGCTGAATCAGATTTTACATGCATTCATAATTATACCTTATTTTTGTTGAAATAGGAAAAACCAGTAGGGTTAATTTTTCTCTGATGATGGTGTGTTTTTTTTAAAAAAGCTGCACTCTAAATGTATGTGAATTCACTTTTTGTCAAAATCTAATAGTTTTCATTTGCATGTGTATGCCATCTGTGCACCTTTACTAGATGGCTTATTCCTTTCCAGGTTAGAGGCATTAAACACAGTCATCCTTAATCTATAGTATTGACTCAGTATAGAAAGCGAGAGGTGTCCAAAGGATTGTCCTACAAATTGGGTTAAGGGTCTAAATGTTATTCCAAATATGGTGAAACTGAACAGTCAAAGGTGAGACCCTTATGTGTAGTTGGCTTCATGAGGAGAAATATTAGGATGAAAGAGTAGGTGTAGACTCCTGGAACAGGAAATAAGGATATGGAATAAGCCTCTTTCAAAAATGAACAGTGATGATGGAATACCTCAGTCAAGAGGAGAAAACTGTGTATGACCAGGGGCAGAGCAGGGTCATGGGAGACAACCTCTGCAATGCTGACAGCTGGGATGAGATTGGTGAAATTATCATGTTTGCAGGCTGATCCAAACTGAGCAGACACAATTTCATTACAGTCAGCTGAAGAATAAATATACTGCAAAAAAGAATTTTAATCTGCTTGATATAGACCTCCCCCCAAAAAAGTGTAAATGTGATTTGAAAGTGTAAGTTGTTTGAAAATGGGGAAATACTATTTTCTAGGTTAAGGACACATGCAACATGCCATGTGAGATTCATAAACCACTATTTATTTTAGAATATTCTTATTTATCTACCTGTATTAGCTTTCACCTTTCCTCAGGTGAAGTTTACTGTGAAGTATGTTGAGTGAATGGTCTCAGTCCTGGCTATGCTTTCTAAACTGGAACTGTAAAGCCAAACTGTGGTGCACACCAGTAAACTGAAGAAATTTTGACCCCTAAAAAATCCCACAAGCAGCACAAAGCAGAAGAGGCCTCACTTGATAGAATTATCTCAATTTTTTTCAACTGCCTTTCTAATGGTAGCAATTTTTCTATTGGATTCTAATCCTTCCTGCCTTTCACCTTTACCCTTCCAGTTTTCCTAGCTAGCTCAGTTTATTAAATTTTACTTAACTCTGCCTTCTGAGCTGGCACTGTCCACTTGGAATGGTTCATTGCTAGCCTTGGCATAATAAATACACAAGAGGAAGAATGAAGGCTGTGCCATTGTATTGCATTATCATCTGGAGATTTGAATTCCAGCATTTTTATGCATGCTTTGCAGCTGTTGTTATTTGTGTTTGGTGTCAGCCTACTGAATAGTGGAAAGATTAGTTGAGCAAGTTGGCAGAGACATAAGCTGCATTGGTGAGGCTGATAACAGAGATGCTCTGCTTGCCTGTTCTTTCATCTTCACTTGTGTTAAACTTCAACACACTGCACAAATTTTTGCCCATTTTCCCCCTTTTGATCTGGCCCTCTTTTCTCTCCATTTGGCACTGCTTTCTACAGGAAGCAGATTATTGTGGCACATAAAAAAAGAGAGCCAGTAGCAGTTTCAGCAGATGTTGCCCAGCATGCTTGAATTGCAAAAGCATTCCCTCTAACAGGAAAATAGCAAAGTTGATACCTAATACTTTGTCAGTACCAGGGGGTCAGACATGCTCAGGACTGTCTGACTATACCAACAAATTTATAACTTGGCACTTCTCTCAAATGAAACTTGGAAAAAGTTCATCTTGGTGATCTCAGTGAAAGAGTGATTCAGTCATTCCTTGGTTGATGTTTAATTAAGATTAAATGAAATATTTATGATAGAGGCTTGCCAGTTCCTGAAGATTTAGAAAAGTAGGAGGGGGTGAGGAGAGGGGAGGGGGTTGTAGAGGAAAACACAGTTTTCATTGAGTGTTGCTTTGTGCATGTGATGAAATGTAGAGTAGTTCTTTAATGTGTAGTTGGGAGCTCCCAAACAAAATACTTGGGAGATTAATGAGTCTGCTGCTGCAAGGCATTCTTCCAAGGGAAGAAGGTACTTTGCTATTTTATCTTTTAGCCACAGGTGTATATTTGGTGTTAATAGCGCTCTTGAGATCATCAAGAGGGAAATGCCAGAGGCACGGCAGGATTTGGAATGGCTAGTCATTTATTATCCTCCTATACAGTCACTGTGAGAGAAACATGTTAAATTGTCTAGAGTATAGTGAGGGTGGGGAATAGGATCTAAAGCTTGCTGAGAACACTACCAGCTGTGACAGAAACAACTCAATTTATTTACAAAGGAACGGGCATAAGTCCAACTTCAGATGAGGAGGTGTTAATAAAGAATTAGTGAAAAAGCTGCTACTTCAGGAATGATTTTCAGTGCCCATCATACTGAACTTCTGAAAAATACTATAGCTTTTGAACAAAGTCCCACAAAGTGAAAAGGCCTGTTCCTGGAACCAGTACAAGAGCCAGCTTCTAACAGAGGGAAACAAATCATCTGTAAAATCATCCATCTTGACCTCATGACTTCCTGAAACAACAGCTGTTTACAGGTGTTGATGCCAGAGGGTAAGGATTATAAGACACCCCACTGAAATATCATGGACAGCAGCAGAAACCATCTGTGGACTGACTCAGGATCAGTTTACTCATCCAAAAGAGTGTCTTTTTGCTGTACTAGTGTATAGGGTGAAAATCAGATATATAAATTACCATTAAAGTCTTCTATTCGCTAAGAACCCTGGATCAACAGTGAAGGCCTTGAAACACGCAGGCATTACGACAAAGGACAAATTAATCATTATTGCTTGATTGCACAGTAACAAGCCATGTGGTTTCCAGACTTCTTGCTGTTCAGAGAGTGTCTGAACACCCAGGGAGTGTGAATTGATACCAATTTCAGTGACACAGATCAAATCCTGATTTTAGCTCTGTGATTTTTATGTAGGAAACAAGATCAATGCAAGTAGTATTGCTCATAGTTGATGAAATGGAGTTTAATAAAAGAGCTCTGCATGGTTGAAACTAATACCATGACAGATTCAAAAGGAGTGACAAACGTGATTTTGGCATACTAACCCAGAAGGAGGAGGATTGAGATCTTGTCCTTCTGTGATTATTGTTGTTATTTTGATGTGTTTATTAGAGAATATAGAAGAAATTGTAACTTACTATCTTACTGAGGAAGCATCTAGTTCCTGAAACATAGTTTGAATTCTCTTTTATGAGCTTCTATTTATTCCATTTAAAGAGGCACAGATAAACTTGACTAGGAGTGGCTTTCCTGACCTATCCCTGTAGCAGAAGAAACAAACATAAACCCCATGTAAGTTGATGGTTTTACCACTCAGTCTTTTGGGCAAAGACGTGGGCACCACTGATGTTTTCTCTGGGTGTGTTTTGAAGTGAGTGCACTATGCTGTCTGTCCTCCTGGCAGGCCCTGCAGAGAGGCTCATAACAGAGAATTAAAACTGCAGTTCAGGAACCCCGTTCATCTTTGATTTGCTGAACAATCCAAACCTAGCTGCTTCTAGTTGTACAAGAAAGGAAAGCTCAATAAATACTAGTAAGAAATGGTAATATACTAGTATATTATATATAGCTCAATATATACTAGTAAGAAATGGTAAAACACTCCCTGTGTTAAATGTGTCTAGTGAATGAAGAATAGGTATTTCAGATTTAGGTATGTAAATGCTCCTGTGGAGTTATCTGTTGGCTCTCAGATCTTTAAGGACTTAATCAGTTATAATACAGAATCTGGAAAAGCCTGATGACTCAATATATGTGAAATAAAAGAAACCAAATATAGCTATAGTTGAAAACAGTTTTGAGTACTTCTTAGAATCATAGTATAGCTGGGGTTGGAAAAACCTGAAAAATCAACTTGTTCCAACCCTCCTGAATGGGACGGAACACCTTCCATCAGATGAGAGATAAGAGACAAAGTAGTCACCTTGGCCTTCTCTACATCTTGGATGACCAGCTCTCCTGGAGTAGTCCCACATTTTCCATAGTCTTCCTATTATCACTGACATACCTATAGAAACTTCTCTTTTTGCCCTTAACTTCCCTTTCAATATATAGTTTTCTCTGTGCTTTTGCTTTCCTATCCTGATCTCTTGCTTTTCTGACTGCTTCTCTGTACTTCTCTCAGGGTATTTGTCCTTGCTTCCATCCTCTGTAAACTTTTTTTTTGACACCTGTGTTGAGGAGTTCCTTACTCATCCATGCAGGCCTCTTGGCACTCCTGACACACTTCCTCTCCATTGGGGCATACTGATCCTGGATGTGAACGAGGTGATCCTTGAATAGGGACCAGCATTATTAGGCTCCCTTCCCACCTAGGGCCTTGTCCCATTCTGGCCTACCAAGCAAATCCTTGAAGAGACCAAAGTCTGTCCTTCTAAAATCAAGCACTGCCAGCTTACTTCACACTTTTCTCACTGCCCTAAGGGTCTTGAATTTTACAGTATTGTGGCTCATTGATGTAGATGGCAACACCCCCTCTTCTTTTGTCCTTCCCGTCCTCCCTAAACTCTTTATACCCATCCATGCCCACGCTCCAGTCATAGGAGCCATCCCACTGTGTCTTGGTGATACCAATAGCATCACAGCTCTGCAGGCATGCAGACATGTGCCACTCCTTTTCTTTATTCCCCATACTTTGTGCATTTTCACAGAGGCATTTGAGATGTGTCCCCTTCAAAGCAGTCTCACTAGCAGGGCTTGTACCTATGGGTGAACACACTTTCCTCTTGGCCTGTGATTCTATTCCTGAGCCAGAGCATCTGTCAGTGGCTCTGTCCTCAACATGGTGGGTGTAGAATGAACTCAGGATCCCTTCCCCCAGCACTCCTGGTTTGTAGCCTTCATAACCAGCCAACCTGTGGCCAAAGGCACTTTCCCCTTTCTCTGAGAGGTGGACTCCATCAGTCCTCAGCAGACCAAGTTTATCCAACTTAGCCTTATGGTCTAGGTAGCCAAAGCCCTGATTATGGCACCACTCCTTCAACCATTCATTGACTTTTTCAATTCTATCAGCCCTTTTCTGCTCTTTTCCTGTGACTGGGAAGACAGATAAGAACACTACATATGCTCCCAAGTCCTTCAGTGCTGCTCCCAGCACTCTGTAGTCCTTCCTTATAGTTTTCAGATGGGTATTATTGGCATTCACATGAAGTAGAATAAGAGGATAATAGTTGAATGTATGAGTTTAGGCAAGCTTTCACTTATGTCCTTGAAACAGCTTTGCCACATTTCGTCCTTCACATTTTGAAAGCCCAGTATCATAAAGACACTGGGACATAAAATAATTTGGGACAACCTTATAAAAAACCATCTTGCTTATCTACATTTTGTCACGACATAATACGGTTTTGCTGTGGCTAAATAGTTTTTTTGTATTCTGATTTTTTGTATGCACACGTGTGCACTCAAATAAGATGATCCAGTTCTAATTATAAGAAATTATCCAATAATAAATATACTCTAGACTGTCTGTTAGACACCTGTCACATAGTAGCGATTCCTGAGTTTGAAACAAATTCCATCTATTTTCAAATTTATTTATTTATTAATAAATGTATATATAAATACATAAAAAAACAACTGGATACACAAGTATCTATACAGTTTTTTGAATTTTATGTGATAAAATACAAGCATCTCATTTAATAAAAAAAAGCAAAAAGGCAACAAGATAGAAAATATGCTGCTGAAATTCTTTCAGCATTTTCAAAAACCAGAAAGCTTTTGAAGGTCACTTAGCTTCATGTAATAAAGTGTACTGTGGATACCAGCTTCTGTATCTTAATTTTTTTAACACCATTTAGACATATATAAGAAATCACAAATGCTTTTGGCAGTACAGTAACAAAGACCAATATATAATCTCCCATTTCAGAGCAGTGAAAAGCTATTATGCTTGTCTTGACAAATATTAAAACCTACTTTATGTAAAACTGTTATATAATCTTCAGAGCTTTAATAGCTTTTTTTTTTTTAGCTATTAAAGAAAATAAAAATAACACCCAAAACAGGTTCTTTTTTTTAGTAAGATGCCAGCCCTCAGACACTCCTGGAGATGACCAAAACTGGACTAGAGAAATTGTCTCCATAGCAGACACGGAAATACTGGAGGCATTGAAGACTTCACTTTCCTGTAAAGCTGTGGGTGAAAGTAGTTTTCCCCCTTGGATTTTAGAGAACTGTTAAGGCTCAAATGAATCTGTTTTTAAAAGAAATTTAGAGAGTCTGCAAGGACTTACTATTTTTTTCTGTTTCCTCACACATAGGATTGAAAAGTGCTTTTAAAGAAAAAGATCTATCAGAGAGTATCAACTAGAGTCAGAGTGTAAATGAACTGAATTTCTTTATAGCATGCAAGCTGCAAATACCAACAAAATTGTTTTTCATAGCAGGATTGCTGTCATAAGGACATTTTTCAAAGACTAAATTAACAGTAGAGAATATCTTAATAATAAGTTCAACTAGCAGGTCTTTTATTCTCCAGGATTCTGTCCCCACAATAAGACAGTAATTTATTTTTGTGAGGAGTACTGTAAACACATTTTTAGTGACAGAAGTCGGTGACAAGTGTGTGCATTAGAAAGAAGGCAGTAGATAGCTAGACATGTCCAGATGTTTGTATTTACAATTTATGTACAAAATGGAATTCATGTACTTATAGTTACTTGGTAGCCTCAGAAGTATTCCTTTAGGTTATGAAACGTGTCCATTCTGGGTATCCATCTTCTGCTTCCTTCCTAAAAAGCAGTCTTACTTGAAAAGTAAGGCTGGACACATATGCAGAGTTCTGTGTCACAGAACTTTAAGTGCTACTTTTTTACTATTAGATAGTTCTAAAGAAAGTTCTTAGTAACTGTATGTGCAATTTGAGGTCAAAGCTTTTGTCATCTGGGATGCAACTCTATCATTCTAAAATAATTAGGTAGCTACACGGGACTTGACAGATTGCTAACTTTTGGCAAGACAAACATCAGGGGTCAAACAATATCTTATCATCTGTCAGAGTTTTACATGTAACAGTACTCAGCATTTCTATTGAATCTGGGAATAGGACAAATGTAGGTGCCCTGATAAGTTTAAAAATGCAGATTGAGATTTTAGCTAACTGTATTAATTTAGATCCAGCAGCAAGGTGTACATTTCCTTGGATTTTGTCAAAGAAGCTAAGAAAATAGTATTGTACCCTTTATTAATCTTGTAACAGCAAAGAAAAAAAGCCATTCAGGATAGTATTTTTGGCTGCTACTAAAAATACATTTCTCCATAATTTAGATGATGCCACATCTAGCATTGGTGAGATGTAAGGTTCAACACTCTTGTCTCAAAATAAGAGCGGAGAGAAGGAACTCATATTTTTTAATATATACTTCTCCTCATAGAACTGAATGAACTTTCAAAATCAGTAAAATTAGACTGATTCTCTCATGGAATGTAAGGCAATATCTTCAAGACAGAAGTCTGAACAAAAGTATCAGGTGAATGTATGTCTCAGAATATAGGGAAGGAATAATTTCAGGTGGTTTTTGAAATATTATTTGAAATCCTTATTTCTTTTTGCAGTAATGTTCTCCCTAGGTACCTTATGTAAGCTCTATCCACTATAGTGATCCAAACTGCAGTCCTATTTTGTAGCAATCTATATAGATTGCCGTTTTGAAAAGTACATTTCTCAGCCTTCACAGCTTTCCTGTGGAAACCCACTGAAGACTTTAAATTGCATTGATTTCCCATGAAACTTTGATTTCTAGTTATTCAGATAGTTATTCACAAAATAAATCTATTTTTCCCAATACACATACTATTTGTGTGTCATCCTGATCTAAATTAGAATACTCAATACATCAGATAACCCCAATGTTTGGACTTCCCAAATGATAACAACATATGTTGTTCGGATGCCTTGCTGTAGTTTTGCTGTTATTCTCTGCTCAACTACCTCTTCCAAACTGCAGTACAATCACTTATATAGTGAGTGTCTAAAATTAAGGGCAAGACTCAGGGAATTTTCTGTGTAGTGGTATAATTTTTAATTTTTTCTTGAAAATATACTCAAAATAATTTATTTTTTATTTTTCCCTTCCTTCTTTTCCTGATGGCTTCTACTGAAATTATATTTCAAAATACCTGATGTTCCTAGGCAGAGAATTCCTGTCATTCATGAGGTGTAAGTAGTCCTAATTTGAGATTTCTTTTGTAAAGAAATTTGGTAGGATATGTCTCTGTTATAGCAAGGCTGACTAGCGTGCAGATTATGATTTTTCTGTGTTATGCAAGCTGTAGCTCAAAATATTACTTTCTGTGAATGTGTGGGATGCTCCTAGTTATGCAGTTTTTGGACAGGATACAAAATGATGTTGTCTTAAGTGCAGTACAAAGAGGAATATTCTGAAACAGTCAATCCTCTTTCTATGGTGCTGGTATATTTGTTTGGAACTGATCATATTTGTTCTTTGTTCTTGAATTCTTATTCAGGATGCCTTGGTTAAGGTTCTTGTTCCTATTCATTGAATAAAAAAGAAAATATTAAAAAAAGTCTTAAGGGATGAACTAAAATAAAGTGTAGCCCAGTGCTGTGACAAGTAAAGGTACATTAGTGGGTTTAGTATTGGCAATAATGTGGGCTCAGATAGGTAAAAACTCCCAAAACTTACTGAAAAAGGAAAACAAGAATAAGATATGTTTCTAACTTAAGAGTTTCAGCAATCAAAGGTCTGATTTTAATGTAATGTTCATTTTATGTGAAAAATGTGCCTGGTGTGCCTTTAGAATATGATTGGACAGAAGTGGCAACAGTAATATTTTTATGACTTTTGGCTAATTATACATAAGTTCAACAAAAATGTTTATACATAGCCAGAAGTACAAAAGACAATGAAACTCATCACTGTAGTGATAAATATCTCCATTCCAGATTATCTTCTCAGACAGTACTGCAAGCATATCAGAGTAAATATTTGACTATAATTCTGTAATGTTACTTTTTTTCTTAATTATAGGCCTTCAAGAAGGGGCTGTATATGCAAATCAGAAATTTGTAGCAGAAGTAGCTGGAACTAGCTTGAGTTAATAATTGACAGCATTGAATTCTGCAGTTCAAAGTACTGGTAATTTTGTTCAGTTATCCCATGGAATAAATTGCAATTCCCTTGAAAGCCTTGAAGTCAAATTCAGCCATTATGTAAATAATGGCTTAAGCTGACCATAAAAATGGGTGCATTTAGAAATACATCTAAGATTCATTTAGCATTCAGTAGGTCTGTGAAATGGATACAGCAGCAGAGGCAGACAACACGAAAGAGTAACATAAATCAGGCACTTGCCTGCTTAATGTATACTTCTGCCATTCCTAACAGCCTGACAGAATATCAAATCAGTGGAAGTTGCCATATACTCAATTTAAAGTGTCGACTGTATGCTGAATCAGTATAATTTAGTGTACACTTGTTACACTACTTTGGTTTCCTCTAAAATATGTCACATATTTAGCATGCAAAGAATAAGAACTAATTTCAGTAATGTATGTTGATTAGGCTCTTGTTAGGCATAAATAAAGGTTATCTTGTGCTATACAGTACATTATCTTGTAACTTTAATAGGCACATAGCTTTCTCTGTCTTCTTCCATTTCCACCCACAGATATTTAGACAACGAGCAGAAGATAAAACATAATATAAATCTTTTAGATATGAGCAAAGCCTGATACAAGAAGTGGCAATGTACTTATTGATGACTTACATTGTTTTGACACTGTAAAAACATTGAAGAAAACAAGGGTACAGAGATTTAGAAACTTAACACTGCCTCTTCAGTGCAAATGTATGAGTTTTTCACTAAAATGTACACAATATATGTGGAATATATAGCTGATAACTTAAAAGGATGAAAAAAAGTAACTCATTATGCGTTACTGAAGATTTTTTTCCTGGCAAGAGGGAAAGAGCATTTTGATGGAATGTGTTAGGCTTATTGCTATGAGTACAACCAGAAAGTAAAGGCAAAAATAAAAGCACTATTAGAAGGTAGATGAGCAAGGAATAGTATATCTGAGTAGGACTTTTCTGATGTTGATACAGTTTTCAAATACCACTTAGAAGGTAGGAGATATTTAATTATCTAAAAAACCACCCAGGAAGGTGCTCAGGTAAGATAAAAAGTTGGAGAAAGAAATTTTCCACTCTGTCAAATGGACTAGATAAAATGAGAGGGTAAGAACAGAGGAATAAAATTGAGAGTTCAGGAATTAATGTGTGCATAGGTACTCATGCAAATAAAAAACCTGCTCAAGTACAGAGCAAAGAGAAATTGGAAGGCATCTGGAGAGGGAGCAGTGACTAGAAAAATTCTTTTTTCTGAGATCAGTGGAAAATTGATATTTCAAAGAAACAGACTGAATGCAGTCATATTTTACATTCAAGAAGATCAAATCAGACTTCTTATCTAAGAAACAATTATTAATAACTTACCATTATTGCTACTGGAGAGTTAAAATATGGCTGGTATGCTCACTGAACATGTCTATCTATGCTGTTTAAGATTATCTCCATGTTTTAAAGACATTGTAAACATGTCTGGAAATGACACACTCCCACGGTTTCTATACAGCACAACATGATGAAACCAGCCACCAAAAAATATTACATTTTCCACTTGCATTCATACCAGCTTACAGAATAACATCCATGTGATATAGAACTAGGCATTTCAAAAGTCTTTAAAGGACCTGAAAATCAAGAAACCATGGTTCTTCCTAACATTCTTCAATAAATACAACACTTCTATGGGATGTGCAAAGGAGAGGAAAAATGCAGTGATACAGAATATTAGGTTCTTTTTTTCATTGTTCTTCGTGCATATTTTCTACTTTGTTTCAAGCAGGATGCTAGACAATTCTTGTCTAAAATATGAATACTCAGAGTCAGCTAAGAGATCACTAAAGTGTGATTATTTTTTGCTTCGGCAAACCATAGATCTCTAACCCAGTTCTGTCACTTCAGTGTTAGCATTTTGAGGCATGGTCTGTGGAATCAGTATTATTTCTTTTCATGTTTAGGGTATTCTTATTTTAGTAGCACTTTCAAGAAGTTTTACCTTAGTGCTTTTACAAATCTCTCAACAATGACTGCCATGCACATGTAATTTTTTGGTGATGCTGGGTTAAAATGAAGTAGTGCTGATACTTTCAATGCTGTTGACTTCCACTGAAAGCAAATAAGCAACTGAAAGGTAATAACATGATCGAATAATTATTTTCAAGATTACTGATTTTTTTTTTCAAAATACACTGCATATAATGAATAACAACATTTGAGTATGTTCTAGTGATGGCTCAGACAGGTGGAACAGGTTTCATTCCAATAGACCTGCACCATAGAGCTTTTATATGTCTTGCATTTATTTGCAGATGTATTAGATGTAAGTACGTGGTCATTTCTGACACGTAATGCAAATTATTCCATGAAAAGCATTTATATTAACACTTTTAAAATGCAAACAATTTTAATGTGCTGGAGGTACCTGGCAACTCTGACAGTAGTAATAAAACTGACATCCCTAAAGAACTCTGAAGTCAGGAAAAAATCCATCAAGTTTTGTAAACAGTAATCACCTTACTTATGACCAAAAGAGAATTCAAGCATTTAAATAATCTTGATAAAGAAAGCAAACATTTAAGAATGACATGGAATTTAAGCATACCACTGAACACGTTATCAAGGAAACAAGCAGGGACATCCTGAGGAAAGATAGTCAAAGCCCAATAGATGTATATATTTTGTACAGTCATGTAGTGTCAGTGTAAAGCAAGAAATACCCATTTGCTTTCAAAACATCTTATGAGGATTGGACAAAAAAACCCTCAAAAAGCTTTCTGCATCATGGTTTATGTTAGTACTGAGACATTTTCTCAGAAAATCTCCAAACCACTCAAATCCTAGTTCAGTACACTCAGTTGACTGCAACAAAACCAAAAGGAAAATCATTAATTTGAAAAAGCAATGAACAACTCTCTTTGCTTAAAATGAGCACAAATGCATACTAGCATAGGTGATGATGAAACCTCTAAAGATGGATTAATCTTTAGATTAACATGGATGCTAACTGCAGGACTGTATACCTGTATCTATATCTTTGAAAAGGAAATAAGGACTAGTAAAATCTTGTATTCTGTATTACACAGTAGACACAGATAGAAATGATTATTTGAGTAGACATAACACTAGGAAAGATTTTCCAAGAAATTGAGGTGTGCTGAGAATGAGGATTCCATTGATTTTTCTCTCTTTCTCTTGGGCATTTGAAATCTCTTTTATTATTGTTAACAAAAAGCAACTCTTCTCAAGTACAAAATAGGTCTGAATGCTACTTTTATCAGTTAAAGAATGCTTGATAAGTCATTGCAGAAAACATTGGTTATGTTTGCACACCAGGATTCTGAACTGAGGAAGTGTTGTTGAAGGACATCAAGGGGCATAACAGAACCATAAAATCAGATACACAGAAAGCAAGAAGTAGGAGCTTGTTAGGCAGACAGTGGTCTGACCTAACTTATTTTCAATTACTTGGGTTGATTTTGCATTAAAGACATAGTTTAAACAATGTATTCACAAAGAGAAACCAGAAAGTTGACTGTTCCAATGCTTGACATCTAGGAAGCAAATTTTTGTGTAGTTTAATATAAAACATGTATTAAACCATCCATCTTTAGTAGTGGCTCATAATAGTACATGATGAGTAACAAGATGGTAAATGGTTCATCTTCACAGGAAGTTTGTTTAGCAGAATTTTCCTGAAGTTAATAATTTCTGTTTCCAATATTACTCCTTCCATAAAGTTTCCATGATTATTACTAACTGAAAGTGCTGGAAAATAAGGTGACTTTTCAAATTCTCATGTTTTGCAAGAGTCTGATGGTTTTGTCTTTTGTACATTAGGCAAACATTACACTCATGCTAGTCCCTAACCCTAGCCCTAACCCTGAAGAAAATACCAAATATATTGTAGCTTTAATAAAATTATGTGAGTTAGCAGCAGTGTGCATATAGTTATGTTTTCTAGTTATTTAGGCAGCCTGGAGAAAGAATTTGGTTTACTTTTGTCTCAAACAAAAATTTAATTTATAGTAATAACAATAATAAGTAGGAAATGCATTTTCTTGGTCAGCTTTGTGTTCTATAAGCCATCTAAGACAAAGTCACACAAACATAACAGTATAAACTTGCTGTATTTCTGCACTTCATGTGTGCAATTAATACCAAGTCCAAATGTAATTCTCATTTTTCTTCACGTGAGAATTCTTCTGCTTACAAACCTGCATTCTAATCTGAGGAAGCAGGAAAGCGTAATCAGATATTTTAGTTAAAAAATAAAAAATACTAAAATTTAGAATTGTTTTTTGACTAAATTTCACTTTCTCAACACAGATTTGCACCAAGGGTTCCCTTATGGGCTTGTCAATTTTTACTGGTTTATCTGATGTTCCTATTCCTGTACCTACACTGACTATTAAAAGGAGAATTATTTTGTTTCCCCAGCAGCAGTTTTATCAGAATACATGTGATAGCTAACAGACACAGACATGTATCTAGATCTTGCATGTCACAAAGATACCTTGAAGCTATTATAGATGTTCATGGTGACTCTGATGTATTTTGGATGTGTATGTTGATTTGGCATACAATAGCTGGGATAGCAAAAAACTTTCTCAGAGTTACTGCATATAAGCAAAAAGAAGTTTCCTTAGTGATGGACCTGTCCAAGAGAGGGACTTCCCAGGAAAACCAGTATTACAATTATCACTATAGTAATAAATGCACCTGCAACTGAGTGAATTACATAATAAATGGCTTTAGGTATACATTGAATTTAGTGCTTTAATTCAACGAATACACTGTTAAAAGAAATATCTGTAGTTAATCTAATGCTTTATATTCATATTTGCAATACTTTTCTGCTTCTGAACTTGAACTCTTTGTTATATGAGCCACTGAAGTTTTGAATGTTTTCTCAGCTCAGGAATTGGAAATGCATTTTTAATGACAGCCAAAGCTTAATGCAGTGATAATTCTGGTAGCAATGTTAAAACAATATATTCAGACAGGGGAAGAGTGAGAAAAAGGATTCCAAGAGAAGAGGCCTTAGGGAATATATGTATAACCTCTTTGCAGCAGCGACCAAAATGAAATCAATGTGCTGTGTTGTGTTTTATTCATATTACTTCCAGTACAACATCGCTATTCTGGTAAAAGATTCTAGGAAAAAGTAGACCAAAGAGCTTTTTAGTGATTATTCTGTATCCTGAGTATGCAGGGTCATATGTTGTTTCCAAATGCAATTTGTGTGCATTAGGAACCTATAATTTTTTTCCTCCCTGAAATCAAGTAATAGCAATAGCAGGATTACATTTATTAAGCTGCAGTTAATGAGATTTGGAAGTGTTTAATGTAAAAATGTGGCATCATATATATTTTACTTAATTTGAAAAATCTGTAAGAAAAAAGGACAAGACTATTCACTGATTAAAACCAAAACCATCCTGCTAACCTCCAGAATGAGGACACCAACCCACAGAGAAAAGCAATAATTTAGTCACCTATCATGCAAAACACCCCCATAAACTATAATGAACATGAAGAAACATAAACCACAGAAATCTTGAGACTGCTTGAAACTCCAGCAGAACTTCCAGATCACTCTGGAAAAATTATCAGGCCTATATGAATGTCTAAGAGGACATGTATGCATGTTCACATTCCTTGAAGTCGTGCAGTAAGAATAGTGGTTTTATTCTTAAGTCCTTTTTGGTTACTGCTATTTATACATAGTAAACATATTTAGGTTTGTCACTGCTCTATACAGCTTCCTAAGTAGAGCAAGTGGAGAAGGAGATGCTGATCTCTTCAGCCTGGTATCCAGTCATAGGACATGACATGGCTCAGGGGAGACCTCATCGCTCTGTACAACTACCTGAAGGGAGGTTGTAGCCAGGTGGGGGTTGGTCTCTTTTCCCAGACGACTTTCAACAAGACAAGAGGGCATGGTCTTAAGTTGTGCCAGGGGAAGTTTAGGTTAGGTATTAGAAAGAATTTCTTTACAGAGAGAGTGATCAGGCATTGGAATGGGCTGCCCAGGGAAGTAGTGGATTCTCCATCCCTGGAGATATTTAAAAAGAGACTGGATGTGGCACTCAGTGCCATGGTCTGGTAACTGCAGCGGTGGTTCAAGGGTTGGACTCGATGATCTCTGAGGTCCCTTCCAACCCAGCCAATTCTATGATTCTATGATTCTACGATTCTATGATTCTATGATTCTATGACATGTCAGAATGGTTCAAAGCTACACCAGGTGAAATTTTAATGTGGCATTAGGCAGCATTTCTTCACTGGGAGGGTGATGGAACACTGAAACAGGCTTCCAAGAGAGCAGTGGTTGATAGCCCAAACCTGTCAGTGTTTATGAGCCGGTTGGACAATGCCCTTAGCAGCATGCTTTAACGTTTAATTTCGTTTTTTTAACTTCAGCCCTCAAGTGGTCAGGAAAATTTGTGTAGGTGAACATTTTAGGTCCCTTTCACTGAGCTCTTTTCTCTTCTCTTCTTTTCTCTTCTCTTCTCTTCTCTTCTCTTCTCTTCTCTTCTCTTCTCTTCTCTTCTCTTCTCTTCTCTTCTCTTCTCTTCTCTTTCTATTCTATTCTATTCTATCCTATTTTATTCTATTCTACTCTACTCTACTCTACTCTACTCTACTCTACTCTACTCTACTCTACTCTGTCCTATCCTATCCTATCCTATCCTATCCTATCCTATCTTATATATTTTACCAAGTAGTAAACATTAATGTGAAATGTTCTTTAGAAACAGTTGACCAGGTATGCTGGAGACCTGCAATCCACACCAACCACTTCTATTTTTATTTATCTGCTTGCTTGTTTGGTTGACTTTAGCTTTGAATGAGGCCTAATAAAGTTTCATGGACTGAACGAAGTATACTTGGGGGTGCTTTCAGAGCGCATCTTCCAGCTCTTTTTCTTCTGGAAGGTTTCCAAATCATGTGCTTTGAAATCATTCCACAGAGAATACCAAAGTACAGAAACCCATCTACAATCAAGGTCCAGAGTGACCTTTGCAGGCTTGAGAGGTGGGTCCATGCAAGCAGCATGAAGTTCACCAAGGCCAGGTTCAAGGCCCTGCACATGGATAGGGGCAATCACAAGCAGAAATACAGGCTGGATGGACAGTGAATTGAGAAAAGGACTTGCGAATGTTCATTAATGAGAAGCTCAACACAAGCTGGCAATGTGGTTTTTTCAGCCCAGAAAGCCTGGGCTGTATCCTGGGCTGTATCAAAGGAAGTGTGGTCAGCTCTTTGAGGGAGGTGTTTCTACCCCTCTTCTCTGCTCTCATGAGACTCCATGTGGAGAACTGTGTCCAGTTCTGGTGTCTCCAACATAAGAAAGACATGGAGCTGCTCTTTTGGAGCAAGTCCAGAGGTGGACCACAAAGATGACCAGAGGGCCGGAGCACCTCTCTTATGGGGACAGCCTAAGAACACTGGGGTTGTTCAGCTTGGTGAAGAGGAGGCTACAGGAAGATCTTAAAAAAAACCTTCCTGTACCTGAAGAGGGCCTACAGAAAAGCTGGAGTGGGATTTTTTTGCAAGGGCATTTAGCTTGAGGATGAGGGGTAATGGCTTTAAACTGAAAGAGTATAGATTTAGCCGAGATATTAAGAAGAAACTCTTCAGCTTGTGGGTGGTGAGGCACAGGAAAAGGTTCCCCAGAGGAACTGTGGATGCCCCTTTCCTAGAAATGTTCAAGGCCAGACTGGATGGTTGTTTTGAGCAATATGGTGTCCCTGCTCATGGCAGTAGGGTTTGAAGTAGATGACCTTTAAGGTCTGTTCCAACCCAAACAATTCTATGATTGTATGAAAATGAAGATGATCATGCCATTTTTTTCAAAAACACCTTTGAACCAAGCTAGTAAAACTACAGGTACACTCCATATGACTTGGCATCTTTTTAGAACAAACACAGTGGGGTTTTTTTTCTATTTTACTTATCCCCCATTTATGAACAGATTTGAAAGCTTTGAAAATAAGTCTAATACAGAAAAGAAAATTAATACATAAATTGCCCCCACCTACTCTACTCCAAAACTGTGAAAAAATGCTTGGTTTTTTCTTTGAGACAGGGAAATAAAATATATGGATTTAATATGTGCTCATTTTTGATTCCCCTTATCTTGTTATTCATAAAGCTGATGAAGTCAAGGTGAAGCATTGAAGAAGGAAGTAAAAGTTTCAACAGTATTCCCTAGGTTTACCTATTTTGGAATTATTCTCATCTTTTGCTCTTTTTTTCAAGTGCCCTTGTAGGAATTATAGTATAATTTTATTCTAATATGATTTCAGATGATTTTTAATGCGTACAAGTTCATAAATCTTATTTTTAAAACTCCCTTTTTAGTTGCAAATCTACTTTATTTGGTTTAAGTTAATAATTTTTCTTAAGGATGTGTGCATACTGAAATATTACACCATAATTGATTGAATATGATAATGAGGGCATGATGACAAAGTCAAAGCAGAAACTGAAAACAAGTAATCAGACTATTTTTTAACAATCAGAATTCTGACTTAATAGAGGCTGGAGAGGAATCTCTACAAATGTGGTTTGCTTTATGTGAGTTTCAGAGTGTAAATTCCATGGGCCTAATTCTGGGAGATTATGTTGTATCTATTTTTTGTTTTCTGTACTAAAACTGGTACATTTGGCTATAGAAAAGTAGAGTATCCAGGGTCTTATGATTCTAGGACAGACTCTTTTGTGGAGTGTAGGCCTTGATTCTGTGTGTTAGAAAACAGGATCTTACCTTGCCAATTGTAAGGGATCATGTACCACCTAACCTGGAGTACTGAGAAGCAGGCCTGCCAGACCTTCTCCTAGAGTAATGCTTCTGCTGGATATTGTACACACAAATAAAAAGAACTACTTGGGGATGTGGAGGCTGAGAGTAGCCTTTGTTGTGGTGACCATGACACAGTGGAGTTCAGGGTCCTTAGAGGATGGAGCCGGTCAAAAAGCAGCATCACAGCACTCAACATCAAGAGAGCAGACTGGCCTTCTCAGCACTCTTTAACCTCTTCTTAATGACCTGGATGATGGAGACAATGCACCCTCTCATGTGAGGGCATGCTGAGAGAACTTGGAATTGTGCAGGCTGGAGCAGAGAAGGCTCAAGAGGGTTTTATCAATGTATATAAATACCTGGTAGAAGGAACTAAAGAAGACAGCCTGAAAATTCAGGTGAATGGAAAAGTGACAGTGGGCACAAATTGGAATGCAGGAAATTCTATTTAAATATAAGAAAAAGCTTATTGATTGAGGATGATAGAATACTGGAACAGGTTGCCCAGGTACCTCTCCATCCTTGGAGACACTCAAAACCTGACTGGATGCAATCCTAAGAAAACTCCCCTAGCTGACCCTGTTCTGAGCAGGGTGTTGATCTAAGCAGTCTCCAGATATGCCTTCTGGCATTGACATATTGACTGTTCTGTGACTATTCCTGACCACTGTGGTGGGGGGCTGAGCATGAAGAAAGTTCCTGGCACTGACAGTGATATCTGCCTCAAACCTCTCTGTTTTCTTCTGTCTAAAGTGAGGGATTTGTAATACTGAACACCTACCCAAGGACAGTCTAGTTAGCAGCCATATAACCTAACCCAGGCAAGGAAGTGCTCCTGAAATACTCACAAGATACATGCAAGATACATAGGTTGCAAATTCCTCACTGTTGTATCTGAAAGCGTTTTTATTAAAGTAGATCCCTATTTTGTACCGCTGAGACAGTACCAGTCTTTTGCAATAGTTTATGTCTTGAAACTCCAAATTCTTCCCAGACTGAGAGGTTCTACAAAGAGAAGAAAGTTAAAATAAATTTTATTAAAATAAAATAAATAAAATAAAATAAATAATAAAAAGTATTAAAATAAATTTTATTTCTCCTTCTAACTTCCTTTCTCACTCTTTTTGCATCTTACATTGTGTTAACCCTATTCTTATAGCTGCTTGTCAGTATGTTAAGGATGAAAAAGTACATGTTCTGTTACCTCAGTTTTCTCCTCTCCTCACAGTTATCCTCGACTTTACTTTTACTGTATTACTTCTAATGTCTGGTTGACAGAGCTATCTTAGTTATTTGAACACTTGGGGATTAAAGTTGCCACCATCATGTATTTACAAAGAACATTCTTATTCCTGTAGACTGCAAAGCCTGGAACAGGCTCACAGACCTGCCATTGCTTTGCTCTCTCTATTTTTTATTTTTATTTTTTTTTTCAGTAAAAATACAAACTGTACGTTCCTGAGGTTTAAACAGTCTCAGATATGCAGTTTCATAAACAAAAGACTTGATGCTGCAGCTTTAAACCTAATGAAGCACTTAACCAAGTTACATATCTGTCATTTTATTCCCTTTTCATATAAGATATGTAAAAAAAAGAAAGTCTTATTTTAGTCTCTACTTCACACTGTTCTTCCGCTAATGTGAGTTTCTAAAGGCCTCTTTCTGCATATATTTACAAATACTATTTATACCTCAAGCTACATACTGTGAGCGAAATGAATGGCTGGCTGCCTTAACCCTGTGGAATTTGTATGGGATGAAAGGAGCAATATTATTAGGAAGTCAGCTTTTCTTTAGGAAAAAAACCTCAGTATGATTTTGGGGTTATGTATACTATGTATACTTAGCAGTGACCCTTAAAAAGTGATATTTTGAAATGAGAAATCTACCAAATAAAAATAGTGGAACATGAATCACGGAGCTTTATGTTGTATATCAAAATATACCATCAGCAGAAAGACTCAGGAGAGCTGGATTATCGCAGAAGAAAAAAACCCCACAAAACAGAACTAAACACTTGCCTTATTTTTACTCCAGTAATTCTATGTGGGTAAGCAATTAAAACATGAAAGGACTTACTAAAATGACTTACTTTTAAAATTCAGGCTTTTTAAAAATTTTCATGCTAACACTTCTAATTTAATTGCAGATAACCAAATTACAGGCATGTAAATTGAGAATAATCTTGCCTTGTGTTACAAATATTAATTTGGTAAATAAATAAATCATGAGCCTATGTTTAGTCAGAAATATAGCATGTAAAAAATTAGGAATTAATTCTCAGACAAAAATATTTTCCAGGACTTCTTTCTTAAACTATTTTTAGTGAAGAGTTCTTGATGCTATTCCTGTCTTTTACACTTACTCTAAAATATTTTCAAGGTATCCCTTTTTTTTTTTTTTTTTTTTTTTTTTGTGTGTGTGTGTGTGTGTGGTCAATAGAGTAAAATTAACAAGATAAACCCATAACTCATGAATACTAAATTGTGTCTGTAATATTTCATCTGAAAACCAATCTGTCCAGCATGCATTTGAACTAAACTTGGGGTGTGAAATCTTTGGAGTCATAGAATGTACAATGAAGGATTTCTGCAGAATGGACAAAACCAGAATGGAGACAATATCACGTCTGTGTGTGTAGTGATGGGTGGATTGGATTAACATCTTGAGAAATTAATGTGGAAAAAAGGTCAGTAAGTGAGAGAGAAAGGAAAAGAAGAGCATTTGAGGGGTGTAGTGCTGGAGTTTGAAGTGGGCAATGAGAAAAGAGACACCAGATACAATGTGCATTGTTTTATGGAAACAACAGTTTGATACTTCCATTTAAAGCTTGCCACAGTTTAACTCTGGCCTGGCAATTAACCAAAAGACAGATGCTCTCTATTGATTCCCTTCTCCTCCCTGAAAAAGAAATGAGGGAAAATAAGGTAGTTACTTACAGGCTGGAAACTAAACTACACAGCTTTAATAAAACTGTAATGATAACAAAAAGAAAGTAAATATTAAATATATACGAATATACAAAAAAACTATATCATGTTCCTTCCCCCTCTGCCCCCAGTAACTCTCACGTCACCACCGAGGCTGCAGGGCAGCCCTGGGAAAGTCCAGGCTGGACTCCTGGAATTGGCAGCAGTCGGGATCTGGAGGCAGGAACACACAGATTCAGGCTGGTACAGACTGGGGCCACAGGCAGAAGAATGGATGGAATCCCCCCAGGATGCCAAAGCAAACAGGGACAGATGAAGAAGGGCTGAAGAGAGGGGTGAAGGGATTTGAATTTTGGGGTCCCTCAAATTTATACTGAGTATAAATACGTGGGGGATGGAATACTCCATTTGGTCCATTTTGGTCACCTGTCTTGTCTGCTCCTCCCTAAAGGAGGGTTGCAGGTGTGACCCTTTTACTCCCTTTCTCTTTACAGATCATAAGATGTTCCTCAGAACCAAGCAGTGGCCTTGTTTCTGCATAAAATTCTCTAGTTGTAACTATAAACAGCAAGCATTATCAGTCCCAGAAGCAAACACTGACTTAGAAATTTGCTATTAATTTCAGCAAGTATAGTTACTTACAAGAGACTTAACTAAAAGCAAAATTACAAGACAGAAGATTCATTCTATCCTGGCTCAAACCAGGACAAACCTGGTGTAAAATACTTGAGATCACAATAAGTGAAAATACCATTACAAGTAACGTTGTAATTTCAATCATACAGTGTGCATTTGTAGTACTTCACTGATACTGCTTAGGTCTGAGACATAGTCTGTCGATAGAATCATGGTGTTAAGCATTTATAAACATCTTATCTGGTAAACAAGCTTAAATAAGTAAATATATAAACACACCCCAAGTTTATAAATTTCTTCAGAGGTTTCTTTGTCATTGAAAAAGACTCTAAAGTGTTCTCCACTTTAGAGGTCCATTCCCTTTCTTCATGTTTGAGGAGTACCAGTAGCTTAAAAAACAAACAAACAAACAAACAAAAAAAACGAAAAAAAGGAAAGAAGAAACAAAATCCAACAGCAACAACAATATAAAAATCACAAACCAAAAAATTTACAATGCCATAAAACCAACTGTGGTGGTCTGAGGGAGCAAGCTTTTCACTTACCCCATGTACACACGGGAAGGAATTGAATTCTACCTGCTCCTTTTCTTCTTGCCAATATCTGGCACTAATTTGATGGGACATATGCTCAGTCTGCACTCCTCTCAGTTCACTTTAGGAGAAAACTGTCAACCTGTGTTTAGCTCAAACCACTTTTTTCTATTGTCAATTTAAAAAAAGAAATTGAGGTGAGTTGGGTGAGTTGGGCATGGCCAGCTGCTGGGCACCCACCTGGCTGCTCTCACTCCCCTTCATCAAAGGGGTAGGGAAAGAAAGTAAGAGAAAAAACTTAAGCGTCAAGATAGAGATAGGGAGAGCACTTACAAAAATTCATCACAGGCCAAACAGACTCAGCTTGTGGTGGTTTTACACTGTAAGAGATCACTTGCTGACAGGCACTGGAGGCCCAACCCCCTCCACCACACAGAGCCCTGGATGATGTTCAAGAGCTCAGTGTGTGCAGGAAGGACCAGTGGCTCGGTGCTGCTGGGTCAAGAGGACCAGAGTGATGCTGAGTGGCAGGAAGAAGCAGTGTGGTATCAGGTGGCAGGGAGGATTGGCACAGCACTGTGTGGTTTCTGCTGATCTGCAGGGTTGTCCTGGTGGAGAGCAGGCAGTGTAGAAGCATCCGGTGAAGTGTTGGTAGGGGTAGAATTAGGTTGGTTGTGGTGGACAGTTGTTGGTGCATAATTGTCCTTTTCTGCCCTCTGGAAGTATTGGTTGAGCCAGTGTGAATGAGATGTGTCTGGCAGGGGTAGTCCCAGCTGCTCCCCACAAAAGCCCCATAAAGTCCCTGCTGCCACGGCCTAGGTATAGCAATATAAAAGGCTTTTAAAGTGAATTGTGTTTGTGGGCTGAAACAAAAAAGGTCTGGATAAGATTCAGATAGTAACACAGCCTTTGTGGATTCAAGAAAAGGATTTCAGCAATACTAACACGAATAAAATTAAATATGCTTTATTTTATGAAATAAAATATTTATTTTCTTTTTCAGCTGGAAGGCAGGAGGGCTCTGCAGAGGGACCTGAACAGCCTGGAGAGTTGGGCTGATTCCAACGGGATGAGGTTCAACACAGCCAAGTGCCGGGTCCTGCACTTTGGCCACAACAACCCCATGGGGAGCTCCAGGCTGGGGACAGAGTGGCTGAGAGCAGCCAGGCAGAAAGGGACCTGGGAGTCTGGATTGACAGGAAGCTGAACATGAGCCAGCAGTGTGCCCAGGTGGCCAAGAAGGCCAATGGCATCCTGGCCTGTATCAGGAACAGTGTGGCCAGCAGGTCCAAGGAAGTGATTCTGCCCCTGTACTCAGCCCTGGTGAGGCCACACCTCGAGTACTGTGTCCAGTTCTGGGCCCCTCAGCTCAGGAAGGAGGTTGAGGTGCTGGAACAGGTTCAGAGAAGAGCAAGGAGGCTGTGAAGGGATCCAGCACAAGTCCTGTGAGGAAGGGCTGAGGGAGCTGGGGGTGTTCAGCCTGGAGAAGAGGCGGCTCAGGGGAGACCTCATTGCTCTCTACAACTCCCTGAAAGGAGGGGGTAGCCAGGGGGGGGTTGGTCTCTTCTCCCAGGCAGCTATCAGGAAAACAAGAGGGCATGGACTTAAGCTCTGCCAGGGGAGGGTTAGGTTGGATACTAGGAAGAAATTCTTTACAGAGAGGGTGATCAGGCATTGGAATGGGCTGCCCAGGTAGGTGGTGGATTCTGCGTCCCTGGAGGTTTTTAAGAAGAGACTGATGTGGCACTCAGTGTCATGGTCTGGGAACCACAGTGGTTACCTAGTGGATCAAGGGTTGGATTTGATGATCTCAGAGGTCCCTTCTAACCTGGCTGATTCTATGATTCTATTCTATGGTTCTATGAAGCAGCAGCAAACCTTCAAAAAAGGCTTACAGGACTTTGTAGAAGTAAGAATACAACCCGTTATTTCCCCTACAAGAACTGAGAATGAATTGTCTACTTTTCAAACATGAAGCATGTTCAGAATAAATAGACAAGGAAGACAAGAACTTCTAACTTAAAAAAAAAAAACCAAAAAACCAAAAAACCCAAAACCAAAGAGGAGCACAGCCCAAGCCACTTTGTTGATGAATGTTTTTTCAGAATTACTACAGCCTTGTTTCTTTCAGTAGAGAATCTATTTGACCTCCCAAAAAATATACTTGATGTCATTTCTGCTGTAATAACCTGCACGAGGCACCAAAGTCATGTGTTTTCTAGGGAGAAAATAAAGCAAATATAGGTGTACCAGAATGACAGTGCAAGTTTTTTTTTGAATGAAAGAAATAATTTTTAATATTCCTTAATCTCTTTAGCCTTTATCCAGGTTAGATAATTTTTTATATTTATAAAATATATCTATTTGTTTGTTTGTGTTACAAGTCCCTGAATACTGGTTGTCTGAGAGACAAGTAATGGAAGTAATGGAAGATGTTAGGAGCAGTTCTGAGACTTGGTGCCCACTTCTCATAAGTCATTTCATTGCAGAAATCACTGCATTAATTAATAATAGGCCTTCATCAGCATTCAGGAATTGTTAATAAACACATATCGATTGTAAATCTCTCTTCCTTTTTTTCCCCTCTGAGAAGCAATTGCCTTCATGACTCTGTATCTGAACTTTCCATCTAATATCTGTGTTTCTGTTTCTGAACCTTGATCTCATTCTATCACTCTACACAAGTCCAAAGATTAAATATGATTTAATTTTGAAAAGAGCGATAGTTCTTTGAAGAGAGGAAGTATGACTAAGCCTCCTGTATCTCATCTAATCTTGTTATGCACGCATCACTGGTATCTGAAATACTTTCTCAGGAAACCGTAGGGAAGGCAGGTATAGCAGATACTTAGCTTGAAGGGGAGGAAACTGCTTCACAGGACTGATCACAACCAGAGATGGTGTGTTCTGTGAATGTAGGTGGGTAGGAATTTCTGAGGTCAGCAACAACGATAAGCAAAACACAGTATTGCACAGATAGCCTACTTTCTCTGTTCCTCACTTACATGTTCAAAGCTGAGATGTAAGCAGGGAACAATCATGATTCTCTGAAAAGATGACTATCATTTGAAATGCTTTGAACTCGTGATGTTGAGGTGCTTGAGACTCTGAGACTGTACATGTATGACAGAAACTGGCATCCATGAAAGGATTTTTTTCTTTCATTGACAGAAAGGAAATAATGTATTTAAAAACAGAAAGAAAAAAAATTGCAAGACAGTTATTAGGTGATATAGGCATGTGTTTTATTAGGGGTTTTTTGGGGGGTTTTTGTTTGGGTTTTTTTCAGAGTAAGTTAAGTTTCCACAACACTTCTGTGGGACATGTATTTTAAGAACAAAATTAACTGTAAGGTAAAACGCAATGATCTTGCAACCCCAGTTTGGCTGTCAAGTCAAGTATTGTCAAATATTATTGTTCAAAGAACTTTCAAAAGCAGCATAATAAAACAGATACTTTTTGTTGCCTCTTATACTACTGAGCTTTACAGCCAAATGTTCAAAAAAAAAAAACCACAAAAACCCAAACCCAACAAACTGGAAATAGGATAAGTAGGATAAGTCTGTCTTTTGACATGCAATATTATTGTTCAAGGTGTGTTCTTGTGTTCCTGGACAAAATCTTAGAGTTTCTGGGTTTTTTCACCATGGAGTTCCATCTTTCCTTACTGTGCTCTATGTTAATTTTGAATGGTCTCATGATATTTAGTTTTGCTTTTCCTGGGCTTTATTATCGGCAGCTTGCTTTTCAACGTCCTATAATTTTGTTGTTGAGCTGTATGGCTTAAGAATAATAAAAAAAACCTCTGCAAGTATATAGGAAAGGAAGAGGAAAGCACTGCAATTACAGATTAACATTTTTCCACCTAACAAAAAAAAAGGGGATAACAGTGAAGAAACAAGACTTGATCTCTGGGAAGGCACATCTATTTGCTTACCTGTGCAATCAGGAAGGAACTACACAAAGCAGCACAAGCTCCAGGTGGATATTCCTGAAATTCTAAACATTACAGCAAATATAAAAGATACTGATCTGGTTGTGTATGTGGAGTAGAATACATATGATTTGTGCAGGTGTTGGGAAGCAATAGAAATTATGTGAAAACCAACATGTGGCAGAAGTAGTGGGTGCCGAGATAACAACTACATGTGCAACTTCTTCTCTCTTGCTCCTCAGTTCCCCGTGCAGGCAGAGCTGACATTGGGAGTAGAAGAGCTGCATTTGACAGGTGCCAAGGAATATGTACCTCTCTTCTGTCAGATCCTTGCACTATTTGGTCACCTGTGTTATCTGACCTGTTTTAGGTGTGTTACCCATCATATGGCTTGCAGGAGAGAATGATTCCGTAGCAATGAGTGGCTCAGCAATTGGACAACACTGTCACTCTCAATTGTATGCATTACTGCTGTGACATATGATGTACAGTCTGTGGGGTGAGGGGGAATAAATAATAAAATAAAAAAAAAGAAAAAGGATTTATGCCAAGTAATTCAAACAAATTATTAAAATAACACTTTTCAAACCACGGGAGGTATATTTTCTGGCACTGACTTAATCAGTTTATTCATAGAAAGCTTGGAATTTTCATCACCGTTAATGGAGCTAGTTAAAGCGCCAATGTTTATTCGTATGGGTGATTTAACTCCTTCATTTAAAAATAAGAAATAGTAGTAGTATTTCTACAGATAGATATATTGTATTTGTCAAGGTAGAAGGTGAAATTGCAAATGCAACTGTGCTTCCTTGAAGTGACACAAGCTAAAATAAGACAAATCTTGACCAAAGCTATCTTTCCAGTGTAGCTCTGAATACAGACAGTATTTTATTGAGAATGGTCCTGTTACCTAATACAAGGCAGCAACTTGTATAGATTTATAGGCAAGTCACTTCAGAAATAATAATGGTGCCCAAAAATTACAAATCGAGTGGTTGTTTTCATGCCCAAGCACATGCCACACCTTCGTCTCCTGAAGAAGAGAAGGAATCCAGGCTGTGTGCTGCAACTGCATTGTATACACTTGGGCATTTAAAATGGAACCCAAAACTTGTGTTTAAGTACATGAATCACTCCTTTGGTATAAGAGTCAATATTGTGTTTCTAGTTCAAAATCAATAACATGTGAGATAATTTACAATGTTTTGCCCTTAGCTCTTGTTATCTGGCGAATCTTCAATATTCTATTATTATCTTTACAAACTATTATATAATCATCATAAAAAGGAGATGTATTTTCTTTCTCTTTTTAATTTTTTTTGGGGGGAAGGTAAATTAAATGATATCTGATCGAAAAAAAAAACAGTTGGATGATGCTATACATTAAATGGAGCTGACTCTCTATTAAATTTCTGTGGCAGATGTTTAGTGACTCTCTTTCATTGGGTTTATGCAGCTGATGTTGAACATCTACATATAAATGAATCTCCAACAGAATTAAACTGAAAGTTATTGTTGGTAGCAGCTTGGCATAGTAGATTTTTTGGTAGATGATCAAAATTAAAAAGGCTAAGTTAAATAGCAACCCTCAAAACCCTCAAAGCTAAAGGAATTTTTATAAGCTCTTTCTCAGTGACTCCTGCCCTTTCTAACTTTTTATTTTTTTAATTTTTTTTTAAGGACCCTATTGTTCACCCCCATTTACTTTTGCCTTTGATGCTTCCATATGTACACATTTTCTCTGGTACTTCTATTCTTAAACATTTCTGAGATTCTGTGACCATTTGTCTTGCTGTGGATACTTTAATGATGAGAAAACGATGATGATCTCTGTTTCCTGTGGCTGATGTTACCGGTTTTGTTTCCTATAAATACTTCATTGTTGGGTGTAACTTAACTATACATTTCAGATAGTCTTTTATAGTACTTCTTGCTGATATTTTATATTGGAATCATTAATTGCCAAAGGAAATGAGCCAGATTGTTTGAACATTTTTCTTTTTTTTTTTTTCCTTACAAACAGCATACCAGGCTTTAGAACTAGATGACTGCTTCTGACATGTGAGGTCTATGACAAACTTTTTCACCTCACATTTTTCTCTCTCTACAACTGGATGTTGCATATGTATAAACATATTCTGAAAAACTTTTATCACAGGATTTGAAAATCCTGATAAATTTCTATTTTGATCAAAACGTTGATATTTATTTTAGCCTTACAATGATTAATAAAGGGAGATTCTGCAGGCTGAAATTCGGAGGAAGAATCTGTAAGAAATGAGGCTTGAATTCCTGATAGATCCTAAATGCAGTATCCTTTTAAAAATGCCTTAAACATATTCATTCATATTCATAAAAAAAGAAAACCTCAAATCTGTATATAGCAGGACTTCTCTCTCTTGAAGAGAAAGATGGTGATGGTGTGAACATCTTGTGATCCAGCAAATGCACATACAACTAAATATTCATTTCACTGGACCCCTGCAGAAGCATAGGTGCATTAACTGTACTTTCATAGTATATGTGGACAAACATTTGGGGTAAATTATATATTAGTAACCATAGCACAACACTGTCACCACTATATTTACTATGTTCTTGAAGTTTTGAACTATTTTAAAATGTACATTATATTTCTGTGTTTTACTTTAGTCAATCATGGAGTGTATATGGACACAGTATATTATTAATTGGTTTTCTAAGGAATAAGTATTATTTTTGTTAATCCTTCTTATTGTTAATCTTTCTTATTGTAATTTATTATTAGATCTATCATTAGGGTTTATGTATTTACTTGCAAGTTTATTAGACTGAAGTGCAGTGAGTTCATTGTGTTCTTTCAGTTGGGCTCCAGAGTCTTTACTTCTGAAAAAACCCCTCCTTAACTCACCCTGGAAAATATTTGCTAATAATGTAACAGTGACCATGCAGCTTACGATTTGTTTCTGTCATCTGGCAAGGGAACTGTTTGAAGGAAAGCAATTAAAATATCACTGCCCACAAACTGCTCATAAGTGTAAACAGTAGCACTGTGCAATATCTCTACCTCAATTAAGTGACAAATTTCAATTATTGCTTACATGGACAGACCATCACTAGATATTTACTGACCCATACAAAGCTGGGCTGCAGCTTTGTTGTCTTGCATAAGACCAGACTAGACTTAGAAATTACCTAAATGAGACTTTTATAGACTGAAAGATAAACCAAAATATCTATGGCTTCAGCTACTGATTTTCAGAAATTATTACTGGGATGTGTAATCAGTGAAGTTTTATCGATCCCTGTGTCTGCCTCCCTCTTTATCCATTCCATTTTATAGTCCTGTAGCTCTATGATAACTCACACACCGGCAAAGGGGATAGTTTTAAATTAAAATTCCTTTCTTGGACACTGAGGAAAAAGTGGCTTAAGATGTTTATTCAGAAGAGATTTGTGAGAGATGAAGGACAAGGAGGAGCAGAAACTGGCCCAGTATTTCTAACTGGTAGGATTTCTAACTGATACAGAGGCTTTACTTTGGGATATCTATTCTATAAATACCAAAAGCAGAAAATATGTTAAAGTATAAGTAGAGAAGATGAAGAGAGTGGGAGAGACAGCAGAGGTAAACAAAGGTAAGGTCAAGGAGCAGAAAATCACCATTTAAAATAAAGCCTGAATTACAGTCAGATCTTCCAAGTCCCTGTATCATAGATGCTGAAATCTCTGTTTTAACTGCTGAGTTTATCAGTGTTCAGAAACAAAGTAATTTGTAGAGGGAAGGTAGCCCATTAATAACAGATGGGAAGATGAGATCAGCTATATTTGAAAAAAAAAATGCTGAATTACTAGATCTGGTTTAAACTTCATCATTTAACTAGATACCTGAAAAAATGTTTTGAGCAAAGTATAAATAATGAGCTCGAAAGTACCTCTGTTGGCAAAATGCAATAAACCAAACAAATTTTAATATACAACATATAGATCCATGTGCAGAAATAGGCAGCAACTATACAGGTGATGTACTTACTGAAATAGTAGGAGCTTATCATTAAAAATAAGAGAAGTTAATATCAGTCCATCAAAAGACTTTCTGTCCCCAAGAGAGACCCCAGCCTCCCCACCTGCCATCATCCTGTGCAGGCCATGCTCATGGCCAGGGCTTGTGATCTCTGATTTCATAGAATCATAGAATCATAGAATAGGCTGGGTTGGAAGGGACCTCAGAGATCATCGAGTCCAACCCTTGATCAACTACCGCCACAGTCACTAGACTATGGCACTGAGTGCCATATCGAGTCGCTTTTTAAATGTCTCCAGGGACGAAGAGTCCACCACCTCCCCAGGCAGCCCGTTCCAATGTCTGATCACCCTTTCCGTGAAAAAATTCTTTCTAATGTCCAATCTGAACTTCCCCCGGCACAATTTAAGACCATGCCCTCTTGTCTTACTGAGAGTTGCCTGGGAAAAGAGACCAACCCCCGCCTGGCTCCATCTTCCTTTCAGGTAGTTGTAGAGAGCAATGAGGTCTCCCCTGAGCCTCCTCTTCTTCAGGCTGAACAGCCCCAGCTCCCTCAGCCTCTCCTCATAGGATCTGTGTTCGAGTCCCTTCACCAGCTTGGTTGCCCTTCTGTTACCTGCTAAAATCCAGTCTTAAAAGCCAACGTGGAAGCGTGTCTCAGTTCCTGGAAACCAAAGTGCTGATGGCTGGTGAAGGTATTTTGTCTGAAATTCATTGTCCCTGAGGTTTAGAAATGTGGAAGATGCAGCTTATTATCACTTAAAAAATCAGTAATGTTGAGACAAAAGTAAGAAGCTGTTTTCATTGCTATATTTGATTAAATGCTTTGTCATAGCATGCTAATTCAGCATTTTATTTTGTTATGTGATTTTTATCTGCACTATGTTTTATCTTTAACAAGTTTAGTGCTGCTGCGAGGTGTTGGGAATTCTGTATAAAAAGAAGAAGCTTATATTGCTGATTTTCCTTCCCTTAACAATGACATATCCATAGGATAGGATTTACATATTCTAACAGAAGGTCTACAGCTCAGGGAGGATGTTAAAATCAGGTGTGAGAATGACTGCTCTTAAGCTCACTCAACGGACCTGGATGTGTGGTCAGAGTGGATTCCGGATGAATCAAAATCTCTTGTTTATTGCCTCCTCCATCAGATCAAACTGTACCTGAATTTCCAGAGAAAAAACACCGTTATAGTCCTTTGCAGTGTGTGCACAGTGATTCCTCCGCAATATTGCTCAGGAGGAAGAGAGAGACAGGTTTGTCCATACCTTTTCCACCTGTCTGCTAAAAGCTTTGAGAAGGGAAGACTGCACTGGAAATGCTTCATTTGTCTGCAAGCAGCACAGTGGATCTGAAAGGCTGGACTCCAAATTTTAAACACGTGCCACAGCAAAGAAACATATAAAGCTGTTGCTTTTAAAGAGCTGACTTTGATTCTCCACCTGTTGGCTATGTAGGCAAAATTTAGTCAGGTTGAATAGTGGTGTTCTGTAGTGAAATGAGGCAACCAGGTGCCACTAATTGCCAGGTAGTGGGCATGAGCTTGTGTCAAGCCCACCTGTGCCTGATTAGGGTGGGCCCCCACTGCGCATGAGCAGGACCAGGGGGCAAATAAACAGCGTACCTTTTACTGGCCCCCTTTTACTGGCTAACCGGCTGTTTATTTAGTGGTACCTGGTTGCCTCATTTCACTACAGGGTTCTCTGCATTTGGCCACAAAGAAATAATCTAGCTTCTTCTTTTATTTATATTTGAAACATAACAGGATTTGTAAATCAGCATTTAGCTGAAAAGGTGACCAGAAAGCATGGATGGGATTGATATGTCTACTTTATGCTCCTGGCAGTTTTTTCTGCAGGATAGACACTAGGGTATGGTCTCTAAAACCCATGATTTGTATCTGTTTGGGAAGATATTCTGGCACTGCATGTTTTATTCTCAGGTAAGTGTAAAAACTTGTTATTGAAAAGTTGGAAAACACCAATTTTGTGCTAAGTAGCAACTGTTAACCTAAGTTCTGTAGACAGCTATGTAGGATTTACTCTTTATAAATCCCACTTTTATACGGCCATTAGCTGCAATGACTATAATAGAGGTTTTGTCAGAAGTGGTTGATTTCACTAAGGTCAGACTTCAAAGTATTTACCCGACCTACATAATTTTAGCCATTGAACTAAAAATGCCAACATTCATGAATCATTTCATCAAATAACCAGCAAGATTTCTTCAATGATTTTGTTGGCTTTTTTTTTTTTTTTTTTTTTTGCGACTGAGTTCCTAATGTAGAAACCCAGACTACTGAGTGTCCTGAGGCCATGCAGAGCAGTTTGTCTAGCTTTTTTTTTAAAAAAAAAGCATTTTGCATTATACTTTTAAGTTCCAAGAATAATGACAAATTGTACATACTCTCAATGCCTACATTTCCATTTTAAGACTGAAATATATGAGGGGAAAAAAATCGCTAAATATTATTTTTCATATACTAAATTCTTATTTTTCAAAAATAAATAAGCAAATTCTCTGAATTCTAACCAACTAATAAAAAAAATTATTTAAGTAGTTCAGGGGATACATAAAGCAGGAGGAAGATTGCTACCTGCCTAAAGGCTGAGAAATACAGATTTTGATGACCATAAGAGCTCAATTACAACTTCTATAGTTTGTGTATCAGATTTGTTCTGCATTTGCTATAAAGATTAGTACCTTTATGTGCTATACTTAGAGCAAGGGAGAAAGAAAGGGGGATAATTTAAGATGATTATGAACAGAAAACTATCATTTACATTCATTATTCTAATGCTTTGTTCTTAAGTGCCATGCTAAAATGTACAACCTATATAAAAATTGTCTGAATCAGTTGGTTATATCTGTGACCCATTCTAAGAGCACCAGTAAAAAGCTTTGTTTGCTGAAAAAAGCCCCCACCTTTCCCTGTCAAAACCACCTCCCAGAGATATCCAGAGAAGCTATTTCTATAAAAATATCACGCTTTACTGTATGAACTGACTCCTCAAGAAATCTTCTACTGAATCAGTGTAAAATACCACCTAGACCAGTGCCCTGCTGTGGAATAATTTCAGTGATTGCTAGAAATGACCCAGACTACATTTGTACTTCTTAATTAAAGCTACAGCATTCAGAGCTGGTGGAATGTGGCCAGTGTACTGTAACTACCCTAGATGTTGCCATTATCAGGGATGCTCAGTGTGCTGACTCCAAGAGAAATTGCATGGAGGGTGGAGAGGAGTGGAGACACTGCAACCATGCTCTGAGGCAATGATACCACTTAACTGCACTTTTGGGGTACCCTAGGCCAACAACTTATCCCCCTTTGACAAATACTGCTCTTGAAGTGTACTTTTACTCATTATAATCTCATTTTAATGTAATAAAGACACCTTCATTCCTAAAGTTACCCACCCTCAAGATGCTACGACCCCTCACTGAGCCTGAACTCTGAAAGATCTCTAGCCTATACTTTTAAATGCAGAGAGAGAACTTTCCACCATTCACTTTAGAGATATACTTAACTGGAGTCACACAAGCTCCACCTGTCAGGTAAAAGAGTATAAAAATAGCCAGTGGGGGAAAGGAAAGATACCACTTCAGGGAAGACACACCATTGCAGGGGCATCCCTGACCCCTACGACCAGTTGATCACTCGAGCGTCTCTTACCATTGGCACACCACTGGGTAAGATTCTAACACTTGAGTGGGTCCCTCCCTTTCTTTTCCCCTTAATTTTGTAGAGCTTCTTAATAGTATAAATCTCTATACCAGCAGGTTTTGGCCAGGTTGTGCCCCCGTGGGAAATCTCTAGACTACTCATAGCCTAGGTATTTTGTTTGTGCGTCTTTTGTAGACAGTACATTTATCACTGGCAATCCAAAAGAACTTGAATACTGTTGCTTTAATAAATCACACTGCTTATGAATCTGATGGTAAGAAACCTCATTTAGAGAGACCAAATTCCAGCACGTGTCCATGATAATTTCTTTACTAGTGTGGTGTTAATAGTGCATGTGGATCATTGTTTTCTGGCCTACTAAAGGTGAATTGGCTATCACTCAGAACCCAAGCTGCCCCCAGCTCCTCTAATATCTGAGGATCAGCTGGATTGCAAGGGGGTTTACTTCCTGCCAAATTTCTTTACTCTCTTTAATGCAGCACCTGCCTCCAAGAATGTTTAGCAAACACCAAGGCAAGAGTAGGAACTAGACAGTCAGATATGGGACTTCTTCCTGTGTTTTTTCCAAATTTATTTATTTTCAATGTCCTAAAAGTTTTTCTAAACCAACCATGTTTCTGTGTTGAACAAATCTCAGTAGCTTTTTCTTCCAAGTGTCACTTCAGCTCTAGAGCACATACAAATTCTAGTAGTCACCATATGTATTGGGGGAAAAAAAACTAAAGAAAGTTTTGCAGCTGGAACCCTTTGCACAGGGGAAAACAACCCAGCCCTAACCCCGAATTTCCATATTAGTCTTTGAACTGTACTCTGGCCTCTGCTAGCTTCTTTTGATTCTTAGCTTCTCCTCTTTTGGTGCTTACTTTCTCATTTCATGCAAAACAAACAGATAATCCTTAGCCAGTCTTTGCTGTAGCCTAGTTCTTACATGTGTTTTGCAGTAGCTTAATTTGATAAGTCTGCCATTCATTTCTGGATAGTGAAGTGACATTACACAAAAATCAACTTGTGCTTGAAGTTACCAGGTACTTTTGCAAACTTCAGAAATTTTGGAGATACTGAAATCAGTGGGGAAATACCTCATTAGGGTCAGGATTCCCTGGGGGATTGTGTCTGATTCATAAACATCTAGAGATCAAACTAAAAGATCTCTTTCTTCAACACTTTATCAGAGCTAGTGCAAGGACAATCCGAACACATTTTTTTCTGAATGCTTTGTAGTTTGAAGGCAGCAGATACTACCTCTGCCTTGCTCCTTCATGGTCATATTACCATAATGTAGGTGAATTAGCTAAACCAATTGGTCTAATGAAGTGCAATACAATATATCCAGGAGCTCTAGCCTGTTGCCTAATGAAGTGTCAGTATGTTTCAAATGGTCCAGCAAATGATTTAAAGAAATTGTCAGATTTAAACAAAGAAGCCTCCAATGATTCGCACTATTGCATATAACTCGTAATCATTTAACTATAGGAGTGTCTCAAATCTCTCATCGTTTTTTCAGCTACTTATCCTGATGCATGTACTACTGTCTAATTTGCTAATTAGAGGAAGAAGACTGCAGTGCTTTGGCAGGCAAGGCCAAAAAAGTGTTCTGCACATAAAAGTCACAAAGGTAGCAAAGACAATTCACAAAGGAGGAAATTAGATGTAAATAAGGCAATCAGTTGCAAGACTGGGATTTTACAATTAGTCATCATTTACTATAACAGACTAAAATGAATGCAGAATCATGGCAAATGCAAGCAAATTCAGAGGAAAATCCTAACAGGTTAACAAAACACTTCACAGAAATTCCTTCCCATAGAGGTTTTAATAGGTTCTCTTGTTAAACAATTTTCTTAACAAAATTGCTCTCATTATATAATCTGTCTTAGGAGGAAGTGCTAGGAATTCTTTACTCATTACTTCAGAGTAAACTTAAAGTGAAGGACAAGACATAATGAAAGGCTACCAGAACAACTGTTAACAAAACAGGAACATAAAGAAAGGAAAGTGAGGACCATCTTAAAAGTCTCACAGAATTTTGTTAAAAGACCTGAAAAGTCAGAAACAAGTCATTAGCTAGAGAATGTATGACTTTTTTTCTATGACTATTTTAATTTTATAAAAGCCCACAAATTCTGGCAGATAAACTTTAATAATTGCAGAACGAGCCATAACTTTGTTAATTTCCTCTGTCTCATGCTATATAACCAAAAATATACTCTGTGGTGTGAGAAGCCCAGATAGAGTCCAGTTTAACATAGGTGGATGTTGTGTTGTGATGACTTTGTGTTATATTACTTTACCAGTATTCACCAAAATTAACATTCTGTGAAGTACACAAGCATAGGAAAAGTGACTTGGCTGGTAAGAGCTCTCAAATATAGGCTAATCCCTGATTTTTAAAAAGACTCAATAAAAAGTTTTACTTCCTGTGCTGTCTGAGAAGTCCAGTCCTGATTTTTTTGCTTTCAAATTTTCTATAAGGACCCTATGATCATCTAGATAAATAGGAAGAGAGAGATAGATTTTTATTTATTAAAATTCTATAGACACAAACAAAAAAAAATCTTAACCTCTGTTCCTTCCTATGAACTTACACATACCACTTACTACATTTTTTAAACTACATTCTCACTTGCTTTGAGTGGAGAACTCAGAGTTATAATCATTCCAACCCCTGCTGAATTTTGTGTGTTTCTTTGATCATATACAAATGCCATAAAGGATAAATAAATAAGCCTTCTGGCTTGAGAGGACCAGGACAGAATCACCCTGCCTGAGCATCCCCAGCCCCTGGCAGCCTCTGGCGCTCCAGCTGTAATGGGGACCAGCTGAGCCTATGGGAGGAGAGCATGGGTCATGTGACCCAAACAGACCAATCACATTATTCCTTCCCATGGAGCTCAGTATAAAATGGATCCCAAAAGAGCCCTCTGGGTGCTGTGCTGCTTGGGTTAAGGTCTTCCTGCTGCTACCTGGTTCACCCTTGTTTCTTCACAGGAGAAAGACAGCATTAGCCAAGACAGGTCAGCTTCTACCTACTCGAAGTTTTTCAACTTTAAAGTCTCTCTTTTTACCTTCTTCCCTCTGAGAGGGAATTGGGAATAACAAAGAACATCTGTCACTGCCAAGCCACTGTCCAGTCCTTGACAGATTTATTGGCACCTGACATGGGGCTCAAATAACTTTTTAGGTTTATACTTCGGTATATTCATATTTTGTTCACCTACCCTCTCCCACCTTGGGACAGGGAGGAGAAAATCCACCTTAAGGTTTGATAATCAAGACAAGGATAGGGAGGTTTGCATCCCCAGTTACGGTTACAGGCAAAAAATGAACAGGTTCAACTTGGGAAGGAAAAAAAAAACTAATCTAATCTACAAAGACAGAAAATATAGCCAGGTCTTAATATCTCCTCCCCCCACCCCAGGCTCATTTCTCTCAGCCTGGATTGCTTCATTCCTGCCTCCCCCTCAGAGGGTCAGTTCCCCACATGGTGTTTCTGCCACTCCTTCCTCCTCGGGAGGAGGTAGACTCCTCACATTCTTCCCCTGCTTCAACACAGGGTCCCTCTCACAGGAGAGAGTCACTCACAAACCCCTCTGACAAGAGGTCCCTCCCATCGGTGCCGTCCCTCAGGCACATACTGTTCTAGCCTGGGCTGCACAGAGTCCCAGACTGGTTTGGGAACAGCCACCTCCTCCAGCACAAGATCATCCATGGCTGTAGTTATATATCTACCTCTCTCAGCAATCCTGCCCAGGCTGCTTCTTCACATCAGCCCACCTGTGACACTTCAGGGGCTACCAATCTGTATTTCCCCACCATGCTCCTCCATGGGCTGCAGGGGGACAGCCTGTTATCTTATCATGAGCTGCAAGGAAATCTCTGCTTGGGCACCTCTTCCCCTCCTTCTTCACTGACCTCTATATCTTTTCTCTGACATTTCTCTCTCACTTAATCCTCTCCTCTTCTCTGCAAGTCCTTTTCTTATATTTCTTCAGGTTTGTTTTCCCTTTCTTGAATATGTTACTCCCAGAGGCACATCCAGCTTCCCATATCTGCTCAGCCTTGGACAGAGGTGGGGCAGGGACTGGAAGCGGAGGAGCTTCCAGCAGCTTCTCACAGGAGCCACCGCTGTCGCCCCCCTGCTTCCAAAACACCAATGCACTAACCCAAGACAGTACTACAATCTAACCCTTTCCTTGGTAATAATATCTCTTAATTCACTCACTATAGAAAGAGAATGTGCAAGAAATGAAGCTGAATACTCAAGTGTCAGTTTGTAAGTGAGACCTAAGGGGCCTCCTCCTTACTCATGATGCTTGTGTCCTGGGCACACTGTCAGTACAGTAGTGAAGTTTCTTTTCTCTTGTGTCTCTTTTCTCTTCTGTCACCACTAGAGAGGGTGAATATCTCTTTCCTGGAGGGCTTTCTGTGTGGAAGTTCAGAAATCACAACAGTCTGTCATGTTGTCCACTGAATTCCCCAGATTATTACAGACATGTTTGAAAACAAATTTCTTTGTCAGGTAAAGAGAAATCTTGTCTTGAAGTGTGGCCACTCTTCATGAGAATTCTGATCTTCCAGGAGCTGTCATTTTGCAGTGTTCATTGTCAGCATCATTGCTATTCAACAGACAATTTGAGACAGCAAACCAAAAAGCTAAGGCTCTGAAAGAGTAGACAAATCACTCTGCTGTGCACAGATGATCTTTTTGTGCATAACATTATCAGTACTGCAGGAAAAAACTGGTAAGTATAGTCAGGTTGTTGCAGATGGTGAGGTCTTTCAAGTGTATTTTATCAGGTGCTCTCTATCTCAAGGTATAAAAAGCATATGTTAGGATTACCTAAGATATCTTTTTTCACCCAAACAACAAATAAAACCTCACCCAAATAAAATGACCAAGTGAATAAAAGCTATCCCTAACTTGCCAGCCAGACAAAAGCCTTTAGTCTGATTTCTATTCATTTTTTATGTATACGGTGAACACAAATACAACACTTCAGCTACTTAGCTCCTGTTTTCTCTCTCTTTATTAATGTAGCTAAAGCAATTTATATGGAAAGAAGAAGTTCAGATGTAAACCATGCAACTTAGAGCTCACCTGAATAACATTTAAAAAATTGTGTGAAATAGTTTATTTCCAAGTTTTGTCCTTGATTTACTTTCTATGTACTTCATTCTTTTCTATCTTATAATCAATGGTGAAATGGAGGCCTAGTGGATTATGACAGAAATCACATGCTACCAATTTCAATTTTTTTAAATTAATTACTTTATTCTTACTGGTAGGATTCTTACACTTTTCAGTCTCAGGGAAAAAAAAAACCCATCTATTGTCAGGTTCCAATATTAAGGTTCAAGGTGTTAATAATTGCGACTCCTCTTTAAGATTGATATTAACATAACTAATTTACAAGTTATAATTAACTTGTGTCTCACAGTCAGTCAGAGACAAGAAGATGATATATGAATGATTCTGAGATGGCCATAAAATGATAGAAAAGTTTGACCTTTTGTAGAAGCAAAGCTCTGACTCCTAGGACGTGTTCTCTGAATTCCAACTGCATCAGGTGGCCTCATACTGACTGCATTTACAATGGACCTGAATAGGTTACGTGGAATATTTCAGGACAGATTCATGCCTTTTCCCTAGAGTACAGCTGAGGTGGAGACACCAATGTCTGAAGCTAATTGCTCAGCTAGAGCAGCTAAATGCCACTGACATACAAAAATGTTGATTTATATCACACAAAGGCAGCATGGAAAGCAAGCACCTGGGTCAAGTGTGTTTTTCATTTTTTTCCTTTTCTTTCTTTCTGGGTTTAGTCACAAGAAATGATACAGAGCCAGCCTGAATGTTTGTGGGAAGACTGTCAATTTTAAAGCAGACTCAGGTGTAAGATCTAACAGCCGTATCAGAAAAGACTTTCTCTTCTCTCACAGCTGAACCAGCTATTGCTACTCCAAATAATCCTAGAGGCAGTAGAAAAACAGCAAAGCACAAACAGCAAAAGCTGTGGCTATTATACATTAGTAAGAAAACTTAGGACAGACATTTTCCTTCATCAGGACACTCAGTACTTTCCTGACAAAAGGAATGAAAGAATAATTAGAAGAGGGCACATTACTCATTCAGATGTTCTGTAAGTACTGTCACAGTTTATGGCATTGAAACTACAGACTTCGCAAAATTTCTTTTCTCACACTTTTCACATAGTTTCCATCACAGGGCTGGAATATCTACATTTAACATCTTGTATGATCAGCCCCTGACATGTCAGTAAGCCTGAAAAGTGTAACAGAGATGTCTTGTGTTACAACTATGGTAACATCTGCTGTCACATTGGGAAGAAAGATGTGAAAACCCAGACATGAGAATATCAAAAAACTTAGATGGAGGGGGAAAAAATATACTTTAACTGTAGAAAACTCTTCTTGGTCTTGTTTTGTAATGAAGTTGCCAAATGAAGTATGGCCAAATTCATCCATACATGGATCAAAGGTCTCCCCCTACTTAGGTTTAGAACAGGTCAATGGGATTAAAGAACATCTTGATTCTTGAGGGATGAAGATATGCACGTGCCCGTGTCTTTAATTTAGTAGTGAAACTCTTCACCATCATTGTCTTGACCCAGGAGATTTTATGCAGATTTCCTCCTCCCCATGCTGAAATGGGGGAGTGGGAGTGAGCGGCTGTGTGTTCCTGGTACTGGCTGGGCTTAAGCCATGGCAGTTAAAACCATTGAAGAAATTCCCAGACCATGGGAATTGACTGCACCACCAAATATTATATAGAAAATAAGTAGGATTAGTGTTTACTTGAATATCTATGACCCTAGCAGTGTATTATTTTAATTGTATTTTATAGTCTTTTTGAGTCAGGAAAATAGTATGCACATTTAGAAAAGGAATAACCAGTGGCTGTGAATTATAAGCCATTAAGAGACATTGAACTTGTGCCTTTGAAATACCACAGTTGTTATACATGCCCAGTTGGGTTCATTTTCAGAGTACATCTTACAGCCTGTAGGATGTATGTAGCTTACTATCTAAAATTTAGAGAAACTTTAGAAAAGCCTTTTAATCTTATTTACTTCATAAACTTTATTGACATTCATAAAATATTTTCACATTGATATAAAAATTAAACAAGGAAGGGGGGGGCAAGTAGGATTTCTGTCACCTATGTTGAAAGCCTCCACCGAGGAAATTAATTTTATCCTTAGAAAAAAGAATCTAAGATAAATGGCAGAAAAACACTGTTTGGAGGTAACTCTCTTTCATCATTGATTAACACAGGAGCCTATATGACTCTTTTAGAGTATGTGCCTTTTACACTGCAAAAGGTAAATGAGGTGCCCTTTAATTGCCAGAAGCTGAGAAAGAACATTGAAAAATATCTCATTAACTCAACATGTGCTGCATTAACATAGTGCTGCAATATCCAAATTTGTTACTATCACTGTCTGGAATTTACTGAGATTAGAAAAATAAGAGTAACACATAAATAATCACAAATGGACATCCTAATAATTTGTGTTCTTTCCATATAAAGCAGACAAAGCCTATGGTTGTGCTTATATCCAGATTTGAGAATGTTCTTGTTACTTTCTTGTAGCAGATGCATGAGAATACTTATTCAATACACCAACTGTATGAAAAAAGATGTGGCTGATATGCCTGGAAAAGTATTAATTAGGGTTATTTCAACTGCAAAGTTTCTACATTCTAATTTCCATTTCTCAAGATGATATAGAAGTTTTATAATACTGACAGTATCAATAGTCAAATGTCAAGCAGTGAGGGCAGAAACTAAAGTTAAAGGATGGTGGGTTAGATGATGGAACTCTATATTGAAAAAGGCTTTCCACCTCATTATATGGCTGGGATTTATTGTATTTCATATTGGTTTAATGATGTTATAAGACTGGTATTAGAAAAGAAATGCCTACTTTTATCTATGCAGTACTTCATAATAACACTGGAAGATAATGAATAAGACATAAATATGAAATGGGGAGAGTCCTTTTAATGTGAAATGTCTTTTTTCTGACAGAAGCTTGCAGTTTTGTTGTTTATGAGAGACTCCTTTGATTTGAAGAAATACTGAAGCAAAGGGATATACTCTGGGCCTTCCTAAGTCCTCAAACTATTAGATATAGTTCAGAACAGATACTGCAAGCTTGTAGTAGTAGTTCTGGTGGAAAGCTAAGAAATTAGAACTAACAGACAAAAGTACTTTGTGTGTAGAAATATTCAAAAAAAGATGAAGCAGAAGCCAGGACACTATCACAACCTTAACAAAAAAGTCACCACCCTTGTTATCCTCCAGTAAGGGTAATCATGACCCTTGAGACATTGGCTTCCTCAGCCTTCTCCAGGAAATAAATTGATTACTGAATTGATACTGTAATAACTTGGGCTGTTCTGCTTATTTAACTTTGGAGGGAAGATTTTGAAAACTAAGGGGGGCAAGTAAAATTCTCAGTTGTTACCTGTTGCAATTAATACATTCATTTATAAAAATCAGTATTTTAAAGTTTACCTAAGTTCCTTTAATTTTTGTAAAATATAACCGTCTACATTTAATTCTGAAAGAACTAAAAACTATGAAGGTGCGGTAGGTGCTTTATATTGAGCTTATGTATTAAGGCAATTTTATCTAGTTGGAGGACATGAAGGTGTATGTTCTAAACTTATTGTCAAGCATTTTCTTACCATTCCCACAGGACAGTGTAATCACCTGATCAATGAATGTAGCATTGCATAATGTCAATAATGGGAAGTCTTAAAGGTGCAGGAGCACACTGTCCCCATGTGCTGAAACACAAGCTGGTGGGGTGTGAGACTAATTTGGCTGAACAGAGAGTTTTGGTTGAAACTCAAGGGGAAAAGGAGTGTGTATGATGTTTGGAAGGGAGGGCAGGCCGCACAGGAGTTTTAAAAAGATGTTGTGGGGTTTCTTCACAGAGGAAATTAGAAGGGATGAAGCTCAACTAGAACTTTATCTGTTACTGCTATAAAATCTGTTCCTTCTATTACAATAAAAAATATTTCTATAAATACATTGTAAAGAAAATGAGGGCTAAGGATATTCTCCATCCTTTTTTAGATGCACGGAGAAATACACTGACAAAGGCATAGGAAAAGGCTGAGGTACTTAATGCTTTCCTTGCCTCAGTCTTTAGTAGAAAGGCCACTTGTTTCCTGGGTACCCAGTACCTGTATTGGAAGACAGTGATGGAAAAAAGTGCCCAGAATCCAAGGAGTAATGCTACAGTACTTAGATGTACACAGATCTATGGGCTGGATGAGATCCTCCAAGAGGGCTGAGGGAGCTGGCAGAAGTGCTCATCAAGACACTGTCCATCATTTACCAGAAGTCCTGGCTCACCAGAAAGGTCTCAGTTGGATGGAGTTTAGTAAATGGGACCCCCACCTACAAAGGGGCTGAAAGAAGAATCCGGTGAACTACATCCTGATCTCAGTGCCAGAGAAGGTTATGGAGCAGATCCTCTGGAGTGTCAGCACACAGCACATGCAGGACAACCAGGTGATGAGGCCCAGTCGACATGAGTTCATGATGGCAGGTCCTCCTTGACCAACCTAATCCCTCTCTGTGACAGGGTGATTGACACCATTTCCCATGGTGTTTTCTTGGAGAAACTGGCTTCTCATGACTTGGACAGGCCTACGGTTTGCCAGGTCAAAAAAACTGGCTGGATGATTGGACCCAAAGAGCTGTGTTGAATGGAGTTAAATCCTGCTGGACACTAATCATGATGGATGTTCCCCAGGGCTCCGTGTAGGGGCCAGTTCTATTTAATATTTTTATTAAAGATCCGGAGAAGGGGATCAAGTGCACCCTCCCCATATTTGCAGATTACAACAAGTTAGGCAAGATTGTCTATCTGCTTTAGAGTAGGAAGGCTCTGGACAGTCTGGATTGATGGGCTGAGGCCAGTTGTATGAGATTCAGGAAGAAGAAGGGCTGGGTCCTGCACTTGAGTCACAAACCCATGCAACACTACAGGCTTGCAGAAGAGTGACTGGAAAACTACCCAGAGGAAAGGGACTTGGGGGTGTTGGTCAACAGTTTGGCTGAATATGAGCCAGCAGTGTGCCCAGGTGGACAAGAAGGCCAACAGTGTGACCAGCAGGACTAGGGAAGTGATTATGCCCCTGTACCAGATACTGGTGAAGTTGCACCTCAAATGCTGTGTTCAATTTTGGGTCACTGAGGTGCTGAAATGTGTCCCAAAAAGGCCAATGTAACTGGTGAAGGGTCTAGAGGACATATGTGGAATATCTGAAAGAACTGCAATTGTTTAACTTGGAGGAGACTGAGGGGAGACCTTCTCACACTACAACTACCTGAAAGAAGGTTGCAGTGAAGTGGGATTTGATCTTTTTTTCCTAAGTAATAAGTGATAGAACAAGAGGAAATGGCCTCTGGTTTTTTTAGGGGAGGCTTAGATAGGACATTGGGATAAGTTTCTTCACTTAAAGGATTGCCAAGCATTGGAACAAGCTGCCCAGGGAAGTGGTTTACTAATGAGCCTGGGAGGTATTTAAAAGATGTGTACATGTCATGCTTAGGGACATGGCTTAGTGGTGGATTTGGCAGTGCTAGATTAATGTTTGGATTTGGTAAAATTAAAGGTCTTTTCCAATCAGAATTATTCTATGATTCTGTGAATGTGTATTCCAAGCTGCATAGCTTAAATGTATGTTCTAAGCTTTCAATGTTGGTTATTTCCTCCCTTTCATATATGGAATATTAATCACATTAATTCTTCCTAGCATTCTTTCGGGTGCAAACAATGCACAGTCTGAATAAGATATATGCTAGTCTAATTAAAACCATCTATCATGGATGAAAATGAGGGTATAGAAATCAGATTTGAGTTCCTTTCTTGAGTTTTTTTCTGGGTATTATTAAGACTTTGGGAGGGAAGAAAATAGTAGAAAGTAGGTTTTAGATTTATTATAGATGTGAATCACATCCCCAGAAGATATATATACTATAATATTTTTCTGGAATGACAATGAACACGATCACCTTAAGAGGCTTCCTTTGAGGCAAGTATTTAAAATGATAAGTGAATGATGTGTTCAGAATAAAATAGAACTACAGGTGGTGTTTTTGTTTTTCTGTCCCACACTTCGAGTACTGAGAATAAATTAATGGATAAATGAAAAAAAAAATCCATACAAACTTTGGAAAAGGCTGTATGAATTGCTAAAATGTTTAGTTTTTTGGTTTGACCCTGAATTAAAAACTTCAAATTGTAAATCAAATCTCTCAAAAAAAACCTAAGTTTTAAGTTAAACATTAACAAGTGTTTAATATCTGTCATTGTGGGTTTGCTTTCAAATAATGGTAGTGCCAAGACAGCTTGAGAAGTGTTTAAAATTCTGGCATAAATTAATAGATTTAATAAATGCGTTCCACTGGTTTACTAAGGACATTTGTTCATTTGTTCAGGTGCAGCATTCCCTTTATTGTTAATATTTTCATGATCATATCACTTATGTGTCTGGTTAAGCTCCCAGACAATTGCCAAGGCAGGTGTAACTTGTGCAGCTGGAGCCTTGCAGCTGTGGGGAAGGTCTCAACACCAGCAGGGTTCAGCTTGTTTGACAAAGCTGCTCTGTGTGCTTCTCTATGAAAGACTGAGACTAATTTTACAAGTCAGACAAATGACAAGCAGGAGAGTGTACTATCCTCCCCACTGTGCCAGTGTGGCACTGATAAGTGAGGAGAACAGATGACTTAGCCGAGACTGGGAAGAAAATACGTGGCAAAGTTGATTACTGGCGTGAGTACAGTGCAATACAGCAGCTGCAAAATGCACGAGTGCTCGATGTTCTGTAGCCTTCTCCTTAAACTGGAAACTATCTGCCTCTCTTTTGTTAAGGCTGAAAGATTGGTATTCTTGGCTTCTGCAGAAATGGGTGTCAGCTGAGCTGAGCGGTGCCTGGCAGTGTCTCCTGCCTGGACTCTTGGTGCAGTCACTGCAGACCTGACTGATGACCTCCTGGAAAAAACGTGGTGCTCAGAAACCTGATTGAGAGTTCCTTGTTTGGTAACTGAAGAGCTGTAACACTGTGTCACTAGCTTGACAAGGCAAGCACTCATTAAAATGATTATTGTCACGTAATGATTACGGTTAATCAGGGTTTTCAGGGACTGTGAGATGTCTTGCTGCAGCTTGGATATAGGAAAGAAAATATATGAAAGGAAGCCTTGCTAAATAAAAAAGTTGAGTTCAAAATAGTGTATAGAGGAGAAAAAACTGCATTTATGCAAAAAGCAATAAATTTAGTGTGTAGAGGTGAAAAAGATATGAAGATGGATGAAAATAAATATTAGAATTGCTTCTGAAGAAATGTTAAGGTACAGTAGCATCTATATTGATTGTAACAACACTATTCATCTTTTAAGAGTTCCATTTGTTTTATTTTCATATAGTTGTATATCCTTTTCTAGTATGAAATGCTATTTTTTTCCTCATTTCTCGTAACAAAGCATTTGCCATGGTTTTTATAAGATAATAGTAACTTTCTGACAGTATATCCCTCTCACTCTTCTCCATGTTTTCTGAGTGCTTTATTTCCTCTTGAATATTTCTGATAGGTGGATTGAGACCAGAATGGCAAATTTGCATAATTCAAAAGGGAAGGTCATGTAGAGAGGGACTCTCTTCTTTGAACTGCATGCAGATTTGAGAGATGTTTTTGTAACTCTCAAACCATTTTAGTCCCTTAAAGGTGCATCCTGAATGAGTTCTTCAAATTTGAAAAATAATGTCATCAAGTTATTGGATAGACTAAAGGATTTGAACAACAGACAGCCACTTCTTTTTCAAATGTTCTGTAATGAAAAGTTTCAAATATAAAATAACAGCATGTTATGCCCTTTATTATGCATTTGTGTAGAGGTGGGAAATTATCAGAGGAGAGAGAAAGCCAAGGCTTTGATCCGAAATAGGAGGAATGCTGAGAAAAAAAAATGTTCCTGAATATTCAAATACTTGCTGTTACCTGAGTAACAAGTTAAAATCTTAATTTTGTTGAGAAAAATGATGTGATGACAGGCTGAAGAGTCATTGCAGCCAAACAGGCCAACTACAACAGCAATAATTGGTAGACAGTACATCTACACCAAAAGTTGATCTCAGGTCCACTCCTTAGCCTCCTTATAGTTTGCACTACTCATCTCCAGAATCTAGGTCAAGTTGTCTGTTCTTAGTTTTTTATGTCCAACATAGCTGCTGAATTGGAAACATACAATATGGAAGGATGGATCAAAAGAGGAGGTGTTGCTGTTTCCTTAAACACAGTAGATATTAGTATTGGGTTTGTGAATGCTCCCTACTTCGTTCCAAGTCAAGCAGGGCCTTCCATAATTATACAAGTTGTTTTGAGATTATTCCAGGCTCTTTCAAATGAGTGTTTGAAAGCACTGGTTGATGTGCTGATTGCATGTTCTACTATTTTAATAAGTAGATTCATTTTCTACTCTTATATTCAGAGCAGTGTTGTCTCTGTGATGGTAAAATATTCGTGACTTTTGACTTCAGGAAAAAATATTTTTAGGTGCTGGTTGACTTTAGAAATCTATTCTTTGCTTTATATAGTACAAGACAAGCTTTTTCACTTCCTTTAAAACTTTCATTGACTAACAAATTAGCAGAAGTAAAGTAAAGTAACTGTAAATGATGGATTCTTATGTAACCCACGGGGTAAAATCCTGGATGTGTTGAAATCAATGACAGAAGTCCAATAATCTCTAATGGAAACAGTTTCGTAATAATATTTCATTATCTTAACTAAACATTACGCTATCATTGACTTAAACCATCCCTCACTGAACTGAATTAGAATTAATGTGAGTAGGAACATTAACAAACTGCTACTTAAAAAAAAAAAAGATTCCTTCAGTGGGAAATTATCGATGTGGTCTCATGCATTTTATGGGTTATGCTTACATAACAATTTATTACCAGTAGAAATAAGGGTGGTGGAATGGCCACCAAAATTATTAGTATGTTACTCATTTTATTACTGTAAGTAGTTTGGTTGATTCCAGAATAGCCAAAGTTAATGGAGCTGCTCGTATAAGTAGAGAGCACAATTTAGTTCTTCACGCATACATATTTATGTATTGTTATTTTGTGGAGCACTAGTTCAAGCCATGATTATTCTATTAAGATCTCACATTCATTCAAATTTTTCACATGCTGCTTCTATTTACAAAATGTTATCCAGGCCTTGCAAGACCCTAATGAATTTTTAATTGTGAGCCAATGATACAGATTTCTGTTAACACTCTGAAGTCATCCATCATTAAATGCATTTTACAAAAGAATTCCCTTTCCCTTGCTTGAATCTTACCCTCCTCTTTGTAACCTTATAATCTGTCTTCATTAAAATATGAGATTATTTACCCAGCTTTTGAAGGAAGTTTTGAGAGTGAATGCTCATTAACATACACTAAAAGCTTGATTTGATTGTTATCTTGTTATTTGTTGGGGAAAACTGAATGCATATTAATTTTAATACTTTGGGCTCATTTGTTTTGGTATTTTTTAACTTGGAAAATACACAAAGACATGCTGTGAATAAGAAATTGTTTTGTTGCATTGCCTAATTTATTATGAAAATCAAATCATTGATACTGTCTTCAACGTACTAAAAAATATTGGGGTTTTTTGTCTGGTTGAAATATCTATGTGAAATTTTGTGTGTGTGTGTGTCTGAATACAGTGATAGTTTTCTCTATCACTGAGGATCCTTTTTGTATTTTGAAAGAATAACTGAACTAGCTAAATCTGGACTGCAGCTCCAGTATGTACATTCATGGTTGGGATTATAAAGGAAATTTATAAGAAGTGAGATATTACTTCTGAAATTTTAGCAAAATGTAACCACAGTCTCCTGGGCAGATTTTTGATCTGAATAACTCAGTAAACCTGACATTTTCAAGGGACTTAAGAATTTTCAAGATAGAGCAATAAAATCAATAATGTATTTTGATATACAATGCTGGGATCCCTAGAGTAACCAAGAAATCATTATTCTATAACTCTGAAGAACTGTCTATTTAAAATTCAGAAAAGGATTAGAAACTATAATAAAGTATGCTTCACAACACTGAATTTTGTACATACTACATCAGAAATAGAATTTTCAAACGTGTTTTTTATTCAATGCAAAAATATTTATCTAATTCTAAACATATGTTAGCAATATGCATCAAAAGGTATAATTTTTGCATAAGAAAAAGTGGGGAGGATGCTCCCCTTTGTCCCCAGAGTCCTTTGGCTGGAGCTTATATTGTGATGTTCATAAGTAGCTACTTATAATGGGCAAATCTTCTTTACAGAGAAAAACAGTGGGTAAATTAAATAACAGAAAAAGAAGCTTAATGTTTTTGACCATGTTACACAGTGTAGTGAAAAGTGATACTGTTGCCATGCAAGATGTTAGGTGGCTTTAACAGCAGAAAATTATAGCCTTCCCACACATTCAGTTGGTTTTGAAATTTATGTATAGAACCCCTGCTGAAATGCCTGTTACATTCCTTAAATTTTTTCAAGTAGGCAAGTTTGAGAATATGATTTAACTATTTTAATCAGCTTTTCAAAATGAAAATGCAAGCCAGTGACTTCTTGGCATTTGCAGAAAACAAAACATAGTAATTTTGTTTGTTTAATATTACCAGCAACTTTTGTAACTGAAGAAGTCTTAGAATTTGAAAGAGCATTTTTTTTTTTTTTTAGAAAAACTGCTTAATGTTGAAGGAGTAAATTGGTATATACCAACCATTATTTATCATTCTCAGAAACTATGAATTATAGGCTTCATTAAAGGAATTAAATCGGTTTTTTCAGCTAAATTTTTATGTGAGTCATGAGCTAACGTTTCTAATTAATTGGAATGAATGTACAAAATCTTCTTTACAAGATAAAGTGCATGACCTGATGCTTATAATATTGACTGACATTTTGTAGTTCAAGGATCCTATAAAACACATCAGCAGTTTTGTTTTCCTTTATTTTTATAAACACCTGTGAAACAATCCACTGATATTCTGGGAGCTGTGTTCTAGGATAACATGATGTAGTACAGAGACTCAGGAAAATGTTTTATTGCAGCCGATAGGCTCTTCACAGGTATATCTGAGCTGGAGTGCATTAAGCAGAAGCAATCCTGTAGCAAAATAGTGGGGATATAAAATAAAAAAATGTATTTTGGGATGCATTAGAAAAACAGTAAAACAGGTCAACAAAGGACCACAGTGCCTGAAAAGACCTCTCCTTTGGGTACTCAGTCAGAAGAATGACTGTACTCCAAGGTTTTGCCTTTCTCTTTTGTTGATCTTTCAGGGGAGAAATCTCACAGCTGTTGTCAGCTGGATAGATCCATTAACAGAAAACAAGAAGATAAAATGAAATTAAACATTAAAAAAGTTGCTTGTTTTGAGATATGGAGTAAGACTGCTGATTTAGACACCTTTCTTCTTTATTTACGCTATCTGGAAGGTCTTTCTTCATTCAATCTTTGCAGGGATTCCGTTGGGTTTTGTTTTTAGCCTCCAAAAGTTTGGAGAGTTTTCTTTCCATTTTGCTGGCTGCTGTTACATTCTTTGCACTCTGAAGATCTTGCCATATATTGGGAGGCAGATTCAGCTAGATTACCTTCCTTTTTTTCTGTGTTCTGAACTCTGATACAGACTTTTTCATGCGCTATTCAAAACACAACATGAAAATCTGTCCAATTTTCAAATATTGAATGAATCCATGTTTTATTTTCCTAGTGACTTTTGAACATGAATATTGAATTACAGAAGATGAGGGTCAAGAATTTAAAAATAAAAATTCCTAGCCCTTTCCTGCATTGCTGTGAATAAAAGAACTGCTTTATTTTTATTTATAGTGTTTCCACTTAAGACAGTAACCATGCCTGTAGGCATGTTGTTGAAAAATGAATTCTGTTGAGCAACCTTTGCTGGTCTAACTGTTAATTTTCATAGAATTAAAGTGCTGTTAGGCATAATGTTGTGCAGGAGCTTTTAGAAACCCATGGAACCTAGCAAGAAAAAAATTAATGTTGTTGTCTTTTTATTCTTTCAATCACCTGTCCTCCCATCTCCTGCACCACACTCCAGAGATTTTAAGAGCTATATTTGCCGAAGATGATTTCAGCTGAGTGCCTGAGTCTTTGAAGGCACCAGTCCTCAAACAGCAAGATAAATCTTTGTTTTCCTAAAACTGGTAACCCACATAAAACTACCAACCAAGCAAAATACTAAATGACTTAAAGTTCTTTGTGGTAAAAGGGATTTTCCAATGACATATTGGTAATGGCTTTGTCCTTTTTATTTCTCTGTGGAGATTACATTTTTCAGCATGCTCCAAAAGATATTTTGTGAAAAATCCACAGAAGCAAGTGGCTATCTGACATCCCAATCATTGCTGGAAACATCCATCATGCACCTAGAAATTTCACTACAGAAATCACCTGTGGGTACCTGTTTCATCTAGCTAACTTCATAAGATGCATCGAGGCAGCATCAGGGTTAATTCACAAAACTTTTTAGCTATAATTTTCCTCCTGAGCAAAAACATTATTTTGAACAGTTTCCTGCAAAGTGTAAGATAGGGAGTAGTATAGTATTACACTGAGAAGACCCTCTGTTACATTCTGTAACTTTTAAAGTCAGTTTTACTGATTTAAAGGTATACCAGTGATTTAGTTAAGGTTTGAACCTCCTGTTCTTTGAAATGACTGTTTCACAATTTTAATAGCTGCAGCATTTTAGATATTTTTATTTCTTTTTTTAAAGAATCTATATGGATGGCAATTTTCAACTGTTTGAAGTATAGGCAATTTAAAAGTCACTTTTTCAGGAAAATGTCTTGTTTTAGATAGTCTGTTAGAAATGGCAGAGTTATCCAAATTCAATATGCAAATATGAAAGAAAAATAGGAATTATCTTCCAGAAAATGATAGGAGAAATAGACTAATTTTCTCTCTTTTTTTTTTTTTTTTTTTTTTTTTTCTTACAAAGGAGGTTATTTCTGCTTTACTAAACAGGAAAATCTATTTCTGAGGAAAAAGAATCTAGTTTTTAATGTATTTAGTAGAAATTTGTCTGACATTGTGTAAAATGGGAGGAAAATTAGTAAAAACTAAATGACACCTTTTTACCCTGGACTGGTTTTATTACTAGATAAGTATATAATTCACTTAAATTTGATATTTTTAAATATTTATAAAATTTATTTTTGACAAGGTTCAGAAACAAAGTGCTGAGCAGTGGAGTTGCATTATGGAGACTGCATACTGGCTTCCACCAGTATTTCAACTAGTATTATGCAAATACAGTTTTCTGTAAATGACTACAGAATAATTACTATTTTAGTGCTAAAACTGATGAGGACAACTGTGTTTTCTCAGGAATCTGATCTCAAATATTGGCTCTTAGGGTTGACCCTGTATGTAACTAGTGACAGAAAAAAACTTGATCAGCAGGTAAATTTTCTGGCATGAAGAGACTCTGTGAAGGGCTGAGGCCTGCCAACACATATCTGTGTCAGTGAATCTGTCAATTAATATGACTGCTTCAGTAATTTAACAACCTGGAAAAGTGTCCATCTGTGGAAAGTTCATGAAAATGATAACAACGTGAGTAAAATGTGATGAACAAGAAGTGTAGCACAAATAACTTGCAACAAGATCCAATGTGAAACTCAAAAGCAGAATAATTTTATTGCGGAATAGTCTGTGTTGCAAATTCTATCACCAAGAGAAGTGAAGCCCTAATGGACAAGTGGAAATTTAGCAGGTGTAAACTACAGTATACTGTGTGTGATATTTTTCTTTTTTTCAGAACTCTCATATTCCTGGTAATGTATATTGATGTTAGATTCTTGCATGCAGAAAAAAAACAAGTCTTCAGCAGGAATTTTATAAAAATTTAAATAGCGTATTTCTTTTTGATGATACTTATGTTACCTTTCTAAATTATGCAGTCTTTGTGACAGAATCTGAATTTTTCAGTATACAAGTAATATGTAGCAATATCACAATGGAAGTAATGATTTGATTCTTCCTTTTTATTAAACTAAAACTTTGTTCTTAAAAATTACAGAATAATATAAAATACTGAAATTTTCAAGGTATTTAAAAGCTTGAATGCTTAAAATGCTGAATCCTTATTGATCAAGAATTTGTTGCATTAGAGTTGTTGCACTAGAACTTGGAATTAATTTTTCTGCATTTTAAATTACTTTTTTTTTTTTTTTAATATTTTCTTGATTGAGCAATCAGCTTTTATAACTCAGCAGTATTGATAAATTTCTTAACCTAGAATAGATGATAGTCTGTACTGGTTGACAGAACTCTAAAATGTCGTTATCTTTCAGTAATCTTAAATACTTGTGTAATTTAGGCTAGCTTCAATTTATGTAGTTTACTGAACACCCACTTTTTCAATGGTTTTTCAAGATTGCACTCCTGGCATGCATTTGCCCTTGAGCTTCAATTTGTGACATGTAGAGAGAAGTATAGAAAGAACTGGTTTGGGTTAGATTTCCAGAGAACCTTTTCCTTTGCTATTCCTCAAATTACATAGAACTACTGCTATGACATGCTGTGTGTGTCTTATTTTCAGTTGGATTTCATAGTGTGTTACAGTATGCTAGCAGACTCAAAAGTGTATCCTAAGAGTGCAAAGGGAGGAAGAAAACATCAGAGTAATCTAGAGCTCCTGTGACCTGTGTATATAAGTCAAAGATATCAAAAGGGAAAAAAACAGAAAAATACACAGCTTTACAGATACCACTAGGTATTCCCCAGTTGCCTAAGTTATCAAAGCTCCTTTTACCCAATTATATTTTTTCCTCACTTTTCCTTACATACCTCACTTTGTCAGTAGAGACAAAATATACTTTTTCTTGCTTACAGCACTGATTACATTTTGCTAGTGTTTCCTTAAATGTTCAAAGTGCACTAGACCCTTCCAGTATACAAAGATAGTTATTGCGGATGCTTAATTTTATATCACTTTTTATCTGTATTGAGTTTAAAAAAATAAACCTCTTGAAAAATCCCAGTAATAACTTAAAAGATTAAAAGAGTCATTTTATCAACCACTGGAAAGCCACAAGGAGCTTCATGAATCTGCTTAGCTTTCCAAGGGAAAACTACTTTGTTTTCCTATATATAATATATATATCTAAAAGGTGCATGCTGTGTGCCAGGCATGGAGAATAGCTGCTTTCCTTACAGCTAATATTAAACTCCACAAGGTTCTTTTTTGTTTCTGTTGTCATTTGTTTACTTTTCAAATTATTGAAAAATTTTCTGTAGTCAGTCTGGGTACAAGACTGAATACAATCATGGGACTGAAAAGGGGTTTTGATTATATACTCAAAGTATTGTCATGTCACAGGGATGGCAACCGTTCATGATTTGTTATAGTATAAGAAAGGATCAACCTCAGCAGTGAACTGATGAACAGGATAATTCAAGGAAGAATTGACATTGCTTGAGGCCAAAATGCTGAAATAATCTTCAATAGAATTATAAGAACAAGAGAGAATTTTGGAGAATTGATAAAGGTCATCTGGTCCATCAAGACATATTCTTTTTAGTAGTCTGTTTCCCCAGGGATGATACCTAATTGTTTCTTGAATGACACTGGCTCTTTTTGCCTTGACAACTGCCTGAAGGCAATTTTGAGTATTAATTATTCTCTATGTGAAAAGGTGCTTTCTGTTATATATATGCTGAATTTATTTTTTAATTTCCAGTTATGCTCTCTTGTTCTATTATCTATGCTGGAATGGAAATAATAATTTGAGTTGACATTATCTGTGGCAGTAACCACAACTGCATATCAGTTTGTGTCAGGGGTCTTCCTTAGATGATTCACATCAAAATCAGTCTACTTCCCTAAATGTGTTTTGCTGATGTTGCTGATGCTCTTTCCCCCCGTTGACCAAAAACTTGCCCAATGTAGGACATCTGATGACACTTAATGTCTTTTTTAATGTCAGCTGAAGGAAAAACAAAAGTGAGATGTACTTTAAACTTTTTGCAACAGTCAGAAGAGTGAGAGGAAATAGCTAGGGAAATATCAGTAAAAGTTCACTAACTCCTCCTTTGTACTTTTTTCAAAACACTTCAGTCTTTTGTTCTGGATGATATATATAAAAAAAATTGTATTGCCTACACTGCTTAACTTTTTATAGCATCAGATTAGAAATATTGTCCTTAAAGGAGGTCTGCCTAACCTTCCTGAGTCTTTAAGGTTTTTGCCCAGGACTGGCCAGGTGGCCTAAGTAGCTGGCTAGGCAAGTCAGTCATAGAATCATAGAATTGGCTGGGTTGGAAGGGACCTCAGAGATCATCGAGTCCAACCCTTGAACCACCGTTGCGGTTGCTAGACTATGGCACTGAGTGCCACATCCAGTCTCTTTTTAAATAGCTCCAGGGACAGAGAATCCACTACTTCCCTGGGCAGCCCATTCCAATGCCTGATCACCCTCTCCGTAAAGAAATTTCTTCTAATATCTAACCTAAACTTCCCCTGGCACAACTTAAGACCATTCCCTCTTTTCTTGTTGAAAGTTGTCTGGGAAAAGAGACCAACTCCCCCCAGCTACAACCTCCTTTCAGGTAGTTGTAGAGAGTGATGAGGTCTCCCCTGAGCCGCCTCTTCTTCAGACTGAACAGCCCCAGTTCCCTCAGCCTCTCCTCATAGGGTCTGTGCTCGAGTCCCTTCACCAGCCTGGTTGCCCTCCTTTGGACCTGCTCCAGGACCTTGATATCCTTCCTAAACTGAGGGGCCCAGAACACAGTACTCAAGGTGTGGCCTCACCAGGGCTGAGTACAGGGGCAGAATCACTTCCCTGCACCTGCTGGCCAGGCTGTTCCTGATACAGGCCAGGATGCCATTGGCCTTCTTGGCCACCTGGGCACACTGCTGGCTCATGTTCAGCTTCCTGTCAATCCAAACTCTCAGGTCCCTTTCTGCCTAGCTGCTCTCAGCCACTCTGTGCCCAGCCTGGAGTTCCCCATGGGGTTGTTGTGGCCAAAGTGCAGGACCTGTCACTTGGCCGTGTTGAATCTCATCCCGTTGGAATCAGCCCAACTCTCCAGGCTGTCCAGGTCCCTCTGCAGAGCCCTCCTGCCTTTCAGCTGATCCACACTCCCCCCCAGCTTAGTGTCATCTGCGAATTTGTCTGTGTCAGGCTCTTGAAAACCAAGTAAGACACTGTTTAGTTGTAGGTACCAGAAACTATTGCTAAAACAGCAACATACTCTCCACATGACATTTCCTTTTTGCCTGGAGGCAGAGAAATTGAAGGGTCTTCCTCTCTCATTGTTTCCCATCCAATCCCACTGCCCTAGTTCAATACATAGCTATTTTTTAGCAGCAGAAGACTTTTATCTGGCCTGAGATAGCCCAAGCCTTGACACAAAAAAAAATAATCAGTTTTCTCACATTTCTGAGAAGCTTCCTGAAAGTTTACACCAAAATTTTCATATTGAAAATAGCCACAGGACTATGTTATGCATGTTCCACTCTTAGATGCTGTCATGGTTTTAGGTCCAGCTGGTATCAGCCGGGTCTTTTCTAGCTCAGCCTCTACCCTCACTGTGAAACAGGGAGAAGAAAATCCACCCGAATGCTCATTAATCAAGATAAGGACAGGGAGGTTTTCACTCCCCAGTTATGGCATGGGCAAAACAGACTCAACGTGGGGAGAAAAAAAAAAGAATTTAATCTATCAGAACAAGTGAAAGAGAAAACACAACTAGATCTTAAAATGCCTTGTGCCCACCCCTCCATGCTTCCCAGGTCTGAATTGGTTCACATCTCCTCCCCCTCAGCAGTATGAGGGAAGAGGAGTGGGCATTAAACCTGATCTTAAAGGTGGGTTCACCACACATTGATTCTGCCACTCTTCTGTATTCATGGGGAGGACTCCTCACGTTCTTCCCCTGCTCCAAGGCAGGGTCCCTCTCCCGGGAGAGTCCTTCAGGAACCCCTGGGACACGAGTCCCTCCCACAGGTGCAGTCCCTCAGGCACAGACTGCTCCCGCCTGGGCTGCACACAGAGTCACAGCTGCTGCGGGAGCAGTCACCTCCTCTGACACGGGGTCCTCCCTGGCTGCAGATCCCTCTCTGTCCCACTGTGGTCCTCCATGGCTGCACATCCATATCTGACCCATCATGGCCTGTCATGGACTGTTCTACTGTGCTCATCCGTGGGTTGCAGGGGCACAGCTGCCATCTCAACAAGCGCTGCTGGGGAATCTCTGCCAGGAACCTCCTCTGCCTCATTCCTCACTAACCTTGTTATCTCTGCTCTGGCACTGCTCTCATCTCCTCCTCTGCTCTGCAGACCTTTTTTCCAGTTCTGTTTTGCCCTTCGTGAATGTGTTACTATTAGAGGCACATCCAGCTTCCCATATCTTCTTGGCCTCGGCTAGAGGCAGGGCCGGTCTTGGAGCTGGAGAAGCTTCCAGTAACGTCTTCCAGGAGCCTCCTTCTTCCTGTTCCTCCCCCCCAAACCCTGCTGCGCTAACCCAAAACAGATGGACACAATTACTGCCTGTGCCATAAAAGTTGGAAGATAAATATCCATTAAATTTAGTCTTCTCATTACTGAAAACATGTGATCATTATGCTTCTAATGGCCAGTATCTCTTGATCAAGGTTTATAATATGGAACTTTTGGAAATCAGTTCTGCCAGTGCTTTTGATGAAAAAGGTTGGTTTCCAACCATCCCCTCTACCAGGGAATGCAGTTTCAGGCAAACTAGTGAGGGCAGGGCTAGATCACTGATGGTAAGAACTGATCTGTACAATAAATAATAATGGTATTGACTGACAGTGTACACTGGCATCATAGTAGGCCTGTGATTGACTTTAAGGGGATAATGGAAAACCCTGCCCACTGTTCTTGAGATTAGCAGAGAAGCTGAGTTGCTCCATGCAGTCTTCTTACTGCATCTGTGGTAAGACTTAGATGGGTGAAAGGACAAGGCAGCCTATATGTATCTTTCCAACCATCTTGCTAGAGCTTTCTCAATGTAACTGAAAATCAGGTAGCACAAATGGTATTAATATGGTGGTAACTTTAGTACAAAATGGGAAAATTATAGATTGGGTAAAACTGGGAGGGTAACTACAGAGATAAATTACCTAATGTTAGCTAGCAAGTAGTGTTTAAAAAAAAAAAATCTGTGTAGTTACTTTTATTTAAACTCTATATTAGTATCATAGCACAAAAGAGACCATTTTACCTCCTATCTGTGTTTTCAGAGAATCTGTATATCTTTCCTATGAAAGAGTAATTGAATTTGAGTAAATCAATAGTTCACATATATCTGGAGGACACATTTTATCTGCTTTCAGCTTAGCCATATTAATAGCTATAAACCAGTTTTGCTAATCAGACCAGAAATTACTCCTCTGTCGTTGTTAAAAGAAAACATCGTTAAAAGAAAATACATTGATAAGATTTATCCAGAAACTGTATATGACATGTTTGTTGCATCCTGAAATTATGTTTGCCGTACTACTTCATTAAGTCTAATATTTAGAATTCCTTAATTTACTTAAATGCAATTCTTTATTTTCTTAAGTTTAACTTTTCTTTTGATAAACTTAAAAAAAAAAACATAAAATGAGATGCTATTTCAAAATAAAATTTTATGAAATATGTTTATGCTTAATGGATCACAAGAGTTTGTAACAAGTTACCTAACTAATATTTTTGTTTAATATTGTCTTACTTTACCTTCAGGTAAATTGGAAAACTAGTGTAGATTTCACCCGGCATAAAATAATTTTCTCAGCTGGATAGAGCAGATTATTACAAGGTAATTTAAAATATATATAGAAAGTGGGGAAAAGTTGTTTACAGTAAATGTATTTGTTAACCCTATGATAATTGCCTACTGTGTTTTGAAGATACAAGCATAAATATGCCATATGAATTTATGCATGAATTTCATCTTGGATTTGTCCTAATAACTAGCAATATATTTTCTAAAGCAAATAGTTATCTGGGAGTAAATTGCATGTAGGCTTCCTACTTCTTCCTGCAGTTACTACTATATCTCTAGCTGCTCTTTCTTCTTTCTGGGTTTTCCTTTTTGAGCAAACACATTTACCAGCTGTGGAAACAAGCAGGGCACACTTGGCAGAAGAAAGGACCAGATGCAAAACTCTGCAATGCTTGTTCTAGCATCAGCATGTGTGGCTCTTGCTAACTCCTTGGTGTCACCTTTGCTGGATCTTTTTTCAGTTTTGATACTGGCAGGCAACAGAGGTGCATCTGAAGATGTTGTCAGGGTCATGCAGCTGTGAGGCTGTCTTGGCTTCTGTGTCCGTATTTCTCTTTTATATGTAAATGTTATATTTGCATGCAACACTATTAATTACTTGAACATAACTAATGTTTCTTTCCGTTCTCATGGAGATGTGGGAAGCAAAGTGTCTCTTTTCTGTATAAGTAGATGGTTTCTGTAGTTGATCCTTGTCTTCAATTTGGGGGAGATTTGGTTCCTCTTCAAAAGGGTGCAAACATTTCCTAATTCCTGGATGGCATTGCTGATGCTTTCTGAGAATCTGAGGTATTTTGGTTAGACTGTGCCTGGTCGTGATATGGGATCACATCAGTGTGTGGAGAGAGGAGAAGGTGCATGGGGTAAACAGGTTCTACTATGGCCTTATTCACCACTGCTTTTGCTTGAAATTAAAAGACATCCTAAAGAGTTACAGAGAGTACCTAAGTCCAGATCCTGTTAATAGCTTATTAAAGAAATCTAGAATCCCAGAGACAAAAGAGAAGATAGGAAGCTGAAGGGAGGAGAATGCATTATCCTAGATGAAGCATGCTGGGGAGTATATCCTTGGCAAAGACGAGATTCTGAACTTGGATCATAATGCTGTAGGCTTCCTCATTTATAATCACATGTAAAAGGAAACTTAGATGTTTATGGCTTCAATATCTTGCTATCATTTGCTGCTGTTATGTGAGTAGCACTAGGTCTTATTTGGATATTAATAATTCATTATCATCCACTAGAAACCATCAACCATCAGTGGCAATCAAGAACTCAGGCTCTGTCATAGCCAGGGCTGATGATAAAAATTATGTGATTCTCCTGAGTTGGGGTGGTGGTGGTAGCTTCTGCCTGCCACCAGGTAGGTCTTGATGAAGCCTAAAAACAACATATGTGGTTCAGCATAAATTGAGAACAAACCACAGGAAGACACTAAACATAGAGGATGTGTGCTTCACATGGGTGAGATGAGTTTATGTGCTGGGCCTTAAGAAGGGCAATGAAAGAATCCATCAGAAAAAAAAAATGTGATGCACGTGATTCTCATATAGCGTTTATGACATGCATCAGCAAAGTACTAAAAAGCATAGAAGTGAGATGCTGGATCACTTAATATGTCAGTTTGCTATCATTTTAGTAGTATTATAGAAAGTGTTGATTTACAGTGCATTTGGAACCAGGTTAGATGTCAAACTCTTTTCCCACAATAGGTTAATGACTACAGGGACCAAACCATCTGGGAAATACAAAATCAGCCAGGTGATTGAAATGCAAAAAAAAAAAGAAAAAAAAGCCACCTTAGGAATTTTCTCAGCTTCAAAGCTGAGATGGGTAATCAAAAAAATATTCCAAGTATATTAATTTCTAATTTTTCCTTAAAATCATTCCAGTTACAAAGATTTATCTTTTCTAAGGCCTTTCTTGAGAACAGACACTTGCCTACTATTAATTGAGAAACCCCCCCTACCTAAAATTATACAGAATATACCCTGTTCATCCCATCAAATAAGTCTTGATGTTACTCATGCATCAAATATGATATTTTTTGTGAGAAGTGACAAAGAGTTTGGAAAATCTATCTGTGCTTGGTGCTTATTTATCAACTTGAGACAATTGTTGATAGGCCACATTTTAGTGTGTTTTTGGTGAAATTCTTTTTCAAGTTTCCTTATATTTAGGCATGGGACTTGATCAGCAAGAGGAATGTGCTTGCATGAGGAAAGACATAGATACTATCTGTCCTGGATATATTATGATGAAAACAGATGTGGCGTTTGTAGCATAGGGGACAAGGATGTACTGCACACCTAGGTAGTAATCTGGAGAGTAGAAATTAGAAAAATGAGGAAATGGGAAATGAAAATAAAAACTGGACTAAAAGAGTTGAGTCCACAATGGAGATGCTCTGTAGGCAGCTGAATTTAAAACAAGATTAAAGCCAGTCAGCAAAGAACGGAATCAAATGAAAGTGGTTTTGGAAAACATTCTTAACTAACTAGATGTGGTGCTGAATAGCATGCTCAGTAAGTCAAAAGAAGGTACAAATGCTCCATAACTCACTCTATAAGAAATAAAAAACTTGCACTGTGGAAACATGCAAAAGAGAAAAAGCACTCAAAGTAATGCTGTTTCACAATACTTCTAAATATGTACTGTTGTTCATTCTGTTGTGATAATACAGTTTGTGTTATGATTGCAGATAAACATATTTTTAAGAAAAAATTTAAAATGGAATGTAAATTTACATTCTCAGGAAAGCATATTAAATTACTAGAAAATGGATAGTTCTCACTCAGCTCTACTGTCAGGATGAAGTGGGTGTATATATAATAAGAACTAATTAAAACTGTCTATTCTTCAACACGGGTTTCTATTGAGGTAAATAGAAAATAACGTAGTCATCACCAACAGGTGTACAAAAATCATAAAAACAGCTATGTAATTTGTGTAGCTTAGAATTATAGAATTGTCTAGTTCCACCCCCCCTGCACAGGAAGGGACACCTTCCACTAGGATCAGGTTGCTCAAGGCCCCATCCAACCTACCTTGAACACTTCCAGGGAAGTAGTAGCCACAACGTCCCTAGGAAAACTGTTCCAGGATCTCTCCACCCTCCTATGAAACAATTTCTTCCTAATGTCTAACATAAAGCTCCCCCTTCAAGTTTTAAACCATTTCCCCTTGTCTTCTCCCTACATACCCATGCAAAAATCCTTATCCCCCTTCAGGTACTGGAAAGCTGATAGAAGGTCACCTTGGAGCCTCCTCTTGTCCAGGCTCAACAGCCCCATCTTCCTCAACCTATCTACGTAGGGGAGGTGCTACAGGCCTCTGATCACTTTTGTGGCTCTCCTCTGGAGAAGTTCCAGGGGCTCTATGTCCTTCTTATGTTGGGAACTCAAGAGCTGGACACAGTACTCCAGGTGGGGTCTCACAAGAGCAGTGCAGAGGGGGAGAATCACCTCCCTTGACTGGCTGTCTGCAATTCCTTTCATGCAGGCCAGGACCCATCTGGCTTTCTGAGCTGCAAGCGCACATTGATGGCTCCTGTTAGAGTTCTGGTCCACCACCAGACCCAAGTTCTTCTCAGGGCTGTCCTCAGTCCTTTCTCCTCCCATCCTGCATTTGTTCATGGAATTGCCTCGACTCAGGTGCAGAACCTTGCACTTGGTGTTGTTGAACTTCATGCAGTTTACATGAGCCCACTTTTTGAGCCTATCAGGGTCCCTTTGGATGGCATCCTTTCCCTCCAGCATGTTGACTTTACCACACAGTTTGGTGTTATCAGCAAACTTGCTGAGGATGTGTTCAATTCCACTGTCCATGTCACTGACAAAGATGTTGAACAGCACTGGTCTGAGTGCTGACCCTCAGGGAGTACCACTCATCACACATCTCCATGTGGACACTGAGCCATTGATCACAACCCTTTGGGTGTGATCATACAGCCAGTTTCTTATCCAATGATTGATCCATCCATTGAATCTGCATCATTCCAGTTTAGAGATCAGAATGTTGTGCAGGGCAGCATCAAATGCTTTTTACAGGTCCAGGTAGATGGAGTCTGTTGCTCTGCCTTTGTCCACTGAGGCTGTGACCCCACTGTAAAAGACCACCAAGTTAGTCAGGCAGGACTTGCTCTTGGTGAAGCTGTGTTGGCTGTCACCACTCACACCTTGGTTATCCATGTGCCTTAGCAGAGCCTTCAGGAGAATCTGCTCCTATTTCTTTCTGGAGTGGTCCCATATTTTCTCTAGTCTTCCTCTTGTCATTAACGTACACATAGAATTTTTTCTTGTTGCCATTAAAACTTTTTTTTTGTTTGTTTGATCTGAGACATTCTTTTAAAAAAAGTGTTTACATTCATTTCAGTTAATAATAGTGCTTGGCTTCATAGATAATATAGTTTAGTGGAATTTATTTCAATAGCTTTCTTTATAGGACACATAATAGAGAACAGTTTCTCTTTGATTTCCAGTCCTCTAAAAAGTGAACTGTCATCTGAGTGGGCTGAAGACTCAGTGTGTAGTGACAGGATTTTTCGGTACAGTGACACATGCACTGGAAAAAGTGATTTCAGTTCTGAATACATTGTTAGTCCTAAATACATAGAGATTTTAATTTGGCTTTGAAAATATCTCTTTAGTCTTTGAGAATTTAAGATTTGTGTTCACCTTTTCATAACCGTAATTAAGAATTCAGGATTTGTACATCAGATTTTTTTTTCCGTAAATCAAAATAAATGGATGATCCATAAACACATATTTACACATGAGGAACAGAAGTATACAAGTATTTAGGAAATTTGTTTCAAACATGAAACGTACTGAAAATGCTGTCCAGTGGTGTCCTCTGTGCACAAATAGAGCATTTGTATAAAAACTTACTAATGCTTATATGGCCACTGACTTGTGTATGTCAGCAGAAATTTTGAAGAGAGGGGTGAAAATAAAGAGATATTGTAAAGTATTTGGCATTTGTCATTATCTTGACAATAAACCTGTACACCATGAAAAAACAGTCATAAACCAATTTGCAAATAAGAATGATTGAATTTACTGAATGATTAAGAATTGTACACCAAGGACTGCAAATAAGAACAGATGGGCTGGATGTGAAGCCACTGACACTTAAGAAATGAGAGCAGGTATTAAAAATCTCAGGAACTGCCCAATAATATAGAAATGAAGAGCAAAACTCATAATGAAATTATAGGGCTGAAAACTTCCATCAATGTGAATGGCAAGCAACAAAAATGTGCGATATAATCTTATTGAACATTTTTTAGTAGGCTAATACAATAAAGTTTTCAGTTTGGATCAAGATTCATAAATTATTTTGACAAAGTCTTTAATCTTATGTGATTACCATGTGTTTGGTATCTTCTCTACAGAAATTGTTAGCAGATTAAGATATAAGATTATTACTTAAATCACTGTGATTACTTTGTTTAAGTGGAATTGCATCTGTAGAAAGAAGGATGTTGTAGAATAGCTATGCGGACAGTTTTGTGCGCTCTTTAAATAGATTGCTATAGCACTCTGTATCCCAGTCACAGACCACCTGTAGCATGTCATACGAGCTTTGCTTCATGTTATTCCAAGATAATAATTTGGGACCAGTTTTTCATACTTCAGTGGCAGTTCTTCCAGCTGTTCAGATCCTCTTGTCATGTATTTTTTCCCTTTGAGTAAATGTGGCGGATTATAGTTCCTCTTGAACTTGCCTACTAGCCTTTCTTCCATACAATTGCCATATGAACAACAACAACAAAAATAATTAAATATTGTGAGATTCCAGTCAGTGGAATTTTCTTTGCCTTGAAAGACAATTTTAATGTGAATAAAGTTGGCTGTAGTGGAGCTAGCTGCTGGCTCCTCGAAGGAGATAAGATGTGATAAGCAGGTGGAGGTGAGTCTGCCTTCAGTGGTCCTCTTGATGTGGCAAACAGACCTTTCTATATCTCAGAGGTGAGAGAAACAAATATCTTTGTCAAACAAATCTTTCTTTTTAGGAAAATCAAGCTATGATGTTCATCAAGCTATTTGGTTCATTCAATGGTGTAAGTTACTGTTAATTTCTATAGAGATTTTAAAAATGATATTTTGCTCTATATAAAGTAAATCACACTCCACGGTCCTTCAGTTTAAGATAAGGGCAATTAACCATTGAAGACATTTGTTCGACTTTTGGTTACTATTGCTGATGAACTGTTAGTGGTAGATATCTCTGACTGGAGGAGAGGGGAAGGCAGCTGAACAGTACAGTTAATTTGAAGAGCACTTCCAGAAAATCATGAAAGCTGTGTTATCCAAGAGAAAGCTTCATGATCACAGTAGTCTATACTGGCCATTGTAGTGAATAGCTGTAAGCCATATTGCTGAGCATTTGGGGCCATTTTTTTTCTTTTAAGTTTGTAGTCTGATACAGGAAATGTGCTAAGCTCCATTTCTCTTTCAGAGTCTTCCAGTAGATGTATATTCTTCCACATACGAAAGTGATGTGGTAGAAAATGGAAAGGGAAATTTTAGTCATTACAGTCGTGTCCAGCGTTAAATGGATGCATTCTTACTGTATTGAATTAGAGATGTCTTAACTTCCTGTTTCCCATATTCATTTTATATTCATCATGGTGAGGTGAGTGGAAAGATACATGATCCATTATGCACTTGGAGTAATGTGGTCCTTAATCCCATACCTATCTTCTGCCTTACATTTATTGGAAATGTTCGTATTAATTTATGACTGGAATTTCATGTGTATGCAACAACTGCTTCTCCTAGAAAATTACTGTGCAAGAAAAATGAACTGGCATTTTGATAACTTTGGGGTGGTGGTAATAGTTTCTGACAGTGCTTGATAGAAATGCAGAGACTTCTGATAATGAAGTAGGAGAGTTAGAAAAATTATTAGTACAGTATCACTCTGTACTCAAATGAAGTGGGGGGGAAAGAAAAATTAGTGAGCATTACCATTAGAGGCCGAGAATGTATGATTTATGTGAATGTTACATTAGTTTTAAAGATGATCAATGCAAATGTTTTAGCTAATGTCTAAAAGTAGGTTTATTCAGCAAACAATAAAGAATATGTTTGTACTATATTGTAGTAGACAGCAACTGAACCATTTAGGAAGGGTTGGTTAATTTAAAAAAAATAGAAAAAAGCAACTGTCAAGTTTTATTTAAAATTCTGATCATAACAGTAGAAATTTGCTTTTGGATACATTTAAAATATTGGCCAAAGTTCTGTCATGGGCTTGATGTGAAAAAAAAAAAATTATTAAATTTCAAATTAATGCCATATAAAGCATTTTTATACACAGTATTGTCTAGCCCATTCAATTTCTATTATTTGTCAGAGGGTGCAAGTCTACATTTGTGGATACCTTCTGTTAACAGTTGTGCTTCTCCGAAGACATAATAAAGCTGAATTAATGCAAAAGCAAATAAGTAACTCACCACGAATTAACTGCTCTGGAGCAAATATCATACACTGATACAGAAATTTGCAGAAATGGATCTTTCTTTAGTCTTAGTTCCAAATTACCTAGTGAGGATTGCTGGTGTCCTGAAGATTTTTTCACTTGGGAATTTGGGCTAAAATTCTTGCTGTTAATATTGCAATACAGTAAAAACACTGCTAGAAAGAGTGAGTTGTTTTTAGTTTAGTTTGTTTTTAATGAACTAATGACTGTTTTTAATGAACAGTCTCATGGTTTGCAAAATGATTAAAGTGTACACTGATTTTTTTTGAGCACATTACTTCTACAACATCTTGAAGTTAGTGACTGTTAGCTTTTGTCCGAAGCAGTACGAAAGCCAAATAAAAATAAGGGAAATAAGTTGAACTTAAGGTAGCACATTTGTTTAAAAAAAAACCAAACAAAACAAAACAAACCAAAAAGGCGCACCACAAAAAGCTACTTTCATGCGTTTTCAAATTCTCTTTTTGTTTCAACAGAGAGGAAGCACCACAATCTTGGAAATACAATTTATAATGTTGAAAATGATGTTCTTGCATCTTCAGATACCTTTTCCCTTTCAAAGTGTTTCAAAATATCTATTTGTTCTTGAGACTTTCAAATTACAAAATCCATTAAACTGGAGGTGGAATTGCTGGAGAGAGTGTCACTAATGGTCCACAGCTCTTTTTGCTCTCCTGGAGGAGGAATTCAATAACCAGAGCTCTCAGGTGGATCTGCCTACCCTTTCTTTATCCTCACAGTGAAAATCCCCAGAACATTATGAGCGGTTTTAATCTGCAATGCTTTTAGTAAAAAATGAACTGTGACATGGTAATGTTCTACATGAAGAGAATTCAGAGTGACACAGACCTTTTTGGAAGGAAGTCTTTATATAAATTTTTATTTATTTATTTATTTTAATCTGACTACTGCGTCCCCTGTGGGACTGAAGCATTTAACTCTCATACGGGCACCATGTCTTAGTAGCTTGGAGTTGTGGCATCCTTCTTCAGGTCCTTAAGAGGTTTTTTCCTTCCGTCAGCTCTGATGCCTTGCTCATGTCTATTCCTATCTCTTCTCTGTAGAGCCCTCCTCTCCAGCTCTTCCACTAACTCCCTGCTTTGCAAACTTTCTTGTGCCTTCCACAAGCTTTTCACAGCCCTGTACGATCAGTTTCTCCAAAGTAAGGGAAAAAAAACTTTTGTCCTCCAGGGCTTTTACCATCTTGAAGCAATTTACCTCCTTGCTTTCAGCCTCTAGTTTTTCCCCAAACAGGATGCTGGGGAAAAACAAAACCTAGGACTCTCTTGTGGGAACAAAGACTGACGAGTCCTTCACCTTGAGAGAGTGAGAGCATTTCTAAATTTAGAAAATCAGACCTGTTCTATTATGAAATACCTTGACTATGTTGTTTAGGGTTTTTTAGATATGTGTACCAAGTATCACTTGAAGGTGATACTTGATACCAGAGAAAGTGAGAGAAACTGAAAATATTTATCAAAGAAATGTCAAGTTTGTTTAGGTTCCATTTTCAAAAGCAACTTGCAAGTAATATTAATGAAACTTTATACATCTTAATTATTGATATTGAGAAAAGCAGTTAAAATTTTTCCACCTGGGATTTCATCTCGAACTCAGTTCTGTTCTCTTCCCCGTTCCTTCTTACAATTTCTCATTGCAATTGACAATTTTTGGGATAGGTTGATGAAAGTGAAGTTCTCTAGTTTTTATTGATTACTTAGTGTCTCATCTCTGTATGCTTTACATAATGATAAAAATTATTTACGACTTGAGAAATGTCACTAAATTACTGTAAGTAAACAATATTGTATAAGAAATGGAAAAAAGGTTGGAAGTTTAAAGAGCTCTTTTCACACAGAGAAACATCATCATGTGTGATGATTTTCCACTGCATTTGTAATGAATTGTGTGAGTCTGCTGACCTCACTGATTGGAATTTGTCTCAAAAGGACAATTTTAAAGTGAATACCCCTGGCTAGGGTGGAATGTACCTGGCCTGACCAGAGCTGAGCAGGGGGTGACACCTGGAAAGAGATAAGAACTAAGAACTTATCTTAGGATGGAGAGTGCTCCCCTTTTCTGAGGGCCTTCAATGCTGGCATATCCCTCCAGGCACGATTATCCTGGCTGGGATGGAGAAAGCCACCTGGATTGTGTCTGGAATCCACCTGGATTGTGGCTCTGGCTGGAATGGAGTGGGGAGGAACTCGGGGGTATATCTGGGACTGTCCATGCTGTGGCTGTTTGGTTGTTTCTTGAGCCACTGCCATCTTGCATTGGACCCTGTCCAGGATCAGCGACATCTCAAAGAAACTCTCTGGGCAGCTTGACCCCTGGTGGTGACTCTCTCTTTCTCCCTCTATCTCTCCCTCTCCCTCTCTCTCTCTCTCATTCTTTCTTCCCACTTTCTTACCCCTTTTTCTCTCTTACTTCTCTCTTGCTCTCTCTCTTATATCTTTTCCTCTCTCCCTCTTTTGCTTGACTCTATCATTTTGCTGTGTCAATTGTCAAATAAAAGTCTGGTTGTACCCGACCCTTTCAAGGTTGGACTTTGTTTCATGGATCCAAAACAAATTTTAATGTTAACCAGGACCATAACAAGTTGACACTGAACATGCAATGCTGTTGCACGAACATCTTTTTGAGATTCTGGTCTGGAACACCTGGTCTTAAATGCTTAGTAAAGGTAGTGTTAATTAGATTTCAAGGAATCAGGAAACATGACTATATCTAGATCACAAACGTTTCTAAATCAAAATATGGACTTTATATTCAGAATCATGGGAAATGAAATGTTGCCTTCTATTAAGGATTCTTTTCAACGCCTTAAAAGGCTGTAGTTCTTCAAAGCACTTTTATCCTTGGACACTTTATACTTCCTTTTTATTTGCTATATGCTGTTCTTCTGAACACCTCAAAGTATCTTATAAATAATGAATTAAGCTTTACAGGAATTTCTATCTTGTATAGACAGTATTGCAACCAATTTGCCAGGGAATAAGGTGAAATATAAAGAGAGTTAACACTGTATCTAGTTTTTGAAGAGGCAGAAAGGAGAAAAAGGAAAAATTAGAAATAGAACCATAACCATATGACAACTAACATTCTTTATCTATATTTTAGCAATCAAAAGAGTAGCATTAGCTTCCCCTCCCCCATAAAAAAAACCCTTAATAATATTTGCTATGTACACATTCATATCCCAATCCATGTTTTGATCTTCAACTTTACCTATAAAAGTATACTAATATTTGACCATTCATTTAAATTCTTAAATACTGTGTTTGTCTGTCATGTTCATGTTGTTTATAAGTTACCACAACTATGTGTGAATGGAATGATCAGTGTGCATTAGGTATGTGCATCAGGAACTGACACTTTATTATTTTTTATCTTTTTTTTTCTGAAGAGATAGCTGAAATTTTAGCATATGATCTGGGTGGAAACAGTTGATCTGATTGGTTTTGAAGAAATTAATTCCCAGAACTTTCCATAATACCTATGGGACATCCTTGCTGTTTAATTATGAAAATGTTTGAAGTGTTTGTGGATAGTTCTGTCATTTTATTAAGCATATAATTATTCATAAATAATGACAAATGTCTGTTTGTTTAATTTTTGAGTAAATAACACTTCTTAGTGAGTTTTTTGTATTTATATCAGTGGTCCTTATCTAAAACTGTTGGATGATTTTCATTGAAGTTACAGCAACAGTCCTTGAACAATGACTCTTGAAAAAAAAAACCTGATAAGGTGAGCTCTGCCTATTCCGTGAATAGTACGTTAGGACCTGTATTTTTCTGAAACTGAAGATTGTGATAAGCCATGCACTGTCTTACTTTGCCCTGAGACTTTTTTATTGAAAAAGTAGTAGTAAGCAGCACTCTTAATGTTTTATTTGTATTTCAATCAAAGCTGCTGTTCTTTATGCTGGTTGTTAAGCTATGATTCTAATGTAAAAGTAGGAAAAAGATGACACATTCATTGTTCTGCATGGCAGTACAATAGGAAAGGTAAGAAGCTCATTACAAACACTGGGCCACTCCATGGATTACCTAACAGCCAGTGTTTCTAAACCCTGGCATGTTTCCCGGGAACTCAACTGTTCCAACTCAGTGTCCTCTTGTTCTCATCTGAATACAGTGACTGGGGATGATCAGTCACTCTCCAACTGCACCTGGAACTTCTGGTGCCTAGGAAACATACCTGAGACCCCTCCTGCCCAGATCATAAGCCCACTTTGAAAGTTCTCAAAGATGGCCTCTTGCAGATTGTGTTCATCATGGTAACATACTGACCAAAGTCAGTGCCCTTGTAAAAATCAGTCCTGAAATGAGGCATTTTGGAGGCCTCCAGGATCGCAGCAAACTGCTGCCCCATGTCTCAAGAAGAAAGTTGGCCGACCTGATGGTAAAGAGTAAGTAGTTGGCTACCTCTCCTGTATGCAGTGAATAAATCAAATTATATTAATTTATTATAATTTGATCCAGCAGATTGATTGGCTTTATTTCATTGCAACTTATTTTTGTGGAGTTTGGGGATCATTAGGTACCAAAGCATAACATCTTAACATAGGTTAACCCCTATATCTGCATGTGTATGCATGCAATTTAGTTTAGAAACTTTGTTAAATCTTTAACTGTACTTGATTGTAACAAATTATTGCTTATTGATTTCGTGCTGCTAGAAAATCTTACAATAGAAAATTGTTATGTCGATCAACTTCAATTGCTATTCCATATTACAACAAACTATAATTATGTGTTAAAGCATCACAATAAAAATGCTAATACCAAAATCGTTTAGTCAAAAATCATTGACCAAGTCTGGGACTAGAAGTGGATTCAGCTGCACCCAAACTCTGATCTGAGAAGGAGTTTAGAAATAGGAGTACCTTCCTCATTTCTTTCCCTGATTTTTGGGCAAATCACTCCAACCCATTGCTGACTCAGCTTCTCCTATCACTACATAAACGATTTCCTCTGACTCCCATGTAAGTCACTGTAATCCGATTCCAACCCCTGCACATCCCTTCCACATAGTGAGTAATACAGTGAAACTTGCCATCAAATTCTGTTAAGCTGAAATTTCATAAATCTATACTAAAATCACCTTATCATTGTATCTTTGTCAGTGATTCCTTAAGCAACCTTAAGACCTTGCATTCCCATTAATTACACTGTATCACATTCATGAAAGGCAAATACGAAGAAATCAACCCCCAGTTACTGCAGAAGCACGGTAGGGTCTGATTTGGCACAATGAGTGGCATTTATACAATAAAGTTTAAGAAGTTCAGGCCTGAGACCAAAGAATTTTTTAAGATATTCTACATTTCTTTTTTTTTTTTTTTTTAATTTCCCTGTTGTTTACATCTTTTCAGTTGCTCTGTGTGAGCCATGGAGAAATAAATCTTAATGGTACCCAAAAAACCCCTTTAAAATTGTAAAATCCTGTTTTTTTAATGTGTATTATAGTACCCTTAAAAGCTTCTATGTTAAACAGATAAAACTAGGCTTATTTCTATTAGAGCTCTTGATCCTCCTTTTCTTTCCTCCATTTCCACCCTGACAGGTCAAAAGATATCAGTCTTAGACTTGTCAGAGGAGCTGGATTGCATATTGCTGTTTCTGGGCTTCAGGCCAGGGTAAATTTCAAAGTAGAGGGAAAAGTGAACCTTTTGCAGGCAACCTGGATCGTATGGTTCTTCTTTTGTTTTACTAATTCTTGGTTGCTTAAGTTACTCAAATTCCTATATTTGGTGAAGGAAATTCTGGAAGATTTAAGGCAGAGCAAGAATGTGCATGTAATGAAATTCAGTTTATCCTTCGGCAGTGATTTATGAATCATAGATAACAGGAAGACATAGTTCATTAATTATTAACTGCACACTGAACTGATTAAAACAAAATAAAAATTTCATTTTGTTGTTCTTATTCATTTGTTTCATACATTGTCTGATGTATGCCAATAGTCCTTAAAAGTCTTGAGTTTATTTCCTCTCTGTGTTATCCAAAGGAAGAGAGAAAACAGTAATGTTTTCGCTTCTGCTACTCAAATGCTATTTCCCCTTTGTATTTTGATTTTTTTGATAGCTAATGATTTTTTTTTTTAACCAAATTAGACTTCTTAAAATAAATAGAATTATTAAATAAAACGTTTTCTTTAATTCTTTTATTTTGTGGGGGCATGTTTTTGTGTGCTTTTGCTTTGTTTTATTAGATATATGGGAGACATCCAGGATGGTTTACTTTATCAGTTTTCCTCCAGTTGTGCAAAATTTTCAAAACATAGCAAGCTATTTAATTTCTGTTTAGATTATTTTTATTAAAATATCTGATTTTTAACCCTAATTGGGTTTTTTCCCTATAACTGGGAAAAAAACCCCCAACCCAAACAAAAAACAAACAAACAAACAAAAAAACCCAAGGAAACACCAGATCAAAGTTTGCACACATATTTACAGGAGTTTCAGGGTGGGGAGTGGTGGTGGGCTGGGGAAGGTTGTGCCAACTAGTACAACAGTAGATTTTTTTTTAAGCTAAATTCTACAGCAGTGTATCCCCCATTGTTGTTGTTTTGGAGAAAGCTTGTATTGACAAGACATCTAGAGTTGTTTAAAAATATCATCTATATCATGAATTTACTAAATTTTTCTGTAAAATATTTACCATTCCTTCTGGCAATTCTGTCTCTAGATTACAATTTTTTTATAGATAACTACAGCCTGTAACAGATTTTCTGACTTTTTTTGGTAAAAGATCAATGACCAAGTGCAATGCAATAAAGGCTGTTGTCTTTGCACTTTGGGTCAAGCCCATACCAAACTGTCTACAGCTATATTTTTGCAACTGTGCCTAGACAACTTTTGTCATGTTTTGATAAATAGATCACTGTTTCCAGTGCCTTACATCACACTTTTCCCCTCTCTAAGTTATAAAATAATGGTCCCATGAGGCAGATTGTCTTTGTTATACTTTGGTATGTGTTAAAATTGTTTTATGACTGTGCTTCTAAAATATGTTTTAGAATTCTTTTGCTATAATTTTCTTTTTCCCTTGAAAAATGCTGTAATACTTTATGGCCATGCATATTTTTATTATCAGGCTTTTTTTTGGTGCAGGAACAAGGCTCCTGTTTCATGTGGGATCATGAGATGTTTGTCACAAAAATCCTGCTAAAATTAAGCAACTTTGTACTGGTTTTAACCAAGAAGAAAATACACGCTAAACAAGTTTTGATTTTTGATATTGTAATGATCTCAAATCCAAAATTGATTTTTCTTCTTCCCATAACATCCATAATTTTTTCTATATTTTACTGCCAATTTAATCTTCTTGACTAAAGTTGTAGGAAAGCAATAACGCAATTTGATTGCTACTGTCCATTATACAATTTCCTGCTCAAAACCTCTGGATCGTTTGTGCCAGACACATTCCTGTTATGTTTTTGGTAGGTATTTCAACAGGAGACAAAATGTTTCTTGTTCACTTATTTAACACACATGCCAATATTCATTAGATTGCATCATGACAGGAAAGAATCATGCAAGGGTTCTCCCCCTGTAGCTGCCTTTAAATATGGGTTATTCTCATTTCACATGTCAGTGTAAAGAAACTAATAGGTCTTTCCCTTTATCTGTGCTGAGGTCAGCATCTCTGATGCTGAATTGTGAATGGCCTGGGCTGCTGCAGAATGTTCATAGACAAACATCCCCCTCCCCTTCCCTTGGAAAATGGAAGTAATTCTAATTGAAATAACACAGCAGCAGAAGGACAATTTGCCTGAGGGCCATAAAAACCCTCAAATATTACTTTAAAAATATAGCTGCATTTGTGGTGTCTCCCTGTATTTCAATTACTCAGCTATGTAGCCCGAATTTAGCTCATTTAATATTTTTAGCACAGGTTGCATTTAATTCAGTATGTAAGTTGCCAAACTACAAAGGGGATATCTCTCTGATTCACCTGTCAGCTCAAAATTTAGTCAAATCTTCGGTGTGGATATCCTCTGGTTACATTAAAAAATTTCACTTTCTCCCTTGAGGTCATCTAAGGGAAAAATTGAGCTAGTGCAGAAGATGATCAACATTCAACCTGCATTTCTAACCTGCATTTTCAACAACACACTGCTGCTCTGGCTGCTTCTTAATGTTGGCTCCTCTTCTTAGAATTTTTATTTTAGAGTCAGGGCTGGTATTCCTCTGAAGACCTTAGATAGTGAGGAATGCTCAGGATAGCTGAAATACTTAACCTAGCTCTCCAGCTGAGACATCCACTGGTGCAAGGGAAATCCCTAAGTGACATGAAAACCAATGAAACTTTTCTCAGCTTACTTAAGACGGGTGAAAAAGTGCATGGCACCAAAGCACCATGGCTGGCAGTTCCTAATTATCATGCTTGCACTAGGTCTTCAGTGCATCAACCAGTTAGGTCAAAAGCTCACTTTAGTTTAATTTTTCCTCCTTAGCCTCCTAGAACTATGTATTCGCTTCTGACTCCCCCCTTTTTTTATTAGATTAATGAGACACCTACTTAAAGTTTTGAAATCCTATAATCCTGAGACATAATTTCTCCTGATGTCCTAGGAGCTTGACTACATACCAGGATTTGCTGTCTGGGAAAGAGAACTCTCAAATATTAGGGTCAATGCCTGATTTGTCTCTTATCCATCTGAAAGTCCTAAAGACAGAAATAAGTCAAAAGAAAACAGACAGATATAGTGTGGTTTAGTGTAATTTTGACTTCATATGATTTCATATTCTATTTTTTTTATGTCTGTGTTTGCACATATGCATGCACTGGTGTCCACAGGAGTCCATCAGTCATCTCTCTTAATGCAAGAAACCTTGCCAGCTCGGGTTTGCAAACACATTAAGCTATGTTTTTAGTAGTTCTCGTATTTCTACCTCCCCAGTTCTAGTAGGAGACCCTGGTGATCCATTGCATCTTTGAGCACTGCATGTGTGTATGTGTCTGTATGTATCCATCTTTAAAGATCATCTGGGTAAAGTGAACACACACAATTCCATGGGCCCTGATGGGATGTACCCATGAGTGCTGAGAGAGCTGACCAATGTTTTTACTTTACCACTCTCCATCATTTTTGATAGTGGGAAAAAGGAAAGCCGCCTGAGGACTCAAAACCAATGTCACTACAATCTTCAAAAAGGGCAAGAATTAAAATCTAGGAAACTACAGACCAGTCCACCTTACCTCTATCCTTGGAAAAGGGATGAGGCAGCTCATTTTGGAGGTAATCTCTAAGCATATGGAAAAAAAGTTATCAGAGTAGCCAGCATGGATTCACTAAGGGTGAATCATGTTTGACAAATCTGATAGTCTTTTATGATGGTGTGACTGAATGGTTAGATGCAGTGGATGTTGTCCTTGACTTTAGCAAGGCTTTTGACACTGTCTCCCTTAACATCCTTGTGCATAAGCTCAGAAAGTGCGGGTTACAGGAGTGGAAGCGTAGAGTCCTGCATCTGGGGAGGAATAACACCATGAACCATGGTTAGGCATTGACCTGCTGGAATGCAGCTTCATGGAGAAGGACCTGGTGGAAAATAAATTATCTATGAGAAAGCAATGTGTCCTTTTGGCCGAAAAGGTAAATGTGTCCAGCAGGTCAAGGGAGGTTCTCCTCCCCCCGTGCCCTAGTGAGACCACATCTGGAGTAGAGTATCCAGTTCTGTGCTCCTCAGTCCAAGAGGGGCAGAGACAGACTTGGAAGACTACAAAGGAGGGTTGTGAGAATGTCCATGGGACTGAAATGTCTGTCTCGTGAGGAAAGGCTGTGAAAGCTGGGGCTGTTTAGACTGGAGAAGACTGAGAGGGGATCTTATTAATGTTTTTAAGTATCTGAAGGGTGGATGTCAAGAAGAAGGGGACAGTCGTTTTTTCAGTGATGCATTGTGATAGGACAAGGGGCAATAGACATAAACTGGAACGCAGGAATTTCCACCTCAGTATGAGGAAAACCTTTTTTACTGTAAGGGTGGTGGAGCCCTGGAACAGGCTTCCCAGAGAGGTTGTGAAACCTCTTTGTCCAGAGACTTTCAAGACCTGTCTGGATACATTTCTCTGTGACCTGGCTTAGATGATCCTGCTTTGGTTTGGCAGGGGGGTTGCACTCAATGATCTCCAGAGGTCTCTTCCAACCCCGAACATTCTTTGATTTTATGATCTGTAGCACTGGCCAGGGTTAGGTACGGAGAACACATGCTGCCCACAGCAACTCTCCATGAGCATCAAGGGGCAACTTCCTGGCTGGTCAGGTATTCCCACCTCCTAGCAATGGTGTATTTGATTTCTTTGTTGTGAAAAGTTTATTCTCTTACTCTTTGTACCCCTAAGTTTGTACTTAGGCTAAGACAGTTACCTTGCATAGAATCCATGGCTCGGAGACTGGTCATTCCTTGACTCATTCTTTACCTCATCTAATAAACTGGTTTTTGCTATTAATTTTTTTTTCCTTTTTTTACAATCAGTAAGAAGTTCTAGAGAGAACTTCTCATCTAGAGCCTCCAGTAATGACTACTTATCAAGTGCAAGCCTGTAGGCAGTGTAAAGGAATCACCTCTGAGCCCTTGTCTCAGAAAACCTCAAGTTCTTTTGATCCTTAAATTACCGTAATTGTGTTTCTTGCAGTTGCAGTATTTTCATGCTAATGTTGTAATTTGCTCTTTTATTTTTTGGCTGGTTTGCTGACTTGCCCTTTATTTCCTTTAAATAAGCTGGAAGGAGGTGGGGTTTTTTTGTTGATCAGATGGTGTTTTTTCATTGATTGGTTGATGTTTTTTCCTTCTCTCAGGTGACAACTGAACCAGTTTTGGAAACAAATCTTTCCCTGTGTCACATCTAATGGGTTGTTAGTGGAAGCCTCTTTTTGAAATGGCCATTAAGTTGTAAGGATTTAAAGGCAAGATTTTCCAGTTTGTAAAATTTGAGATAAGCTCCTTTCTCCTTAACATCCATGATTAGTACAAATGTACTTTTCAGTTCTGTTAACTTTTTTGAGATCTAAGTGGATTTATTTAGAGGTTTTTATTGAAAATGTATAAGATAGAGCCCTTTGCATTAATATTTGCCTAGTGAAAATTAGGTAAAGATGTTGAATTTATCTGTGTTAAAAAAAAAAAAAAGGAGAAAAACCTGTCGTTTTCAGACTTGGCCCAGGTACAGCAGAAATATTTTCATTTATTATCCAAGTGCTTAGAGGATTATTTATCTCAAATTCAGCAGCACTGAAATCTCTCATCATAATTTATTACATAATAGGATTACCTTAAAAGAGAGCTAGATGGTACAGCTGGTCAGTACAGTAGGATACATTTCTGTAGGTCTGAGCTTAAATCTGAACCAGGGGCACAAATGCATTGTGTTTGCTGGTCTAAACATAAGTCCAAGTAGATGTTTGTTTATATTCCATACAATCTGCCATTACTCTATGCAGCTGGCAGCCTGTTCAGTAAAGACCCAAGACTCAACTAGCAGTTTTGGACAGAGAAACACTGGCACAGCTGTTTGGAGAACCTGATTTAGCATGTCTGAACTGTTCTTGGCTTTATCCAATATGAGTAGTTTTTCACTTCCCTGACTGCTGAAATTTATCAAATTCACACAATAAATTAGTACAAAACGAAGAACAGTGCCACTGGAATTCATCTGAGCTATGTTGTCTAGTTGTTATTCCTACTTATAATTGGGATAGAAAAACTGGCTTAAATGAAATCTATTAATAAAACCCTGTGTTGCAGTATTCAAGTAGCTTAGTCATCGCTCAGAATTAGCAAATAAGAAAGAATAAAATTCCAGTAACATCATTAACCTTGCAGTGTTGGATATTATAGGCCTGCTTTTTGACTACTTTTTATTAATGTCTACACCTCTCCAAAGTAGCAAGAAATGCTCTGAATGAAGACAGCAGCATTTTATGCAGGTGCAAACAAGTGCATAACATGTAAGAAAATCAGAGTGTTGGTACTCTGGATTCTGTGAGAACCACAATGTATTATCCTATGCATTTAATGAAGACATGAGGATAGGGAAGGCTTCTATTTGTCTGGAAGGTACATTAAAAGATAAATTTTTGTTAGGTAGTACAATGGAAAAATAGGTGGCAAAAAGCCTACTGTTGCCTGTAAGTGTCCATACCATTGTGCCTTCCTGATTCATTCTCTCTGGTTCGGCCTCTCTTTTCTGGAGTCTAATTGATGTTGTATAGCTGTGAGGACCTGCCTCTTTTTATTTTTTTATTTCTAGCATTTCCAAACCTGTACTTGTTTTAAAGTCCTCTTTGATCATAAAGAATTGCTATGTGCATAGATTTCAGAAGAATCAGTTCTGAGTTTTTAAGACACAATCTATAATTACAGTAATTGGCTGAGAAAAATCTGTTTAACTTTGTGCTAGATATAGTTTAATTATATTTTCTTTCTCTGTTACTTCATCTAGTAGTAATTTCTGAAATAAGTTATGTGGATATTAGAATAAAGTACACCATCTAGAATAAAAATAAGCAAGGAGAATAATTTTGAGACATAACAATACCAAAACTTTTTCTGCAGGAATGCAAAAATGTTTTCATTTTTCACTGTTGCCATAAATATGAAAATTCCTGAAAATTGGCCCCTCAGTTCAAGAAGGACAGGGAACTACTTGGGAGAGTCCATCACAGAGCCTCCAAGATGATTTAGGGAGTGGAACTTCTCGCTTATGAGGAAAGGCTGAGGGAGCTGGGGCTCTTCAGCTCCTCTTGGAGAAGAGGAGAATGAGGGGTGATCTCACTAATGTTTATATATGTGTAAAGGGCAAGAGGCAGGAGTATGGAGTAAAGCTCTTCTCAGTGATTTCCAGTGATAGGGCAAGGGGCAATGGGTACAAGCTTGAGCATAGGGGGTTCCATTTAAAAATAAGGAAAATCTTTTTCCCTGTGAGGGTGACAGAGCACTGGAACAGGCTGTCCAGGGAGGTTGTGGAGTCTCTTTCTCTGGAGACATTTGAAACCCACTTGGACATGTTTCTTTGTGACCTTCTGTAGTTGACCCTGCTCTGGCAGGGGGGGTTGGACTACAGGATGGTTTGAGGTCCCTTCCAGCCTCTGACTTTCTGTGATTTCTCTGAGGTAACAGAATTCGTACAACCAAATTTTAATGCTTTATTCTGACATTGGGCTTCACCTTCTATAGAATGAAGTGAGAGCACTGTTTTTATCAGATGAATATTTAATGTCAAGCTGACTAAAAAAATTTGTTTCTTTGTGTTATATAAGTTGAAATTTCTCACCTTTTCTAAAACAAAGGTTGTATTATCATTTCTTACAAGAAGAAATTCTAGTTTGTATGTCCTCCCCAAAAGCAAAAACATCATATGGTAGCAAAGTGAACTGAAGCTACAGAGAAAGCTCAAATTGTTAAAACTTTAAAATATAAAGAATTAAAGCAGTTTACCTGGTAACAAATAAGCTCTGTCATCACTTTACAGTTCTCAAAAAAAAAAAAAAATAGTAAAAGGAATGAAGAAGACAAAAGGACTAAAATAGCACATCTGGATTCTGAGTTTCTAAGTGCAAAAAATAGAAACTCAAACTCTCTTAGCCTGAAATAATACATATCTATTTTGCTAGAGGAAGAGTAACAGACTGTTACCTTATGGTAAACACTCTTACCCAGCAGCACGAGAAACTTCAACTCCAAGTCAAAGATCACACAAATCAGAACTGAGCTCTCCTCTGGCCCAGCCAGCCTTCAGCCTTGCTCAGACTTTGAAAAGGACTCACTCCCTCCATGGTGTAGGGAAGGAGCCATGAATCCTGGTTTGTACTTGCCAGTCACCTAAAAAGAAAAAAGCACTCACATTTTTTTCATATGTTCACAGTATTTTCTACTGTCTCCTTGAGGAGCTTTTTTTCATTTGCTGGCTTCTGTGACTCCTCTTCATGTATTTTTAGTTTGTTGATGTGTAACTAATGTACTGTGAATAAGTCATTAATCCATAGAAATGTAAACATTAAGTACTTTTAATATTTCCACTGTGAACATCTTTCTAAATATTTGAGTGAATTTGGGCAGTAGGTCTGTATTTTCATAACAGTTTCTGAATAAGATTATCTGATGTGTAATATGTGGGTGAAATGATAGAGCCCTTTAGATTAAAAAAACCAAACATAAAATCTACAGATGTTGAAATGTGTGGTTCTTAAGGATAGATTTGCCACATATATGACATTTGTATTGAAAAAAAAAGTCTAATATTGCTGCTTTATAAAAGATTTTAAAAATGCAAGTAATAAGCTCTATAGTATCACTAACTTTCACATATACCACAGCTTCAGATACTGTTAGATACCTTGGTGCATTGCACAAATCAAGTGCTATTAGATAAAAAAAGGTGGTGCTGAGTCTCCATTATTTAAGAAACCTCTAGGAATTGTTTGAGGTCAAAATTTGAGCTAGCATTTGATAGCTCTTGTAGTTTTATTTCCAATAAGCAAATTTATTTTTTTTTACAAAAAAATTGTAAAGCAAGTGAAGAAAATAAGTGTCTGTAAACTATATATATATGTGCATAGGTATGTGAGTGTATATATGCTTTCCTCCTTTCAGAGGGAAGCTACAGAAACAGAAAAATCTATGAACATTTGGATTTTGACTTGTAAAAACATACTTTTAGGAACTGCTATGATTGCACTTTTGCTGGAACATATGTTTATTTATTATTCCCCCAAGTGTCTGTGCACTAATGAAGGACCTACCCCTGTATAAACAACACAGGAGCATAGGAAACGTGACAATGAATGTTATGTTAGATAGACAGAAGAATTAGTAAGGTATTTGGGCTAGTTTATTTGTTGTTTACTTTTGGGTTTTTTTATTCACAAAAAAAAAAAGTCATATTTTTTAATTTCTTAGCTGGGATATGATCTCATCTTGGAAATCCAACCATGATCAGGTTTTCAGTATGTTGTGTTGACCCTATACAATTTCTAGTGTGTATGCAATGAAAAATAACATTTATTAAAAATCATTCAAATATTGGGCAGCTCACAGTAACAGCAATTGTGCAGATTTTTAGAAAATGTAGTCCTTAATTATTGCAAATTTAGTTTTATTTATTTGGAATTTTGAACCTTTGGGGTTTTTTTATAAAATAACCCATAAGTATTAACTGATCATCAGCTTACGTAAAAAGCAGTTCCTTGGGGAACACTGGAAAATGAGGATATGGTGTTGATCAGAGCCTGCTTGTCTGAGAGGCCTCTTTGTGTGGCAGAGATCATGTACTGCATTAGAAAGTGCTAATAGTCAAACCATGATATTCCCTCACCCCATTAAGCCTGAAGGAGTATCAGGAATTGCCATCTGTCTCTCCATGTGCACCATTTTTGTCAAATTCACTCTGTCCTCCTAGTTTTTCATCCTTCTTTTTTTTCTTGGTTTTGTTGCCACCACCAACAGTCCTTTCATCCTTCCTCCCTTTGGAACGGAAATCTTCATTTTAGCTAGTGATGCTTTTCTCCCTTCTGCTTCTGCATGCCCACAGATGCTAACAGCAGCTCTTTAGGTTGATGACAAGTCTCTGCAAAAATCGGGCAGCAGCAGTGCTAAAAAACCAAGCAGATCCTGGTAGCAGCCTCCAATTTTTTTCTCTCCTCCCTTTCTCCACATCAGTTACCACCTGCCCTCCCTCTGCAGAACTCTGTGAATGTACTGATGCTCATCTAAAGAATGGACCTAGCAGAGGCAGTTTTCAGCAGTGTGTGGATAAGTGTCCTAAAGTACTAAAGTAATTAAAATTTGATTTATTTTAATTTATGAGACTAATGTAGATAAATATTCTGCTGCTGTTCAGTGTAGCTAAAATGCCTGATGTGATATGTGTAACAAGATTGACTTATGTCATGTTAAACATAGAATATTGAAATAAGTAAATAAAATGCTACGCTATATATTTTGGGTGAAAATGCAATAAATATTCTAATTCATAAGGCAACACATTCTCAGACTGAGTGAAGATGAAAATAAGTAATTTTCTATGCTTGAATGTCTGTGCAATATTGCAGAGAAAAGGTGAATAAGTAGAGTTTGTTTTTATTGCGAAGACAAGATTTGGATACTGTATGCTGTGCAGGAAAATCAAATAAGATGTTCTGTCAGAAAGATAAAAAATAAATAGCATTAGTTCTCCAGGCTGATTCAAAGCTATCAAAAATATGTCCAGTCTAACATAGATGGCATTTAGATATAGCACAGATGAATATTTAGCAACATTCTACAGAGACTGAAAGGATGGCTTTTGTTTTACTAAAAACTTGAAGACATGATGTTCAAAATGTTTCCTTTGTTTGGCATCAGAAAGTATTATGATCATTTTGCCAAATAACATACACACAAAACTATCAGGGGATGGACCCTACTGACAGGCTTTGAGTTAGAAGATTAGTTTTGAATGAACAAAACTTCAAGTAATTTGCTAGGTCTTTCAGTCAAATGTAGAGCAGATGCTTTCCAAATATAGTGTAATATATACTATAGTAAGTGGCCTTAAGGATTTTAAGGTGAAAGAAAAACCTATTTTAGGGGCAATTGGCAGGTGGTAACAACTGAAATATGAATGAAATTGAAAACCTGTTTTTCAAAACAAAAACAAGTGTGATTTAGATTGGTAATGAATGAACAGTCTTAATGAGGCAATTGCATTAAAAGCAGCAGTGTGTATGTTCACAAGCAATAGAGTGCAAATTTGATTAGTCCTTCACAGTGTCTTTACCAAGGGGTGCCAGAATAGGAGATATCGTCCTTTATGAATCAATACTCATTATACTGGCATGACGCACCTGTGGGTCGCTTTATAAAGGTACCAGAATTTGTTCCTCATCTCTTATGTGATTCTGTTTGCATCTACACTGGGAGAGTTGTATGCTGTGAAGATCATGTTCAGCACAGTGGTCACAAGGTACAAGAGAAATATGGAGTAAAGCAGACTTCTGTCAAACTCCTGGGTATGAGAGATTAACAGAGTGCAGGATATACTATATTGACTGCACCAAGCTTGTTACAGAAAGGCAACTTTACAGCACAGACAAGACCTCGGGGTATGCTGATTGTGCAGTTAAGAATGCAGTGATACCTCCCTCCCTTGTCACTACTTTATCCCACTGTGTGTTTTGAGCACTGACTCTGAGTCATCAAAGAGTCTGAGCACATGAGAAACAGACTGTCTTTATTATTCAGTTTAAAAGCATATGGTTGCAGTCTCTGTTGAATCAGGACTTACCTGTTAAAACTGACACTGGTATGGAAAATTACGTGGCTTTGCAAACAGATGAAGAAGAGTACTGTTATACAAGTGATATTAAAAACAGCATTGACAAAAAAAAAAAAAAGAATAGAAGAAAGGGTTCTTGAAAAACTCCAGCATGCCATGAACAGGAGGGAGTACAGAGTCATAAGAAAAATATTAGTTTTTACATCAGATAAATTGTGCACCAGAATCTCTGTTCATTTAACAGGAAAGTAACTTTCTGGTTGATAAGAATGCGAAGAATATCTTGAAAGTGTGAACCGGATGGTGAGTAATGTACTTTGTTAGGCTTCATCAGTAAAGCCTGAAAACCACAACATTTGTATATTTTAACAACCCATTCATTTCCATGCTGCATTCATCTAGCTACCAAATGATAACTCTTAAAAATGTACACCACTGTTTGACTCTAACTCAGCAACAGCTAGAAGCAAAGAGACAACTGGTTACAATACAAAGAGAATGTATCTGCTAAGAGTTAGTTCTTTGTTGTCACACAGGATGACAGGAGATTTGGAAATTATAAAGAAATACCACTTCTTTTCTTCTCTGTTTAGGGAGAAATACAGCCCAAGATTCTTGGTAAGATTAAGCTTTTCATTCTGTTTTAATAAACCCAGCGAAACACACAAAGAGAAAAAGTAACATTCAAGTATATTGAGTCAAGTCCATCAGAACAAAGCAATGTTACTACTTCTGTCACACATATCTTTAAGTTCTACTAATTGGAGTTGAAGTTTGACATTCAAAGTCAGCAAAGCTGGAAAATCATCCTTAGTGGTTTTTTCCATTCTATGCCTCATGATTAATATTCAGTAATATTTCTTATGGCAATTTCTTTCCTCTTGTCACCCTTTATAATACCTGTTGTTTACAAGCTCTTAAAAGGTCTATGGAGGGCCACTCTTGTGTGTCCATGACTCAAAGCTACAGCTGTCTGTGTGTATAGATTGTTTGTCTAGCTATGCACTTGCAGAGCCAGAACAAAATATGGAGTAAGACAGGCTGTTGGTTAAATCATTAACCTCTTGTTGGTTAAATCATTAACCTCTTACCTTACCACAGTCATGCTGGTTCCTACCTTGATCTGTTTTAGTAATGTGTGGGGATATAACCATCTCTGAAAGCTTCAGAGAAGGACTAGAATATACTTTTATAATATGTAGTACTTATTTTCCCACCATATTCTTTATCTAACTTCAAATAAATTTAGTTTAGGCTGTGGTGTCCAAACGTGGTTGTTGTGGTCCTTTCTTCTCTTGTATTTCTACTTGGAATTGGAAATATAAATCAGTAAAGAAATAACAGAATTTGGGATCTAATGTTTTAAGCTTTCAATTTGAATATGTAGGACTTCTAGAATGATTTATTGTCTCTTGTTGCTGTTCAATATACAGTGTTTCTGAATGTGTAAAATTCTCCCTTTGTAATAATATCGTTCAGCAATGCAGTCAATCTGGAAAAAAAAATTTTAAAAAAAGCAGCTTTGATTACAAGTTTTAAGGATAGTCTTTGGAAAAGTAAAATATTACCTTCTATACCTTGATTATGAAGAAGGCCAAAAAAGAGTAAGATTAGAACTCCTATGAGTATCCTAGCAACAGCACACACAAAAAGTGAGGGGCAGAAAATGGTATGGGAGGGACAGGCAAGTTAGAGAAGGCTGTCACCTGAGTATTGCCACAATACTTGCTATAAAGTTTGAATTTTTTGTTGAAAAAAAATTGAATCAACTATTCTAACCCTTCCCAATGTTTGTTTTCAGCTGAAAATATGTGGATTTGGCATAACTGCCAACTAATTTTTCAGCAAAACATTATTAACCAAACTATGTTCTGTCAGTCTATTCTAGATTAATGTAAAGTGCCTACATTTTATATATGTGTGTATTCCTATATAAATGTATTTTAAAACAAGGAAGGAACTTGTCAGAAATTTAACATCTTGCATATTCAGTCTTTACATGATAAAATAAATCAAATGTTACAAGGGAAATAACTGCATATCTTCTTCACAGTTGCATGGTAAATATTTTATGCCACAAAAGATGTTCTGAGATATCAGCAATATTTCTTTTATAACAAGAAAACAAAGAATCATTTTGAGTACAGTCAAAAGAACAAGTGTGGTGTTGTGTTGCTTTATCATCTGTGCTCTGTGTAATACATTCTTGACCTTTCAAGGAACATCTTTCTTCTTTCAAGTGTAGTTTCTTTTTTTTAGGAGTGTGTATATCTATGGGTCAAGGAGGGGGCAATGGAATATTGCAGTAAATTGACCAACAGACAACAATGCCACTGTCTGGGCAATTGAATCAGAGTTGTGCAACAATATATGCTTTATAATAAAATAGCTAAAGACTGTGCTTTGCTTCAAGCAGTAGGAAGCAGGATTTCCACAAAGTGAAGGTTAAATTCTAACTGGTTTTTTCCAAGTGTATATCATAACCCGTGATAGTTCAAGCATGAAAATGACAGATTTTTTTTTACAGAACTTTTTCTGTTGCTTGTGAGAAAGGTCAGGTAGGAATTAGAGCCCATACCCATAAAAAAGGTGTTGAGATCATACAACTGTACTTTGTCGGGGGCTACAGGCACTTCATCAGGGACACAACTCAAATATCTTTATGCAAACAACTGTAGCATGGGCAATAAAGAGGAGGAGCTGGAGAAGCTTGTATTCTGCACCACTGTGACCTGACTGCCATCACATAGATATGGTGAAACGACTCCTATGATTGGTGTGTTGCTGTCACGGTTTAACACTGGCCCGGCAATTAAACCGAATAACAGACGCTCTCTATTAATCTCTCTCTCTCCTTGATAGAGAAAGGAGAGAGAATAAGGGAGAGAGACTTATGGGTTGGAAACTAAACTACACAACTTTAATGAAACAGTAGTGATAAATAGGTAAAATTACTAAATATATACAAATATACAGGAAAATGGATACCACATTCCTCCCTCCTTTCCCCCAATAACTCTCACGTCACCACCGAGGCTGTAGGGCAGCCCTGGGAAAGTCCAGGCTGGACTCCTGGAGTCGGCAGCAGTCGGGAACCGGAGGCAGGAACACACAGATATGGGCTGGCACGGATCAGGACCACAGGTAGATGAACAGACAGGATCCTTCCAGGATGCCGGGTGAAGGAAGGGAAGCAGGAAAAGATCTGGCTCGGCCCTCGTGATGCCTTAAATTTATACTGAGTGTGACGTATATGGGATGGAATACTCTGTTTGGTCAATTCTGGCATCTATCTTGTCTGTTCCTCCCTAAAGGAGGGTTCAGGTGGGACCTCTGTATCCTCCCCCGGACGGTAAAATGTTTTCCCTCAGAGCTGAGCAGTGTCCTTGGCTCTGCATACCAGTCTCTAGCAGTAACTATAAACATCAAGTGTTATCAATCCTAGGAACACACACTGCCTGAGAAACTTACTGTTAATTTCAGCAAGTGCAACTACTTACAAGAGACTTAGCTAAAAGCAAAAGTACAGAAACAGAAAACCACCTTTATCCTGGCCCAAACCAGGACAGTTGCATTAGAAAAGTATGAGCTCTTCAGAAAGAACAGGCAAGGGAGACAGGGAAGGGGTGCCCTCTATGTCAATGTACAATGAGAATGCACGGAGCTCCACCTGGTTAGTGATAAAGACCGAGTGCCTATGGGCAAGGGTGACAGGAAGGGAAGGGGACATTACAGTGGGGTCTGCTACAGGCCAATTGACCAAGAGGACGAAGAGGACAAGGTCCTTCATAGACAGATAATTGTTACTGCTTTCTTACAAACCTTGGTCATCATGGGGGACTTTCACCACCCTGATATCAGTCGGAGAGAAAACACAAGCAGGGCAAAACCAATCCAGGAGATTCCTTGGATGCATCAATGATAAATTCCTTCTCCAAGCCAATGAGAAGTGTTATGTTAGACCTTGTACTAACAACAAGGAAGGGCTGGTGGGGAATGTCAAGTACAGGGGTAGTCTTGGCTGCAGTGGCCATGAGATGGCGGAGTTCAAGATTCTCAGGGCAGCAAAGAAGGGGATGTTCAGCAAGCTTGAAACCCTCAACTTCAGAAGGGCCAATTTTGGCCTCTTCAGGAGCCTCCTTGGTAGGATACTATGGGGCAAGAACCAGGAGGGGTTGGGAGCCCAGGAAAGCTGGTTGACCTCCTTCAAGCCCAGTGGTAGTCCCATCAAAAGCAGTTTCTCAATGCATGCCAAAAGATCAAAGTACAAGATAATTTTGGTAAAGTTTGCTAGTGTTTTATTCACTTGTTTTTCTAGGAAAGTGAAACAGCATAAAGTGAAAAGTGAAAATGAAAAGAGTCTCCCTACTTTGGTATCCACTTTTGCTGCTTTAACATCTCTTGGCTCATTGTCATGTGGGAATTAATATTCAGATACTTCTTCAATGCTTTACGTGTCAGTCTGTGGCATTCACTAAATGTTAACTTGGAGAGAAAAAAAAAAACAAATCAGTTTTTCCTTGAATGTATGAGTTCAGAATTTGAGGGAGCTTTAGAATAAAAAATGGAAGAAAAGTTATTCCGGTTAGGAAAATACTGCTCTTGAAGTTGCAGGCTTCCTTTCCTTTTTCCTTATTCAACAGAACTCCAAGATAGGGTTTGTTTCTGATGTTGAATTACTCTAACTGATGGAAGCCAGTTTCCTTTAGGAAAACACTGGAAATGTTAGTCAGATAAGCATTTATTATTTGCCTTTGGTGCTAAGCATGATTCATATACAGATGCACTTTTTTTAAGATGTGATGCCTTTTTCCACTTAAGTAACCATAAAGTTGCAAATGAGAATATTGACTGTGATATCAAGCAGCCCAGTCATGGTGCTGACACATCACTGTACTAATTAGAAGGTCCTAAACTTAATTATTAACTTTTCATTCCTCTCCTCCCTTTTATTACTTTCTTATAGTTAGGTGATACACATGAGTCAAAGTGTATTGTACTTAGTGGTCTTCTTGTCCTGGTGTAAGAATAGCCCTAAGAATAAGAAAGAGAATGTGGATCCTCATCCAGCAGGCATTTCAGTGAGGAATTGTTTTGGTATCTTCCCCTGCTGCTTCCCCCATCAATTTCAAATGCAATTTGCTTCCTAGCTAATGAAAAGCAAGGAAACAGAGAACAAGAAGTGAAAGTCACTCTATCTTGATTCTCCATAATTTTTTTTTTTTCGATATTACATTTAAAAAATTGGTCCTTGTGGGTCTATAATAACCTAGGCTGTATTAGGAGCCACTTTTTAGCTGGCAATGCTAATGCCAAGTAGGGAAAAAAAAAATAAAAGCTAGGTGTTACATCAATATTACTTATGCTTAATTAGAAAAAAACTTTCTCACTTTCTCTTGTTAAGATATTTGCTACTGCTATAGCATCAAGTAAATTGGAGTCATTATCAGCATATAAACACCACTGTAGCAGACAGCTATAGTATCCAAAAATGCCCTATATATATATATATTTATATATATATATATATTTATATATATATAAAAATGTCCCTACCCCAAGGCTTTCTTTACCCACAAACATTATTACTTTACCTGTAGCAGGTATAGTTTAAGGGGATACTCTTGCACATCTGTATCCTGCCCACTTGGCTTACACATATACAGTCATTTAATAAATTTACACTACTGTATCCCATACAGGAAAATGTGTAAACAGTATTATTACAGGCTACCTATTCAAAGCTTACCTAAATTCATGTTAGTAGTTATTCTAGCACAGTTAGAGAATAGCTTTGTTTTGTGTACAATTTTTTAAGTGCCAAAAAATTACACAGGGCCATGTGGGTCAGTGCAGTCACTGGAATATAGCAATATTTTCCTACTTCTATAAGTCAAAATCCAGGTCTCCTTTTCTGTGTTCCTGAGAGTTTTGGCCCATCGAGCATGCGTATGCCAACCCACATCTTCCTGCATGCCATGGGATAGTTTAACAGCATGGTATAGAGAGAAAGGGGAACAAAGTTTCTATCTCTTGAAAATAAAGTAAGTGACAATTAAAATTTGAAGCTGTCAGAATGGAAGATATCTTCTGAAACATTTTTAAATTTAAAATGTAGAAATACACTGTGCTCTGGTTCTGAATGCCACTTTCATTTTGGCTGTTTTGATGGCTCCTACACTGGAGAAAATTCAAAATTCCTATCATGTCAGAAAACTGATTTTTGCTGTTTTCTTTTAGGTTCACTTGCCCCAGTATGTCCAGCTGAATCATTCAAATTTGTGTTGAAGCCTTCCAGACAGGTGACAGGAGGTTTGTGAGCCTAGGGGATACTTGTACTACCAATTCATAGGCACTGTGAGCAGCTCACTGTACCTTCAGGTAACATTATTTATTGATTTTATTTAATATGTTGTTCCCTAGGAAAAACCTTACAAGGTGCACAACAGATTTTCTTATGGCTTGAATAGCCATCCCTTTAGTACAAGTAAAAGTGATACAGTAGCAGGTATCATAGCACTGCAAAGTTTTCAATATCAACAAACTTTTTTAAACAAAACCTTTAGTGTTGTGGTCTTTGAAAACCAGTGGGTGAATTACTGTTTTTATTCCTACTTAAGAGAAACACAGAATGCCATTAAGCTGACTGAAAAGCAGCTGAGGAGTTGGAAAGCTAAAATGAATTTAATTTCTTATTGTTAGACCAAGTACTGCAAATTTTATAAACTTTTTTCCACCTTTTACAGAGCACTTGCTCTGTAAAATACAGGGAGATACTGAGGATAGATGTTAGTTTCCAGAGACACTGAGATTTGTGGTGAATAGGTCCCTGTGAGTCTTGATGTAGCCTCTGAGAAGATGCCATTTCCAAATTTTTGTCCTTATCCTTTGTGGAACTTACCTTCTGTGATGTAAAGCTCTAACAGAGGTGACAGAAGAGGATATTTGCCTCTACTTTTTCTGCTTTTTTTCAAGCAAGTAAAGACACTGGACTTTGAACTGGACTGGATGGGACAGAGAAAGGGCTCTTTTTTACCCACTCTGTCATGGTTAGCAGCTTCAAGCGAAAGGGTGAGAATTAAGAAACTGGAAAAATACCTACATTTTGAATCCTCATGGCTGGGGGGTTCAGGGACAAGGGCCAATGCCTCTGAGTGTCATAAACAATGAAATTAATAAATTCTTTGCTTTAGAGTTGGCAGCTTCACCGGGTCCCCTCCTGGCATGATATAAGCTAGAGAGTGTTTCCATCTCACTTCAGGTTGATGGAAAAAAACAGCCACTGGCAGGAAGCCAGTAACTCAAAGCAAGCTTTTTGGGCTGTATTCTTAGTATTCAGCTCAAGGAATGCACATAGTGGAGTTCTACCACCCTAGATTTGTAGTGATGATGGATTAACACTGAGATTAAATTTCTCCTCATGTGAGTCCAGAGAGAAGTAATCTGAAGCAGAACTTTAGTCTTTCACACATCAATTTTCTGCACTAACCTAGCACTTGCTTGCAAATGAGTACTGTAACAGTAGTCCTAAGTGTTAATGTAACACTAGTATTAAGTCTTACCATAAATTATTTTTTCTTGTATAGCTATGCACTTCTCTGACATTATGATTTTTTAAATACCTGGGCCTGTTTGGGAATGGTATTTACTTGGGGTTTTTTTAGTTTTTTAAAAATAAGTTTCTTTTAATGGGAAAGGAGAAAGTGAATACCAAAGAAATATTTCCTGCTTACCGGCTCAAAAAAGCTGGTAAGATACAGCACAGATAGAGCATACAGCTGTCCAAAGTGTGATGAGGCATTGATAATTGAAGTGGCAGCCTTAGAACTAAAGGAAGATTCTCATTTGAATCTGTTCTTAGTGAGCTGCATACATTATACTTTTAAATATATGTATATACATGAGCATATAATTGAGATGGATGTACATGCGGTATACTTCAAGAAAGAGTCAGAAAAAGAGATTAAGGTTAAATATCTATTTAAAAGTGGGATTTTAGAAATGCTTATTTTTCCTACATTCAAATTCAGGTGTTTTGAGAAGTTAAATAGAATTCAGTTGTTCGAGGATTACTTTGTGTACAACTTGGATTTAAATCACAAGGCATTTCAGATCAGCTACTGTGTTCAAAGCAGTTGCTCTTAATGGATTTATACATGATATTGTTTCCAAGGTATTAGTATAGAAGGTCTTCTTCTAGCTGAATTTGAAGTAGAATGTAGATTTTATATTGCCCTTGTCTAGTGGGTATTTTTTAGCAATCTTGATCTACTGTTTAAATATATTAATTGGTTCAAAATTATTGGCATCATTTAGATAATTTTAAGTAGAGGAATGGAGTTAAGCTATGTGAAGTCATGCTTTCTATTTATTTGTTAAAGAGAAAAAATAAAGTCACTAAAGTGAAAGAGGTATTTAGAACCATCCATTCAGTGCTTTATTTGTTAAAGAAACCTGTAGGTGATACTTCACTGAGGGTAATGTTAGTGTCTTGCATTATCATTATGTAGCATTTTTCCAACAAGATAAAAAGAACATAGAATATTTGTATTGGGGGGAGGTGGGGGAGAGGGAAAGAGAAGATTTTGGTAAGCTTTTTAAGCAAAGTCAAAAGAAAAAGAAACATGCTTACAGTATTTCACCCACAAACAGATGGCCAAACATAACAAATCAATAGTATGTAAATAACAGTGTTAAGAAGATCTGTTGCAATGCATGAAAAATGACTGGTTTCTTGGCTACTACCTTCATACAGACTAAACCTTCACAGAGATGAGTAGGATATATGTGTTTTTTTCAGAGAAACAGATGTAGTGTCTCAAAGTTGCCATCTTAATTTAGCAGTCAGGTTTTTTTTTAACAAGTCCAATTCAAAATCAATAGATGACCTCTACAACTTGTAAAGGTAACTAAAGAAAGAGGCAGTGCTGAATGTTCTGAAAGTCAAAAGCAACAGAAGGAAATGCTGTTCTGTTTTCATGAGAAATGTGAATCCCCTGCACATATGTAAATCTATAACAGAGAAGTTGTGCTGGGAACACTTGAACATTTGAGCAGAATTGTTACAGGAGACAGATTGTGAAATAGTGAACTGCGTGTTCTGAGGCATGCAATCATAAGAGCATTGGTACAAATATGTGGCTTCCTTTTTAAATCCACAGAAAAAAACATGGGTCCAGATTCTATCTCAGTATGATACTCCTGGAAGTACAATTTATTCAGTACCTTCAAGACCTACTGTCATTTTCAGGTGTGATGCAAATAGTATCTCTAGATATATTTTGCCCCTAAAGTACACCAAGAAAGTTTGCCCATTCAAATGACATGGGAGATCACTTGGGAGATTGATTGTAATTTTAAAAAAAAAAGGATCATGCAAGTGACTTGATTTATGACATCAGGCTATTGATTTTAAATCTCTGACAGTAGATTCCCTTTTGTGGAATGTGATGGTGATGTTTACTTCCCTATTTTAGTGCAGCATTTCGAGTTCCTTGGATTACGAACTTTTCTCTGGCCTCAGTTCTGTACAGCACCGTATAAAGTACAAATCAAACTTTATAAAATACAAGATGCACATAGAGACAACAGTTTTAAATTGAGATTCTTCTGCTCATTACTTTAGAGGAATCACAGAAATGTGCTATAGAGTTCTAAAAATAAAAAGGTAGGGTAGAGTGAGTATTGATCATTTATACACTTACTAACTAGTGGATCCCAGTCTGAGCTACATTCTCAGACTGTGTTCCCGGGTGCAAGACCTTGCTCTTCTCCACATTGAACACCTATTCAGTCTGTCTAAGTTATCCTGGAGGGTGGCTCTCCTTTCTGGGGTGTCAGTTTCTCCATTCATCTTGGTGTCACCAGCAAACTTCGTCAGGGTGCTCTTCTTCTCATTATCCACATCATTTATGAAGATGTTGAATAGCATTGGGCCTAATATTGATCCCTGGAGGACCCAACTTGTGACCTGTCTCCAATTGGAGGAGAAATTATTTACTATTATCGTCTGGATCCAGTCTGTCAACCAGTTACCCACCCACAGTCTAGACTACTTGTCCAGGCCATGATAAGTCAGTCTCCCCAGGAGGATGTTGTGGGATACCATATCAAAGGCCTTAGAAAAGTCCAGGTAGATGATGTCCACCACTCATCCTGCAGCAACTAAGCAGGTTACTTTGTCATAGAAGGCAATTAGTTGTCTTAGGCATGATTTGCCCCTGATAAAGCCATGCTGGCTTTTCCTAGTAACATGCTTCAATTGACTTACGATAGCCCCCAGGAGGCTATCCACTCCATAACATTCCCAGGGAAAGATGTAACTGAATGTCTGTAACTGAGGTGTAAAAAGAAGAATAATGTCATGAATGAAAATACTGTTTTGAAATAAAAGCTGAAGTACTCTCATATTTGTCAGCATTTGTATTTCAGTCGTAGGAGGCCATAAGAAATACATTTATGCTCATCTCAGTTTCAATGTCACATAGCCACATCTCTTAATTTAATTCAGTTTCTTTCTTTAGTTCCTTCAGGTGTTATCTGGGTTGGGTTTTGAGACTTTGACTTGCCTGCACTGCCTGTTCATACTTTGCCAGCTTTCCTTGTAGGGAGTTGAAAATGCGTTACAGATCATTAATATGACTAATCTCAAAGTACTTGTACCATAAACATTGCTAGTTCTAACAAGATAGAGCTTTCCCCCCTGTATGTTGTAAAACTGTAGTATTAATGTCTTAATTCTCTTGCTATCAAATTCTCTTCCATCGCCTCTTCATTTGACTTTACTGTGTGAAATGTACTTTAACTCCAACGGGACCACAGTCTGGTAGAAGAAATTGTTTTGCCCACCAGAGTGTGTCATCGAAGTTCATGATGAGAGTGTTAGATGTTTGCTGGAAAGAAAAAAAAAAAAGCAGCAGGTGGTAGAAAAATTGAATTAACAACATAAACATCAGTACAACAGTTTTGTAATGAAAATAACTGATAATATTTATATTTATAGTGCAAAGTGTAACAAATAGTGGTCTGGAAATATCCAGTCTGGATACATTAATTTTATATGAAGAGAAACAGAGGAACATTATTATAATAATAATTTGTTACTTGGACAATTTAATAATGAACATTTCCTGGTGACAAGCTGGTTAATAAGACCAGGCAGTCAGAACTGAATATGCTTAGAGAGCAAATGGTAGTTTTCATTCCTGTGAGTTCAGTTTCAAATTCCTCCTCTTTTTCTGCAAATAGAAAATTGAGAAAGTATCCAGTCGCAATTGTGAAACATTCCCCCCTCCTGTCTTTTTCAACCACTTATCCAGTTTCTTGTTGCAGGAACAATTTACAGATTACTCAGTTTTGAATGAGAAAAGTTATTATTTAGTTTTTCCTTAACAGATACAGGCTTCTGTATTGTCTTCCTGCAGTGCTGGCTTGTTGTGTTAATCTTTTTTATTTTCCTTTTCCCCCCCCTGTTTTTTAACTTTGTGGATGTCAAAATCTATATTTGTTGCATTGGGTTTACTGGTAATAAAGCTCCCATTGTTGTACTCCTGTTCCACGTCCTCCCTATTCTGGTGGTCCAGTGCATGATTCCTCGTTAATATCTTCTGTCATATGGAAATGCCTACCCTAACAGCTACCTGAACTGAGAAAATATGGCTTGGCATAAAACTCCACATGTTAATGAAAAGGGATTTATGGTGTTCTATGAACAGCAAACACTACTGTGGGGTTAAAAAAGGTCATAGGGAAACCTCAGTGCTAAACTTGCTAGGAATTGTTACCATAATAATCTATGAGCCGTTTAATTTTTCTGATGTTACTATTTGGACTTTTTTTTACTTAGAAGCTTGTTTCATGTTTTCCTGGAAAGGCTCAGATTTCAACTCTTAGCAGTTTTTATCCAGCTGAATTACAATAACACCCACTATGTGAGTGGCACATTCCAAGCATAAAAAAATACATCTTTTGCTCGGAGGGTTTATGATGCATATTACTGAATCAGTGAAATTATGCCAGTTTATGCCATCTGAAGATTTGGCTCTCAGTATTACACAATATTCTATTTTCAAGGACCATTACTCAAATAAAATAACCTAATCAAATATCTGCTGTGCCAAAATTTGGAACAGAAATTTCTTTTCTTCAATTGCTGTGATAGAAAACAAAAGTGCAGATAGATGAGTAGTATAAAAAATATGTGATACTTCTTTTCCTCACTTCAACAAGGTATCCCTTAGGGTCCTGTGGAAGTATGATGTGACTTTCAAAACGGAGAATTCTTTGCTTTATCTGGAATGACATGTTAAAATTTCTGATTTTAATGATGGCTGCTATGTAAATTTTGGTTCTCCAGAACTTACACTCTCACATGTAAGCAGGCAGAGATCTCTGGCTCCCAAAGGATCCCTATGGCTCTCTGTTGTCTGCACTGTGATAGCTGCACATGTCAGATTATGAAGGAGACTTGCTGTTAAAATGGCACAATTTCTGTTACTAATATTACCAAAAAAGAATGTTCAAGTAAGAGAATGGAAAAATACAGAAAAGTTAAAATAGAGGACTTATGAACTACATTTGCCATTGCTAAGTCAAAACAAGGAATAAAAGTCTTGTTTCCATTTCTATTCTGTTAAGGCATGCACCAGAAATGACAACAATAATAGAGTACTGTTTTGATTATGTTGCACTCATACAGATCCCACTCATACTACAAAGATTTTTTTTTCGAGTCACAACCTGCCTTGCTTTGAGCACTGCCAAAACACTGATGCCAGCATTTAACAGGAAGACAGCCAAATATGTGGAGTCCAGGGGAATGGACTTTTCAAACTGCATGTGAGACAGTGCATTTTTTCCATGAAGTATTGTACTGGGAGAGAGATGTTCTATGAGATCATTAGAGCAAGAGAAAAATGAAAAAAAAACCACCTTGACAAATAATTTTTCTTTTTTGAAATTAAGATTAATTAAGAAACAGCATCCAAGATTTTCAATTTTATTTTAATGTAGCCTTCATTTTACTCAATGAAGTATGTGCTGGATATTTTCTAATTTGTTACATAAATGAGTAGTTAAGAATGTCTGGAATATTGTAATCTCATTTTAGATCTGTCTGACCTTCTGATAACTTAAAAAGTTTAGGATAGCTTGGGATGATAAGAGGTAAAAAAAAAAAAGGACAATTTAAGGGAATTCAAATTGGCAATACAACGGGATGGAGTAAGTTGTCCATCTGTATCTCCTATCACACTTACTGCCAACTGGTTAAAGCAAAACCCAAGAATATATCTCCTTGATATCACAATGACAGTTTAAGTAGTTTCTTTCCATGACCATATCTTCTATTGCCAGGTGCCTGAAAATTGCTTGTGAGAGTGTGAAGTGCATCAAATAAGATCAGGGAAGTGATTTAGATTAAAAATAAAACCACCTCCTCCTCAACTTTCTATTTTTTATCCTGTTTCATTCCCTGGCCTATGCTGACTTTTGTGTTAGTGCAGCATGGTGCAAATAATGGGCAGGAGGGAACCAGCAGCAGCCAGGGGCAGGAGGTGGGCACAGGATGGTACTGAACACCTCTTGTTGAACCCTGGCCTGCATACTGGCACATTGAATATCTAAAGTCAGGTTTGCCATCAGAAGAGGAAGGAAAATTTCAGGAGACTTTAATTGGTCTGCAAGTAAATGAGAAAAATACCAGTCAGGAATAGGGAGCAGTCGTATGAAGTACCTTGGCAAAGTACCTGAAACCTATTGTGTGAAACTTGTTTTAAACTAGTTTTCCCAGGAAATATAAAACTTGTTTTAAGTAGAGGCAGGAAGTAACACAGAATCAGGACTGAATTTTTCAATCTTTTGTTTCCCAAATAATTAGGAGTCATAAAGTACTAAGTACTTGTCTTATTGCAAGAGCCCCTCAAGCATACACAAAGTAGATCTCCAGGGAGTTAAAACTTCCGCAGTTTTTCAAGTGACACTTTTCCTGCAGAAGGGTGCAACTTCATTTGATTTGATAGAGTTGACCCAATTATTTACAATTTTATGTTACTACTAATACATTTTAACAGGACCTTGTATTCTTGTATAATTTATTTCTAATGAACATATGTGGACTTTTCAGTTTGTGAACCGTCATAAACATATTGCTGGCTGTTTCAGAATTACTAAAAAGTATCTGATAATTCAGGTAAGATATTTCAAGATCAATGAAAAAAATGTGCTATTCACATGTTTTAGGCATTTTTTTTTCTTGTAAGTTCTCATAAATGCTGCTGGAAATCTGAATTAATGTGATTTTTTTTTTCCCCCCTAGTATTTCACTTCTGTTGCAATCTATGATTATTTAAAGTACTTGAATTAAATTAATCTGTGAACTGAGTTACTTGTGTGTGTACATATGTTTACATAAATATATACACATATGCATGTTATAAATAAACATGTATATATATGGCTTAATTAAGCTATTACCTGTGAGTGCAAAGAGGTTTTTGCAATATCTTTTAGATAAGTAATTAAACTGCATACATCTGGAAAAGTTTGAGCCAAATTGACTGTACAATATTTGTTAGCTTGTATCCACTGCACTTTGTTGCTAGCATCCAGTTAATCATTTAACTTGCCAACTTATTGATCCCATGTATTTATACAGAGCTGTGCTCACTTTTAAAATCAATTTACTCAGAGAGAATACAAATATATTTAGTTTTGTTTTGTGAGCCATATGTTCAAGAGCTGCTACTACTTTCATGTTTCAACTTTATTTGCCTTTTTCTGCCTTTCCAGCATTCCAGAAATTCACTAATAAAGTCTAAATACAGCACTGTAATATACCACTAAAAAAGTTTCCTGTGAAATGTAGTTTTATCATGAATTCACATTTCTTTAGTTTTATTTTTGTATCTCATATTGCTCAGTTCTTCTTTAAAAATGCATTCTTCTTTATGTATATTTTGTGGGTCAGCTTTTACAAATGAATTATTGTTCATTCCTTTTGTCTCAGCTCCAACACGGAGGGTTTCCTATAGGATTACTTTATGGGGATTTTTCTTTAGAGTGTTTCTGGCAACCAGAATGTTGTGAAAGTGTCTTCATTGAATGCTGACTATATTTTCCTTTATGTAATATTCAGTTTGTAGTTATATACCCACTTTCATGACTGAAAAGTTGATGAAAGTTTATGATTCAATTTCATCATGACAAGGAAGTAGTACCTTCAGGGATGAGAGTAAGAGCAAGTGAAACCCCAGGAGCAAATGTACAGGAGAGGCCAGCAGTGGCTAAAATGATGCAATCAGACTGGATGATAGTTTAAACTTGCTAGCAGTGGGTATAAGCTACAATATTTGCTTCAGGGAAATAGGGAAGAGGTGAAAGTGCCCTCATTTCATGAAAGAGAAGAAAAGTCCTAAAACTATAGGAGAAGAAAGGAAAAGGGGCAGAATCTATCCATGTCTTGGCTTTACCTTGACTTTTTTTTGTCCTGAGAGCTACATGTGTTAAATCTCAGTAAATCTAACCTGGGACATAACCAAAAGTACAGAACTACAATTTCCAATTTTTTTATCTGCAGATTTTGATTGATGCTTAAGTATCAGATGTACAGTGAACATTTTAAATACTAAGAAATAAAAATCCAGTTTCCTTAGGAACTCAGAAGATGCCTTTACTAACTGGCATTAAAGCTGTAGTTCATATTGATGATTCAGGTCTAAAACACTTATTGTGCAGATCTCATTTCCTTTCTACTGAAATGATTTCCTGGACTATAAACTTGAGTTACAGAATGGATGGTCCTCATTTCTTGTTCCACTGGAACACTTTGGCCTTGAATCCAAAGATCTGGTTACTGTCTTGTAGCGAATTCATCAGGTGATACCTGTGGCAACATACATGTAGTTCCAAACAGTCCTCTACTCTGCTTTGTTATTTTGGCATCTTGTTCACTGGAATCTCTTTCTCCCTCCATCCCCATTTCCATTACTTGATATTTTAAATCTAGTAAATGTTTTACATATATCATTACTATCAAGGTTCTCAAAATTCCATGATATATTGCATATCAGTAAATATCAATCCTGACTTGAGAGATTTTGGCAAGCATTTGCTGCATCATGAGGTGGGGAAAACCAGTATCAAAATTCTCAGTCTTAGCATTACATAGTCTGAATGAAATTAAAAGCTGAATCAATTTTTTTATATTATTTATAACTGAAGCAAAAGTAACTTTCTTGTTAACATTTTTGTGGTTTGTCCACTAGTCAATATTGTGCCAGCTTCCCTCTAGACAAACTATTTTGGAATCAGTAATCGCATGGAAGATCACATACACTTTTGTAATTGAGATAACTAAATACCTTTTGATGAAACTATATTTCACTGAATGTACAGTCTTCTTAAAATGAAAATACAGTTTTCTTAGGTATATAATGTTGGAATTACTGGATTTTATTTTAATTCAAAGTTAATTTTATCTTCAGAATTCTGAACTTATTTGAAAAAAAGTATCTCGTTTTAGTTTTTTGAAGATACAGAGGAGGTCATGAGTCATTTGAATACAACGGGCAATGTAGCCTCAGCCCCTCAATAAATCAAAATCTTAGTGAACCCCAACTGTTGTGACCTTAACTGTATTTAGAAACGGAGTCAGAATTCTAATGCCAACAGAAAAAAAATGCAGACTATGTAAGCACAGAGTGTCAATTTTAAGAATGGAAAGCTCCTGAATTTTAATAGACATCTCTCTAGAGGTTCTTTTTGTTTTTTTTTTTAAATCACAGTATAAGGCTCTTTATCTTTTATTAATTTATTTCTTTCAACTTTATTGGGTTTTCATCATTCAGTTAATAACTATTGACATTACAATGCTTTGATAATGGTTTACAAAACAGAAGTCTAAACATTAAGAGGAGAAATTTCGTCTTTAAGCAATGGGAGCATGCCAAAGTTTTCCATAATTTTATTCCTGAAAATCAGTACTCAAAAAGCTCAAATATATATATATGGTTTCTGTTCCAACAGCATTATTGTTTTAGATTGATTCATTTACTTTAATTTATGAGTAAATTAGTATAGAGTGCTGTAGACACTCACTTTCTCAGCTATTGTGTTCCTGAAGTACTAGGGGTGTGTTCCTGAAGTACCAGGGGTGTGTTTAATTTGCTGAATACGTAGCATATATGATGTAATGACTTGCAGTGTGTCTCTTGTGAGGAAAGGTAATGGCAGATAATTGCATTTATGTTCATGAACCTATTTTTCTTCACAGAAAATTCTTTATATTAATTCAATAAAGAGTAATGGGCCTGTTAAAATTAGTTCCTTTCAAAACTCAGTATTTATTGCCATAAACACCCCAGCTTTCTTCAGAAGCAGAGGAAAGATCAGGGTCTTAGTTTTCTCCACAGAAAATGTCTTGGCTGCAAAATTGTTCACATTAAACATGCAGCTCTCTAGACATGTTTTGTAGAACTATATAAAAATCATTCACATTGTTTCAATTATGGTGTAACTGGGTGCCAAAGCCTTTGAGTTTTAGCTCAATGTGAGCACTATACAGGTTATGGAAGGACAGTATAAATGAAAAATAACTTACCCTTACACAAAGGATACAGACAGTGTTGTTCTGTATCCAGTTCTTTACTGTGCAGTAGTATGCAAAGCCTATTAGACTCGTTTTATAGTTGCAGATGCTGTTCCAGGACATTTGTCACACATCTTGAACAAGCAAGTGGAAATAACCAGTTGCATATTATACACTGGGTTCTCAAGACAACAGCCCTTTCCCTAACTAGGGGAATGCATTTTCATAGCAATATTGATTTTTTTATCATTATTCTTCCTCTCTGACTAAGAACCCAGTTTTACAATTATCTGTTGTCCTTAAAATTGTTCGTCTTTTAAGACGTAAATGTGTTTTTTAACCAAATAGGTGAAAGAGTTGTGCTGGCCTGTGAGCAAAGACCCTAATTTTGCAGGTCAGCCCCCACCAGGACGTTCCACTTTCGACTTCTGCTGCCAGACTGCTGGAAGAATCTACAAAAAGACATTACTTTTTTCAAATGTTACTCAAAAGCTTTTACTCAGGCAAAAGACTTCTGAACAAAAGTTCTCTCCTGCAGATCCTCGGTTTGATTTGTTGTAACTTCTGTACCTCAAACATATATAAAAACTAAACTGAAATGGCTGCCAAAACGCTAATTAGATATGCTATTTACAACTTTAAGAGAAGGAATAAAAAAACTTTGTGTTTAAAGTTTCTTTTAAAAGTGTATGTGGATGAATTTCCCATACACAATAACAAATCTAAAAATCCAAGAGGGGCCTACAAACTGCCCTCAGCTGCCTTCAGTGCAAAGACACCTTTGAGTAAAGTATTGAAGCTCAGTCTCCTTGAAAGTGTTTTGATTTAACTATGACTTTGCTAAGTACATGTAAATGATTTTTTTAACAGTGTTGCTGTAAATGTGCTTTGTGATGAGAGCAAACACAGAATTTTGAGCAATGTATTTAGCAGGTAGTGACTCATTTGAAGCTTCCTATTTATGTGGTTGTAACAACTTTGTTATCCCACTCTCTTTCAAATCCCTCTCACTTTAAATTCAAATAAGGTCCTGTCTAAATATTCCCAGTGTGACAAATCTTTATTTTTTTCCTCAAAGTATATTCACATAGATTCCACTATTCCATGGGAACAATCTGTGCAGATGAAGGCAAGTGTACATCAAAATAAGATGGAAAAAACATTACAAGTAGGACCTTTTTAGGTTTTTGTTCTTTTTATAGTTACCATTAATCTTATCTTTATTTTTTAGTTAGAATGTTACCTTCCAAATGTGTTTAAGAAATAGATACATAGGAACTTAATAGGGTCATTTAGCAAGTTCCAGCAGTAGATTTAATTTCCAAAAAAGATATCCTATATGAGGTTACTTTTAATTCTAGACATGAATTTTCTACTTTTTAGATGTTAGCTTCACTGCAATGTGTTTTAAAAAAACATTCTGGCCTCTATATCAACAGCATAAGCAAAAAGAATTGTTCTAGGAACTTTACATGTATATTCATAAGACAACATGTAATTTATGACATCTTTGATCACAGCCTTTTTAATTGGGAACATGTTGCATCTGCTTAACATTGCTATTGTTATATTACAAAAGATTTTCTGTATCAATTAATCTAGTATTATCCCTAAGCAAGCTGAAATTGTTGAAGAAGATGGAAATTGGCTGATGGATGTATTGGTCACTTCAGAGGCATGTTCAAATCTATCTTCTTGCTGTCCTAATGAATATGGAAGCCTGCCCAGCATGTGATTGGATTTTAATGACTACAAGGTCAGGGACTTTGCAAGGTGTGAAGCTGCTTGCAAGGTCACTAGTGGCAAACAATGCATGGATCTGAAAATAAACAAGGAGCTCTCACAGATATTAGCTTTTTGCAAAAAACCTTTGGGATGAAAAGGTTAACAGGTGATCGCATTGTAACTTGTTTTGGAACTCAAAATGAGCTCTAGAGATATGTGCATTACACTTCATTACACGTTGCATGTGAAACAGTATTAATCCATAATGCAGTTAATGTTTGATTATTGTAGTACCCTAGCTTATCAAAAGCTTGCATTTAACACTGTATAAACTGGTCCATAAAATCAACCTACAGTACAAATACAGAGATTTTAAAGATGCAGGTGAAATTACCTAGTCTTAACTGCCCATGAAACTGTAAGTATATTTGTCTCCCATAGGTAACACAGACTAGAAATTGCCCATAGAAATTCAGGTTACATGCAGAGCATTTATGCCCTATATTAATTTGTGATTCTGCAGAGATGTTTCAAGTTACAAAAAAAAAGAAATAATAGCAAATTAGTTTCAAAGTATTAAGAAAGTTCAAAATGTCTTGTCATAATATACCTGACTTGTGATAAAACAGCACAGAAATTACTCCTGCCTAAGGAAAATATAAAGAAAATCTGCAGTGGAGAAGTCAAAGAGGCAATGACACTTTACTGCTAGGATGAAATATTAATTTTCTAAGAACAAAAATCAGAATGGTTTAACAATTATTTCTTATTGTTTGGGGCATTGAGTAGCTTCAGGCATGGCTACAATGGCTGCAGTTTCTCTCAAGCTGTACATACAGATAGGAGGCTTCAAGGCACTTGGTCTGCTCAGCCTGGAGAAGAGGAGGCTCAGGGGAGACCTCACCCCAGCTCACTGCTTCCTCACTAGAGAAGGAGCAGGTGCTGACCTCTTCTCTCTGGTGACTGATGATAGGGCCTGAGGGAATGGTAGGAAGAGGTGCTGGGGGAAGTTTAGGTTAGGTATAAGGAAGAAGTTTTTCACCCAGAGGGTGGCTGAGCAGTGGACCAAGCTCCCTAGGGAAGTGGTCACAGGACCAAGCCTGCCTGAGTTCAAGAAGGGTTTGGATGAATCTCTCACCTGGTGTGATTCTTGGGGTGCCCTACACAGGGACAGGAGTTGGACATGATGGTCCTGATGGGTCCTTTCTGACTTGACAGATTCTATGATTCTATGTTCAAGCAACAATCTAACTTAATAGTGTAGAATGGAGTTAAATATCAACTCTTTCCTGTCATTGGGAAGTCTAAAGCCCTAGTGATTGAAGAGCCAGAAAAAGAACAGAACAAATATTCCACAGCTTTGGGTCAAAACTCAACTTTACCTCAGTCCAAAGGGATCCTGTAATTTTCCTTTTCTTTTTTCTACAGAAAGTATATGTACACATACATGCATATACATATATATTTGGATACAGTTCTTCATATGTCTTCTATTCCCCATCTGTAAATGTGATACCTACGCACTGCTCATAGTGCTTTCTATTGTACAAATCAGTCATGATTTCATGATTACACTATATATCAGTTATACCAGTTCTTAATGTTATTCAAAACAAGATCCTTAAAAACATATTGTACTTGAGCCAACGTTCTATTAATAGTAAATAACCTGAATAATACTTAGTGTTTTCATGCTTCATAGTGTAGCATAGCCAGTCCTAGAGTGCTGTGGAAGAGATACAGCAGTAGAATTTTTTCAAGACAGAAGATTTACTTGGTTCTGAATTTCCTGCAGATGCACTGGCTGTAGTCTTCTATGGTATGTTACTGTTTCATTGATTTCATTTTCTGAATGCTCATGTTTATATTGCTGTTTCTGGAGTATGGCTCAAAGAGAAAGGTAGTTTGTTTTCATTTGCCTAAGCATAGAGCCGCCTTTTCTTCCTCACTCTATCTACCTACAAAAAAGAGAGGTCATCAACTGCTTTTTAATCTTATTTTAAATTGACCATGGTTTGAAAGCAAAAAGACTTTTAGTTTTAATATTTTTTAAGATAATTGAAAATGTTAATACTAAGTATTCTTTTAAAATGTCTAATATACAGGATTTTGGAAAAAGGATTAGCTCAAAAGTAATAGTCTGCTTCAGTTTAATTGTAAAAACAGAAAACCTCTGAGTCTTACCTTTGGAAGTTTTTATTTTTTAATGCATAATTCTAATGATTAGAGTATCTAAATGTTTATTCTTAGATTTGGTCATAACAAGCTTTCTTTTGTTTGCATAATTTGTAGTACTTTTGTAGGAATTTGAAATTAACTTACATCTTTTCACCCACTTGATGCAGAGTTGCTGCAGGCAAATTCTTCAGGGTTCTGAAAAGCATTTTTTAAATTAAAAACCTTCATACACTAAACTTTTGTTAGGTACTGTTATATTATCTCATATATTAATGCCATTGTATATATGAACTCATTAGCATCCTGTTCTATCGATTGTGCTGCTATTTTCAATTTTTGAGGTTCCAAATTGCAGGCAATTTGACAGCCTCTCCCGTATAGGCATACTCTGCTTTTGGCCTACATATTGCCTCTAACAGAAATAAACTAACAAATCCCCCTCTGTTCTTCTGTTCTTCTTGCACTCTAACAAAATGTTATCATACTCTAGGTATAATTTATTGTAACTTTAAATTTCACTGGTTTAAACAGTCAATTTTTTTCATTTGTCTCTTTCCATTGACTATCTATGTATTTTGATTGCAATAAGGTAAAATATCTGGAATTCCAGATATTTAGTCAGGCTTGGTAAAGCAATATCTTGAGATTTTAAATAATTCGACTGTTATCCATTTAGATAATTGTCTGTTTCATTTTGTCTGATACTGATACAGACAGTTGTTCTTATTTCAGTTTCTGTGTTTTAGGGACACACATCAATGCTCAGTGAATGGTGTAATTATAATGCAGAATTATATTTTGGAGTTCCATATAAACAAATCTGCAGTATGTAAAATGCCAATCCTAGATACAAATGACTTTTTTCATAAAAAAGATCTGCTAATTTTCTGCAAATTACACCTAATTACTCATTCAACAGTACTAATGCATGCGACTTTGGATATGAGAAACAGCTCATCTTCAGTGAAGTTCTGCTCTATGTACAAACTCTGGCCACACACTGCAGACTGCAGAGCTAGAAACAGTGACAATGAATCAAAGAAACCACTGGCCTCTTTCATTCTATTTTTAGTATCTTCCCCATTGCAAACAGAACCTTTGTTGTGAAAACAACGTTTGATTTTTCTGAAAATATGACGAATAGTAATTTTTAAAACCACAGCCTATAAGGTGAATAATCTAAGGGCATCAGAGCTAGAGTCAGCGATAATGGATAATTAGCAAGCCATCATGAGACAGTTCTGCTTGCATGAGTATTAAACATTTATACCAATGGTAAGAGATTGGGCTCGCTCTCCATCCCAGGATGAGAACAAGAGGCCACCAGCTTCCTCCATCAAGGAGACCTCTAAGGAAAGAGAGACAGAGGGAAAGATGAAGATCAGCTCAGTTGTGCAAAGAACTTTTCTCCTTTTTTAGTTTTCACTTGAAAAAAGTGGCAGAGGTTCCTTAAAAGCAAGGATTGGTGAAGATATTGGGGTGTGGGGGAAAAGAAGGAAGGTTGTTACTGGAAATCAAATTAGGAAGCAGATGCAGAGAAAGCTGACACATTAAGGAGTGTGGAAAAAAGAATGCACTCCTGCTAAACTGTGTAAGAGGAAAGTCAATCAAATGTAAAATCAGCTGTGAGAAGAATAGAGGAATGAGATCAGTTCTATCAGAGTACATGGCTGAAACATCCTGTAGTTTCTTTGCAGCTATTGAGCCTTTCAAACCTCACGCTTCTGATGTGGTGATACACTTCATAGGACAATGGCTTCTGTCAATTCCTGCTCTCTTCCAGAAAAGGGAGCTTTAATTTTCATTATGTCTGCACTGAGAGAGTGATTCTTAGCAGTTGTTGGCTTTATAATTGTCTAAAAATCAAAGAACTGAAGAGATGATTTGTAAAAACAAGTGGCAAAACAACAAAGTAGTGAAGATACATATCTAAACAAGTCTGTTCATGTTGGATATTCCATTGCTGTGTGCTTGACTTGCTTGTTTATTTTTGTAAGCTCTGGAGGAAAAATACTGTGTTATCTATGTGTATGGATCCCCATGATGCAAAGTTGAAAAATTTTTTTGGTGTTGGAGCATATTTGGAACACAAGCTCAAAATAAAAACCATAGCACAGACAATCCTGCAAGCAGAATAACTTGGGTGAAAAGGCAGGCTTTCTGGAAGTGGTTCTGCAAGCTACAGGCTCTCTCCCTGTACCACTAGTCATTTGGTGGCTGAATTAGCACTGCCAGATGGGAAATGTAAGCTTCATTCATAACCAATGTAAAAAAAATAATCTACTGGCCTTGTAAAATTTCCTGTGGCAGGTGGATGGTGATGGAGAATATTTTAGAACACTGCATTTATATTCTTTTACTTCTTCTCTCCCCTTCTCCAGAAGGCTTTCACTGAAAATAAACTGCAGTCCAGAGGGGTGTTCTGTTTTTCTTCTAACAGGTTTAGCAGCCGTTTGGCCATTTGCAGGATTTTGTCTTCAGTACAGGAATAAAAAAAAAAACAAAACAACAAAAAACCAAAAAAACCAGAACAACATACTACATACTTCAGGGCTTTTAGGAGATGTAAGAGTAAGCCTTCCCTGAGTGAACTGGCTGTCCATCAGTTACACCATGAAATAAGGGAGTTTGGCATCTCATGGAGCAAATATATGCTTTTGGAGAAGTGTTTAACTTATATTCCATTTCCCACTGCACAAGAAAAGTTTAAGCTGCTGAATGGAAAGGAGCATTATTACAATTTTTAAATTTAGTAGTCCTTTTTAAGGGCTGTGCCACTGAGGTTGTCTAAGCTAGGACAGAGAACAAGGGTTCATGAGAACCACTCTATCAGATTTGCTTCACTATTTAATAGAAATTCTTGGATACTTAATGTCAAGGTTCAAAAAATTTAAGAATTCTAGACTGTATTCATCTCATCTAATTCTGGATACTTATATATGAGCTTTATGTTTTGACTCCCTTTATTGTCGATGGAGAGAACTAGGAGAGTTCCTAGGAGAGGAACTGGAGAGAACTAAGCCGGCGGGGAAGACGACCGGCCTGGCTGAATTGGGAGACTCTGAAAGAAATTAGGGTTAAGAGGAGGGCCTACCAATTATGGAAAAAAGGGATAACTACTGAGGAAGAATTTAGGAATATTGTTAAGTCATGTCGAAAGAAAATCAGAGACACAAAAGCACAATGTGAACGGAATCTCGCCACCTCTGTGAAGGATAACAAAAAGTCCTTCTACAGATACATTAGCAGCAAAAGAAGGGGCAAGGAAAATATCCATTCTATACTAGACACGAGTGGGAATATAGTTGTTAAAGATGAAGAAAAGGCTGAGGTATTTAACACCTTCTTTACCTCAGTTTTCAGCGGAAAGACAGGTTACCCTGAAGACGGATGGCTTCTGGAGCTCATAGAAAGTGACATGGATCTAAACAGCCCCCCTGTAATCCTGAAGGACACAGTCTGTGACCTACTACGATGCTTGGATCCCCACAAGTCTATGGGACCAGATGGGATCCACCCAAGGGTAATGAAGGAGCTGGCAGAAGAGCTCGCCAAGCCTCTCGCTATCATCTACCAACAGTCCTGGCTCACTGGGGACATCCCAGATGATTGGAAATTGACGAATGTCACGCCAATCCACAAAAAGGGCCGGAAAGAGGACCCAGGAAACTACAGGCCCGTCAGCCTGACCTCAGTGCCTGGCAGGGTCATGGAACAGATCATCCTCAGTGCAATCACACAGCACCTGCAGGATGGGCAAGGGATCAGACCCAGCCAGCACGGTTTTAGGAAGGGCAGGTCATGCCTGACCAACCTGATCTCCTTTTATGATCAGGTGACCCGGCTGGTGGATGAGGGGAGGGCTGTGGATGTGGTCTACCTAGACTTCAGCAAAGCCTTTGACACCGTCTCCCACAGCATCCTCCTGAAAAAACTGTCAGCCCGCAGCTTGGACAGGAGCACCCTGTGCTGGGTTAGGAACTGGCTGGAGGGCCGGGCCCAGAGAGTGGTGCTGAACGGGGCTGCATCCAGTTGGCGGCCGGTCACTAGTGGTGTCCCCCAGGGATCAGTGTTGGGCCCAGTTCTGTTCAACATCTTCATTGATGATTTAGATGAGGGGATTGAGTCCATCATCAGCAAATTCGCAGACGACACTAAGCTGGGGGGGAGTGTTGATCAACTAGAAGGCAGGAGGGCTCTGCAGAGGGACCTGGACAGACTGGAGAGTTGGGCTGATTCCAACGGGATGAGGTTCAACACGGCCAAGTGCCGGGTCCTGCACTTTGGCCACAACAACCCCATGCAGCGCTACAGGCTGGGGACAGAGTGGCTGGAGAGCAGCCAGGCAGAAAAGGACCTGGGAGTCTGGATCGACAAGAAGCTGAACATGAGCCAGCAGTGTGCCCAGGTGGCCAAGAAAGCCAATGGCATCCTGGCCTGTATCCGGAACAGCATTGCCAGCAGGTCCAAGGAAGTGATTCTGCCCCTGTACTCAGCCCTCGTGAGGCCACACCTTGAGTACTGTGTCCAGTTCTGGGCCCCCCAGTTCAGGAAGGATATCGAGGTTCTGGAGCAGGTCCAAAGGAGGGCAACCAGGCTGGTGAAGGGACTCGAGCATAGACCCTACGAGGAGAGGCTGAGAGAACTGGGGTTGTTCAGCCTAAAGAAGAGGCGGCTCAGGGGAGACCTCATCGCTCTCTACAACTACCTGAAAGGAGGGTGTAGCCAGGTGGGGGTTGGGCTCTTTTACCAAACAACTTTCAACAAGACAAGAGGGCATGGACTTAAGTTGTGCCAGGGGAAGTTTAGGTTAGATATTAGAAAGAATTTCTTTACGGAAAGAGTGATCCGTCATTGGAATGGGCTGCCCACTGAAGTGGTGGATTCTCCGTCCCTGGAGATATTTAAAAAAAGACTGGATGTGGCACTCAGTGCCATGGTCTAGCAACCGCAACGGTGGTTCAAGGGTTGGACTCGATGATCTCTGAGGTCCCTTCCAACCCAGCCAATTCTATGATTCTATGATTCTATGATTCTATGATAAGTTCCTATTACCTCTCTGTATATTACTCTCTAGCTTAGACATAAGCAGAGAGAATCCCATCCTGAATCCTAATTCTTGTAAATGCTGACAGTTTCATTCAAACATGGGAGCTTCTCTGATATGAAAAATATATACCTTGGCATCAAGCTAGCACCCAAAATAAGATTGCCTAAATGTTATATTTATATATGACTCAGTTTCCCATCTGTGAAATATTCACAGAGAGCTTCCTCACTTCAAAAGACATGCTAAAGATTTTTAGCAAATAGTAAGAGAACCTTATTGAGTTGCTAAATTATTCTATATAGCAATATAAATTACCATTAAAACTGTGCTTCAGCAAAAAGAATTAGGCTAATGTCACACCCATCAGAGAAATATAATAAAAAAAAAATAAAAAAAAAAAGGGGGGGGGGAGGGGAATTAAATAGGAGAAAAGAAGAAACTGAACAAAAATACCTTTCTCTGAATATTGCTTATTATTCTCTGTATCGAATGTGACAAAAAATCTGTAGATGTTAGTATATGTTATCACATTGCCAAACTTTATTATGAACAAGAGGCTAGAAATAAAATTGCGTAATCTGAGTTTGAGATTTTTTCATATTTTAGTTCTTAACTTTGCTGTCTTAATGCTTTTTTTTAATGAAGCATTATATTTAGTTTAGAGCTTGTTTAAAAAAATTGGCAAATACTTGTGAACACAATTTCAAAATTTAATTACTCATTAGAATTATGCATAATTATTCCTTTAAACTTTTTTTCTATGAGAACATGGAAAATCTTTTTCTGAATTTGAAAGAATACTGGTTGTCCTTCAAACATTCATTTTCATGGGCAGACAACAGCAGTCGTGACAAAAAAGAATGCTCATTGTTTGCTATGCAGTTAGTATTTGCTATACATTTGACTCACTTTTTCTTATTAACAATAATGTGTTCCCCTAGCATACAAAAATCGCTGCTGTGGTTACTTGTAAGTCTTAAATTATAAATTACTTTTGTACTCACTCTGTCTAGATATTACAATGCCTAATCCTCATAAAACTATGAGCAATAGGAAATTTTGTCATCCCTGTTTTACAGACTGGGGATTGAGGGTTGCTCAGATAAAACTGAGCATGGTCAGAAGGGAGGAGGTCAGAAGACAACAGCTGAAACTTGATTCATTGTGCCTCTGATCAGAAATTTATCAGCAAGCACATCTCCCTTCAGTTTTTGTGCATCATGAAAATGATGCTGGATGTAGGATATTGGTATCTGCAAATCCACCATCACAGCACTTCTCAAAGCTAGGATTTGCCTTTGGATGTCTATCCCCACACTTTTGAATTTAAGAACTTAGGCCAGGTTGGATGGAACTTGGAACGAGATGATCTTTAAATTCCTTTTCATAGAATCATAGAATTGGCCAGTCTATTATTCTAAAATATTTTCTGTGCACTTTTTGTTTAGGTGTAAATTGGGTACAAAGCAAGACCTTTTTCCCCTGTCCAGGCTTTCACAGTTGTCACCTGTATCTTAGGGGCTCTCAACCTCCTGTTATAGTTGGGAGACCAGTGCAGCTTGTGCCACCATGATCTATCAGCTCTGTGCAAAGGCAGCCCTGAGCCAGGTGAACCGAGGCAGCTGAGTTTAAGAGGAAGCAATGCCTGCTGCAGCTGACAGGGGTGAGAGGTGTTGCCACAGACTGTTCTACCAAGCAGCACTACAGGTCTGGCAGAGAACAGTTTGATAATTTCTTCCATCTCATACTGGTCTATTCATCCTTTCGCTCCCTGGTGCATGCATGCATACACACATGCACAAAACTCATTCCAGACTCAGTTTGCAATAACATAAAACTGTGGTTTGTACAGACATTTTCATTAACACAGAAATAAAAATAAATTAGAGAAATTTCCACTGATTTGCGGGTAAGATTTTCCTGTGGGCTAAACAGCTAGAGTAGCATGAACAAAACATTACTCAGGCTTAAGGGGCACATGTTCTGCCCAAGGCATAACTGATTTCTGTTGAAAAGTAGGAGTGATTAATAATTATTTTTTTCTTATGAGACTACAGATATAAGATAGCCAAGGTCCTCTTGAGCAGTCAGTCACAGATCTGTCATGTCATGTTTTAATCATAAGAGCCAAATCTTGAAAATTATTATTTTTGCCTTCTTTTTCCGCTGTTTCTACTAGAAAGTAGTTATAGCATGGCTTGCCCAATGGTTTGAAGCCCTCTTTCAATATTCATTCTGAATTTATTCTTGTTCTGTTCACATGTATTTGTTCTAATTCCAATGTTGCTAATACTGTTGCTGGGGTGAAATAGCTCATTTCCCTCCTTTGTATTTAGGGAGAACAATTATATGCCTTCTGGCTCTTCATTTTGTTCAAGTAAATACTTCAAACTCTTTTACTCTCCTTTTGTGAAACAAGTTTTTCACTTTTCAGCTTATGAGAGGCCATCACAAAAAAAAGAACTTTGTAACTTGAAACAAAACTAGCATGTCAATAATGTAAAGTTGTGCTTGCAGGATTTTTGGTGGCTATTATATCAGGTTGGAGACCATGCCATGAGGTGGATATATTGGGAGTCAGAGGGACTATGGCTACTTTAGTCTCTGAAGTACTGCATCTTTATCTCAAAGTCTGGGAAAAATTGTTGTGAGTGGATTCTATAACTCAGAGCTGATAGTTATCTCACTGAGTCAATACAAGTTCACCCATTTAGAGAAGCTGAATATCAATCTGATATATTTATTTTTCTAAGTTTATCTGTGTTTACCCTTAAACCTCTTATATACAGTCTAAACATCCTCACTACTGCTCATTGTAACAGAAAACAGAAGAAAAGTTATGGTAAAATACATTTTGACCTATCTTAATATGTATTTAGCTATACTCTATTGCTGATTACAGTCACAGTATTTTTAAAAACCATAATCTGGCATCTTCACTGGAAAAAAAAGGAAAAATATTCTGTCACTTCCTATATTTTATTATCATCAATGAAATATTAAAGTCTTTTACTATGAAGGAGTTTAATGTATTATAACTAAAACTTTACACTGTATCTCTATAACTTCTAGCTGAGTTGCTTTCTTTCTCCTGTCTTGTGCAAGTGAATTTTGGAATCCAAGTTTGACAAAAATATTTCAGTTTCCAGAATGAAGTGGGTTTGTGTTCTGTTTTTTTGTTTTGTTTGATTTTTTATTTTTTTTCCCCTGCTACTATTTGTTTTTGTTTTGTTTTGTTCATTTTAATCTAATTTTTGTTAGCTGAAATCCTATTTGAATTTTTTTTAGAGTGATGTACAACAACTCCAGGCCTCCCAGAGGTTACAACAATATACAGTATTTGTTTAAATCAAGTTTTTTAGTCCTCTGTCTAAACTTTGACTATTGTATGTGTTGGCTACTGTGGTTATAGAAACCTGGGGATGTATTTCTGAGTGCTTAGATATCTTTGGTCCCCCTACTGAAACTGTTGCTTGTCCAAACAACTTCTGCACAGTCAAAGGTTATGTACGAGGGGAATCCTAATTGTGGATCCTTCATCTTACATTCACAAGCTTATAAACTCAAATCTGGAGACTGTGTTTTAAATCAAAGCCTTTTAAATTTCTTTATCTTTCTTGATACTTTTATGTTTGAGATTGTAATGCATAATATTTGAATTATTCATTTTAATTTAAATTTATTATGAGAATTAATTAAAAGACATGCAACTGGTTGCTGGCAAAGAAGTCATACTGCACAAAACACCACTTAGTAGTGTTCATCCTTAAAATCATGTTGATTTTAGAAATTATATTATTTAAATAATAAGAGGGTATAATTAATTCTGTATAAGATTATGGAAATTCACTACTTCTTATCAAAAAAACAAACCAGCAAACAAACAAAAAACCAAAATGCCTGAACAGTGTTTTCAGTTTTTGGAAAAGTATGGATTCCTTTTTTATCTAAAGCTCTCTGTGACAGCTGAAAATACAGCATTATAAATCTAAATAAGATTTATAATGACCTCCTATTACTTTATTTTCCTGATGCTGTAAAGTGGAATTCATCTCCTTTCCTTCCCTTCCCATTTCATTATTCTTCCCTGGATATTTTGGGAATATACAAAGAATCATAATGAATAAATCAGCTTTAGAAGATAAGCACCGAAACTGATCCTCTGGATCACTGACTCCAGGAAGTTTCTTCTTGCTATTGTAGCCAACATGATTACCAAAGTCATCCAGTTTCATCTCAGGAATAGGTAGATTGTTGCCTTCATTATTATTAGTCAAGAGATTGCTTCAGATTCTCCCTATTCTTATAATTGAAAACCCTCAAATTTCCAGTCTAAATGTATTAATTGCCAGTACATGCTCATTTTCTTTGAAAAGCTCTTTATCTGATCTCAATTTGTGACTTGATGACTAATTTTGAGAGCTATGATCTGAATCCATTATCAACTGTTCAGAGAAATGCTCTCAATACATTGCCTAATTTCCAGTACATGAAATAGAGTGTCACTGTTTCTATTCTCTGTCTAGTTGAGGTTGTTGAAAGGAAAAAAAAACCTGAAAGAAATATTTAAAGAATGAATTTTAGGTGGTTTAGCTTAAGACCTGAGCAGTGATTTCAACAGGATTGATAGATGCTAGGGACTCTAAGAGATGAATTTAATAGCTGAAGCTGACATAAGATGCACTTACCTCTGTTTATAGTAAAGATATCACACTGAAGGTAAACAGATTGTGCAGAGAAGAATAAATGAGACATTCTCTGAAAAAAACAGCCATCCTATGTCTTAATTTAGTTGAGATTTTTCTACTGCGTCTATTCTTCTGAGGAAGTTTGGATTTTTGACTAGGTAAGATTGTTGTTTGTTTGTTTGTTTTCCCCTGAAGTGTGGTGAGCTTCCTGGAACTCTTATTTAATTGTCTTTTCTTTGAAATTAAATTCTATCAGTGTCAGATGGAAGTTGAATTATATTCTACATCCATCCTGAGAATCAATTTCTCAAAATAAAAGCCTTTTCAAACATGGAAATGCTTTCAGTGTTGGACATATCTGTTTTACACATCCAGGCTAAAAAGCTCAAGGACAGAAAGGGTCCTGTCTGTTGTTGTTAGGGAAATATTAGTTGGGATCTTGGAATCCTTACAGAAAAATTAATTTTAAAGGGTTTGACATCAATCATGATGTTCACCTCCATTATTTTTTCAAAGTAAAGATCTGTTCTCACATTTAATACCATAAAAAGCATGTAGAACTTCCTTGTAACCCATCTCCCTCATATGCATTTTTCCCTCTATATGGAATGAACTGTGTTGGAAACATTTCCTAAACAGTGACAAACTCTGACTCAAGTTTTCATGGTGTCAAAAAATTTCTTCTCAAGCAGCATGGAAAGGTGCTGCCCTCCAAAAGATGAGTGGCATAGTAAAGACACCCTGTAACAGTTTCTGCTAGGGTCCAGGGTAAGCTGGGACAAAAGTGTCAAAATGCCAAGAATTTTTGGATAAGAAAGAAACTATAGGTTAACATAGCTGCGTACTCCCCAGCAAGCAAAAAGAGTGAAAGAAAGGAAGAAATAACTTTTTAGCTTTAGGCAGTTGTGAGTAGAAGACCTAAGAAATTAAGAAAGACTCTATAAAAACTGTAGTGATGCCAAAGAACAGTCCTGTGAAGATCAAAAAAACCCAAACAGAAAGACCCCTGAATCCTTGTCTTCTCTTTGTATTGTTGGGTGAAAGTTACAGTGATCCACACATCACAAAATCAATAAACTTCTCTCACTCTGGAAAGTGGGGTTGGGGGATGTTTTGCTTCTATGTTTCTGCTGTTAGGTTACAAGAATAGTAGGTGGTTTTATGTTTCCTTTCAGCATTAGTAAATGGATTTGAAGCAGCACCATTCCTTTAAAAAGGACTGTAACAAATTGAGAAGCCCAGCAGTCTTTAAATTAAAAAAGAAGAGTAAATTTTCATGTCCCCAGAAGTACTTAAACTGTCTTTGTGACTTAATTTTCTTACATCCAGAGAGACTCCTCTATTAGTAACTGTTGTGTTGCCACTGATTAAAAGTGTAAGTGTAAGCAACTGAAATATCCAATAAGGTCTGCCTTTATAACAAATGTTTTCATTGACTTGGAGATGGTTAGAGCATGAGATTTTAATTTCTAACTTATCTACACTAATTAACCATGTTCTACTGATGGTTATTTATTATTTAATTAAAACATATGCAGGGGATAAAAAGCTTAATAAGATAAAGCATCCTGTCAAAAACAAAAAAGTTGCAATGAAGTTTGAGCATGGAAATACCTACTGCTGGTTTCTGTATATTTATTCCCACGGTCTGGTAGCAAGATGCAGAGAAACAGAATGTTACTCTAAAGTAATCACCTGCTTCAACAAAATAGCTTGAATTACTTACCCAGCAAGCCTAACCAGAAAAATGTACCTTCAAGAACTAGTATGCTGTGACATTAAGTATCACACCATCAGTTAGGAAGCAGTTTTCTTTCCAGTCCTGGTTCAGTATGTGTGAGGCAGAACTGATTAAAAAGAAAAGGTTCTGCCAGTTAGAAATAGCAATAGGTTTCACAGGAAATGTATCTGTTCATACATATACCTAATAGATTAACCTATCTTTGTAGAGAAAACTGCAAATGCATTTTCTTCAAAGGTGCATTGATAGTTTTGAAACTTAAGTTCATTAATCTCTGAATTTTTACACTTAGTATGGTTTGAAATGCTTGCCCTGATCCATCAGCTGAGAATGTTAATCTGTTTTAATTTATACTGAATAATATCACCATGAGATGTGAAAAATTGCATATGTAACTTCAGAATACCAAGAAAAGTTAAACAAAAGTAAATAAAAACATGTACTGGGATGTTTGAGTGAAAACATTCATTTTTTTTATAAATAATTGTAGTTTTAATTAAAGGTGGATTGATTAAATTCCAATATGTGACTCATGGTTTCTGCATGTTTTTTCTTACCATTCTGGTGTAACTATTCCATTCTCATTGCATGTTCTTGAAAGGTCCAGAAATTTCACAAAAACAAAGCCTCTTGACATATCGGTTCCTGGACTTGTCTGTGTTTCAAATCAGTGATTTTTACATTCTTTCTACATTACCCCTTTTCCAGGATGAGGTACATATGGGAAGGGTCACTGTAGGATGGTTTTTATGTCTGTGATAATCCACAGACTACGGTTTCTTGATAAGTTAGAACAGCTCAATCACGTCTCTAAATTGTCCTTAACTGAAGTGGAAGCAGGGGTATGTACCAAAGCCAAGAATCTTTGGAGAGCAGTGTGCTTTGATTAGGCCCTGTTTGTCCCTTGGCAAAGCTTGTATGTTTGTATGTGTTATGCATGTATATGGCCTTTCTGACAACTGGTGCTGGGCTTTCCATGCCAGAAATATTTCTATTAGGTATCCACACCTTCCTGGTGCTGGAGTGGCACAGAGAGAGTAGATTGTGACAGGGTAATTTTCTGGTATCTTTAGATAACTATTAGGATATTTTATGTGAAGGAATTCTGCATGCTGCCTTTATTTCAAGGAAACATTTTACTCTACTGATATAATTTTTTTAAAGACTGCAAGTTCTATGACACATCTAGAGCATGGGTCAACTTGTCATTGCCTGAGCAGAGTTGCCTAATTCAGGAGTATGAATTTTCACAGAACCACAGAATTTCTTTTGTTAGAAAAGACTTTCCAGATCATCAAGTCCAGTCATTAATTTAACACTAACAAATCCTTATCTAAGCCATATCCCTAAGTACTACGTCTATATGACTCTTAAATACGTCCAGGGTCTATATGACTCTTAAATACACCCACCACTCTTCTGGGCAGCCTGTTACAGTGCCTGATAACAACTTGAAGCCATTATCTCTTGTCTTCTCTCTTCACTGATCAGACCAATCCCCATCTCTTTACAATGTCCCTGAAATTAATCGTAAAAAGTGATAAGGTCTTCTTGCAGCCACCTTTTCTCCAGGCTGACCAACCCCAGTTCTTTCAGCAGGTCCTCCCAAGACATAAGGTCCAAATCCTTCATCAGCTTCACTGCTCTTCTTTAAACATGCTCTAGTAGTAGCTCAATGTCTTCTCTGTGGTGAGGGGCCTAAAACTGGACACAGGTCTCGAGGTGGGGCCTCACCAGTGCTGAATACAGGGGTAAGATCACCTCCCTGGTCCTGCTGGCCACACTATTGCTTGTATGGGCCAGGATGCCACTGGCCCTCTTGGCCACCTGGGCACGCTGCTGGCTCACATTCAGCCAGGTGTCAGTCAGCACCCCCAGGTCCCACTCTGCTGGGCAGCTTTCCAGCCACTGTTCCCCAAGCCTGTAGTGCTGCTGGGGGTTGTTGTGCCTGAAGTGGGTCAGGCTGGTGGGGACTGAGGCAAAGCAAGGCTGTCCTGTTTGTAGCAAGGGTGCTTAGGGTCTTCTGGAAGTTTTACCTAAAAATCCCCAGTTAGAGAAAAGAGTATGCTTTATGGCAGTGCAGTTGACACTGCCCTTCTGTGTCAAATTATAATTGTGAACTTGTGACCTTTATTAAAATTTTCAAGAGTCAAGGTATTACAAACTGCTAAATTATTCATACTGCATTGAGTATGGTGGTGCAGATGCTTTATAGAATCCCTTTGCGTATGTGTCCCCAGTCATGAGACACTGAGCTCAATGAGGTTTTCTGATCCTTTGTACTTACTAATGTTACTTGTCTGTTGAGTGGAGAGAAAAACAGGCACATGTAACCATTCAAATACTGAATTACTTTCTTAGGTTTTCTCCTACTGACAGTACAAGGAATAAAGAACTCAAATGTGATCATTAGAGTCTAAAACCAGTTGGACCTTGGTGCCCAAATCTAATTTTTTTACCTAAGCATTGGCCATTTGGCTAAAAAGAAGCTATTGAAAGCTTCGCCTCCCAGTTTCAAAGTAAGAATTGCAATCTAAGGCCTCACACACCTAAACACCTGCCTCTTGTGTCCATCTCTTGATGTTTCCTGAGACCACGATGGTGGTCTTGTCTTAAGCATCTGGTTACACATGTAAGCAGAATTGCTACTTAGAAGAATCAGATACCACTCTGTCTCTGAAGTATCAATATAATGTCTTTAAAAACCTCACTTTGTTCCTTTGGATAAAATGTCTTTACTGTGGAGTTTTGTTATATTTTGTTGAAAATACTGAGGGATTCAAAATAAGTGTTGCATGCTGCAAGTGTATTGTTCATAATGCAGCATCTTAAAGCAGGCATCACAAATAAAAAGTATACAGTGGCCATTCTCTTAAGTAAATGTGCTTGTTTTTTCTAATTCAGAATTCAGATTGTCATGTTCTTCCAAAAGGATTTTAGAAATAGCTGTTTAAAAAAGAATCTACAGTAGAATAAAGGCATCTGTTCAATTTCCATTTTACTTCCCCACACTGGATAATGTTGAAAACAAAGATGTTATTTTCCCCCTTGTTTGTCGTCAGACAGGAAAAAAACCTCATTAGTTTTTAATTTAATCATTGTTGCTCTGTAATCAAAAGAGAAACAATGTTAAAATTAAGAGCTTCAACACTCCCTTCATGACTCACAGGGCTCTACAAAGCTGGTGTTTTGCTGAGTAGTTACTTTAAAACAAGGAGTCATTAGACTTCCCTCCCCACACACACTGCCTAGGAAACAAAGTCTCCTAGTACATAACTACTAGTGAAAGTAATAATCGCCTTGCAGGTTTGTTGTTTGTTTTTTTTTTCCTTTTAGTGAAATTTTTGTACAGGTGCCCAGGAAACTGTGAATTACTGAATATTTGTGCATGCTGATATTAGTTTAGAATCACACAACCATAGACTGTTCAGGTTGGAAGGGACCTTTAATGGTAACTTGGTCTAACCTCCTGCCATGGGCAGGAAAATTTTCCATTAGGTCAGGTTGCTCAAAGCCCCATCCGAGTTAACCTTGAACACATCTGATGATGGGACATTCCCAGTACCTCTAGGCAACTTAGTCTTACTACCCATAGTGCCTTACTACCCATATCATATCTTTTTTTCCTTATGAGCAATCTATACCTACCCTCTTTCAGTTTAAAATCATTCCCCTTCGTCACTACAGGCCTTGGTAAGAAAATATCTCTCTTTCTAATAAGCTCACTTTGTATATTGGAAGTCTGCAATAAGTTACCTCTGGAGAATTTTTAGGCTTAACAGCCTCAGATCTCTCAGTGTTTCTTCACAGGATAAATTTTCCAGTTTAATACCTATACTTTTTGGGTTTTAATCATGACAAATTTTCTGGACCATCACATGTATCATAATGCTATGCCAAATAACACCTACCTAACTGCTGTTCCACCACAGCTCCAGTGCTCATATACTCAACCAGTAAACTTCCTTTGATTGAATCTCCCAGCAACAGATATCACTCAGAAGTTCACATTTCTACAAGAACTGTGAAACAAACTGTTATAGAGTATTGTTTTATCTTTATTTTACCTTCAATGATAAAATATATCAGAACATTTCTCTAGTTCTCTACTTCATTGTTCAAAGGTCTCCCAAGGCCAGGACTTCAGACTGACCAAATAGTGTTCTAGAATTTTTCAAGATTGGATAGGAAAGGCTGGAGTTCAACAGAAAACTTTAGTTCACTTTTTCTTTCACCAAGTTGCCACATGAAGAGAACAAATAGGAAAAAAAATCCACAGCCATAGCAATGCTGCCACATTTAGTTTTCAAGATCAGTGTGAACAACCTGCTGTGAAATTTCTAACTGCTTTATGTGTTACTTTGAAAAAAAGCAGAGCCTTCTTAACATTACATTTTTGCCCTGATGGTGACCAGTCCTGGATGTTTAGAAATCAAGATATGTGAATATAACAACAGAAGAATAGAGTGATCATTCTTTGGTATGCAAGATGTCTCTGACTATTTTAAATCAGCTTTATTTCTGTCTGTTGTCTCCTTTATGAGCTGAAGTCTACTTACATTTATGATCATTATGATAAACACCTTTGATAATCTTTACAGATTTACACTTCTTTAATTATTTATTTGTTTTATTTTGTCATAACCTTTTGGAGACGGGCTGACTAGGCTAGTATATGATACTCAGAATGGTTAGTGCACACTGTGTTTATGAAATGTCATCTACTGGTTTTGTCTATTTGTAGTAATTCCTAACATCCTGCCTGACCACAGCTGCATGTTGAGCTGGTGTTGTTTGAGAAGTATTTACAGGGACTCTGTAAGTACTTCTCAGAAATATTAGTAAGAAGACTTTTTATTGATATCTTTCTCTCTCTTTTGTCTTCTACAGCTATTCTTACCTGTAGTTTTTGTAAATTTGGTTGGCACAGAAGTTGGATCTACTGGTCTTTTAAGTATCAGGCTTATAGATTGTGGGAGTTTGAAGGACTACTCATAGGTAATACCACTATCTGCTTCTCCACTTGTTAACGAGCTTTTCCCTTACATTCTCTCATATTCTTCCTGGGGCATTCCCTGTTACACAACTGGAGGTAGGATGAGGGCCTAGGTGTACTAAGTTTGGTTCAAGGTCCAGCACTTCAGACTTGTGTACTTGAAATGCCATGAGCAGGTATTGTTTTGAGAAATCTACTTACTGCTGCAGAGGATACTTTTATTAATGATTTCAAGGATTTCCAGTATTCAATTTCTGATGCATTAGAACTGCTGTGTATTCTCTTGACTCTAGTCTTGACTCTACCACATTTTTGGATGCAGTTTCATTATTCTCAGTTCGTGTAGAGGGACTTTCATTCACATCACAAACTCAATTACAGCATTATATTTTCTCTTATGCTTAACTAAATAATTATTCAAAGTGGATGGCTTCTAAACATATTCTAATTTATGTGTTGGAAAAGAAGTTATTTACACCCAGATTAACAAGAAACTTGGACATTGTTAGACTAAACACAGCAATGCAAGAACTCAGACCTATAAATTTACCAAGCCAGCCTAGGCAGCTCATATGCATATACAGTGAATAAGGAAAGTTTGATGCCTTTGGCTGTGTGCCACAATAGCCATCACACTGATCCTCACACCTGTCAAAAATGTCAATGCTGAAATAAAAGACTGAAATCCTATCTCCAGGCCTAGACCAACCAGATTAATCTACACACTGAATTCAGAATGTTTGTATGTGTATTTTATATATATATGTACAGACCGGTTTATGTCCATGACTGGGCTAATTCATAGTGTTATGTTATATGAAATTCATTTTCAAAAAGAATGCTAGAGTTTACTAACCACTAAAAAGATAACTTTATATTTACCTGTGACCTAATAATAGTTTGGGTAGACAGATTTCTCATAATAATAAGCTGATGGCTGTCAAGTTTGAATACCACATGTTTATTTCTAGACTATGTAGTCCTGTATGGCATGTAGGACTGGATAGCCATGCTTCAGAGGAATTCTTCTGTTAGCACCCTTTGTTAAAGGGAAAGGCAAATAATGGTCATAGGTCAAAGTCTTAGAAACTAAGGGGATAACCCTCAAAAAGACCTACTTCTGCAACAAGTGAACCTGGCCTTTATGCTCTATCTAATTAATAGGAAGCTTGCAATGTTATTTCAGACCTAATGCTTCAGACCTAATGCTGGAGAGAGATGGCCATTAGTCATAAAAATCAGCAAGGGGTTATAAGGCAGGTCACCCACTTGCACTGTGATGGAAAATTCATTTTATTCCAGCCCTCTTGCCAGGCACTGGAAATTCCCAAGTGGATTCAGTGCAAGGCCAACTTATCTCATTAATGGGAGATCACATGACTTTTTGTACCTTGTTATAGATGCTAAAATGTCCTCAGCAAAGCTAGAGTATTTTAGTGGTGATAGTAGTATATGGGTTTTTATAGGTATCTGTAGCAAGACGAACCTCTTTTAGGGAACGGCGCTTCAAGGTCCAACCAGGTGTTCCAGCAGAGACTCAAGAACAAGTGCTCCGAGCCTATAGCCCTCAGAGTTGACTAGCCTGGATCGGTGCTGTTGCTCTAAGAGCGACTGACCTCTCTGCTGGCTTGCTCAGGACCGAACTGAGCCTGTGGTTTTGAGCGTCATCTTTTATTGGCCCCCTAATCCTGCTCATGTGCAGTGGGGGCCCACCCTAATCAGGCACAAGTGGGTTTAACACAAGCTCGCATCCACTACCTGGCAATTAGTGGCACCTAGTTGCCTCATTTTACTACAGGTATCCTTTGTTCTTCCTCATGGAAGAGGCAAAATCAGCATCTGACAATTATCAGTAAAGTGGGAGCAGGCTCAGCTCCATTGGATTTACAGAAAGAGAAAACTGTGACTATTCCAAGTACTGATAGGCATTTTGAATTATATCTACTGCTTTGTACATACAAGGTAATCTCGCTTAATACTTGTTATGGTGTCTTAACCATGCTGTAATATTTCTGATGCATATTTGGCACTGGAGAAGACAGAGCGTATATATATTTCACAGCTGCATGTGTTCCAAGATTCTCGTAAAAAATGCAGATCTGCAAAATACAGATTCAAAATTAATTTTTTCTAAATACTGCTCTTTCTGAAGCAGTTTAGTACTACCAAACTAAGAAAAAAAAAATCATAGCTACAATTCCTTTGGGTTAAACTTGGTCTAACCTTTGACAGTACATTTGACACATTATTAACTGTTAAGAAAATTTGACCCTTTAAAAATTGTTTAGTTCTTTTTCAACATCACCTTCATTGACTATGTAAGTTCAGGAAATGGTATAATTATAAGTTACTTTTAAATTGTATCTTTCCTCATTATGTTGAACAAAAAATTGCCCCTCTGTTGTGGCTTGAATCGGGACAATAACAAAAACCATGTGGCTGCTCACTGCCTGTCCACCATTGTGGGACAGAGAGGAGGAAATCCACCTAGAACCTTGTGGGTCAAGACATGGGCTATGAGGTTTCACTCACCAAATATGGTCACAAGCAAAACAGACTCAACTTGAGGAAAAAAAAAAAAAGTTTATCATTAGTCAAATCAAAACAGAGCAAAGAGAGAACACAAACCAGAGCTTAAATACCCTCACCCCTTCTTCCTGAGCCCAAATCAATTACTTTGTTCTCAATATCTCTGCCTCCTCCCTACAGCATCACAGGGGAACAGGGAGTCGGGGGGTTTATAGTCCGGATGTCCCAGGTTGTTTCCCACCGCTCCTTCCTCTTCAGGGAGGATTCCTCACAGTCTTTCCCTACTCCAGCATGGGGTCACTCCCATGGGAGAAAGTCCTCCCTGAATCCCTCCAACGTGAGTCCCTCTGGCAAGGTTCAGTCCCACAGGCAGCCCACGGAACCAGGGACTGCTTGAGGAGCTGTCCCCTCCACACCTGCAGGTCCACAACTAATCCCACAGGATCCTCCATGGGCAGCAGGTCCACAACACCCACTCTGCCATGCTCCTTAAGATTCTGCTCCACCGTGCTCCTACACAGGTCGCAGGGAACAGGCTGCTGCCTCACCAAGGGATATAGGGAAAAATCTCTTGTTCAGGCACCTTGCCTTCACCGGCCATCATCTCTCTGCTCCAGCATTGCTCTCTACTGATGTTTCTCCCTCTACTCCTTCCTCTCCTCTGCCCTGAGCTCTTAATCACATGTGTTCCAATTCTTGAATATATTAATGGCAGAGGTGCACATCTTTTGTGTCCCTGATGGCCCGAGGCGGGGCTAGACATTTTGAAACTGGGAGGGAGAGTTTTCAGAAAGCTACTTAACATGAACCACCCCTATCCTGTTACCAGAATCAGTACCACATCAACCCAAAACATCCTGTTTCCCGCTAAGAGTATCCATTGGCAACTGTTTGAAAAGATGATGAGAAAAATTCACTTTCCTGTCATATCACTTTCAAACATAACAGAGTTTAAATTCTTCTCTTCTTTTGTTATTTTCTCTCTTACAGAGTTACTTTTCCCCTCTCATTATTGCTTTCAATCTATTTTTTTGCGTCCTCTGCTTCTCTATTCTGTGGTGTTGCAAAAGTGATGATGCTTTCTTTGGGCATTTTTTTAATTCACAGAATATTCTAAAACATTCTAATTCAGTGTTCTGGCCTAAGTCCACAGTTTTTCTCAATCAGCTGCACCCAAAGTCCATTTTAATAAATGGAAACAACGCAGTATTATCCAGTAGGATTCATTCCAATATTAGTAGAAGCTAGGAATGTAATTAGAAAGCATGGCCATCCTATAAAAACCGGTGATGACATTCACAATCAGTCTGCCTCTTTATTGGGCAGTGGTGGCAGTGAGTTGCAAATGTAGTCCTGCTTTGTCTTCTCTGAAGGGTGACACTTTAGAGTACTTAAATAGTAAAGAGAAGCCTAAGGGAAGTTTTCTATGCATAAAATAAAGGTTTGAGGTGTGAAAACCTATGGAATTTCAAGTAGTTAAAAAAATAGATATCAAATACGTTGTATTTATCTTTTGCTTCCTGTTTTTTAGCTTAAAAGGTAGTATGGCTACCAGAATTTTTTTTTGTGGAATCTTACTGGAAGAATTTAGATTCTGTATAACTTAGGAACAAAGGATAATGTGGAAATTATTGGACATCATTAGCTGTTACAGACATTGCTGTTTAATTCTGTAGTAGAGGGCTATAATTAATTCCAAAGCCTGAATTTTTAAACAGAATGATAATTTAAAAATTATTAGCTATGAAAATAACTGACATACAGAGGTATTTATATACTATTCCTTGAAATCCTGGCTAAGCAGACAAAATTGTAAGAAATTAATATCTAATCTCTCTGATTTTATGATCCAGAAGTATGACTGCTAACTAAGGCTGAAATATAAACTAAAATGTTAAGATAACTTAAAATAGTTCTTTGTGTTTTACCTGTCTATCTCTCTCTTCATCATCCTCCCTCTTCACCCTGAAAAAACAACAAACATGTGCAGTGATACATGGATGGATGTAAGCAACGATTCATGCTGCCAGTGTTGAATGTGTCACTGGTATTTTGATTGCATACTTCTGGAGATAAAGGCCTTTTGATTTCTGACATATTAGAGTTGGGGGATTTTTAAATTTTTTTTTTTTTTTGGAGAGGAGGGTGTTGTTTTGTTTTGTTTTTGATTGTGTGTGTGTATGTTCTACATCATATAATTTACCTAGCTTAGGAAAAAATGCAGAGAAAGAAGGGAAGGTAGATGGCTGCTGCAGGCATTTTAGAGAAATCATCCTTCAGTCAAGTGGATCAAGAAAGCTAACAGCATATAATTATCCTATTCAGAAGTTCCACTGATTTGGGGGTTTGAGAGCCACTTAGCTTGCTGAGTTGGATTTACATTTGCTGTAAGAGCAACAGCATTGTCAGATTTGGGTTAAATAGGATAATATTACATGCGTTCTTTCCCCAATATCTTGCTCCTTTAGCTAGGACCATTGGCCATTAAAGTAATTGTTCTTATTATTGTATCACTTTATTGCTAGAGTTAGATATTCTTTTTTTCTAATAACTGTAACTTCACTGCTGTCATCCCCAGGTATTCACCATGCTTTTGTTGGATGACAAATGCACACCAGGAGATGGGAGAGACTAAAAATGTATTTGCTGCAGTCATGGATAGGAAAAGACAAAACCCAATTGCTGCTGTCTCCAGGTATTAAAAATCTGGTGACAGCAAAGCATAAAGTGGTAAAAATTTATTTGCATCCTGAATATTGGCTCCTTGTGCTGTGGATGTCTTGGCAATGAGTCCCCTGAGAGAAATTCTCAGCACAATTTTCTCTTAAAGTGTAGGTTCCCTTTAACTGTGGTCTTACTCCGATGATTTCTTGTTGACAGCTTTGAGTAATTCATACTTAGAAAATGTACACAAGCTTCTAAAACTTTTATGAGACAAAATTTCTCAGTCAGCAAGTAAATATTGAATGCTTAGAAAACAAAATTTCCTTATTAGGATAGAGGCAAAATAGAGGGTTTTGTCATCAAGCAAAAATGTAGCCAGCTAAAGAAGGCTGTGAAATTTCAGGTATTTGACAGCATCATCACAGCAACAGGCTGTGGTCTTTTCCCAGTGTATTCTTTGATGGTGAATGGTATATAAGGGAAAACAGTTTCTGGATGCTCTTTAATTAGAGTGACTTATGTTTTCACTGAGGCTTGCAGACAGCGCTGACACTTCAGTGCTCCTTTTTGAGGCAATAACTCAGTGACAATTGACAGAGAAACATCTGCAATACTGAGGAGCAATATATAGCTCTACTTCTGATATTTCTGGGGGCCTTACAGCTCAATCTCAAGGTCACAAAGTCCACGCTGTGCTGCAACAAGTAGAGAACTGATTTCCAGATTTTGGAACCCTGCATAAAACTCAAGATAATGTTCTCTTTCCAAACTTAGTTGTCATGTCTGATGCTATTGATAGCAGCCTCCAGGTCTGAGACAGGCCTGTCACTGTCCTTCAGTCCCTTCTTCACCCTCTTGCTATCCACAATCTCTTGCTACCAAAAGTTAGGACTGCTGCACATCGCATCCCTGCAGGCTACAGACACCTCAGTTGGGATGTGTTACCTTCCCAATGTTGCTACCATATCTCCACAAGTACAGTTTTCTGTGACTTTTCTGTCTTTTCCTCTCTTCTACCACACAATCACAAGTTGGGATGATAAAGTATTTATTGTCACTGCTTTCCCTTCATAAATATTTGTTCCTGGAAATGTGAGCTGCAACACTGTGCCTCCTAACAGAGTTTTCACATCACACTTTCTATTTCACAACACATGGAGCTTGTTCCTGCAACAGCCCAGGAGCTCAGGACCAGAGTAGCATGTTCAGGTATCAGCTGGTTTATGGGAGAAATTGTGAAGCCTGCAGGTCTACTCTCCCAGAGTGGCAGAAGGGGAGCCTCCATCTGAACAGTTTTACCCTAGCTTTGTGACTGGATTGTGGTTTGGAATAAACTGTGTCTGAACTAACTCCTTTAGCTACAGGTCCTGGTTTTGATACTCCTCACCAGCCTTGCTGAAATGAGTACCAGTGACTAAAGCTTATGGCTAAAATTAAACAGGATTTGTGGATAAATAATTGGTAAAGAAAGGTTAAGGAAAATAATTTGTTCTGAATCTGTTCAACAGTTTAAGTTGAAAAAAGTGATTTATTTTTTTCCCTGGGAAGTGGAGTAATTTACTTGATCATTCTCAGATGAAATATTTTGATGTTTAGTATTGAAACAACAGAGACATATATCTTCTGATTCATGTTTTTAATTGGGATTAATGATTTCTTTCTGAAACAACACTGAGATCTTGATATTTTTTTTTTCTCTGAGAATAAGTTCATTCATTGCCAAGTCTGTTAGGAACTCCTTAAGTTGCACTGGTCTATTGCAATACAGCACTGAAGCCTGTTATTCTGGTCTACTACATTCTTATTTATTCCACAATAAATCTGTTATTAACTTAATGCTCAGAGATATCCTTTGTCTCAATGCTGATTCAGTTCTTGGCTATGTAACTGAGTTAGTGAGGGTCAGTTGTAATGGATTTGATGTAGACTGGAAACCAGACTGAGGCACACGTTTCATTTTGCATAAACCACTAAAAGGGTGGTGAAGATGAAATGGTGAATACATATTTAGAGGGGTAGATGTTTTTCTCACATAGAAGTATTTTAAATAAAAAAACCAAACAAAAACAAACAAACAAACAAAAACAAAAACAAAAAACCCCAAACAAACAAAAAAACCACTTTGGAACCCAGAACAGTAGATGTACATAAAGGCATGAAGAAATCAATTAGAAATACCTTTTATATCCTGCTATCAGTAGTTAGTACTTCATTATTTTTGTCAGACAAATGCATCACTCTCTGTCTCATCATGATCTCACATGATGCTGAAGGAGGCTTTCTATTAGGTATTTTTTCTATCAATTCTGTCAAATACAAATTAATCTCATTTTATAATGAACGAAGTGTTGTCATGGTTTAACACTGGCCCAGCAGTTAAACCAAATGACAGATGCTCTCTATTAATCCCCCTCCCCTCCCTGATAAAGAAAGGAGAGAGAATAAGGGAGAGAGACTTATGGGTTGGAAACCAAACTACACAGCTTTAATGAAACAGTAATGATGAACAGAAAATTACTAAATATATTAAAATATACTGGAAAATGGATACCACGTTCCTCCCCCTCTTCTCCCAGTAACTCTCACATCACCACCGAGGCTGCAGGGCAGCCCTGGGAAAGTCCAGGCTGGACTCCTGGAGTCGGCAGCAGTTGGGAGCTGGAGGCAGGAACACACAGATATGGGCTGGCATGGATCAGGACCACAGGCAGACGAATGGACGGAATCCTTCCAGGATGCTGAAGCAAACAGGGACAGGTGAAGAATAGAAGAGAAGGAAGGAGAAATGGGATTGACCCTCGTGATGCCTCAAATTTATACTGAGTATGACGTGTATGGGATGGAATACTCCGTTCAATTTTGGCATCTATCTTTTCTATTCCTCCCTAAGGGAGAGCTGCAGGTGTGAACTTTTGACTCCTTTTCTCCTTCCAGAGGGCAAAATGTTCCTCAGAGCTGAGCAGTGTCCTTGGCTCTGCATACTAGTCTCTGGCTGTAACTATAAACATTGAGTGTTATCAGTCTCAGAAGCTGACACTGGCTGAGAAACTTGCTGTTAATTTCAGCAAGTGGAGCTGCTTACAAGAGACTTAGCTGAAAGCAAAATTACAAGACAGAAAATTACCTTTATCTTGGCCCAAACCAGTTAAACTCTTTTTGGTCAAGAAAGCTGCAGAGGAAGAGCCATAAGTAATATTGTATGTGGAAGTAACCTTCAGCTTCTGGGCAACACTGCTTTTTATCTTGCTAGTGTACTGAAACACCTGCTGTTTTGAAGAGGTAATTATATGTCCTTCATATATTCCACAGACACAGAGACAAGCCAAGAACCTATTTATCTGCTCTGAAGTTTGATTTCCAGAGGGCTATTTATTTTCATAGAAAATTGATCCCAAATGGGAGACCATTTCATAAGAAGCAAGAAATGGAGTGTTTCTTTACCAGGTGAAACAACTAAATACACTTACTCCTGGTCCACTCCAAATATATCTAACAATTCATAGAAGCTAGCAGTATGTTTTCCCCATAAGTACTGCATATGATCACGTAGTGAAAGGTTTTGTTAAAAAATAGTTTAAAAAGAGGAATATAATTAGAGCTTTTTTAGGTCCCGTGAATTTAAATGACTTGACTTTCTAATATTTAACAAATAAAAAAGCAAACAAAAAAAATTGAACTAGTAGAGAAAATAAAATGTTGGTCATTCAATTACATTTTCTGATATGTTGCTGATCCCAGTTCATGATGCTCAGTGGTTCTCCTAGGCAGCTCTGACCCCTTTCTTGGTGCAGTCACAGCTGTGACATGGGGTTTGAGTATCAGAGTCATCAACTACATTAATCAGGAAAGATGAAGACTGGATATGAGATGATGTTTCCCTACAACCCAAACTAGAAGCTTATAGACAAAAAATGTTTAGTGTATATCTCACTCCTCTTAATTTCCTTCACAGTGCTTCTCCTGCTCATTTACAATTTCTTGGTAATTTTTGGTGTCTTCTCTGTTCTAAGTTTCTTTGAACACAAACAAATTGTCTTTGATTCCACCCATGAGATATGGAATATGGAATTTCTTAACTCTTTGAACTGCAACTCCTGAGTTTATCTGGTACCGTGCTGTCTAAATCCACTGTTGTATCTGGGGCCATTATTTTTTCCTTAAGAGTTATAACATGATCACCTCTCTAAAGCCATTTTGAATTTATAGACTTCAAATGATCTTCAAAGGGCTTGTTCACTAATAAATCAAGCTACCTGCAGCTTTGAATGGCCTTCTTCTGTTATGACCAGAGAACAGCATTAAATTTTCTGATAACATTTTCTGCTGGTAGTAGGTGTCCTTTGAATATGTCTGAGACAAGCATTCCACCTTTTTGTTAATAGCACACCTGGTTGCCTATTCTGAACAATGTTCAGCCAATCCCTCATTAAGTCTTTAGACATCCATCCTGGTCTTGACACCTAACAATTATTCCAGTAGGCAGCTGTTCCTTCAACATTGTTTTATGATACTGAGTCACATATGGTGGCAATTTCATACCATCTGCTAACACTGCCAACATGACTGTAATGTGCATTTTTTAATTTCCCAAACTTTTTTATAATGACGAATTTTGTTCCTGTTTCCTCAGTGGTGTAATTGGATGGTGTGTCAAAATAAACTGGAGTCTCATTGGCATTACCGGTTTGGTTCAGGAATTGCAACCTCTACATAATCCTAATATATACTGCTGTATAGCACTTATGTTTCTAGTGAAGGTAGGAAGCATGTGAGTTTAACCAAGTTCCTTACCATAGGCAAGATTCATTGTACACCATTTGTACACATCAACTACGACTTGCCTCAAGTTCCCTCTATAGAGTGTTTTGTGTTTGTGATATTTCTTGATCTTTCAGTTTAATGATTTCCTGTGTGATGAGGTTTCTGTCTTTCTAGGAGTATGCTGAAATTTTACAATTTGTTCTTCTACTTTGTGAGAATTCTGTTTAGGTGCACTTACATGCATTATAAGTGTATATAATTACATGCACTTTGTAGGTCCTCCCAGTACCACAAATCATATTTTTTTTCCATAAGAGGTGTTCCCAAGCTTAATATATGCACTCATTTTCCTCATCTCCATATGATCTGCCCTTTCACACATCATTTATAAGAATTAGGGAGACTCATAATACTGTGAAAGATCACTGTGGACTTTTTGGAATTACAGCACATCACACAACTTCGTAAGTCACTGAGAAAAACAGCTAACATGCTAGCACCCTGGTTTTGTTTTTGTTTGTTTTTAACTTAGAGCTGTAGTGGGCATATTTGTGTTTCTTCTTCACTAGGAAGTGTCCCACAATGCACACTCACTTCACCTTCATTAATTCTAAAGGAAGATGAACCTTTAAGATGAGCCTTTAATCTTAGTTAGACAACCTCCCTTAAATACCAGCCTTTTAGACTGCTAGAGTTACATAGAATGGGGACAAACAGATGAGAGCAAGAGTGTACAGATTTTGATATATACATGGTGATATTTGTCCAGACACCCTAAATTTCTGTTTTCTTGAGAGACAACCTTCTGTTCTTATTTTCTTCACAGTTGTATCTGGCTGCTACAAGAAGGGTGGCAAGCCAGAAAGGCAGCTGTCCAGCTAGATGGTAAGGCTGAACCCCAGGTTTGTAACCATTTCAGTACAGAGAACTCTCTGGATCACTGTAAGTGAAAAGATATTTGCCTTTTAAGATTATATAGGTATTCTATAGGTGTTTCTGAAGTGGATCTTGGAGTGATGATTGAAATTTTCAGTCAGGTAGCTGCCCAGCTTCTGTTTTGTTTTGGTTGGTTGCTTGTTTTTGGTTTTTGTTTATTTGGGGGTTTGTTGGCTTTTTCAGCAAGTGAAAAAACACCTTTCAGTTACTTTTATAGTTACAGCCAACTGTCCTTGGACTGAGCTTTTCAGAAAAAAAGTAAAAATAAAACGGGGCTGAAAAGGCAGTGGTTGTTTGCATTTAGCAACGTACCAGAGGAATTCTTCCCCTTCTTGGTTGCTTTATGTTTGCAAATAGTTTGCTTCTTCATGTGTTTAGGCCTAATAGATGCTGTCAGAGGCACAGACTTTAATAAGCTTTGGGAGATTTTTTTGAAAGGAGTTGATGCAGATCCATACAGCACTGCCAAATTTAGTTGGGGAAAAAGAAAGGAACAGATGTAAAAGACATACTACCAAAGTTGGAATGGCTGTCATTTCTCCCATCTCTTTTGCAGAAGCATACATACTCAGTTTCACATGGCAAATACTTGGAAGGCATCTTGGTGGACAGAGTAACACAATCAGTTTATAACAGCTTATAACATAATAAGGTCATCATCTGTCATCTACAAGTTTAAAAAAAAAGAGGACCGTAAAATGCATTGAATTTAATTTTCATTAAATCTTTGGACACATGCTGTTTCATGATCAATGAAAAGAAAGATTAATTTGCTTTATACAGAACAGAAAAGAAAAGACTAACTCTTTCCAGAGAAACAAGTATAAAGAAGAAATTCTTAAAAAGTTGATTCCATCAATTTTTCAAATCCATGCAGGAATTTGGACATCCTCATTTTCCCCTAGCCTTAGTTTTCTTTCTTCTTTCACTCATGTAGAAGTTTTTTTGCATGGCATACACAGATCTAAAGGTGATTTGTCATCTCAGTCCTATCCTGAATTTCCTGAGCATGAATGTGAACAAGTGCAAGGCATGCACTTCAAAACAGAGGTAAACCTCTTGATTTCTAACAGGAATCTCAATATCTAGTACCTCATTTTCTCAGAGTTGTAGTGTGGCAAATTACTAAGGAAAGGGATAATCTGTTGTCCATATCACTAGGATTGGTAAGACTGAGCAGAGAGTCTGTTCAGAAATTGGATAATAATAGATGAAATATGAATTTTCTCTAGTCATCTAGATATGGGTCAGAAAAGAAGATGCAGAATATATTAGGTTTCCTACAGAATAAAGGTCCAAAGGTAAGAGTCCCATTCAAGCAAGTCATGCCAAGGATGCTGATCCATGAATGAAATACTTACAGACCTGAGGACTGAGAAGAGGTCAGGCCACCTTCTGAATACCACAGCTGAGACTTAATAATGTTGGGACAAACCTGAGGGTCTTTAGAAACCAGCATGGTCTGAGTACTTTTATGAGTCCACTATGTGAGTTTTTATTCAGGGAAATTGTCACAGCAGTTTTTACAGATACCATTTGTCTTAACTGAAGAGCTCAGTAACCTAATGACACTCATTTTATGGTCAGAAAATCCAAGGCACACAGAACTGAAATGAATTATCTAAGGCTGTTTCTCATCTAAGTAAAAAATTCAGACCTTCCTGCCTGGCCAGCCCTCACCTTGTCCAATTGGTTTTCTATGCCCTGCCCTCACAAGTAAGGTTAACCACATGAGCTGGCCAGTCCTGGCCTACTTTAGGGCAGACTATTTGTACATTAAATAGTACATTCTTTCTAAACACCCACCCCATTCATTGCAACCCTACACCCATCACCACATCCATGCCCAAAACGCAAACCAAGCAAACAACGAGTAGCCTGGCCATATTAATTCTGCTTGTATAAAGCAGAATTCATCTACAACCAGGCTGCTGCCGATACAATTTTCTTCATAAGGACTGTGAAATGATGAAAAACTTTACTTGGTGATCTCAACCTTGTACCTCGAAGCCTGCAGAGAGTTGAAAATCTTCTGTTTTCTGGGAAGGATATCTGGAAATATGAGGAAGAAATGAGAAGATAACAGAATCATGGCTTGAGGGAAGGCTCAGGGAGTAACTAAGCATTGAAATGTTAGAGTTTCACTGCCTTTTTCCTCCATTCAGACCTCTGTTTCTTTTCTTTTTTTCTGAGTAAATGTATGCAAATGTATGCAAGAGTTTTGTGTCCATAAATATAAGCCAGAATGTTTATTATTTTGATGCCAGCAGGTTTGCCCACTGAGGCTTCCCAGCCTCTGTATTTATATATTTCACACACTGTAAAGGGATCATAGCTGCTTGGGAGACATAGTGGTAGAATTTCTGTGGTACAGAAAATAAATAAATAGTGGTAGGCCAGAGCTAAGGTATTGTTGAAATTCGTAATGCTATTATATGTGAGTCTACTAAATCTTTATTTTGAAATCTGAATTCAGAAAGAGAAAAAATGATGCAGAATTATTTTCTTTCTCACCGGGGACAGTCTCACACTTGCTGTCTGTAAAGGCTGCATACATAGTTAAGCACCTTTCACGTTTACAGATGCCTTAACATTTACAAATGCCTTTATCTTCAGAAGCATATTTGACACACTAGGCTAGCTTACAGTGTGAAAAGCCAGGGAATCATTCTCTGAATAGCTGAATACAGAACATTTGAAACAATTCAATGACAACTTGCCAGGGCTTGGGCAGAACACTCCCTATTATGAAAAGAGCTGTAGAGCAGGCTGTGAAACTCAAGTGGTCATCTGATAGGAAATGAATGCAACCAATCTCCAAGGAGCTAAGCAGATATTAGCAATGCCAGCTGCTTCTAGACATAGTGTTATTTACTTCCCTGCATTTGACTGAACTTGTCATGTTCTGCTTAGGAATAAAAAAAAAATGCTGCTTTTATTAGACTTTATCTCCTAAATGTGGCTTTTCTCTTTTTTTTTTTTTTCTAATATTAGGCCTATTTATACAAAAGTGCTTTTTTCTGCATTTGTGAAATCATAATAAAAACCTAAAAATACAGATAGCTCCTGGATCATATGACAGTAGGCAGAACTGAAGGTGCTATCCTTTTATATGAACACTCACTGTTTTATCTCTTTGCTATTAAACTGTTAATAGCCTACAGCTACTCAATGAAAACAAAATAAGAAATTAGTGACTCAGCTTAGCCCATTCTTTATTCTCTGCCTTTACTTAAATTAGGTGTACTATCTGTGGGTGTGTAGCAGGACAGTGCAGATATGAGTGGAAACAAGGGTGTAAATATTCTAGCACTGCCACAAAACCTTGTTTATTCAATTTACAGTGAATTTAACCATTACATTTCTTCACATTCAGTTGCTCTCATCTCAAAATCTCAGCTTTCTGGCATTCTAGATATATCTGTAAGATTTTTTTGGAAAAAAGGTGTTTCTACAAACCAATCCAGTATAGATTTTGACTTGCATCCCTGCTGAAATCCGTCACAGCTATTGCTTTGGCAGTAACACATTTTAGATGAGTATCATAAAGAATTAACCCTAAACAAACCTTCAGGTAATCTGTATTATCATTACTTTCCACTGAAATGGAACTGCTTCTCCTGTAAAAAAAAAAAAGAAACCAGCAGCAATCCAAGATTACTTCACAAATATAGATATTGAAAACCAAGAAGTAGGCTGGACTGTCCTACATGTTGAAACTACAGGCAATGAAACAAAATTCTGCACGTAGGAGGAATGATCTTTGTTATTACCATGACTCCTCCTCTTCATTTGCATTGTATATATACATATTCACTGCCTTGGTGTATTTAATAAGTGTTACCACATTATAATATAGTATAGTATAGTACAGTATAGATTAGTATTATAGTGGTCAGGGATTCAAAACAAAGTGACTACAAATGAGATTCGATGCCCCTACTAAAGGACCTTATCCATATCCTATTCCTTTGCAGTTTCTATGAGTATAATCTCTCTATACATAAGAAACTATGAAAAATCGCAGCAAATGATAAACAATGTGCAAATGCTGAATATTTTTCTCTGTTATAAGGACATCTAAAATATGACATTATGTTTTCTAGTTTTTCCTCTATCACATAATTTAATTTATAGACATTTCAGGGAATATATTTACTCTGGGAATTCATCTAAGCCATGGTGTTAGAGGAAAAAGTACTAAGTGGATATAAACTTTTTTCTGTTCTGGTGAATTTCAACCGGAGATCTTCCAAATTATTTCACAGAACCTGTTTAAGTCTGCAGTAAATGATGTGCTTTTTTACCAGGTGGATGCTGAATTGATTCAAAGGTACTCAGCTGCTGCATCATCTTTATTTTCACACATCAAGGGTAGGCATATTGCAAGCAATTAATCAATGTACTTGTTTATTGTTTTGGAGTAAATGCATTTTACACACCTTTTGTTGCTGAACTTAATTTAATTACGAATCATCTCTGCATGTATCAGTCATTACCTTAGTGAACACGAAAATGAAAGGATGAGAGAAAAAAAAAAAAAGAAGTGTTTGCTTCTGTGATTCTGGTTATTTTTGAAACAAGGAGGATAAGACAGGTTACTTAATACTGGTATTTAAAGCCCAAGTTAGCTACTAAAAGTATTTACAAGCACCTTTGGCTACGAATATAAAAACACTTGTGCTTTACATGAAAACATTTAGTCAGTTGTTAGATCCCTTGTGAGGCCTGGGTTTCACAGGTTGGAGTTGATCCAGAACAGTTCAGCATGATGCTTACCTGTCGTTGGGAACACCAGGTAAAAAAAATAAGAGGGACTTTACAATGATTCCTAAAAAATGGAGTTTTTACTCTTTATGTCTTTTTTACCTACTGATGTAGATGTTAGTCCTTCCTAGTATTGCTTTTTCTTTTCATGATCATCCCCACAAGAGTATTTCTTAATGATTTTGGCAGTAAGAGTCGTAGTACCTTTGTGTACTCCTGAAGTTGATCTCTGGGGTATGAATATGCTTTTCACTACAATCTATTTAAGACAAATGTTTAAAAATATGCAGGTGAAATTCTTTGGTAACTTTTCAATTGCTCACTGCTATTTTACTGAGAACAAAGCTTGATGCACTTAGGTTTTGCACATCTTAAAATGTGGCATACAGTAATTCTTTACAAAAATCTATAGGCAGCAATACCATTTTCATCAGTTAAGATAAATAGGCTTCTATCTGATGTCTAAATCTTCACCTGTTTGGAATGACCAAACGTGAAGCTTCAGCATCATTTTGCCTTCATAAAAAGTGACATTTATGGACAAGTAAAATTTAGCAGCCTCAAATATTAACGGTCATAAAAAGTGTCTGAATAGTTGTGTCTGTAACTACATTAAAAATAAAAGGTCTTATGGGAATGGAATTAATACAATGGGCAGAAATGTATGTAGAAACTTGTGACAAATGCAGATTATATCCCTCTCTCCTTTCTCTTTTTCTTCCCTTCCCCCTTTTTCTTCCCTTCTCTTCCATTACCAGAATGTCTCAGTTGGTCAAGCAGTGTAGAAATTTATTTGCTATATTTTATTACAGACTTAAGCCTGTGGTTCTGTTTTCTCATTAATATAATAATTAAGTTCTTTAAAAAGAATGGATAGGAGCTTTTAAGTATTTTCTTGTTTTGGAAAAGTGTGGAAAAAGAGAGGAGAATGCTGTGTGACATCAACATTTGTCTCTTCTAGTACTGAGTTTTACTAACTTAATGGATAAGTCTATTTAGTTTATTATTGGTTTAGTTTAGGAAACCAAAACTGGTTACTAGATTTTGCTCTTCTTAGAACCATGTCCAACTTCAGCTAATAAGAAATTCTATGTCTCTATAAATCTTTCTATAAGAAAAAGCTTTTTTCTTTTTCTGTGATAAGAATGCCACTATAAATATGTGAAATTTTTCTTTTACTGTGAGATGTAATTTTACCAGTGAAGGAATTTTTTTCCTTGTATAACACATCTATAAAATGTTATGTGTAGAAGAGAAGTAAAATAAACTTCCAAGCTTACATCGATCTCATGGTCAAGACCTATTAGAAAGACATCAACAATCAGTATATTTAATTGGTTTCTTTCTGTAATACCTTAATTCTTTTACTGTCTAGGTCCTATTCTCCATCGCTTGTGTATGCTACCCATTCTTTGCACTTTCTTGTATGAATCTAACTTCTTTTTCAGTTCAGATGGATTTTGAACAATCACCATCTTAATTTGGAGTTGTAAGGTTCCACTGATGATCTCAGTGATTGGAATTTTCTTTGCCTCAAAAGACAATTCTAAAGTGAATAGCCCTGACTAGGGTGGGGGGAGACACCTTGATAGTACTTGGCTCTTGAATGAAGGTGGCTGGAGCAGAGTGGTGAGTGATGCCTGGAAGGATTATTGGGAGGAGACTCCCCTTTTCTGAGGGCCAGCCTTCAATGCTGGGGTCAGCAGGATGGAATTCCCCTCTAGGCCTAGCCCTGACTAGGGTGGGGAAAACATCTTGATTGTACTGATGCCAATGAACTTGGCTTCTGTGGCAGCTGTGACAGTTCCTTGGGAACAAGGTTCTTTGGTCCTGTGGTCCTCCTGACTGATTGCCCTCTTGCATCAGGCCATGTCCAGGATCAGAACACCATCTTGAAGAAAATTCACCAGAGAGCTGGACCCCTGGTGGTGACTTTGACTCTATCTCTCATTCTTTCTTTCCTACGTTCTTACTCTCTTGTCTCCCATTTCTCTCTCTCTCTCTCTCTCTCTTTTCTTGTGTCTTCTTATCATCTCTCCCTCTTTTGCCTGGCAACATATTCCCCAGACCTTCACGGGGTTCTATAATTTTGCTTGTATCAATTATCAAATAAAAGGTTATGCTTGCACCCAACCTTTTGCTGGTTGGACTTTGTTCTCATGGATCCAAAACAAAAAAAATAATATTGTTACTCCAGACTGTAACAGAAGTGAACAGCTATAAATTAATGGGGAAACTGACTGTATTAGTCATTTTCCTTTATAAACCAAGATATTTAGAAAACTGTTTTAATTAGTAGATGCTTGTTTGGGAAAAAAGAATAAAATAAAAAAAAAAGGGAGAGAGAGAGAAGGCTCTTTTTCTCATGATTTTTCACAAATTTCATTTAAGTGGAGCTTTTGTAGTTTCAGACACTTAAGACTCAAAGCCCAAGTTCCTTACAAAAATAAAACAGCTAAGATCTTTGTTAATGTTTTTAGTCTCTGATTAAAATCACAAAGATAATCTATATTTTAAAAGTCCATAGACTTAATGACAAATTCTGCTCTTCACCTCAATCTGTAACATCAATTCTGTAATGTTAAATTCTTTTATCAGAGTGAAAAAGTTATTATAGCTTCTTTTTCCCAGAAGACACTCCTTTAGATTTTTGATCATAGCAGAGAAATCTTGCCTTAAATTTATGCAGTATATGAGGAGGAGGATACAAATCTAAACTACCAACAATGTGAGAGGAGTCCAAGCTGTAATACCTTTTATACCATAAGTAGAATCTTGAAACTGAAATGCTGGATACCTGGGGACTCATTCAGTGAATTAAGTATTTGTGTAACACTGTATGCATTAGCCTGGTTATAGTACTCAAGGAGTCCTTCAGTGTTCATAACACTGGAATATATTATTGTAACACATTCTAAAAATATACAGAGAGAACATTGGTGTTGTTAACGATAAAATTCTGCCCTTTGGGTAAGAGTGTTAGTGGCCGTTTGTGTGTGATGCATCACAGGTTTAAATAAATTTGAATTGCTGGCCTGAGTATACCAAATGAAGAACCAATTAAAATTTCTGTATCATCATTTTAGTCTACTACAATAATATTTAACAATGATTTAACAACAAATATTTAAGAAAATTAAACCGTTTTATAAACAGGGACAGTACTTTTCCCATGCTGAGCACCCCTTGGGCAAGATGAAGCTCTTCTCCTGGAGAAAGAATTGGAATGCACCAGACTCTCAGCGTCTGAATTTGGGTATTAGGTATCAAAATCATTACCATGTTTACTCAGTGTTCTTGTTGGCACAGGAAGGCACTGGAAGGAGGTGAGTGGTCCATCACATGGAGGAAGGGAAAGGAGCACTCAGTGCTGGTTTGGTGGTAGTTCTACAGAATTTAAATGTATACTAAGGCACCATTTTTTAGTGGCAAGGCACCATATCTTCCTCAGAAGTGCTAGCAAGTAAATTTTCACTTTTATCAGCTATATGTGATATTAACTAAATCTTGCTTAGCTCACGTTCTTGCAAATCTAGGTATCATCTGGAAACCATGAAACTCTATCACCGGGCACCATTACATTAAGATCTCATAGAGTCAGACACCAAAAAAGTAACATGTGGAAACTGATTCATGTTTTCTGTGTTTTAGAAACTACTATAAGTTTTCCAAAATCCCAGCTCTCAGCCTGAGGTAGGGATCCCTACCATGATCTGATGATACAGAATTTTTTTTCTCTCAGAGGTGGCTTTATGGCAGGGAATGTATTTCAGAATTAAGTGTATTTAAGAATAATTGCAGAGTTTCATTTATCTTAGGATGGAAACTTCAGGCTTCAGAGAATATTTATTTTAAGAAATTAATACCAAAATAATAAATTGTGAAGTATTATTGTGAAGTGGAAAATTACTGCTGAGAACATTACTGCTTAGACATTCTATAGCACAGTAGAGCCCAGTTGGCTAGCCCAAGTGCTAGAAGATGAGGGAAAATTATTGATACAGATAGATCATTTTTCAAGAATAGGAATTAAATTTACTTTTTTTTGTTTTGTTTTGTTTTGTTTTTAAAGATAGAGACAGGACACATCTGAATAGAAATTTTGGGAGCTCCAAGAGAGGTCACAAAACCTTTAAAGATGTTTTTTGATTCCTAAATCCTTCAGTGATGTGAATGTTAATCCTATCTGGTCCATAACACTTCTGAAAATGTGTAACACACAAGGTTTAAAAGATAAAGTTCTACTTTCCCTTTGTACCACCAAAGAAGACCTCTAAAATAGTGGACTGAATGCTGTATTGGTGTATGATGTGGGAAGAGATCTTGGGATCATGATGGAATGTCTTTAGGCTTTCCTGCATGATAACACGCAGATGACATTATCTGATTAACTTCATTAGAATCTAAATATAAATCAAAATTTATTCTATTGAATCTCAATAAAATCATTAAGTTCATAGAGTGATTGTTTCAGTGTCAATATGCAGCTGCTGAACTGAAAAAAAATTTATTCTACAGCACTAGTACTTGTTTCTAGCAGGAGTGGAAGTGTGCTCAGCATTTATGTATCTGCAAATGTCTTAAAATTTATCAAAGTCTACACAGCATTTTTCTCTTTTTCCAAATAACAGATCTAAATCATAAAAATATCATTAAGTATATGTTCAGTCATTTTAAATACACTGATTCCTAATCTTTTGATTGTATATTCATTGTATTGTGATGGATTCTACTCCCGATCACTGAATTATGTATAGGCATAAATATATGAATGATACTGTAGATACTTCATGTTCACAGTTCCCATGTAACATGTATGAATATCACAAGTAAATTAAAATTAATTTGTTTGTAAAGACTGTATTTCACAAGTTTAAAAAACAGATCTTAAAAAAAGATAGGTAGTTATATGGACTTTGCTATTCCTTTTGCCAGAAGAGGAACTTTAAGCTGCTTTGGCCTCTGTGAAATTTAAAGTAATGTGTGTCAAAACTTGTTTTAACCATTCATATAGGTTTTTTATCTTTACCAAAGTCTTTTACAGAAGAGCTGAACCAGCAAATCTGGGTATTTTAGCAGTGCCACTCCAGTTATTTCAATAACTGACAAAAGAGTGACAAGATAGTATAAGTGGAATGAGGATGGTGGGACTAAACCTGCCTTCTTCACAGGTTCTCAGGGTGAGGATGAGTGGACTAGAATTTTTAGGCTACACCTGTATTAAACAGTTAGGCTGGAATCTTGTGTCATGTAGTACCTGAAACATCCAGAGCAAAGGGAAACTTTAAGCAGTACAAATGCACAATACAAATGTGCCAGATATAGAGTGAGCTAACCTTAACTCTCTCTGATGTGTCTGTAATTGATCTAAGTAGTCGTGACTAGAAAATGAAAAGTCTCTTGCAAAGAATGTAGCAGGTATTTTTCTTTGGTTTTGATTTTATACATACCTCAGAGGGAGTATCTCCCAAGGGAAGAAGTTGTTTATTAACTATGGAATGGATGGTGAGCTTCTAAACGCTTATTTCTAATAAACTTTTTTTTTTCCTAATTTTTTTTTTCTTGTCACCCCAGGAGCATTAACTACTCTATACTCTCTGTGCTCTTTCACAGTACCTTGACCTTCTTTGACTTCCAAACGAACGGATTAAAAAATTGTACTCTGTGACTGTCAGTTTAGTGCTAGGCTGGCAATTAACCAAATGACAGAGGCTCTCTATTAATTCCCCTCCCTGAAAAGGGAGAGATTATGGGTTGGAAACTAAACCATACATCTTTAATGAAACAGCAATGATAAAAAAAGGAAAACTGTTAAATATATACAAATATAAAAAAAAAATTATACTGCATTTTGGGTTTTTTTCCCACAGCAATAATTCTCCCTGCCTGTCTGGCTTACCTTCTCTCTATTTCCTTTTCTAATAAAACTTCTTTTGCTATTTGTTCACCCTTACCACAGTTTCCTTCATGAGTTTTCCGAAACCTATGTTAAACTTCAAAACTCCTGTTTTCTGGGTCTGCTTTCCATGCATATTTTTATCATGGAACCTGTAAGAAATTAAGATATAACAGTAGCTAGAGACAATGGGGAGTGTACTACGGTTATTTAGAAGGAAAAAGGAAATAATCTACACATTAGCATGTACTCACACATGTATCTATACATACTTTTGTGTATATTTATTGGAGATTGCTATTTAGGTCAAGAACAGCCTTCTGGGTTTAAGAACAATCTAGTGAGTGATTAAATCAATGCTTTTACAATAATATTCCATTGTATATTTGCCAGACAATCTCCATTCTCTAACTCAATGAAAACTCATCTTCATTCATCATGTTTTAACACTGTATTCTCCACCCATATTATTAAACATAACTACACACAAGCAATTGGAGAAAAAAAGTTCTTTCAAATCTATGTGTCTCATATATTTTGTCACTTCTTCAGACTTGTATATTTTTTTTATTGATATCTGGAAGGACAGGAGGATTTGCACTTTCCTCAGATCTGTGGAGCACTGTCATTCCACAGTTGCTCTCTGCTGCTTGTGAAAAACATGATATTTTTCCTGGTCCCAACTTGTTTGATTTGCAGTGCCTGAATATACCTGAAAAAATATAGCAGGTTTCTTTTATCTACTTTGAATTTATCAAAAAGATAATAGTAGTTACTTGCTTTTTTTGCTTCAGGGGAGCACAAGCTCTTAGCATTGACCTTATTTTATCTCATTAAGAATAGTGGGACTTTTGTTTACGATTACCTTTAGCAGTAGCAGTAATGGCACTTCTTGATCATTTTACTAAACCAAGGTTTAAAAATTTGGATGTTTAGGAATTTCTTTTAAGTCATTGCTTGGCACTTTTGAGACTGGTTTATTATCCTGAGTAGAGATGGCTACCATAAAATGCAAATGTCAGAAAGACAGAAGTAACTTAATTTGCTATTTATCTTTTAGGAAAAAAAATGTAAAAGGTAAAAGTATCAATTTCAAAGTTTTAAATAAATGCTTTGACCTTTTTAATTGAAATTCAACCCCTTTTTTTTAATATTTCTTGAGATGAAGGGGATGATTTGAGTCATTTGGTGTATTTCTTAAGCTTTCTTGTTCTCACAGTTCAAGTCCTATATTAATAATTTCCAAGTTCTTTATCAGACATATTGTCTTTGTTTTCATCACAGAACAGTACTTACAGACGCTTTGAAATGTAAGTGCTCATGGCTTTGGTGTAGTGTTGCAGCTTTTGCTTTTGTTTAAACTCAGATGTATCTGCAGATACAAAAGGTATCTGCAAAAAAAGGTAATGGTGAAAGTAGTGTGCGACACAACCCAAAGACCAAGACGTTCTAAAATAAAGTTTTATTCTCTATCATTCAAAAGAACAGTCAATTACTTTATCTTATTTATTTTATTTTATTGCATTTTATCTTATTTACATGTGGAAAGACTAGGTAAAGTTTCTACTGATATGAAGAATGAGCCTGATTCTTTGTTTTAAATATGTACCCTTAAAACCATGTGTAAGAGCTGTGTGATGATCCAGGGCAATGAGAATGCTCAGCACAAAAAGTTTAATTTCACATTTTCTTTTTAGCCTAGTCTGTATTTTGTTCACACACAGTTTTAATATTCTTGTTGCCTGAATCATGTATTAATGTTTTTGGTCTCCGTAGCTGAAAGGCATAATTCCAGTAATGAGGGGAAATAAGCAGAATGCTTGATGAAGTAGCTAAGCTACCAAACAACAAACAGAATGTTTCATCAAGTGTGTCGTAACAACTGGTATATGAAGCTGCCACAGTTTTGTCATTTCCTCACCAAAAAATGCATCCCTTTTTATTACAATATTTTATGGTATCAAAAGGGTCAAATCAGCCAAAATGTTGTGAAAGCATAATATACAGCAAGAATAGAAAGCAAGCTAAGAGGAAATAACAGGAAAAAAGTGGTGTTTGAGGATTATTTTATACAGTTATCCCATTATTTTTTTTCTTTCTGTGAGACCTCCAATGCACCCACTAAATCACATGGAAATAAACAGAATCAGCAGTTACCCCAAGGTGAGAAATCTCCTAGCTAAATTATTTTGCTCCTTTCTCATCCAGTATTTTGTACTGAAAGGGAAGTTTAAAGTTGAAGTTTCTAAGAAAGCACTAGAGTTTTAAATATCTCTTTTTTTGTCCATTTTTTTCTTCTGGGAGATTTACAGAGTAGAAAATGTTTGAGAGGAAGTGAAGAAATCAGAGATGGTGGAGTTAACTTCTAAATTATTGACAGCTAAGTTCAAAAGGCTGTATGTTTTGCTCATTATTCATAATATATCTTTTCTAGCTGTGGAAATATATCTTTATAATAATTAAAATAATTATTTTTAATTGATCAATTGATCAATTGGGTTATTTTTAACATTATTCCATTAATATTACTGAGTATTTTTGAAGAAAAAATATGAAATAAAAATTTGTTAGGAAGGAAAATTTTTTTAACCTGATATATTGAATAGTATCTTGAATACTTTCTATTAAAACTTTTATTTTCCATTTTCTCTTATATCTAGTGCATTACAATACCCTTTTTAGTTCATTATAACACTCACATGTAGCCGGCTTTCGCAGAAGCCTTTGCATATATGGAAGTATTTGTATTAGAGTTTTTGCTCATAGCATTTTGATGGATCACCTGAGTATTCCTATTTACTCTGAGTTGGTTTGACTCCTATGGTTTTGATGCATGTGAAATAAGGTTGTTTTGGAGGAAAAAGTTAGAAGCTATGCTTCTAGGTGCTTCACACCCTGGGAGGGAGGTAGTGATTCTGAATCAATAGCTGTTTCCTTAAATATCTTGGAAACTGAAGTGAGGTGGAATACTTCCTCCAGCAAACCAGGCTAACTCTTTTTCATATGGAAGGACTCAAAGAAACCCAGACCACCTATGGGTGAGGTAAAACACATGCAGATCTATCTACTTGATCCTGTGAATATCTATTAGGTAAAATGACGCTTATCTGCTCAAAGGTAAAATAGTGAAAAAAAGTGTGGTGCACTAAAGCCAGCCCTGTAAGAGACTGGAGAGTAGATTAAAATAACTACAAGCTTTTGAAGTTCACTATTGGCATGTGGGAAGCTTTCTAAAGGGGGGGGTCTACTTGGAAAGTATCCTGATTCTGTTAATTGCTTGCTCATTATTCCATGAGCAAGTTTACATATTTTTTCCTGGTGTCAGATAAGGCACAGGCAGAAATCTGTCAGATGCTATCAGCTCCTTTAAAGTGATTGGGTAATACTTGCATGATTAGAAAGAAAAAACTACAGAAAGAGTTTTATTAAATACATTCTGCTGCAAACTGACATGAAATGTATTTATGTACCAGTGCCATACCTAGTGCTGCCATTTTTATGCACGCATTTTATGAATATGTACAAATATAAAAGCCCTCATGGAGACTACAATCACAAGATTGTCTGGCCGTAGTGAATTGTCTCAGTGTTGCATGACAAACATGAGAGAGACCACATCAGTTCAGATTATTTCTGACAAAGTCTGGTGTCAGACAGAGGCCAGCAGCAGATGTCCAGAACATGGCAAAAATGTAATGACATTTCCTGAACTACTGTCTTCGTTTCCCATAGCCTTTGGTTAGGGGCTTTCTTAGATTGAAGTAATGCTTTGTGTTTTATCACCTTCAAGGAACTAGGACTTTTTCTTTAAATGCAAACCAATTTTTATGCATTGTAGCTCCTGAGGGGGAGAGAACAAGGTCATTACTTGCTCTCCATTTTATGCTCAGGGCAGTGTTCTAACTTATATGCTCTAAATGTATATGTTTTAAAATTTGAAAACATTTGAATATGTAATGTCTGGCTCTAGACCTTTAGACAGCTGCTCTTCAAAATGAGGTGGCCTGCTAAAACCTGATAAAAATTAATATTCCTTTTCACTTACTCCTTTGCACACATCTTCCCTATTTGGAAGTTGATTTCTCAATTTTATTACCTTCTCCTACTTTGATATTTATCCATCTTTCTCTCAAATCCATAAAATTTTTTTAGAAGTGGTATGCATGTGAATTTTTAACACCTTCCCTATTCAATGTAATTCTTCATTTCAAAATTTTTAGTACAAAAAAGTAGTAGACTCTGTGAATCTGTTCCTACACAGGTGTTTAACCTAGAGACCTTTTGTCTGTTTGATTTAATTTTATGCAGAGCAGCTCTTAAACCATAATTTGTGATCCACCTTAATACTTGTCAGTACTTGGTTAGAAGTTGCTTCTTTTATTTCCTGACCAGGGCCATCGTGAAACAGTCATTTAACATGCCTAAAATTTGACCTTGACCTTATGTTCTAATGTGATATTTGCCAAATCCAAGGTGCATCTGGTCTGCCATATCTATTGCAGTTATTGCTCTTGCAGCTTCCCTGAGCGTGTCAAATGACCTTCCGAAACATTTAACATTCACTTTCACCATGCTGATTGGGTAACACTATACTTAAATTCAATGTTATCTTCTAGGAAATGTTGACAGGAGGAATTGACAGGCCCAGCTCAATGGAAGAGATATGCTTATCTTCCATTATCTTCAGTGTGTTGAGAGTTTACAGATCCTCACTTTGTATGACAAGAGCACATGGCACTTATATACAGTTGATTGTCTATCTGACAAATTTTGGGTATGTGTTGATTACTGGGTTTAATACTTTATTTGTAATTTGAAATGACTACTTGCATGTGAATAAATAACTTTGTTGGAAAAGAAATGAAGCTATGTTTGCAAGTGCTAAGTGTTGCATGCTTGAATCTAGTTTCATGTTCAGACTTGACTTTTGATGAGTTTCTAAAATAAACTTCACAATGATTCAAATTTAAATGATTTCTTAATAAAGTTTTCTATCTTGACAATGAGTTAGCTAAAGCTCAAAATCTTCAAAATATCACTTCTTTTAAAAATGGCATCTAATTGTAGCTTATAGTGCCTAGTATTACCCTCTCACACACTGCTTCTGGGTCATTGGCACACAACACCTCCTGTAACGCTTTAATATGGCAGAAAATTCAATAAGATCATGCAGGAAACATGGTACAATACTTTCAGCTTCAACACAACATTTATTTCATTTTTTGCTCAGCTGTCCCTGCTGGCTAAAGCTCAGTTCTTTGGGTGGGACTGGGATAATTATCTTTTGTGCCAAAGACAAGACAGTTCATTCAAAATTATGCCTGGAGCTGCAATCAACATTTGCAGGAAAACAGCAAACTAGGTTTTTTAACATGACACTAATCCTGCCCAAAACAATTACTGAGAGCTGACTTTCAACTTTTCCCTTTAAAAAGTTTAGGTTTACAGTGTATGGCTGGGTTTTCCAAAATAAGATTTGAATATCCCTCACTTTTGAAAAAATAAATGTTATAGAAAATTCTGCAGAATGGCTGTTTGACTTAGGTTTATGGGAAGTAATAAATCCCTCATTTTGCAATACAAATAAGAATTGTTAAAAGCAATTTTATTTTATTTGCTGCTTGTGAGAGAAGTGAACTGGCAATTTTGAAAACTGAAGGCCTCTGTTCATCTCCAATAAATCTATGATAGCCATATTCATAGTGGAAAAAATTCATTCTTCATCATACCAGTCCTGCTCAAGGATGTTTTGTGAATGGGCAGTAAATGGAAACGAGGATATGGACTGATTTTTTTTTTATTAGCATAATTCATTAAGGAATTATCCAGCATTGCAACAGTTGTGGTTGTTCCTTTCTTATTTTAATAAGAAAATAATTAATTTATCTTTGTAAAGATCGATGTTTCTCTGCTTCAAAAGACAAGCTTTAGAGGTAAGCTTTGGTCATGTTTGTTTTAACTACCAGAAAAAAAGATTTAGGGGGTGTTACAGGATATTCAACTGTAACCCAAGGCCATAGTGTTGCCCTGCTGTGGTGATACTTCTCAGTCATTACTACCCCACGAGTATCAATACTTAATTAATACTTAATACTTTACTCTGGGAAACTTGCTAGCCTTTTCGTATAACATTTTATAGTGGAGTGACAGTGGGGCAGTAGGTTTCATGTGAGTCTCATTATCTGTAAAAGCACTTTTATTTCCACATTTGGCATACTGCATATACCTTCCCACATCCTGCAAGCACCCTCTAATCAGGGCAAGGAGAAAGCAGGAGACTTCTTCAGCATCTGACAAGTCTCTTTCAGCCTTCCAGAAGATGACTTATCCACAACCCACAACAGAATGAAATAACTAGTGCAGGATGGAAGCTGGTTATGGCTATGTGTACATGGGACCTGTATGAATCATCTGAAGCTACTGGATGTGGGCAGGCATTTAAGTAGAGGGAAGAAGTTCTATTGACTGATCACTTCCCCTAGTAGTTTGACCGAGTGTGCTAAAATCTCTTCCTTCATTGACCTCCATGGAGGTATTTGCCTGGACAGCTAAAGAGGGTACAGTCCTGTCTACAGGGCTCAGCTGTTGGCAGAGCACCAGGCACTGGTGGGGTCAGTGCCAGCAGCCAGAGTGCAGTGGTGAGAGCTCCCAGCCACAGCTGGAATGAGGCGGCTGGTTCTAAGGGGGGAAGGCTACCAAGTGTATGGATGCAAGAGGTGGGCTGTGCACCTCACCTGACCTCAGGAACACAGAATGGCCCTGACTCCTTTTATTAAGAGGAAATTTGCAGAAGAGTGCCACTGATTTATATCTCTGTAGAAATAAAGTTGGAGCAGCTAACTTTACATAGAGGCTGTTACAATAGTCCTCACATGGTTATTAGTATCAATCAGTACTATGTTTCACCAAATTTCCACCAATTAATTGGTTATGCATGGTTCTGTAGACCATTGTAATTTCCAAGCTACCTAATTTCTCTTCAGGTTCATTTTCTTATACAGTTGACATTGTTGTGTGGTAATAATTACTGGATGCATCTCCAAAATTAGCTTAGTACAGTCATCAAGATATTGCAAGTGGCTACACTTCATACATTACAATAGCAGAAATTGCTACATAATTAGCCCTTTGTATAGCACAGTAGCAAGGAAGGAAATAATAGTAATAAGTAGAAATGTACAAGTGGGTTTAGTGATGAACATTGTGTGAAAAACAGCTGAAGGACAAAAAAATTAAAATTCAGTGAGACATGAAACATGTCTGCACAGCACCGTAAGCTCTTTATCTCGTGTCTGACTGCAAGGATGTGAGGAAGCTTTGGTTCAGCATTTCTATGTGGACACAACTCAGGCTGACTGCAATGCTGATCCTTCCAGCTCAAGTTCAGTATCAACCTAACCTGGCTACATATCCCATGTATTCTGCTAAGAAGCAGAACAGGTTTGAACAGAGGACCTTTTGTTGATATCCACTTCTCCTCACTGGTCTGTCTAAAAGCAACAGGTTCAGAAATATTTTACAGTTAGATTTATTTAAGAGTTATATGAATGTCTCAGCTTGTAGCATTTTGCTAAACTGTAAAATATCAAACAGAGAAGAATAAAAGTTGTCCAAGTAAAATGGCAGGTTTAGGCACAGTGATCTGGCTGTCTACCTGCAGATACTCCCTGAAGATATAATTCAATTTTTATTTGTTGCACATTCATTGTATTTCTCATTTTCTTCATGTAATGATTGGTTTTGTGCGAAGGACTGGAAATCATGCTAAACTGAACACAATTATTTTCCTTTTTCCACAATATTAAAATCTTTCACAAAATAGAAAAAAATCCTGTTCCAGTGTTGTGCTAGGTGTTGAACAAAGGAACTGCATACAGGAAACCTGAGAGAATGCTATCCATTTCTTTATAGCAAAAGAATCAACTGATTTATCTGAAAAAGCAATGTTTGCATTCTCCTTAAAGTTAACAAAGTAGTGATGAAATAATTTTTTTGTGTATTTTTCTTTATGGAGTAAGTGCTTATGGCTTGGAAAAAAAAAATAAAATTAAGGCAAAATCTTTCTTCACACAGTACACAGGTAACGTTGCTACATATGAAATAAAAAACTGGAAACACTGGTTTCCCTGGCAGTGGGTCCAACTCATAGACAGGGTCTTCAAAACAGGGTAGAATGTTAAGGGAAAAAACAAACAGAATGCAGTACATAGACTTTGTACTGTGGTCAGAATGATCAAGGACTTCTGGATCAAAGAGTCTGAACTTCATGTACATGGCAAGCAAATGACCACCAAATTCACCATGGAACAGAGGAATCATGCTGGGTGTTTGTTATGGTTGTGAATGTGTTTCGTGGTATGCCTGGGAAATGAAACAGTGACCCAAAACCCGTGGTGCAACCCCATGAAATGATTGCTCATGAGATAAAATCTGCGTTTGCTTTGAGATGAAAAAATACATTAAAAAGAACCCAAAAAACCAAACCAACCAACCAAAAAAACCCAAACCACAAACAAAACAAAAAACCTGACAAAGTGACCATGCAGTTGTTTGTATTTTGATACAGTTACAGGAAAGTGGAAAATGAATGTGTGGCAAATAGCATTTAGGGAAATGAAATGGCAGTGGCACTATGAGACCATAAAAGTGAATAACATTTATTACATGATCTCTAAGCCTTCAGTTCAAGAAATGTCCCCACTATCTTCACCTATATAGTATCCATCAATGTCTACTGTGTGTGTATTTCAGACCACTCAAGAAAGAACACAAACTTGGCTTTCTTAAGTACAGCTGAGACAGTTGAATATGCTCTGTTTTAACTTGGATATTACAGGGGGGGAAAAAAAAAGGAAAAAAAAAAAGATATTTCATACCAGTTAGGCAAGTTAAAAACAATTGAATTGTTTCAACTATGTATCTACCTCAATACTTCCTTTCAAGATTTAAACATGGTAATGTGTACTTTTGAATCTTATAATATATAAAGATATTTTTAAAACTTTACAGGTTTCAACAAAAGCTATCTAAATGATTGTTTAGCTACATTAAAATAATTTCAATTTGTCTGTCATTTATATTTTTAATCACATTTAGTGATGGTTTCACTGATATTATATTTGAACACAGATAGGAGATTTTGCATATATTAGTGATTTATTCTGATATGATTGTGGTAAAATATAGGCAATAAACTCAACATGAAAAATCAATATATATATATTATATTTAGCCATATATTTCCAGGTACAAATATTTATCATCTTCTGCAAGACTTGTTCAGTGTTGTTGGGGTAAACTTGGAAAGATGGACTTTTTAAATGAAACTTGAAAAATCAGTTTCTTTTTAGTGTAAGACACATTTAGGGTGATTAGGTGATGATGCAGTTGATTGCTCATTTGTGTTTATGTAAAGAAAGTTAGCACTGGGTTTTTATCTACTTTGACTCTCAGTTCTCAATTAAGTGTAAATTTAAGCATACCTGAATGGGAAAACATAGATCCAGATTAGAAATATTTTTTGATATAATAGCTCTAAAATGTTACAAAATTCCTGTATGCCAAGTGTTAATATAAAATTACAATTATAAGAGTATGTGTGGTATAAGTACAACTGAATTACACTTTTCACTGAATATACTCTGTAGCATAGCCAAGAGACATTCATTCTCTCTTGCTTCTGGATCTCTTTGTGCTTTAACACCTCTCTATACTAATTTATAATGTATTTTCTAAGCCACTTAGATTTAGCATCCAGATGCTGAGCTACCTGTTCTTTCACTTACCCTTAGTAATCTTGGTAGGTGTTGCAAGTTTTGAAATGCCTTGTTAATATTAATAAAGTATTACTTTACTTTACTAATATTAACTTTACTGCTTTATTTCTTAGACTGTTAAAACTACAGATTAGGTGACAGTGGGATGCCCAGGAAGGAAAATCCATTAAAGATGTCTGTTTAAGAGAAAACTAAGTGCAGGATAATAAATTTTCATCTGCATGCAGTCATCATTCCAGCTTCATTGCAAAGTCTTGGCTTCTCATTTGTCACAGTTTTTATCAAGGCTAGGAGAGGGATGAGGCAGAATGAATCATTTCAAATTTCTATCAGTACTTCCCATTACACTGATCACAACTAATGCTGCATTGAGCTCTTCCTGTGTGCTCTATAGGTCTTCAGAAAAGTAAAAGATTAGGCTGAAACATGCAATTCCTGAGTTTCAAGAATATTTCGGAATTTTTCTTTATTCTGCATTTTTATGTATAATTTTCCAAAATTGATTGTATTTTGGTTTCAAAAACCTTAAAATATTTTAAAAGATTATTTTTTTGAGAAATGAGAGTTGGAACATATTTATCACTTCTGCTTATTTTTTATTAAAACCACCAGATTTTTGAACTTTTGTCACCATAAAAAAAAAAAAAAAAAAAAAAAAAAAAAAAAAAATTGAACTAAAACCCAATTCATCAGTAGAAGAAAAGTCAAGTCCTAGAGCCATCCTGGAGACAATATAAATTAAAACCTAAAATTTTATGTAAGGTGAGTACTTTAAAATGTTTAAATACTTTTAAAATTAAAAGTAATGTTAAATAACTTTCACATTATAGTTTATTAAAACTAATATTTTCAATCTAAGTGCTGTTTCAGAAGTTTCTGTGTAATTAGATACACGAAGAAGGATATAAGGTGGTGATAAAATTATTCTGTTTGACCTGATGATCTCATACTGCTCTAAGTGAGGATGAAAGAGGAAGTGATGCTGAATCACTCTGTGAGTCTGTGTTGTGATTCATAAAAGCTGGATTTTTAACAAGAGCAAATTCCTGAAATCCATGATTTTTTTCTTCAATCATTTTCTAAGAAGACCATAACACAGGAGAAGGTGCTAAGAAAACTAGTTTTAAAATGAGACACATATTGGAGGTGAACATATGGAATAGCTTAATTCAAAATTCTCAGCTGTCATGGGATACTGCAGTGATGTTTTGTAAGCAGAGGGACCTCAGGGTTGGCTCCTGTGAGAAGCTGCTGGTAACTCCCCTGGTTCCAATTTTGGTCCCACCTCTGCCCAAAGCTGAGCAGATATGGGAAGCTGGATGTGCCTCTGGGAGTAACTTCAAAAAAGACTTGGAGAGGGAATGGAGGAGGTAGAAGGAATGCTGGAGCAAAGACACCAAGGTCAGTGAAGGAGATGGAAAGATGCCCAAGCAGAGATTTCCCTACAGCCTGTGGTGAGATGGCAGCTGTGCCCCTGCAGCCTATGGAGGAGCACTGTGGAGCAGCCCCTGAAGAAGCACGGTGGAGCATTTCTTGAAGGAGCACAGTGGGGTAAATGTGGTTTTGTAGCCCCTGAAGGGGGCAGACATGAAGCAACAGCCTGTGCAGGATCATGGATAGGGTCAGATGTGGCTCTGCAGCCAGGGAGGAGCCCGTATCAGAGGAGGTGACTGCTCCCACAGCAGCCGTGACTCTGTGTGCAGCCCAGGCGGGAGCAGTCTGTGCCTGAGGGACTGCACCTGTGGGAGGGACTCGTGTCCCAGGGGTTCCTGAAGGACTCTCCTGGGAGAGGGACCCCGCGTTGGAGCAGGGGAAGAAAGAACGTGAGGAGTCCTCCCCCTGAGGAGGAAGGAGCAGCAGAAACACCGTGTGGGGAACTGATCCTGAACCCCCACTTTCCATCCTGTTGTGCACAAAGACGACTGTATGAAGGAAATAGTACTGACCTTTTATTTTGCTTGTGGCCTACAGACCCTAGTCATCATCATAAATATGAAATATGTGAAAAGTGGTGGCCCACACACGACTGAATTTTACCAGTTACGTCCGTTATGTCACTACTTAGTGCCCTTTAATTGCCCTTTAATCTTGAGTCAATGTTAACAGAGATCTGAGCTTGAAACATTTTACATAGGCTGTTTCATAGACATCAATGGTGTATGAAAAGATGTAATGAGATTATCTGGGAAGTATCTTTTGCTGTGCAGTTTGTTTTCCCTGGCTTTATATTCACTGATTACGGGTCAGATGGAGAGTTACTTAAGAGTCCTTCAATATTTTTACAGAAAGGGTGGAAATTAAAGCTTTTTGGCTGCAGGTGTTGGCTATCAAACACGCTTTTGCTAAAAAGCTTGCCAATAATACTCCTGTTGCTCTGACTACTAATATTATTCAATATTTTTTATTTTTCAAAGAGTAATTTCAGATGTGACATCTGTGATAGCCTATGCATAAGAAAATTTGTATATGTTCATTTTAAATTACTACACAATGCTTTGTTTTAGTCAGTTGCATAGAAAATAAAATGATGGGTTCAAATGAGTTGTGTATGTAGATATATTAGAATCAGAAATCAGAAAAAGATTTTCTTTAATTTCCTGACTATTAGATGTCAAAAAAACCCCCAAAAACCAAACCCAAAACAACATGTGGTAGCTACTCAGACCTCACTATTCAACTGAAGTTATGTTAAGATGTCTCATCTGTTCAATGACAACCTGCTCCTAAAATATCTTCTATGTGGTTGAACTCAGTGAAACTATTTTCCCAGTTTTCATCATGTTTTGTTTGGTTTTATTCTTATTTTTTTATTATTTTTTAATTATGGATTTTTAAGGATATTACGGTGAAAAAAAAATAATAAGAATTATTCTCCATTCTCTCCCTCTCTCAAGCACACCAACAAAGGCCTTGAATGTATGTCGTCTGTGTAACCAGGAAACATCCATAACACTGGAAAAATCTGGAAAACATGATGCCATACCATTCTCAGATGTCTGACTGTTCTAAATGAATAAGTTTCTGAAAACAAATAAGCAGGCAGAGAAGCTGGGTTAACTGTCTAAAAATAATTAGCTTTGCAGATATTTTTAAATTATGCTGTAGAATCTTGCATTTAGCTCTATATAAAAAGTAATAGGTAACCATCAAACCATAATAAAGGAAATTTTATGCTTCTTTACTATATTGTCTGTAGTATGATTATTCTAATGACATTCATATACACCTCTTTCCTCTTATTCAGTAGCGTTAAGGTAAATTGAATATTTCTTTTGGTTTATATTGTTTTGGTTTTAATTTTGAAGAGATTTCTTTTACAGTAAATGGAATTTTTTTTGTTTTACAAGATTTCACAATATAGCTCTTGTGGAAAGTATTTTCAGAGTATTTCTCATATCCAGGATGAATTTGTCTAAAGGTTAAAGCATTAATCTGAGATCTATGAGGCCCTAGATTCATGCTGTTCCTCTGAGGGATCTTAAAAAGAATCCTGTGTCAAAAAAACCTGTCCTGATTCTAGAAGGGGGGATTGCAGAACACGAGAGCAGCTGAATCTATTTGTGACAGAAGTGAAGTGCCAGAGCTGTAGTGGCTGATGTAACACACAGCAATAACTTCAACTTGAGTATCCTATGGAGTTGTAGTTACTTTTTATTTCATGAATACTGTCTTGTTAAAAAACAAAAAAACAAAAAACCAGACACCTATCTAAAACCAAACCTTGAAATTTTGCCTCAATGAATAAAAATAAGAAAACAGAATAAAAAGCTTTAAAAAAGCCAAATTAAAACCAGAAAACAAAAAAAAACCCAACCCAACATTCTTCAGGAAAAAAGCAAATTGGCCTAGTTCTTTTGGTAATTTCAACTTCTTGCTTTAAAGAAACAATCATAAAATTTTGCTATTTTGGAACAATGAAAGGTCGTCTATAACTTTTCAAGGTAAATATTTCTGACAGTGTAATTACCATGTTTATTGCTTTGTTACTTTTTCATTTGTTAGTTTTCTTTTTTTGTTTGTTTGGTTTGGGGTTGGTATTTTTTTGTTTGTTTGTCTTGTTTACTTTTTTTGTTTGCTTTTCTTTTAGTTAATTTGAAACTATGGGACATGACAATTGGAAATAGCTCAAGCATCTGGTTTGGTGTATGAAAAAAAATTCTGCCATGTTATAGAGGTCCTTTCTCAACAGTGAGGCTCTTTCAACTTTAAGAAGGCAAATTAACCTCATTTTTTTTTCGTTTTTCTGTAGATGTACCACAGCTTATGTAGTCTGTACTTTACCAGTGAGGCCATGAAAAATTCCAGTTTCCACAAGCCCTTCTGCTTGTCTCTTCAGCACAACTAGTGATAGTATTGTTTCCTAGTTCTCATCAATAATCCTTAAAAGACTTATTTGAAATGTGTGCCTACAGTTTGTTATTATCCATTATAAACTAAGCTGGAGTTCCTAGCTGAGCAGGCTTAAGTCTCTTTCTGATGAATGTCATTGATAACAGCCCATGGTATAAAGTACCTCTGGAAAGACTGTCAACTCAACTAGATATAATTAGCTCTGTATGAGGCTAAGGATTTGGGAATAATTTTGAAGCGTATTTTTTATCTCATTTAACTATTTCTCTCAATAGCTTCTTAACTGTTAAACCATAAAGCATTTCTAATGTATTAGGAAGAGCAGGACATTAGTATCCGCTGCTATTTCATACATCAGAACTTCATTATTACTTACTTTTGTATATAGTATTTTTCATTTCTTTTATTTCTTTTTAATCATAACATTTCTGAATCACAATATCTTCTTTTTGGCGATCTTCAGAAATATACTAATCTAGGCCAAGAATTTCTTTAGAATTCAGGTAACTATAATTTCAATGTTAAAAATGGGACTGTGAGGAATATAGAGAAAAAGTACAATGTGTAGTGATACTAAGCATCTCTAACCATGAGAAATAAAATCTAGATATTCTGAATGATTGTTGTGATTTGAAACAGCTGCATATAACTCCCTTTAATTTGTTCATTAATGACTGTCCCAAGAACTTAATTACATCAAACCTAGGCACCTATAAATTTAAGATTTGAATTTAAAACAAGAGAACTTACATAAATGTAGATGAATTCATAAATATCTGCTAAACATTTTTCAGCTTTGATTTTACAGTCCTAGTAGGAGATGATAAGAGTTACAGTTTTCTTGCAAGGCAGAAATCTGATAATCTGGAAACGGGAAAGGGTCAAAGTGGCAGAAATCCTGTGCCCTGTCAATGACTCAGGCATATTTATTGTATTAGATCAGCATATCAGCCTTAAATTCTGTAATTTTATAATGGCTGGGATTGTTTGTAGTCAATGTAAGTTATACCAATTCTTCAGCCACTCTCATTGACCCTCTCATTATCATTATTTCTATCTGGTCTGTAGGACTGCAGCCAATTAGCTATATCAGTGTTACAGGTCATACAGACATTTACATTTTTGGTAGCAGACTGGGGAGAGGTTGAAGACCTCAGAGATATGGGGCTAATTTAGACAAGATTAATACAATAGCTAAGTTTATGTCCTGAATATACACTATATATTCTTTTATTTATTAAAAGATCTTATGCTTTATTTTTTTTTCCTAATCCATAAGTGAGGATGTTTTGTTCTGGTTGATCCATAGTTAAATGAGAATATAGGAATATCATCATTCATTAAACAATGCTTTTCAAGTTCTAAAGACTTTTAAACATTTTTTGTGATTTTTTTTTTTGTTTTTGTTTTTTGGTTTTTTAATGATAAAGTCATGACTTCTTAACTTTGTCACCTCATTGAAACTGAATCTAATAATTTTCTTTATATCTCATCTTGCCTGAACTGAAATTTTCTTCAAATGTTCTGCCATAATCTCAGTTTCAGAAACTGGAAGCAGAAAGACTAAAATTTCTGTGATCTTATCATCAACCTGCGACTTCCTATTCATCTTGCAGTAATAACATTTCTCAGTACAAAAATCAGAAATCTTAATATAGTCTACTTTTTATTACCTGTGTTACTTTTTTGTTTGTTTAGGGAGAACAGAAGAGTTAGAGAGATCTCGCTATTCAAATGAGATGAAAAATTGAGGGCATTTTGCTTCTGGTTTTGTTGGTGGTTTCATTGTAGTTTTCTAAGATCAACGTTTTGTTAGAAAAGTTATGAGCTGATGTTAGCCATTATTGCTTAATCTGTAATTGTACATATTGTGTATTCTCTAACTTATGATTGCTGTTTGTGCTTCTTGTGTGGCTGAGTGTGGGCTTATCAAACATTTCCCTCAATACCTCTTAAACTAGGATGGCAAGGGCAGACTGACTTGCTTGGAGCTGACTGTCAGATCTGAGCTACTTTGACAGCTCTGGCAAATGTCCTTCTCTTTTGTGGAAGCTGTGAATGTCATCTGTGATCTTCAGAAGTGTTGTCACCACAGCTACTTAGAATTTAGGTGGAATATTGGTCTGTATCCAGGAAAGCTGTGCCTGATCAACATGCAAATACAAAAAAACAAACAACCAAACATATATATATATTTATATGTACATATATGCATATATGAATAGAGATTGATTTTTGCTTCTTCACACTTGTGTTGACTTGATTTGTTTTTCTTGTAGTCCTCAAGAAAATAAATCAGTAGTGTATTAAACATGGACACTGAAATGTAACAGCACAAGTTCATCTCCCGTCTTCTTGTTTTGCTATATTGTACAATATTTGGAGAGATAGCAGATGTCTCTCATCTAATCCTATTTCATTTATTTCTAAAAGTCTAAGGTAGAACAATATTATCTCCAGTTATTGAACACTTCAAATAGTGTACTTGTAGTTTTCTTTAGTTATAATTAAAAAATGGTGGTTTGAAGGCCTTGTTATTTTTTAAACTTTGAATGAGATTTTGAGGGAAAATATAAGTTTTTCTGTCTCTTCAAACATTTTGGAATTCCGTCTTCTTCTGTAGGAAATAATAATAATAATAATAATTTTCTCTGTGAGAGATAAATTTCATATTTAGTAATACAATTGGGAGCATAGTACCCCCACAGAAAGGAGTATTCTCAGAAGAAAGTCTGAAATAAAAAGACATTTCAAAAACCTAAGAAAAAACCCAGAAATTTTCTAAATAAGAATAAAATCTTTGCTCCCCAGGTGAAAGACAGTTCACATGTAGAGTGTATCACCACAGGAACTATAAATTGATTTCTCGATTTTTCTTTATTGCCTTTCTAACTTTGTGATGCCTGGCTTAACAAGAAATTTTCCTGTAATAGGGAAGCATAGTATATTTCTAGTTAAATAAACAAATCCCCAGCTAGCAATGAGCCAAGAAACATTTGAGTATTTTCTGTACCATCTTGCAGCTTATTTTCCTACTTACTTTCCTCTAGAAAATGATCTATATTTATTATGCATCACAGCCATTAAACTAAGTTGCTGAACTCATCTTGGATCATGTTGCTTCATGCCTGTGTATATCTCATTTGTTTGGCAGACAGCTGATTTGCATGATCAAAAGTACTTGTAGCTTGCCATGTAAATTTGTAGCTGGGGACTCCTTTCACCATGAGGACAGAGGAGTAATCTCCAGGTTCCCTGGTACCATGCACAGCTGGTCATTGGGTGACTGCTGCACCCTAAGAGCAGCTGTGCAGAGGTGGAAATGTCTGCGAAGAGCAGCCAACAAACCTGACCAAGTTGTTTTTTCTGAAGCATGTATTAAATCTGGCAAATTTGGTGATGATAGTAATTAGTTGTCCTACTTGGCTGCTGTGAGGTTTAATTCATTAGTAGGTGTCTCTCTTTCACATGACTGTAACTCCTGTTTTTGGCTAGGAATTTCATGTGAGCTCAAGTGAGAGGAGAATTAGGTTGTGCTGCTACAAATCAAATATCTGGACGGAATAGGTACTTTTGAAAGGACCTATTTCAAAAACAAACTCTTATAAAAATTTCTCTTGTAATATCAGTAGTAACAACATACTGTACTTTCTCTGCTTGGAAGATGCAGGGTGTCACAGTTTGGACTCTAGATTTATGACATTGCTTTGAAAAAAAAAAATCAGAATACTTTTTCTCTCAGATGGTCAGCCTTAAAGGGAATACTGCCTATCTACTTTTTGTGGTTCTGTCTGGTTAGAAATGATTGCAAAATACGATTTGTGAAAAAGTTTATTAGAATGTGGTAAAAAGCTGTGTGACAAAACCTACCTCCTCTTGGTGGACTTTGGTACATCTGCTTTTGTAACTCATATACATGTTTTCTTACAAGCCAAAAATCACTATGAAACCCTAATGCGGAGTTTTCTTTGTTGCAGGAAAGACTTTGTAGTTTTATTTTCAACCGTCTCAAGAAGCTTTGTCTTTTGTCTTTTGTAACAGTATGATAGCTGTGCAGATGCTGTTCTATTGAATTTTATTGCCAGTATGCCACTACAGGGAGGATCAGTTACTGAATAATCAGAGTATCTGTTATTTTTCCTGGAAAAACCTCAACTTCAGCTCTGTGACTGTATATTTTAAGGAATTCCTGAGCTCAGTCTGTAGCAGAAGATTCATCCCTCTGCAGATAATTTGATTAAATTACATTTGGCTTTATGGGCTGAATGCCATCCCAAGGCCTTTATTTTAATCCATCATCTCTGTCTCCATCATAGCAGCTCCTCACTACTCCCAGTAGCACCCCATTGTGTGGCACCTGCTATGTTGATTGGTATTCCTACCTTTCTCAGTAATTACATGTGAATGTAATGGTTGCATAAGTATCTTAATTTCTTGATGAATGATCACTACTGTACCTTGCTGGTGTGTTATTTTTGTTCCTCTTTTTAAAACCACTACCAGATCAACTTGCTTTGATGGAAGAACATAGCACTGCTGAAACGCAGTAATTGTCACTTAAGGACTTTTCATTTCCTATAGCTTTCTGGGTTTTTTTGAAGAATGATGACCACGTTTTTTTTTTAAATAATGCCATGAAACATTGTCCATCTCTCAGAAAGTTGAACAAGGTATTATATGGTTTATTATATGGTATTATAATGGGCTGTTAGTAGTGCAAATGGTTATAGTCCCACACGCAGTGAGGTATAAGCAAAAGTGTATCCTAGACTTACCATCATGATATACAGATTAATAAATACTCTTGGTTTATGTATCCGAATTATTTAATAAACCTATGTACAAATTTTTATGAAATAATATGCAAAATATGAATTTTTAAAGTGTGAAGTAGTTGCTTTTTAAATTTATTTCTCATAACAGTACGAAACAATGAAATGTCTATTTTCGACTGACATTTTATTTTCAGGTTTTTTAATTGATTAATATTTTTTAAAAAATTAAATTACAAAGTTGAGGTCATGATTCAGAATACACTGAAATTTGTGGATAGTTGTCCGAGTTTTAAACTTATGTGGGAAAACATTAAAACTCATTCTTACAGTCCTTTAGCTTGTTTACATATTTTACTAAGTGGGTGTTGATTTAAGTGTTTGTACTCCAGTCTACTGCAAAGAACAAATAATTGTGTTAATTTTGAAAATAAAATAGATATTTTCATGGTTTTCTAATTTAAATTGTGAGTGTCTCAGGATGAAACATATAACATGATTTATTTTAATAGTATCACTTAATATGATTTGATCTCCGTAGGAGGAAGACAGTTCATTACTGAGCTCGCTTTCCCAGCTGGCTCCACTGCTTTACACTGCAGTACTGTTTATTTTTTTACTAGGTCATTGGTTTCCACAGTAGGTCATACTTTCTTCTTAACAGCTTGGCCTCCTATGGAGACAGAATCTGTGACCTTCTAAGGCTTCCTAGCTTGGGAGATGTCCAGTCTGTGTTAAAGAATAGCTGTTTAATCAGAAGAAAATTTTCACTGATAAAGTGATATGATGCATAGAATATCTCAAGGAATTTTCTAAACCTCAGCATTTCACAGGAAAATATTTAGCAAAAAAAACACCTATTTTTATGTAGAATACTGTCAAATAAAAGAGTTCCTTTAAGTGATTCCATGCCAATTTTAGATATTTTGCATTTGTGCGGGGTCACATTCTGTAGAACAGAAATGGAAGGAAAGGTATTTCTTTTTATTTCTTTATGCAAGCTCCAATGTGTATTCATGATATATTTTCCATATGAGCTTTCAAATTTTAGTCAGTAAATTTTTTTTAAGAAACAGAAAGACTGTTAAAAATCTTTTTTTTCCTCCTCACGTCTACAGTGTTGGTGGGGTTTTTTTTTTGTTTTGTTTGATTTTGGTTTTCTGGTGGGGTTTTTTTTGGCTTTTGTTTGTTTGTTTGTTTTGGTTTTTTGTGGTGGTGTTTGTTTGTTTGTTGTTTTCTTTTTAATAGAAAATAGATTTAATTAAGGAAAACAAAGGGGAAAAGACAGTAAAATGAGACCACAGATTACTTTCCTGAATTGGTCCATGGTGGTACTTGTCTTTTCTTTCCTAATTTTATAAGACCCTTTGAAAATATTCTTTAATTGGAAAGGATTAAATTTAATTTCTTTACTAACATCACATTCAGATGCAGTCTATGTGCTCCTATAGATTTATGAAGTGGACACCTTTGTATTTATGATATAATACATAGCAATGCCATCCATCCTCTATTTTCATGTGTTTGTTTTATCAGCAGATACCAATAATTCAGAAGAAGAGTTTTTTAACTTTTCTGCTGGAAGCTGACTCTGAAATTGTGAAATTAAGCTGCTCTTCTAATCTCATTTACATCTGCACTTGCTCTTTCATTTGCTGTATTATATTACAAGCACATCTTTCTCAGATATTAAGTAATTTCACAGCTAAGTGCTTGAAGTAGCAAGTACTTGTTATGAATCCTTTTAGGGAACCTTCTGTCTCTGAACTCAGAAGCTGACCCTACAAAACTACACCAAACCCCAAAAACCAAGACCACAACCAAGAAATTAATTCCTGGTTTTTGCCGTTTTATACTGTGATAGGGCATTTGTCTATACTTACTGAAGAAATGCAAAAGCAGTAAAAATAGGTCCCTAATTCTGCAGTGCATGCATGTTTCTCAGGGTGGAATAAGATTGAGAATTTTTAGGCACCTGCAGTGCTACTTTTCCTTCACAGAACTATGAGGGTTTAATTAGGGTTCCTAGAAAATTTACTTAAGTACTCAAAGACTCCACCATTTTATGTGGTTTTATTCATACTTGGGATTATAGTCAAAGATTCATCCCATGCTAAATTTCCATCTTTCTTTTGGAGGGTTCTAATCCACTCCACCCGCCAGCAAAATGTTGAGGGGGTGAATAGTGAAATAAATAATGAAACAAAGCTTTTCCTTAAGTTCAGAGGACATTTGAATATGTCCATTGCTTCATGTCGTGTTGCTGGGCACCACTGAAAAAAGTCTGAATCCTACATCTCTGCATCCTCCCTTCAGGAAGTTATGCACAGTGATGAGATGTCCCTTGCGCCTTCTCTCCTTCAGGCTGCACAGTCCCAGATCTCTCAGCTTTTCCTCATAGGAGAGATGTTCCAGGTATCTTAGTGGCACCTTACTGGGTTCTCCAGTATGTTCATCTCTCTCTTGCATTGAAGAGCCCAGCTCTGGACTCAGCACTCCAGGTGTGGCCTTTACAGCAATGAGTAGAAGGGGAAGGATCCCTGCTGCAAGACTTCTCCTAATGTAGCCCAGGAAACCATTAGCTTTTGCTGTTGCATGTCACTGGCTCACATCCAACTTGGTGTCCACCAGGATATTTTCCAAGTTGCTTTCCATCTGGTCAATCCCCTGCATATACTGGTGGATGAGGTAGTTCATGAGGTTCCTGTTAGCCCATTTCTCCAACCTGTAATTCTCAGAATAGGTTTGTGGTTTGATCTACCATCTTATTTTCCTTTCCCACCTTTATCTGAATGGGGCGGACTGATTATGTTCAATCACGGAGTTATTTTTGGAAAAATGTTTTCAATGCATCTTTCATTTTTCAGAAAATAATTTTAAAAATCCAGACCAGAAAGGGGGAAGGGCTGTTATTGACTCTATAGCCTATTGGTTAGTGTGTTCAATAGAGTCACTTGCTCCAAAAACATCTCAGGCACAGGCAAGAGCCTTCCCATTGGTACCTGTGCTGACAGCTTGCTGGGAAGAACATTTTCACACCAAGTTTCAGACACCAAAAAATTTGACTCAATGCTGAGTGTTAAAAGAATTCTTTTTTACAGAAATTCACACAACATCTATTGCAATTATGGATGGACCATTTCAAAAAGTAAGCCTAAGTGTAACGAAATAGGTAACAGTCCAAAGCAGTAATCTCACTTCAATACCCTTTCTTGATCCAGGAAATTTTTAAAGCTGAAGTATTTTCTTTTATCTTTGATCCCAAATGGGAGTGAAAGATTTATTTTGCAGTGATATCAATTCTATAATTACATATTGATCCATAAAGGGTATTTGAAAACTACCATATTTCGACTTCTTTTTGTAGATTCTCTCTTCCTTTTGCAGTTATTTCTAAGAAGTAGTGTGATACTGCGTTTTGGTAGCACAGAAGGACAGCACCAAATTATTCTATTACAAGACCATGTTGAAATTTTTGCATAGTTCTGCTCTAAGACCAAATGTGGCTTCTCAGAAATTCATAAAAATAAGGCTATTTCCAGGGTCTTATACTAGGTGTCATTCCATTTTATACTTATAATGTATGCCAACGTAATCCTAAAATATAAAGTGGCAATGTCAGAATGTAATAGGCTTATATACATAATAAATAGTTATTTTAGTTATTTACTTAATTATTTAAAAGAGTTTAGTTATTAGTTATTAATAGTATAGTTATTATTTATTTATTTGGTTATTTAAATAGTTTACCTTGGCCACCTGCTACAACTCTCAGATGCTTGGCAGTCTGGTTGCAAAAGTGGCTTTGATTGGGCATCTGGGCATTCTGTGATCAGAAACAAAAGCAGGATTCACATCTGCATCCACAAACGACCTGCACAGTGGATGGGCAGTACTTCTGGCATGTCCTAGAATAATTTTTCTTGCTGTGCATGCCCAGGATCTTAGTCATGACAGATGATTTTTCCTTTAATATCCAGAAAATACTTGGTACTTGGGATATGAGCATCTCTGGTAGTCCAAATCTCAGGGCATATTTGTTTACATAAATGAGACTTCTTCATTTTGTTCTAGTAAGTTGGTTAAAGCGTAATTTCTTGCTCTCTATCAAAAAATGGTGCATTGTCCTGAAATTATATCTGGAAAATTTGCAATGTCTGCCTAGTAACAGGTATTCTTTATGTAGAGAGATCATATAACAAACAAGACTTTTTGTGGAAAGGAGTGCACCTTGTGGTAGCTGTTCATCTTGACTGAAAGCTTGCAAAAATCGGGCATGGTAAAGTATGATTTTAAAAAGCCACATTGGGTATTTGTAAGGGTGGGGTGGATTTTTAAGATTTTGTTTTGGTTGTTTGTTTTTTTTTTAATGTGTTCAGGTATGATTTAAAAAATGGAAATCGTATCAATGAGTGTTTAATAAGACACCTGTTTAATCACAAATGTTCAAGTATGTCTTGCCTTTTTTCTTTTATTACAGATTTGACAGGCTGAGATAGGAATACTAAATTCTGTCCTGTCATCACTATTTCAAAGCTTAGAAGACCATCTTGTAAACCTAACTCACATATGTAATTTTACTACAGTCATCATGAAAATAATATTCAACCCATATGAAATTCGAACATATTTCAGTGTTCCAAAATCAAATGCCTTTTGCAAAGTCATGCTATGTAGCAAATGGTATAAGGTGCTCTCTCCCTATCTCAAGTCATAGTAACTGGAGAGAGATTATACGTACATTATATGTAAGCAATATTTATTTGCTAGAATAAATTAGTTTGAAAATATAATTTTAAATATGGTTAAAATGAACATATTTGACAGTGATTGCACAACACGTGATGATTTTTAATAGTGAAGAGTTTGAATATTCGCATTAGGAATCACAAAAGACATAATGAACAAAACCATTCAAAACGAGTTTCGTTAGCTGTTTTTGCACTTTTGTGTTTTTTTTAACTTTTATACTGTGTGTCTTTGCATAATTTTAAAAAGGCGTTTGATTTTTTTAAAAATCAAAGGGGGTTTTACCTCAAGATAATCTTCCCCATAATGCAAGGACAAGACCAGAAAACACATACTTTGTAAGGAGTTTCATCTCTGGTATTAGTGAAAACATTAAAGAAGAAAGGTTTATTTGATTGGTTTTTTTCCTATCTTGTGTTTAATATTTCATGTTACTAGCTGGCACAATCAAAATTATGTAGTCCAGTTGTTGAGGGCAAATGAAAGCTGCTTTTTACTGAATTTTAACCCTGTTTTGCCCAGTCCTAACTGCAGGTCCTTAAACAAGGCACTTCTTATCTCAGTTTTACAGACGAGAAAGGTTTTTGCCTATCTACCCAACAGGGAATTTAAGAGGATTAAGTTGTTTAAAGCATGGAGATTGAAGTAAAAGAAAAGCATTGCTATTAATACGTTTGAAGGCAATTGGAGCACAGGATCCTAAACAGAACAAAGTTTTGAAAACTCAAGGCATTTGCAATGAAGCATTACTGTCACAATCACAAAATCTCTTGTGGCCACACTTACGAGGTTTAACATTTTACCACTGCTTTGATTTAATTCCCACCCTTGGATATTGTTGCTTTAACTGATGACTCCTGGTCCACTTCTGTCAACAGGAGAACTGTGATTTTTAGCTTCTCTGGAATGTGATTGAAGATATTTTACTCTTTAGCTCACCCCAAATGATGTGTATTAATGTATTTACTCATTCATTCCTTCATTTGTTTATTCTGTTTCAGACATAGAGCTGGTACCCTGGAGGAGTCAGAGGGCTGTTTCTTGAGGTGTTTTAATTATACTGCAACAGTAAGTCTGACTGCTTTCTGCACTATTTGCTTCATTTTGTTTAAAAGATCCAGCCTACCCAATGTTTGACAGGGAGCGGTTAAAGGCTTCACCCTTCAAGGGTGTGAACATTGGTTCCCAGTCTTACTGCAGTTCTTTGAGGATGCCACACTGTGGCAATCTTCAGGGAGTTGGCCCTTTATCAAAATACATCTTTTTCCTTTTTGTCCCACTTTGCTGTGGGTGACTAGCAGAGTTTTCAGATAAAAGCATTCTTATTTAATTTAGTGGGAAGCCTTAAGCGTGGCAAGCCTTAATCCTTTTTTTGTCTGTGGTTTGGATTTTTCTTTACCACCCTTCTCAAGTGTGCTAAATTAATAGTTTTCCAAGGTTTTTCTACTGGCCTGGAAATTATCTGTGATTTCACTCTGCCTTCCAATACACTATTTTTATTCCCTTTCCAGTGCCAGCCAACCAGGCTTTTCACATTAGCTGGAGTCAGCCATGCACACTTTCAGTTCAAGCCACTCTTGAACTCTTGAACAGGGTGGGCTGGCACAGCTCCATCTGCCAGAGTTGGTAAATGGGGTGACCTAAAATACCCCACAGGGGCTGTAAAGGGGTGAGGCTGAGAAATTTATGGAAACTGAAGACAAATCTATTTATACATTTTGCTAGAGAGCAAAGAAACAAAAGGTGTTTTTTTGCATTAGGAGTTATAATAGTATTGACAGACTTGAAAAACGGATCAAGCTTCTCAATTAATTTTTGGCAAGGATAAAAAAAATCCATATAGACCCCAAAATAATTAATACTTCCTTCTTTTGTTGTTGCCCCTAACAGACCTCTCAAATAGTTATGTGCTTGCATTACACTCATTAATTAGCTTTAAGATATCAAAACCGAAAGAAAACAGCAAATCTTCAGTCTAGGTTAGGGATGATTAGATCCAATGACCTTGCTTTGAGCTGTTATTTTGTTGCTACATGAAATTCAGGGTTTAAAACTGAATACTGAAGAACTTGGTATTCCTGTGGGAGAATGTAAGAAAAAACAAATCATTTTAATTCTTTCATTATTATAAAGTGGTAGTCATGCACAAAATAAGATCTCTGTGTTATTTAGAAGATCACAAAAGATTTTTAGAGGTAAAACAATACGGCTTTAAAGAGGCAAGATAAGAAAATGTGGCTTTGCTGTACAACTTGAGGGTTTTTCCTTCAGATTTTGAAGTCATTTGGGTGAAGAAGGCAGCACTGTTTCAATAATGTATACGTAAGCCACTGTGCCTGATGACTTGCATGATGAAAAGCCTGTCTTTGGCTGTCCTGTGCTTACTTTTCAGGCAACGGATCTCAAGGATGAGAATTTCTTGAAGTTTATATGAAAATAAACAGACCTGATGATGGAGGTAATGCATGGACTGTCATTTTGTGGGAAGTATGAATGCATTTCCCTCCCAGACCTGTCAGTGCTTTTACCAGTCATGTCTCTTAAAAAGAGTTCCCAGCCATCCATGTATATATATTTGTTTATGTATTTGTTTTGTCTGTTTCATCAGTGCTTTGTAATAAATGGTATCTCCCAGGAGAAGAGTTCTCACAACAAATAGATCCTGTTTATAGACTTTAAGCTGCTCCATGCCCCTGCTCCCATCAGTCTCATTTTGTCCTTTTTTTCAAATATGTTTAATTATAAACAATAGGACTTTAAAGCATTCAGCTTGAAGGGCTTGCAATGGTTGTAAAATGCTAGTGAAAACCTTTACTAATCCATGATATTCATATTCCTTTCAAATGAGAAAAAATATTTGAAATAGTAAAGCATATACTTTAAAGTGTAAAATAATATTTCAAGATATTTTTGAATACTGAATGAGTAATTATACTTCACTTTGGTTGAATTTGCAGGCTGCAAAGAGCAATATTTATTTAACTTTGGTGAAGAGTTTTGGTATTGCAGGCAGTCATAAGCCCATGCAACGTCTTTTTGATCTAATGGCTTTTTTACTCTATTTTAGTACTCTGATTTAATTTATTATTACTCCAAATTAATTACAATAAATGGTGATTTTTAATCACCAGCTATAATACTGTTTTCTTAGCATACTACTCTGTTAATAATGTATTAGTTAAATTCAAATCACAATAAAATAAGCAAGTTTTACTCTATCTTTACTATTTATTTACATATTAACTGGTGCTTTTATTTTTAATAGGCTTGTGATTTAAAAGTACCCTGGGAAAGAATGTGGTTTTAAATAATTATCAGAATATACTAAGCATTAGCCATTGATTAAATGTTCTTGATTATTAATAGTGATAAAACACAATTAATGTTTATTATTTCATAACTAGTGAATAACTATCTTCTAATAAAATATCTTCATTTAAATTATTTAAAATGTATTTAGTACAATATATTGATTTTTTTATTTTGCATTATGTCAGTAAATTCCTGTTCTAATCTCTAAAATTATATTAGCAGAGGAAAAGTTGATTACTGCTCTCAGGTTCTCTCAGAATATGTATATTTTGTATAATTGCTTATTTTATTATAATTGTTTTTCTTTTAGATGAGAAAGGTTAATAGAAATTTAGCAAAATATACACGCTCACCATGGCAAAATATGGACACCTTATGTGGGTTTTCTAGTATTACCTGCTTTTATGTTACTAAAACTCTGCTATACACCAAGCAGATGTTTGTTTCTAACATTACTGCACAATTATTTTTCAAATGGCTTCTTAGCACAGATGTTTTCAGGTATGTACATGCCTTTCATTTGCCAATACTTTTTTTCCTGTGTAAACAGCAGATTGCATTACTGGTGTGTTTTTCATTAAAAGACAGTGAATTCCTCAAAAATGAATGCAGCTTCTCAAGTGAGGCCTTTCTTTGTGTTCTTGCTGATACCTCTTTTTCCTTGTCACATTGTGATTGCTATCAATGTAATTTGCTCACCAGATATTTTTTTTTAAATGTGTAATTATCATAAAATTGACCTTATTGAACTTAAAGTATAGATTGATTCATGTTATTTTGTATTGTATGGATATTTCTCTTTTTGTACATACAGAAGGGAACTTTAAGGTTCAAGGTGTTATATCTCAATTAGAACTGATGCAGATATGAGGTTGAAATGTCTAATATACTTTCCATCTATATTTAAATAAAATTAGATGGCATTGTTTCTTGCCTTCATTGGTGTTTGCAAGCTAAAGGGCACTATGTTAGACCTCTAGAGTTTCGCAGAGAATACTTTAGTATGAATATATCTCTTTTGCACCCATACCAAAAAAAAAAAAAAAAAAAAAATCAATGAACTAATTTTGAAGTACTTTTTAATGTTTTAGCTAGTGTATAGTCTCTCTGATAAAAATTCAGTGATGACTACAATGAAAGTCTGCTATAGAAGCTTCAAGAATTTTACTAACAATTGCTTTTCATCCTAAACAAAACTGCATGAAAAACCTCAGGTACAAAATAATTTCTCTCAGTATATGTTTGAATTGTAAATTCTGTTGTAATTTTAAGGTGGATGTGAAATCTTCTTTGTGCTGTTCCACATCACTCCCTCCCCCAAACATTTTCAAATTTTGATTCTTTGACTGTCAGCTTTTCCCCTGTCCTCTCAGGTTTTTTAAATGGAATAGCAGCACTATGAGCATTAATAATAGTCAGAGTTTGAGGATGCATTCATAGCAACCTGAGTCTGAAGAAACATTCATAAATGCCTTCTAAAGTTAGGAAATACCAGCGAAATAATGTCCTGGTGGACACATATAGTGTATATGGAACGATTTAATAACTTTAAATTAATTATATGTATAGTAAGGAATGAGGCATATTTTTTTCACAAAAACATACTACTGTGACAGAATTTCATGGTGTATACCTCATCTACAATGATTTATTACTGGACTATCTTATTAGGTGCATTAAAAACTGTAAACATGAAGTCTAAGTAATAGTCCTTAGATTTGATTATGGTAGGTTTGCCAGGCAACTGCTAAGAAATATGTTACTTTACAAGTATTAAAGTAACAATTTCAGAATCTTCAGATTAATTTTAGATATTTCCATATTAGATTTAGATCTCCAGATCTATTTTTATCATAATTTATTGTGTATTTGTTACACCTAATGATGCAAAGTCTGTGCATTTCTACTAATGAGTTAGCACATTCAGTTCAAGAAATGTTTCAGAAATATTGGATGAAAATGGGAAAGTTACTGATAAACTCAATCCATGTCTTTTTTACCCCCTCTGAAAATCAGCTTAGATATATGATTTCTTCTGGTTTCCTAAATATATCATTTAGTTCCCAAGTACTGATCCTTAGCTACTGAGATCTTTCCTGTAAAACTTTTTATAAAAGGTAAAGAAAATGTAAATAGAAAGGTTCAAGGCAGGCTCCTGGCCACTAGGACAGTGTGCTTTTTCTTTAGGACAGCCAGGTAGGTGAAATTAAACTGAGAGCACACCATGATAAGGAGTGTCAGCTATACACCTAAAAATAAACATTTTGTGTTGAGCGTGCAAGGAACAGGACAGATAAACAGGAACTTTAAAAATTAATGCGGATGCTATGAAGAGGACAGATTTTCGGATTTCTTTTGGGCTTTAAGGTGTTGAGAAGAACTATCTAAATATCTCATGATAGGCATTGTAAGGCATAATTGAACTTTTCAGAGGTAGAATACAATTTGTCCTTAACACTGAAACTTCTAATATAAATATGGCAAGTTATTTAGTGAAGCCCTCCTGTGAATCTTACACGGCAGTCTTCAAATCACTTTTTGGTGCTAACTCTCTTGAAATCATCTTAACAACTTTTTTCACTTTGTCTCCCTAACTGTTTTTAAGTACTCGATATCTCATTTAAGAAAAAAAAAGTTGCTCTCCTGAGCTTCAGTATGGTATAGTAAATGGATCAGTTACCTGTATTCACCTAAGTTTAACTTCTAGCATTTAAAAATGTTCATAATTTTCATTTCATCATGTTCAGAAATAATTATTTGAAGTATTTTTTACGAATCTGTAATGGATCAAGCTGAGTAAGCTCTGAGATGTTTTTGTATGATCAGTGACAAGCCTATAACTCTCTTATTCAAAATTTATGATGAGTATCTCTATCATCTCAATCTAAGCTGCTAAGCGTAGGCAAATCTGTGTAACAGATACCTGCTTTTTGCTCAGTTAACCTTGTACATGCAATTCTGCTCTGAAAAGAGGCAAGAGAGAAGTATTGACAGAGTGATTCTGTTTTTCAGCAGACAAATCAGAACAAGCTCACAATTTTAGTAGTTCTTTCTCAACGAGTATGCATGTTTTCCCTTTTACTGCTCTCCCAACTGTTACCTGTGTTCTTAGTTCAGCAATAACTGAAGGATGAGAGTATCTAGAGGTATAGAAGGGCTTAACAGTAAGCCAAGTAGAAGAAAATTTGTTCTATGTTTTAGAAAATAAAGACTGTCTTTAGGACGGCATCTTATGTGAATTTCCATTGGATATTACTGGATATATTGATGTTAAATAAAGAGGTATCATGAGGTATATCCAATTAGTTTCTCTGTTTTCCTAGTTGAGGGGATGTCATGAATTTTCTACGGTCTGGTCTGGCATGTGCAAAAGCTGTGTTCAGATCAGTAACTGTTCCTAATCAATGTGCTGAAATTATAACAAAGGTAAGAGTTGGATGAGTTTATTTGCTAGGAATTATATATTACCCAAGTATTGCCAAGGGGTAATGGGCTTCTTTAAGTGTACTATTTCAGTCCTTTCTTCTTGCAGAAACTGGAGCCCAACTTTCAGTGAAGTGACTGCATTGATTATTCTATTGTCTTGTGTATAGGACCAAGCTAACCACAGTGATGAGGATTCTGAAAAATCATTAGCAGTAAAATCTGTTTTCCCAGCATTGTATCATTATACAGATTCCAGATGATTAGTTCAATGCCAAGTCATGCCTCTCAGTTTTGTTTTTGATTTTGTGCCATACTATCGAGGCAAATACTTATTCTTCCAAGCATCCCTTCCTTTCCTTGCATCCAAATATTGGTGAGTAGCCACACATAAACCTATTATTTACTATAGCTGATTTAAAGTTCATTTCCCTTTTCTGTTTTTCCTCCTTAACAATTTTAACTCATAAAGAGAGCTACTGATTAATTCAGTTAAAAAACTTTATAAAAAACTTTAGAAAACTTTATAAAAATGAAGAGATGCAAGCCACAGGCAGCAGATCAGTTCAGTAAAATCCTGACTGCACAGTACCTCCCCTCCCCACCCATGGCATCATGTCTGCATGTTCTCTACTTATCTTCTCTGCAAATATCTTGACTCAGAGAGGAAACTTAAGAAATTCTTAATTTTCTCTTGTCCTCTCTGTCCTGAATCCTGCCAGTAAAAGCTGAGATGCCCGATAGGTTCCAGTATCAAGTGCAGCGACAATGTTCACCCTGTCAAGGAAGAGAAAAGCTCTAGGTAGCTCAGAGGCTCAGCACTCACTGTCAGCTACTCAGTGACAGATAACAGAGTAAATAAGAGCAGAAATCAGGTAAACATCAGGAAACTGAATAATTCTCAAACATTGCACCAATTTTGTAACTGCATAAAATTTTTCCCTAGTTTTTTTCCGACAAGTTTTCTTTGCTATTGTTTCTATAGTTTTAAAATGCTTTTAGACACACATTACATGATTCAACTTGTAAGATTGTGATTACTTGCTCTACTTATCCTGCACTAATATATAGAGACCCCTATATTTTATGAATACATATAGAGAATAGCTTATCAGAGATATTTGCTGCTCATGTGTGAAAACAGCATTTCCATTTAGGAGAGCTTTCGTTTTAATACCCTCCACTTCAAGTTTGACCAAGCAAACTGGACACTTACACAGTCCCACCCCATTCAAGTCCATCTTTCAAAAGCAAGATCTCTATTCCAGCTATGTTATTCAAAGACTTATAGAGGGCTGATGTCTCTGCACCATGGTTCAGCAGATCTTAGCAGTATCTTCTGCAGCTACGAAGTTTTGTTTTCTCGACTGTCAGTCACAGGACCAAGCTACAGTAATTTATTACTTGATCACAAAGGTAAGAATTTGAAACAGGATGCCTTTCCCACTAGACAGATTTGGTTTGTGTCTTTGCTCTGTTGGACTGACACAGGCAATGCATGTGTTTACCTCTCTGTCGCCTTCTTTGTTTCAGGAAAAGTAAAAAAGATAGAAAACTAGGAAGGAAACAGAGCTCTCTGGAGAGAAAACCTGTTCAGTTGCGTTATTTTAAATTAAATTTTTGTGGGGGTGGGAGAAAAAGGAAGAAATTGCTACAACAGTTCATGCTGTTCTGGGTTCACAGAGGTCCCTGACAGAGTGTTCTCCAGACCTAGAGGTTCAAAGAGTTAATGGAAACAGCTGGAGGAATGTCAAGACAACAGAACAAGAGAAGTTCTCACCACGGTATATCAATGAAAATGTACATTTCTGTAGTTTCCATATAGTATAGTTTCAACATAATGATGGGAAGCTACTTACCTGATCAGAACAGAAAGACCCATGAAGCTGCCACAAAAATAGATAAGCTGTATTATTTGATCCAGTTCCTTTACAGAAAATATATTTGGGAGTAAAATAGCTGAAAATTCAGATTGAGTTAGTAAATCATTAGAGGTCTCCTGGGAGCAAGACAAAAGGATGTAAACTTAAAGCTAAAGGGAATCCAAGGGCGCACTGAAGAGTTGTTTTTAATTTCCCATGAATTGTGTAGTCTTTGTTAATAAAGACAGTTCCTTTCATCCAACTCCATCCATCCTCAAACTTTCACAAAATTGATTTATGATGCACACTGCCTGTTTTTTTTCCCACAGGAACAGTATACTATCAGAGTACAGACACCACAGAAGGAGGACTTAACTTCATTTTTTAATATCTAAGAGTTACACTTGAAATGTGTTTGGATATATGATCTTCCATCTCTTTGTTGTACTGTAAAGGCATTATATTTGTGCAAATGTGGATACTTGAACAGTAAAAATGGGAAGTTTAAGTGTCTCATTTTGCTCCATCATGGATATAAAATTCAGACATTTTACCACATATTTATTGTTATTTCTAATAAACAGAAACAACAGTCCTCGTTTTAATAGTGTTTGCATATGTGTTGAGAATCTGTACATAATGAAGCCAAAGCATAGATCTCCATGGACCTAATGTGCTTTAATTAGAAATTTCCTGAGTAATAATATTTCAGTATTGCAAGCCCAAGGAGGATAGAGTGTGAACAGAGGTAACAAATTTGACAGTAATTTTACTGGGGGGATAAATCCTTATAATAGATAGAACATCTGTAAGTTTTGGAAAAACTTCAAAAATAGTTTTAATCCTGTTTTAAAAGGACCATTTTATTTTTCATGTATAAATAGTACTACACTGAATGAGAATCAGACATGCTAATCTTTGCAGAATGTTAACAAATTATTTTCACATACTTTGACCTGTTCCTACCAGCTGTGAGCATCTCTATTGAGGTTCAGCATACATTTCAACTGACATTAGAGCAAAGGATATGGAAGGAGCTTCACAGATTTGGAAGATCAGTCCCTGAAGTACTGATTTATTGATTAACCTTTTCCTTTCTGATTACTGTACATTTTCTAAATTTTCTTTATTTCATCTCTGTAAGTACAAAAAGTCTTGATGTACAGGCAGTAGCCAGGAGATTACTGATTCCTATGTAGAATCACTTGCAATTAGTTATACATCAGGTCTCAATTAACTATACTTAAATTGGCCATTTTATCTTCTCTGTAAAGGAACCTAAACATTTTACATAGGTAGTATGCAGATTATTGTTTGTTTCTGCTCTGGCTGCAAAATCAGCTATTACAGACTATCTCAGATCTCAGAAGTCATTCAGTCTCAGCAATTTGGTAATTTGTTATCTAAGAGACTTTGCACTGTAATTAGAACTTTCCTGTCCCTACAAAAAGTTTTAAAATATTTTAATAATCATGTTCTGCTCCTAATGTTTATCTCTGAATTCCATTGAGTTACTTCTCCTAGTACAGGAAAAAAAAATAGAAAAAGGACACAATAGATAGAAAACCAATTGGATTCTAGTGTCTTCACTTGTACAGGGGGACTAGTACAGGTTGTAGGAAAAATAAAAGAGGAAAAATTGATACATAATATCTTTCCATCTTTCCTTTAGAGCTCCTTATTTTCAGTAAATAGTAGAGGAAAAAGTAGAAAAAGTAGAGGAAGAGCTATAAAATGTAAGACTAATTTATAGCAGTGATATGTATCATTTAATATATAATTAATATGTATCCACACAGCAGCGAATGTTTGCAGAATCCCGAAGTTGTTGTGGTTTATAATTACTGTTTCAAGAAACAGATGAGCCTGTATTAAAGGTCTGGTGACTGATTAATTGAGATTTCTCACATTGGTAATATGGTACTGGGTAATAACCTGGCCTCCAAGAAAGCAAAAAACATCCCTCTATCACACTCTTAAAAATTATTTTTTTTTCCAATTCTGTTCAAATATATAGATTTTGCAATATGAAATTAAAATAGATTTCAAAGTCTTTAAAGGCTTTTTGTCTTTTGATAATATCTAATTAAAATGTACAGAATATGCAGCAAACACTTCCTCGGTGTTGAGGGTGTCAGTCTCTGCCTTCATTTTTTCACCCTGATATTCTCCAAACATAAGGTAGCAGCTGTTAAAGAAATTTGAGACTTTTTCCGTTTTCCAGTACACATATCACGTGCTGATATAATGACAAAATTATTCCTGATACGTCTCTGATGAAGACTTTTCTTTTTCTTTTTTTTTTTTTTCCCCAGATATTCCCTAGATAAAATGATAAAGTTTAACAGTTTATGTTTAAATACATTATTTAATACTTTTATAATTTGTTCTTCCTACAGGAGGAACTTATTTTTTTCATCTTCTGTGGAAGGAAATCTGACTCAGTCTATTTTAAGTAGTAAAACTCCACTTTCAATCCTGAAGTAGCACAAAAATTGCTTTAGTCTTTTTTAGCTTCTGACCACAAATTATATAGCTCTGTCTCCGTGTTTTTAATTTTAACAGTACAAGATCTCCTTACAAACTACTGGGAAGGGATGTTTCATTATTCTGGTTCCTTCAGTGTAAGGAAGAGCCTTTTTATTAGATGAAGCAAAATAATTGTCCATCTGATTTAGAGAAAATTCCCACCCTGTGAACAGGTCAGTGATTCATATTCAAGAGAAGTCAAGGTGGAACCTATTAATGAACACAATGTCTCACAACTGAGCCCGCCTGATGATGTTCTTCAGAAAGTCACTTCATGAAAAGAGAGATACTGTTCTTAAAAAGATCTTGAAATCTTGCTGTGACATTATTAAAATATCCTATTTTTACATGAGGGTCAAGCTGGAACAGCTCCAGAGGTAACTCTGTGGCAATCGTCTTACAATGAACACAGTAGGATAGGAAACGCCTCTTTGACTTCAATCCCATTAGTCACCTTCCCCATGAGGGAGGTCTGCCAAAGGGTCTGTAATGGATTGCTTTTAGCATTGTTTTCTATTACACCTGTCATTAGCTTCTGAGACTGCAGATCACAAGGTCTCTTCTACCCATCTCGGATAGATAACTGGCATGGCTTTTTTTTTTTTTTTTTTTTTTTTTTGTGCTTTAGACCTTGTTCTTTCTACTAAAGGCCTGGTCTTTGAAACAAACAAACAAACAAAAGGTTCCTGCCCAAAATAAGTATTAGGCAGCATAAAGTACATGCTTCAAGAGTTGTCATCTATGATAGTTTCATTATTTTTTGGCAGCAAATGCTAAGGCTTTAAAAATGTGAATTATTGCTTTTAAGTGTTCATAACACTGAGCTTCAGGGTTCAGCAAAAGTGGAACCGGGGATATCACCAAAGTTGTTATTAGTGCTTTTTAATATCAAAATGCTAAAAAAAGTCTTGAATTTATTAAAATCTGCCCCAGATTTAAAGTGGTGGTTTGAGCAGAAATCTGATGCAATACAATCAAGTAGAGGACTAACAGACCTAGTTTTGTGATAAAAAATTTCTGTTAATGATAGTGTCCACACCTTAAATTGACAAATAATAATTACTGGGAGAATATTAAATTCTTTAACACTGCCTGATGTCACAGATTTTTAGGACTTTAGATTATTGCAACTCATTCTTATTTAACTTCTTCAATTAGATTCTGCTGTCTGAGGAGATAGTAAAATGCCAGTATTAGGATGTCATTCCATAGATTACCTTTGCCTATCACTCTTTATTTGTATAATATTGCCTTCAGTAAGCACTGTAACTATTATCAAGTGTATACTGGCATTTTTATTTGTACTTTTATATCAAGACTGCCTATATAGTTTCTATTCCTGAAATAATTTTCTGCATGTTTCCATGTTTATCTAACCACACCAGCTGGAAGTGCCTCAGCAGAAGGCAAATCAAATGCCACAGTTCTTCTGGTTTTGCAACACCTTCTATTTCCTTTATACCAGTTCCTTTCTAGGCTCCTCGGTTCTTCTGAATCTGCTCCATAGTTTCTGCTCTTCCATATTTGAAGTTGCCTTCTCTTTATCTCTAGAGGTCACCACATCCTGTTTCGCTGCCTCTTTCCAGCCTTTTCAGACCCCTCCCATCTGCTCTGCTGTCACTTCCATCTCATAAACTCAAATATTCTTACTATGCGATTCTTACTTCCTTTCATGCTCAATCCTTAACTTTGTTCAGGCTGACCACATTGCATATCTTGGTTTCTGCCCTCCAAACCAAAACTTCTCTGATCTGTTTTTCTTGCTTGTGGCTAATTTCTCCCTCTTTTGCCTCTGCTTCTCAAAGGTGGCAGCTTCATGTATATATATGTCATATATGTATATATACATATACAGGTATGTATACATAATTAATCCAGTCAGAGTTCCTGGTATAAATACCATTTGAAGAATATATATGAAAGAAATATTATAGTAACTACTTGTGAAGGTTGTTCCATAGGTGAAACTTGTTTCCTCAACAGCCTTCAACACTTTTGCCTTACTGTCTTCTACCTGATCTCAATGGCATTTTAAGAGTCCAAGCAGGCTGCTTCCTACTAAAGGTATTATGGGAGGAAAATGATGATAGTTGTAGATATTGTGCAACTCATTTTTTATTGCAAATAATTCATTTTTATGCTGATCAAACTAGGAGGCTCTTGTACCACCCATTATGATTGGGAAGAACCTTCATATCTGTGTATTATCATCTATGAGAAATTGCTGACAGAATGCACTCTTAGTATATTTTTCCAACTTGAAACTTTTGAATTTTTAGAAATATATCTTTTTGCTCAATAGTCCTTCTCACTTTCTGTAAATTGGTGGCTTATTAATTCGTTAATCGTGTGTTAACTCGTGTATCATGGCCTGTTTCCTTTGCTATCTTGATGTAGATACACACTACCAAAGATGCCTGGAAGACAGTAGGATATTCTTCTGAACATTTGTATTCTAGAGTTATTTTTTAAGAATTATTTAATGCATGCATGTGAATTGACATGTTTGCCCCAGTCATGTCACAGTAAAATATAAGGGAAATATTTTCTTGACTTGTTTTGATGATCATCTTTGATATAGTCTTCCTTGCCTTTCAAAGTAGGTTGGTTTTTGTAATTTATAGATGGCTCTGATTTGAATGTCCAGAGCCTCAAATCAAAATTCTATTGGATTCATTAGAGTAATTTTTAAGCAGAAATATTTCTCACTGATCCATGTATGATTTGTTTTGAAGTTGCAGAGAAGTTCTTTCTTCCTATTCTCCCTTTCCTCAATAATAAATTGTTATTTTTCCTTTGCAGTGGATAGTTAGCTCCATAGAAAGATAGAAAGCATGCAAGCAAGAGTGTTTTGTGGCTTTGAAATCCACTTCCCCTGTAGGACTTTTAAAATCAAGTATCATTTATATTTGGAGGACAATGCTGCTAGCTAATGGATTTCTTGTTAGACATTAGTTGGAAATCTTCATTTTAGACTACTCTTTTATTTCTTGCTGATACCACTTGTCTTACCAGTTATTTGTTAACACTTTTCTAATCCCAGAGTGGAAGAGTCTTCTGTTCAAAGGAACAGTCTGATCTTTTTTCTCCCAGCCTCTTTGTTATCCTGCCATCTTTATAGGCCCTCATCAGTGGTAGGACTTAACCTTTTTATACTGAATGACTGATACAGATAATGACAGAGCAGGCTATGAGGGACTTAAAAAATGAAGACAAGAGCTTATGTTTTCAAAAGAAAATGAAGGGGAATCAGTGGAGAGATGACAAAGACAAAGCAAAGGGCTTACGGAAATGATCTCTTCAGCAATGTTTTCTGGAGGAATATTGATTGTGCAAGATCGCATTTGTCAAGGCCAAAGGAAAGGGTTACAGCTATTGATATATGATGAAACTTTATAAAAGCAATTAATCTGCAAAGGCAAGATAGGAAGGTTGTGTCTTAGACATTCGGTAAAGAACTATCTACAAGTCTTCCGTAGAACATGAGAATTCAGAGCCAAAAGTATCACCCATGACTGAGTGATAGGCACGGTGTTGTCCACAGAAAGAGGGTAATGGAAAGGCTTTGAGGAAAGAGCAGTATTAGAAGAGTTTTGAGTTACTAAGAGGTTATGGTCTGAGGCTTGAAAGGGAGACCTGACATGTAATGCAGAGTACTAATATGCAGCACCAAATGTTGGTATATCTGGGTTCTAATTGTTTGGTTTCCAGCTCTGCAACAGGCTGCCTCTGGGCTCTTCAATAAGGCATTGAAGCTTCCTGTGTCTTTGTTTCTCCATCTGCCAATGAATGCTAAAAATCTAGTTCACAGGTGCATTGTGTGGCTCAGTTAATTAATATTTTGAGGGTTTTTTGCAGTCATCAGATGTCACAGCTATAGGAATGCTAAACCCATTAGTTAGCAATCTCAAATAAAACCAAGAAACACAGGAATGTCCTCTAAATGCTCTCTAAAGCTGTATATATTTAGTGTATATTACTTTGTGATATATATCGAAGTACAGTTTTGTAGCATCACAACCTGAGCCCAGAATAAAAAAAAAAAACTCTCCAAAAAGGTAGGAAGTAGGATTAACAAAAGCACAGGAACAGGTCAGACACTTCTAAAAATTTTAAAGACAGTGGCAGCTAGCCAGTGCCTTGTTAGGCATTTTTGTAAATCCTGTGGCATGCCTAGCTGCCTCTTCAGATGTCTCAGTGCATTTGGAAACCTGGCCCACACATCCTGAACCACCAACTGTGAGGCCATTAGCATGTCCTCCTTAGCTGTTTGCAAGCTCATCTGACTCTGTTCCCAACCCCATGGGGTTCCTTGTCATGAGGGCTCCTAACAGGTGATGGTGGTTAAAGAGACCTTTGAAATAGACTAGAAATAAATCTGTTTTAGCAAGAGGAGAAATTATTATAGAGGTAAGGGGGGAAGCTAAGAGGAAAGAGGAAGAAGGTGTTCTATTCAGTCAGACTTTTGACATCCCCTCTTCCTAATAGCAACCTGACTGCTCCTTCCTCTTAAATAACAGTTCTCCAAGTTCTCTTCATTCAGGTAGTCTGGGGCAGAAGCTTCAGCAACCTGTAGCCATGGGCTGGGTTTGCTGAGCCCCTGAGCACTGGGTGCTCTGGATACAGCTCCATTTCTGTGAGAGGCTGTTCCACTGACAGCTGCAAGCAGCCCTGGGCAGAGCACCAGTGTCTCTGAGCTCCATGAGTGACGGGCAGGGCAGGTTGTGGCTTAACAGGTATTTGGAGAGCTGGGCCAGCTTTGCACATGAAAGTTGTGTCCCACTTCCCACTCTGAATTTTACAGCTTCCATATGGTTTCAGCACATTCAAGGGTAATGCTAGGATGGAGGCATAAACTGTGTGTTTGAGGTATTTGGATTCTTTAGCACTGAGTATTAAAAAAATACAACAAAAGTGAAAAAAGCCAAAGTGCATCTGACTCTTGGTTGATTATCACCATGATGATGACAGCAAATCCTACAGTAAAGAGAATGCTTTAAAAAAATGTCTGGAAAAATTGACATACAAAAGGCTAGACAGAACATGGTATCTTTCGGCTGAAGGACACTGCTGGCTGCATCAGAAATTACACACAACTAATAATATGGAATGTAAAATGAATATTGATAAGATACAAAAATGTGTAAATAGGATTTAAAGTAGTTAACTTTCTAGGTAAATGCAGGAGAATTTAAAAAAATCCTGATAGGGACAAGTCACATGAGTCCTTCTCACATTCTGAATTGAAAGATTTATTATAAATTTGAAATATTTTTGGTGTTGATAAATGTCCCTCCCCACCAACCATTCCAAAGGTTTTATTGGGAAGTGAATGGATACATATAAATTTATTTTAACCCTGAGTTGCACTTTCATGCACTTTTATCTTTCATACCATCTTTGATTTGATTTATTTCCTATAGCATCTTTCTCCCAATTTTAATCCAAATCTAAATTATTTTCAGTAACTTATAGGACAATATAATTATGGAAATATTTTTTAATATTTTTGTTGTGTATTAGTGCTTGTGGCTGGTTCACAAATCAGTTTATTTTATTTGGATTTACTGTTGTGTATACAGTCTTGTAAGGAGTAAATTTTCTGGGTTTTGTTGTCTGCTTCTAACCTGTAATTCATGTATGCTCCCATAAGACTTAGCTCAGCATCAGATGATAAAAGAACAAAACAATATTTTCTTAATTCATTACTGAGGTAATTAATATTTCATTCCTTTGGCAACAAAATATTTGGCGGAGGCAGAGCTGGAATAGGGTGAAACTAGTGATTTTGGTACCAGAGGATAAAAAGATGTCAGCAAGAGGGTTTTGTAAGCAGGAGAGGAAATCCAGGGAAGGCAGAGCAGAGCAAGGCTGCAGCAAGATTGCTGGTCTATAAATCACAGCAAGACTTTGCACTGAGGTGTGCTGGCTGGCTCAGAGGGCACCCCAGCAGCTGAGGCTGGGGGAGGCAGAGGGGAGCTGCCTGGGAGGATAAACTCACCAGCAGTAGCCTGAGGAATGATTCACATCCAGGGAGTGGGCTACAAGGAGAGGCCTGTAATTTGACAGATTGATACCCATTAATTAAATACTTTCTTTCACTGGGAGGCAGATTCCTTTCTTTCTTTCTGTTGTCATCCACACAATCTAATACTTCCCAGAATTCAAGTGCAATTGATGGAAGCTGGGGTTTCAACTCCCCCCACCCCCTTGTTTAATCTGTCTAAGATTTAATGTTTTCCCTCACTTTTCTTTACAGGCCCTGTCAGTGTCCACAAGACTGGGAGCATTGTTCCTGGAAATGAATGCAGCGTTATAAAATAATGTTCTCTGTTTAACACATTTCCCATACTTGCCAGCAAACTAAACATAACTTTGTGGTGCAGGAGACGTGCTGGAATCTCTATTGTCTCAGCTTCCATCACTGAGACAAGCCACTAGAAATAACACAGGACACTGGATGAGTGTCCTGGCACCTCCTTTTATTTGATGAAACAAAAGTAAAACTCACAGTTTCAAGGTAAACTATGACTGCCAGACCTACCTGAAGTTCACAAGAGTAATTAAGTTCTAAACCCAGAAGAATAATTAAAATATGCAAAACATCTATTGATCTTGAGCATCTGGTGACTTGTCAGTAACCACAGACACAAAGCCAGCCTGCTTTAACATACTGCTAATTTGCAGTCTTTGATTAGATAGAATTTATTTGGTATGTATCCACAAAACTAAAGGGATCAGCCCTGCCATTCATTATATTTCTTTTAATAAATGACCTCAGTTTTGTATCCCAGCAGGGAGGTTTGCAACAGTGAATGTTCCTGTCAATTGCAAATTGATCTTTTCCACGGGATGTTCCAAAAGATTAAGCAGTTCCCTTTAGGCATGAGAATCAGGTCACCTCCATCCTGTAAGTAGCACGTGTGATTTTATTTAAAAGGATTTTTTAGAACTGTAACTTCAGCCAAGTCTCTGAGACTGGTGAATTTTACCTCTTCTCTAACTTTGAAACAAATACATAACTCTCAAGATAGACAGATACATAAAAAAATAAAGTGTCTCAGTGGAATATAGGTGGATAATGACTATACACGCATCAGGTTGAAAAGCATCTTTAACTATAGAGAGGTTTCATGGTTTCTTAAATATTTTTGCACAAATATTTTTTCTCAGCTTCAAAATCTACCATGAAACAACTATGTTTTCTTTTTGAATAACATATATAATTTCTGTTTTGACTGACTAGAACCAAAGGGCCAGGTCATGCCCTGTTAAATTCCATCAATGAAAGCAGAATCAACTTGGAATGTCAGCCAAAATGTCTTTCTGTCAAATTACTGTTTTCAATTCTGAATAAAAAATGCAGTAAAAAACCACCACCAAACTCTACAAATCATCCTGGAAAAACAAACAAACAAACCAAATCCAAAACAAAAAACCCCAAACAAACAAAGAAACAAACAAAAAAACAACAAAAAAACCCACCCACAAGAGCAACAAAAAAAACCCCAAACAACCGAAGCAAAACAAAAACCCATTGCGTTACATTTTGAACTTGGATTCAATTCACAGAAAGACAGCTCAGGCTCACAAGATCTCAGAGCAATTTTAGGTCAGTTTAAGATATTTTGATCATGTAACACTGCAATACTTGAAAATGTCTGGCTTTAGCAAGACATCCAGAAGAGATCTCTCTTTTCAGCTGAGCTGCTTTTTGAGCGGAGCACATTCACTCTGCACAGATTGAAATTCTGGATGCTGAGAATGGTTGCAATGCAGCAAGAAACCACTGAGTATTGCAAACTCAAAAGTCAGTGCATCAGGCTCTTTATCAGAAGGGCCCTGAGTGCAGTTCCTGCACAGGTACATGGAGGAAGCATTGGTGGTCATCATATTTGCAACATTTTCTGCATATGTCCATGCAACCTTGATTATCCCACTCTGTTTAATGTGTGTGTAGTCTATTACTTAACACTTTAAACTCTGCCAGTGATCATGCCATACTGCTGGATTTGTCTTTGAGATGTGCAGTTTGAAAGGTAGCATTTAGTCCTGAAACAGATGCAAAGTAGCATTTATAATACTGACAGAGCCACTGTTCCAGTCTTCTTTGAACTCACTTGATTTTTTTAGTTCAGTACTGGTAGATAAGTTGCATATTAAATCAAGTGAAATCTAGAGTTTGTTTCGTCTTATGGAGGAACTAATTTTCTTAAGCCCTTCCATTTCTAAATGGTATAGTCCTTGAACACTTAATTCGAAGCAGATGTATTAATTCTTTCTATGGCAGTCCTCTGTGCTGCAATTACAACATTAGCATTGAACTTTTCAGGCTGGATAACAGATTCTAATTTTATCCCATCTGGTTTATTGTGAGCATTTTTTTCATGCCTGGAGGTGGCTTTTCCTTAATCATTTCTTCTGTACAAGATTCTAAGTAGGAGCTTAAAAGGCTTTCTTTGCTGCAAAGACCAACTGCTGGTTGCTTCTGCACCAGGACAATGTATCAGCAGTTCTCTGGATAAATTGCCTAGAAGGCAATCATTTGGAAGCTCTTGCCAAGCTAGAGAGGTTATTAGCTTTTGATCTCTTTTTCTTAAATAATATCTCTGCAAAGTTGCCCTAGCATATTGGAATTAGATCTTTACAGGGTTATCCTCTTGAGAGGGAAGATATAGAAAGCTCCTTTGTTCACTTACTAAAATAAGATAAACAAAAATAATTGTTCAAAATTAAGGCCACAGATGATTATGTGAACATCCCATTGCAGGCTCTAGGGGGTGTGTGCATATGTGAAATATTTGTGGGTCCAGATGCCAAGTGGAAATGAAGAGCAAATGAGAGAATAGTTAAAAAAATACTCACAATTTTCTTTTCTTTGTTAATTAAAAATATTCTTTAGAAATATATTTTATCTTTAAAACTTCAGTTGACAATAGCATGGCTGGTGGTACCAATTTCAAAGGTAATCAAGTGGCTTAGCTCAGGTTTAGGCTCATAATGAAAATAAAAGATTGGAATTTCATTAAATTCATTATTTCTTTGAAAGATGACTTCTTCTAAGTGTTTTATATATCTCACCAATGTCCACTCTGAAATTATAGTTTCTGGGCACTACTGTACCATCTTCAGTTTTCCTTGTGAACTTGCAAGGTCTATGACCTTTGTAGGATGCTAAATCCTACATCCCCTAAATTAGATTGTATCTCATAAGACCAGGGAATGAAGTCTGGTCTGAAGTTGCATACATAGCCTTCATCTACAGATAGATGTCATCTTTAAGAATGTTTTTTGGAAAGTGGGTCATCATAGGCTTTGAATGTAGGAAGCTTTTTCTTCCTGGCTGAGTGGAAAGATAAGACAATGGGAATAATTTCCATCTGTTTTTGTCAGTATTAACAAATAACTTTACAGATGGACATTCAAGGAATACTATCTTAACTTTTGCCTCACTCTGACCTTACTTTTGAGAGAGATATCTAGTCACTTTATTAGCTTTTAGGTAGTGATTACAATGTAAAAAACACATGCTTTTTATAAGAAGACATATGTGGTTGTGAATTTTTTTAAACCTGGGTTTAGATTTCATTCTGGCCTTACCAGATAATATATTGTAGAATAATTCCTTTATAATGGTATTTAACCAATTTGGACATCAGTAGTTAAAGTGGCGGCTACAGGTATAACTAAATATAGTTAAGGTTATAAGGATTGTGGGGTTTGTATGTATTTCAGATTCTGCTTGCCACACTGAAAAACAGTCAGAGAAACTAATAATATATCCAGAACCTGTCTTTAAGATATGGGACAGTAGGTCAATGTTTGATCCAGACTTTATGACTCAGTCAAAGAAAATTTCTGTCCATCAATTAGTATTTTTAAGACTTTTCCATTTCAGATAACTAGTACTGTAAAAATATTTTAGGTTGTTATACAACAGTTATATGCTCTCTGGGAGTTTGAAATAAACTACAGAAGTTATTGCAGTTTGTTCTTTATATTTTTTGTGGATTCTTAAATTCTTTGAGCTTCTCTGCAGTTCTCCCAAGCTGAACTGTAGCTATCAAAACAATACTGCAATATTCCTTACCTGTAGGACAGAGTCCCAGCCTAACTGTAATAACTCCACTGGCTCCTGTGGTTTTGCTGTATGTATCTGTTCGCCCTGAATATGAAGTTCTTTGTATAAAGCTTTGATCACTTTCTTTTCTTTCTTTCTTTCTTTCTTTCTTTCTTTCTTTCTTTCTTTCTTTCTTTCTTTCTTTCTTTCTTTCTTTCTTTCTTTCTTTTTTCTTTTTTTTTTTTTCTTTTTTTTTTTTTTTTTTTTTTTTTTTGTGACAAGGGTGTGTGGTGTTTCTGCTTATGTTTCCCTTGTTTTATTTTTTAGATTAGTTCTAACTACTCATAGTAATTCTTTGTATAAGTTTTATGATGCCTAAGCTCCTGCAGACAGCTATTAACTTTCCCCCTTCTGCTGTGTTGTTCAGGCTTTGGCACATTAAATCTTGTTCAGAAATTATTGACAGCTTTCTTTTTTTTTTCTTTTTGTTTGGAACCAAGGTGCTAAAAATGTAACATATGCCCCATTTTTGCCACATCACACTGCCAGCATGCTTATTCTACAGATACAACACAGCTATTTTACCACCTCTAGTTTATGTGAAATTATTCTCTGCATTCTATCATCTATAACACTGCATTTAAGATTATCCTTCATTTAATCCTCACATGCATGCTTCTGAAATTCAATTTTAGCTTTCTTTCAAGGATACATTTATAGTCACCATCTTGTCACGCTTTGCCGCTAATTCTAATGTTGCAATTTAATATAATTCTGAAAAGATTAAATTATTTAGTACATCTAATATCCATCGATGCATGAAATCAACAACTAGTCTTTAGGACCCTGAAGATATCTATCCTCCAGATCAATCAATAAGTTGCCATTTATCAATTAGCCAGATTTCCATTCTTGTGACAGTGCTTTAATGGAACCTATTATTGAAAAAAATTCAAAATATTTTTTACAGTATCATATCAAACATTTAGTGAAGTCCAAGAGTTACTGTCTTCACTTTGTTGCTAATTATTTTACTGTCTCTTTACAGTCTTTTCCAAGTTTGCATCTGATACAGAGTATCTTCTGCACAGTAGATAATGAGCATGTTTCTTTAATGAAATATTTCAATTTTGAGAACAGGTGGTCAAGTATGTATTCTACTGACACAAGGAAAAAGCTGTCTTGGTGAGAAAATAAATCTATTGTACCTAAAATACAATTCCTGCCATTTCAGATTGAATGGAAAATGTTCTGAGTATGTCAGTATGTTCTGAGTATGCCCAAATTATATCATGTCCATAGCTTTTCTGTTTTGAGGTATTACAATTTTTTTTTTCCTAATTGAGTGGTTAACTGTAAGTCCAGTTTCTAAACAGCATCTGGCACTGTTTCTGCAGCTATAAAGTATTTAAAAATAAGGTGAACCACTTTTGGCAAGTCTGTTACTTGAAACCAAAAGGGATTTCCAGAGTCTATAGTAAGCTTTATTATCTGTCTGCCAGTGCAGCACAGCTAGTAATATGAGACTGTCTCCTGTGTTAATATCAAGCAGTCAGAGAGAAACAGATGACCCTCATCACCTGGTACAGCATCCTGCCCTGACTTTGGCCTGACAGGTAGTGCAGATTTTCTGATTAAACAAAATTCTAAGCAATTACGGCCGAGATGGAGCAGGACACCTTATCATGCTGTCATATCTTTCACAACGGATCAAAGCATGATGGATTGTATATGGGCTAGGAAATAAGCTTCAGAAAGAATCTGGCTGCCCTGCAAGTTGAAATGCATAAGGTCAGAAATTTGCTGGCACACCGCTATTCAAAAAGTGAAAATGGGAGTTAATTTCATTTTAATATTACTAATTTCAAGTCTATTTAAAAAGCCCAAGCCCTTTGATTATTTACTGTTGTGAAGATATTTGGGGCATATGCTAGTGATGGAGGTACCAAAATGATACATCAGGAACCAGAGAAAGCATTAGGTGCTTGCTGCAGCCACCAGCAGGTGCTTAGAATGACAAGGCACTGGGTAGGGAAGGTTCAACTTTCAGGCAAAAAGTACGTAGTTGGTGTGTCTCTAAAACTCTGTGTTCAGCATTAACAGGGTGTTGCCTACTGAGAAAAGATCTTAGATGTAACAACACAGCAAGAAGAAGGTTTGATTTAATAAAATGTTTATTTCTGTTTGCAAAAAGCACAGGCCTGATGCTCAGTTGGAGTAGCCTGGCAAGGCTCCACTGAACCAGAATTGCCAGCTTTAGGGATTTATCCATACTCTCAATACTTTTGTGCTTTTATAAGACATCTCTAGATTTTTTGTGCTATTCTATCTTTTACCTTGTGGTTCTTGCAGTTTCGCCTGTCTCAGAACAGGTTGTGCTTTTTATCTCTGATGGGAAAGTGAGGCTACCTCTCACAAAGATGGCAACTCTAAGGCTTAAATATAGTTATCTATCTCCTCTGTGACTCTTTCAGAGTCCCTGAACTGAGATAACTGCAACACTGGCACAGAAAGGAGGCAGTGCATATGACACTTGCAAGGGGATGACAGGATTTCAAATTCATCAGATACATAGCTAGCCTGAAGCTGAAAAGAAACGGTCCAGGGACAACGAGCCTGATGTGTATCACATCCCCTATTGTTTCCTCCATGGTATACTTTTGGAAAGCTTTGGGCATAGGTATTGCCCTTGGAAACTGTTATCTACCGCTGTGCTACAGACTTTTATCTGTTGGCTGATAGGAATATGGTAAATTAGTTTTTAAGCCTTGCATGTAAAATACAATTTAAGGTTCTTAAGAGTCAGTCTTAAAGTCAATAGAGAAAAGGGATAAAATAATTTTAAGTCAGTAAATTGAAGATTCTTCTTTATTTTCCTAATATACTCTCAGGTACTCTATAAAGGCACTGAAAGCGCTGGCTAGGGGCTTAGGGCATACATTAATTTCTCTTCTGTGTGTTTTCTAATGTCCCCCTCTAGAGGAAAAAACTTCAGCAGTGAAGTCTTTATGCCACTTTACTGTAGACTAGACAAGTGATTCTGAGGTTTATTAACCCCTTGAGTAACCTAATGACATAATGTATGTACTGCAGAAATGGACATTTTAAAAAAGAAATAGTTGTGGGTTTCCTCTGAGAAACACTATGTCACTATCACACTCACATGAAAAGGTTCAAGATCATGATAACTGTAAAAAAAAAAATTCCTGATGGGAATAGCATTCAGCAGTTTATGTAGTGCCACTCTTTATTTATAGTGATATATGGTGGAAAAGTGAATATATAGCAACTATGCCGTTGCTTCATATGGGTGCACGTGTGTGAGAGGGGAACAAAAAGAGGATACAGCACAAGCTGCCATCTAGATCACTATCATAAGGACTATTGATATGAGAAATACAAGGCAGTGTGAGTAATGAATGAATACACAAGTGCATTTGTGTGTTTTATTTATATGAGTGTTATATTTATATGAATGCTTTGTTTTGTTTTGTATATGTTCTGTGGAAAAGAAAGGTAAGAGGAGAAAAAGGCAAAAAAGGTACACGGAAGATCAGACTTATGCATCTGTACCTATATTTTTAGAAAAGCTTGTAATGCAATACTTGACTTTACATTCTTCAGAATTCATATGAACAAAGAAAAAGGCCAGGTTTTTAAACCATCGGTATAACAAGAGGAGCATAGGATTTGTGGAATCAAAATCTACCACAATTCAAAACCTGGTATTTTCTGTCGGCCTCCTTGGTACCACTCTCCACGCATTTCTCCGTGACTGGTGCATGGGCCTGTGCACCTTCCACCCCTCTCTTGCCTCCAGGTGACCCAAATTGTGTAGATGCCATTAAAAATATCAGCCCCCACGCCTAATAAACATTTTCTAAGTCCTTAAATGTCACCTCTGGTCTCATCCTAGTACAATTTATAGCAGCCTGCCTTCTGCTCAAACTGATCATCTGTTCAGAAACAGTTTTTGAAGTGACTTCCAGTCCAGATTGAAGACGGAAATCCGGCTCCAGTGGCCTTTGAGAAGACTGTTCCCTGTGCTAAAATAACTCTTTAATACAAAACAGTATAGGAAAATTAAGACACTTCTAATTCTCTCCACCAGAGCCAACATGCAAAGAATACCTAGAAGACTTTTAGTGTGTGTGTCTGTGAGTCTGCATGTAAAGTTAACTTACGTGGGCTTTATCATAGAATCATGGAATGGTTAAGGTTGGAAGGGACCCTAAAGATCATCCAGTTCCAACACCCCTACATGGACAGGGACCTCTTCCACTAGATCAGGTTTCTCAAGGCCCCATCCAACCTGGCCTTGAACACTTCCAGGGAGGGAACACTTCTAGATGTTTAAAAAACATTTAAATATATGTCTGTAAAATATCATATATATATGTGTATATATATATATATTTATCTTGCTTTTGAGTTATAAATGCTCAAGTCAAAAAAATCATAGCTAACATGGTTTGAAACGCTTCTTAGACTAAGTTCTTCATTTGACTGTGTGTGCTTAATATATGAAAAAAAAATGCTGCCTGAGAAGACAGAGAACCCCTGTCATACAGTAGTGAAATTGGTCCTTTTTGTTAGTAATTTTGGAATGGGGGAAGGTGGATTAAATCTGTTTTACAGGTATCATATTTTGTCCAGTTCAAAACCTTGAACACCTTCTAAGAGTATTTCTTTGTTTAACACTGTATGAAGGAATATACCTGTTGGAGAAGATCTTCAGCTTACTGAAGAACTTTCATGAACTACAGACTTTTGATATTCTTATCTTAGAGGGCTATCTGGTAAAAATTTGTTCTATAAATATTGTAGTTCACACATTTTTATGCTTGAGATAAAAAAAAAAGTCTTATATGATTTCTACAAGTGTTTGAGTCTTTTTTTTTTTATTTTAGAGAGTCATTTGGGAGATGCACGCAGCTTATTCAAGTCTTTGAAATTATTCACAGAATTCATTTAGTACTTCTTTTGCAGAAGGATACAAGAAATCTCCCCCTTTTCTTATTTTGATTGCTTCTTTTCCTTTATTATTTTTCCCTTGTTGCACAGTTTTTGAACTACTACAAAATAGAAAGCTATTTTTATCACAAAAGAATATGCATAAAAATATAAACCATATTTCAATTTATTTAGTCTTTTCTGGGATAAAGCCCAATTACAATCTTTAAAGTATACCCTAGCTGATATTATTCTTCTACATAAGTTTCAAGATATGTTTTATGATAGAGGCTCATTTGAATGCTGTATCTTGGCTTTTTGCTGATTTAAATATTCTACAAAATAGATCCACTGTTGTCAGTCACTGCTGTGTAGTTACCATATATATTTGTGTTCAAGCTGTCTTTCCCGTTTATAATCATCTTATCTGTGCACTGCGTAATTACATTTTCATGAAACCAAACTCTTTCCAGTTCGTATATATTTGTTTTTTGTTCATCCTCTCTGTTTTTTAGTCATTTGCTATACGTACACTAAACTTGAATCTAGTTAAGTACTTAGCCAGGAGACTAGATTTCAGCACTTTTAGCTGAGATATTTCAATGGAGCAGTTAACTGGAATATTTTACTGGGTCCAGGCCAAACCAAACACTGTGAAAACCCTGAGGCAAACACAAGTGCCTTTCAATGCTTGTAACACTGAAAATTCACTGACCTTAAGTTTCTCTTGGTTTTTTATTCTATAAAACTCTCCAGGTGGTAGAGAGAGGTTAAAAGTTAAATGTGCTTTGCCAATCCTCCAAACCATTTGGCACCAACTAATGATGGAGACAGGTTGTCACCAATGCCTCAGTTTTGTCTCACTTCCATCATCCTCATTTTCTGCTGAAAATCTGCGTGAGGATGACAGCTCCATCATCCACTTTCCTTGCTCTTTGTTGGTCTGCAGGTCAAAAGGGGTCCTTCTCCCTGATGTGGTTCAGTAAGGGCTGTAGATCTTTCTACACCAGTCTGTCATCACTGTTCTATGTATAGAGGAATTGTCCGTGCTGAAAATACAAGTGTTGTGTTAAAACATCACAAATTGAGGCAGTACTATATTATATGCAGCTGTCCTTCAGCTCCTCCCCTGAAGCTCAACTGTGATGCATTAGCAGTAAACTGAAGGGGTTCCCTAGGTTGGAAGTGGTTTTCAATTATTTAACAATACGAGCTTATTAAGCGATCTGCCTGTTGGCTTCATATTGCTTTGTATTTTTCTTCCACCCTCACAGAATTCCTTTCATCCTTGCTTGCCAGATGCACAGCACAGTCTCTGAAGCACAGTAAGGATGACTCATAGTAGTCACTCTGTATCTCTCCCCTTGTTTCCTGTCCAAATAATAGGCCAAACTGAAGCTTTCAGTGTGTCTCTTCAAAATTTTTAAGCTATTGTTCTTGATTTACTATTAGCACCGTTGCTTCGTTTATGGTTCAGGTTTTTCTCTAAGTATAAAATTATTTTTCTCAACTTTATTAAATCTGCAGAAATTCATATGCATATTTGAAAGGCTTATTACTGGGACCAGAGTTCTAGAACAATCCTCAACTAAAAATATAGGCCTTCTTAATCACATCTCTCTTTGAAATAACAATTTCAAAATAAAATTGTTTTCTTGATCCAGAAAGAGTTCCAGTAGTAGTAGTAGTAGTAGTAGTAGTAGTAGCCGTTGTGTTTCTGGAATTAAGGATGTAAACAAACCTAAACAGAATATGCAGCATCTGCAGCAGTTTCTGTTGTTAATGGCTATGGTTGCAAATTATTTTTGTAGGATTGCTGCTGTTTTGTGGTGGGTTTTTTAGGAATGTGAAAACATTATGTGAAGTTCTGTAGAATGGATGAGAATTCCTTTATTTCTAGGAAAAAACAAAGTGATTTAATCTTCCAGAAATAAATATTTCTGAAATACAAGTAGACATGGCTAAGGACAAACAGAAGAGGGGCAGGTTGGTCTATTAATCTTTATTTTGTTGCTTAGCCCCATAGATTGCATTAGTGTTTCAGTCAGTTAGTTGCAACTAATAAGAGAAAAGACTATTAAAACAAACAAAAAACCCCCTACAGTGCTTTGTTTTGTGGTGAGCTATCAGTTTGTACTTGACACCACCTAAGTTGACAGCTGTCAATTCATTTTATAGCTCTTTGCTTTACTGGAAATGTTCTAGCTGTTGTTCCTTGCCAATAGACGTAATTTAAAGTTGGTTTTCTTAAGCAGTTTGTTACTGAAATGCAAGGTAGATTTTTTCCTACTAGTTTTTTTTTTGTTTTTTTTTTTTTGTTTGTTTTTTTGTTTTTTTTTTTTTTTTTTTTTTTTTTTGCTAAGCAAAGAGCCTTCTTTAGCTATGTGCAAAGGGTCACTTTTTGTTCATCTCTGCCTAAAACTTCTCCACTTCTCTTCCTTCATCCCTACCTGAACCTTTCTGTAATAATACTGAAAAAGTGTTTAGCTTCTGCTCCTTCAGATTGTCTTGAGATCCTGTGCAGTGGGCTCATAAAAGGAACAGCCACTGTTCTCTCTGTATTGTTTTCCTCTCTGCTTCTTCCCTCCCCCATCCCAAATAATACTTTTAATTCAAACAGAAAGTTTCTCTGAGCTTGTGAGCCTGGGTCAATTATGGTGTTAAACAAGTTTGCTAATATTAATATCCAGTGAGTGGAGAGCATTCTTTGAATGTTCAGGATTCACTCTGTTAAAAAGCAGATATAATCCCAAGTGACTCGCTGGGATTAGTCACAGCAGTTACAAACAGTTCCAGGAATTAGCAAAGGTGAAGTATTTGAAAGCATTCAATCAGTTCCTCTGTACATATTGAAGCCCTGCATAAAATTATTCTTAATGTCAAATATTTAGAAAATGGAGATCTGTATGTCTGTGATTTTCCAGAAAGCAACCCAAAGATCACAGAAAAAACCCCACAATGTTTTATGCAAATAAGCAATATACAAAAAATTGAGAGAGTAAAAACAAAGACAAAAGAATCAGAATTAGATTCTGGGTAAGATTAAATATTGCTTCTTGTTCTACATGTCTTTTTGGATGAGCTTTGGTTATTCATTTCCAAAAAGCAGAGTATTTAGTTTGTTGTCTGTAGTATTATACATTTTAATTAAATATGAATGGTGATATTTATGAAAATCACAGAAATAGTCATACAGATAGAAATAAATTCACTTATAGCCTCTCAAAAATTAAACTACTCTCAGGTCTCAGTGGTGCCAATAATACTTTATCATAAGATATTTTGAATAATTCATAATTTTAAGAATAACATTGACATTTACATAATCTAGCCTAAAAGATTAGGATCTAATAGGAGACTTCATAATATGCATTAGCTGTATGAAACAGGGTAGACTTGAAGACCCTGTCCAGGGACATGAGAATCCCCTCTTGAGCCATTCTGAAACTGGGTGCATGAACTCTGCATGCAGATACAAGGTAATTATCACTGAGTCATAGAAGCAGATGCAGTTGTTAACCCCAATTAATTTATAAAAAGGAACTGGTGGCTTTTGTGGTAGAAACAAGGTTTTTGAGCTAATGGGTGTATAAGGACAACCACGAGGGGATTCAAGTCTGGGGAAGGAACTTAAGGTTTCCATTTGATGTTGATAATGGCTGCCCAAGGATTTAACTGTGACCCTCAGGTGATGTGGTATAAACCTGCTAGCTAGTACCTATCATGGCCTGTGAAGAAAACTTCATATTGATTCCCAACAAAATGGAATGTATGGTTAGTTTGAGATCTTCCTTCTACTGCCCAGAAGCCCCAAGGAAAAAGGTAAGTATGAAATGTACTGAATGTGCATGTACTTTGTTTGATGCGTTCACTCACTTTGGTATTTCTGTAATTATGGAAGATGAAGAGTTTCATGGAATGTGAACAGAGTATCTTAGGTTTTTCTGGTAGTTTCTAAGCTTGAAATATCTTAAAATGTGTCTCTTGAAAAAAGTTACCCAGTTAATAAATTGCTTAGTAATATTATATTTTAATAGACTACTTTTCCCCCCTATTTTGCTACTTTGAAGTTGTGAAGGATGTATTTTTTACTACCTCTGTCTTTATAACTGTGATCTTGCCTGACAGGTCACATAGTGTATCCTTGTCTGCATATCTAAAGTGCTGTATGATTTGTTTTCATTTATGTGTCTTCTGTTGTTAATTAAACTAAAAATAACACCTCAGGTTCACAACAGCTTTGCTATTTTAATATCCAACTTCTATTCTGCTCTATCCCTAGTCAGAACAACTGAATGCCCTAAGGAAAAATAAACAATCACAGCCTATATAGGACTGATTTTTATTTTAAAATTGTCAGAGCACAGGATACTGTCTGTGCTGCTATAATAATCTATGCAGAAGGAGGCAGATCTTGGCTCCAGGGAAGGCCGACCTATTTAACAGAAAGACTGGTGAACCCAAGGAAGCCATTTTTTAAGCAGATTGAGGTCGCTGTGATCTGCAGGGATATAAGTGTTAGAATGAGTAAGTTATTGCTGTACCCATGACGCTTTCCTCCTGATTGTTTTGTTTTAATTCCAGCAAAAACCATGGAAAGTCCTCCAACAGTGTCTGTTGCTGACCTGCTGGGTTTATGGCCCCAGGCAGCCAAACACTTCAAGATACTTGTTTTAAAATATATCACTGACAGCTTGGATGCTAGGAGAAAACTTAAAAGTTGTGAAGCTTGAGAGATGAGAGTAGCAAGGATGAAAGACTAATTAGAATTTTTCTCTTTATTTCTCCACTTACAGTAATAGAGTAATTGCAACCTAGCCAAATCTATGCATTGAAAATAATTTGTCTCTACAGCAGACAGCTGCTGTCTTCATGCTCCTATGGTGGTACCATTTGTGTTACACATGTCCACTCATGGTATTCTTGCACTCCACTAAATTTGCCTTGAATATTCCTGAATATGCAATTCCTCCATGATACCTGCTCTAGTCTATATTTTATTTCCTAAAACACATCAAATCAACCAACATCTTGAAACTGTGCATTGTTTCTGCTTCCTACTTAAGAGATACAGCATTAACGAAGAAGTAACTTAGGACCCCTAATGGTAAACTTTCTTCACTTTGTGTTAAATTTTTAAAAAATTAATTACTAATTAATTCTGTCAATTAGTGAAAACCTACATAAATTATATGAAAGAGCAACCCAAGTCATGGCTATTTTTTGAAAGATTTCTACTACTGTATAAAATTCTCTAAAATTTTGCTGTGTTGAAATCAGTCATACAGCTTTTTATTTTTTTTTTTCCCATTAAACGTATTAAATTATTTAAATGGACTCATATTTAAAACCAGAAAAAGACTTGTCCACTTTCTTTTCTGGAGTGCCAGGCAATGGTAGTGGTCATATGACAATGTTATGAGAATGACACAAAGCATATAAAGTACTGTTGTGCTGCACCTAAATAAAGCTGTGAAAAGATGACTATTTTTGCTTTCACATTAAAACTGGGTTCATATTTGAATAAAATGAGCATGAGAGGGATTGTGCCATTTCTAAGAAAGGAAATCTTTAATGGCCATATATAACACTGACTAATAAAAGAGTGAAGGGAATCTGCCTATTTGTTTTGGTATATGTTTTTCCTCCTTCCCTCAGGGCTTGTCCAAACTGCATGGGTTTTGCTTTTCTAGCAAAAGAGGGATGGGAGATTCTTTATGATAATGCTTAACGGCTGATACTGGAGTTTTGGAATCAATGTTAGTTCAACTGTGTAACTTTACTGTGGATTAAATTTAACACAACATTGATAATGGTGAAAATAAAGTGGTTAAGAATAGCTAGTGTTTAAGTGCAGTTGTCAACAATTCATCAAAGAATTTCAGCTTGTCAGTTTTCTTCTGTATTGTAGCCATTTACAGTCTATCAGCAAATCACATTTGTTTAAAAATTATACCCCTGTATGGTGAGGGGAAAAAGGCTGCTGTTTATAGAAGTTCACCTTGGAATCCAGCAGTCTTCTGATACAAAGAGCCTAGAAAAAGAAGTACTAGATGTCATACTAATAAAACATAGTACCTAATCTTTGGTACTCCTGTCCTCGTAGGGTTGTTTTTTAAAAAATTTCCAATTTTGACATGTTTAATTCAAAGAGAAGAAACAAGTGAGTTCTATGTGGTGTATTTATGAGGGTTATTGTACAATCTTGGAGACAACTCAGATAACCTAAATGTACCTTATTCAACATTACTTCAACTGTGTCCTTTAAGAAGGTTTAGGGGTTTTGTTCTTGTTAATTATTTTTTTAAATGTAATTGAAGTATGACAATAACACCACCTCTTACTTATCATGGATGTCTCAGTTTATCTCTCTAACCAGTGTTATTTCAGTTCCTGTTCAATGAAGTTTAAAAGCCATCTTGGTCTTTATAAGACATCTCCATTGTTGCAGTACCAATACCCAGAATGCCTCTCCTGTAATATATAAAACATTATACCAATGATCTGACATTAAGAGCTTTGTTAATAGGGCTGGGGTTTTTTTGTTTGTTTTTGTTTTGTTTTGTTTTGTTGTTTTTTTGTTTGTTTTTTTGTGTAAGCTTTAGATTTAAAATTTCTAGGAACGTTAACTTTTCTATTATTTTGGTTTTCTTTATGAAATAAAATTCGTTTTTCAGAAGAGGTAAAATTCAAACGTAAATGATGATGTTTCATTGTCTGCATGAGTGTTCTTAAGGGAGAACTAAACTAGGCCAAGTTAAATATGTGTCTGCTGGTATATAGATTCACTTGCTTTTCTTGTAAAGCAGACAAGTAGCTAACTTACATTTATTACTGCCATGGAGATATTAAGTCACTTTTTGTTTTATCCTCTGAAGTATTTCCAGGTTTTTTGTAATGGAACAATAACTGGTGGCAACTTTGGGGACTCCCTTTAAATTAGCATAATAATTATTGGTTTTGACAGATCTGGACCTGTGCTGTACTTAGAACTGTATATGTACATCTCCAACTTCACTGTCAGCTTTGTCCTAGACCATAGCAACTTCTCAGTCAGTCATTAGCATTTATGTAATGCCACTCCTTGAAGGGTTTTACAAATAGGGCAAATTAAAGAAAAGCTAACTCAAACAACCTTGCTTAATTAAGTATGTCAGAGAGTGCTGAGTCTAGTCCTGAGAGGAGTAGAATGGAATTGTGAAAATACTGTTCTCTTTTCTTCTCTTGCTTAATTTATGCCTTTTAGATGAATGAAACATCCCAAGTAAGTGAAAGTCCTTGTTATAATACAAAGGGAAAGACTGTTTTGTAGAGATGGTGTGTTCCCAGGCTGAAGCATGGGAGTTCATGTCACTTGGGCTATGTGTGTTTCAAGATTTAACCCTTTTGCTAGTCAGCAGAAGTCTTAAGTCTATCTTTACAGTCCATCATCATACAGCAATTCCATCTTCTATTCTATCTCCAGTGGAAAGTACAAAAATTAAAGGGAGTTGAATAGGCATTAGGTTAAAAAAATATGAAAGTGTTGTAAGATATAGTTCTAAGTCTACGCATCTAAAATTATAGTTGGTTTGGTTCTTGCATGTTGCATCAGAGTATACAGTTGCCAATGCAATTGTACTAAATTCTCAACAATTTATCTTGGATCTGACTAGCTATGGTGTTTCCATGAAAACAACATGGATAAAGTGATTCAAACTTAGACTGCATGAAATAAAACTGAGAAATAAAGCTTAATATAACAACATGAAGGTGTTCTTGCATAATCAAAAATTCAAAATTCTGTTAAGTAAAGGCAACCAACTGTTTGGGTTTTTTTTTGGGCTCATTACTGTCACATTCCAAAGGCTAGAAACGTGGAGGTTCTTGTTGGAACACACCAGGGCAAAGTAAAAATAATACGATATCGGGTGCAATTACAAAACCTTATTGATCATACACAAAACCTGTAGGGAATAAAAATTGTAGTTGCTACAGACAAAGAGTAACTATGAAACCTAGTACTATGCAGAACGAGGGAGAGGGAAGGGAAAGGGGAAGGAAGGGAAAGGAAAAGGAAAACAAAAAGGAAAGTAAACCAAAAAGGAAAGTAAAATGAAAAGGAGGAAGGAGAAGAGGAAGGGAAAGAGAAAGGAAAAATTAGAGGTAATTAGGCTCCAGCACGGGGTCCCTCATGGGAAGAGTTTTTCATGAACCCCTCTGACATGAGTCCTTCCCATTAGGTTCAGTTTTTCAGGAACAGAATATTCAGAGTAAGCTGCCCATGGAGTCATGGCCTGCTTTGGATACAGTCACCTCTCCTGACATGGGTCCTCCACAGCTGCAGATCCACATTTGGCCCTTCTGTGATCCTTCAGAGGCTACAACAAACTCATATCTGCCCCACCATGGTCCTTCAGAGCTGCACAGAAATCTCTGCTCAGGGACCTTCTCCTCCATCCTCACTGATCTTTTTGTCTCTACTCCAGCATTTCACTCCCCTCCTTCTCTCCTCTGCTCTGCATGTCTTTTTTGCAGTTTCATTTTCCCTTTCTTGAATATGTTACTTACAGTGGTGCATCCATCTTTCCATATCTGCCCTGCCCTGGCCAGAGAGAGGGCTTAAAGCCTGAATTAATTCAAAATTTGATAAAACTGACAAATGTGAGATATTTGGTTTTAAGGTAATCTCTAACAGGATATTCACAATTTCTTTCTTCGTAGTTATGGCAAGGATTTTCTTCCCAGGTGGGTGAAATTAGTATGTCACATAAATAATTTTCCCGAGCCTATGCAGGTAGACAGGATGAGAATCAGCCTTTCTTCAAGTCAATTTTTAGTTAAGATGATGGATTGTGACTAAAGCCCTGGATTTTTTTGGAGAGAGCTTAATAAAACTCTTGCTAAATTGCACTGGGATAATCACTTTTCTGCTCAGCTTTCTGTAAATTACCTTAAAAATGAGTCAAGATCTTTTGTTTCGATAAGGTTTTAATAAATGCAATGTGGTAATATACTTTGCTTAGGGACTAACCAGAGAAAACAGGAAAAACAAAATAGGAACATTACTGCACTTGAAACATTTAAATAAAATCAGTGTAAGGCAGATTACATAAGTCTTGAAGCAATTTATTTAAAATTAGGGTAGTGAGAACACTTTCAAAGTCCAAATATTTAAACTACACAAACTGTAAACAGCTAACCAGAATAATCATACCTGTGTATAAATTCATCAGAGTAACAGAGGCACCTCTGTAGCAGCCTCCATATTAAAAAGCAAGTAAACAAACAAAAAAAATCAACCAACCCAACAACAACTACAAAAAAACCCCACAACCAAAAACCCCACAACAAAACAAAAAAAGAAACCCAACAAAACAGTGATTGAAATTTCTCACCTTCTGAATGTGTCTGTTCTAAGTCTCAAAACCTGGAGGTTAAAAGTGAGTAGTTGTATTACCCAGTGCTGTTATCAAACATTACAAGGGAAAAATGGAGGACGAGCATACTGTATCTACAAAAAAGATAAATGGATCGATAAATGCTGATGAAAGCATTATTAACAAAAATGTGTGACAAAGTCCTGAAGACTCTGTATGACATTAGTGAAATCCTCTTACACCTCAATTTTGTGAAACGTTTTTTGGCAAGTTTGTCTACTGAAAGTTTAATATCTAATAAAAGCCAAGTAATTAAGAATGGGGCTAAGGTGAGGCAAATAGACACTTAATCTTATGTCTTGAGCTTAGTGATAATAAATTAAAATGGTTGGCTCATAAATGGATGATAATTCCTCTTGACTGGGTCTCTCAGTCATGCTTCTCCTATTTAGCATCATGTGCAACTTACTGCGTTACACGGCAGAGTCGTGGGGAAGGGGGCAGGGAGAGCATGGCAAGTGAATCATCTTCTCTTGTTTCAGCATTACCTGCTTGTGGCACTGCTAGCTTTTTCTTATCTGTATTCTGCTGTGCTGGCAAAGCTGAGAATTGAGATACTGCCCTTGGTATTGCGGAGGTGATGGTGAAATTTTCACTAATTACTTCAGGATGCCTCTGTGGCAGAGCTTATTCTGCATTCTGCATCCTGCCTGGCATGGACGTACTTCAGTTCTTTAGGCAGAGGCAAAATGGTGTCCTAGGGGTAACAAAGTTCTAAACTGGGGTGAAAAGCCAGCAAGTCTAATGTGAATTAACCATTAAACAAAAACCTCATTGCCAACAAATTATATATATCTATATATTCTTTCTAGACTTCATAATATTGTCAGTATTTTCTAGTATCTCCAAAGTAGTTTTGTTTGAGTTATTTCCTTCTTGTTGATCCCGTCTATTTTTTTGCTGTGCTCTAGGACCCTGTAATTACATTACATGATGATGCAGGCTTTTAAATGAGGTCCAGAATCAAACTTTCCTGGCTCAAACCAAAGTGTTGATACAACTGCTGTAATTTGGAATAAAACTAGTGCAAAATTAAAAATTTTAAATTGTAAGAGCAGTTAAAGATAGATTAACTCATGCAACTTCTAGGTGAAGGCAGGTTTGCATGTATGTTAAACTCTGTTTCTGTAATCTTTGGCTATACCTGACGGGTAACACATGGAGGCTGTTCAAAGCAAACCACAATTCTGCAACTTTCACTTTTAAAATAGAACAATAATTAATTGTTTCAATCTTTCCATTAATAAATAAGCAAGCAGTAATACATTTTTGAATAACCGAATACTTTTCATTTATTAGAAAAATCACAATGGAAAATATCAGATAAATTACTGCCTTTTCAAACTGCGAATTGACACAATAAGCTTACTTACAGTAGACTTAATATTGCATTGCAGTTGGTAATGAAATAGAATCTAATATTTTTTCTTGAAATGGAATTTTATTCAAAAGCAGTTCAGTTTGTCTTTGAAACAGAAGTAGTCAAATCTTCCTGTCTCTGAAAGAACATTTTTTTCTTGGAGTAGTAATATTTCTAAAACTTTTCTGAGGAGCTGCTGGTAGTAGTACACACTGAAGAAACATTTTTCCAGCCAGGGTTTAAACATTGGTGGCATTTTCCTTTCCCCAAGAAGTTCCTTGTCTCCAGTTTTGTGGAAAAACCTTTTCTTACAAGTGGCACTGTGGTGTTCTCTAGACATTTTGTTGTTCACACTGATATTTCAATTTGGTTTTGTTTTTATTCTGAAAGCTTTCATTTTGGGATGTATCCCTAAGGGAGGGAGCTGGCCAAGTAAATTTAAAAAATGGATATATATATCTGACATATCAGTATGCAATAAAACAAGATGTCAAAAACCTCTTTTGGGATAACAGAGCAGAGGTAGAGTTTGGAGTATCTTAAAATTGTCAGACTATACCAACTATAGACTATTTTTTTTTTCCTTTTTTTCTTTTTTTTTTTTTTTTTTTTTTAAATTGCAAATATGATCTGTCTCTAACAGGGACAGTTATATGAATATTTGCTCACTGCAAAAAAGTTCAGCTTTGCTCTCTGGCACTTCAGTTGTCTCAAAGATTTTCAGGAACCTATTTGTTACTATGCTGGGTGATGACAGCTCAAACTTATTTGTCAGTGAGTGACAAATAAAGTCCACCACTAGGGACTTCTTGGTCTTATTTCATTTGTAAATCAGAAAAGCAAGAACGCGTATTTGAAATTCCTCTCAGAGAGTGAATGAAGGACTTTCTACATATTTTATTTGTGTACTGCACTAGACTAATTTTATATAATATCTAAGTATAACTGCAAACAAGAAAGTTTTGAGAAATTTTCCTTCATGGTTTATAAAAGTATGCTTATAAACCCACTGGGAAAAATGTGGGATTGAACTTTCTCATTCTGACTTGAAAAAGTGCTGAAGGGGGAAAAAAACCCAAAAACCAACCGAAAAATACAGACAGAAAGATGTATCATACAGCCAGTGGAATGAAATTCCCAGAAGATTATGCATATTACTTATTGACCTGAAAAATCTGACTGGAAGAAATAATATTACAGTATCTGTAGTATACAAATACTTGAACAGCAAGTTTATAGTTGAGCCAACATTACTTTTCAAAGCAGTAAGGACTTTGGTTACATTGCACAGCCGATTTGGCTGATTTGTAAATTTTGGATCTCTGACAGAAACAGCGACATTGTTGGTCTTGTTCTGTTTATTTTTAAAATCATCTCAACCACTAATAAAATTTCTTTGATGTGTTGTGTTTAACTTCAATGTGGCTTTGAATACACTTTTTGTGTGTGTGTGATTGATTTTTTTGTTATTAATGTTTGAAATATTTCTATGTATAAACACAAGCCTAGAATGCATCTGAAGGGCTGCTATCACAGTGTTTTCTATTTAACACATCTTGAAGCTGTGAAATTATTACATAATGTTTAGTGGTATTATGATAATTGTACTACATTAAGTATGAATGCCCTTGCCCTACTACAATTACTAGCATGTTCATGCTAGGACATTGTCTGCCATATGGTTTTAGGTGCGTGCTGGTTTAGTGGCCTGGAACACCTTCCACGTGTAAAATACACACAGGAAACATACACATATTGGTTTAAATGCAAAAATTCAGCTTTCAAGTGATTTGGCATAGTAATATTCCTATAAGGAAAAAGTTGAAGGACTACTTAACTTTTCTGCAAGCTAGGGAAAGACTTACCTCCTGGTAAATCTCATTCTGGTGTTCAAATTCTTCAGCTTGTAAACAGAGATGGTCTCTTATTAAATTATCAGATCAACTTCATGCTGATAATTTCAATTAGTTTATTTTATTACAAGACCATCATTTTATCAGCATTATAACCTTCCATCTCAAGCACATTTCCTCATGTACATGCAACTATTTCCATATTGGCTTAGGTAAATTATTAATAAGATAAAAGAACTAGCTTCCAAAAGACGTGTGTTGCATTCTTCCACAGGCAATCTTTCTTTTAGGTTTGTCTTCTGTGAGTTTTTCAGAGATGGTACAATCTCCTTGGTTGGGCTAAAATTGGAATAAAAAATCAAATTGCAGCTCTAAAAAACTTTTAGCTATAGACAAACCTTCAAACCTTACCTTTAGCTAAGGGCTCTTTTTTTTTTTACTGTTATTATCTTAATTGTCTTGATCCTGAACTATACTCATAGTAATTCTACTGGAACAGCTAAACTGATGCACTAGACTTTCATCATTTCACCTAGAACATACTTTTACAATGTTACCTAAGAATGACATATTTTTTCTCTTTCTTATGAAATTGTGTCTATGTCAGTACAGCTGCCAGTATAGCCACACAGGGATCTCATTAGTCTAGTATTTCCAGTTTTAAATAAAAAAGCTTTCTAAAACCAGATCAGTATAAATTGGGAGAGCCTTGTTTTTATCACTTTAAAGGTATTCCAAATGTAGTTACCATACAATAAGGAAATAAACTCCTTGCTAAAAATAGTATGTTTGTATAACAGCATATATCTTCCACGAACACATGCTGTGTAGGAGCACTCATCTACTTTTGGCATTTTTGCCTCCTTACAGATTTTAGGGGTCACAGATAAGAAAGCTGAGTCTTGGCTATTCCACCAATGGTGGAACCAGAACTGTGAGGAATCAGCACTGAGGTCCATAATTATTGTTTTAGTCAAAACGAAATTTAAACAATGGATCCAGGGAAAGCCTGTGGATGTTTAAATGTGTCCTCCTGACAGACCCAAACAATACCTACTCCTTTTCTGAAAGGTGACTTATACTTAAGTGATAAACAATTTAAAAACTCAAAACAGGAACATGTTGAAGGCTGGTATCATGATGGATAATCCAGAGAATGTTTGCACTGTATTACTGTTACAGTTTATAGTAGAAATAAAATAATATTGGTTGTAAAATTTTAAAAGTGGACAAATTAAGAGTTAGAAGGGGCTCGGGTAGACTAAAACTCTGGAAATAAGTAACTAGTTAAGAATGAGCTAATCCTTACAAGAACAATAATCAAAGGAAAATAAGGAGTGTGTCGACCCCATCGAAAATAAGGAGTGTGTCGACCCCATCAGCAAAAACATTAATCAAAGGAGAATAGTTAGGTAAGCTGATACAATCTACCAAAGAACAAGGTGAAAATTGTATCCAGGTGGTGGGCCAGGTGGTAATGACAGCTGAAATGGTAAACCGTGGATTTACAGTTTAAGATATGACTATCTATTGTTATTTGTAAGATCTATGTGACTGTTTGTCTATTGTTATCTGCATGATCTATGTGACTGTTTGTGACTAAAATTTATGTAACTCTGTACGTGGCCTGTAATGAAAAAAGTATAAAAGCTGAACCAAAAATGAGAGTCTTCGGAACCCTGACTTTGGACGCTAGTCCTCAGGCTTCCCGGGCCCTGAATAAAGCACCGCATAAACTGACTCTGTTGGTTTGTGTTTTGGTTACGGGCAACAGTTTTCTGGCGACCCAGATGGGACTCCGAAGGCGGCTGGGGCGGTTCACGTGCTGATTCACTCCAAGCCGGCACCAGGTGATTCCTGGAGGAGACATCAACCCGTGCCCGACCCCGCGCCTGACGGACGACCATGAGGTAAGCCCGAAGGTGCTTTATTCCTTATAGAAATAAGTTAGTATTAGGTTAGTATTAGGATTGGTTGGTTGGAAGCCTAGGCGCTGGTCGTAAGACACAGCAAGTAGAAAGCTGTGCGGATCCAGCACTTGCCACTCGCGGCGACGAGTATAGGCAAGTTTGGTATTTGGTATTGGGCGCTGGTCGTAAGACACGGCAAGTAGAAAGCTGTGCAGATCCAGCACTTGCCACTCGCGGCGACGAGAATAGGCAAGTTTGGTATTTGGTATTGGTAATCGGCCGAATATTGGTTTTGTGTGTGTGTGTGTGTGTGTGTGTAAGAGCGCGCAAATATAAGTGTCAGCATGCTGCCTTTTAAGACCTTTAGAGCTCTTTCTTGTAATAGCAAGGATATCCCTGAGGATTCACCTCTGGGTTGTCTGTTGAAACATTGGAAAGAAGGCAATTTTGGACAGGAGTTACGGAAGAAAACCTTGATTGATTACTGTAATCATGTGTGGCCTGAATATGAAACGGGGGTATGCAGTGGCCACGAAATGGAACATTAACCCCTGAAATACTAAGTTCTATGATGAGTTTCTTGCGGGAAACTGAGAAATGGGATGAAACTCAGTATTTGGAATTGTTTTAATATCTAAAAGAAAAAGAACCTGACTGAAAAAAAAAAAAAAAAAAAGGAAAAAAAAAAAAAAAAAAAAAAGGAAACAAACAAACAAACAAAACCAAGAAAAAGAAAAAGAGAAAGAAAAAGCATGTGGATTGTTGGAAGTAGAATGTGATAAATGTCCTGGTTGTAAAGAGCGTAAGATACGATTTTCGGAGGAATAGGAGGATGTGTCTTTGTTGGTCTCCCCGAGCGCGCCGCCGCTCCTACCTCCTGAGGCTCCCCTGGTAAATACGGCTAGGGTCCCTCTTCCTTCCTCATCCGAGGAGGGGATAGAGCAGGAAGGATTGGGTTAATCAGCCGAGAACGCCGCTTGCGGAGCGGACTCGGAGAGGGAGGCTGGAGAAAGGAGGCGGTTTTTCGCAGCCTCAGTTGATGGCTCCGCTGCGAGAGGCAGTGGGAGCGGATGGAGGGAAGGCGATGATAAAGGTTTCTTTTTCACCGAATGATTTAATAATATGGAAACAATCGGCGGGGGCGTACAGGGAAAATCCTGAGAAAGTAGCTCGGGTTGTGAAAATGGTAATAAAAACTTAGAATCTTGATTGGAATGATTTGCAAATGTTGCTGGACACTATAGAAAAGGAGAAAGGGCGCCGGCGGCGTCGGGGGGAGGAGGCGCGGGCCTCTCCCCCGGCCACCTTGCACGGGCGGGCGGCTGTCTGCGTCGGGCGGAGCTCGTCCCGCTCGGGTCGCCAGGATTGACGTCGGGGCCGGTGGGGCCCGGCGCGGCGGCCAGGGAGGTCCCTGAAGGAGAGGTGACGCTGGATTGGGGAAAGGCTTCGGGGGTTTGGGAAACAGGGACCCCAGGTAAATCAAAAGCGGCAGTACCAGTAGTAGTGGAGTTAAAGGAAGGGGCCCAACCAGTAAGGGTACGGCAATACCCCATCAGTCTGGAAGCTAGGAAGGGAATAGCCCCCATGTTAACTCAATTCTGAAATTTAGGAATTTTGCAGGAGTATGAATCTGAATTCAACACTCCTATCTTCCCGGTCAAAAAGCCTAATGGTAATTACAGGTTAGTACAGGACTTAAGGGCAATTAATTCAATCACCAAAGATATACATCCTGTAGTGGCAAATCCGTACACATTGTTAACATCTGTTTCTGAGAAATTTCAATGGTTTACAGTAATTGATTTAAAAGATGCCTTCTTCTGCATACCCCTGGCACCTGAAAGCAGAAATATCTTTGCATTCGAGTGGGAGAACCCCGACACAGGACGGAAGCACCAACTTACATGGATCAGGCTTCCCCAAGGATTTAAATCCTCGCCCACCATATTCGGTAACCAGCTGGCCAAGGAACTTGAGGAATGGAAGATTACCCAGGTAAAAAAAAAAAAAAAAAAAAAAAAAAAAAAAAAAAAATTTTGCCTTTTTCGTATGTGGTATTGCAATATGTGGATGATATTTTCCTGGGTACCACAGAACAGGGTCTCTGCCTCAAATTAACCATTGGACTATTGAATATGCTGGGACAGGCTGGATACCGGGTATCCAGAGAAAAGGCACAGCTGGTCAAACAAAAGGTTATCTATTTAGGATGTGAAATTTCGCAGGGGGTTCGTCGTTTGGGAGTAAATCGCATACAAGCTATATGTGCAATTCCAGTACCCTGTAATAATCAGGAACTAAGATCTTTTCTAGGAATGATCGGCTGGTGTCGACTGTGGATCCCCGACTTTGGGCTGACAGCCAAACCACTGTATGAGGTTGTGAAGGAACCGAGATTTAAGTGGGGACCCACGGAAGATAAAGCATTTCGGGAGTTAAAACAGGCCCTCAAGGAAGCACCTGCCCTGGGTCTGCCGGATCTAACCAAGGACTTTCAACTGTATGTACATGAAAGGCAAAAGTTAGCCTTGGGGGTGCTCACTCAGAAACTGGGGTCTTGGAAAAGGCCGGTTGGGTACTTTTCTAAACAATTGGACTCAGTAAGTGGGGGATGGCCAGGATGTCTAAGAGCAGTGGCAGCCACAGTAATCCTGATCCAAGAAGCACGTAAGCTAACATTGGGCAAGCACATGACAGTTTATGTGCCTCATATGGTCATCACAGTATTGGAACAAAAGGGGGGGCCATTGGCTCTTGTCGAGCAGGATGCTCCAATACCAGGCCCAATTGAGGGAACAGGATGATGTGGAGCTGAAAATAACAAATCACCTTAACCCAGCAGAATTCCTCAGGTCCACCCAGGAAGAAGGAGAGCTGGAACATGACTGTGTGGAGGTAATTGAACAAGTGTACGCCAGCCGGAAGGACCTGAAGGATGAGCCACTGCCGGACCCTGATTGGGAACTGTTTACGGACGGGTCCAGTCCAGCTTTGTGGAACGAGAAGCTGGCTCGGATGTTGCAGGCATGAAAGAACATCAAGGGTTGGTGTGTGACCCCAACAGGACAGGTGATCCTGCCGGTGAGAATCATGAAAACAGTACTGGAAACAGAACACAATAAGTGTCACTGGGGTGCGGAGGCAATGGTAAAATTTTTGAAAAATGAAATATTCTCAAACCAGATGTTAACATTGGCAAAAAGAGTAAATGCAATGTGTCCGGTGTGTATCAAAAACAACCCAGTGGTAAGAAGGCAGGTACAAATGGGTAAGTTACAGGTAGGTCCCCAACCAGGAGATTATTGGCAAATAGACTTCTCTGAGTTACCAAAAGCCCAGGCATACAAACATCTGTTGGTGTATGTGTGTACATTCTCGGGATGGCCAGAAGCTTTCCCTTGCAGGACCAATCAGGCAAAGGAAGTAGTAAAAACACTTTTGAAAGAAATCAACCCTAGATTTGGGGTGCCGTTGGGCTATCATCTGATAGGGGTCCTCATTTCACTGCAGGGATTGTGCAGGAGATTTCTGTAATACTAGGGATAACTTGGAATCTGCACACGCCCTGGAGACCGCAATCAAGTGGTAAGGTAGAACGGATGAATCAAACATTGAAAAATCAAATTAAGAAAATTTGTCAAGAAGCAAAAATCCAGTGGCCACAGGCATTGCCTTTAGCTCTGTTAAGAGTTAGGATTAAACCAAGGGAAAGGATAGGGGTAAGTCCGTACGAAATTTTGTACGGCAAACCATACCATGCTGTTATTTACCAAGGGGACCCTCATCTGGTAGGGGATCAGGTGATATTAAATTATGTATTGTCTCTGAATAAGACCCTTACAGCACTCAGAGGAGCGTTGCAGTGGAACCGACTGTTACCCCTGGAAAATCCGGTCCACGACATCCTTCCAGGAGACCAAGTCTACATCAGGAACTGGTCAGTGGAACCACTGAAGGCTATAACCCGGAAGGAGGTAATATCTCCAGAAGAAGGGACGCCTGCACCTGCTTATCAAGAGGCTTAAAGGTTGAGCATCCTTGCGAAGGAATAATCGAAGGATGCTCAAAAGGGGGGAGTTGTTACAGTTTATAGTAGAAATAAAATAATATTGGTTGTAAAATTTTAAAAGTGGACAAATTAAGAGTTAGAAGGGGCTCGGGTAGACTAAAACTCTGGAAATAAGTAACTAGTTAAGAATGAGCTAATCCTTACAAGAACAATAATCAAAGGAAAATAAGGAGTGTGTCGACCCCATCGAAAATAAGGAGTGTGTCGACCCCATCAGCAAAAACATTAATCAAAGGAGAATAGTTAGGTAAGCTGATACAATCTACCAAAGAACAAGGTGAAAATTGTATCCAGGTGGTGGGCCAGGTGGTAATGACAGCTGAAATGGTAAACCGTGGATTTACAGTTTAAGATATGACTATCTATTGTTATTTGTAAGATCTATGTGACTGTTTGTCTATTGTTATCTGCATGATCTATGTGACTGTTTGTGACTAAAATTTATGTAACTCTGTACGTGGCCTGTAATGAAAAAAGTATAAAAGCTGAACCAAAAATGAGAGTCTTCGGAACCCTGACTTTGGACGCTAGTCCTCAGGCTTCCCGGGCCCTGAATAAAGCACCGCATAAACTGACTCTGTTGGTTTGTGTTTTGGTTACGGGCAACATTACTGCAACAGTTTTCAACTAACATTCACTAGTATTTCTAGCATTATCAAATAAACTATTGGCAGAAACAAAGCATATATTTTACGTCTACATATAATGAAAGGTACATCTGTCTTAGAGTGATGGATTGCTTCATTTATTTGTGAAATTTTTGGATGGTGTTTAAATGGTGTCAGTAATTTTCCCATTCATTGCAAGTGACAAAGTCATGGTTGCAAACGCAATAAATATACCAGAACTTCAATGCTGCTAGCTTCACAAGAGTTTTCCATTGCTCCCTGAATCTAACAGAAACAGGTCATGGGAAAAAATGCTAGTTAAAAGAATTGGTGGCTTTTCTCCAGCACTGAATTATGAGGTCATTACTACTTGTTAAAATACTTATCTCACTCAAATATTCATAATTATCTATTGGGTTTCTTGCAGCCAGGGAGATTGTGATAATATATCTAACTTATTATTAGTTAGTAGTTTTCATCAGTATTCAAGATTAGTCCATTACTCTGAGCCATTGCCACATCAATATAAATCACCAATGCAAATGCTAAACAAAAGTAAGTTTTATGTCAGAAGGACTTTGCTGGTTGCTTTGATTTTAATAGTTTTTTCTTCTGCATTACTAGCAGTACTTGGAAACTTGAGAATGAAATTTCTCTTGCTATTGATTTTTGTTCTTTTCTATTTAGTAATCACTGGAGTACATGGAGGTCTATGCAGGTACATTTCAATGTGATACTTCTGCAACTTGGAACCCTGGTCTCACTGTCTGTGCAGCAGTTTACCTGCAAAATAAGAAGTATTATTAGTTTACAGAAAGCTCTGATGAACTCCCTTTAGTCAATGCACTGACAAAATGATGCAGTCTCCCACTCTGTCTCTAGCATATAGTATGTAATGTATGCAAGATCATTGTAGCCACAGTGAAATCCCCATCAGGTGAGACTGCATCTCATATTATTGATATTGAGGTTGGTTTATTAGCAAACTTTTATGAAATGTGCTCACTGTTAATCAAAACAATAGATTTAAACACTGTCATATCCAAAAGAACATATCTAATTGCCTGAACTGTTATTTCTGAACATGAAATTACACATAAAGAAGTATGTTTTCTAGGAACTACTGTTCAACTGGTGAAGGTTTTTCTGGTTTTTGTTTTGGTTTTTTTTGGGGGGGGGGAGTTTGTTTTTGTTTTGTTTTTTGCTTTTTGGTTTTGGTTGGTTGGTTGAGTTTTTTATGTATTGAAAAAAACTGGACTACTGGATCTGTCTCCCAAGAGCATCTCATTCATTAGTCAGTAAATTCTGTCATGAAGAGGGAGCTCGTGAAATTGGTGTATGAATTGGGAAATTCCATATTTGAATCCAGGAGCAGATAAAAGAGTGTCAACTTTTACAAGCATAAAATAGCTGAATTTGTTGTACCACTTATTTGCTGTGGTAGAATAGGGAATAAGCAGTTGTTTTAAATGCAAAGCATGAGAGAAAAGGTGAAAGTGCAGAGATGAAAATAAGGACTAAATTTAGTAATTTTCTGACACTTGCTACCTGCTGAAAAGAACCGAGGGTCCAAGTTGAGGACCTTTGGCAAATATACAGGAGAAGGCAGAGCTGTACAGCAATGAAATGACCAATGGGCAGTTATGTGCATGTGGGTGTCCTTTACACATCCTTCAGATGTATTTGACCACCTGAGGGAGCTGTAAGGAGGTGGGATTTGTAGTTTCATAACTTCAGCTCTATTTAAACTGTAACCTTAATATTCTTACCTCATAATCAAGATTTAATTACATTTTTATAGATTTTTTAATTAATAAATGTCTACCACCATATAGAGTTTCCTATGAATCTCTTCAGTCCAAGCAGAGGGACTGTGGGAAATACCACTGAGCTTGCACTGCTCAAATGTGTTGGTGGTTACCATTTCATCTATCTGAACAGCACGGTTGTTACAGGATTTTTCAAATATGGGGTGAGATTTCCAACATATATGAAGCATTCTCATATGATTTAAGTTTTAGTGAGTGACTAGATTCAAGTTAAAAGCAAATAAGAATAGACTTGTAAAATAACTACTTCAATATGCCTATTGCGAGAACAAGTACACTTACTAAAGTACTCATACCTTTTAATCTACTCAGAGGGAGGTGGCAGTGTAATGTGATGTTACCCTCCAGATTTCTTATGAGGAAAATAATTAATGCTCCAGCAGAACTGTCACAGCAGCAACCATGTAGAAAAATATTATGGGAGTAGGAGAAAGAGAAACTTGTAAACAACAAGGGTGTTCTGGGTTGATGCAGTGCCATTTTTGGTAGCAGGGTAGGGGTTCTCTCCCCTAAGAGTGTCTCATGTCAGTAGATGGAATGGCTCCAAGATGCCTGTCACAGCCTAGTGAACAAAGAGATTTTTGCTTCTGCAATCAACATATTCAAGAAGGGGAGATACAGGGTAGTTAAGAGCAGGGCAGAGGAGAGGGAATAGGAGAGAGGAAGCCACATGAGGGGAGAACACTGGAAGAGGGAACAAACCCATAGGGGAGAAATGCCAGAGTAGAGAGACCAAGGCCAGTGATGAAAGAAGGGGAGAACGTGGCTGAAGAGCTTTTTCCTCCACATCCCTTAGTGAGATGGCAGCCTGTCCCCTGCACCCATGGAGGAGCAAGGTGGAGGAGACCCTGAAGGGCCAGGCATGAGCAGATGCTGTGGACCTGCTGCCCATGTGGAATCCCAGTGGAGTGGGTGTTGAGCTGCAGCCTGGGGAGGATGGTGGAGCAGATGTTGTGGGCCTGCAGCCATGGAGGGGACTGTTCCTCAAGCAGTCCGTAGTTCCGTGGGCTGCCTGTGCTGGAGCAGTTTGCTCCTGAGGGACTGAACCTGGAGGAAGGCACTCACATTGGAGGGGTTTGTGAAGGACTTTCTCCCGTGGGAGGGAGCCCACGATGGAGTAGAGAAAGACTGTAAGGAATCCTTCTGCCTGAAGAGCGAGCAGTGGCAGAGAACAACCTGGGATGTTTGGACTGTAACCCCACTCCCTGTGCCCTGTGTCACTCTGGGGAAGAAGGCTGAGATATCAAGAACAAAGTACTTTGCGCTCGGGAAGAAGGAAAGGGTGGGGTGAAGTGTTTAGGCTCTGGTTTGTGTTTTCTCTTTGCTCTGTTTTGATTTGATTAATGATAAATTAAATTGATTTTTTTCCCTAAAATCTGTTGAATCTGTTTTGTTCAGGAGCATAACTGGTGAGTGAAAACCTCATAGCCCTTGTCTCGACCCATGAGTTTCTGGGTGGATTTCCTCCTTGCCATCCCATAATGGGGGAGAGGAAGGAGGGAGCAGCCACATGGTCCTTTGTCATCAGCAGGCTCAAACAAAAACAAAGGGGAACAGGGTGAGAACACAATTGCTGCTATACAGTTTTGACTGAAAAGTCAGTAGATTGTTTGAGGTGAGGTATTTTCACCAAAAATGAAAATTCAGATTGATTCCTCCTTGCTGATCTATATCCCAAATGTGATCCTGCAAGAGAGAAAGTATGGGTATTTAATAAAATTTAATCTTGCAGTATATAACCCACAGCAGTGATATAAAACATAATTTGGTAGTTTGGAAATGTAGTTGCTGGGGTGGGGTCATTTTTGCTCAGGGTTACTAGTTGGTTTTGGGGTTTTTTTGAGAGCTTGAAGTGGGTCTGTATTGAACTTGCCCTCCTTCAGTCTATTGCACTGTAGTCAGGGAGAAAAAGTTCTACTAACAGATACTCTGATTAAAATTATGTTTCAACAGAGAAGACAAGCTACATCAGCATTCTTCTTTTACAACTTAACAAGAGGAGAAAAAGCTTTAAATAGAATGATTTAAAGGGATGGCATAAAAAATAAACCCTTGTATTTTATTACACCAGCACTGCTATTTTTTCCTGATTTCAAAATGTTAAATTGCCATACCAACCTTTCTCAGCAAGGATAACTTTTACTTATAAAGAATAGATACTGATTTTAATGGGACAGGTGTATAGCAGTTGGGTTCAATAACTGGAACAGAAAGACTGTACTCTACATTCTTGATCTGCTAAATGGCAGTGACAGCTATTTCTGAGTTCATTGCGGAATTTAATAAATAACAGACATTTATAAAACACTCTACAGCAAGAGTTGGACATGAAAGTATTCTCTCCTTCCTGGATTAAACAGTGGCAGAAAAATCATATGTTTTCTGCTAGATGGTTCTTATGGCATGATATACCTAGGAACAAAGGAAGTTATTAGTGAGTCAGTTCTATGTGATATTTCATCAATCCACAGTCTAAAAACCTTTAATAGGTAGGGGTCTCCAGATATAGCATTTCACTCTAGAGTGGGATGAGAATTCATATTTGGATGCTGGGAAATGATGGAGAAACAAAATCAGCAAAACAGACTAACAGCATGGGGAATGATACTGATTAGTGTCACCCAGTCTAATCCAGCCATTTGTCTTTCTTTAGAAACAACAATGTACTATCTCAAAGCTGCATACTACCAAAATCAAAGGTAGTATCTGCAGTGGTTTGTATGACAAGCTGCAATGTCTGTCAGATAAATAAGATTTTATGGCCCAGGAAAATGTTGTTCTCTGCTGGTAGGTGGTTATAAGATGTCTATACATGATCTTCCCTTCAACATTATTCCAGATGTTTAAGTATCTTTTCAGAAAGCAGAATAGTATAAAATGGAACTAGGAACTGAAGCAGATACCTGGATATTTTAACCTGTCACAGTTAAAACCTCAGTAATCAAGGTCTGCATGCATGTGTCTGGATTTCATGGGTACTGAACAAATCTGAAAGCACCTTGTGAGCTCACACACACATAAAGAGACTCCTTTTAAAAGACACAGCTCAATTGTGAAGTGCTGAACAAAGTGATTCCCCTTCCCCAACCATTTTGAGCTTGCTATCTAGGGCTGAGAATGGAGTCAAGGTCTTCAGTATCAATTCCAGTGTCACAAATATTTAATTTAATTAGAAGTAGCTATTCTGGCACTGACCCTATTAAAAAAATTTTTTTTCCTTCTACCCTAAAGCGAATAGTTTAAGATATTTCATAAAGTTGACTTAGTTACTAAATGGCATTTGAACAAATTTTACTGGGCAAGAAGTTCAGGAGATGTTCAAAGATCTGTTTCACTGAATGACAGTATTGCTACATTTGGTTTTATAACACCAAGTTAAAAGATTTAAAAAAGCATTAAAGATCAGTTTTCACAGTACTGCTAAAACATTTTTCTTTGACTTCCAACAGTTTGGTATTAACTTTAGGGTTTTTTTTAGTTGACTTGTCAAAGCATTTAATGTAAAAAAAATACTATTTAGAAATCTGACCTTCTTCCACAGGTGAATATTTTTAAACATCAAATTAAATGGATAGTTTTTTGATGCTTAAGATCTAAAAGTGGATACATGAGGGAATCAAGTATAAATAGGGCATCAGCATACACATTACTGAGCTTGTAATTTTCACTGTTTACAAAGAGCTTTTCAATAGCAGATGCTAATCATTGTCAGATAGTGTTATACGGTGTTTTTAATAAAATACATAAAAGCATGTGAGTTTGAACTTATTTGCATGAAGTTCATTTTTGCATGCAGATATGAAGCTAATACATTCAAAGAAGTATTAATGCTACTTCATAATCGTGCATTTTTGTCATCATGGACAGTTAGTTGCAGTGTAATCCTGCGTCCTCTCTTTATAGCTAAAAATACTATTGGCCATTCAGATAACTTAGTTATTGAGCAGGAGAGAAACTGATGAATATTTCTAATCAGAAAGACAGAAACAGGTGGAGATGTCTGTTTTAAGACATCTGTCACAAAACAGTAGCTGGCAACAAGGTCAGATTTACAGGTGGGCTTAAAGAGGCAGCACTCTTCTATTCATCACATATGTATAGCAGGTTTTTTTACATGCTGCTGGCAGAGGGATGCTCAGCCTGTGGCTCCTTTTACTTTTGAGCTTTTGCCTCCTTTGGACATTTAACTATTCACTAAATGTGAACCAGTGCCGTTTCACTAATTTACATAGCATTATATTCCTCTCAGACCAATTCAGCCATGCGACATCAAGGACACGTGGGTTCTGTGTACAGAAGCTCGAGGTATGTGACCTGGTCACGTATAAGCTTGAGATCTCAGGCTCTTTTTAATTATGCTGTAAGCTACAATAACTAATTGCCATTTTAGATAAATATATCAAATAACTCAGCTACTTGGACAGCATATAGTTCAGAATTTATTAGCTGCTGCTCTCACCCAAATTTAGGGGCATGGTCTCATCTCACTGAGAGTATAATTGCCATTATTGAATAATAATTTTGATAGGTTATCCCATTTTCTTCCCTGCTTATCTTCCATTCTTCAGTGTCTAGGTTTCTTCTTGCAACATTGCTTTCTCAACTTGAGCTGCTTCTGACTCATTCTCAATATTTTCCAGTCATTGTTTAATATCATGATTGTTGCTTAATAACATCTGTATGTCTTCTGCAATTCTGTCAAGTTGGATGATATGAAGAGACTTAAGTACTGCAATATCCCTTCTAAGATCCTGCTATTGCATGATTTTGACGCCTTTTATTTTTGACTTCCACCCTGTTTCTTCAGATTGGTCTCATACAGTAAGATTTATTTTATATACAAATCAATTACCCATTTAAAAAGTTTCTTGTAGAAATTTCCAAAAGGAAATGGAAATAACTTAAAAGCTTGAAAATAATCTGATTTTTATTTAATAAGTTAAATTATTTTTACCAATACAGTATTATTGTACCCTCTTAAGCATCTTTTGGTAGCTCAAACGTGGACATATACATATGAGCATGAACATACATGCAAAAAGCCCCACTCATAATGGAAACTAAAACCATTGAAATGAAAATTAGATGTCAAAGGAAGTTACAGATTATCATTTGAGATTTTTTGAGAGAATCTTAATGATGGGTAGTCATGAAAATTTGTTTATATTTACCGCCTCATTTGCTGCTTCTTACTTTTCTTCCCAGTACCCCATAGCAGTATTACTGATCTCTGCTGGACATTTAACAGGTGCTTTAATTCCACAAATAATCTGTATAAAGTATTTAATGCTTTCCATGACTAGTCCTGAAATACGTAGATATAGAGAAGGAAGCATAACAGAGGAAGTACCAGAATGTTGAATAGACCTGGTAGGAGTTTTGTGGTTATGATTTTTTTATAAGCTGAATTAAATATATTTAAAATATCCCTTCTCACAAAATGCTCCTATTTAATCCCTGAAATGGTTAAGAAATAAATATTTGACCACCTATAAATTCTATTTCTTTTTGTGTAGTATGGCCTGTTCTAAAATACTTCTTTCCAGTCAATTCTGTCAAGCTGGAATGTTTCAACAGTTTGTAGTTCATCAAGAAATGATGGGCTGGGGGTGGAATCAAAACACTGGATGGCTAGTTTAGAAATATCTAGCCTCAATTGGATGAATTAAACAGGATTATTCCTCTCATTACAATGTCTTTATTACTGTACTAAAAGAAGAGTAATGTTTATTACTCATGTTCATCGTGAGTACTTCATAGTACCTGCAAGAGATGCAATCACCTATCTCCATTTCTATGATTCTTTACCTCCTGATGTGCTTATTGGAAATAAGCATGACATGTTTCCGCCATGTCATTATTCTTTTAATCTTGCGGAAATATATATGACTTAAAGTCATAATGAACATGACATTATTTTTATACCCTCTTTTGAATCTGAATGGTCCATTCTGTCAAGAAAAAAGAAAAAGCAACAAAACCAGAACAGTAAAGAAGCCTAATAGGTCGTGTGGGTTAAGTGCGCAAAAGAGGGGTTTTAAAAGCCCTTTTTAAAGTTGCCAATACTTCACCTCCTGCAATATACATGCTTATGACTACTCAAGTTTTTCCTTTTTGTATTTGTACACATAAAGTATTTATGCTTTAGCACTGTACACTTTGCTAGTTGGCTCTGGAGAAAGAGATGTTACATTCATCTTCTCTGGAGTGAAAAGACCCACTGAGAAATTATTTCCCTGTACCTTTTGCAGGTGTCCAATTTGCCCTTCTAGCACTATAGATTGCAAAAGTTTGTGAGCTTGGAGATTCTCCTGGCTGTTAAAATCTGCCAGTCTGGAATTTAACCATCTAGAATCTTCTTATGTGTATTTAAGCCAAAACCATTTAGCATGGATGATACTGTACCTCAATTCTTTTTTTTTTTTTTTTCACCATCTGACATTGCAACCTACAATGTGTCCCTATAGTCTTTACCCAAGCCATCCAGTCTCCTTTATTAATATTAAACAAAGGTGTGACCAATTATACAGATTATAGGAGAAAACGTACAAAAGTTAAACTGACTGTGCATACCTGTAGAGTGTTAACAACGAAGTCCAATTTGAAATTGGGAATAATTTTATTTAAATTCTGAATAAAATGAAAAAAAAAAAAAAAGATTTCTAGCCTTTTCTGAAATGCCTTTTCAGACCTTAATGTTGAAAACATATATTTTCCTTTTAATTGAGTATTTTCTTTCAAAAAAGATGAGACGCAAGGTGAGAGGCCAGAGGTGAGAGGTGAGGCAAGAGGCAAGAGGCCAGGCGAGGCACGGCAGGAGGCGGGGCAAGAGGCAAGAGGTGAGAAGGGAGGCTAGAGGCAAGAGGTGAGAGGCAAGATGCGAGAGGCGAGGTGAGAGGTGAGAGGTGAGAGGTGAGGCGAGGCAGGAGGTGAGGCGAGAGGCGAGAGGTGAGAAGCGACGTGAGAGGTGAGGCAAGAGGCGAGAATCGAGAGGCGAGGTGAGGTGAGAGGTGAGAGACAAGAGGCGTGGTGAGAGGTGAGGGGCGAGAGGCGAGAGGCGAGAGGCAAGAGTTTAGAGGTGAGGCGAGAGGCAAGGCAAGAGGTGAGAGGCGAGGCAAGGCGAGAGGCGAGAAGCAAGGCTAGAGGCAAGATGCAGGAGACGAGGCGAGAGGTGAGGCGAGAGGTGAGAGGCGAGAGATGAGAGGTGAGAGGCGAGAGGCGAGGCGAGGTGTGAGAGGTAAGAGGCGATAGGCGAGAGGCAAGAGGTGAGGCGAGAGATGAGAGGTGAGAGGCGAGAGGCGAGGCGAGGTGTGAGAGGTAAGAGGCGATAGGCGAGAGGCAAGAGGTGAGGCGAGAGGCAAGAGGTGAGGTGAGAGGCAAGGCGAGGCAAGAGGTGAGAGGCAACAGGTGAGGAGAGGCGAGAGACAAGATGTGAGAGGCAAGGCAAGAGGTAAGAGGTGAGAGGCAAGGCAAGAGGTGAGATGAAAGGCGAGGCGAGAGGCAAGAGGTGAGAGGCGAAGCGAGACATGAGAGGTGAGGGAAGAGAAGTGAGAGGCGAGAGGTGAGGCGAGAGGCAAGAGGCAAGAGGCAAGGCAAGAGGTGAGGTGAGGTGAGGTGAGGTGAGGTGAGGTGAGGTGAGGTGAGGTGAGGTGAGAGGCGAGGCGAGAGGCAAGAGGCAAGAGGTGAGAGGCAAAGTGAGAGATGAGAGGTGAGGGAAGAGAGGTGAGAGGCGAGAGGCGAGAGGTGAGTGGCGAGAGGTGAGGTGAGGCTTGAGAGGTGAGAGGCAACAGGCGAGGAGAGGTGAGATGTGAGAGGTGAGGCGAGAGGCAAGAGGCAAGAGGTGAGGCGAGACGCGAGATGCAAGACACGAGAGGTGAGAAGCAAGGCTAGAGGCAAGATGCGAGAGGTGAGGTGAGAGGCAAGGTGAGAGGTGAGAGGTGAGAGGTGAGAGGTGAGAGGCGAGAGGCGAGGTGAGGCAAGATTATGGAAAAAAGGGCTGGCTACTCTGGGAAGAACTTAGGAATATAGTTAGGTGGCGTAGAAAGAAAATTAGAGAGACAAAGCTACAACTTGAACTGAATCTTGCCACTTCTGTGAAGGCTAACAAAAAGTCCATCTACAGATATATCAACAGCAAAAGGAGGGGCAGGGAAAAGCTCCATTCTCTATTGGACATGGGCAGGAATACAGTTATCACATATGAAGAAAAGGCCGAGGTATTTAACACCGTCTTTGCCTCAGTTTTCAACAGTAAGACAGGTTGTCCTGAGGACAGCTAGCTTCTGGAGCTTGTAGAAAGAAACAAGAATCTGAACAGTGTCCCTGTAATTCAGAAGGACTCAGTCAGTGACCTAGGCTTGGATCCCTGCAAATCTATGGGACCAGATGGGATCCACCCAAGGGTGATGAGGCAGCTGGCAGAAGATCTCGCCAGGCCTCTCTCTATCATTTACCAACAGTCCTGGCTCACTGGGGATGTCCCAGATGATTGGAAGTTGGCGAATGTCACTCCAATCCACAAAAAGGGACAAAAGGAGGACCCAGGAAACTACAGGCCTGTCAGCCTGACCTCAGTGCCTGGCAAGGTTATGGAACGGATCATCCTCAGTGCAATCACACAGCACCTACAGGATGGTCTGATCCACTGTTAGACCCAGCCAGCACGGGTTTAGGAAGGGCAGGTCCTGTCTGACCAACCTGATCTCCTTTTATGATCTGGTGACCCACCTGGTGGATGAGGGAAAGGCGGTGGATGTGGTCTACCTGGACTTCAGCAAGGCCTTTGACACCGTCTCCCACCGTCCCCCTAACCCTAACCCTCCTGAAAAAGGTTAACCCCTAACCCACAGCATCCTCCTGAAAAAGCTGTCAGCCCACAGCTTGGATAGGGTCTGGATTAGGAACTGGATGGAGGGCTGGGCCCAGAGAGTGGTGGTGAAGGGTGCTGCATCCAATTGGCGGCCGGTCACTAGTGGTGTCCTCCAGGGATCAGTGTTGGGACCAGTTCTGTTTAATATCTTCCTTCATTGGTGATTTAGGTGAGGGGATTGAGTCCACCGTTAGCAAATTAGCAGAAAACACTAAATTGGGGGGGTGTTGATCAGCTGGAAGGCAGGAGGGCTCTGCAGAGGGACTTAGACAGCCTGGAGATTTGGGCTGATTCCAATGGGATGAGGTTCAACATGGCCAAGTGCTGGGTCCTGCACTTTGGCCACAACAACCCCATGCAGCGCTACAGGCTGGGGACAGAGTGGCTGGAGAGCAGCCAGGCAGAAAGGGACCTGGGAGTTTGGATTGACAAGAAGCTGAACATGAGCCAGCAGTGTGCCCAGGTAGCCAAGAAGGCCAATGGCATCCTGGCCTGGATCAGGAACAGTGTGGCCAGCAGGTCCAGGGAAGTGATTCTGCCCCTGTACTCAGCCCTGGTGAGGCCACACCTTGAGTCCTGTGTCCAGTTCTGGGCCCCTCAGTTTAGGAAGGAGATTGAGGTGCTGGAGCAGATCCAAAGGAGGACAGCCAGGCTGCTGAAGGGACTCCAGCACAAGTCCTATGAGGTGAGGCTGAGGGAGCGGGGGGTGTTCAGCCTGGAGAAGAGAAGGCTCAGGGGAGACCTCATCACTAGAACTCCCTGAAAGGAGGGTGTAGCCAGATGGGGGTTGGTCTCTTTTCCCAGCCAACTCTCAGCAAGACAAGAGGGCATGGTCTCAAGTTGTGCCAGGGGAGGTTTAGTTTGGATATTAGAAAGAATTTCTTTACAGAGAGAGTGATCAGGCATTGGAATGCCCAGGGAAGTAGTGGATTCTCTGTCCCTGTAGATATTTAAAAAGAGACTGGACATGGCACTCAGTGCCATGGTCTAGTAACCACAGCGGTAGTGGATCAAGGGTTGGAATTGATGATCTCAGAAGTCTCTTTAAACCCAGCCGATTCTATGATTCTGAGAGGTGAGGCGAGGTGAGAGGCCAGAGGCGAGAGACAAGAGGAGAGAGGAGACAGGAGAAAGGCAGGTGAGGTGAGGGGCGAGGTGTGAGAGCAATGCCAGAGAAAAGACACCAAGGTCAGTGAAGAAGGAGAGGGAAAGGTGCCTGAGCAGAGATTTCCTCACAGCCCATGTTGAGATGGCAGCTGTGCCCCTGCAGCCTAGGGAGGAGCAAAGTGCAGCAGTCCCTGAAGGAGTACGGTAGGGTAAATGTGGATTTATAGTACCTGAAGTGTCACGGAGGCAGACGTGTAGCAGCAGCCTGTGCAGGACCACAGAGAGGGGCAGATGTGGATCTGCAGCCAGGGAGGACCCCGTGTCAGAGGAGGTGACTGCTCCCGCAGCAGCCGTGACTCTGTGTGCAGCCCAGGCGGGAGCAGTCTGTGCCTGAGGGACTGCACCTGTGGGAGGGACTCGTGTCCCAGAGGTTCCTGAAGGACTCTCCCGGGAGAGGGACCCCGTGCTGGAGCAAGGGAAGAAAGAACGTGAGGAGTCCTCCCCCTGAGGAGGAAGGAGCAGCAGAAACACCGTGTGGGGAACTGACCTTAAACCCTCCCTGCCCTGTGCCCTGAGGGGGAGGCAGCAGGGAAGGGATTCGGGACCGGGAAGAAGGGAGGGGGGTGTGGAAAAGGCACTGAGATCAGGACGTTTCCTCTTTTGTCTTTGTATATTAATTTTTTTTCTTTCCTAAATTGAACCTGTCTGGTTTTTTTCCTGTTACTGTACTTGTGGACTGAAAACCTCCATGACCTTGTCTGCATTACTGAGCCTTTGGGTAGATTTTCTCCCTGTCCCACAGTGGGGGTGGAGGCTGAGTGAGCAGAGGCCTGGTTGGTACCGGCTGGGCCTAAACTGTGACAGATGGCAACTTTGGCTTACAGTAAGTATGGCAGTGCCAGTATGAGTTCTCTACAGGACCTGTTTGATGACTGAAATTTGAAAATCTGTGATGCACTTTGCTGTGTGTTCAAAATGCTATAAATTCTGCAACTCAAGATTTATTTTACCATATTAACTCTTTTCAGAAATGTCTTCCATTCCATCTCTCTCAGTGTTGCTAATGGGGGATGGCAGCTGTCACGAGACCTTGTTGCTGCATGCTTCTCTTGTCAATGAAAATATTTTAATGCTGGCATTGACAGACAGACTGAAACATTTTAATGCCATCTTTATGAACGCTGTAAAGTTTCTTCTGATGAACTAGATAAGTCTATTTAAGCTCTTAGTTTAATTTATTCTTATTTTTTCATTGTGACATCACCATTCAGGAATAAATTTTCACATTTATTGGATAGCTTTTAACTAGCTCTTATTAAAGGGTGCTAGCAGGGGATGCATTACAATTGCATTAAATCAGTACATCTTTCCAGAAACTTGCATCTGACATATTTTTGTAAGGAAAAAGATAGATGTAGCATTCTGAATAAATACTTACCAAGGAACTGGAAGATAAGCAGCTCAGTCATCTAGGACACAGACACAAGTATATATCTGAGACTAGCTGGTCTTTTTTTTCTTTTTTTTGAAACACCTATGGGAAGGATGCACTTATTTTCTTGCTGAATTAGTTGAATCTAGGATGAAATCTACTCACAATAGTGTTGCTTTGTGTTGCCTGAAGTAGTGACATTAATATTACTTCAGAAGTATAAAGCATATTTTTGTCTTCTTTGAAAAACTCAGAACTAAAATGAAAAATAATGAAAATCTGTAATTGGAAGAAGCTTATGATATCCAAGATTGATAGTTAAAATGGTATTTTGAGGTGCAGAATGCTGAATTACAACAGTATTCAATAATCTTAAATATAGTATGCGGGATATTTTCTCTGAGTTCATATAGTGTCATGACCTAACTCTTGTATGCAATGTGTTTTTCCTCTATCTTACTCTAAAAATTGGGGTGGGGTAGCGTATTTACAAAGTGATCTGTATTAGTGCAAATGTCAGTCCATGACTGACTGTTACTAACATTTTACTCTACCTTTCTACTTTGACTGAGGTTGTTCAGTTGCACTGCAGAAGAGAGTATCTGGCAAGTAAGCAACTTCTGGGTTAGCGACCAGCAAGTACAGCTCTTAAAAACTCTGCTATAAAATTAAAACAAATATGGCCATACTGAAACTAAGATGCATTTTGTTTTTCTCTGAAGATGATGTAAAATTGTTTTTTCTCATGCAATTTATATTTCTGATTCAGTGAATGACTAAGCATGCTGTCAAGGAAGATCACAGAATCATAACGCATTTTTGGGTTGGAAGGGACCCTTAAAGGTCATTTATGCCAACCTTCAAGGTGCTTATCTGAGGAAAAAATGCTTCTTTTGACTGTTTAGGGTTAGCATGTGAGAGAAATTTCAGCAATGTAATAGTTTGGGCTTTCTATATATACATGACTCCTACACTTAAAGAAAAAATAGGAAATGAGAAATTGGGAAAATTAAAGGTAAAATTATGTTCTTTTTAAGCATCATGGAAAGAACATGATGCTTTGAAGAGAACTGATACATGATCTGCAAAATAAATATGCCTGCTTAAATATTTCTACTCTTTCAGTACAACTTTCATTTTAAATGAGTTGTTATGTGCACTCCTATCACAGCGAAGTGAAATATCAAAACAAGATGTAGCAAATCTAAGATCTTTGAGATCCTTTAAAGAAAAAAATGTGATAAAAGTCCCCTCTGGGTCAATATCTTTTAATGGCACGTATGTATTTGAAAAGAGAAACAACTTATGTGAAAAAGAAAGCCAAGGAAAAGGAAGTTGTCTGCTGAGTTATGTGAGAAGTTTGCAAGAATCCGTCATCCCTGGAGACTATCAGTTCTTGTGGATCCAACAGGACCACGAGACTTAGGATGCAGAGTCAGATGAAAATATGCAAGGCCACTGGAACATAATAGTATTGATGACATATTGTGGCTGCTACCTCCAAAATTTATGGGATTAGTTACAAAATAAAAATAAAAATAAAAATGAATATATATAAAAAAAATTCTCTTGAGGGCCTTTGTTACCTAAAAGTCAGTGATGCATCTGTATGATGTGCCACTTTTGAACAAATAACAGGGGTTGGCATCCTAACTGTTGCCCCAGAAGGGTAACTGAGAATATGTATGTATGCACATATGAGGGACCAAGCAAATGAATGCACTGTGTGAACTATTATCTGCTATTAATAATAATAATTTATTTATTAAACATCTCTAACTATTGACAGTGATCTGTGTCTTGGCTCAATCTCCTTTGAGAGAGTGTATTTATGACAAAGGAATAGAATGGATTTGTTTATAACTATTTGCTTTTAAAAACAGCTTTTCACAAAGATGCATATAAAATAAATTCCTTTTGAGAACAGCCTTCAGAATAAAATTTAAACTTTTGCAAGGTCAGACTGAAATACTTCACGGATATATGAGGGAAAGAATCAATGTATTGGAATATCTATAAGGTGGTCTTAAACAGCAACTACTTTTGAACATTCAAAGAACATTTATTATGGAGGAGAAGCTTTATGTAATGAAGTTAAAGACTGAATTTAAGTTTTGACTGGCTTGAAATAAAAGCAAAGAGGATGGAAGAAAGGCTATAATTATTGGAAGAACATAATGTGATGCTTAGACAGGATGTGAAATTCACTGAGGAACATATTGCAGCTATAATTAGAGATAGTGTTTCAGTCACTTTTAAAATGAGTCATTAGAGAATGCATTAAAAAGTAAAATTCTACATCTGTTGGGTCTCCCAATTGGGACAGAAACATAGGACCTAAAAGGGAGATGCAAATTTTTTCTCCTAAGGAGCTCTGAGGTTAAATTCCAGAAGTGAAGCACAACTAAAGCTTTGGAATTGGAAACAAATAAAACCACACAGAAGTGTAGATGGCTTGCAATGTTTTCCATATATCCTTCTAGAACTTATACAAGAGCACCAACACTCTTCTTCTACAAGGAACTGAAAGTGATGGTTAAGAAGTTTTACAGGGCATTCCTCTTGTCTTGAATTCCTGCTTCCAAAAATAAGGAAAGGGAAATAGTGCCACTGTAAGTTTTTGCAACACACGCAGAGTAAGAACAGCTGAGTCACTTAGTCTCATTTCTTCTGTGTTCGTCCTCAATATAAAATGTACTAGGTGCAGAACAGATTTTACTATTCATTGTTCAGCTATAATAAAAAAAAATTCAATTATTTTTTTCTAATCATGCTAGGGCTATGGGTGAAAAGCACAGATGTCAAATTCTGATTGCATTGGCTTTTGCAAAGATTTGAATTTTGTGGGGGAGGAGAAGTTTGTAGGAAGGAGCTCAATGCATGTAGCTTGCACCACATTTTTCTCAGGCTGTTTGCATATGAGCAAATGTTCTACAATAAAATATTATTTAGCAATTTTAATCAAGCAACAAGTTAAAAAAAACAAGCTATATGATAATAAATAGAATTCTAGTATTTAGGCCTGCAGTTTCCTCTTTTTTTCACTCTCTAGAACAGGTTATTTTGTGGATTTATTTCTTTCAGCAGATTCTAATCTGTTTAGAAAAGTGTTTTTTCTCCACACTTGTGCAACATATTAAACCTGTGTATGCTTGTATTAAAACAAGACTCAGTTTCAGAGGTCTATCTGGACCAAAAAAAAACCCCAAACCAAAACAACAAACCAAACAATACAGAGTACTGACGTAAAAATACCACTTCACTTAAACTAGCTAAGGTGATAAATGAAACATACAGTCTGTACTTATTTGCTTAATTTATAAAGCTTTTTTTTTTTTGAGTGTAAACTGTAAGAACCAATTAATTATTTAAGTACTCAATAAGGTGAGGTAGTCTGAAAAGATGTGTCTTGTGTGAAATTTTTTTATCATCATCAGACTGTCTGAAAGTGGTTATAGTGGTTTTTATCAATGGATGAATAATGCTTCTGCTGAACTGGAGTCACCTAAAAGATTTTACTTCTGCTGGTTGACTTGCCAATTCTTCTGAAGAAATGCAAAGGAAAGCTATTTTATAGAGATAGTTAGCTATTAAACTGCTGTACTCTTACGACACACTGCTATATGGAAGCTGACTACTCTTATTCTGTTTTAGGGGTGCTCTCTGGGGCCACTTCAGTTACTGAGGTACAATGAGGTATTCTATCTAGTTAAATAGTATGGTTATTTTTCAGAGTTAGCTACTTGCAGATGCCAGTAGATAGTCTAGTCAGTGGTCCATGGAAACTTGGGCTATGCAAATATAGCTGGGTAATTGCCCCTGGCAAGGTGCCACAGTAAGGCAGCTATATTGCTACTAAGTAATTAAGTGGTACAGCCCTCTCTGCATTACAATGTCTTGTGCCATTTAGATTTTCACTTAGAAATAAGTGCTACTTAGCAGTATGCAAGACAAAAGAGCTTCCAGGCTCTAATAAGAAATAAAAACATCTTAGAAGTAACCGAGTTTGTGCTTTAGTAAATAGAGGTTAGAAGTTGAATTATTGACAATTTTCACAAAATTGTAAGATGTTTTTTTTTTTTTTTTTTAAATCTGTTGCATCCTGTCTCTTAAACTGTCACAATGATCTCCTGGACAAAGACGTGTCTCCAATGACCTGATAGAAATTTTTTGTCCAGTTGCATAGGTTAGGAAGTTAGTCCCCAATGACCCAGATAAAATTTTGATTTGCTTTAAAATGCTTTTTACTTTTGCATATAGTCTAAGGACAGTTCTGGTAAATTTATTTAAGAACTGCTTTCTTTTCCCCCCCCTCAGAACAGCCTTTGTCATTCGTTAGAAGTTTACTTTCACAGCATCAAGTACTTCTAGGATAGAATTTTGTAACATTTACTTACAATGTAAGTAAATTTTTGCCTGTTATTTTTTGTTTTGGTTTGGTTTGTTTGTTTGTTTGTTTTTTTGAGGCAGCTATTGTGAGCAATGAATATTACAGACACAGCCAAAGCAGGTCAATATTTCTTCTGAGTTCTTTTAAAATTATTTCAAGATACTTTAGGACTTTAGCAGGTTTGGTAGAAGAATATAAATATAAGACAACCTCTAATACCATTTGCAACTGAATCTGATGTAATATTTTTGAGAAATTGACTTAGATGTGTAATTCTGTTCTGTGTGGAATCAATTGGTGTGTTTCTAAGACTTAGCTGCTTGGCCTTGCTTTGTCCTCCTAGAAACTAAATTATGTTGAAAGACTCCAAGAGTAACTTATTTTTTTACATTTTTTTTCCTGTATGTTTCCTTCATTGTAAGTATGTCATGTAAAGGTTAACAAACTGGTAAGACTGTAGTTCCTTCCTTAATAAATGTTTTTTGAGAAGGTGTTTTTTGAAAGCACAGACTTGAAGATTAGAACTATTTACTTGTAGATATTTAACCATTTTTATAAAACAGAACTCAAGAAGGTCTGAAATCAAATAATGATCTCTTATTTTTTCTTTATACATTTTTAGACCTAGGACATTCCAGTGTTTTTAAAAAAGAGAATACAGAAGTCATGCACACAGATAGGCCACAAGATAGATCACAAATATCCATAGATTTTCCTTTTTTTTTTTTTTTATTTTTAATCTTGGTTACAAAAATTGGCTACTTTAGTAGTCCAAGTCTTGCTGGACTTGCAGTTTCTCCAAGATTAAGCCTTGTGTTGTACCATGCTGTACAAATAGCTTCCTATTGAAATCTACGAAGTTGCTCAATTTACTAGGCCAAATTCTGCTCTCAGATGTTCCCTCAGCTTCCTCCTCATATCCTTCATCCTCAATATACACTCCTTTCCTTCAAAGCACCACAATAAAAAATGTACTTTCAGACCTCCAAAAAAAAAAAAAAAAAGAAAAAAAAAAAAAGAAAAAATCTATCCTCACTGAGAGTAGTTGAAAACAAAGTACATAAAGGAGGTAGACTAAGCTAAATTACCAAACTAAAATATTTTAGATTTCATTCAGTTTCCTGACCTTCTCTAATGTATTCTTTCTTATGAATTTGGAAATGAGAATGTGGAGGAATCTCATCCACTTTTTCCATGCATTAACTTGATATTTACTTTTTTTCTTTTTCAATTATGTGGTCCTTTCAATTATTAGAGAAAAAATAATATTCTAAAGCTTTTTCTGTGGTGAGGCAGTTGAATTACACTTTAAGTGATTTATGGAGAGCTGTTAAAAAAATAATTTTTTCTCCTATCTTTTGGTTCCATGCTTTCTTTTTGAATAAGCAAGAGAACATTCATTTAAAGTAATACATTAATGAGTCAAATTCTAAAGCACATAAAATTTGTCTTTTTATTTTTGCTTTATAATATAGTTATTAAAATTAAAAGAAACTTTTTGAATAAATGAAGTTATACTAATCAGTTGCATAATTTGAATATTCCCTTCAATAACTACTGTCACATTATTTTGCAAATTTGGGAGGAATGTGAGAGAACAATCATGATTTTTAACTAGATTTCAGTGATTATTTTTGAGATCTTGATGGGACTCAGCTGACTAGAGCCTGGGAAAATTACAGAATAACTTGACTGCGCAGGAGAAAGTAAATCTGAGAATACTTCTTCAGGCTCACAGACATGGAACAGAGCGTACATGTGAATGTGAGATGTGCACACACACATGCAGTCCTCTGGGACAAGTGATATTTAATATGGATATGGTTTATAGTGGTGTGGTAGATGTTCTTTAGGTCACCTTAAGCTGTGCTCTCAAGTTAAAAAAAAAAAGAAAAAAAAAAACGAAACCAAATCAAACTTGAAGCTGGTATTTTCCTCATATTCATGTTGGAAATGAGGGCAATGTGCTGCTTCATAGAAGTCTATGCAGTGCTTGAGGCTAGCAGATAAATTAGGTAAATATTCTTGCTTAGAGTAACTGTAGGAATCATTTGCTTGGGTGGGTTCCTCAGAAATTAGTGCATATTTGGATGTTTCATGCACAAACTTTTAACCAAAAGTTTTCTCAAGGAAGAAAGGTTGTCTAGCAGACATGGAAGAAACTTTGATCCTCTCTTCCATGTATTTTGGCAGAGAATAATTCCATTTTTAAGATCACTTTTGAAAAGCATCCTGCCTTTGACTGTTTTTGAAAACTATGCAGGCTCTGATAGGAGCAGCAAATGGGGACTTTAGGTGCTATATAGCTGTGGATGCACTGATGGTGAAGGCTGACCCATAGACGCTGAGTATGGGACACAGATGATGAGTTCCTGAGTGATTAAAAACTCCTTATGCAGCAAACATATCTAAGAGGAAGAAGGGTTTCTTAGGTTTTACAGTGGGTGGGTGGATGCAACGTAATGGCAAGTGTAGGGGTTTCTGGTCTCAGGAGCTCAAAGATAAAGGAAAACATAAATCTGTGAACTTTTATAAGGTTCCCTGACCAACAAAAACATATAAGAAAGACTTGAGGAAAAAGCAGCAGATTATTTCATATGTTGAGAGTCATTCTGTAAGAGCAGAAGTGTTTGATGTCTGCAAGTACAGAGCACTTACCTAAGCCTCCTCTCATCAATACCAGTTCTCTTTATTCATTCCCTGTGTATCAGGTGTTTGTCAGGAGTTTTGGTCAACTCAAATTGGCAGGGGAAGACGAAGTAAAAAAAAATAAAGCAACAAGCTTTAAATGTCTCAACAAGCCTTATGTTTGTGGTTACTGAAGGAAATAGGGAGCAATTGTTACTGCTACTTATTTTCATCCATCCTAATTGATCTCTTTGCCTCTGTCTCTTCATATTTTTGCATGTCTACTTTGAAGGGGGAAAATGAGGCTGACCAAAATGGTTAAAAGTCAGTCTGAAACTCAGCAAACTGAGACTTACTGTCAGGAGGGAAATGTTACAAGTAAAGCAGTTGAAATAAAACCATATATAGAGAAGTTAAAATAAGTTAATAAAGCATTGGATAAATGGTAATAAAAAGACCAAAGATACCAAATTTGAACAATAGAAGCAGAAGTCCAGCAGTCAGCGTGTAATGGATGGAAAGAATTAGTTTAATATGATAGCAAGAAGGACGCTATAAAATGTTGTGAAATACAAGTAAGCTACCATGCTGAACCAGACTACAAAATGACTGAAAAAAAGAGACCTTGATGTAGATTTGATGTACGCATCCTGTGGGTTGGAGGGAGGGGAGAAGAGCTACCAACAGTGATTTCAGAAGTTGGAAATACAGAAGACTGTGCTTCCCTTATGAAATCAGCATTGGTACCTAAAATGTATCACGTCATCTTGTGAATTTAATAATTATCTTGCTGCCATAAGGCTAGTGTTTTGCTCGTCTTCTTACCTTTTATATTGAGAAAAACTGGAGGAAATCTCAAGTGCATAAACACCAGTGCTCATTCACAATTTCTAGATTCAGCCTCTGTGGTTCCAGTCATCAAAGCTTCTTCCATGAACAGTTTCATCTGTTATATGAACTTCATGTGCCTCCTAGTTTACTTTGTGATGAGTTCAGTAACAATGGCTTTATGTGGTTTTTTTTTTATTCTGGTTGTTTTCTCTTTCACAGGGGTTTTAGTTTAAGGCTGTACCTGTTGCCTGTTGCTTGGATGAGGTTTTTGCCTTGATGACTAGTTGGGAATGGTTTATAGAAAGAGAGAAAGAGTGATGGAGAGAAAGAGAGGGAGTAAGAAAGGAAAAAGAAAGGAAAAGGAAAAGGAAAAGGAAAAGGAAAAGGAAAAGGAAAAGGAAAAGGAAAAGGAAAAGGAAAAGGAAAAGGAAAAGGAAGAGGAAAAGGAAAAAGAAAAGGAAAAAGAAAAGGAAAAAGAAAAAGAAAAAGAAAAGGAAGAAAGAAAGGCAGTTTGTATATGTATATATATACGTACACATAGGTACAGTGATGTCTATAAAAAGCCTTGCATATACCTCTCTTTTCCTCTGTCAGGATGCATTTTAAGCAATTCCACAGCATGATTCCAGCTCTCTGGAAGGTGCAGCTGCTAAGGTCCTACATGCATCAGTTTCATGGTGTTACTGCTTCCTACAGTTCACATGCTTGTAGCTCACCTTTGAGAAGGTAGGAAACATTAATTAAATCTCAACTTTTTGATAGTGACCAGGATTCCTGTGTTATATAAGCTACCTAAGACCTAGAAAGACATAGAAAGGGAAGTTTTAGAGAGTTCTTCAGAATTAAAGACTATAGGCTGAATTTTCTGTATTTCTAGCTTTGAACACAGGTCTTCCTGAGTTGTCCTATAATCAAATGGACATTTTATGATTAACATGGATGATTTGCAAAACCACTGTACTCTTCAGTGCTTAAGACTTCTTACCCCCCAAAAAAGTTCCCACTTTGCAAAGCTCATCTTTTTTTTCCATATATATCAATAGACCTCATTTAAAATCTTGCCTTTCTTCACAACTACGACTGATCCTCTTCTGCACTAGATTCTTGTTGTTTACCAGAGCAGATTAAGATCAGTGACCTTTTTCTTTTGCTGTGCAGATATGTTGGGCAGTCTCACTAAAGAAATGTGAGGAAGTCAAACACATTTGCCAGAGTAAGAAATAAATTAAAATCAGTGTTTGCTCTTGTTAAAGCAAACAAAGCTATCTACTACATTCCATACAAACTAAAGAAAGTGGCCTGTTTGCTTTGGGAAAAACATCAGAGATTCATCCAGTCCTGGTGTTTTTGATTGTAGTCTACTTCACACATTTGTTTTCAGAAGCATCTGTTGAGCAAGTTCATGTCTGAAAGTATTCATTCATGTCTGAATGTATTAATTCATACTGACTGAACAAATCACTTTGATTAGACTTGTAGCAGTATTTTTTCTTATGATTACTACTATATTTTTATCCTGATATTTCCTTGTTCACTGGAAGGGATCTCTGATGAAAATGAGAACTTAGAACATGATGGTCCTTACTGGGTCCAGGCACAGATTGATCTGTTTTGTCTCTCCAGTCCTGCTGTTTCCAGATCACAGAGCACTTCTTGATCTGGATGTTTCTCTGTATTTAGAAATAGTGAACTTGTGCAGTGTCTCCTTGGATGCATACAAAAAAGCATGGTATCTGCAGTCAGAACTTCTAGAGCTTATGTGCACTTAGACATGGGCTGCTTCTTCTCTTTAATTTTTTCCCGAATCTGCAATTATTAATTTCATCAGAGGCCTCCCAGGCCTCAGTAGTCAGTTCTTGTATGCGAGTCACTGCATACTTCAATCACCTCTGACTCTGGTGTGTCTGTTCATACAGATGTCATGTGCTTTTAAAGCAAATCTATCTCTTGTTCTCACTTCTGATGTAATTCCTTTCAGAATAAAGTGATTCAGGTGATGTGCTCCAGGCATGCACTTAATGCAGTTCTAACTGTTGATAAGTGCTCAGGCAATGGGCCCCGGCAAGAAGTATTTTTAAAATAAACTTGCCTAAAATTTCTATAGCATAAGTGTTAGCACTAGCTGTTTAATTCAACAAACCTTCCAGTAAAAAAAGTTAGCTGCTGTCTATCAGTATATCTAGATATCCATTCATTTAGGTCAAGAAAATTTCTTACTTACCTGTTTACTGCTGCATCCTTGAGAAACTAAAATAACTCAGCTAAAAGGATCATCTTGCTGATTCCTAGCCACTGTTTCCAAACATCACTCATCACTCATCTCAGATTAGCTGCTGAAACTACATATTAAAAGTAGGACTCAAAACCACAGCATCTTTTCTGCAATGTTTCAGCATCTTGCTATATATTCATAAAGTAAGATCTCACAAAGTGGAATTTAGCTTCAAACGGAATTCATTTGCCATATGCTTTCCATGTTCTTATTTCATTTGATATAGAATATTCAATCCACATGGTCAGATTCTCATTGTCTCATATAGGTATAATTACCTAAATTGCCTATTGACATAAACAAGAGTAGCTGAGACCTAATCCCAAATTCAAAAAATCAGGTTTTTAATAAATGTTTTCAAGTTATATTTTACATTCTTATAAGCAGTTTCCTATTTCTGGTATTTCTAGATAATTCAGTATGACCCTATGGTGAGTACAGAGAAAAGCTGTAGAACACAGTTGTGCTCACCTATAATGTTCAAAATAAATTTTGTTTGATTTAAGGGATTGTTTTTAATTCAATTTTTTAATATTGACATTTTGCATTTTTTGTTTGGATCTCTTTCTGGGGTTGTGTAAATAATGTATTTTTTTTGATTGAGCTGATGAGCTGGGAAAAAAATAACCCAAAGAAACCACCAATCAAATCTGATCTAGTGGTTTGGGTTTTATTTTTTTGGTTTTGTGGGTTTGGGATTTTTTGGTAGGTTGGTTGGTTCTTTGTTTAATTGTTTTTTTTTGGTTGGTTATATTTTGTTTATTTTTATTTTTCCTTAATCAAAAAAAGCAGGAAATGTATTTGATTGGACCCTTCCTCTCTCTCTCTCTCTCTCTCTTTCTCTGTGTCTTATTTCCTGGCACATATGGTAGAAAATGGCAATGCCTGTAAATAACAATTCAACAGATGTGTGGAAAGTTAAGGGATCTAATTCACTCCTTTCTTCTGTTCAATGTCTATTTCTTTTGTAAGAGATTGCCAGCTGTTCTATTTTAGATAGTAATGGATTTTATTTGTTTTTTTGTAAGCTATTTAGATTTTTTTTTACTTAAGAATATCTCTTGACTTTTTTCATAACTAGAAAGTGTTATAAAACAATTGCTAGGTTGCTCAAAAAGCAAAACAAACAAAAGTTGAAATATGACAACCATAAAGCTTAAGAGCATCTGTATTAAACCAATTTAAAACAATGGAGTCATCAATCAATATTTGGAGGAATTGCAGCACATCACCTGTTCTCCTCCCTGACAATCCTCTATGTCTTTGAAAGTCCTCTCCCTCTGAATTTTGCAAAATAAACGGGCTGGAAGACACTAAGCCTTACACTGGTCTTGTATCTTGCTAGCCAAATAAATAGGGCTCTTGAGCAATTGAAAAGCTGAGATTAAAAATGGCAAATAGTAAATGTGAAACTCGAATAAGTACAAAAGATGGGGGAGATTCCTGACTCTTAAAGCATGGCTAAATGTTATAAGGTGATTGATCACTGCAGTATGTAGTCATGGTCAGTCACTTTGAAATTAAGCATGAACTGTATCATCAAGGCCTAATGCAGAAACTATCTCTTCAAAGTTACAGTGTGTAAAGAAAAAATTCTGGTAAGGTCATACTGAAATTTAGACACTTTCTTGTATTTCCTGTGGTCTGAAAATTAGCTGTTAGGATTAACAGCTTTAAGGAAATGGCATAGATATCCCAGAACACAGAGATTGCAATAGCAGCAAAGGAAGTTGAATTTCAAACAGAATTCTAGTAAATAACTTTGAACTCATATTCTAATTTTTACAGTTTTGTATAGTTTATACAGGGTTCACTTTATTAACAGGTTCATCACAATGGCATTTGTATGTTCCAAGATAAAGGATCTTGATTTCAGTACGATGACATGGAAAATTAGTGTAGTCACTTCCAACGTTCTAGATAACTCTTAGAAGACAAAATACGACCAGGAGTTTTACTTTACAAACAAGGCTTTGCCAAGGCATTGCCATCACTCTCTTAATAAAATTCTAAGGCATCCTTTTGTGTAAGCTTTTTAGTGTAAGACATTATTCTGTCTCATTTTGGCATCATATATAACATTAAATTTTACTACTGGTTGGTTGCTTACTAACTATGAAAAACAATAAGTGAGGCAAAGGGAACACATAGAATCATATAATCAACCATGTTGGAAAGGACCTCTGAGATCATCAAGTCCAACCCATAATCCACTTCCAGTGTGGTTACCAGACCATGGCACTGAGTGCCACATCAGTCTCTTCTTAAAAACCTCCAGAGACACAAAATCCACCATCTTCCTTGGCAGCCCATTCCAATGCCTGATCACCCTCTCTGTAAAGAATTTCTTCCTAATATCCAACTTAAACCTCCCCTGGCAGAGCTTAAGTCTGTGCCCTCTTGTCTTACTGATGGCTGTCTGGGAGAAGAGACCAATGCCCCCCTGGCTACACCCTCCTTTCAGGGGGTTGTAGAGAGTGATGAGGTCTCCCCTGAGCCTCCTCTTCTCCAGGCTGAACACCCCCAGCTCCCTCAGCCTCACATCACAGGACTTGTGCTGGAGTCCCTTCAGCAGCCTAGTAGCCCTCCTTTGGACCTGCTCCAGGACCTCAATCTCCTTCCTAAACTGAGGAGCCCAGAACTGGACACAGGACTCAAGGTGTGGCCTCACCAGCACTGAGTACAGGGGCAGAATCATTTCCCTGGACCTGCTGGCGACGCTGTTCCTGATACAGGCCAGGATGCCATTGGCCTTCTTGGCCACCTGGGCACACTGCTGGCTCATGTTCAGCTTCCTGTCAATCCAAACTCCCAGGTCCCTTTCTGTCTGGCTGCTCTCCAACCACTCTGTCCCCAGCCTGTAGTGCTGCATGGGGTTGTTGTGGCCAAAGTGCAGGACCCAGCACTTGGCCGTGTTGAACCTCATCCCATTGGAATCAGCCCAACTCTCCAGGCTGTCCAGGTCCCTCTGCAGAGCCCTCCTGCCTTCCAGTTGATCAACACCCCTGCCCCCCCCCAGTTTGGTGTCATTTGTGAATTTGCTAACGGTGGGCTCAATCCCCTCACCTTAATCATCAATGAAGGTATTAAACAGAACTGGACCCAGCACTGATCCCTGGAGGACACCACTGGTGAGCAGCCACTAATTGGATCAGCACAGTTCAGCACCACTCTCTGGGGGCCTCCAGCAGTTCCTAACCCAGCGCAGTGCTCCTGTTCAAGCTGTGGGCTGACAGCTTTTTCAGGAGAATGCTGTGGGAGACGGTGTCAAAGGCTTTGCTGAAGTCCAGGTAGACCACATCCACAGCCTTCCTCTCATCCACCAGGGGTTCACCTGATCATAAAAGGAGATCAGGTTGGTCAGACAGGACCTGCCCTTCCTAAACCCGTGCTGGCTGGGTCTGACCCCCTGTCCATCCTGTAGGTGTTGTGTGATTGCCCCCAGGATGATCTGCTCTATAGCCCTGCCAGGCAATGAGGTCAGGCTGACAGGCCTGGAGTTTCCTGGGTTCTCCTTTTGTCCCTTTTTGTGGATTGGTGTGACATTCGCCAACTTCCAATGATCTGGGGCCTCCCCAGTGAGCCAGGACTGTTGGTAGATGATGGAGAGCTTCCGCCAGCTGCCTCTCCACCTTGGGGTGGATCCCGTATGTCCCATTAACTTGTGAGGATCCAAGTGGCTCAGCAAGTCACTGACTGTTCTCTCCAGGATTACAGGAGGGCTATCCAGCTTCCTATTTTTCTCTATAAGCCTCAGGACAACCTGTTTTACTGTTGAAAACTGAGGTAAGGAAGGTGTTAAATACCTCGCCCTTTTCCTCATCTTTGGTAACTATGTTTCCCCCCATGTCCAACAAAGAAGGGAGGTTTTCCTTGCCCCTCCTTTTGCCCTTGATGTATCTGTAGAAGGACTTTTTGTTATCCTTCACAGAAGTGGCAAGTTCAAATTGTACCTTTGTCCCTAATTTTCTTTCTGTGTGACCTAACTATATTCTTAAACTCCTCCTGAGTAGCTTTCCATAGTCTGTAAGCTCTCTTTTTTATCCTAATTTCCCCCAATATCTCCCTGTTCAGCCAGACTGGTCATCTTCCCCTCTGGTTTGCCTTTTGGCACACAGGGACAGCTGCTCCTGTGCATTCAGGACTTACTTCTTGAAGTACGCCCATCCCTCCTGGACCCCTTTGTTTTCAGGGCTTGTTTCCCAGTGTTCGCTCTGAATCAGTCTTCTGAGTAGGTTGAAATCTGCCTTCTGGAAGTCCAGCATAGATGTTTTATTGATGGCCCTCCTTGCATTTCTGAGTATTGAAAACTCTATTATTTCACAGTCACTGTGTCCCAGATGGCCTCTGACCACCACATGTTCCACCAGCCCCTTTCTGTTTGTGAACAGAAGGTCTAACAGGGCCCCATCCCTGGTGGGCTCATTTACCAGCTGGAGCAGTAAATTGTCCTCTATATGGTATCTAGCAAGAGGTGTCTCTGCCCATGATGGTGAGGATCTTTAAGGTCCCTTCCAACCCAAACCATTCTATAATTCTACATATATAGGTAGGGGGGGAAGAAAAGACAGTAATAGAGTATTAAGGCAGAGGAAGATTTCATCAAAATTATCCTTTATCCATGGGTTAATGGAACAATTTAGGAACACGTTGGCACTGAATTTAATTTGAATGCAAGGAGGGTTGGGCATAAAATCTCTAAATTCTCAGAAAAAAGGTGTGGGTCTTTAGAAATAACAGGAAATACAATGACACTTAAAAAAACAAAAAAAAAACACAAAACAAACAAACAAAAAAAAAACAACAACAAAACCAAAAAAACAAACAAACGAACACAAAAAAAACCCCCCCAAGCCTAAGAAAACAGCAATGTTCAAACTCGTTGATTCTAGAGGAGACTGTGTTAAATCAATGTTATACTATTGTCATTCCAGTGATACATGTATTCGGACACCTATCTATAAATAGCAGTGACATATCCCCTATGTACTGATGGCTGTGTAGCCCTTCGGCTCATTACTGCTGTCATATTCCAACAGCAGCACAGCATGAATATTGTGTGCATTGTAATTTGTATCAGTAACATCAAGGGGGTTGAAATCACATAGTCTGCTAGCCCACTATTTACACTAATGTTCATCTCAGATGCTCTGCTGAAACTTGAGGGAAATGGGAATTGTGTTTTTTGTTACTGTGTCTTTACTATTACTGCTGTTGGGTTGCAGAGTGTGTGCTGCTTTCTGCTTGAGTTGCTTACATGGGGCACCTACCTTTGAGTGCTTACCTCCCACTGCAGCTGCTGCGGAGCTTGCAGAGCTCTCTGGGGCACGGTCCACATTTGTTCAGTGGGAAACTGCATCGTGTTAAGAATTTCTCTGCGAGAAAGAGGACAAAATAAGTCTCGCATCATCTTCAATGACATTTTAGAAATCAAGCATCACAGTTCTCTTTATTATATTAAATATGTATGTATCTCAAAAGTTTATGTAAAGAACACTTTTTGATCACTTGATATTCTCCCTTTTCTTAAAAAATCATTTCCTGGGGAATGTTGAGGGAGGATTGTTTTGTTGTACTGCTTTTGAAACAGAGTGTTCTCAATGTTCATCTGTTCCTGCAGAACTTAAAATCCATTTCTTGATTATCTCTGAACTATAGAAATTTTAAGCCTGATAGGTTATGCAAGCAAATTATTCTGCTTGCTAACTTGATAATTTTCACCAGAGGCTAAATGTAAATGCACATTCTTTCTGATTGCACTCTCAGTTTTTACAGAAAACTCATAAATAGAGCATCGGGGGACTCTTTTTTAGTTGCTTACCAAATATCTGTTGAATTATAGAAGAACTCAGGTTGGAAGAGACAAAACTCTTGATGAGAACAGGGGCAGCTATGAGACCACACAAGGTTGCTCAGTATCTTTTCTGGCTGTGCTAAAATTTCTAGGACTGAGATAACCAGCCTCTCTGGAAAACGTGTGACACTGCCTCCCCGCCCTTATGGGGAAGAATGTTTCTTATTACCTGTGCCTCATTATCTGTCCCTTGTGTCTCATGTGCCCACCAGTTTAAGAGCATGGCTCTTCAAAGTAATCAGTCCATAAGCACTAGGAAGCTGCTACTGGGTTGTCTGTAAACCCTTCCCTGACTGAACAAGGCTTGGTCCCTCAGCCTCCTCTCACAAACAAGTCCTCCAGCTCCAACTCTCTTGGTGGCCCTCACCTGATCTTACTTCAGTCTGATGTCTGTCTGCTACTGGGGGACACAAAATTGGGTGGCATGTCTAGATGTGACCTAAAGAGTGTGAATATGGGCAAGACTTTTACTATCTCTACCAGTTGTGCTGCTGTTCACACAGCACTGGATGAAGTTTTCTCTTTGCTATCAGGGCTGGTTGCAATCCCTGATTACTGTTGGAATCTGTGAAGATCCCCTTGTTCTTTTCTGCAGAGCTGCTCCCCATCCTTGCAGTCTCCAGACTGTTGCAAGGCTGAGTCTTTAATAGCTCTCTTTTCTAACCTTTCTACTTCCTCATAATAAATTCCTTTTTTTTTTTTTTTGGTTTTGTTTTGTTTTGTTTTGGGTTTTTTTTGTTTTCTGTTTTGTTTTGTTTTGTTTTTTAAGGTTCTCATGGGGCTACCCATATAAGAAATACCAGAGGTGCTTTTGTGCATTTGTCTAATTGGTGTCTTCTGAGAACTTTTGAGGCTGGACATTTAAAAACTACATTCCACTTTTTAGAATTTCCATGATAAACAACCATTGTTCTTTCAGTTGATGACAATATATAAGAAAATTCTTTTTTTTAATTGTTTTTGACTTCTAGCAATGTTTCTCTGCAAATTTCTCACACATCTCTATGAAAACTAACTTCTATTTCTGTTTAGAAACTTTAAAAAATAAAAAAAAATGCTACAATAGAATAATAAATAAAAAAAATTCTGGCAAAACAGGAAGGATAACCAAAGGTATAGAAGGGAAGACTTACACTTGAGGTATGATCAAGTACACGGGGGCCCTTTAGCTTGGAGAACTGAAAGGAAATACAGCAATTTAAAAAATAAATAATTGTAACATGTAGACAACTCAAAGAGAGTTTAATTTTTCAGTGTCTTCAAATTAAAATTTTAGCTGCAATCAAGTCCAGCTGAGAGGAAGCATCTCAAAAGAAGCAGCTCTAGATGTAGTTTCCTAAAGTGTAGGTTGCTGTGAATTCAAAGGACCAAAAAATTGTCTAAATGGTGCTTATGTTTGAGTCAGCTACTGGAATGCATATGGCCTAAAAGATTTTCTTATTAGTATGAAATAGGGTAATGCTTTGGTGTTGCTTGTTTACAGTGTTCGTGCTGTTAGAAATTTTAATTATATACAACTTCTCTGTATGCATTTTTTGCTTGTGGCAGCAGTTAAGGAGTGGTCAGGGCTGGTTCCAGGTGGCTCCATCTGACCTCCTGCAGGGCACAGCTCATCCCCAGAGGGAGCTCATCCCATGGCAGTGCCTGGAGGGAAGCTTGGGTAAGGAAGGGGAAAATACCCCGGCAGCAAGGGGAAAAGTGTCAGATACATTTGTGCAAGCACAGTTGGGACTGGGGAGAAGGAGATCCATGTGCCAGAGCAGGATTTCCCCTGCACCCCCTGGAAAAACCATGATGGAGCAGATGTTTCCTGAAGGACTGCAGCCCATGAGAAAGGTGCTGGTTTTAGCCACAAATGCAAGGCACAGAACCATACTGACTCCTGTAAATAAAGTTAACTTTACACTTTCATGCAAGCCAGATGTAGTACAATATATCTTGTGAATTATATGATTTTCATTTCAGCGTAATTAATGCTATGTAAAGGAGGTCAGAACAAATCCATGAAATGCAAACTATGAATACACTAACCACATTTGAATTTTTTTAACTGCAAGAAAGTTCCTCATCTTTCCAGTCAACACAGGGACAGAGCCATCTCATTGAGGGAAACTCTGATGTATTGGCTATTACCCATTCCCATAAGGTGCATGTCCTGTTAAAAAAACCTCTCTTTTAAGGTGTGCAATCTAGTTTCAGAGCTTGAAAAACTTTTAAAGAATATCTATCTGGGTAAGCATGCTAAAAGTTTTCAATGATTACAGTGTAACTGCCTCGAGCCTTCTGTCTCAGTCTTTACATATTTTGAAGTATTTTGGCTTAGACATCCACCCACCCCCAACCATGACTAGGTCACTAAGTTTTTCTTTCATAACTACATACGAAACCTGTATGTTTATTTTGCTTTTAACCTACTTATTTTGTGAAACAGAGTTCCAACATCCTGTTGTACCATTTGAGATAAAAAGTCACAAATTAAATGCCTTGGAGTCTAACTGTATTGCCTCAGTTTTCCATAAACAAATAAACAAAAAAATCCTAAAATCTCATTAAAAATTATCACCTTTTTCTTTCCTAAGACCTATATTCCTCTGACTCATGATGACTGGCATTAATTATAACTACACTCTTTAATAATCTGTTAATTTTATGTTTGTTCCTCTTGTGTTGGATTTATCTGTAGTTTTGACAGGCTGCCAAGTTTTCCAGTTATCTGTATCACCCTGTTTACCATTAAAGCATTAACAGAACAGCAGCCTCTTTTTTGTTATCTGAAAACTTAGGTCCAGGGATTTGAAATTTCTTGATTTTAACTTTTCCCTAGTTAGTTATGGTAACTGTTTCATAATTATTTTTTTTTTACCTACGTGAGTAGTAATAGTAACTGCAATTTCAATGTTCTTCGAATGTTTCTACTGTTTCCTTCCCACAATACACTGTTTCATTCTTTTTGCTATTGATATTATTAAGATGATCAGTTTTCAATAAAACTTCTCTATGATATACATAATACGAGATTTCCTACTGACGTCATCTACTTTTATAGAAAGCTTTCTTTTTTTACCTAGAGTAGCCTTCTCACTCACAAGCATGTGAATTGCCTAGAACTCCTTTATATAAGGTTTTCTTACATGTCTACAAAGTATTATTCAGATTTTTTGTCACAATTATTTTTTCCAGTTTGATACAATCCATAGTAAAATTTACTTCAGAGAAAAAAAATCAACTCTCAAGCAATATATATGCAACTGATCCATGAACTATTGCAGTACTATCTCTTAATTTGGGGTCTCAGTTTTTTGTTTTCTGCCAAAATGATGCCTCGTGGTGTTAAATAGAAAACGAGAATGGAAAAAACTTCAGCAGAAAATTCTAAAACATGCTGGTTTCTCTATTGAGAGATCCCAGAAGGGAATAGAGAAGGCTCCTCAATAAGGTAAAAGAAATGAATCAGCATGCAGCCTCCTACAGAAAGAATAGAAAATGAGAAAGGCTAAGAGGAACAAAATATTAATAACCTGCAAACAGTGTGATTGTCTAAATGACATTTAAAATAGATTTCTGAAACCACCCAAATAGGGAATTGAAATGTTACCTTGAATTTTAAGCAGAACTTATTTATGCTGAGGAAACATAATGATCACAATAAAACTAGTTTAATAATAGATTTGTTCCTTAAACTGCTTGAGATAAGCAGTAACACAAGTTAGTGTTATAATATTATCATGTATTAGTTATAACTATACTGTTCTAAAGATGTTATTCTGCCTCCTAATTCACTAGAAATGCTAAGTTTGAATGTTAGTAAGAATAAAAGAGACGTGCATTTTAAAAAGTTGCTAAAATATGGCTTGCCACTCTGCTCCTCCAAAGTTCTAGTAAAGCAGTGCTTATCTGGTAGTTTAATATTGTGGAAAACACCTGCTTCTGACCTTAGCATTTTATTTTAAAAGATTATGTTTTAAGCTTTCAAAGCCATAAACTAAGCCTTTTAGATAAAAACCTAAAAGGTTAAGGTGCATCTATTGTAAACTGTCATCTCTCCAAAGAAATAATGAGACAGATTAAGTCCTCAAAATGTCAGTCAGTCATGTTTTTTGTTTGTGGCTGGAAATGACTTAATCATTGCAAATGTATAGAGACTCTCTTCCACTGTCCCTCCTCTATGCTCTTAGAAAGTAAGCACAGCTCTAAAATACCAGAGTACAAGGTAGATTTGAGAGAGATTTTGGAAATTAAAAAGGCTGTTTTGAAAAGGCCATATCCTTAATGGCTGTTAAAAGTGTTCAAGAACTGATCATAAAGTTCACACTTTCTGCTTTGCATTCTGACCAGCTGTGTGCAGTGCTTTCCCAGGATGGCTCAAGTCCAGAGCAGATAGCCTACGCTCTTGTACAGTACTTCTGTCTCTAAGTGGAGAGGGAAAGAATTTTGTGAGAATGATAATTTTCCACTTCTGAAAAAAAAGAACTTAAAGGATGTGTTCTGAATGCTTTTGCCTTTTAATTGCAGCCATCTCTTTATGGGGTAAGCAGTTTGTTGTTCACAATGCAATGACCTATGAGGGAAATGCAGATATCAGTTGGAAATTGCAACCCACAACAACATCTTTAGTGGTTTGTTTTTTTTTTTTCAACACTATGAGCACTGACATAAATTTGTTGCAGAATTCACTAAAGCTCATCAGTGAAGAGTATGGTCAGCATCATGGAAGATGCAAGTCACGCAACACTGTTGCTGTTTGGTACAGCTTTCTCCAATATCCACATGTGCCTAGCAGTTCTTGTAAGTAACCATATGTTGTACTAGATATTTGTACCTATTCCAGCAAGAGGAACAATAGCTGCTCAAGTCCCTGGGTTTGAAGAAATCTTAAAAGTTTAGAGAAATATTGACAATAAAATCATCAAAAAAAAAAAGGAAAAAAAGTTACTTTTACAAGTATTTTAGGTATTTTACAAGGTTTGGTGTCATTCCTTCTGGAATTTGAACTGAACTCTTCTACAAATCTGTTGTGCTTTGAATGAGATACTTGTAAATCTTGCTCCATAAAGTCAGTCAAGAATATTGGTTCAGAGTAAGCCTGCCAACTATGTAAATATCCATAACATTATACTACACAAGGAGGCAGATGTATTACATAAATGTTTAATAATTACCTGAGTTCATATAAAAGTAGCCACTCAAATTTATTTAATTTCTGTAGGAATATATTTTTAAGGGAAATACTTGCAGTGAAAGTAACATGCAGCTATTAGAGTCTAACATGTCATCAGAGAGTCTTCAAAGAAGGAGAGTACATGGATCATTACTGCATTCCAATTCATCATGCCTAATGCTGCACAGCTGGAACATGTTGGATTTCACAACTTTAAGAGGTAGTCTTCATCTGTGCCAGGCTGGTACAACTGCAGCAAAAGCACCTGGTGCAAAGAAAAGTCCCACAGGGGATTCATTATGTGGTGTTTTCCTTATGAAGAAACAGTAACCCCATGTTATGCTAATGTGCTTCTGGAAGCACTCTCAGTCAGCAAGACAGGGAAGAGGCAGGCAGAGAAGCTTTAGGCATAGCATTAGCTCCCAGGTTTTGATAATGTTCTTCACTATTTGTAAGAAAGGGTTTACTGGTGGGGTTTTTTGTTTTCCCTGTGGCTATTTAATACTGTGCTTGAATAATTTATTTTTGTCATAATAACTGGTACTATTTTAAAAAAGTCTAGCTAGTGTACTGAAATACAGTAAGACATGTTGTAATGTTCTATGCTGCTTTTGCCACTGAGTTAGCTTTTATTTGCTTCTGGGCATGTCAGCTGTTGTCTATACTACAGACTTGTTAGGGAAGGAAGATTGGAAGGCAAGTCATTCTTAACCTCAGACTGTAATTGTGGGTGCATAGTCTACATATAAAGTCTTCCTGTGCAAATGGTTCAGTCAAGCCCTTTGCTCACCCAGAGCCCCATGGATCCTGGAAGCGTTGTGCATTATTGATGTCTATGTTGGTCAGCCTGTTGTTCCAGAACTCCTGAGGTTTTTATTTACAGTTTTGCAAGAAGGGTAGAGTAATGTTTCTCAAGCCTAGTAAGAAATTAGACTGATTGTGCAAGATTGCCTGAAAGCATTATACCCTTTCCTTTATCTCTGTTTAACTCCAGTATAATTTCAGCCTTTCTTACTATTCCTAACTAGTTACACATTAGCTACGATGTGTATATTTCTGCCTGTATATTCTGCTCCCCTTTTATGTAGAGATGGTATAGTATAGTGAATACTACAAGAAAATAAAAGTATGAACATCAGATTTTATACTTAACTTATCTGAATAGCATCTGCTTATGTTAGAGGCAAAAGCTGCTTCCTTCTGAAGACAACACTAGCTTTCTGTTCTATGAAACAAAAGTTCCCTGGAGTACCCAGATGAGGATTAAAAGCTATTAAATGGTTACACATATTTAAATCTACATATATTTTAAATGCTGCACTTTAAATTGGGAAAGAAGTTGATTAATTCTGTTTCTTGACTTGAATGAATGACGGATGGAATGAATTTATTTCAGAGGATGGATTTTCCTTTTTCCTTAAAAAAAAAACCAAAACACAAAGGAATGAATCACATTGCAGAAATGAAATGGACATCTCTAAGTCAATGCTTTGTTGTGACAGAAATTAAAAATACCTGCAAGCAAACATCTCCTAATTGACTTATCTTCTTCTCTTTAAAAGAAATGTTTGGGATTAATTGTTCTTGGTGGTTTTACTCTTTGTCAAAAATATTTGCTAATCATCTTGTGTCAGTGTTGTGAAGATCACTGGTAAAAATAGGTCAGCTCAGCCATATACGCTCAGAAATTCCATAATCACCCTTGCCTTCAAACTTGCATCAAGCCTTAATTTTTGTTTATTTTCAGTTTTGTTTCTTTGTCACTGGTAAGTGGGGTGAGTCTGTTCTTGTGTTGGTTGAAAGAATCCCTCTAAGTTAGCTTTTTTTTCTTCCTAAGTTTCCTAATCATCTGCCACCAGTCTCTGTTGGAGGTGAGTGACTAGACTGTGAGGACCTAAAGCCTGAGACAGTGTGGCTTCTCTTAAATTCTCTTTTCTTTTTTGCTATTTGCCCACCAAGCAGAAACTTTTGTGTGATCTGAATAGACATTGCAACAAAAATGTTCACACAAAACCTTTATCATAATGTCAGTGTACTGTGCCAGTTCCACTGCCATTATTTCTGTGACGATGAGAAGAGCTCCTTTGGAGTTAGTTACAATCCATTATTTGTGTAAGAAGTTGTAAGATCTTGGTATCTGTGTGCCCTTTCTCCAAGAGGGGGATTGAAAGAGCAATTTAAAACCATGACTGTCAATAATAATATTCAAGGGACTAGAAAAAGACTCTTCTTTTTAAACAAAACAAAACCCTGTGGGCAGTTCCAAGCATGTAACCAATTACTTATCTTCTTGCCCATCTACCTTTTGTTGTGTGAATATTTTTCACAGTATGAATGTCTTAAGACCTATAGAGGTGCTTGCTGCAGATCATCAAATTTAAGTTACTTTTTTAAAGTTTAATAAAAAAGCAGTTTGATAATAAAGGCACTACAATTTCAGTTGCTGTACAGTGACCACTGTGCAGCACAAAAGAGGAGAGGCAGATATCTACAGCAATTATTTCGGCTATAATGATAATAAACTATTGGACAATTTAGTAGGTTTCAGATGAAAATTCAGGATTCTTTATAAATGCCATTTATGAGCTCTGTGTGGAGAACACAAATGCTAGCCACTAACCAGGAAAGACAAAGAAGTTTTAAAGACATGAAGAGAAATATTTTCATCTGCTGAAGGCACACCCTTATCACTGTAGCTATTGTAAAATACTTCAACACATACAGTTCACTGTATTTGTGATCTAAAGATTGTACTAAAATTCTCCACTGTTCAGAGCTATTTTAGAAGTAAGTATATTTGGATAAAAAGGAATGAGTTTATTCAAGTCTTTCTTACCCCTTCTGGGAAGTTTCAAACTTTTTCAAAGCTTAATGACTCCCCATAAAAACAAAAACAAAAAACCAACCAACCAAACAAAAAACAAAACCAAAAAAGCCAAAACAACAAAGAAAATGACAAAAAAAGCCCCACAAACAAACAAAAAATCCCAACAGCTACTTTGTCTACAGTTACGAGTTTTTCTTATATTGCAATGTATTTCTCTTTGTGATCAGAGAGTTGTTCCCTCAGATTTGTCACTGCAGTTGTAATGAGCAATGGAATCTTAAATAAGTGAGTGAGGCCCTTGCTAGTACTCTCGGAGATGGTCCCAGATATTCACTTCAGAAACAGCCTAGGTACTCATTTTACATCAGATTGAAAATTAAGAAGTAAATGAGCAAATATTTAAACACCAGCTTTCCCATTCTATGTTGTAAACTAGTAAATTAATATAAATCCTTTTTTGTCTAATGACGATGATAAAATACATAGTTATTTAGAAATGTAGCCCACACCTATGAGACCTATTAAAAATAATGATTGAGGTTGGAAGGGATCCCTGGAGAGGTCATCTTGTCCAGCTCTCCTTCTCAAAGAGGGCCACCTAGAGGAGGCATTGCCCAGGAGGATGTCTAATCTCTCTGGGCAACCTGTTCCAGTGTTTGGACACGCACAGTAAAGACATTTTCATGATGTTCAGAAGAAGCTTCCTTTGTTTCAGTTTGTGCCTATAGCTTCTGGTCCTGTTACTGGGTACCATTGGGAAGATCCCTCTTGCTCCTTCCCTTCTCTAGGCTGAACAGTCCCTGCTCTCTTATCCTTTCCTCATAAGAGAGATGCTCCAGTCATCTTAGTGGCATTTCACTGGACTCTGAAGAGGTGTTCATTTCTCTCTTGTACTGAAAACTCCAGATGCAGCACTCAGTGGCCTCACAGTTGCTGAGAAGAGGGGAGGCATCATCTCCTTCCACCTGCTGGCAACACACCTGCTAATGCAGCCCAGGATGCCATTTGCTTTCTTTGCAGCAAGAGCACATTACTTGCTCATCTTTAGCCTGGTTTCCACTAGGACCCCCATATCCTTTTCTCCCTAGGTGCAGGACTTGGTAGTTCTGCTATTTGCTGTTCCTGAGGTCCCTGTCAGCCCATTTGTCCAGCCTGTCAAGGTCCCTGTTTCATTATTTCTATTATTCATAGAATAATAGAATCATAGAATGATTTAGGCTGGAAGGGACCTTAGAAATAATCTACTCCAACCTCCCTGCTACGGGCAGGGATGCTTCTCACCTAGACAAGTTTGCTCAAGGCCTCTTCCAGCTTGGCCTTGAATATCTCTGGGGAGGGGGCAGCCACAACTTCTCTGGGCAATATGTTCCAGAGTCTCACCACCCTCATACTGAAGAACTTCTTCCTAATATCCAGTCTAATACTGCAACAACGTGCACAGTCCAACTTGAAATAAATGAGTAGACTAAAAAGGAAGGAAATACAATTTTCTTATAGTTTTTGGATGGAATGACAGGCTAAAGCCATGTAACTGTATTACACAAATTTATCATTTCTCTAAAGTTTTTAGAGGAATATATTTTTCATTAAATAAAAACAAACAAACAAACAAAAAACCAAAAACCCCAAGAAGGTGCCACAAAGAGCTAACAAAATGGTGTTCAAGAGGAAGAACAAGTGTGTACTTGGTGTTTCACAAAAAAGGCAGGCAACCCCCAGCTCTGCACTTTTTCCAAGCAAGGTTGCTTGTTGTACAGAGCAGAGTGATCTTTCAGCCAGTCAAGGTACTTTGCTTAAATTCAGACTTTTAAAAACCAAGTTGTTAGTAAATCAGTTGCTCCCCATTTTAATTCTGTGACAAATCATTATTCTGCCCTGTTTAAAACAGCCACCTAAGGGCTTCAGTCTACTCAGCCTACACCAATCCTTCTGGAAGCTCAAGCATCACTCCTCAACTCATATGGTATAAAAACCTCAGTGGGATTTCCTCACATTCACGCCTGAGCAACATTAAAACCTGCAAAGGACCTATACCCCAATAAATCCCATTTCCTTCTGGTCCTGTACGATTTCAGCACCTCTGGTGAATGGCACGCACAGTAATGTCTTCAAGACCTTCAATGAGAAGCTAAAATCTACTAATACAAATTCAATCATTTGTTTGATTTTTTTTTTTCATGGAAAACTCAGATCAATTGGCATCTTTGATTCTGAATTGTTTTTTAAACTCTAGCACAAAATTTCTGTCTTGAGTAATATCTCTAGGCTCTGAGCAATGTGATGTAGTTGAAGTTGTCCCTCCTCATTATAGGGGACATTGGAACTGTTATGACCTTTAAAGGGCCCTTGCAACCCAATTCTAGATAAGGTTTAATTTACCAAAGACAAGGATTTATTAAAAAAAAAATATATATATTTTTCCTTGGTAAAAATAATGTGGAAAAGCTTTAGTCCAAAGTGTAACTCAATAATTGTTTTTATAGTCTGGAGAGTAGAGAAAGCGTACTCAGAATCTGGAAAAAAATGTCATAATATGATTTTAAAACATTTTCAATGTTAAATAAACTAGGGAGAAGAAGGAGGTGACAAATATTGATGGAGCACTCTCTGGTCACCTCAAGGGTATATGCTAGTAATTTTGATAAACTCCTACTCTGTGAAAGAGGGTGGGTAAACAGAGATAATGTTATGCAAGGCTAGCTTAATCTAAAGCATTTTCTTAACAACTTTTATATAAGTTCAAAGAAACTACTGTTCCTCTTTTCTCCTCTCCTTTTACCACAAGAAAACCAGGGAAAAGAAAGAGATATTAATAAAAACTTTTCTTAATAAAGGCTAATCTCTCCTTTTTTATGCATCTATAGGCAGAATTTTGCATTCTTCTGCTTCAGTACTTTCTGTCCAGTGCGGTGGTTTATATTTTCATCCTTAAATCCTGTCACAGCCTTGCTTGTAAAGGATAGTAAATCTCTCAATAAATCCTGACAATAAATCTTTCACAGTTTAAGAAGTTTGTAAGCCCTACTGACTCCTTAATGCTATATTTTTGTCTTAAAAGGAAGGTTTTACTGGATTTTTAATATGTGTATAAACATACAAATTAATATGACATATTTCAGAAATGCAAAATCTTATTAGAAACAAATTCTAAATGGCTTGGGCATCATAAAATGGAAAATCTTAAAAAAATATCCATTGCTCGTAATCGAAGAGTATCTGTGCAATGTTCAATTACTCCTGTCTGTCTACATTAAATGTACCCATTTCATGTATATCTAAGTCCTTTATAAGCACAATATTAGGATGCTAAAATTTTTCTTAATATGTGTCATGAAGTTTTTATTGAACTTAGGAGTTTCTTTATGTTATTTTAATATGTTTTATTGTATCTTGTCTAGCTCTTTGTTTGCCTGTAGTTCACCTTTCCAAAGTGAACTACTAAGTTCTTAGTGTAGATGCAAAATAAAATGCTTAAAAAAGAAAAATATTTTGAAGCCAGTTTTGAAAAGGTTTTTATGAGTGACATTTTTGTGCACAACACTCAGGTCAGTGCACCTAATATGCAGTACAGGTATGTAACAGCATGAAGCATTTAGCACTCTGCGGGGATGTTGAAAATTGGCAAGGGATTTCAATGCTAAGTTTAAACTCCCGAAGTTCAGCAAAACCAGAGCAGCTTATGTTGTTGAGCATTAAGCAAATGTCTCCGTAGTGATGGGTCAATACCATAGGTCCTAATTCACACGTAAAAATTAGATATTATATCATGAAGGTGAAAATACAAGGTTGAGGCAAGATAGGCAAAACTCCTTTGCATCACAAACCTTTTTCTTGGGTAAGAGGTGGTAGCAAAATAGAAAATCTGAGGAACATTTGAACATGAAAATGAATTATAGTATTTAAGTGTTTGGCTGACAGATATAATGGAAGAACATCATAAGCTAAGCACTGATTACATGAAATAGTCCTGATAATATCGCGGTTCTTGGGTGGTTCAGAAAAACAGATGAGGTAGAACCCCCATACATCTACTTTATAAATACAAACTTCTTGAACGCCCATAGCCATATGAAAGTAGTGTTGGTGTCTCCAAAGTTTTGGATAATCTCAAAAGAATAACCTGAAATATCATATCCATATTTTAGAACTAAAATCAGTCTGGTCTTTTTAAAAACTGCTTTTTCTCATTCTATGTGGTACTTAATGTTAATGTATATACCATACTTAGGTTTAATTTTCTGCGGAATTCAAGATTATCTGTCTCCATTCAGTTTTCTTCTGTATGGTTCTTCTGTTAGCAGACATGCCCAGAGAAGGAATGCCTCGCTTTGGTTTCTTTACCCATGGTTGCCACAGGTCTTGAATTTTACGTTTCTGCAGTTTTCCCTCATGATGTAGTCAGTCACTGATCTGATTTGTTACTAACCTTGGGTCAGTTTGTGCCAATATCTGTAACTGTCAGTGTCTACAAACACAGATTTAGATGTGAATTTGTTATGACTGAATCTATATTGGTGATTCGAGTTTACCACATTGATGTATTCCCTTTTCATATATTTCTAGGTCTGTGAAATGTGCAACTAAGAAAAGAAAGACAAAAAAAAGATAAAAATCTGTAATTTGTCTTTGAGGAAAATTACCTATTTTAGAGCAAATGTATTATTGGGGAAAAGTAGGTAAAATGGGTTGAATTAATTTGCTTGATGAAGACAGTGTATCTTCTAGTGGGGTCAAAGAATTATGTTCTTGATAGACAGCTAATTAGTGACAAGTGCTAGCTGAAGAATAAGCAATTGAGAATGCTACTTGATGAAAAGACTTTTTTAATACAGAAAATGTTTTTATTTTGTCAAGTTTCTTGCTTTTTTTAGTGGGTACTCAAAACTGGCATTTCAGAATTTGATGGTGTTTCAGTGTCTCACTTCCTGCATAAACCCTGGATAAAGCTGAAGTTCCACATGATGCTAGCAACAGCTCAGCTAGCAGAGATATGTAATCTATGATAGAAAGGAAACTGTCCTTATATAATATGGGAGCAAATAAGCTATACCTACTGCTCTTCCATAGCAACATGTAGTTTAAGCTTGCAGATAAATGTATCATATAAACTGATTCAAAGCAAAACAGGTATTTAAATTTTGACATGGAAAAACATAGAAATGAATGAACCTGTGCTATGAGGGTACATTGAAGGAGTTAGATTTTTTTAGTCCCTGGAGACAGCAGTGCTTGGGAGGACTGCATAACAAGTTTCCAGTACTTTAAAGGCAGATGCAAGAAGAAAAAACTCTCTCTTCACAAGACATTCTCAGGAAGACAAAGGACAAGGGGTGCAAGTTTCACTGAGAGGATTTATCTCAGTTTAAGACAGTAATTTATTTACAGTAAAAACGATTAAACAACATGGAACTTCCTTCTCAGGGAGTAGAGTCCCCATTGCTGAAGGTTTTCAAGATGCAGATGGACAGGATGCTAGATAATCTCATCTGCATTCCCTTTCCCACAAAAAGTTGAATCAGATGATCTTTCCTACAGTCTTGTATGGTAAATAACACAGAAAAGGGAGGTTAAGAGAACTGATTCCCAAAGTATATTGCTTTTTGTTGTGTGTAGAAGAGGGGCGTGGGGTTGGGACAGTTTTCTTATACGAAAAAATAGTGGGAGAGAAGCAGAGCAGTTTATTATTTCTTTAAAAAAATGGGAAAATGTTAATCTAATCATTACACTCTCTGTAATGAGCTGGAAAATTTGGATTTAAAGAGGAATTGCAGGGGAAAAAAAAATATCCTGAAAAGGGAAAAAGCCCCTTAATTTTATGAGACAGTTCTGTAAACTGTAAAAGCAATCATGAGAATGAGAGAAAGACTTGTCAAAATTCAATTTATTAGAAAAAAACATGAAATATAGTTTATTTTTAATTTTTGAAGCTGTTTTCCTTGTCTTTCCTGTAAATCAAAAGACAATGAGTAAAGTAGAAATAGATGTAAAAAAAAAATTTAATATTAATGTATATAACTCATTATCATGGAAACTTCAGAAAGTGACCTTTAAGTGTTATTTTTTGTAAGACTTTCAAACACAGCTTAACATGCTCACAATTAAAACTTTTTGATAGCTGCACTTCTTATACGTATGGTCCCATAGGACCGCAAAATAAAGATTACAGGAATATTGTAAAAAAAGTGTGAGCATCCATTCAGTAAAATTGTTTTTGCCTGTGAACACAAAGGTGGTAGGTATTCACCCAGGTCTCTGCATATATGTCAAATTTTAAGGGTTTACCCCCAGTCTGTCTGCACTCTCGTGTGTTAGAACCCCATGCCATTGTCTGTGTTCATCAGTGCGAGTTCTGTCAAACTGAAACCCATTTATAATCCATAAATTTTACTGTAAATCACAACATACTAGACAGGGTGCTATATAATCTTTATGCAAACATTATTTCTGGGCTCGGTGGGGAGACATATAACAAGTAGAAAGTACAGGTATTAAATGTTCTTATGTAATACACAATTATGTCAGCTTGAAATTGTCTCTTAAGGAATAAAACACTTAAAGGTCATTTACTGACCAAAAGTGCACAATGGTAAGTACATTCCTTAATGTATTTTTCCTCTTAGGCTCAGTTGAGTTCTAAGCAATTTTCTCTCTCTACTGTGTAAGGCAGAATGCAGTATGAATATGCTGCAGATACATATATTAATCCAAAATATATATATATATATGCTGTCTGGGCTTGTTCTTAGTGTAAATGCTTCAAATAATGATGTAGCATCTACATGTAAAGTGCTAGATCAAGAAATTTCAGGTTTCAAAGTCAAACACTAAATTTAGTAAAAGGTCACAATGAAAGTAGCCATTCAGTTTTCTTTTTTTGTGTGTATTTATTGCTATATTCATTGATTACATGATCATTTATTGTTTATTGTAAACCTTTCTACGAACACTTAGCATTCATCATCACACAGGGGAGAGAGCATTTGCTAAATGGGGAACTGTAAAATGATTCTTCATTATGTTCATAATTAAGTTGTGGCTATATTTTGTACGTTTTAAACACTATCAAAGTGCTTCACTTCATACAGAATTATGAATTTCTCTCATGGGGTTTATTTGGCATTTATTGACATAGTCTGAAGAATTCACAGTATTTTATGAAATTAGCTTGACAGCTGTTTGGTAGAGTTATGGCTTTGCCTTCACATTGCAAAAGTAAGCTTAGGTACTGAGAGGTTGTGGCCCAAATAAGAGCTATTATCTTATGTTATAATTCAAAGTGCCCATTATTTTCTTTTAAAATATCATTACATACTTTTAATTATTTTTGTAATGAATAAGAGAGAAAAGTAGTTGTGTCATGCTACATAACATTTGCTGAGCATCATCCTACCTTGAACTTTGAGAGGAATGGAGGCCACATTATGATATGTATTTATAAAAGGTTTGAATTTCAACAACATGACCTTCCCCAGAGGCTGATATTTCTAAATAGTTGTGCTGAATCTTACTTTCTGTAATTGACTTAAAGTAAAGTTTCTTTAGTTTTAACATATAAATACCTATTAACTACCTCCTTATTAAGATAATCAACAAGACTAGTTCCTCTAGATCCACAGCATAAGATGTATGACCTGACATAGTAGAGTACTCAAGGTTTTATGGCTATAGGTATCAACTAAATGTGAACAGAACAAGAGAAGAGACTTCATACCTATGCCCCCTAAAGAAAAAAAAATGCTTTTCTTGAGGATAGCTGTGAAAAGAATTCTTGCTTATGTCCAGTTTTGTGCCCACTTAAAGACAGAGACTGTTATGGCATAGCTATCCAGCTGTAAAGTGGTGTGTAGTGTCTTTATGACTTTAGTCAAGATGTCTAAAGAGTGTATCCAAAATCCATTGAATTTTTGTATCTTAATAGATACTGAGGTTTCAACATTTGGACTGTATTTGAATTTGTAATGCATTTTATTTACTAGAGGAATGTTTTCAACCTAAGCAACAAAAATCATTTGAGACAGATTTGAAAATTAGCTCTAAAGGTCACACAAAATATTCAAAGATCTTTAAAAATATTTTCAGTTGATATTGAAAACTGAATATTTTCCATGAAAAACTGAAAAATAATTTTGTTTTTGAAGCTTATTGGAAAAGAGTCATCTCCAGGGTGATAAATAATGGTATTGATTTAAATTAAACTTTAAAAGAAGGAAAAAAAGACTTTTCCATTATAGAAATCCTTTTATTTGCATAAGAAATATTCTTACTCTGCAAAAACTTCATGTAACAGCATGCAGAAACAGAAAGGTTGTTCTCTGGTCTGAACTTGAGATGTATCTCTCAGGTGGTGCAAACCATTCACCTGAAGGATTCCTGAAGGAATGTGAGCTGAAGGGATGGGAACTTCCTCCCTCACCTAAGCCTCAGCAGCCCCTGGCATTCAGGCCGTGTTGAGGCAGCACTGGTAAATTCTTGCCCTGACGTTTTGGGAAGCAGTAAGCAATGCCTTCTGGTACAGGCTGTATGTCCTCTTCATATATGTGGATTTTTTCTGTGTGTGGAAAATACTTTGAAATTGGTTATCTGGAGTGGAAAAAGATCATTCATGGTATCAGATGGGTGTCACAGGAGGCATACTGCTCTTTTGTTGCCTCTCAGTTGATGCACAGTGCTGGCCCATGGAGTGGCTTGTCTGCAGTGTTGTAACACCTGAGGAAAAGGCTGGACCAGACAGCACAAAATGAACTCTGCTTAACCACTAAACCCTCTGCTGAGCAATGGAGTCATTTGTGTGCTACAGCTGTACTCTGAATTTACAACAGCATGGTCTTCTCCAAGTCACCTGATAGAATATATGCAGAATAAATATATATTTTTAACCATCTGTTCCAGTTTCCTGTTGGGGTCTCCTGAGACAGTATGAAGCTGGGTTTGTGTGTGTGCTTTCTGAGCCGTGCTTTCAATACTCTGAGGCTCAGTTTTTGTTACTTGCAGAGGGGTTTACTTTTAAATTTTGATGAGTTTGTGGTTTTTCTGGATATCCGTTTAATTGGGCTGGCTTAGGGAAGTCGTGTTCAAAAAAAGTTATGCCTGGGAAGAAAAATATATTTATTATCCTGAGGATAAATATATAGATAGACAAGAGGAACAGGGAAATGTTGGAAAGTGTGACAATGAAAGATGATTTAAAAAAAAAAAATCACAAAAAACAAACCACAACAACAATCAACCAAAAAAAATAAAAACCCAAGCAACAAGGAAACAAAGCAAAAATCTGAAAAAATCTGAAAAAGCCTGCAAGAGAGAAAGGAGAAGGAAAGATGGAAGCTGTTAATGAAACTAACTTTACTGTACTTATTCCACATGATTGGATTATGAGAGCTTACTAGGGCAATTGCATGAAGATCTGGAATATTTTCTGCTGTAACTTATTCCAACTTTCATCCAAATTTATCAATGTGTTAAAAACTAGCAAATCCATGTCTAGGTTTCTTTAGAACGGCTTAATAAGCTAAGATGAATACATATGTACAAAACATGTAACAGTTATACATTTTGATGTATTAAAGGAAATGATGATATTTTATGACCTTTCATCTACTAGTCATAGATTTCTTAATAATAAGATTTTGTTGCAAAGCATAATGGTCAAACACTTAGATATCTACTTCTCTAGACTTAATTTCACTGAGAATGAAAGGACTACATAAATTGTGCTGGCTGCCCTGCCTCATGATGGTGTAATCCTACTGATACTCAAGTTTCAGCAGTATGGGCAAGTTTAATTCACCTGATTTTGCACTTTTGCACTGTCCAGTAGTCCAGTGTCTTCTGCCCAGATCAGTGTTCTCCTTGTTAAAACTAATTTTCATATCTCTTATTATATTTGCGTCTTTTGTTACTGAACCAACAACCACTTCTGGAAGACATGTGCTCTTCTTATTATGCATTAGAATACAAATTTTTCCTTATCTTATTTTTTCCTCTCTCCAGGACAGTGGTTATATGATTGCTCATTATTTACAGCTTGCACACACCAAATACCAGCAGCAAGAATGAGCCTCATTTTCTCATTCCTTGCTGTACATTAGTGGGCAAATGAATGTGCTTAATTATGTTTTCATCTGAGCTAATGGAAGCTGTGCCAAGTTTCTTAGACATGGAAGGCTGCTTAATACGTTTCTTCCCCACGAGGGGTCTCTGAAGATCCTGTTGCATGGATATGCTGAGCCCAGGGCACCTGAATGGGTGCTGGCAGCATCTGGATGTTTGCAAGGGAAGTCTCTGCATCTTTAATTCCATGGAGAAGTTGTTGATTCCTTTTTCATTTGTGCTTTAAAAGGTAAGGGGAAGGGTGGCTTTTAATTTTTCTTTAATTTTTTTAAAAAGATTCTTTTCCCTCTTTTCTGTTCTTTCATATCTGTAATGCACTTGTCACTGTTCTAGCATTTTATGATTACTGTTTAAGGATTGACTTGTTTATTTCTTTTGTGTGCTAATGTGTGCAAGTGTATCAAATCAACATGCATCCTATTAAAGTCCTTTAAAGTGAAATTGTTTCTTTGTATATTTTAATGTTATTTGATATGCCAAACACATTTTAAAGAATGCATGAATCTGAATGAATTCTTCCCCCTTGACCAACTCTGACTTTCTGCTGAAATTTGAATACTGTATACTGGAGCTATCCACAGATTCATTTGACAGCTTGAGTACATTTCCAGATGGTGTGCAATCACCATTACTTTTTAAATCTGTTTTATAATAGTGATAATTAAGAATTATTTTCTAGGCCTGAATATGCTGTACAACCAAATTGAAAATGGTCAAGAAAGTAGTTGGCAACAAAGCATTGAGCTAAAATTAATTTCAGCATTATAGGATCTTGATTGCATACTACTTTACTAATTGTTGCATGTGAGAACAACATATTTCAGCTATGGATGCTTCTCTATGAAAAACAGGGGGTACAGATAATATTTTTCTGGTTTGATAGATTCTTGATAGATCACACTCACTACCTGTGAAATGCTACTTTCAACAGTAAAATCCATATATGGGCTATATAGTAATGTGCATGCAGAAATATTTAAAATCACTGAGATTAATAGCCAGTCTTCTGAAAATTAAACACATGAATATAGTTTCAATAGAGAAAATGAGTTACTGAACTTTGTTTTTCTCATGCTTTCTAAATATTTATGCCAAACATCATATTTACTCAGAATCACAGTTATTAGTTATAAAGCTGTAATTAGCCCAGTACTGTATTTAATTGCAAGCCATTCTTTCCAAGTACTTACCTAATTAAAGCAGTTTCATTTTATGCATAAAACTGTAATAAAAACTACTATGCTGTGAGGTGGCTGTCCTTGTCTAAATCACAGCCATTGTTGGTTTCCATCAACAGGTCTTGTGAACAGAAACTTCGATTCCTGGTGTCAAGGAAGAAACCTCAGTAATATAAAATGCTTTTCTTACATCCTAGACAGTACTGGGTTTGTGGCAGGAGGCAGGAAATTACTAAAAAGATTTTATTTTCAGTCTAGGTAGTTTAATCATTTTAGCAGAACTAGCTCTTTTAATCCGAGAACTGGTAGTTTAACTGATGGGCTTCTGAGCTATAGCATAGTATATTCCCAGAGACCCTTGTAATCTTTCTTGTTTCCAAAGTTGTTCAGTTGTAGCATAATTTCTTCTGCTTTTCATAAAATTTATAAGATCTGATTGGTAGATAATTACCTCCGAAGTATTTGACTTAAGAATTATCCACTTAAAATGAGTAATATGTCATTTTTTATATCATGTAATATATCATGCTTTTTGCTCTCTGATTAGACAAAGACAGGTAATACTGATGTATGGGGTTTCCTGGTGAAACTGCTACTGCTGCTGTGGTGTTTGAATTTCCCCCCAAAAACAGGGAAAAACCAGTAAAATCCAGTCATGGAAAAGCAAACAAGATTGAAACGCAGCTCAGCTGAAGAAACTTCATTAAGAAATTGGAGGAAAAAGTAATGTTTCTTCATCTTTTGGTACTGGTCATTTGTCTCTAACCATACCTCTGGTGTTAAAGAAGAATCTTTGTAATTTGTATATCCACTTTTGAATGCTCAATTAACAAATATATGCATTAAAAATATGTGCAGCCCATTTTCTAGAATTGGCATGAGTTGCCTTTTCCAGTGCTGCAAAAGAAATTTATTTGATAATTTTACTGGGAAATGGCTTATACATTGATCTGATATACATATACTAGTGATCTTTTGTGCAGCTTTAATGGGATTAAAGGGGAAACACTTTTTAAATTTTATTTTTATTTATTTTAGTTTATTCAAGACTGAAAAAATTCACATCCTACACTGTAGGAGAAGGGAGGACCTGAGCTGGTTTAAAAGAAGTCTAAATCTGGCTTGAGTGAAACTGTTAATGGAGAGTCTTTAGAGGGCAAGGTCTCTAAGTGTAGTTATTTTCGGTGCACAGGTTCTGGAATAGTTTTATTAATAATAACCTCTGCACAATTAGATGAACAGTAGGACCCAACAAAGTGGGCTTAGTTCAAAAAAGTGATTGAGTAATGTTGTTCATTAAGTGTGCTTATATTTTCTTTCACTAAATTGGAGTTGTATTCTTTTCCAATACATGTTCACAGTTAAGGCAGGTTTGTAATAGCATTGCAAATGGAATCAGGGGGTCACTTATCTACAAATATTTTCCTTTCAGACCAAACTGAGGAAGAGATATGAGAGGAGGAAAAGGAAGGAAAAAACACATAGAAAGCAACAGAAAGGGTATTCATTGTCTTCAGCATGGGGTTCCTAGAAATATTCTGCATGATGTTAATGCTTTAAAAATATTGCTACAATTTGAAAAGTTATTAAAGCTGATAAATCTGAATAATAATAATAAAAACTAAAAAAAGTAATTTTGAACCACACAGTGCTTTTGACATACTATGTATAATCTACCTCAAATTTTCAGATACTTATGTCTTTTTGTATAATTTATCTGATGAAAATTATTTTGTTCACTTTCGTAATTCTTGCTGGAGAACTTCTAGCCTTCAGTTTGCTGGACTTGAATTCACAGTGAAAGCAAGAATGTTGTGAAGAAAAAAATGCACAAATAGGAGCACAAAGTCTGCATGATTGAAACACACATATAGGAAAATAACCCTATGTGCCCGCTTAAATAAATACAATCCCATTGTAGCCTGGGAATCTACAATACATTTGTCATTTCACATCAAGCATTGAAATTTAACATAATGGCAGATGAAATATGAGGAGGGACCTCTTCTAGTATACCGAAAATGCTAACTTTTGCCTCCTGATTTTCCTTTTAAAACTGTTCTGAATTAGTGTGCTTTCTGCTTTAAGGAAAATTCTTTTAGACATGTTTGCTTAGATGCACAAGATGCATCAAAACTGTATTTTTAAGAGAGAACAAATATTAAATGACATACCTATAAAAAGTATACTTATCTGTTGAGTCTTGGACTTCGTAAACATCAAGACTGATATTGCTTGACCAAATACAATTTGCCCCATTAATGGCTAGCATACAGAATAACAATCCATACATTAGAGTGTCACTCAGTCTTTTTCCTCTTTTTCTAACAGTATAATATGTTTAAAAGTAAGTGTGCTTGTAAAGTGTTACATTTTCCTATAAGTTAATGTGAGCTCAGGATTGGATGCCCTGAGCCTAGTTTATTAGTAATGTGCACTTATAAAATATAATGTATTCTTGAACTCTAAAGCAGCTGGAACTAGCAAAAGCTTTGTCTTCTGACTCTCAGTTTAATTTTTTAATCATCTTGACCTTGGGCTTTTCAGATTGTCTGTAGAATGGTACAAGACCCTTGTTTTCTTCTTTTTCCCAAGAATGAACAAAATTATTTTATTTCATTGTCATGCTTCGTGTGTGCTACAGTGCCTCCAATCTACCAGTGATATTTTCTTACATTAATAGGTAAATATCTATTATCTGAATTTTCTATGGGTAAAGGGTGCTTATTTCTCTTTTTCAAGAGCTGTGGGTTGAAAGCATATATTATGAAATTTTATTAAATATATATTCTACATAGATAGGTAATATAATAAGGAATGGGAAAAATTACATCCTTTACAATTACATCTGAGATGGAAGGTATGTGTAAATAATAAATACTATAGAAATGTTGTCAGTGGTCAGCTTTATTTCTGAATACTAGCACTCTGAAGATTGATTTTCAAGTATTTACTAATCTTTTCAAGAGGATGAAATAATATGCCTTTAAAATGAGCTATTGAACAGAAAAAAAGAAAACGCAAAAAAGCCTTTACATTGAAACCATGAGAAACATAAATTTTTGCTCAATCCTTAGTTGATAATTTACAGTGATTCACAGTATGTATAGCTCACTTAGATTTAAAATTGAATAAAATTTCAGACCTTTAGTATAACCAAAATGCCTATTATGTTATCTTGTCTGCCAAATTGCTTTAAAAAAATCACACAATTCCACATGTTTTGTGTTAAGATTGAATCACTGAATTAAAATCCTGAATACATTAGTCTACATAATCTTGTCTCTGCTTTATCTCTATGTATGATTTATAACTAGTACATTAAAAACAATAAAATAATGATGTTGTCATCTAAATGTTTGGGCCCTGATCCTGAAAAGACCCAAGAATGTGCTTCATTTTAGCAACATGAGGGTCCCAATGGCCCTTTACTTGTTTAATGAAGTGCTCAAAAGTAAGCAAGCATGCGTAATAATCTTTGTTAGAAACTAGGCGTAAAGAAATTCATAAAAATGGCAGTCATGTCCAAGAGAGTTAAGCATCTTTTCAAATTGCTTTACCAGAAGGGGTAAATTTAGCAGAAAATAAATTACAGTCATGATTAGGGAATGGCTGCAGACTTAATTAGCTTGTTTTTAATGTTGTGTATATATCAGAAAACACTTTCAATGTCATATTACAAAAGAAAATATGAATATAGGAAGAAATTAGCCACTGAATAGGATTTTTAGAGTGTTTTTAGAGTTTTAAATCAAGAAGGGACCCATTGCTCATAAACTGTAGATATTTTGCATAGACCACTTGTGTAAGAAAAATGCCATAAATTGCTTGCAAAACTTGTACTGAATGTGTGATGAATGTTATGGCAATTTGTAAGTAAATCTGTTAATTAGTCTGTGTAGAAATTAGTTTAAACTATAATCTTTGAAGAAATCTAGCATGAGCCAGTTCCTCCTTTGTCCTGTATGATTTTCCTAATGGATTACCAGACACTTTTCACTTTCTATGTGGTTGAAATTAAAATCTTGTGGATAGTTTACAATGGATTAATTACTAAGCAAGATATTTATTCGCAATTGTACTTAATTGTGGAAGATTTATATAGTCTATTGTGGAATATTTATATAGCCTATGGGACAAAACAATATCACTGTTATTTCTAATGAGGAGCCTTTGTGACCCCAGAGATAAATCAAGTGATCACTACTGCTCTGCCATCTCCAGCTGTGATGGTGTCAGTGGGTCCATAGGCAGAGAGTATGTAACAGAGAGCCTGAGACCTGCAACAGTGGACTGCACAGTCTGCCCTTTCTTACTAGGCATATGGATTCATGCTTTCTTGGAACTAGAGATTGGAAAAACATTTCTCTTATGGCTGGCTGCAGAAGCAAGTGGGCAAGATATTCAAGTCACTTCATGAAGGCCTTCTTGTCCTGCATTCCTTTCTCTGCTCCAAACCAAAACCATCTGCCTAAAACATGACCTACTGTCTTGTAATCCAGTTGCAAATTAAGGGGCAGATCAAAATAGTTCTGGTCCTGGCTTAACTTGTCAGTACCTGTTGGCAGATGAGGACTCTCCCAGTTTATCAGGGCAAGCAGGAGTCAATAAGTGACTCTTCTGCGCTGCTGAAAGGCTGCGTAGGGATCCTTAAAATGATGTTTTACTCAAAACACTTTGAGTATACAGCTGGATGGTGGAAGCTCTTTCCACCTGATGAACTGCTGTCCACCCTTTTGAGTCCTGCACTGCCTGTTTGGGCAGTCCTGATGGTGTGGTGCACTGTGGTACCATGGCATGGCCCTGCTGCTGATCCCTTCCCGCTGTAGGACCAGTCTTCCCTGCATCATGAGGCAAGAGGAGGGTTCACTGCCAGAAATGCTTGTGCTCCACGGTGTGCTCAGCATTGCATAAAGCAGCCAAGTGAAAGGATGAAGTTTTCTTCCTTCCAGCCTAAGAGGGCAGCATTTTGATCCCGCTCGAGAGGGAAACCATCTGTCTGGAAATACCACCTTCTGGGAGAATCCTACTTAGTGTTCATAGATGTTTGTTATTTTGTTCAGTTAATTAAATGGCCAGCCTGAAACTGCTTAAATTGGGTTATTTTTAGCACTTAAATATCAAGGATATTGCAGTTACACCACAGACAATCATACAGCTAGACTGAGACATAAAGTAACTTTTTAGGAAAAATCCAACATTTCTTATATACAGATGAAAGAATACTGGAGAAACATAAAAAGAAAGAGAAAGTCTTTTATATATAAACTAATATACTGTAAGCTGATAAACATTCACACCACCAGGCCATGTTTATTAGTTTCTAACATGTATCTACTCCAGAGAAAGTGAGGATCAGGATCTCACCTATCTATTTTTATACCTTAATACTCTTTTTGCATCCAGATTTTGAATTTCATAAAATCTTTTCATATGAGAAAGAGTTGAACAACATAACCATTGTTCATTAGTAAATTTAAAGACATCATTTATTCCAAGCCAAACAACAACTAAAGTTTATTTAAATCAGCATCAATACACAGTGCTTCATTTACTGGTCTAATTCAAATCTGCATGGAGTTCTGAGTCTATTTGGTGAATGAAGGCAGGCAATGGCTTATGCCCTCATCCCAAATCTTTTTAAAATGTCGGTTAAAAAAAGTAGTAAATAATTTAATTTCTCTATGCGTTTACCTATTGTAGTTTTGTTTGAGTTTGTTACTATGTTTCTGTCTTCTGCTTAACTAATTATATATTCTGTGCAGATGCTCTGCAAGTCACGAACATGCATACCATCTGCATAGGCCTTCATTTCCACGAGAAAACTACTCCCTTGACTAGCTCTGATCAATTGATGGACTGATAATTGGTTTTCTGATTTGTACCTCCAAAATGTGTCTTGCCAAGATTTTCTTTGCAGTAGTTGTTTTCCCTAATAAAGGAAAAGGTTATAATGTAGATCATACACAAATATTACTCTATTTGTCTGTAATGCACTTGTAAGTGTTACAGCTGCTGCTTTCCTGCTTGAACTTTAGAACAGCCTCAATGGTATCAATAAATCAGACTTCATTCATTTGTAGTGACAAGCATAGGAAGTGGAGTGATAGTGAGTTATTTAGATAACTTCTCTCATCTCAAATCACAGGTGGTAGAAGTAATGAGTAGACATTGGAGGATTATGGGAATTTAGTTATTATTGTCTAATTGTAGATTGGGAATGCAAAGTTTTGTTGAGTCTATTCCTATCCCCTCTGACTGTAATCATAGCAGTATCCTAACCTGGAGTGTTAACCATGATGCAGATAGTGATACTATTAATTCAGAGTTCATAGAAGTGCAAACTTGACAACAAGCTTCCTCTGAACACTGCTGACAAGAAAAAAAATTCTGTAAAGAAGAAAAAAATATACTGCAAAACTACATGTCCCTTTGGTAACTACAAAAATGGGCAAAATGTTGCTGTAAATTCTTAATATTTTTTCACTGGGGTGGGAGTGACTGTATTAGTAAGGTTAAGGAAAAATATTGTCTGTGTATGTATCAGTCATACTTTATTAAGATTCTCTCTAAACATATAAGAAAAATGTATCTAGCATAAGGATTTTGCAAATTACTTCTGAAGCAGATATGTAGAATTTTTCAGATGGCCTCTGTTTAATTTTTTTGTTATCTGTTTTTTTGTTTGGTTGGGTTTTTTTTTTTGTTGGGGTTTTTTGTTTCTTTACCTCTACATTTATTAATTGTATTTGTCCATAGCATTTTGTGTATTTGTATTGCAGTCTTGTGACCAAAACTAAGGATCTAGAGCATTAAAAACAGCTGTAGGTCTCTAGTGAGTTAGACAAATTTTTTTCTAGGAATTAGTTCTCCGTGAGACAAACTTATCTACTTTGTCATCATCATTAGAATTTGTGTGATGTGCTTGTTTTAGTACAATATTTGTATCTCAGGTAATTCCTATAGGTAGTTGTGTTGGATTTGTGGGTTGGTTTTTTTTCCCTTCTTGCTTCACTCAGCAGACATTTTAAATTTCCGTATAGTGTACTAACTGTTGAGGCTGACTAGCATAAAATTAGGCTTGCATTGATCAGACAGATGAAAAAGGAATACGAGATAAATTTTATTTCTTATATTACAGTTATAATCCTTTTCTATTGCAGATGTTCAGATGCTCTTTAACTTGAGAAAATCAATAACCATCAGAAAATGAGTTTAACAGAGGTCAACTGCATCCCTGGCCTGGAATGTAGGAAGTAAAGATTTGAGTCCTGCTTGACTGAGCCAAAATAGTGGGTTTGATATATAGATTCCTCTGAATTATTCATAGAGACTGGATCTCAAGTGTCTCACAAGACAAACCAGTCCTTTAACCTGCAGACTTGGCAAGTCTTTTTTCTATTCTGATTATCAAATATTGTAAGAAAGCACGTGCTCTCATGTGCTTTGGCACGTAATGCCAAAAGTTGGAATGTTTTTGTCTAGATGTAATGTCTGTTTTTAAAATAACTCATGTAGGTGTTTTCATAGATTTCACAGTGCCTAACTGAACTTTATGAGGACATCTCTAAGCCCAGAGCAACCATCTGAGCTGATTAAGAGCCTCTGGGGGAAAAATACAATTTTACTGGAACTGGATGATGTGTAGATCAACGTCTAATCTCTCTCCCAGACAATAGGCATGTGGATTAGAAATGCAGCTCTTTTTGGGAGTCAGAGAGGAGAAATTTGTTGGATATTACACCCAGATACCATGTCGTAGGATTCATTTTACTATGTACAGGCCTTCTCATTCTTACAAAGCTATTTAAGGGATGATGAACAAATGGAATATCTGTAATTAACTGGGCTGGAATCCATGTGATATCTGCCACACAAAAAAAATGACAGACCTTGTAGAAACACAACTTCTAGTTTTGGTGCCAACCGAAGCCTCTATTGACAAGTTGGCTTTAATTTTGCAGGTTAAGCTTAAGAGGTAAGGAGATGATAAGGCTGGTCACAAAAGAGAAATGTGCAATTGCAGATAGCTTCTGATGGAGAAATTATATTATCCTTACTTTTAATGAGTGAAATTTTCTTAGAGAAGTACCACTGTTTTAATTTGCTTTCTATCAGGACAGTGAGGCTGTTTCAGCAAAAGTCTACGTGTAATAAGAGTGATTATTATTTATGAATGCATGCATCATTCATGTCAAGAAGCAGTGCAATTCAGCAACTTCCATTTAATTAGTGATTGAAGTCCTTCCTAGAAGTGCTCGAACTAATTTTGGGTTAGATGTTGCTACAGTATGGAATACATAGTTAGCAATGTTGCTGATCTGTATTTAGCTCCCACAACTTAGGTGCTTTCATTCATAAAAGACTGACGTAAAGAGACAAAACCTCAGAGACAAAGATCACAGAGATGTTCTGAAAGGGCTTATTTCTGGTAGTTATCAAATGGGTACCAGGGAGAAGAGTTCATTTTCCATTGGATTGGGAGCAATCAGAAACTCAGTATATGATTTGCACCCAGGTACTGGTGAGTCCCATAGCAGCATGGTAGCTAGCATAATTAACGTGTGGATAATAAGGGGGTGGGTAGGAGAGAAGAACACTGAATAACTATTAATTATACTGCAATTTGTATGGGCTCTATCATGTGATTAAGTTCTTCATTGTGAGAAAGAAGGAAATCAACTTTCAATCTCAAAACTTCATCATGAGTAAGTCTGCGAGAAAAAACTTCTATTTATGACTGTGTTATGAGCAATAACATAAGCAACTACCAAATGGAAAAAGCAGCCACAATGGAGAGCCAAATCTCTCTCAACATAACAAAATCACTTTTTCCTATGAATTTGTTCGTGAATAGTTTCCAGCCTGAGAACTGTTCAGTGAAGAAACTCATAGGTAATTTTCAATTAGGACAGCAGAATTTCATGATCCCTTCATTGCTGAAGGCCTTGAGCAGATGTTGTCCATCTGTCCATGTCCCACCCCCACGCTATTTCTGTCCTCAATTTCAGCAATTAGGACAAAGCCCAGAATATATTAATTCAACAACCAGTTTGAGATTATTCCCTCAGCTCCAACAGAAGTCAGACTTTTCATGTCAGCCTCTGCTTACGGACAAATAACTCTCTCTTGAATCAGCAATATGTGGCTGTGAACTTAATGGTCAGTGAATCCGAATACAAGGAAGATGATCCTGCTGTAATGATCCCATCCCACCCACACTGAAAAGCAAATTGATTTATGAAGAGTAAACTGGTTAAACAGTAGATATGGCACCAATAGTAAACTGCTCTTGTTATTTTCCATTATTTGTTTGCAATTACTGATGCAATTAAATAGCACTTATTTCTCCCCCTGTGCCAGACAACACTTTATAAAAAATTAAAATAATTTTAGTCCAGAAATTATCTGAAAGTTCTTCCTTCACTGTGGTCTCCGCATTCCTTGGATCACAATGTATTTTTGCCACATAAACAGCATTCAGTTTCATATGCCTACTGATTAATGCAGTTTTTTATAAGCTAGATGCTTATATACACATGGTACTCACTTGTCTGCATCTTCTGAATTATTTAAAATGAGTTTTAATTTTAGCAAGATCTTAGTGTATGAAAACTATGAAGTACTATCCACCTAACAGAAATACATGATTTATTTTCCTCTTAGGTGAAAGCCTACTTTGTACTATTTATCAGTTCTAAAAGAGACAAAACAATTCAGAATAATTTTCCACATAGAAATTTCCCCCTGGAAATATCTAAGGTGAAGAGCTCCAAACAACAAGAACATTTGGCTAATAAAGCAAGCTGAAGTTCAAGTGCCTCTATGCCCTATCCCATTGTTGATGCAATTTAATTTTATTTTCAAAGAACATGGTATACAGCAACCACTTTCCTTGTTATCCATGTGATATTAATATGGCAGAGTACACTGAGTTAAAACAAGTCAATCCCTATATAACAGGTGATTAATCTTTAAAGGAAGGCAATTATGATATGTATCAGAAATTGAGTCATTTTTATCTTATGTAACTACAGAAAAGGATGTTATTTTTGCATTCTTAATAATTGCAGCTTTGCTTATTTAAGCAATTTTTATTTGTATGAATTAAATAAACTAGCCCCCTTTTTTTTTTTTTTTTTATCCTTTTCTTTTCTTTATTACTTCAGTCAATTCTTCCTGATTGGGAATCACTTTCTACTCTGGTATGTGAACACAAATCTTTGATCTTCAGTTGTCATCTGTGAAATAAAAATTCCTTGGAATTCTCTCTTTCAGGTAAAAATTTTACTCTCCTTTGTAGGACTGAGTGTGGGAAGGGAAATTTTAAACATTTTCCCCAAACAAGCCAATAGAAATCCATTCTTAATCTTCACCTCTGGAAAGATGAAGCAGATCTCTGCATGTTGGGGCCTATCTATGCCCACCTTGCCTTTAATTTAATCAAGGGGAGTAGAGCAAGGTGAGACTGAGTTGATGCACAAGAATTTTCTGCAGTTGCAGACTGAGTAGAGTTTCATGCTAAACCCTGGATTACAGCAGCAAGGAGAGGGCAGGATTCAGAGGGGAATATTTGGGGACTAGGATGTGGGAGTGTTTATCTCTGGAACCCTCAGGGCATTGGAGAGGGCCTAATGCTTGTGGCACCACCCTGTACTGCTGTACCACAGTCCACGGACAGTCTCTAGAGGCTCCCAGATTTTCTGACTCTGGAAGTAATTCCTTTACTTCAGCATACAGGAAATATCAGTAGGGATGAATAGCTCTCATATGAGAAGTTTAAAGTTTTAGCTGACTCTCATGGCAGCACTTTGAGCACTTTGAGTGTCTTACATAATACAGGACTCAGTTTTGGATCCCTCACTGCAAGAAGGACATCGGGGTGCTGGAGTGTGTCCAAAGAAGTGTAGCTGGTGAAGGTTCTAGAGAACATGTCTTACAAGGAGCATCTGAGGGAACTGGGGTTGTTTATTTTGGAGACAAGGAGGCTGAGAGAACACTTTATCACTCCCTATAACTACCCAAAAAGAGGTTTTAGCAAGGTGAGTCAGGGACTCTTGTCCCTAGTAACAAGCAAAAGAGTAAATGGCCTGAAGTTCTGCCAGGGGTGGTTTAGATTGGATATTAGGAAAAGTATCTTTACTGAAAGAGTAGTCAGGCACTGGAACAGGCTGCCCAGGGAGGCAATAGGGTCATCATCCCTGGAGATATTTAAGAGACATGTAGCTGTGGTGCTTAAGGATGTGGTTTAGAGGCAGACTTGACAGACAGACAGTGCCAACTGGTGGACTTGATGAGCTTAAAGTCTTTTCCAACCAAAACAGTTCTGTGATTCTATGATCGAATGCTTAAATCTATGGAGTATTTCTTGCTCAAAAGATATCTAAATATCTCTGTAATTATAGTATATGTCATATAATACATGATTTCTTCTCAACTGAACAATGAACATATATACTCATATTTTTGCCTTCATAGCCATGCATAGTCACCCATAACGTATATCCAAGGCATTCTTTAAATTTCACACCATTTGAAATACTTTGAAGCTGGTATTGAATTATTCTTATTTGTAACTGATGCTCATAAGTGCACTCTTACATTAAGGGCAATCACAGTTTAGCAAACCAGGATGCTAGTCTTTTCCTTCTTTCTTTCTTCTGTTTACATTTTAGCTTTTTACTTGTCTGGGATTTAATTTTGCACACCTTCTACTTTCTTCCTGCCCCCCCCCCCCAAAAAAAAAAATATTATAAAAATAAGGAAAACAAAAAAGAGAAAGAAGAGACAGCAAATCTTCTATTTATAACCAAAGTGTAAGTATGTAAGGGAAAAAATGATCCTTTGATCTATGCAGTTTCACCAAGGGGAGTAATTCCAGAGCAGTAATAACTTTCATCTTCATTTAAGCACTGGATTAACATTTTCTGTATTTTATCAAGTTATAAATGTTGATGTACAAGACAAATCTGAATATCCATCATCGACGAAAATGAACAAATTTGAACAGTATTAGAAAACATGCACTGACAGGATGTTCAGGGTCTGGAGAGCTTATTTAAGGTTCTAATAAGCATATTCTAACAAAGTGGAAGGAATACAGCCCACAGTTATATAAAAGGTGCAAGTGAAGGGAGGAAAGAGGTTCTTGAGCTAAAGAGCCATATGTGCAACTGAATAGGAAATTAGATTAGGAATTAGATTTCAAGTAACCCAAAGAACGATTATATAAAACAGCCATTCTCATAGAGAATACATAAACAGGAAAACTGAATTATGTTTTATTTTATTACTATTATGGATTTATAAATGTGGTATGCAATATATTAATGCAATAAACAGTGATATCTAAGGATTTTTCTTTTAGTCAAATTCTGATTCAATTATGCCCCATTTCCAGGAATACATTTTTTATAAACTTATTTTTCCCTTTTTTGAGCCTTAATTCTATAAGTGTAAAGCCTTTGAGATATCTGCTACTTTTTACATAAGGGGTTTTTTTTTTGAAGAATAAGAAAAAAGTATCTTTCTTGAAAATTTTACTTAACAGGTAATATAATGTAATTTCCTCTCTGTGACACTTTTATTTAGTGCTATTTGTAATAGCTTCTTATCAGTACTTTGCATTTTTAAATATCCATTCATTGACCTACTGTGTTCCTGTTTATAACAGATGTAGAAGGAGATTATTTATAATTTTCATCTAATGAGAGCTCTCTAACTGGTTATTGACTGTAATTTGCTACGTTTCGTGTTTTAAAAGATGAGAATGAAAAAAGAGTAAGAACCTCTCATGAAGTTCTTTCCATTTTCTACCAGAGTTTTTATTGATACTAAAGCCTATTGTAATCCAAGCTTGATCAAGAGCAATATATAACATAATTGTTGGCACAGTTTGGACAGCATACTGTAATAATGAGTACAACAGTCATGGATAATATTTTAAGATATTTTGATTGTTTCTAGGCTAGGATTCTTGCTACATTAACCCTGCACTGAGAGACAGAGGACAGAGCAGGACAGTGTTTCATTTATATTCATATTGGAAATTCAAAAGGGTTTTTTTGTTCTCCTTTCCAAATGGTTATGCTTCAATAAAAAAAGAAGGCACTCTAAAGGATCTGAAGATCAAAATAATCGGTTTTATCAGCTGGAGAAGCCAACAGTAGTTATTATACTTCCCTCTTTTAGCTAAATGATTTCTATCAGGTTGGTCATTTTCATCTTGAATATTTTCAACATAGTGTATGATTATGTCAGTGAAACTTGGGGAAAAGCATTTCATAAAATAATTGATTTAAAAAATAAAATTATAATTTTGATTTGGGTAGCATGCCAATTTTTGTCTTTGTGAATTAACACAGATTACTTTTGGATTCCGGCTGTTTTATGCTGCGCTGATGTGACTAGCATTAACAATTAACAGACTAGTTTTATACAGTTAATAAAAGTCAACAGGAGAATTCTGGCAAGGTTTAGACTTCAAGTTCATATAAGATCTCTTTAGGGAAGGTTTTAAATTAATCTACATCTGAAAATGGTAGATTTGGGATATAGGAAGACCATGGAACACCATTCTGCCCTTTCTAATTGTGGTCACAATGCTTCCTTCCAATCACCTTAACCAGAGTTAGTGTAACTTCTATTCATATTTATATTTTTCTGCCTCTGGTCTTCCATTTTGTCTCTGAGCACCATGATTGCCTCCAAGACCTGACTTTTCTCTGGTAAAAAGTTTTGTGCATTTTTACTATATTCCTAAAATGCAATATTTGTTTAATCATGCTCAGAATTCTAATTTTGTTTTTAAATTACAAATTCACCATTATAAAATTTTCACTCTCTTGTAATTAATTTGGAGGATTTTTACTGAAAAAAAAATAATTAAGTTCTAAATTACATTAATTAATATTAAGATCACTGAGACAAACTTGATAACAGTTCAGAATTTCTTCCCAAGATGTAGTTGTATAGTGGTTTATGTTAACTTAGTCTTTCAACGAACTGCCTTAGAACTACCCTTCTGTTTATTGCAGCCTGAGGATTACAAAATTCCCAAATGTCAACTCCTTGATAACAAGAAGGAATTAGTAGTCGAACCTAAATTTATATTCCTGAAGATGAAGAAATAAAGCCCCTATGAGGGAAATTTCTGCATGCTGGATTTCAGAAAAAACTACACTTTGAACAAAAAAAAGCTCTACTGTAAAAAACTAGCATAATATCATTGAATTTATAACATGTAGTGTTGATAAACTATATTCTTGTTAAAACCACTTCTACACAGGAATATGTTTTACACTTTAATTAATTAAATTTAAGATGAAAATATTTAAAATTATTGCTGTTTTTTAAAAAGTAAAGTGAAACATTTCAGACATGAAGCATTTAAGCTAATACTTCTTGAGAAATTCTTGCAACTTAATCTCCAGCTTCCATAGATAAAAATATTAAAATGTAACAGCCAGAGCTCACCTAAGAAAAGTCTGACTTGCTGAAATTAATAAAATGTATTATCTCATCCATATCATTACAGCTTTGAGTTTGCATGTAAATATGCTATCATTATCAGGAAAACTAGACAAAAACAATACCTTTGACACTACTGATACCAATTTTCCTTTTATCAAAAATGTGTGAAAAGTATTTGTAAATTAATAGATGCTATAAATGTGCTATGGAAATGAACTGTTTTCTGTAGAGCTTTATGTTCTTTTTTTGTAAGATGCTGCTTGATCCATCTAACCATGTAAATAGGATTTAAATTTTATTAAATCCTTCTTGTTATAGGGTTGCTGTTTTCATAGGCCCTTACAAATTCCTACTGAATTCCCTTTAAGTTCTCTCTATTCAGTGATGCTCAGATAAGATGTGCACAGGACACTGCAATTTTGGTTTGGCAAGCACAGGTTTCCCTTACTGTTGCAACTACTTAATGTGATATCTTCTACTTATTTTAAGCAGTTGTAGTTAGGCTAAGTGTCTTCAGTGCAACTCTCAGAAGAACCATAAGTGAGGAATAATTAAAAAATTCATTTCTGAAACCAAAGATGATTTAAAAAAAAAAAACAAAAAACAACACCCTCTCCCCTCCCCCCCCAGTCTGTTCATTTAGCGTAACTATAGTAGAGAGAAAGAGACAAAGAAAGATTATATAAAAGAGAAAACAAAACCAGCCCTTTTCAGTTCTCAAAATCTACTTTTCCATCATTCAGTTGAAATTCATAAGATTTGCTTAAAAAACATGCACTAGCTCTGCTGGCCATACATCATCTTTTAACAAGGGACTTGTGTTCAGCAGCAAAGTGGAACTATATATTCATGAATGTGTAGGTTCTTCAATAATTCCAACAACCCCAAGGGTCCTCTCAATGACAATAACAAATTAATTACCTATGGCTGAATTAAGGGGCCTTACAGAGAGTTTACATTGGGAAAAAATGGAATGAAGAGTGGTAAAGGAACACAACATCAGGCTTGAGATCAATATCTGAAGCTCGCTTCTCTGCCACTCTGGCAGCAGACTGGGATCTTGATCTTCATTAGTGGTATCGGCATTTCCATTTTAATGGAACAGCCTTGGAGTTCACAATTTTGAGTGAAAATAAGTTGAATCCTGGTCCAAAGTGTACCCCATTCTGCCTGGCTGCTACTGAACCTCGCATCCAGAGGATCACACCAGAGCCACTGTGAAGAAAATCCTCATGAATACGTAAGACTTGGTTATCTAGTTGGTTTCACAAAAGAATTTTTTGATACGAATGAAGTCAGGGGACAGGATTTTATTGATTTTAGTGGAAATCTGCTTGCTTAGACCTTAACCTGATGTTCTATATTTTGAAGCATCATAATCTAGTTCCATAAATCTTATTGAAGATGTCTTACCTAAATAAAATTTTTATTTTGGATCATAGAAATAATAATAATTTTTGTCTATTTTTTCCTGAAATTAATAATACCTATTTGTTAATTTCTGTAAACCCAGATATTGTGTTGGTTGAGTTTAAATAGAAAAAAAAAAAAAGATTTTTTCTTAATCTTCATTTTGACTAAAATAGAAAATAGCATCTTACTATGATAAGAAAGAAATCTGCAAGAAAAAACTGGTGTTCAGCTTATTTTGCTGTTCTTGTATGAGCTCCAGTTTATTAGAAAGAGACTGTGCCAAGGAACAAGCCCTTTTGGTGCAACTCTGGCCCTCTTCACCACCGTTTGTACACTGGATGGTCTTAAAAAAACCCACCCCAAACTATCTACCTATAAGTAGTTGCTCCATTTATAATCTTCAACCATCACAAATATAACACAATAATTACGAGACGTTCACAGTACAAGTTTTTGTCTTTGTGCACTTGTATCAGATTTAAACTCAACAGTAGGAATTACAAATTAATTTCATGCTTAAGGTGTAGCTTTCTGAGTAAATAACTTGCTCTTATGATTTATGGGATGCATCACCTTATTATTTAATTTCCTATTTTTTATCAATTATCATCTAGATACAGTATCTATGTAGTTTGTTAAGGTCTTCTTTCCAGTAGTTTAAGATTAATAACTAAAGCATTGTACCCTATACTTGTCCACATGAAGCTGTAGACAGAAAATGTGTCCTGAAGCTGTGACCTTTTGGTGATTTTTTTTTTTTTTTTGTCTTGGTTGTAGTGATGATAAATACTTTCTGAGTGTCTTGCTGACTTTTTGATTTCTACAACTTTTTTATCTACTGTGTGGCATTTTACTAGTGCTGTATTGTAGATTATTACTCCATCTCAAGGCCATATGCTTTCAACTGAATAAAACCAGTCAATTGGGTATGTCTGGACTGCGGTCAGGGTTGAGTTGCAGCAAGTGCAGACAAACCTGAGGCAGCATTGCTCAAAGTAGTTCACGTAACCTTTGTTCCTATTGAATTCTGAAAGCATGCATCACTGCAGTTTTATAATTTTGACATTTCTGTTCTCTTTCTGGTGTTCAGGTGGTGTCATAGTGGAGGTGAGTTGTAAGATGTAAGCCTAAGGAGAGGCTCAAGGGGCATTCTTTCCATGCAGGCTTCCAGAAATTCATTCCAAGCTGAGTGATGCTCTAGCTCTGTAGTTCAACATTGAGGAACATCATTTTTACTTGAATCATCATAGAGCAACAGTGGCACTTTCTCATAGCCACAAAATAAAGATGTGTGCTCAGGATTGTTTCCTGGATTAGGTAAGGTGATTAAAGCATAGTTCTCCAAAGGAGGGGATGGAAAATAAAGCTTGGAGTGCAGAGAAGACCTGAAAAATCAGTTAAACGTTTAAAACTTCCTCTAACTAAATTACACCCATATTTAGGAAAGCCACACTAGTAGCTGCATTATATCCACTTGAGTTTTGGTTTTGCTGAATGATGGATTTCTTAACAGTAATTTTTTACTACTCCCTGATCTTTCAGATAGAATTGTACAGACCATTTAGCTCTTAATTTATGTGCTTCTCTCACAGAGTTTTGTGAGGTTGACCCAATAGATGAAGTCTGAGGAAAGAGAGGATGGCTTACAACCCAGGACTTCTTCATATCTAATATCTTCTATATCTTCATTAATGATCTGGATGAGGGAATTGAGTGCACCCTCAGTAAATATGCAGATGTTGGTGCAATACTGTGTTTCCCTTGACATATGGATTTTGGGGTGGAGGTCTGCAGAACCGTGAGTCATGCAGGTGTTTGGCAGGAACAGTGTTGGTACAGAGCCATGTTACACTTGTCCTGTCTCTTGCTGCACAAGGGTCATCACAGCTGTTGACTTTGTGGCTCTCTGAACACTAACCCTACCCCTAATGGTATTCTGGGGCTCAAGCAGAGTCCATCTGCATCATGGCTTGTGCAGATTAGAAAGGTGTGGAAGGAACAATGTTGGTGCACTGCTTTGTTCCCTTTGACGTGTCTTTTCTGGTCCAAATGCCCCTGTAGCTGTAGGTTTTGTGGCTCACTGAACCCTCACCCTCAGCCATACCTCAGTTTGATTTCTGGGGTGAGGAGGAGGAGGTCCTCAGTACCTTGTGTGATTCAGATTAAAAAGGTGTGGCAGAAGCAATACTGGTGCAGTGCTGTGCTCCTGTTGGCAAGACTTTTGCAGTCCAAGTTGTCTCAGATCTGTAGGCTTTGTGTTTCTCTGAACCCTAACTCTAACCCTACCTGGATTTTGGAGATGAGGCTGAGGTCCCGGGACATGTAGGCTTTTAGGTCCTTTAACCCTGTCCCAAACATAATTGAATTTTGGAGCTAATGTGGAGACCTTTAGTAACACCAGTATACCAGATAAGATCTGGCAGGAGAACTGTTGGTGTGTCACCATCTTCCTTTTGCCCAGCATTTTGCAGCTCAAGCATCTTTAGAGATAGAAGATTTGAGCCTTTTAATACCGAACAATAACTGGATGATACAAGCCAGTGCAGAAGTCCACCTGAAGAAAATAATGCCTAATGAAGGCAACTGTGCACAAGTAAATTTTAGGCAGTTGGAAGGAAAATTCCTTTTGGTAGGAATTTCCCTGGTGTAAGTCTTGTTGGTCTTATGTTTTTCTTTAAGAAAACTTGTTGTGTTTTTAAACATGTGTGATGGAAACATCGGATGAAATTGGCTAGCTTTTAGTTAAGGTAAGAACTGAGGTTTTGAAAGGTATTAAAAATACTTGAAGATGCTCAAGTTCTAGGTCTGAGTAACTTGTCCAAATTGAGGAAAGAGGCATAGCAGAGAGAAATCCTTCAATTACTGACTCCAAAAATAAAAGTGACTGAATCTGAGGTTTTTTTTTTTTGGTTTTGTTTTTTGCTTTTGCTTTTTTTTTTTTTTTTTTTTTTTTTTTTTTTTTTTTTTGGAAGCTTTTCTTTTATCAATAAGATCTGACTTTGCACAGATTAAATATATTCAGTGGTTATGGAGGAATTCAGAAATACAGTTGTTGTTTTTTTTAAAGTCATCAGGTAAAGCAGAAAATGTTGATGTTTACAGCAGAAACCACCAGTTTGTCTATAAAATGAATGTTGAATGAAATCCATATTTCCTTCTTACTATATGCCCACTCCTTTATTGCAGAATTGAGCATCATTCGCTATGGGAAGCTAAAATGAGACCTTGAAAATTTTGTAGCAATAGCTTTTAGTTTTTGTCACAACTTTGCCAGAAAGGAATGAGTTTGAGAGGATATTTCATTTAATAAAATTAAATATATGGAAACATACCAGTGAATTTCTCTGAGATGATAAAATGTCCCCAAACTGTGAAAAGATGCTTTATAGGTAAGGCAAAATTTTATTAATACTGGAAATGAAATGTTAAAAATAGATTTGCAACATGTGAATATTCTTTCATATTACTTAATTGCATTTGTATTGAAATTTAGGTAGTCAAAATTAGAATAATCTAATTCTAGAAACATTAAAAATTATGATAGTATTCAATAAAAAGTAGGTTATACTACAGAGGACATAATTCCTTAGACAAAAAGGTAACATAAAGTTGCAAAACCATATGACAAGAAAAACTCCCTTCTGGATGTGACAAACATAACTGAGAGATTTGCAATGGCAGGAGGTTGCTTACATGGGGTGTAGTATGAGTGTGTTTCTCAGTACCTTCTATTAGCTGTGATTCTCTGTCACCACAGTCTACTGTCACCTCAAGGTAAGCACTATAGTTTTGGGGTTTTTTTTCTTTCCCTTTGTAATGCTGTAACACATTGCAGAAATATGCTAAATAGACACTGTTGAAATTGATAGCAAAATCTAATTTAATAGTTTTATCAGTTGTTCTGTGAAGGTTTTCTATTAAATATTGAAAAAACCCATAGATCTTAGTACTAATAATATTAGCAATAAACTGCAGATGATGTGAACTGAGTTTTGTGTTAGGGGAAAGCATGTTTGATAGAATGCTGTATTCAGAAACATGGAGTTTCCTTAAAACATCTTAAAACAATTTATTTATCATGTGAGTAGCAACTTAATTTGTGTAAAAGTAGTCATCGTGGGATATTTTCTTTGTCTCTACCTTGTTTTCTCATTTCATTGTATGGTACCAGAAATGTGATTGTTGCATAATGTGTTTTTAATCCAGAAAATGGAAAAAAATCTTATGCACTCATAAGCCACAAGTGATAGAAATTCAGAGGTTGGATTACCCTCTTGAAAAACAGCAGAAGAGGTTTGTCACAAGTCAGTTATAGTTAACATATATTTTCCTTCTACTGTTTTCAGGTTGAATGTAGCTTAATCTCTTGCTATTTATCTGTACTCAAGGTATCAGACAAAATTGCTCAAACTTTTGTCATGGTGAACATTGACAAGATGAAATAGTGTAACGATAGAAAAGATAACTTCAAAGAGAGGCTTTTTCCTCCTAAAAGTTACAGGCAGTTCATTGGTAGTCTGTGTCTTGTCCAGAATATATTTAGCTGGACTTTTTTGTAAGGAAACTATCCTTTCACAATTGTTCACTTCTCTAATTTCCTGAAATGCTTTCCTTAGAAAAGGCAGCTTAAAAAATATATTTATCTAAAATTTTATATTTTCACCACCATCTCATCAGACTTCTGAACCAATTAGAAGTTAAATTGTTGTGTCACCTATTAAGACCATTCAGGATTTCATGTTTAAAATATCATCTTTGACAACCTTCGACCCTTTTCACCTTATGCATGTCATATTTCTTCTCTATTCCAAGTTTTAGCTGGAAAGGCTCAACTCTACCTAACTATGAGGACAATACAATACACTGTTTTTGACATAATAGAGGTTTTGAGGTTGTTGAAACATTTGAATTCAATATTAATCACCTTCTCCAATATTCAGAAAAGCTACAATGAAACTTGACATACAGCTTCAGGTCAGTACTACTGCATGAACCATTTTAGGTGTAATACTCAGTGACACCCTTACACGTGTGGTTTTTTCCCAAAGAATCCTTTCTGCAGTTTGTGCATTTAGTTGCTCATATGCTGAATTTCAAGTATCATACTGAAGAAAAATGGGTTTTCTAGGAGGAAATGAAAATTTGAGTCAAAAAAAGAATCAGTCCATAAGCACTAACTTGCTGTTAGTGTATGTACATGGCACACAGGACAGTGGCAAAATTTAAAGATTTTATTACTCCTGCAACTTGTAATTCAAAGTGGGGTAATATGATTTCTAATGTTGAATCTGGGATTGTACTTGTAAACAAAGAAAAACAATGAATGGAAAAGGAAGAAATTCATAAAATAGAAGATAATGAGGTTATTTGCATAATGCATCTTGAAATTTTGCCTTTATAAGAAGCAAAGTGCAGTGGTTGACAGGGTTAGCAGATGTAATCATGTTGGGCAAAAAATTTAAGATAGTATAGCATTGTTTTGGCATGTAAGATTGTGATCAGCTTAGACAGGTTAGACAGCAAGAAGAAACCACAAAGAAATGCATGTGGGGCAGTGACAAAAATGTTGGGTAAAGTGGAGCTGACAGAGCATACACCGTATGCCAATATTTGTTCCTTTTAAAAAGTAATAACACTTTCCCACTAACTGTGAGTATTTGACTCTTGTTCTTTGCATGTCACAGGACTGCAGTGGGACTCAACAATGCACAAGCACATCCTCAAGCCTTCATTAAAATTTCATTTGGACAGCAGGGCTCCCTATGTCAAAAATAAGGTGTTGGGAAATGGCTAAATAATTGCAAGTGGGGGAGGGAATGTGATACCAATGCATCTTTTATGAAGAGAGCAGAATGCAGTCATACACAAAAGGCATTTCCAAATACACAAAAAGCTAACAAGAAAACTGGCAGCCACAATATGCTTCAGAATACAAGGTGCCAGGTATGTATATTGGCAAATACTGTTACAGACATCAGAGATATCTGTGAATGTAAAATAAAAATTGTTAGCCCATACCTTCATTTATGGTGGTGTTTGGTAGCTTTGAGCAGTAGAAGTGAATAAAGAAAGGGCAGGTGTGTACAGTTTAAAAACAGCTATAGTTCCATCAGAACTAAATTATATATACTGCTAAACTTACATATGATTGCAGAGATTTATTTATTTACTTACTTATTTATTTTAAAGAGCATTTGGGTAATTTTTTTTCCAGCTTTGCTCCATTGAGTGCATCTAGAGGTCTGTGAGCTTCTTCTAACACTGATGAAGTCTGTGTTGATCTTTGAATAGCAGCTGTTCCTGTCAGGTGGTAAAACAGTCCAGTTCACTCATAAAGTCTTCAGAGACACACCTAGTAAGTTCAGAGAAGAAAAATACTTTCAGTAACCAAAATATATTTCAGTCCTGGTAGTTTAGTTTTTCATTCAATTTCCGTTTTTCCACTCCATTACTATTTTTTTCTATAGCATAAATTAAATGTTTAGATCACATTTTGTGGACACCTGAATTGAGCTGGTCTGGCAAAATCGGAAAGGATAGAATCAAACAGCAATATTCCACAGATAGATAATATCACCAGCAATTGAAGACAGAAAGCAAACATTTGAAAACATAGTTATCAAATGAATGTTTAGTACAAACTATATTTGTTTTGATCTTTTTCTTCAGCTTTTCACAAAAATTTAAGTCTGGTTTTCCTATAGAAATAATTGGAAAACTTAACCAAACTGGAGCAAACCATTTTCTGAAAATAAGCTTTTTAGAAATCACCTTTAAGGTGGAAAAATTGCACTTTTAATTTTCACTTTTAATGTTTTATGTAATTCTGTAAGTAGCCTGTATGTTAGCTAGCTCAGCAGGAGTCTTCAGCTGGTGCAAACAGATGCAGCCCACCAAAAGCAGAGGCAGAGCCTGCAGCAGCAGGTTTAGCCTCTCCATTGCCCTGACACCAGCTTCATCCTGGATCCAGAGGGGAATGCTCTGTGATCCAGAGCCAGTTCCCTCATTATCCTGCCAGGGAAGCTGTGGGTGGGTGGCACGGTTTCCTCTTTGCCCATATGCCCAGGCTTCCTTTGAGCTAAAACTATGTGTCTGGGAGAGTTGTGTAGGTGGCAAAGCATGGTGTTCAAGGACTAGGACTAAGAAGGGGCAATGCTGCACTCTACTACCAGCAGAATCAACCAGAATTAATATGCTGGAAGGATATGGCATGTCGGGAATAACCAAGCAGTGTATGAAAACTCTTTCCCTTCATTCCAACCCTTTTTATAGTTCTTTTCTTATAAGAAGCTACAGTTACTTATGCACAAAACGTGCAGTAATGATTTAAAAGGTCAGATAGGTCCAAGATCTGATGTCAGTCCTAAAACAGTAAGTAGTGATATGAAGTACTGCTGAGACTTATAGTGTTTGCAGGTGAGCATGTTCATTCCACCCTATGTTTTGGGGTTTGTCTGCTACTATAAGTTGAAAGTAGGTTTCCTTGGCACCAGGAGTATTAACAGCTCTGACATGAAAGTCTGTTATTCTTCCTCAGTCTTCAGAATAGGAAACATATTACTTGGGAAGCTGAAATGGTCTCCATAGCAGCCTACCATTGCATTAAGTTCATAGGGAGCCTAATTTACTTCTTCTTTTATGCCATCTCCTAGTTATAATGACAGGAGGTACTTTTGAATCTGTAATACTTCTATCTGCAGCATAAAATCACTGATGCTGGTTTAAATTTATAAAATGAGTGATCTTTTCTTGTCTAGTAAAGGGACTTCAGATAGATCCTGAAAATTATTATATATTATTATATATTATTCCAGAATTATATCAATAAGGTTTATTCAGACATGTAAAGTAGGAAATTATAATTCAAAACGTAATTTTTAAATTGAGTTTTCATTAAATCTTGACTAGTTTCATTTCACTGTCTTTGGTATGAATTATGTGTTTCCTGGATGGAGGACCTCTGAAGAAGCAAACACTATGTAAGAAGCAAAATTATTTGATTTATATAGATTACCAAAATAAGCAGTAGACCCTCAGTTCTGATCATAATATGTAAAGAAATACCCAATCCCAACAATTAATAAATTTTTCAGGTAAATTACAAGTTACGTAGAGAATTATTTACAACCCTTTAAACAAACAAAAAAACCCCCGTGTTGTCCTTTCATGTTTTAAATATATTATAAAGTTACCCTAAAAAGTGAAAATAAATAGTGATAAAAAAGGAAGGAAAAAGTGAAGAATATTACTCAATCAAATTTTGTACTTTCTGAAAATGGCACTTGAAAAGGATGGATTGTCTATAATTTCTTCTCTACACCAAAAATTGTAAAGCAGAAGTATTCATAAAGTGGCAAAAATATTTTCCTTACAGTAATGATCTCCATGCATCCATTATTACTATGTGCTACAGATAGCACCTTTTTACTAGAATTTAGTGTTCATGATTTGAAAATACAGTAAACACGATCTTTCAAAGAAAATTCATGCTACAAACCTGTATGAGTTTTAACAGAGTTGTTAAAAGATTAAAAAAAAACGAAAACACCTTGACAAGAAGAGAGAAAGAAACTCTTTTCTAGTTGTCAAGCTGTTTGCTTTTTTAAATTCTTACATGTGAATCACAATTTGAAAATTATCCCTGCAACTTAGCTGAACATACTCAGATATGCTGATCTTTATTTGATTTTGTGCGGCACATGTTCTACAAAAAAGAATGGAGTGTGAACTGGCATTTATGAAGGAGAGAAACAATGGGCTTGATTTTAGGAAAAAGCTAAGCTGAATCTCAGCTATGCAAGCTGAAGTGCACTGTTAAATTTATGACCTATTTTTAGGGACAATATATCACTTTCTATAATGGTGACAGATAAACACACACACACACACACACATGATTTTAAAGGAAGTAAACAAACACTTTTGATTTTTCTCTACATTAAAGCAGTTGAAGGAGCAAAAAACAACAATATCTTCCTTTCATCTCTGAAAATTGATGGGTTTTACCTCCTAAGATGTAGATAAGGCCTTAGCAGGAGTAGCACATACCATCAGAGCAAAGAGACAGCTGTAATATATATTGTGAAATTGTATTGTTCTTGAAACTGTTGGTCTCATGTGTTATGTAGATACCTTGGTGATATAGATTAGTGGAGTGCAGCAGGAAGAATTCATCCCTCAGACTTCTGCCTGAGAATATTAGCTTTTATAGTGTTATAGAAGAGGAAGATTAGATCTTTCATTGATGAAATCATGAGGCTATACATATCTTGCATCTTCTTCGCCCTCTGTCAATCTTGTCAGAAAATGAATATTTTTAAAAGTTAGAAAAAGACATGGTTACAAACTCAGTAAGAAATACTTTTAAGAATTCACCACAGTTTAATTCAAGAAGGGGGGGAAAAGAAAAAGAGGGAAAGTTCATTTAATGCAGTCATGAGCTGTAGAATTGGTTTTCACATGAACTGTAATTTGGAGAGAACTCAAAATACCTGTGCCATTGTAATGGATATTTTGAAAAAAAAATTAGGTCAGCAACTTACCAGGTAATTAAAACAGACCCAATTTAAATTCATCCTTATAGGGGTGAGGAGAGGGAGAAAAGCATCCAAAAATAATAAACATCTGATTTTTGACTACCTAAAAAAATGACCAACCATACAACATACAACAGCAACAAACATCAGCAACCACAAAACTATAAATTTAAAGAGACTATTATTGCAGGTAAATAAGTATGTGGTTAGAACAAGTGTGTAGTTAGAACAAGTATGTAGGCCATGTAAATACTGAATTTTGCACAGAATCACCTTTCTTCAGGTATGTGGTTTACTCTAAAGGCCTTGCCAATACTGCTGAAACAAAATGGGTAGTGCACACACAACAGTGGGAAATGTTGATATATTTTTCTAGAGTGAGCAAGATGGTAAATGCTGTTATAGATGTTGCCTTGTGACCATAATAGACAGCCTTTTATAGTCTGTTTTGAAGACCAACATGTTTATATTATATTAGCTAAAAGAGAAGAAATATATCCAAAATCAAATTAAACTCTGTGAAGAAATTTCTGCTTTCTTTTTTTGGTCTGATTTCTTTTGTTCATATGTTGTCTGCAAAACCTGTCTTTCATTTTAAAAAGCCAGAGTGAACCTGATCTATCACTATAGCTAATACCTTTGGCAGTGTGTTAGAATAAGAAAAGAGTGATCCATACATTGAATTTATATGTTTTTCTCTAATCCTTGGTTCTTTTTAAAGGCTTAATAAATCAGCAACATAAAACCTTGTTATGTTGCCTGAGGCACCACTGCATTTTCTTTGTTAATTTTCTTAAATCAGTACAGTTGATTCCAAGTGTAGAAATTATGAAGTAACAATGCTGTAAGGGTTTTTTATGTTTGGATCATTAATAAAAGTCATGCACACGTTATCTGAACTCTCTTAAAAGAAAGCAAGTGCCATATAAAGTTAAGTCCAGGCATTTTATAAAATATTTATAGGTAAAACATCTTTTCCATTTGGCGTCCTGCACTGTTGACGTATGGCTTATGGAAAGGCCAAGGAAAAGCTGAAAAGGCTCAGATTTAATATTAATTTTTATATGGAGGAATGCAGACTAGAAACATAAGTGGCATAAATTTGCTGCAAGCCTTAAGTTTGAAAGACCAGTTTCGTCAGCAAAAAAAAAAATGGATAGGGTGTTCATTTGTTATAAGTGGTTAATGGAGGATTTCTGTAGATGTGGATGAATGAATTTTGCAAAATTCATCTTGTACTCCTTGGAGAAGACCTTCAGGCACTTTGAGTTGCCCTATTTCTGAATCCCTGAAATGAACTGGTTCTGTTTTAGAAATTTTCTGAAAATCTGATCATGAATTCCATAGTTCAGGAGAAGTTAATCTCACATGGTCATTGCAGGAGTGACCAATTCCAAAGCGAAATATGTTTTTGAAATTATAAGGATTTTTTTTCAACACTGCTGGTGGAATATTATTCAGACTCTTTCAGATGAGCAAATTAAAGAAGGCAAAAAACTTCAAATCTCTATTTTCTTAAGAACTTTAATACTTGAGTTAGGAAAGGAATTAGCCATTAAATAACTACTTAAGTATTTTGTATGCATATGCATGAGGTTCAAGTTATTAAAACTGCATGAAAATACAAAGAAAAAAAGTACAATTCTTGCTATGAGAGGGATTAATCCATATTATTCATTAGTTTAAGGGGTATTATATATAGAAATGGAAGTGTTCTATTCAGCTTGGGTTGAGTCGCTCGTAATTCTTTTAAGACACTAATTAAATGTCTTATATCCAGCAAGTAATAGTGCCTGCTGCCTCTGACAAATGAAGCTTCGGCCAAAAACCTATTGAGTTCTTTAAAAATGTCTGAAGAATGGGAACGCTACAATACATTGTATAGAAACCTTAAATCTAGTTTCAGGAAGGAAATAAAAAAAAAAAAAAAAAAAAAAAAAAGAAAACACTCTTTGATGAATTTCTGAAAGGAAAGACCTATTGCAAGATGAAAGCATGACCTCCTGAATTCTGCTTTGAAGAATCTGTGATGTGGGAAAGGTAGATTTCCTTGCTAAGAACATTAATTCTGGTTTAAACAATATGTTTAAATGGAAGTTCAATGACCCTTACAAAATTTTAGAAGGATACCATTTAAAAAAGTAAACTAGTTTCTCAGGAAGTGTTTGATTCCTCCTTTTCTTCAGAAACCTAAGGATTAAATTATGGTAGCCCATTGTGCAGAAATCTCTTCATGTGCACTGTAGAAGTGTGGCTAATTGCATTCCAGTGGTGTGATTAACAATTTTAAATGAATAGTGTTAGGTATTTTGTCTCAAAATGTGAGTTGGGTTCACAATCTAGAGCAATTCTTGTATATTTAGACAAGTATTTTGTACTGTTTCAGTCTCAAATTAATTAACACTTCCCTGTAAGGCCTCACTCAGTACATGTGACATCTTTCAGAAGACAAAGCAGACGCATCCTGCTTCAAGCTCTGATAGGCTTTGCAGGATAAAACAGGGCCTCTCATGTATTGAGGGAACCCTCTCAACCTACTTAATTTTGCACCACTTACTAGAGCTGCAAGAGAAGTGAGAATGTAAGAAAATGCAAGTTCTCAAATCTGTTGAAAGGAGAGTACTCTAAACTAGTGTTCGTTTCGATTATGAGATTTGTATTCCTAGCTTTTTCCCTGGAAGGTATTATATGAGTTTTTAAGATCACAGAGGGAAGTACAAAATTTATAACTTAAACCAGAAACAACAATCTGTAATTCTGTAACCATTTCTTCCTTTGGTTTCAATGCCATTTGTCAGAGTTGATGAGGCTGGTGGCTCAGGACTGCCACAGGATCTAGCACATGCCTGTCCCATCCAGCTATGTCATGCAAGCAACAAGAACAAAGAAGAAATAGAAGTCTTCAGATGACATACAGGTTCAGAATACCAGCATTATAGAATACAATAATACCAGCTATCACTCTGCTTCCTTACCCTTCATGAAGAGACATTTTTGTGTTCTGCTTTGTAAAGTAGAAGGGGTCACATTACTTGTGTTCCTTCCTTACATCACAAAGAAACAAAACATGTTTCTCAGAAGCACAGCATAATTCCTTTCATGATCTACAAAAAAACTGCTGTGGTACCTACTATGGTATTCCTATGATTACATTTCATAAATGGAGGTAGATAGAAGTGGATACTGAGCCAAATCAGATGGTGATGACTATGGTGGAAATGTACAATACCAGTACAAAAGTGAGATAATTTTGTTTAATTTTAAAGACCATTTTATTGAAGACCTCACAATTCCATATAGCAGCCACTTGCTTTTCAGTGTGAAGAATAATAAGATTAAAAGCAAGAAACACCAAAATTGTTTGTAGAAAGGTACTGAACATTATGCATAGCTCAGTAATTGTGGATCTGATTTATTCAGAATTACTTCAGGTATTCTCAGGGAGTACCAGTGAAATAACCCCCAAAAATCTATAGGACTACACATGCAAATAGTCTATATGTAACGAAAAAAAGCTGCTTTCTAAAAGTGGATATTTTAGTGTGTAACATACCTGTTGCACATAAATCATGCTCTAAATATGTGAGGATCATTTAGGTAATTCATCTTTGTACTTTGCTTTATTCTATTAAGAAAAAAAAGTCAGGAAATGTTTGTGTTTTACTAAGACAGTTGCCCAGATCAGAAAAGGTCAAGCATACCTTGAATTGTCTGCCTGAGCAAACATACAGACAAACTTTTTCATCTCAAATTTCAATTACAGTTCATTTCTTTTTTACTCCCCTCTTTTAATGAGAAAAGAGAAATCAATGCATATCAGTGCTTCCCCAGACCTAGTAATTTATTTTGGTATGTGACTTGCTTACACTGGCTTGGCCATTTGAGGAATGAAATCCCTGTTCCTTCATGACTACGTCAGCATCTGTATAGGGAATTTCAGCCTTGCTAAGTTTAACTAAAACAAGAATAGATCTCTCTATATATTTAAGTGCTTCAGCATCAGAAACAAAGAAATGACTTCATAATTCATGATGGATCCCATTATTATAAGGTCTCTGGAATTTACTGCATAATGTAAAATTTGCAATTTTTCAGATAGAATTTCTATTTTTTTCCTCTCCCTTAAGATAATTTTGCATCAGTTTGACTTCTTTGAAGACAGATGCATCCTGCCTAGAGGAAAAATAATTGAGAAATCAGGTTTTTGTTCCTTCCTGCCCCATCCTAAAGACAGATCTATTTCTGTGCAAGAAGTGCACCTATCCTATTCACCTGCCTTCAAAAATGTCTCCAAACAGCAGCTGCTAAAGGAGGAAGAGGCCTTGCCTAATTACAACTTTTTGTGGGTAAGAACTTGGAAGTCTAATTGGTGCTACATATAGGCTAATTTTGTTAATAATAAGTGATTTTTTTTTTTTTCAGGTGAAAAGGAAGTGAAATGAGGAAAACTATGTTAATAGAACATATGTTGGGTTGGTGCAGCTGGGTTTTGCCAGCAGGGGAAGGGCCCCAGGGGTGGCTTCTGTGAGAATCTGCTGAAAGCTCCCCCACCTCTGAAATCTGGCCCCACCTCTGGCCAAGGCTGAGCCCCTCAGTGACAGTGTATGTGCCTCTATGATTAGCATATTCAAAAAAGGGAAAGGAACTGCTGTAAGACCTGCAGGGCAGAGGAGAGAAATACTGGAGCAGAGGAGAGAAGGTATCCAAGCAGGGATTCCCTCACAGTCCATGGTGAGACAGCAAGTGTTTCCCCTGCAACACATGGAGGAGTATGATGGAGCAGGCTGTGAAGAACAAAGGTGGAGTAGGTGTGGATCTGCAGCCAGGGAGGACCCCGTGTCAGAGGAGGTGACTGCTCCCGCAGCAGCCGTGACTCTGTGTGCAGCCCAGGCGGGAGCAGTCTGTGCCTGAGGGACTGCACCTGTGGGAGGGACTCGTGTCCCAGGGGTTCCTGAAGGACTCTCCTGGGAGAGGGACCCCGCGTTGGAGCTTGGGAAGAACGTGAGGAGTCCTCCCCCTGAGGAGGAAGGAGAGGCAGAAAACAATGTGTGATGAACGGACTGTGAATCCCATTCCTTGTACTCCTCTGTTGGGGAAGGAGGTAAAGAAACCAGGAGGAAATTAATTTGTTCCTGGTAAGAAGGGAGGGGTGGTTTAAGTTATTTAAGCTCTGTTTTTTTTGTTTTATATTTATCCTGTTTTCATCTGATTAGTGATAAATTAATTTTTTCCGCAAGCTGTGTCTGTGTTGCCTGTGACCATAAATGGTGAGCAAAATCCTTCCTGTCCTTGTCTAGACCCACAAGGTTTTAATTGGGTTTTCCCCTCCCCAGCCCAGTGGGCTGAGAGGTGATTGAGCAGTTGCCTGGAGTTTTGTTGCTGGCTGGGCATAAACCATGACAAATATTACTACTACACAGGGAAAATCATGGACCTACAGTATTGAGGTAGAAGCTTTAGCGTTCATTTTTTCAAAATCATAAGTATTTTCTCTTCTGTTTTCTCTACAAATTTTGTTGTTTAGTAGATGAAGAACTGTAAAACATATAGTGGAAAATATGTCTAAGCAGCCTAGAGGAGTTAGGACTGATGCTTAATCTCTTGGGTTTTTTTCTCTTTATCATCTTTGGTGTGGCATAATAATTCTGAAACTATTGTTACTTTAAAATGTTTTGGGTTTTTTTTTATTAAATGAATAGTAAGAATTTAAGTCCTCACAGTCACAGCTTCTGAGTGTATTTTTGTAAGTCAAGCAACTTCATTCTCGCTTACAGACACTCTCATCCACAGAAATACTTCTCAAGTATTCTCCCTCAGACAGAAATTCATTCAAAATGAAAATCTTAAAGATAGTCCTAGGAGTCCTGAGGGGACATGATTTTGCACTTCAGCATCCACTGTTGTACTTTCCTACCTCAACATGCTAGCAGAGTGTACAACAACTGGAAGGAGGACATGCAAACTTTGGAAGTGTCTTTGTTTCTAAAGCCAAAAGCAAAACCAACCCCCGGCTCCCAAATCCTCAGCTGGCAGGACAGCCCACAGACATTTCTCAGGCTATAATTATTTGTGGTAAGATAAATGTGGGCAGGTTTGTCACATGTAGTTGCATTGTCAGCTAGACCATGTGAAAATCAGATCTGCTGGCCTTCCAAAGTATAGTAAACTACAAAAGGAAGATACTTTTGTGTCTGGATCCTACCTTCCCCTCTGATACAAACACTTCTTCTTTGCCTCTTCCAGCTGTGAAGTGGCTTCCTGCTATGTGCTCCTTATGCAACATCTGGCTCCCATCCAGACTCTTCTGTTGGCTTGTTTCTCAACTTCATTCCTTGCAGCCATCAAAACTGGCTGCTTTCATGGCTGGCTGCCAAAGTATTTGTAGTAGAATTCTGGTATACTTGCTCCCACTTAGTGATGCTCTCAACGAGTTTTCTGTAGCACAATCCTCTTCTTACCATAGCCCTATCTGAGAGAAAAACTCTTAACTTTGCAATTTCTTAGCTATAGCTTACAAACAATGCAGTAATAGCCCATCCTTTGCTTGCAGTCAATCTATTAGCAAGCAATTACCTGAGTAAATGACCTCTAGCTTCCTCTTAAATGTTCTGTGAACTCGAGCCTTGATTTTGAGTTGATACATATAAAAATACAAACGGTGCAATGGTGAAAAAAAATGCTTTGCAAATATTGTAGCTAATTAGTTTTAAATTGTGTGTTGAGTAGTTTTTTGGTGAATCTCTCCCCTTCATCTGTTTTTCCCTGACAATAAGTAACTTGTTCTTCAGGACTTAACTCTGAAAAACCTGTGAACAATTTCATATGCAGTTAATTATTATTTTTTTTTAAAGATCAGCCTGAAAGGGAAATAGCACGTCCAGTTCTGCCCTTTTTTTTTCCTCAAGAAAAGCCCTAATGCCTCAGGCCTGAAATGGACCTCACAGCATAAAGCAAATGAGTTTGCTGATGAATTGTAGTAGGAAAATGACAGCTTCAGTTAATGAAATAAAATTGGTACTAAATCAAGCATTAAACAAATAAGGCTATTCATCCATATTTTTAGCTGTTTTGAAAACTAGATTGTTATTTGTCTATTTGCAGGTTATGAAAGACCACTATCAGTTCTATAGTTTAATCATGGATCCAAAAATTTTTTTTTTGGTCATGATAAAGTTTGTAATGGTAACATCCATTTCCATATTATTTGAAAGACTAGATGTAAGAAAATTTATTCACTGAGCAAAAACCGAGTTACTTCATTTTCTCATTCTCTTCATTTTTTTGTAGAAATTTCTCAAATGTTTGAATGACAATAACTATTTTTAGAGCTGAAGGGATAATAGAGTCACTAAGAGAATATTTAGTGAGGATGAGGGACGATTTGGGTGTTATTGTAGCTGATGACCTTGCACATCTACTCAGTTGTGTTTGGAGTGTATATTTATGTGTAACCATAGGACTTTGAAAGTGCTATGAAGATAGATAAAATAGTTTGATCATAAACAGAACACATCTGCATGGAGAAGCAATAACTTTTTATGAGTTATCTATGAGCAGCAGAAAACTTTCTTGATTTTAAACATTTTGTAAGGTCATTTTATAAGGAATTTTTCTGATAAATTCTTGGCTTTCCTGCGGTTTATTAAGAATATGGGTAGCTTACTAAGGCATTTAAATATTATTTTTAAAAATAGTAGTTCAGAATATTAATTTTCATTTAAAATAAAATTTCCATTTGTGGTTAATTTCTTTTCTTCAAAATAGATCATTGCATCTCAAGTGAAAACATTGAATGTTGTGAGCTTAAAGTTAGCTTCCAGTACACATTCTCCAGTATTTATTTACATTGAAGTGTTTTCACTGACCTGTTTTGTGGTGCTTCTGTAAAGAATACTGTTTCACTGAGATAGTCTAAGAGATCTATTGGTCTCTTTTATCAATAGAAATATGGTATTTAAATATTTCTAGGGAACTGCTCTGGTATTCCAGGTGCTCCCATCTTCCCAATTGAAGTGCCATTGTTACATTATGTACAAGGTTTGCAACTTGGGTATTTTGGAACTGGTAAGGTATTCTGTTTGTATTAAAGAAAAAAGATGAGTCTTAAGGGAATAGAGTTACAGCACAGTGATCATTGCTGACAATGAACTAATAAGAAACTTGGAATATCCATCCTCTTAGGACTATAAATTTCCTTGAAATCTTCATACTGTTCTTTTATTTCAATTAATTTTTCAATAAATATGAAGTTCTAATCATAGAATCATAGAATAATTTGGGTCGGAAGGGACCTCTAAAGGTCATCTAATCCTTCCCCCTCTGTAATAAGCAGGGACATCCTCAACTAGATCAGGTTGCTTGGAGCCTTATCAAACCTTACTTTCCATATTTCCAGGGATAAGGCCTAAACTACCTCCTTGGGCAACCTGCTCCATTTTTCCACTACCCTCATGGTAAAGAACTTCTTCCTAACATCCAATCTAAATATACTCTTCTATAATTTGAAACCATTACTTCTCATCCCATAATTATAGACCTGTCTATCTCCATCCATTCTGTAGGCTCCCTTTAGGTACTGGAAGGTCACTATTAGGTCTCCCCAGAGCCATCTCTTCTACAGGCTGAACAACCCCAGCTCACTCAGTCTCTCTTCATAGGAGAGGTGTTGCTGCACTCTGATCATTTTTGTGGCCCTCCTCTGGACCTACTCCATCAGGTTCATGTCCTTCTTGTGTTGAAGGCTCGAGAGCTGGATGCAGTATTCCAGATGAGGTATTACCAAAGCAGAGTAAAGTAACAAAAACAGCTCTCTCAATATGCTGGCCAAGCTTCTTTTGATGCAACTCAGAATGAGATTGGGCTGCAAGTATGCACTGAAGACTCATGTCCTGCTTTTCATCCAGCTTTTCACCAGCATCCCCAGGTCCTTTTCTGCAGGGCTGCTTTCTAAAATCTCATCCACCAGCCTGTACTGATAGTGCAGATTGTTCTGATGCAGATGCAGGACCCTGCACTTGGTCTCATTGAACCTTATGAGGTTCACCTGGGCCGAGCTCTCCAGTTTGTCCAGATCCTTCAGTATGACATCCTGCCCCTCTGGCTTATCAAAAGCACCACTCAGCTTGGTATCATATGCAAAAATGTTGATGGAGCACTCAGTCCTGCTGTCTGTATCACTGACAAAAATATTAAACAGTACAGGTCCCAGTACAGACCTCATGAGGGACATCACTTGTCACTGGTCTCCATCTGGACTTCAAGCCATTGACCACTACCCTCTGGATATGACTATCCAGCCAATTCCTCATCCATTGAGCAATCCACCCATCAAATCTGTATCTCCCCAACCTGGCAAGGAGGATATTGTGGGGGACTGTGTCAGATGCAATGCAGAATGCAATGTTGTATCCTTCCAGCAACATGGTAGCTTCCAACTCTTCCTCTTTGTTGCCCACACTGTGCATTCATGTAGAGGCACTTCAGGCAGTCATCCATGTCCCCATTCCAGAGAGATACTCTTTGATTCCCTGGAAGTGTTTTCCTGATGTTTCCTTGTTGACTGCTATTATTTGAGGAGCCCCTGGCTCATCTCCATGAGACTGACTGTGTTGCTGAGTCCCCACCATGCTTCAGGATAAGGAGCTGAGGGCCCTTACTAGCTCCCCATCCCACCTATCCAGTGTAATCTCCCAGTGCTATTCAACTACAGATCATAAAAAGCAAGTCTTGAAGGAACTTTGTAGATTTGTATTTTTTTGTATGTGTGGTGTTTTGGAACATTGCCTTGAAGAACAAACTTACTTGTAATATTTTTCTTTTATCAACCCTTTCTTTAAAGCTGTGACAGAGATTAGTATTGAGGGAGACAATTTGGTTAAAGAAAATGACATATATTAAGTATTCCTGCTGTTGCCATTTTGTCAGTACTCTGAATTGCTAAGTCTGTATGCAGTGCTTTTTCTGTAATACCTCCTGTAGTGCTCCAAAGCCTCTGTTGTGAGGAATTTAAGTAAACTATTTCTAATAAGTACTTTCTATGAGCATTAAATAAAACCTTGTCATCATCCCTTCTTCCATTTGCAAGTAAATCCTGATGAACTGTTTGCTAGAAGCAATCTTGTTAACTATCTCATCCATAAAGACAGTACAAGGTCAATGACTAATTCTTTCTTGGTGTTCTTCACATCATTGGCCCTGTACTGCATAGGCAGAAAGACATTTTTGTACTAGTTCTAAAATTGCCACTTAACTTGGCACTTTGGCACTTGGCACCAAATATTCTCTGTACAGTGAAATATAAATTTGTGTTTGTGTATATATAGGCAAAATACACTTAAAGTCTCCCTCAATTTTTCCACTGGGAAAGTGGTATTTTGTGTGGACTAAAGAGCCTAACATGTTCACTAAAGTGTGAACTTAGTATTTTGTTGTATCATTCTGTTTCTCAGATTAGAGATGAAAAGGTGGCCATGGCTCTGCCTGTGTTACCTGGCATTGCTCCCACACTTTTATTAATTGTAAGTTCTCTCATTTCTCTTCCTCCCTTTCTCACTTTTCTAACAATATGCATTGTGTTCTGGGTGTTCAAGAATGTATTCAGTCTATTCACTGTGACATATTAAAATTTAAAGGAACTCTACTGTAAGGGTTTTGTGTCTGTAGTTTTCATATGCATTGTGCTCACAAGCAGGGAAAAAAACCAAATTTTATACTGTGGTTCTTGTATGTGCTGCATGATGGTACTGATGAACAGATAGCTGAATTAATTAACTGGTTTCAGATAGAAGATGAATATAACACCAACTTTGAGAAATCAAGGTTTATCTCAGTGGAATTCCAGTAGATATTTTCCTCGTTTTACCTGTCTCTCCTTTTAAAAATTTCCAAAAAAACCAAACCAAACCAAACCAAAACAAACAAACCATTTTCCTCCCCAGAATAAACCTTGTTGTAAAGCTTAAGTCAAGATTCTGAGTTATGACTTAGAATCTGCAAGAAAAGTATCCATTTCCTTTGCAATTTGAACCAGCATCATGCAGTTCAATAGTAGAGGCAGTTAAGGTAACATTATACTGACTACCTTGAGTACTGCTGTTGAAACACAGTAGAAGGAGTTTTTTTACAAATGTCAACTTATCCAAGAATGCAGAAAAGTGTATGAGGGAGTTTCCTTGTACCAAAACAGATGTTTCTATAAACTGGTTACTGCACTGCATTAAAAATGCCACTAGGGAAAAAGGAGCACACCATATGTGAAGCCAGTAATTTTTTCTGGTCCACTTAATATTTTTAACAGTCCAGATTATCAGTCCAGTTGCAATTATGCATTACTGTATATAATAGCTCAAATTAATTCAGAAACACCTTGATAATAATACCAGTAATTTAAAATTGCTATATGGGAAAACTAATAGCCTTTTTTTGGTGCAATATTCTTTCCAATGTACCTCTGGGTCTTCAACTGTACTTATATTTCTTTAATTTCCTGGTGTAACCTTTATTCATCTCTATTAGCTTCTTTAGCACCCTAGAATTTCTCTGCCTAAATATGCAAGCGTCTTGAATTGCTCTGCCTAAATATGCAAGCATGTTATGGCTGCATATTATGTTATGTATCTTTCCAATACATTGTAGTTATTGGAAATTTCTGAGCATTTTTGCATCCTTCTTTTAGGTCCAGATCTGTATTAAAAAACTCTATATTCTGGCTTTAGAGTTTTTAGTAGTCCATACAGTGACTGAGGAGACACCTTCTCCTTCTGTGTTCCTGTGAAGAAAAAGGGGAATTTCAATCAAGGGGTGAAAAACTTTCAGAAAACTTAAGTTTGGAGTCAGCTTAGCAAATGAAAGCCAAGCTTTATTTAGGACAACAAGTAAGAAGACAAATATCTCCTCTTATTTTTGTTGGACTGTGTTTTTCTTCTTCTGTGCTCTGTAAAGACCAGACATGCACATCTCACACAGAGCAAACAGTGTTTCTATTGCTGTCATGTACAACACAAGAGGAAAAGCTATGCAAAGAGGTCAGAAAAACTTAGGTCTCAGCTCTCCTTGTCATTTGCCCAGCACAGCCCTCATGTACCTTGGTAGTGGATAAGGAATATGGTGTGCCCAGGTAACCTGAAAGGCCACAGCTGTTGTGGTTGGTATTGAAAACCACTTTTCTGTCCAGGTCCTCCAGCTACCCTCAGTGGGAAATTTGTAGTACTGCGGTGCAGCACCTCATGTGCCCTAACAGTACCCTCTCTCCAGCCGATTGTTCTTGATGAGAGCAAAACTTAAATCAGCTACCAAGAGGTGATGCAAGTTCCAATAGCTTAGTCGTAGTAGAAGTATTTGATTTCCACTGCCAAAGAGTGGATAACATGATGATGTTATTCCTTCGTCACCACTCCAAATGAAACATGTCAAGTGCTACAGAGAAGCTCCCTGCCACTTCTTCCTGCAGAAGATGTGTCCCATGTGGGGCTTTACTCAAAGTGTTGACCTCAATGAATAGATTCAAGATTTTACTCTCTTTCTTTGTTAGAAAAATTAAGACATTCATCTTCAAAACCATAAGTACTGGTGTCACAGTTTTAGCCAATAACCATGTGACAGATGATCTCTGATATCCCCACATTACTCTCTCAGGGGAAGATAAAAATGGGAAAAAAAAGAGAGAGATTTTAAGAACCTATAATTGGTTTAATGAAAGTAGTATAATAACAACGATGGTGAATTAAAAATATGCACAAATAGGTAAATATGGAGCCCACACTCCTCAGTTAGTAATTACTTCCTGACCAGAAAATTCCCAAAGTGGAAAGCAACAGATACTGCCCAGGTCCGGGGTGCCAGTGACAGGTCACAAAATGCCTTGGAGCAGCCAAGCCCATCCTACTTGAGGAGGAAGGAGAAGGCAATCTGTCTTGATGAATGATCTTCTTCAGAAAGAAAACTGAATGCAGGAGAAGCAGAGGGAGCACAAACAAACAAACAAAACCAAACCAAAAAACCCAAACTCCAGTACATCCAGTACAGCAGCAGAGGGCTCTCTTAGGAGCCATTTCATACCGAGCACCATGGTAAGGAATACTGCAACTGGCCTATCTGGGACACCAGACCTATCCATAGGCACAGCTGCTCATCCCTGGCTGATGGTAGGGTTTCACAAGGTCTCAGATTAGTACAAGTGTAGGCAGTTTTTATCCTGATCTCAAACCAGGACAATAGATTATGCTCTTCTACCTTCCATGAGGTCTCAGCTGCTGTTATGGAAGGGCATAATTTAAACTACTAATGTATTAATTAACTACTTTGATTTTTAAAATTATAGTCCTTTTACTAAAAGATCAATGAATTAGATTACAATAAATTTAATGTGTTCCTAAGTAGAGAGTTATTTTCTATCCTTATTCTTCTATTATCTGGATCACAGCCAACGCACTACCAAAATCCATTGTTTTCAGGGTTGTTAATGACACAAACTAATTGATTCTGAAACATTAAATGGTTGGTGTGATTTTCATTGATTTTGGCAAAACATTCAATCTGGAATCTCATTTGCTTTTTATTCAGTTGTGGAAAATATCTCATTCTGGATATTTCAGATGAGGCTGGAAAATGCGTAATTACCTCTATTGAAACACAGAAAAGAGAAAAACTGATGAAGAGAAAAAACAATCTTGTTATTGGAGTCTTTGTTTCTTCATAATTTGATGAAGTACAGTTTTGTATCTACATAAAAAGTAGTTTCTGGTTTAATCTTGGTAAAATTTCTCACATGAAATTAGTAAAACTTAATCAGATGCTAAGGAAATCTTTAAAATGTTTCACAAAGTACTAAAACTGTATCTGTTCTATGTGGAATGGCTTGTTTCTTTTCAGAGAGCTCTGCAAAACCTATGGAGTCTGTTTATCATATACAGATCCAGTGTCTGACACCTTGAAGTTAAGTAACATCTCCTGGGGAGTGCAGATTCCCAAAAAAAGGAAATTAATTTTGATGATATTTGATGGAATAGAAGGATGATGCATGTTGAGAGCACATACATCATACTCTGAGCCTGGTTAAGGAAACTTTTTTGAGTGGTAAAAACTTTGTAAATGTTATATGTGCTTCTTACAAAACCAGAAATAACTGGAGAGCTGTTACCAAAGTATTGCAATTAGCCAGACAGTGGATTTGTTTGGAGCAGCTAGGCAGAAGAGATATGAAAGGTGGGCACCTTATTCAATGGATGTGGCAGTGGAAGTGAGGATGAAACCTCCTTCATCACTAGGTCTCAAGGAAATGGGAAGCAATTCGTTTATTGAGAAGTTGCCAGCTATGACAGGAAAGAACCACAGAATGACTTGGGTTGCAGGGGACCTTAAAGATTATCTAGTTTCAATCCCCCTGCCATGGGGGCATTAAAGATTAAAAAAAGCCTTAGGCTTTTTTATTATATATACATATGTACTGTATGTGTATACCTGCATGTAATCCTGCAGGTTTGTTCTTAGCTGTCAAACCATGAAAACTCCTCAAGTTCTTGAGCTGTTTTTCTAAGCAAATTTATACAGTTACAACAACTTGGTGCCAGACTTGTATGTTGCTCAAGTATTAGTGAATATGCTTAGAGCTTCCAAATCAAGAGAGTTTACAAATCAAGTTTATAACTGCTCTGGAAAGAAGCTGTCCTCCAATACTAGGCTGCATGCCATCCCACTTCCCACCATGTACTTCAGCCTTAGTTTGCTCATGGTACTATTCAGGGACAACAACATACAATTTCACAGTCACCTGAGGTGGGAGGAAGCTCTTGAGATTCTGGTTGTAAAGGCTACTTGTGCATTTATCAACAAATCGGAGCAGAATGCAAGCTTGAGTGTAGCTTCAAATTCTTCAAGGAGGAGGAAACTTCAAGGTTTAGAGTGCTGGTGTTTTTTTCCAAACCATCTATCTAAGCATTACTTTTTGAATCACATTTTCACAGATTTTAAGTCCAGAACATTTTTAAGACAGTGTTGATGTAAAATATGACAGAAACTGACAGCCTGAAAGTTATAGGTGAATCTCATACAATGCTAGGCATGCAAGGGGTTGAAAAAGAGATAACCTGTAGCTGCTGTTGCTAGGAATTGACTGATTATGTTTAATGGCATAGAAAGGGTCAAAATCTTCCTCTGACAATCCTTACAAATACGTGACAAATAATTTAAGAAGACAGAAGTCTTTAGGATGCTGACGTACCAGAAACTTTTTAGCAGTAGAGAAAGAAAGGTGGCTTGTCCAGGATTGTTCAGGGAAAAAAAAATAAATAATTCTTCATTATATTTTTATTCTCAGCCAGGTGTTGAGTTAATTATGTGTATTTGGAAATGCTTCAACTAACTTTATCGATCAAGAACTTGTCAGTAGTGGTGAGAGGGATGGAATTATTCATAGAGGAACTCTGTACTGACATTAGGGTCAAACTGAGGACAACCTTACATTACCTCTTAGCTACAAATTTAGGATTTCCTCATCATGCCGTAACGTTCACATAAAGGAGGGTGGAAAGTTCTTATTTACAATGCAGAACCTTTCTGAGAACTGGTATATCTGGCATATGATACCATATTTATTTTTCCAATCTTGTCTTTCTTTATAAACAGTAAAGAGTATAAGATGTAAGGAAAGGTGCTGAGTGGTTGGATCAAAAAAAAAAAAGGGGGGGGGGAGCCTGGTATTGTATCTAGTGGACTCAGTGCCAAAAGCCTTCATTTCCACACCATCCTACAGGAAGGGCTGAGAAGGCAGCAGGAAACACTTTGGTCAAAATCTATAGAAGGAATTTTAAAATGGATTTATAACTGCATTGACAGCCTCTAAACAGTGACCTGGTTTAGTGAGCTGAAGTATAAAAACTTAATGTGATGGGCCTTAAAACAGTTATGATACTATCTGATGCAGCTGCATTTCAGTCTAGATATTGAATAATGCTCTTTTATCTAGCGTCGTTAATCTCCCTTGGTTCAACTAGTTGAAATAGCTTTCTGTGTGGGTCACTTTCCACTCAGAGAATAAGCATATCCTGTGACTCCTAAGCCAAATCTAAAGATCTATATAACAGTTGTTTCTAGTGAACTACTTGCAGTCAAGCTTTTGTGATATGATTTGTTGGTTTTTTTCAGTCTCTTCAGTCTCATAAACAAAATTCAGCTTTGCTTTTCCATAAATGGGTAGCAGAAGGAGAGTAAGCAGACATTGCACACGAACACATACGCAGAGATGAGAAAGCAATGAATATTTTTGGAATGGTGGATTTTTCTTCTGTTCTTCATTTTAAGTCTTGCATTGGTAAACATGATAGGCTGTAAGTCAAAAATGCAAACCCATATATTCAATGTACTTTTATACAATATAACATACAATATAGCACTAATAAACTTTAATTTGATATTCTGAAAGTGGTTTTGTTTTACTTACAGATTTGGCAACATTTCAGTATTTTGGATATCCTGTTTTTTGCACTACATGCTGTTCATCATTTAGTTTTATTAGTGCTGGATAATGAGCCTATGTCATCCAGGGGTAAATGAAAGGTAAAATTTAACCTTTTGGTTAGTAAAGAAAAAAAACCAACAAACAAACAAACAAAAAACCAACTAACCAAACAAATAAAAAACACAAACAAAAAAACAAACAAAAAAGCCTTTCTATTTGTTGTGGAAATTCCTTTTGATCTATGTAAGATACACATTTGGAAATGATGGGTTCACGAAATTGTGGATTTAATTTCTATGGTTAATAAAACTGTAGTTGCTGATATTCCAGTTTTCTGGCAAATATTTTGTGCTACAGTAAGCTTTTACAGTGGGAAAACAACTTCATTTTTTAAATATATATAAGTGAAATTATGTGGTAAATTTTATTTGACTCTATCATTTTTCTAAAACATTTATACACAAAGCTGTTAATGATAATAATAGCCAGCTATTTTTTCATATAGAAGATAATTTTGAAATAATAATCACACAAATGTAGAATTATGGTGATATTAAACAGCTGAAACCTTCCTTTGACCAAAAGAAGGAATTCAGCTTTGATTACACAATGCTCTTTTAATTAAAAAATATGCATCTGCTTTTTCAGTATGGACTTTCATGTTTTGTTATTTCATCTGAAACACTTTTGTATGGAAATTGGATTTCCCTTTCTAGTTGAACAAATGCTAATAAAAGTGTTCTACAATCACTCACTAAAGTTTTAAGTGAAGTCACTTTGATTATTTCTGCATTCCAAATGTCATTTTCCCCTTCAAGCATCCCAGCAACCAAGGTTACTGGAGTGAATATTTCCAAACGGAGCAAGTAACAAATGTTTGCGAAAATTGCATTTTAAGTTTTCCTTCAGCAGTAATCATTCAACAAGAAGATTAATCAGGGAACACATGTACTTCAAAGGTAAACCTCAAATGCACAGATCCAATTTCATGTATGAATTAATTCTGATGACCTTCTTGTATTCAAAGAACTATATAAGTCCTGGTCTGCCATCTGGCATCTGGGTCACGTTCCACAGGCAGTGTCATTATGTTATCAGCTTGAGGAGAGTGAATGAAAATAAAAGGTGGAACCTCTTAAGGTAACAGTTTAGTAGAAGTTAGATTGAGAGGCAGGACTGCAGGGGATACTGTGTTCATGCAACTTGAAACAAGTATCTTTGCAAACCAGCGAATTTCTCACCTAAGCATTCCTAGTAAGTTCAGCACACCAGAATAAGGTGCATACACAGAGATACTTCCCTCAGGATAATTCATGTTGGCCTCTGGAATATCCTCTATCCTACATAATATTTGTGTGTGTATGTGGTTTGTTTTTTTTTTTTTCCCCCAAGGCCTTTTTAGTGCACCATTATCAGTTTGAATGAATGACTGTGTGAAGAAATATTGTGATTTTAAGAGGAAGAATAGGAAAGGAAAGTGTGCAGTTTTTATGTTCACTGTGAAATACTGTTGTCCTTCAATGTTACAGTCATAAAAATACAGACATTCATCATAATCTGTTCCATTGAAATTGAACTTTAGATTGCTTTATAGCAAAGGGAAAATCAAACACAGTAAAAATAAAAAATAGAACTCAAAAGATTTGTTGTAAAATTGGATGAAAAAAAAAGGTGCTAAATAATGGTATGTGGGAAACATAAATTACACTCTTTCTATGTATGTTTTTAATCTTTGCTGTATACATGTACTGTGCTCTGTGAATTATGGCAGACGGATGCAAGAAGAAAGTGTTTCAGGTGGATGTGTGTTAGATTTCTATTTTGAACTGAGCAGCTGTGATGATCCATCATACTGATTCTTAAAAAATATTTCTTGTATAATAACATAAATAAGTTATAGTTCTAAAAAGAAAAGATTTTACCATTTGGAGAATATGTTTTGAATCAGGCAAATATGTTCTTTGTTTTGTTTTTTTTTTTTTAAAAAAAAAAAAGGTTCCAAAGTAAACAGAGGGGGTTTTATTTGGTATTATTATGTTTCTATCTTTCCTTTTCTGTGTGTTGTTTATTTTTTTTCCTTTTTGTCATTTATTTCCATATTTTATATTAAAAGATATTGCCATTGTTATTTTTTATTCAAGTTTTATGCTTTAAAAATGTGCTCAGCTTCATGTAAGGAAAATTTTTTACTACTTAGTTCTAACTGATGATAAAAGCTGCTACATATAGAGATGAATGGATTTGCCCAACTAATCACTATGAAAGATCATTATAATTTAAAATTAAATTTAGGAGCTAGAATGAGATTAAATGAAAAGCTCAAGTAGAACATTAAAGAGAACTCCATCTAAATACTGGTATGATTTTAAATTCTAGTCAAGGACTTACTATTCTATTCTACAGAACCTGTCATGAATGTGGTGTATTTTATGAAAATTTTGTAACAATTCAAAAGGAAGAGAACCTCTGAATCAAAGAAATAAATTAATTAAAAGACACTAACAAAGATGGGAGAAAAATAAAATATTTTATCACTGTGATGTAATGCCAATTTTTTTGGTGTTCTTTGTTAAATAGAGTAATTTATCCCAATATTAAAGTTATAACCAAGTTTTTCTAGGTATTCTGCTGAGGGTTGCTTATCCTATTCTCATTGGGTCAGTACAGCAGATTTTGGTCATCATAGCTATGTTTCAAGCTAGTAAGCACGTATTCCCAAAGGTGTTTCAGAACAGCTTAAATATAAATCTCATACCTTGTTCAGTTCTGGATGCTAAGCCACAGGAAAGGTCTTCAGGAATGCTTCTCTTTTTACTTGAAATTATGCGTTTTCTTTCTTTGCACTTCTAATTTGCATGATCCAGGAGGAAACCTTGCATCATGTCATGGAAAATATTAGAAATCGCTGTGTCCTCCAATTTCTGAAACATGGTTCTGAGGGACAAAATTAATATGATAACATTTCCTGTAACACTGTGCCCAAAATGCCCAGCAGATTAGGAAATAGTTAGAATTGCAGGTTCTCAGTTTTACATGATTGAGGAATAGTTAACCGTGTCTCACACAAACATAAATTACTTCTTTCACCAACCATGGTTTTATTCATCTTGCTTGTTCAGAGAGCTTTTTCTGTTGGGCTCAAGACCACAAGGGAATTTAGATCCCGTGACGTCTAACCACCTGAGCATTTGCTGAAGCATATGTGTTCTGTGATCATGCAATAGCACTGCACAGCCTTAGTAGCCAGTGCTTGAAAGAAGTAAACACAGAGGATTTTCAGAACAGCTTGAATTCAAGCCTCCTGTTTTTCCTACAGAGCGTGCTGGCACTTCAGATCACTTGAGGAAAAACCCTGTAACAACGAGTCTGCTGGCAGCAGCCCCATGTCTCATGAAACACAGACTGATGTACAGCAGCAGGCTTGGGCTGACAGTGCCAGTGCTCTAAAGTGTCCTCACTGCAAGAAGAAATGCCCTTTGGCCTGTGTGCACTAGCTGAGAAGAGCCTGGCTTCATCTCCTCCTGTAGTCCTGAACTCAGACAAAGTCTGTGCCTGCTTGCTCCTGTAGATTTCAGGTGATCTAAACTTAAAGTTGAACCTAAAATAGAATTTAAACAAAACCCCTTACTTTGAAGCTGCTTATCCTCTAGTAAAATTTGCATCTCTTATATTAACAATCCACTAAAATGACTAAAAAAAATCCCATAAAATATGTTTTGTTTGGTTTTGTTTTTGTTTTTTTTTTTAAGAAACTAGCTTATCATTTTCAATATCATCGTGGACCTCTTAAGTAGTGTTGAGAAAGGAAATACTCCTCAGCCTAAAGTTTGCACCAAAACCAATTTATGTGTGCTGACATTTCCCCTCCTTGATTAACAAGATAGTTTCCTAGGCCTAAGATATTAGAAAATCAGTGACTTTAAAGGCTGCAGTTGTTATTCTTGTGAATAGGATGTAATTTTTTTTTGTTTGTTTTGTTGTTGAATAGTCTTTTAGATGTCATGTATTTTGCTCTACAAGTCAGATACCTGTAGACTTAGGTATTTAATCATCAGACTCAATGAAACTTCTAAAGAGTCATTTGGTGGCTGAATGTCAACACCCTTCTCACAAAAATGGTGTTATTCTCAATTCTGTGTGCAGTTCTGAGGCTGAACTGTGGGCAAATCTCCCAAAGCCAAGTGGCTACCACCAGCCCAAGAGTTTTGTATGAATGGATCCAGAGGTGTATGTATCAATGATCCAGAGGTCCCTTCCAACCCTTAGCATTCTATGATTGATTCTACGGTTCTATGTTTTGGAAATTTTAAGTTCTACAGCTTGTCTCTTGCTTTGCTTCTTAAATTCTTCCCAGCTGGGGACAAATTACCATTTTAAATTAGAAAGTTAATTTGTTTATTTTAATTCTTTTATGTAGTTGGGTAAAGGGATCATGAACACTCCTTTATTCATACAAGGGAACAAAATATTTTCTTGTCTACAGTGTTAAATTGTCTTTTCCCTGAAAAATCTGACATGTTTCCAGTCTGCTATGGCAACTGGAAATTTGGGAATGTATTTATTTATTTATTTAGCCTCTCAGCTATCATAGTTCCCCTCCGCATGGTATTTAGAGGTTATGCAAAGTAGGCTACATACAAAAACATTAAATGTGGTGCCTGCAGAATGGCAGATTTATTTTAGGCCTTGAAATATTGCTGCTTACTCTCAGTACCTTGTCCTACCAACCTCAGTTCTTCATTCTACTATAGAAGAGTGCGTATAAATGTCTTTTTCTTTGTTATCCCTTCATAAGTATTTTCAGTCTTTCCTTTTTTGCTTCTCATCCCCCTGTGAGTTTAGTTTTTTTCATAAACTCTGCAGTGATTTCACATTACTTGTTCACATTCGCATCTAAGCAATTAGATGGAACATTTTTCAAGCTTTGTATTTCAAATGCCTCAATGACAGCTAATGTTTTCATTACTTATGTATTCACTTTCCTGATGAGATATTCTACAATCATAACAAATTAAATGAGTGACATATAGTGTGCAGATACTTGTTTGCTCTTTGACTAGCTACAGAGAAACAGCTTGTACTAGAAAAACAAAATATGTAAGTCTGAATTACAGCAATATTGCCGAGCTAAAGGTGTCACCGTTTACTGAATTTTCTTCCTGTTGCTGAATGGTGTAGTAAAGGTTGTCATTCAGCTTCCACTATGACTCCTAACAGGCATCTGTGGAGCTGATCTTCTTTAAAAACCCTTGTTTTGATCTAATGTATACTTCTTGCACCACTTCAATTAATAATACATGCCTCATCTTTTCAGGAAAAGTTAATGAAAGTCTTCATGTTTTTTGAGCAACTGGACAATTTTTCCATTTTTATTTTTTTTAAATAAAGGTCCACAAATCAGCCTTATAAAACATTTGCTTTCATCCTAACACATATCCTTGGTGATTCCAAGAAAGAAATTTCCAGATCTAGAGAATAGCTATTCTTTCTAAGTGGACAGAAGAAAGCTTTTAAGAAGACCAGTATTTGGTAAAAAAAGACTAAAAAGAAATCTGGGCTGTATCAAAAGAAGAGCAGACAACTGGTCAAGGGAGGTGATTCTGCCCCTGTATTCTGCTCTTGTGAGCCCCCACCTGGAGTACTGTGTCCAGCTCTGGAGTCCCCAACATAAGAAAGACATAGAGGTCCTGGAACGTGTCCAAAGCAGAGCCACTAAAATCATCAGAGGGATGGAGCACCTTCCCTGTGAAGACAGGCTGAGGAAGTTGGGGTTGTCCAGCATAAAGAAGGCTCAGAGGTGACCTTATATTCCAATACCAATATTCCAATACCAAAAGGGGCCTGCAAGAAAACTAGACTAGGGCTTTTTGCATGGGTGTGTAGCAAGAGGACAAGGGGAAATGGTTTTAAAATTGAAAAAGGTAGATTTAGGCTAGGCATTAGGAAAAAATTCTTTCCTGTGAGGGAGGTGAGATGTGGGAACAGGTTGCCCAAGGAAGTTATGGCTATCCCCTTCTTGGAAATGTTAAAGGCCAGGTTGAATACTTTGAGCAACCTGATCTATTAGAATGTGGCTCTGCCCCTGCAGGAGGGTTGGAACTAAATGATCTTTGAGATCCCTTCCAACCCTAGCCATATCATTTTATGATTCTATAATCTGAAAATAGAATTAATTTCACATTATTTCTTGAGGTTTTGTCATTGATTCCCACTGGTTTTTGGTTTTTTTCTTGTGTTTTTTTTCCTTCTTCAGTTCATGCTGCCTGCAGTATCTTATGTGTTGTTTCTCCTAATAAATGATTAAGACAGGTATCACCGAACTTCCCAAATAAACTGTCAGTCAAGTGACCGTCTCCATTGATGCAGCACACAAGCAAACACATGGTATAGGTTTGGCATCCAAATAACCTATTGACAATTGTACCTGCCCCAGTGTATGTATTGTCCTCTTGCTTTATCCCATCTATATATGCTTAGCTCTCCACATTATCATTTTAGTTGCACCATCCTTCATGAAATGCATCTATATCTATGCCAGGACAAACTCTTCCACCACTTACCGTTCCTTATCTATTGACACCACTTAAATGGTGTCTTTGAGATGCCAGAATGCTCTTGCATATTATGATTCACATAAAACTGAAACATCATGATGTCCTTCAATACAGAATGGTAGGGAGTGCTGATAAATTAATTTCTTATTAAGCTTTGAAAATGGCTTTCAGAAATGTTCTTTCGGCATTTTCTTTGAAGCATTGCCTGTGCATTCAGGAGTACTCAGGATTTAAAAGGTAGGAATTGCAGTGGTAAAACTTGTAACAATATTTCAGTAAAATCATAGCAGAGGAGAATAGTCCAGCTTCCAAACCAACTGCTACACTTGCTGATTTACACTATTTATATGTAAATCAGACTCCCTTTTGTTTTAAATTAATTTATAAAACTGATTTATAAAGCTCATCACTTCTGTATGCTGCTGGAGCTAATACATGAAGCAAAAGATAACAAGATGACATGTTTTAACTCTCTCTATAAAAAATCTAAGTCAGAACAACCCTGCCTGAATGCTGTATGGCCATATTATTGTACAATTTTCTGCTGGTGACATTTTCTCAAAATCAAAGGTTATTTTAATATTTCTGGATTTTACTTCTTTAGTTAACTGTATGCATCATTATGGGATATATCCAACAAAAGTTTTGATCTCCCAGTTCACTATGCTTTCAGGATTCAAGTACCTATGTGCAGAGCTGGGCTACAGCTGAGCTTTTCAAACTGTTAAGTACACTTCTGACTGTAGTCTATGATGCATTTTTAATGTTAAGTTTCCCCAGTGATCAAAACAAAGTTTTCCCTCATCTCTTTCTTTTCAATGGACACACTTAATGAATCATGCAGTATACAACATGAATTGCTTTTTCTCTTTTACATAAGCTGAGGTAACACATACACAATCCCATCTCTTCCTTCTCTGCAGTGCTGACCTTGGAATGGAAGCATCTTCTTCAGGGAGTATGTTCCCACTACCAGTCCATTTTGAACAGCCATATTATAATTAGGGCTCTAGTTTCTTATGGACCCAACCCACACGGGTTCTGATACTGGAAGAAAAACACACCTTGACTTCCTTCTTACATGAAGAAAAAGTAGATGTATTTACTGAAAACGGTTATGAAAAAAATAATTTTAAAACAACACTTTTCAAATTTCTTTTAGAAAGCTTATTGCATTGTAGTAAATGAGTTATTTTATGAAAGGATCCATTGTCTGAAAAGAAATGTTCAAGAAACTAGGTAATTGAAAGAAATGTCAAGGGGTAAATGTGTTGCATTTTAACTATGCTGATTAATATGTCCTGGGGTCCTTTTGTGATTAATATTTGGCATTGCAAATGTATTTCTTTATCTGAAATATCAATATGCTAAGTTCTAGGAATGGCGTCAGGAGAGCAGGGAATTGTTCTGCATTTGATTTTTCCATTTTTATCCATTACCTATGTGTAAGGAAAAAAAGCCAGATGATCAAAGATAGCATTAGTGCTTGATTCCAGAAGGAATCTTTTTTCTCATTTCAAACAGGAGTTTGAAGATGTGCTTTAGTTCCTCCTGAGCAAGGCAGAAGAGTGATTGGCTGCTTTCAGAGCAATAGCACTGATCAAGGCAAGGCAAGGCAAGGCAAGGTAGCAAAAAAACCCCAAAACCCAAAAAACCCCCCAACCCCCCAAAAAACAATTAGAAAAACCAAACAAAAATAAAAAAACAAAAAATAAAAAAACAAACAAAAAACCCCAAAACAAAATAACAAAAAAAGAACCCAAAAAACAAAAAGAAAACAAAAAACCCAAGATACCCACAAAAAACAATACCCAAAAAGCCTAAAAAAACCCCAAAACACCCCTAAGGCCCCAAAAAACAATTAGAAAAAGCAAACAAAAATAAAAAAACAAAAAAGCACAAAAAACAAAAAACACAAAAAAAAACCCCAAAAAACAAAACTGAAAAACAAAAATAACAAAAGACAAAAAATGAGAAAAAAACCCAAAAACAAAAAAAAAAAAAACAAACAGAAAAAAACCAAAAAAAACCAACAAAAAAAATTAAAGGAATTGTCATTTTTGTTTTATTTGTGTACACTAGAACATATTACAATTGGCATTGTAATAAATGGGAGTTCTTCACAAATGAAAAAAAAAAAAAAAGAGGGAGGGAAATGTAGTGAAATGAGGCAACCAGGTGTCATTAAGTGGGCATGAGCTTGTGTTAAGGCCACCTGTGTGTGATTAGGGTGGGACCCCCACTGCGCATGAGCAGGATTAGGGAAGCAGAGGCTCAGCTCAGTCCTGAGCAAGCCAGCAGAGAGGTTAGCTCCTCTGGGAGTAATAGTAGTGATCAAGGCAAGGCGAGGCGAGGGCCATAAAAAAACCCCAAAACAAAAACTATTTAAAAAACCAAACAAAAATAAAAAAACGAGAAACAGAAATAACCAAAAAACAAAAAAACCCAAAAATCTCCAAAAAAACAAAAAACAAGGCAAGGCACCCAAACCCCCCCGAAGAACACAAAAGAATTAAAAAACCAAACAAAACCACAAAAAACCAAAACCAAAAACACCCACAAAAACCAAAAAGAAAACAAAAAACCCACTATACCCACAAAAAACAATTCCCAAAAAGCAAAAAAAAAATCCCCACAAAAAACCAAAAACCAAACCAAAACAAAAAACCCAAGAAACAAACAAAAAAAAAGACAAAGAATGAGAAAAACCTAAAAAACCCAAAATAAGAAAAAGAAAAAACCAAAAAAAACTCACAAAAAAAAAAAAAAGGAATTGTCGTTTTTGTTTTATTTGTGTACACTGGAATATATTACAATTGGCATTGTAATAAATGGGAGTTCTTCACAAAAAAAAAAAAAAAAAAAAAAGAGGGGGGATATGTAGTGAAATGAGGCAACCAGGTGCCACTAATTGCCAGGTAGTGGGCATGAGCTTGTGTTAAGCCCACCTGGAAGTCTCTTAGAAGTTGCACATATATCTTAAAAGAGTCATCTTTCTGAGGAATATTTGTATGTGCCAGCAAACTAAAGAACCACTGTTACAACTTCTCAGTTGTTCAAATACAGTGTCCTTAAGAATTTTATTACAATTATTAGGATATGTAAAGTACCATTTCCAGGTGCTCTGTGTAGGTGGTGAACATCTATTCAGGCAAAAAGCATAAACCTAGAAATCTGAGAACTTGGAATTTTGCCACAAACTCACCAATACTTTATTTTATGATCAGTATTGAAATCACAATATGCTCGTACTTAAATACTTGACTGCATGATGAGTAGTCATATTGACTTCAGTGTATTAGTCTTGTTTAAAGCTACTTATATTTTAGTGTATTTGAGGCCAGATTTAACTCATTAGCTATCAAACTTACTTCACAAAAGAGCAAGCTTTATGAATTGTTCACAAAAATTCATGTACATATTTTGTTTCCTTGACAAGGTGTGCATTTGTGTAATTAACACTGATAAATTTCACAGATTTGAATGAGTAAGTTTTATATAGATACGTGATGGGTCTCAAAGTTCAAGTGCTTTGAGTGTGGCAGCTCAACCTTTCCATAAAGTAACTATATAATTCAATAAAATAGGTCTTAGAGTGAAATTAATCCTTAGAAACCATTCTTATTTTGTGTAGAGGATTTGCTAAGTAATAATAATAATAATAATAATAATAAATAGAGCTGACAAGGAGATCAGATATTCTATCTTACTGGAAATTCCCTGGAAATGAAAATATGATAGTAACTTAAAATTGAAGGAAAAAAATTAAAATCATCTCACTTATATTCCTTAAATCTTTAAATTATTTTTCTGTTTTATATATATTCTTAATGTTTTATAGTAATAAATGAAAATTTCTAAAAATGAACACTCTGATTTCAGTATAACAAAAATCCTTTTTTGAAAACAGTGCATTTATCTGAACATTTCAATTCAGCAAAACAGCACTTTATAAGGGAATAATATGTTCTAGATAACAAGGAAAGTGAGAGCTGAAAGGATTGAAAATAAATTTGTAGTGTATTTTTATGTGAGATGTGAGAGAGCCTGAAAAAAAAAACCACCAAAAAAACCACAACAAAACAGATTTAGAAGCCTGCTGAGAATTAAGAGGCAGAAAGAGAAAAATTCAAGGCATAATTTCAGTGTTTTATGTATTCCCAGTATTTATCTTTGCCATAAATCACTTCAGAATATGTTTTTTTACACAACATAGGGACTGTTAATAGTTTATTTATTTAGTAATATTTTTATTTTCAACAATTCTGTTTGGGCTACTGTGCCTACTATCATACGGACTAGTGGTCCAGTCTTTTATACCAGGCTTGCAGTATTATTTTTAACAGCACTTTAATATCCACTTTTACTCCTTTTCCAATCCTATTTTCTATCACCGTGTAGTGAGGAAACTGGAGAGATTAGGACTCTCCAGTGTCATGAAACACTAACATGAAAAAAATCTATGAACTCTCGCTAATTTGCATGTAATTATAAATCTTATTGGCAGGAAACTTCTCCCTGTCTGCACCCTTTAACTTGACCCTCTTTTGAATTTATTATTGATGACTGAAATATTCAAGTCTCTACTACTGAGAATAGTCTGATGAAGAAGGTATTAATAGTGATGCAATTTTCTTTCTGATTCATCATCTTTTCTGACTCCCTATAAACCATACCTGTTCTTCACTTCACATGAAAACTGAGATACACAGAAGAAACCTGATTACCAGGGTCATGATTTCTGAACTGACAATAAGGAGATTTGTAAAGCAAACACTAGCATAGGTAAGAGGGAGACTCTGAATGACTGAGGAAACACAAGGCAAAACTGGCAGAAGAAAGGATGTGGAAATGGCACAATTGGACAACATCTACAACATCAGGTTATCAAGATCTAAGCACGTATCCATGAAGCTTCTTAGCACCTCTGAGATTAGGAAGAAGATAGCATGCTCAAAACACGCAAGCTATCAGGAGGCATTGCTAAGAAGCTGTGCCATTACTGAAGCCTTTTGACACCCAAATAAGAGAAGATATGGTGAGCAGATTATAGTGACTCATGGAAATGAGACCTGCAAGAGAGGCAAAAGTTCCTAATCACCATTAACTCTTAAAGATTAAAGAAGGAACAACCAAAACCAGCTGCCAGTCACCAAACTCAGAACAATCCAGCACACATACTAAAACCTTAATCGACACCATCCCCTCTCTTCTGTATCATCACAAGGAAGCCTATCTATCAGGACCACCTGGACATACACCCAATTGTATGAAAGATTGTGACTGAAAAAAAAGTTTGATTTTAAAACAAAATCACCTTTGATCCAGAGACATGCAAATAGAGTTTTCTATTCCATTCCTACAAGACCACAACCTTATTTGTTTTCAAAATGTTGAAGGCCAAAGGTGGGGTCCTCATCAAGCCTTCCTTCTGACCCTGGAACAACTAGAATGGCCAGATGTCTTTATACTACTAACCTCAAGGTCTCCTGATGCCTGACACAGAGGTCTGAGCCTCTAGACTGGGTAGCTTCACATTGAGTTGCTGATGCCTAAAGCCAGAGAGAATAGGAACTTTAGGCATGTCTTTGATCATAGAGCAAAACAGCAGCAAAGGTTTACAGTTGAAAAAGTAGCAGTTGCATTTACATTTTTTTTTTTTTTTTTTTTTTTTAACATAATAACTGAGATCTTAAAGCAGTAATTTTAAAGTTAAGAGAACAATCTTGGATGTCTTGCTGTTCAGTAGTCTGCCTTATCAACCATGTTCTAAGTTTAGATATTTGCTGCTGTTGAGAAAATTAGCCCACTAAAAGAAGAAAGAACAAACCAAATATGCACAAGCTGATACTCTCCAGTTCCCATGGGATCCAGTAATAGTATTTGTACTTTATTCATAGGTTACTTAGTATAAAATCCACAAAAGGCACTGGAGCAGAGAATGAAAATGTACCTTCAATTTCCTGCTTTGTTCCTTGATAGGTTTACCCATAGCTTTTCTGGCCCAAAGGTACACTCTGTTCTGCAAAAAATCAGCAAAACAATCTGTTTTTCATGAAGTTTTGAGTGACAGGATAAAGCACTTAATTTTCAGGTTGGAAATGGTGGTTTGAGAATGTTCAGTCAAGGCAGAGGACTGAAACCACATCTCCCATATAAAGGCTGAATGCTGTGAAGAAATTGATTAAGAAGAACATCACAGGAAATATTTGTTTAGACAGAATCTGACTGGTAACATGATGGTTTGTGGAAGAAAGCCTTGACTGCCTTTCTCTGAGCAACAGGCTCAGAATAATGAAATTTTAATGGATGAGAGAAAAAACATTTATCATGTTTCACTTTTCACATGTTACCTATAACTTAAAATGCCAGCCTAGTGTGCTGACAATGCCTGCTGCCCAGGTTGGAATCTTCAAATCTGTATTTGGAGTCTAACTCTTTTCAGTATGTGAATATGTGTAAAAAACTCACTATTCAACAAATCTTTCTGCACATAATTGGTTGCAGGTGCTTGTTCCTGAGTGAAAGTTGACATTAAGGTTTTCTGTGTTAGTTTGATGGTTGTTTCCCTCTCACTCTGGTCCTTCTAGGATAATACTGAAGATAAATTCTGCCTCACCTTTTGTATTGTGCAGTGTTGCTGGTCATGTTCAAGGTGAACCCAACAGGAACTGAAGAGGAGCTCACACTGTTCTATGGGGTCCTTTGTACATGTGAATCCTGAAGCCAGTTTGGTTTCAGATTTCAAATAAAGGAATTTGTAGGATTTGATTAAAAAATAACTTCAGCTTTACTGCCAGTATTTGTAAACAGTACTCAAGTACCTCACAGCGCACTTCATACTGGCTACTGAAAAATAGGATGATTTTTTTAATGAAGAAATTTTCAAACTGAAGATTTACTTGAAGACACTTCTATAGAGGCTGGAAAAACCCCTAAAAAAGCTGATTTTCTACCTCTTATTCACTTGGCCAAACAGAACCTTGAATTACAGTCCCAGCTCATTCCTCTTCTGGAGTTTGGATGCATTTGAAATGAAGCAATAAATAATCCAGTCTAAATCCTAGGCAATACTTTTTGTATTTCCTACTAGAACCTTATTTTTTCTAGTCTTTGCTCTACTGGGATCTTCTCCCACCATTACTTTGCTAGTCTGGGAGGGCTAACTCAAGGGAATGGGATCCCTGCTGCTCAGCAGAGTTTGTGTTCTGGATGGTGGAGTGGGTCAACAGAGAAGTCCTACCAGCTGGTGTCAGTTCTGCTCAGCAGATTTTGTATCTCTGTTTACACTCTGCTCAGCTATAATTGACAGTTCTATCATCATTTCTTCACCATCTTTGGGTGTATTGTTATAGTTGAATACATACTATAAATTGGGAAGAAGCCTTGTTCATCACAGTTGTCATTTTCCTCTTCAGTTCTTCTCGTTCCTTTTCCCTATGCTTTTAGTAGTGTAAAGTCGTGCTGTTTATATTACATATGCATTGACAGATTTTTTGACTGACATGCAAATTAATTCACAGGAAGAGAAAAAGAACATTTCTGTTCCTGACACTTTTTTTTTTTTATTTTTATCTTTGCCTGCCATCTTTCATGGGCTTTAAAATGTTATTCGTATTTTAAAAGTAACTTTAAATAAAGAGCAGTTTATTATATCAGAAGTGCATTACTACTGCACCTTGTTTTCCAGTTTGTTCAAGTCTACAATAAGAAGAGCTTCCCAGTGATATGATTCTGACACTAAAAAAGATCCCTTGATTTCCCCTAAATACATGCTCCTTTTTAAAATCTACTTAAGGGAGATTTTTTAATTATTCCAATCAAGGAATGTTGTGCTGATGCCCTTTACCATGCTCCTTCAATATTGCACAGGTAGAGCCCTGAGAAATATTCACAATTTGTAAAATTAAAGAGGATGGTTCCTGAAAGGGCTGTAACTATGAGCAGAAAATTTATTCTCATTAATTGAAAATAACAGCAAGCAGATCTATTGTCTCAGTATCACTAGTGAATCAGCTACTGCAATGTAAGACTTTTGTATGTTAAACCTTACTTGTGGGCTTTCAAATTTTTCCAGCTCAACTGGTGTCTTGACAATTTTACTTTCTTCAAGAAAACAAAATATTTAAACAAAATATTTATTTCCTTTTCCCATTTTATATTTACTTACATTGGGATTAAAATTACCTGTGACCCGCCACCTCCCCAGAATATTGGTCTTGGAATAATTTTGTGAATTCTGAGGAAACAGAAAAGCAATTTTATGGAAAGGAAATTGCCTTCATGTTTATAGTAGATAAATTATAATCTTCAGGGGAATATTTTTTCCAAAAGATCACAGCTCTGAAGTAGAATAGTGACCTCAATTTTTCCTCTTCTGGTAGAAAAGTTTTGGATGTCCTTTTCTTATTTTCTATTGGGGCATGGTCACTTCTGAGATCAATGCTGGACACTGACTACCTGATGTTGTTCACTTCAAGGGCATTGCCAGAATTTTTGTGGTAATTTTAAGCAGTTTGCAAGGAGGAAAACAGTGTGTATCAGATGAAGACAAAAGTATGTGAGGAAAGAGAGAGCAACAGTGACAGTAAAAGAAAACATAAGAGTGGGAGCATAGGGAATGAAGTAATGGAAATATCATTCAGAGAGGAGATATGATAAAGGAAAAACTGGAAAATCAGTTCTTTATTGTCATTGCTCTTGCTTCCCCCCTACTCCCAAGTTTCCCCTAAAAATATTTTCTTCTAAAAAAGAATGCTATTTAAAATAGGAACATGTCACAGATATCTTGGCAACATCTTGACAGGAAGCTTTCTTCTAACAGTAAAATGTTTAGAATACCATGTGAGTTGATATAAAACACCATTAATTGATCTGTTGTTATTTTCCTTCTTGCACAAGTTTTTCAGTCCTTTACGTTCTCTTGGCTAGTGCCCTGAATTTAGCTGAAAACTATATTAATGTTTGTGATTTTCTCAGCTTAAGAGAAAAACTCATACAAACAAGAAGAGTGTTTTCATTACAATCTGTATACTTCAAAATTCTTTGCACTTCACTAGCGTAGTTGTGCTTTATCTGTGTCCTTTAACAAACAAAAGAAGGTGAACAGCTTTGGAAAATTCAGTCTGTTTGGACCAAAGATTAAAATTACTCTTTTTTATTTTCCTTTTTTTTTGTTTGTGTTTTTTTTTTGTAAACACAACAGGGCAGAGTAGTGGTGATAATAGGTGGCAAGTAGTCATTGATCTGTCTTCTTAGTGGCTTTTGTAGAGTGATTCTTTCTGCTACCTTTAAGCTAGAAGTATGAATGTAAACCTTCTGTCTTGCCTACTGGCTAACAGGTGCCTTAGAATAATCTTACAGTGACAGTTTCTTGTATCAATAATGAATGTAAGTAATGAAAAAACAGTAAACTTTAATAGCCTGTAGACTTTTATGTTTGCTTGCTACCACTTGCCTTGTTTGCATTTTAGAGAATCGGTAGACTCTTTCCTACTAGGTTTCCTCTGATAGTGATATTGTAATTTTACATAAAGCTCCAGATACATATGCAGTTGAGCAAAGCAGGCATTGAATTACTGGAGTTAAAGATAATTACGTAGCAAAATTTGTTAAGAAAAAAGCTAAAACAAAACTTTTTGGTTTAAAACTGGGAAGCTCAAGTCCAAGCATAAGCCTTCTGAAACTGCATCTGTGAATCATGTGCAGATTAACTAAGCTGCTTGAGAGCACTTTTTTTCACTTCACATGAAAGTTTATTTTTCATTAAACTTACAAAAATGAAGATTTTTATTAACCTTACTCCACCTCAGAATGTCTGTTTTAGAACTATACATTTAAAAATTACTTGCTATGGACAGATCACAGTTTCTGTCATGTTCATCTGCCTGACTTCTTCCTTCTCCCATCCCCTGAATGTATGTGTAATTCATTATTTCTTCCCTTATTTCTGAAATCCACAGAAGTTAATACCTTTTTGACACTTAATAGGGAATTGTACCTTTCTCTTTTTTTGTCATCTGCTCAGTAATTTCTGTTGGGGATGACTTTCCTATTTCTAGGGAATTTTGGAAAGCCTGGGAAGATTGCTGTTTCCAGGTGATTATGGTTTGCTTTTCTTTTTTGGGGGGGGGGGGAGAACCATTCAGCAAGACACTTAACTGTCTGCTTCAAACCAACTCGTCTCCAGCCCCAGACTTGCAGAAGCTTTGAAAATTGAGACTGTTGTACTTAAAATGGAGGCAACATTTTAAACTATATGCTGTTATGAATGTGTGCCTTGTTTTCTTTGTCTGTTGAAACCAGAAATATTGGCTGCACAAAACCTGGACCTGAATTTCATCTTTAAACAAATTACTAAGGAGATGAAAGAGATGATTCCACTCTGAAGATATTTTCATACCAAGGTTTTAGAGAAAAATGCTTATAATTTTCAACCTCAAATGCATCATTTAGAACAATTTAACTGAATCCTTGTAGAATTACTAAAAAGTGATGAAACGTATTGCACATAGTTTTTGGCTACATTCAGTAGTGAAACATTTCTCAGTGCTGAAAAGATGGACAGAGAAAAGATGCTTGGTAGAGTATTGTTGTAAAAGCAGCGTATTAGACATAGCAATGTATTTTTCTTTAAGCTGTAAAAATGTTTCACTCTTGTTTATCCAATGCATAGGGGACATTCCCATTAACAGCCATCTGTGTAAAAGATTTCTTTGACCCTTTCAGACCATGTTTCAGTTGACGCTGATGCTGTCCTCAGTAGATATGACCCTTGGAGGAGAAGTGTTCCAGGACATCTTTTTAAGTTCTGAATTATTTATTCTGAATATCAGTTTAATTTGCAGAATATGAGGGGAATAATTTATTTTAAAGAAAATTTATCAAATACTCCATCGCAGAATTGTGCAACAAGATTACTGGTAAATCGTAATTTCTCAGTGCAGCTGATGGAAAAATAAATCCATCTAGGTGCCTCTAAGGAAAGTATTTACAACTCCCTTAAATAGCCTTTCTAGCTTGTATTTTCTGTATAAATCAGTCTCGTTTGTGACCTTGGCAATACATCAGTACTACAAAAATAACTAAATTGCTTTCTGCCAACTCAAGATGAGGTTCTTTTAACTTACCATTGCCTTCAATTTCACAGGAAATGTCCTTTCTGATTAAATAAAATTTTAACTTTGCAAAATGTTTTAGGAAAAAGGTGTCTAAGTATATAGTTAAAATGATACCTTCATCCTACCAGTCTAAATTTTAACTATCATCTATGAGCTTGACCACAACATACTGTAAATATCTATTGATACATAACCTCAGAAAGAAGGTCTGGCTTCAGGTTTGCAGTTATAGATTCATTTTACATTATTTTTAAAACCATTGCATTTGAAAAGTCCTTTTAAGTAAGGATATATACCCATAGGAATTTCCTAACACTTCACTGGTGGATTTTTGTCCCTGTGACAAAAGTCCAAGAAAGCTAGTCCTCTTTTTGTTTCTTACTTCTTTTAAGCCTAACCTAAACTGCCTGCTGTTCATTTTGGAAGTTCATCATGCATCCACTGGCACAAGCTCTGACCCAAATGGTTATTGCAGCTTGTCTTCTGCCTTGTAGCTTCTCAGGCACAGGAAGCACAACTGTCTTTATTCAGACAGTTTTCAGACATTTATTGATGTTGATATATTGATGTTAACAAAAGATAATGGTAGGAGATTTTGGACAGCTTTCCTTTTATCTGGGCATTGTCCAGTTATATCAATACTGTGTATTGATAATAAAAGAAACTTTTGGTGTTTAAGAATGGAGCATAATAAAAAACAAACAAACAAACAACAACAAACCAAAGCAGCAAACCAAAGCAATGCATCTAGCAAGGAAAAACAATTCTCAAATACCTGTGGGTAGGGATAATTCATTTGAAAGGAGTTCACTTTTTTGGATGAAATGGATGAAATTTCCTTTGAACTAGAAACTTTTATTTCACCTGGCTCTGAAGCAGCTAAATTCCTGTTTCCTCAAATACTTCTGATGTACTCATCCATCAAGTCCTATGATAAATGTGTTTATTTGGGTTGCAGAAGTGCGTATTCTTGTCATCTTGCTGAATTACTGCAAGATCTGTGTCCAGTCTCACATCTTGCTTCTCCAAACTATCCAGGTGAATTGAACAGAATCGATAATCATGGGAATCTGTGTCTTATTTCTGTTTGAAGGTATTAAAACACAAGTGTATTTTGCAGTTACATTTTTAATAAAAGGTCACTGAAGCTTTATAGCATTCAAAAATGTACTCCTGATTTACAATAAAACATAAAACTCAGAAGAAAATTGGGTCATGTAATTTAAAGATCATTACTGTAATTCACTTTGAAAAAATGCTTCCACATTGGTGTTGAACTTACATTATTCACTGTGATTTGTGCTTTTAGAAACATGAGATGGGCAACAGTTTTTTCAGACCTCAACCTCTAGGTAGGGCGAGTTATGGTAATTCTTGTAAACAGAGTATCAATGTAAGTAAAGAAAAGATGACAACAAATTAGAAGTAGAGATCTGCCAGGAAAACGTTGTTTTCCAAACAAAACAAAAAAATTATGGAGAAGATAAGAAAACTGTTACACTGATTATTAGAATAACAAGATCCCCTATTTAAAACAATAGAATTACATTTAAATGCAGAACAAAACAAAACAGGAAATACTTTTGTCTTTGATATAGCAAGAAAGTGGTTGCAGATGAAGATAATGGATCTTGAAGGCATAGTCTGGACAAGAGCATAGTGGAAGACATACATGTGGGGTTTTGAATCCATGAATGTCTTTTATCTGAGGGAAAGCAGATAAAAGCAGGCAGGTTTTGTTTTCTTCTTCTTCTTCCCTGCCTCCTCCTCCACCTCCATTCACCAGCACACAAAAGAAGGATGAAGGGGAGTTCCTTTCCTTTTATCTACAGTAAAGATAGAGCAAGCACTGTAGGCTGCACATTAACACTCCTCCCAGCCTAAGAAACCAAAATTTGAAAGTGGTAAAGAAGAAAAGACAGCAAAGTTTGCCATAAGAATTAAGCTCTAATTAGTTATACAATGAGCAGAGACATTTCCTTTTCTAAAAATATTCAATTTCCTTAAATAGAAAGCAAATAACAACTAAGGAAGAAGCTGGGACTATGTACTGCTACTAACCTTCAAACAAGTAGAAAAGATATTAGAAGGAAACCTGAGTTTTCCTGAAAAGAAAACATATATAAAGTAGTGAATCTCAGCCAAATTAAACCAGATGCCTTTTATCCAATGTATCTTTTAAGGAGTGCCTAAGGTATATCTAAGTAAATGGCAAATTTTTTATCAAGGATATAGGAAAAGGTGGTGGTAAGTGACCAACTGATTCTTCCCTGAATTTCTAATTCTTTCTTTCTCCCTCAATAGTCCTGGAGCAGTACTATTCAAAGCTAATTTAAAATGGCTTGGGCAGATTCATCATGATGCAAAAGTCATTTTTCTTACTTTCTTTTCTCCTCTATGACTAACTTACTGGGAAGAATAAAAGCTGACAGGAAGCTGAAATGTGAAGAAGATATAGATACTACTGCTGCATTCTTGATTTAACTACTGTTTCAGATGCTGATGCTAGCAGAAAAGTTTGAAATCTGCTTTTACTTCCCATTTGCAAATGATATACACTAGAGAGGGAGTAAAAGTTAGAGTTTCGATCCATTTGAACAACACTGCATATGAACAAGTTACACACAGTAAAATCCTTTTTATCTGCATACGCTCACGTTTCTGGTTTTTTACCCATGTATATACATTTATCTTGGGTTTTTTTCTTTTTAATATAGACTTCTGACTGATAAATCAAGAATCCTGTATCTTTGCATGTGATAATACATCTATAGGTGATATTTGAGCTTTTTTCTTTTATCCAGGTACAATGCAGTTTTACAACTTTTCAGTACTGTGAAAAACAGTTTTATACAGTGACAGAAAAATAAGAAAAATACTAAAACCAAAATATCTCTGAACTTTGTGTGTCTGAACCCCACAGACAAAAAAAAATGTTGAAATGAGATAAACAAATGTGTTAAATTAAGAAAGAACATAAGAATTTTAATTGTCCCATCCTCAAATTTGCTTAATAAACTAGAGGAGGAAAAACTTATTTTTTGAGGTCCCAAGTAGGTAATTTCACTGCCTTGTCTTTTGTAGATAAACTGCTCAGGTCTTTGCCATATATATTTTCCACAACAGTTTATGAGTAAAAAGGCAGAAAAAATCAGAAACAGTTTTCTCTTTCTGAGTAGCTGAGCAGTAGCTGGAGAGGCTAAGATCCTTTTCATGCCATTACAATAGCCAGATGCACAAAAGACTGAAAAAATTGAAAAGGAGACTCAACCCTACCATTTTAAAGCAATATTTTTGAGGATTCATTATTTTTCAATGTAACCCCAGGAATCTGGGGACTGAAAAACAGAAGGCAGTTTAAGAGTTCAACCTCCTGTTGCAAAAATGGAGTTAATCTTCTGATCATTTTAAACCTAGTAATCTGTCTTCAAGTATAGGACATTTTAAAAAGCTTCTTTGGATTTCCTGATTTCTCTGTTACATGAAAATAGCAATGAACCCCAGCAAGTAATCAAACAAGTTTTCTCTCTACTCATTGAAATAGTTAAAAACAGCAAAAAAAAAAACCAGAATTGTCACAAAAAATATACTCAATCCCTCCCTCCTTCCCCTTTTAAAAGTCAGAAAGACTACTCTCTGACAACATCAAATTTATGCTTAAAGTTCCAAAAGTGATTTTGTCAAAAAAAATGTTCTTCTTTGAAAAATAATTTTACTTAACCTCAGTTTTTGATAGGAAAATGTTTCTGAAGTGTAGTGAAATGAGGCAACAAGGTGCCCTTACTTGCCAGGGAGTGGGCATGAGCTTGTGTCAAGCCCACCTGTGCCTAATTAGGGTGGGCTCTGAGGAGTCTGGAACCTGGGGCCTCTGCATTGCAGTACTGTGTCTTAGCTGGCTGCGCCACTCAAGCCTCACCCTGAGGGTGATGAGTGCTGGTGGTGCAATGAAGGTAGCACGGTGCTCCAAGAGCAACTGACCTCTCTGCAGGCATGCTCAGGACTGAGCTGAGCCTGTGCTTCAGGCCTCACCTTTTATTGGCCCCCTGGTCCTGCTCATGCGCAGTGGGGGCCCGCCCTAATTAGGCACAGGTGGGCTTGACACAAGCTCATGCTCACTCCCTGGCAATTAGTGGCACCTGGTTGCCTCATTTCACTACACTGAAGTTTCACCAATGCTTATTATATATTCCTTTTTCATGAAAATCAAGGTAGCATATACAGGTGAATATTTTTCACCCACCTGTTCATTTTGGTGACATCCATAATTTTTCACATGGTGAGACAAAATACAAGATGTTGACAGCTTCCCAGTACTCTCAAATCAAACTGAGATAGCAAAGATAAACTTTAGTCCTAAACTTAGATACCAGGTGAACATTCTGCTGTCTTAATAGCTGTTCAAGTTTCTTAGAAACCATAGCAAAATAATGTTGATTGAGAAATATCAATGCATCTCCAGAATTGATTCTTAGAGATCCATGTGTTTATTTGAGACATGAAAGTATCTTGTACTTAATCTTCTACATCAAGATGGGTTTAATTTCAAAGGAGTGAATATTGTCCCTTTGTTCTGATTAATAACAGTTTCGTGTCACCAGATAGATGTTCACTCTTTGACATTGAACAACCACAGGTAATATTTGCACTGTTTTTTTGACCTCACTGTGTAACAATGGAAAATAGCTAAAATATGCATAAAAAATATAATTACTGTATGATGAAAATCTGTGTACTAAATATCATTTGAATTTGGGGACTTCCTAGCAGCACCAAACCTAGTTCTATGTTTTTCTCCTTTATTAATTTCTTCCATGTTTTAATTTTTTCACCATTCAAAAAACTTTCTACCATGGTACACGACAAGCAACTGAAGGAAAAATGAATACACTGGGAATATAATATATGCATTAGATTGTGTCAACTTGACTTACACTTCTGATTTTGAGCACAGAGTATAAGGAACAAGCATTTTCATTAATTTAGGACTTAGAGCACTTAGAGTAGGAAAGGTTAAATTTAACACATTTTGGTACAATGAAACAAAACTACCACCTTCTAGGATTTAAAACAGGCAAACCCCATTTACTTTTCTCTTTCCTCTCTTCCTCTCTACCCACATAAACCCATACCATTACATCTCTTCTGGATATGGCTAATAAAAATTAGCTTGTCTAGTCCAAATCATGAGGACACCAGGCTGTTTCAAATAATTGATTAGAAAGCTTCTTAACACAGGCCAAGTCCATCCTTGCTCTCAAAGAAAACCCCAACATCTCTCAACAATTTTTTTTTCAAAATGTAGCCCTTGTTTCTATATGTAACAATTTCATCTCAGCTGATTTAACCTTTGTTAAATTTATATGTAAAAGAATATTTGACAGTAGGAGAACTGCCTGGTGAGTGTGATAGTTTCTATCTTACAAAACTGTTGCCTTTGAATGAAATATATAAATGAAAATGCCAATAATATTTATCATTTTATGTAACAGTTGAATAGTGTGAGGAGCATTGGAAAAGGAGAGGTTTTGTGAGAAGAGGCTGGGAGAATAACATAGCATTTGTGTGATATCAGTGTCACACATTTTGTAGACTGGGAGAATAATTCAGTTCAGGACGAAATGTTTCACAGACATTCTCCTATGGAATGCCCTTTGTGATCTTCTAGACTTATCCTGCAAAAAATATGTTGTGCAACCTGTTATTATTTTGATATTCATAACAAAATAATTGTTATGACAAATTAATTTGATGAAAATATACCACGAAAAATATCACAGTATAAATTAAAAGTGTAATAGCTAACATTTCATAAATGAAAATGCATGGACTCACTCTGTGAATTTCCACAAAGTATGCTATTTTCACTACATTTCAATAGTATTAAAAATTGCTGAAATTAGTTGCCAGCTTGTGCTCTACTTGCAAGCAAACTAAACCCTTCTTCCTAATCATCTGCTGCTTTAACTGCTTATTTGCCATTCACTTAATAATATATTACAAGTACCATCTAAATCTGGTTTATCCTTAAACTGTCTCATCACCATTATTTCGCACGGTAGCAGTGCCAGTGTCAAAAGAAATTAACAACATAAGGACCTCTGATGTCTAGGTGGCAGATCACTTAATAAAAAATATAAAATGTGAGTAGTAAGGTCTTATTATTAGTTAAATAACACTAATATGTTAATTAAAATCATAAAAAATGGAAAGCAGCTGGAGAACAATTTAGGAAATTTTGATCAATTATTCTTTTAAACAATAGCTATTATTTCTGTATTGAAGAATCTGAAATATGTTACTGAAGTGATGATTCTTGAAAAGTAGCAGTTTCTAAAACACTAACTGGAAAACAAGTGTTTTATTCCAGAGAAATGATTGTATATTACACCAACCAAGAAGGAGTGGCTATGACAGAAAGGTATAGGCATCTATCAAAGGGAAAGAATCATTTTTGTTTGCAAACTTTATCTGAGTCAACTTTATTTTGTGAGTAAAAATACTGATTTGTTATTTGGGAGAGATTTAGTTAATCTAGCAACAAGACCAAAAGTTAACATGATCTTCCCCAAATAGCTTCTGAGAACAGTCTTGAAAAACATTCAAGATATATTTTGGACAAGTACATTTTTAATATCTTTGGAACTGTGCAATTGAGTAGTAGGAAAGGTATGATAAATTAAAAAAAAATATTTAAGATAAAAGGAGACAACAGACTATGATCAATAAATTCAACCATTTCAGTATTTTAATCTTCCCCCCCAAAAAATCATACTTTTAATATCATGAGTACTCCAGGGCCCAAGTATAAATTTTAAGATTAGGTAACTATTATAAACACTGATAAAATTTGCAATCTAGATTAAAGTTTTGGGTTTTTTCTTTTTTAGTGTTTTGTTTTTTTTTTCTGTTATATATATTAGTTGTGTCTAATATATGTTATAAAGAGAAACAAGTTTTACTTTTGCACTTGGAAGCTTGAGGTAGAATTTGTAGTTCGGGAGGTTTTTTTAATTGTGTTTATTCTTTCTCAATACTGGTACCTCGGTTTTTTTCTGGTTTTCACTTTTAGAAACTGCACTGTAGCATAGATTTGGAACACTCAGTATATTCACTATGGTAAATAATCTTGGCAAAGGTAATGCACAAATCCAATGCTGTTTACAGAATGCGTGGATTTATGAAAACTTTAAATACCACCTACAACGTGTGCGCTTTCTTGCAATATTCCCAATAAAGATGGACAATATCTGAGCAACAGAACACAAGTACTCAGAAAATGCAGTGTACAGATAGCTCAAGATAAGCATTTAGCACTTAAACAATGCTTTAGAATTTCAAATCCCCTTACTAACAGCCACAGCACCAGTGTATGGCAGGTTTCTACTTACAGCCTTGATTAGCAGCCTTCTTTACTGAGGCGGTATCAAGACATCTGCCTGGGACTACCACATCAATGACTAAATTATTTACTTGTTATATTTGAAAACTGAAAAAATAGTGTTTAAGAGGGATCAAAAGTCATTTGTGCCAATAAACCATGCAATAACAATTCAGCATGTTTACAGTTTTATTTTAGGAATGTTTGTTTGCAATTCACATAGAGTTACTCATTACTGGATATCAGTAACTTGCTTATACAAAGTAACAATCTGTTTTCAAGCTCCCAGAGAGACCAAGTTCAGCACCTACATCTAAACTCCATGTTATGCACTGAAAGTGAAAAAACATGGAAATTTATTTCTCAAAATCCCATTAGCTCTAGAGATGTCAGTATTTACTCTGTTAGCCCCTAAAACACAATATATATTTTTACTTTTATGAAGGAAAAATTATTTACATCAAGCAGATAGAGATAAATACACTTATAAGCCTAAAAACAAACAACAGAACAGCAGCACCTCCCTCCCACCAAAAAAAATCCCTTCAAACCCGTGCACTAATTTTCTTATCTAGGTTTTCTTTGTCACTGCTCTGTTTTTGCATCCCCATCAGTTAATCCTTACTCAATAAGCATGTCACAATTACAGCTGTCAGCTTGCTAAACAGTATGCCATAAATCTGAACTAGTTGACTTCCAAGTAGTTTTCATCGTGCCCTTTGGCTGAGTGCAGAAGACAAAAGAATGAATAGACCATATGTATAGTGAGCAGCCAAAATAAATATGTGATGGTCTCTCTGTCTCAGAGAGACTACCAGAAAGACCTGTAGGAATTTCCAATGAAACAAGAGTTCATGGAGACAAACTCACTGAAGACTCTGCACTGTGAAAAAAGGCAGAATAAAAACTTCTTACTCTCTACAGCTTGTGTGAGATAGCTGCTTTGGGCTCATGGAGAGCATACTTAGAGCTCTAAGCTGTGAACTGCTCCTTGTTAGGGGAGTTTGTCTTTTGTGAAAGAGATTTAATTGCAGCCATCTTCAAACAAATTGAAAAATAACCAGAAGGTAAGAGAAAGATTCATTTAATAATCTCAATGAGACAGAGCCTAGAGCATTTGAAGGCCTTTAACAAGTGCTAATGACTATACCTGAGAAGATATCTAGTTCTGATTCAGAATTATTAATTTAAGTGCAGAAATGAAGGTAAGAATTGACACTAATTTAATATGGGGTTTAAAAGAAAACCAGAAATCAAACTTTCTGAATTGCCACTACTGTTAAAATAATTTAAAGCCCCACATTTTTCCTAGTTCATTAGGGCATGAGATACCTTGTCTTCTATATATTTTAAAGGAAGAAGGGTGACTTGTATAATCCTTCACAAAGCTAGATTACTGGTACATTCTGACAACTCCCAACAAGTTCCTGAACCCAGTTTTTCATTCTGGTCTTGCAAAAGATTTGTGTAGAATCCCGGATTTCTAGCATGCCAAGGAGTAGGCTAAAATGAGATCTGAGCAAAATATACTCTGTAATATTCAGTATAATCTGAGATGGCATGATATAGTCACAGTGATATTAACCACTGTGATACAATCAGCATCTAATCTGAAATAACATGATCACTTCTTTATCCAAAGGACCAGAGAAATAAAGCAGTCTCTCTATACAAACTAATCAAACCATGACTTGCTTGTGGTTGATCTTCTCCCTTCCACTATGCTATGAAATCTTTCTACTACTGCTATGAAATATTTCAGCATTACACTTCATCTCTGCTTTTCAGGCTATTTGAATATCTGTATTTTACATTATTTTGCTCAAAAATATTAGTTTGTATTTTTCCTATTTGAGTCTAATTTTGTAATTTTCTGCCTGATTCCTTAATCTCACTGAGTCCCATTTGTGTTATGTCTTTGTGCTTTCTGGTGTTCACCTCAAGTTCTAATTTATTCTCACCTGCATATTTAATTAACATATTTTTACTCCCACAACCACAGTATTAATAAAGATACTGAACTGAATGAATCTCTACAGAATGCCATTAAACATTCCCCCCTACACCCTCAATTTAATACTTGAAGCCTTTATTTTACAGTCAGCTCTCAATCTATGTGTCAATGTTCTCTTGCAAGTTATTGGCAAATAATTTTCAGTACAATTTTGCAAGGTATCATATCAAGCACTTTACTCGACTCCATATATATATATATATATATATATATTTCATTCCCTTTATTCTCTAAGTAGGTTATTGTTTTTAAAGAAAACAAAACAAAAGAAAACAAATGGTAAAATCTGCTTTGGGGGTGTTTTGTTTTGCTTGTTTTGTTTTTTAAATAGCTGCTATATATTATTAGTTGATGAATAGGCTTGGGACTGTGGAAAGAGTCATCTGAGTTATATTTTATAACCTCTGCCCATGATTTAGAGTGTGGTTTGCAGCTTTACCCAGGATCATTTAAATTCCCTCCACACTGGGATCTGTTTCTGCTGCTTGTAGTGTTAAGCAGTAAACCCTTGTTCTCAGGATAGAATAGCAGGGGCAAAAGGCTCCTTCAGACCAGCCCTTCTGCTGAACTATGGTGAAGTTTAGAGAAAATTCTGCTGGGAATGCTATAACCAAGTATGCCACGATATATCTCCCACAGACAACAAAGTCACCTTTGTGCTATCTGGAAAGCTTCCATCACACCATCATGCGGGAGAAGTGCTCCCTACTCAACCTCCTGACTTCAGTGTCAGAATTGCTGGGAACACAGCATGCCCCGGTGCTTTCGTGCTGTTTTGCTCTTTTCTGAATCTGATTTTTAACACACTTCCTTTTCTGTGTTAGTTTTCCTCTCTAGCAATTTTCTCCCAGCTACCTGTGGTTTTTTTCTAATTACTAGGCACAGATAGAGTAATTATACCTCTTTCTACAGGTTCTGCAGTTGGACAGCAGAATCTGATCAGAATCAAACTTGGCTTTGGTTATCTACCTGGCAATCTATGAGTGTGCTTTGAGAAGGTAAATTGGAGACTGGAGTAAATGTCTAACTGCACTAAAAGAACACTTCAGTCCTTCATTAGGAAATAATTCAGTGTCTGAAAGGAAAAAAAAAAAAACACACTTTTTCAGATTCTTTGTTTCAGAATTGTACAAAGACTGCACTAAAAATAATCAAGGGAATCTAGCTAAAGTATCAAATTTGGAACTATCCTGTAGCAAACAAAGCCTAGGAGTAAAATTAGTTTGGTTTAGAATGAGTATTGTAATAGCTGCATTTAAGACTTACTAGGCAGTTCTGTTGCAAAGAGGGTATTTTGGCATCCAAGCCATGTGCTCTAATGTTTCAAACCAAATACTAAATAAATTATTAAACCTGTGTGGGATACTTATTTTCATTTCAAATAAAATACAAATCAAATATGACATTTAAAACTTTTCCATAATGTCTACAAAGAGTCATAAGTAGAATACAGATTTGTAAAAGAGGTTTGCTCAGTGCTTATAAGGCTGACCTATCAGTAGTGGAAGTCATTAAAAATACACATCTTCCATATGATTATTCAGGTGAACATTTGTCGCTTCAAATGTTGAAAGGTTAATACTGACACTAAAGCTAATGGTTGTCTCAGCTTCTTCTGGAATTCATTCCCCAAGTCCCTTTGGCCGATGAAATCATTTGTGACATACCCTGTCTCAGACATCCTTAAGATGTTTAACTTGATTATTCTAGTGTGAAGATTTTGGGTTGATGGGGGTTTTTTGGGTTTTTTGGTTGGGTTTGTTGGTTTGGGGGTTTTTTTTGTGAGGTTAAGTGAGGCTGACTCCTCTGCTGCCTTCTGTAATAAAATGGACAGTATCTGGTAAGAGTTCTGTTATGGTTTTCAGGCCTTTATAGCTACTGACAGTTAATTTGTAATAAAGTAGTCCTTGGGTTTCTCTAGTTTGAGATTCATCCTGTTTAAAGTAAGAAAAGTTTGTAAATAAGACAGAAGAGGGTTCTTCTAGACACTGATGTCAGGCATGTGTGCATTGTGATAATATTTTTAGCAGTTGCTAAGAAATGTCCTCAGCTCAGCAAGGGTGGTAAGAGGCACTAGCTCACCAAAGCAGGGAAAATAAAAACTATAGAGTATATTGATGCCATACTAACTTAGATGTTCTGAACGCTTTCTGGGTAACATTCTGCTGGCACTCGAGTCAGGACAGTCTGACAGTGTGTTTGGGTATATAAGACAAGTGTCTAAAATGATTTTTTTTACAGTGCCTTGATTTTTGTTTTACTGCTTCCCTAAGATCCTCCATGGGTGCAGGGGCACAGTCAGTCTGCCATCTCCACAGGCTGCAGGAAAATCTCTGCTTGGGCATCTTCCTCCCTTCCTTCCTCACTGACCATGGTGTCTCTGCTCTTGCACTGCTCTTACCTCCTCCTCTACTCTGCTCTGAAGATCTTTTTCTTAAGTTTCATTTGCCCTTTCTTGAGTATATTGCTTGCAAAGGATTGAGCTTCCTCAATCTTCTTGGCCTTGGCAAGAGGCTGGGTGGACTTCGAATCGAGGGAGATTTTAGAAGCTTCTCACAGGAGTCACCCTTTTGGACCTCCTACTTTCTAAACCCCACTACACTAACCCAAGATAAATACATATTTGCAAACCCTCTGGTATGGAAAAAGCTTTAGGAAAAAGGAAGAGATAATTTGCTCACTATGTCCATGATGAGAATAAGAAGCCAATTAGATTAGATTCCAGCACAAAAGAACTCAAATTACATATTATGAAGAACATTTTGATGATAAACATATTGAGGGCAACAGTATTATTTGGTGGTAAAAACTGTAGCTACCATCATGAGTCACCTTTAATGAAAGGTGACTTTCATTGAAGGTGACACCTTTAATGCTCATAATGGCTTTATGAACATCAGCCAGGAATGACAAATATTAAACTGACCTTGTCTGAGTCAAGGTGTCGGATGACTTCTTGAGGTACTTTACAGACTTATTATTCCATGATTCTACCCCATAGCTCTGTATCTCTCATGAGTCCTGCTTGACTAACTTGATCTCCTTCTTTGACAAGGTGACATGTTTAGTGGAGGAGGGATGTTGTCTACCTAGAGCTTGGTTAACCTTTTCACACCATTTTCCACAGCACTCTCTTGGAGGAATTGGATGCTCATGGCCTGGATGGGTGTGCATTTTATTGGGTAAAAAACTGTCTGGATAGCCAGGCCCAAAGAGTTGTGGTGAATGGAGTTAAATCCAGATGGTGACCAGGCACAAGTTGTATTCTCCATGGCTCAGTGTTGAGACCATTTCTGTAATATCTTTATTAATTATCTGGATGAGGGGATTGAGTGCACCCTCAGTATGTTTCCAGAATGCATCAAATTGGAGTGGAGTGTTCATATGCCTGAGGGTGGGAAGCAGGAACTGTACAGGCTGGATAGATGAGCTGAGGTTATAGAACAAGAAGGAATGGACTCAAGTTGTGTCAGAGGAGATTTAGGTTCAATATTAGGAAAAATTTATTCACCAATATTACTTTAGAGAGCCCCTGTTGCAGCTGGGACACCCCTGGTTTCCAGCTCCAATTGTTCAGGTTTAGTTGCAGAAAGCCATGATGTCCCTAGTCCTAGGAAATTCCACAGGATGGGACTGTTCTTGAGACACAATTTAACAAAAACTTGAAATGTCAAGATTTGAGACAAATTTCTTTCCAGAAACAGAGAGCCACCTAATTGTCTGAGCCCTCCATTCTTCACTGATCTCACATGACAAGAGTGGGCTCTTGTAACCACTGCTTGCTTGCCTCTTATCAAAAGTGTTTTGAAGCTGTTTTCATAATTAAAAAAGTACATATTTTTCAGTGAATATATATTTTTACTTGGAAAACAGCCTAACAGGTATATAATTAATGTTATTTAAAGCTTTGAATGGAAAACTACTAAAAGTAATATGCAAAGAAATGCAAACTTGAAATACACCACCACCTCACCCCCAAAATTAAACAAATCAATTTGCCTGGAGAATCAAAGTTATTTCATCCATTAGGCCTGCTTCATAATTCATTTTTTATGTTCTTGTAGTCACACATCTCTGGACATTTTCAAATTTTGCTTTTTGTTTGCTGTGTGGAAGGTCCACACCAGCAACACGTGAACTGATTAACAAACTGAGTCTATATTTGAAATGGTTAAATTTGTCAACACAGGGTACTGCCAAATGCAAGAATATCAAACAAGTAAACTAAAAAACAATAAAGAATTATTGTTTACTCATAGAATGGTTTCAGTTGGAAGAGACCTTAAAGATTATCCAGTACCAATCCCGTGCATGGGACACCTCCTGCTAGACCAGGCTGCTCAAAGCCACATCAAAAATGACTTGGAAGAGGGAACGTCCATAACATCCCTGGGCAACCTGTGCCAGTGTCTCACCAGCCTCACACTTAATAATTTCTTCATTCCAGTACTGATCCCTGAAGAATGCCACTCTTATAGTTATGTCATTTTAGTTCTTCCTTGCAGCAGTTGCAGGGAAAAAGTTTTCTGGCAGGAATTATTTTAACTGACAGTGTTCCTTCAATATTAAGTGAATTTTAACACAATGAAAATTAACAAATAACTTCAAACTAAAAACTGTCAGTAAACTGATTAACTTCTTTTTGTCCTGGCATATTCCCTGTATTTGGCTTGCTATTGTTAGGGTGTTTTCATTGCTTTGTTAAAGAACAATTTGATTACATGCCTATAAAATGCTTAAATATTTATGATATGAAGTTTAGTTTAGTTAAGCATAAAATATAAGAACTTAGTCCACTGTGTTTTGGTGAAAATAGAACCCTGTCTGTTTAGAGTAATGAATAAATTTATTGGATGAGAGACCATCTGGAAACCTATTCAGAAATAAAAGGTGAAGGAGATATATTTTACTCTCACAAAGCAAAGATAAATTGCCCATACTTAAAGAAAAAGAATGATAAAATCCTCCATCCAATTGTATTCTGACATTCAAGAAAGTCTTACTTGCAGGTTTATTCTCAGTTCTAGCTTTACAAAAGTAGTTTTTTATTTTTTTCTTTACTGTATACTCAGAACAGAATCTTCATTTTCTCCTCCTTTTCCAGTCTAAAGCTCAAAGACTGTAACTGCTAATTTTTACTACCTGACACATTCCCTTTGATTTCATAGAATCATAGAATCATAGAATAGGCTGGGTTGGAAGGGACCTCAGAGATCATCGAGTCCAACCCTTGATCAACTACAGCCACAGTCACTAGACTATGGCACTGAGTGCCATATCAAGTCGCTTTTTAAATGTCTCCAGGGACGAAGAGTCCACCACCTCCCCAGGCAGCCCGTTCCAATGTCTGATCACCCTTTCCGTGAAAAAATTCTTTCTAATATCCAATCTGAACTTCCCCCGGCACAATTTAAGACCATGCCCTCTTGTCTTACTGAGAGTTGCCTGGGAAAAGAGACCAACCCCCGCCTGGCTCCATCTTCCTTTCAGGTAGTTGTAGAGAGCAATGAGGTCTCCCCTGAGCCTCCTCTTCTTCAGGCTGAACAGCCCCAGCTCCCTCAGCCTCTCCTCATAGGGTCTGTGTTCGAGTCCCTTCACCAGCTTGGTTGCCCTCCTTTGCACCTGTTCGAGGACCTCAATATCCTTCTTGAACTGAGGGGCCCAGAACTGGACACAGTACTCAAGGTGTGGCCTTACCAGGGCTGAGTATAGGGGCAGAATCACCTCCTTGAACCTGCTGGTGATGCTGTTTCTGATACAGGCCAGGATGCCATTGGCCTTCTTGGCCACCTGGGCACACTGCTGGCTCATGTTCAGCTTCCTGTCAATCCAGACTCCCAGGTCCCTTTCTGCCTGGCTGCTCTCCAACCACTCTGTCCCCAGTCTGTAGCGCTGCATGGGGTTGTCGTGGCCAAAGTGCAGGACCCGGCACTTGGCCTTGTTGAAGCTCATCCCATTGGAGTCAGCCCATCTCTCCAGTCTGTCCAGGTCCCTCTGCAGAATCCTCCTGCCTTCCAGCTGATCAACACTTCTCCCCAGCTTGGTGTCATCAGCAAACTTGCTGATGATGGACTCAATCCCCTCATCCAAGTCATCAATGAAGATATTGAACAGGACTGGGCCCAGCACTGATCCCTGGGGGACACCACTGGTGACCGGCCGCCAACTGGAAGCAGCCCCATTCAGTACCACTCTCTGGGCCCGGCCCTCCAGCCAATTCTTAACCCAGTGCAGAGTACGCTTGTCCAAGCTGTGGGCAGCCAGCTTTCTCAGGAGGATGCTGTGGGAGACGGTGTCGAAGGCCTTGCTGAAGTCCAGGTAGACCACATCCACAGCCTTCCCCTCATCCACCAGGCAGGTCACCTGATCATAAAAGGAGATCAGGTTGGTCAGACAGGACCTGCCCTTCCTAAACCCGTGCTGGCTGGGTCTGATCCCCTGTCCATCCTGCAGGTGCTGTGTGATTGCCCCCAGGATGATCTGTTCCATAACCCTGCCAGGCACTGAGGTCAGGCTGACAGGCCTGGAGTTTCCCGGGTCTTCCTTCCGGCCCTTCTTGTGGATTGGCGTGACATTGGCCAACTTCCAGTCATCAGGGATGTCCCCAGTGAGCCAGGACTTCTGGTAGATGATAGAGAGAGGCTTGGCGAGCTCTTCTGCCAACTCTCTCATCACCCTTGGATGGAGTTCATCTGGTCCCATAGACTTGTGGGGATCCAAGCAGCTCAGTAGATCACTGACAGTTTCCTTCTGGATTGCAGGGGGGGTGTTTAGATTTCTTTATCTGCTTCATCTGTTGTGCACCTTAGACATTGGGTTTTATACTCTACAGATCCTACAATATCAGTTCAGGGTTTACAGTTCAGGTTTTTGGTATTCGACCCAAATTCACATCTGTTTTTATATGGTTGGGATGGCTTTTTAAGACTTTAAAAAGTTTGACTCCTGGTGAGCTTATCTTCCTCAAAATCTTTATAGGGTGCTTTGCATAACATAGTCTTCTGTTGACTTTTTCTCAGAGTACAGCTGATCCTCTCAGGTATCGGTTATTTATGTAATGATTCCAATGAGTTCCACACCCTGATGTCCTAGACATAAAGTTTTGGGTTTAATTTTGATTTTTCAGGTACTGTTTTCATTTCTGTTTCTCCTTAATGCTTTGTGCTACTTATCTGCTAATTTACCCTCTAATGAAATAAAGAGGAGGGAAACAATTTAAAAGGGTTCTTTAAAAGACACTGAATTTGCAGATAAGTTCATTTGAATTCTTAAAGTTTTGTAGCACTCTTAGTACAGGTGCTGTGGCACTGGACATGTCCTTTGACAGACAGGAAAGACTTCTAGAGCCTTTTCACAGAAACTACAGAAATCATACATGCCGGTGGAAAAATAGCAAGGATGTGTGCATATGGGTACAAGTTTGTTGTTGAGAGCTTGCACTTAAGCTTGAAATGCTTAGTGTTGAATGTGCACTTAGATACCTTTCTATGTTATCCTAGTAAAACTGCTACCATTGTAAATTTCCTAGCTCATGTTCATCATATTCATAATGTTGTACATTCAAGAATTAAATTTATTGCTTTGTTTATCTCAGTGATAATGATATTTCAGTTCTGGTTTTATCACTGAATATTTCTATCTCATCAATCCCGACTGAGTAGTCTTTCATTTATACTGATGTTCTCTTGGCTTAAATCCATAGGTGAGTATGGATAAGGACAAAAGTAGATTTTCTTGAAATTAGTTTCCATTCATTATAAAAAAAGACTTCTTTAATCCTTAGAATCCATATTTATGGGTTGTATTTTTTTCCAGCTGATTGGTAGACAACTTGACATGGTACTCGTGCTATACAGTGGGATTACATCAAGTTAGTAAACATTTGAATTTAGAAAAGATAAAACTAAGAAAAATATTTGTAATAGTGTACGGTAGACCAGAAAGTCTGCACGAATCCAACAGAGAATGATAGATCTGGAAGATATTTAGAAACATGTATTTCTTATATCTGTGAAACATTCTAATAGTTTCATTACTGGAGGGTAGGGGGGAAGTGCTCTCTTTCTTTGAACACAGGCAGAGCTAATAAAATATTTCTCATTAAAGTTATGCTCTACTAATAGCTATAAAATGACCACAGAGATGCATTTTGGGGAATGATGGCTTGGGTTGCCACAGGAAGGACGTTTAATATTAGTCATTCTGTCACTGTTCACAACTTTGCTTAATTTATTGATTCTGTGCTGAAGGGGGAGAAAGGCCAATCTGTTTTTCATGATGAAAACCAAAGAACAACATGGAAAAAATACACCTCTCTCTTTTTTTTTCTTTTTTTCTTACTAGATCCTTGACATACCTTTTTTCACTGGCATCCTTAATAACTAGAAACCTCAGTATGTTTTGACGGCTTTAATCCAAGCTAATTACACAATCTAAGATCTTAGGTTTCTGTAAACCAATATTCAGAGCAATTTAGAGTATATTTGAACAATGTAGACATAAAGGTCAAGTTACAATATTAATACTTTCTGGGTAGACCCAATATATTAAAATATATTTTCCTCTTTATTTGCAAAGTTGAAGCATTCAGTTACAAAGAAGATACTTTTGTCATTTATCCATGTACATTAAATGAGCAAAGAGGCAGCTTTGTGATTTGAATATTTGCTTGCATTTTAACTATGTGAATTTTTTTCTGTCAGACATTCAGAAAAGTGACCTTTCAGCAGCTTCTTTAAATGGTGCTGAGTAATACATCATTTTTCTGTAAGAATAAGGACTTGCAGACACCCATTATAGTAGCTGAATGAATAATATGTCTGAATACTTTTACAGTGCATTGTCATATTTGAATGCACAAACTGATGTTTAATATTGAGTTCTAAATTTAGGGTGCATTTTTTTAACTTCTTTCCATAAAACTTTGGACACCTGTTTGTTGGTTAGGTAATGATAAATTAAATTTCTTCTTTTCATAGAAATGAATGCACTATAGGACAGTATATGATAACACATGCAAAATCTTCTGTAGATGTTTTACACCAAGAGTCATTCTTTCACTGACCTCTGAAGAATGATACTATTATTGTTCTGTATGTTACTGTTCTGTTTGACTGCACTGGTGAATTTCCTGAGGTTGTTTGTCAGTTTTAGTACAAAGTAAATGTTGCTTAGATGCTCCAAATTGATTACGTTCACCCTCAGGCAATTTCACAATAACCTATTACAGATTAAATTCACAAAATGTTATGTCACCTCCAGTCCTTTTTAAGATAATTGGCCCTCCTACAGAATTAATAATCTACATCCTGGTTGCTTAAATATGCTTGCTATGAAATAGTTCTTCTAAATGGTAACATATTTTGATGAGACAATTGAGCTAGTTTGTTGTTTTATTCAGTAGAATATTCTATACTGACAAGAAAATTTTGCCTTCATTTGAAAAAAGTGGATGGCCCTAAATATTCCTGGGATTTTTTTCATAATTTCTAAATTATTATTCATTATCCTCCTGCTATTAAAAAGAAAAATTACAGGTGAAATTCTAAACTATTCAAGATCAAAGTAATCAGTGCATATATAATTTGACATTATAAATCTATTGGCTCTAAACCAAAGCTTTTTCTATGGTAGTAGAATACCTTTACCTTCTATATTTTTCCATAATAATCATGGGTTTACTTGAATTTTTAAATTAGTAGGAAATTATTTAAATATTATTTTAAATTAAGGTGTTATTTGGTAATTTGTAATTTCTCATAGAGATGATTTGCTCTATAATGCTTTGAATTTCTCAGTGGGAAGACTCATGTGTTTCTAACTAGATGTACAGGACATAAGCCTAATTCACTTTTGTATGATTACCCTTTGCTTTCTTCCCTGAGGAATGCTGATGAAATGAATAGGCAGAAACACATATGAAAACTTTGTTTCCCCCATTAAAGCAACCATGTTGCATCTGGTTTTATCTTTCTGTATTGCATTGTTTCCTTCTCATATCTCGTTTCTACCCACTTCCCTATTATTTGTAATACTAATGTGAGAAGAAACAAAATTATGTATACTTTCTTCAGACATGGCAGACAAATGACTGACTCAAATAGGTTGTTAGAAAATATGATCCTTTTTGTTTCTTAGGTTTTCCTTTCCTTCTCTTCTCCTCTTCTCCCCTCCCTTCCCTTCCCTTCCCTTCCCTTCCCTTCCCTTCCCTTCCTTCCCTTCCCTTCCCTTCCCTTCCCTTCCCTTCCCTTCCCTCCCTTCCCTTCCCTTCCCTTCCCTTCCCTTCCCTTCCCTTCCCTTCCCCTTCCCTTCCCTTCCCTTCCCTTCCCTTCCCTTCCCTTCCCTTCCCTTCCCTTCCCTTCCCTTCCTTCCCTTCCCTTCCCTTCCCTTCCCTTCCCTTCCCTTCCCTTCCCTTCCCTTCCCTTCCCTTCCCTTCCCTTCCCTTCCCTTCCCTTCCCTTCCCTTCCCTTCTCTTCTCTTCTCTTCTCTTCCCTTCTCTTCTCTTCTCTCCTCTCCTCTCCTCTCTCTCTCCTCTCCTCTCCTCTCCTCTCCTCTCCTCTCCTCTCCTCTCCTCTCCTCTCCTCTCCTCTCCTCTCCTCTCCTCTCCTCTCCTCTCCTCTCCTCTCCTCTCTCTCCTCTCCTCTCCTCTCCTCTCCTCTCCTCTCCTCTCTTCTCTTCTCTTCTCTTCTCTTCTCTTCTCTCTTCTCTTCTCTTCTCTTCTCTTCTCTTCTCTTCTCTTCTTCTCCTCTCCTCTCCTCTCCTCTCCTCTCCTCTCCTCTCCTCTCCTCTCCTCTCCTCTCCTCTCCTCTCCTCTCCTCTCCTCTCCTCTCCTCTCCTCTCCTCTCCTCTCCTCTCCTCTCCTCTCTTCTCTTCTCTTCTCTTCTCTTCTCTTCTCTTCTCTTCTCTTCTCTTCTCTTCTCTTCTCTTCTCTTCTCTTCTCTTCTCTTCTCATTAGATAGAGGAGGGGTTGCTTTTTTTTTAAAGCAATGTCAAATCTATTTCCCTATCTGGTTAGTTTGTTATAAAGCAAATTGATCAAATGGAAGCCTGCTACCATAAGCAAACTGTGACCAAGTTCTTAAATGAGGAGCTGTAGATGAGTTCTCTAAGGGGCTTTACTTTGCACTCTTAGGTATTACCATGTACATCACTGTAAGGTCCAGTAAAAGGAGCTCTGTGTATTTCATATTCATCATCTGAATACACAGTGCTTATTTACATCAGCAGCCCATGGGGAGTCAGATAGACTGTCAGCATGAGGCAAGTTGAAATTTAAACTTGAGGTTTTAAGGCCTTTATAAAGCACACAAAAAAGACTCTGTGGTATGTACAGTACACAAACACAGAAAAATTACGAGGCAATGTTGTACATAGAAGTTTCTTCCTTTTTGGCTTTGTTTTTGGATTACTGACACAGCATCCTAATTTCTTCTTAACTAAGAGAATGACTTTACATACTGGAAATTGCCTGTGCTGACCTGCTGGGAAACTGGGCATATAAGTCAATTTTTACTGTTATTTTTACTTCACTGCATCACACCTAGCACCTAGATAAAACCCTCTGGGTGTTAACATATACACCTGCAAGTTAGCAGTCCTGTCAATACATGTTTTTGAACTTCTTTCACAATAGTACTGTCTCTTGGTAACAACTCCTTGCAACAGACAGCTACACATAGAAATAGTCAATAAAAACCCAATCAAATTATTATTAAAAATATCCTTAAAATGGCCAAAGGCATTGAAAGAACTAACGTTATTTCTTTCAGCAACCAGCTGCAGAGTGAATTCAGTGTACCAGTAAAAATTCTTTATCCTTTCTAACTTTAAAGTGTTTAGCCTTTTTCAGTTAACAGAAAACATTATGTCTTGCACAAGTAGAGAACTTTTCAAATAGAATTTGCTATTAAGTGGTCGTTACTGTAAAATGCAGGTCAAAGAATTATTGTTTCTTTTCAATAGCAAAGATTCCTTTTACTTGAGTAAAGCCCAACATTTCCACAGTTTGAGGCATTAAATTGATACCTGTCACATTTTTACTCCAGCTGGCAACTAGGCACCACCCAGGTGCTTACTCACTCCCCCTTAGTGGGAAGGGTGATACAACTGGAGGAGTAAAAGGGGGAAAACTCATGGATTAGGATAAAACCATGTGAGTTTAATAGGTAAAGCAGAAGCTGCATGTGCAAGCACAGAAAACAAGGATTTCATTCAGTATTCCAATTAGAAAACGTGTGCATCCATTTCCAAGAAGTCCCTCGGCCTCCATCATTTGTAATGGTTTTTGGAAGAAAAATTCTATCTCTACAAATGTCCTCCTGTTTCCTTCCTCCCCAGATTTGTACACTGAGCATAACTTCACAAGGTATGGAACATCCCTTGAACACTTGCGTCAGCTGTCCCTGCTGTGTGTCCTCCTAAGCTCTTGTACCCCCCCCAGCCTCCTCTCTGGTGGGCTGGTCTGAGAAGCAGAAAAAGGTCTTGAGTCTGTGTAAATGCTGCCGAGCAATGACAGAAGCATCCCTGCATTATCAACACCGTTTCCAGCAAGAATTCAAAACATAGCCCCATACTAGCTGCTGTGAAGAGAACTGATTCTACCCTACTTAGTGACTTGCCTGAAATGTTCTATAGTGGGATCACATCACCAAAATGAGAGAGCTGAAGAGCAGGTCCATGGCATGCTGATTTTATTTTAGCTTTAAGCTCCTGTCAGTCTTCGTGATCCTACTCATGGATCCACAAGACACACAGTATGGACATAGCCACTTTCCTCACATTAGGCCATCAATCATATTACTGTGGGATAAATCCATTTACATACTTTGATCAGACAGAATATCCATCAATCAGAATGGATTAATTTATATATAATTATACATACATATATATATATATATATATAAAACAGCTAAAATGAATTAAGGGTATAGCTCTATTCCAACACGTTGAGCCAAAGACTAAGCAAGCCATGCCTTGCACACTAAATGAGTGGAAGAATTTTAAGATAAAACATGGATTGTTCATTAAGGTTTCTCAGGGGAAAAATTAGCATGGGTCAATAACAGTCTTTATCAAAAATGTCTGGTATCCCATTTATCTGATTGATGTAAACTAAGATGAAAAAGCTTTGTTTGTATGTTCTTTGTCTGGCATAGAGTTCTCTTTTTTATGTGGGTATTGATAGCTGAGAGGTATCTGCTGGATTTTTTAACACTCTGTGGATTTGCTTTTTTAACACTCTGTGGTAGACACTGATATAGGTAACATTGTAGTTCATGCTTAACAGAATGGAGCTCAGCCTCTTGAGTGGCCTATAGGTTCTGATGGGTTGCTGTGAGACTGATCTTCTGAGTGTCAGTGGAAGTGGTCCTCAGAAATAAACTCTTCATATTGAAATGCACCTTTTTAAAGTTTGCATAATTTTGATGTTATGGGATAAATCACATACCAAGTTACTTTTCCACAAGGGCATACATGACACCATGAACCTGGGTAAAATCAAGAAAGACTGGGGGAACTGGGGTTATTCAATATGGGTAAAAGGAAGCTAACAGGAGACCTTAATGCTCTTTACAACTACCTGTAGAGAAATGGGGGCCAGTCTCTTCCTTATAGTAACAAACAACAGGACAAGTAGTGCCAGGGGAGATTTAGATAATATATTAAAAGAAACTTCTTCCCAGAAAGGGTCATCAGACACTGGAACAAGCTGCCCCGGGGAGGTGGTTAAATTACCAACCCTGGAGGTGTTTAAAAGATGTGTAGATGTGGTGTATAGGGATGTGGTTTAGATGTGGATTTGGCAGTGCGGGGTTAACAGTTGGATTTGATGAACTTAAAGGTCATTTCCAATCAGAGCAATACTGTGATTCTGTGATAAGAAAATCGAGTGTTTTCTGCTTTCCAGTATAGTATCTGTAATCTAACAGATAGTGCCTCACAATTTTTGTCTGGCAATAGAATTCCAAGTAGAATAAAATAAAGATTTGCTGTTTTAAGTTGATTCATAGAAGAAAGTTTACATAACCTAGATGAAGGGTCTTACAAATGCTTGTGTTTGATATACAGGTCTTTAACTCTGCTAAGTTATGGTTCATGTAGTTATATTCTGAACCCAATGTAAAGGAAAGAAAACAAAGTCTGGCTCCTGTACATAAATGTTTAGTGCACTGTAATCAAGTTAAGAGCACATTGATAGCATATGCAAGTAGACAAACCTTTAGTTTTACATACTATATTAATATAGGAGTCACTACAGTGGATCTAATTTGAATATTTTTTACCATACATTTCCACAGGAGCTTTGAGAAGTGGTTGTTTGTTATTTTCTTGCCCTGTATCATAGATTTTATTGGGGAAATATTTTTTCTGTGTGCATATGTGACTATATGTTTTTGGAAATTCAGATAACCTGAGTGCTTTTCCTTATAAAAAAAACATTATCCCTCCCTAAGGGCACCATTTATATTCCTTGGCTGTTTTGCACAGAGGTCTATGTGATTTTCAGTGCTGTCTTATAAGCCCTTCTAAATGTTTTTCCTCCCAAAATTCTTCAAAACTTCACTGTATATTACTAAACTTTCATTTATTTTCCCACTTTACTCTGTGTGGAAAGTGAAGGAAAAACATTTTTACACTGTTTTTATGATGTGGAATATGAATTTAGGTTTTACATGTGGTCTGGTACATGAACTCACAGAGTTAAATTCTTTCCATAAGTCAGGGGAAGGCAATATGTAATCAGCCATGAAGTCTGTGTCTCACAAAGATGCTTACACTGAATAATTCAAATCTGAGCTTTAATGATATTTGAATAGGAATTTGTATGAAGGCTGCACACTGGATATGTGAAAGAAGGCAGACAGACTTTTGATTTGGCTGAATCATTAGCATCTGAGATCGTTTTTCAGCCTGATATGGAATCAGCCCTCCCTGAGACCATTTGCCATACTGCCTCCAACTATAGGTGACCTCCAGCACCTCTAGGTTGTGCACAGTATCCAGAGCTTCTCATAGCTTTTCTCTGAAGACCTGGGCCAAATATCTCTTAGTGATGAGAGCTCAGAGGCAGGACCATCATCCTTAGGTAAGTCAGAGAAAATTCCCATGGGCTTGTGGTGCTGAGGGGGCACTCCCCTCTCAGTTCCTGCCTCCATGCAGTGAGCTCTGGTTGTGACTAATAACGTGCCAGGGCTGCCACTTGAGAAACATGCTGTGGAGCACAGCTTGTCTCTGGGTGGAGGAGGACAGACCGTACCCATCACTGCCTGTCAGAGACAGATGGGAGGGTAAGCAGAGGGGGAAGCCAAAACCAGCCCAGCACATAGGAAACATTTCAGAAATGTCTGCACAGGGATTTTCTGCCTACACCAGAACCGCCTCTGTGCCACTCTCCACAAAACAGGGTGATGGGTGCAACAGGAATCCACAGTGGCAGTGATAGGAAGAGGCATAAATTTTATTTTCTGTGGTGCTTGAACTGTGGCTCTGCTGATGATGCCCCCACAGCTTTAATCTCTGAAGCTGGGGATGCAGCTAGGTCCTGTCAGACTCAGATATGCAGGGAGCCAGTGTGATGCAGTGCCCTGCCCTCATCTACCAGCCAAAGTGCACCATGTGCAGCTGCCCATGGCTGCTCAGATGATGCCAGGCCTGCCCACCCTGGGGATGCTAAAGAGCTGGGTGATGGAGGCTCAGCAGACAGGAACTAGGGTGAAAATCTTGTGAGGGTTGTTTTGAGAGTTCATGACAGTCATGTTCCACAAGAAGTGAAAGGGGATATTTGCCCTCACACAATTTAGCTTTGTGCTAGTCTTTTGTGCAGCCAGGAAATTCTGGGCCCACAACAACACTTTTCATCTCTGGGACCACTGATGGATTGTGCTGGCATGCTCAGTCTTTCAGATATTGCCCAGACTCCTGTGTACTTAAAAAATATTAGTAACATGGAATGTGTTGATGTGATTCAGCCATCTTGAAATCAACCTTAATTCAAGAAGCAGGGGGCAACAGCCATTTCAAGAATTACAAGGAACTGATAAATTTGAGATTGTATGGAAACATCCTTAGCTCCAAATGTCTGTTCTCACTATCTCAAGATACCTTGTAGGAATACCTTATCCATGCAGTTAGAGACCGAATCCACTTGCATACCTTACAGCTCAGATTGTACTAGAATATCTACTCAAAACAGTCTTATTTTCATAATCAATTTCTTTCCTGGCAAATCTGAGACTTCAGTCCACATAAAAACATTCTTCTGCTTTCTTGTAACTCTCAGAAGATGCAAATTATCTGATGACCCTCTAATGGGCAGAGGTGAGAAGTGAAACAGTTTTCCCTCCACAGGGGAAGGAAAATTTATGCATGAAATATTTTCACATCACAAACCTGGAATTTTATATCAAATTAAAATTAACAGCTTTATTTAACATAATGTCATAATTCACATTAATGAATTTGGGTCATGACTGATACTAGAAACAGGAGTAGTCAACCACTCTGGGGTTATAGTGGTTTGGGATGTAACAGGACTAAGCTGGCTGATAGCCATATCTAATTTGAAAGAATACTATGACACACAGTTGCAACTGTTAGCATGAAAGTGATTGTTAAAAAGCTTTTACACAGGTCACATTTTAGCAGCTAAGCCAATCCTAAATAATAATTTATTCTTCAAATATATAATATCTCTCAGCAGACAATAAATAAATCTGAATTAAAAGCTGAAGAGGAAGTATTTTTGCCATACCTTTCTTACGGAATAATTAATCTGCTTAAACATAGAGAAATATAGTTCTCAAGTTATTGTAAAGATCTTTTCAGATTTGAATATCTAAAAGAAACTGGAATCTGAAATAATTTCTGATGAGCCTAATGCAAATATTCACACTTTTCATTGTGACATGTATTTTTAAACTTGTGATTGAGTTGGTATTATTTTGTCTTCAAGTTATGAAAGATTCAGGAAGATATGAAAGGAACAGCCCAAGTAGACTGTACACTGAATTTCTAATAGATTTTCTCTCCAAAGGTCTTAATCCCAGCCTCTTTCTGGGGTAGTCTGGAAAGAACAAGATAGAATCTGCTTATCACCCTTCCCCCCTGAAAGCACAGGAAAGGAAAACAGGAAGGACAACTTGTCAGCGCTGAGACAATTACTTCTGTTTCTAACAGCACAACACTGATAAGGGATTTTTATGAGGGATTTTTATATCCAGATTAGAAGAAATCAGCAAGTGTCCTTAGACATTCTGCTATCTAAATTTCTTGTCATTTCCTGTGGCCTTATATAGCTAAAGGCAAAGTTATTTCACTTTAATTTCACTTTGCTCGAGAAAAATAAAAAAAACAAAAACACACCCACAAAACCAGCAAAACCCCCGACTGATTTGTTCTGGGCTCTGTTATTTTGTTTTACCAGAGTAAAGTATGAGAGGAAATGCAGACCCGTGGAATCCTAGCAATGGAAAATATATCAAGAGAAGAGAAAATACCCTTGTCATATAGCTATAGGGTATGCCCACAGACAGACCCTTCCATGGAAAGTATGAAAGCCCTTGCTGGGCTGGTCCCACTCTGCAAGTCAGTGTGAAAAGGTTAGCTAACAGATCTTTCATTCTGAGATCTACCCCAGAACAGAAATGTGTGCTTTCAGAAAGGAGAGAAATCATCTCTCTTTAGCAGCAGAGATAAAGGAAGAGGTAAAGTCATTAAACTTTTGCCTATAGAACAATCTTTTACAAAAGCAGGAAGAATCTGGCCAATTATTTGCTTATTTTTAAAGTTGTCCCATCCTTTTTTCTCTACGGGTCATAACAAGCTCTAAAGTATCTTCCTCACCTAAAAGCTTAAATCCCACTGAAAGGTGATGGGATTTGGGTTCCTAACTTAGCTTTTTTTGAGACCAGAGACTCTTCTTAGGCAAACATCAAATGAATCCAATATTTGCTTTGCTTTTCATACAAGACTTGGTTTTGGAAGAGGGGATGGGACAAAATTTACTTCATTGTTTTGGTTTTTTTTTTTCCCCAGAACTAAATTATTTAATGTGAGAGAAAACTTCATAGGGACAGATTGCTTTAGCTATAAAAGCTAACTTATTTTATTTTGAAATATTTTGAAATATGAAACCAAACCAAACTGTGCCAGTGGTATTTGATTTGTGTCCAAAACATTGGTCAAAATAGCTATGTGTATTTTCTCCTATATTCCAAGAAAACCTTTCCCCTCTGTTTCTATGGGATATACAGATAACCAGACAGGGTATGCTCAGTCAAATAAAGAAGAAAAATTGGAACAGACCTCAAGGGTAGACTGTGATATATATGTGATTCTTTCTTTAATGTTATGAGACTCTTAATTACAAAGCAAAATGTCTATCAATAGCCTAAATATAACAGTTCTGCAGTCATTTCTCAGTCGAAAACCCTACTGATTTCAGTTCAGAGACCAAACTTGGGCAAAAGTACAAAGTTTGCTTTTAGTAGCTATCTTCCAATCCAATGACAATTCACAAAAAATATTTTGGAAGCAGCCCTATAGGTATTCTGATTTGACATATGATGTTGCAGATCTTTTCATAAAATGTCATATTTTTAGATTTATTGCATCTGTTTTTTCTTAGTGTAAATATGTTTTACTAGTGTAAATATGAGTGTGGTATAGTGTAACCAATATAGTACATTGGTGCATTGTGTGTATAGTGTGGAACCAATATAGTGTAAATATGTTTTTCTTAGTGTCAATTTGTTTGATGTGAAGGGCAAATAGCTATTTTGAAACATTATAAAATTGAATATGTTTAATTATATAGTATGAATTTCAAAATGTTTATGCATTTTCCATTAAATGCTGACTAAAATAGATTTATTTTTTAAAAGTACCATTTCAAGTTGGTAATTTTGAAGGATGTTAATATGGAGTTGATAATACAGAGTTGTCACATCCCACCAGGTAAGTACAGCTAGAGTTCCCCATGGTCAGGGTTAACTTTCTCTTAGTTCATCTCTTTTAACAACCAATTTGGTGAAATTAGCCTCTTGAGTTCTCTGTGTTCTATTCTAAAAGACCATTACCCAGGAGGCATATACAAAACAAACCTTTACTCAAAATTTAGTATGATTATAAAGCTTGTCAAAAACGCACCATGCTATACTCTCAAAGCAACAGATTACTACTAGTAGAATTTAGAAAAATTGTACTTTCAGACTGGTGGATTACAACTATCAAAACTTGATAAAATTATCAAAGCAATGGTTTACAAAAACTTAGCTAAGTTAAAAAGGAAGTTATCCTCATGCTGAGTATAAGGTTAAAAATGAGAGAGGGAGAGAAAGAGGTGAAGGAAGAGGAAATAGAAAAGATATTACTACCCTTGGATCCAGAAATTATCTCAGCATGATGTTGTGGTCACTGGATGGTGGGCATGCATCCCAAGCATTTTGAGTCTACATTTTTTATGCAACCTGGCCCTGCCTCTTCCAGGTGAGGTTTGGTCTACTTTGTGCAGATGCAGCGTTAGGTTCAAGAATTTTTTGGAAATGAGACTGTAAGGCCCAGGGGTTCATTTGATCCTCCCAACTGGGTCGACCAAGAGATGACCCTTATTTTCACCCACGCGCTTTGTCCTCAAGCAGGAAAGTGGTCTTGAACAAGATGGCACTCTGCCTTCACTGGGCTCCTCTTGCCAGACATAGTGTCCTTTTATCAGGGTGTTAGTGAATGAGGTCCTTCACTTGCAAAAACAGTGTCCAGATAAGTTATGGAATGTTGATCCCACCCAAGCACAATGCCCAGTTTGTCAGGGTGGCTATTTTGGTAAAAGTCTTCATTTCAGGATTTTACAAGAGTAATAATAGAAATTCAAACTGTTGTGTATGAAGAATAAAGGACTTGCTTATAGGTGCATTGAAACTAGGACAAAAGAGAAGAAATTAAACCTGACACATAAAAAAAGATGCTGAATTCTACATTTGATTTAGATTAATGCCTTTGATTTGACCAGATAACAGCATTTATTGAATTAAAAGAAAGAGAAAAATATAAACACTTAAAACTATATAATTTTAAAAGCACAGAAATTATATTAAATAATGAAGTGTTTGTATTACATGAAAATAATCAATTTTCCATAAACTTTACAAACACTCATGTAATTAACTTATGTATTTAAGAATGGGTATTTTATATTTTTCATAAGAAAATATGTCCTATTTGAGCTACTACTAGCCACTTTCTGTCACTGCTACACAAGAAAATGCTTTTTTAGAACCTAATCCCCCCCTGAATTCACGAGAAATGTGCAAATACAAAACACATTTCTCTACATTCATGGAAGCTACTTGTTTGGTTTTTTTTTTTTAAATGACTGGTAGTCAGTACTTCCAAGAAATATATCACTTACTAAGATATAGAAATTGATTTTTTAAATGTCTCTGGTCCATGTTGGCCATCTTGAATATAAGAGAAGCTTATGTATATATTTTTTGGGTGTTTTGCTTCTTTGATTTAGGAGCACAATCTGCATTAGAATGATTTTGTATTTAAAAGTAATTTAGGCTTTAGTCTGGACCTATAAAATGTGGTTTTGAAACTAAAATGACATTGGCACCTGAGATGAATCTGCGAGTTTTCCTCCCCTCTGGGAATATTCAAGAGATGTTAAGCATCTTAGAATGGGGAGTTTTCTTAGATAACAAAAATAATTCACCTAGGACACAGGTTGATTGAAGTCAGATTGAAGTCACACTCTGCTCTCTCAAGGGCTTTGGTGTCACTTTGCTACCACCATGGAGCAGAGCCTCCTGTTCACGGCATCCTTTGCTCTGAATTCTCTCTCACACTCAGGCCCTCCCAAAAAGAAACAACTGCTTCTTAACTAATTAATTAATTAATTAATTAAAACTTAACTTCAGGAGGAGGAGGAGCTTACAGAAGGTGTTGTCCCCCATCTCCCACTCTCACTGATACAGAAGAGCTTAAAGAGGCACCAAGGAGATCAAAGGTCTCAGTTCAATGCTCTTCTGCACCTGTAGAAGCTCCAAACACCTACTTCTCCCAGCCCAGAGGGACTGTCTGCCTCTCAGGCAATGGACAGCTTTTTAGCTGCAGTAATTTGCAGGTACATTGGAGGCTTTTTATTTTCCCTAATATTCAGTGAGCAAGCTAGACATAAGAAACTGGAGATCAAGTCTGTAGGAAAGTGTTTGGATCGTCCAGCTTGGTGAGGGAATTCCTGTCTTTCTGCTGTGCTCTGAGCATTTTTTTTGTTGTTGTTGTTCTACATTAAGAAATCACTGCGTAAAACGCTGAAGTAACTGTAAGAACTAGGATTGAAGCACAGGCTGTACCTAGACTATAGACAGGGAAGTCTGTATATAGAGCAGATAGGAAAAAGAGTCAAAGGTGTGTGTCATTAATGCATGCCAGCAGGGCTTAGATGTGAGAAATCTGAGGAGTTGCTCAGTCCTGTCAAGTATTATGTGTTCCCTGAGCATCAAGAAGAAAACTTACAGGCTAGTGTATCACTTGTATTATTGAAAACAATGTGTTAGTTTTTAATCACTATATTATGATATACCATATATATAGTATAATATTTCCCCTCAAGCCATTGGTGCATCAAAATTCCTTTTTGTCTGGGAACAAAATATATTTAAATACTTTTCCCTTGATTTACCCCAACTCAGCTAACTTGTGCTGTTTGTTTTAATACAAAATATATAAGGACTGTTATCTCTGTGATTCTGTCAGGAGTCTCTCTTCATAATGAGTAGTGTAAGGAAGTTCAATGGCTAAGCTGAAAACTGAACTGGAATTGAAGTTTTCAAAATGGCAACTTCTGTTTTTCTAAAATGAGGAAAAGAAATACAAATGTTAAATATAACTGTTTTATAAAAATATAAAGTTTTCAACTTATCAAGTTTTCAACTTGAAAGGTAAATGAAGCACAAAACCAAAAGCAAGTATTTATATATATTGTAAGGCTATAGTGTCTACTTCAGTTGTGCTGGAATACCTTCTATTCTTTTCATGTTATTAAACTATAACAATGCATAGATCTTGGGAAAGCCCTTTGCAACGTCATAGATCACACTTGTATTTTTAAAAAGAAATTCAAGGTCAATTACACTGGAATACAATGTAATACACTGGACTGCAATTGATATGTTCAATGGCCTCCTGATATCTTCTACCCTATCTGTAATTTCAGAAGCAGAGGTCCATACATTTCATCACTTATTCAAAGTGGTACTCTTTTAAAATACATAAACAAATTCTGAAAGTTAAAGAGCACATCCAAATGCATAGAAGAATAACTACCAAGATTGGGCAGAGGGACTTTGCTGTGCCCATCCAAGTGATCAGAGTGATGCCCTCTGTTTCAAATTCACAGGCTTCTGCAAGAACTCTGGCTGGAACAATACAAACACTTCACATTATAATCACTTATCAGGTATTTATTTGGTGTTTTCTTTGCCCATCTTTGACTATTCCTTGTGTGGAGGTTCAGGAAGTGTGACAAGCATAGAGATGTTGCTGCTGGAAGTTTCTTAGCAATTACTATCAAGTGGGAAGTTAGGGAATTTTGCATGGCAGCAAGGAGACTTTCTCAGCACTGTTCAAGAGCTCATCCACACACTATTCCTGTTCAAACTGCTATGGAGCAACATTTTCCAAAGCATTCAGAAACAGTGTCTAGAAAGTGTCATCATTATCATAAAGACAGAATAATTTCAGTTTAACTCTTAATCAGAGGTGTTAGAGTTGTTTGCCTATGATTCACTCTGTCAGTGTTTGCACCTTTCTTAGAGCTTCACTGGAGTGGTATGTCTTGTTGACTATTTTGAACACTAGTGACAGAATAAAGAAAGCAGAGCTCTTAAATCATTCCTACTCACTACACAATGTGTACAGCAGCTACATACATTGACAAGGGAACACTGAAACTTTCAAGGAACTGTTTCTGTGTTTGCACATGGTTTCTCAAAATACCAACACCTGATGGACTCTTCAAAGGCTCAGAAATGTTACCAGTTTTTCATGAGGTAACCTTGTCACTTTTGGAGCTCCAGAAAGAAGATATTGATTATCATGGCTCTGCTGTTCCTTTTGAGCCTTGGAGCACATCACTTCTCTCTTTTAAGTCCTAGCTTATGTTATGCACAAAGTATCTGACATAAAGAATTTAGATCTATGTGTATTGCAGTTAAGGCTGGGTTCCTTTTTGGGTCATGTTTTTCATGAGAGGTTTTCTTAGATCTTTAATACTTGTATTAGATCCTTACCCAATTGATTTTCTGAGTGAGTTTTGATGGCCTGTTGGTGACTGACCAAGTCACCAAATTTTTCTTCTTTCTTTGTCTAATGGGGTTTCTGATCCCTCCGAGCAAATGGTTGTTCTGATCCTCTCTTGGCTCAGAGAACTGCTATGCCTATTTGGATATCTTTTCCTGTTCTTCATATTTTCTTTGCCACATATATGGTTTGATTGATTTTCTTTATGGGAATATTCAAGAAATTAAACATCCACTCATACATATTTTACAATCCAACACATGGGGTGTTGGACTAGATTATCTTTAAAGATTGCTTCCAACCCAAGACTGCTTCCAACCCAAACCCTTCTGTGATTTTATGAGTCTGGGAATATGTGGGTGACAGAGCACTCGCAGTCTTTCTTCATCTTTTCTCTCTGCTCTGAGGAGTCCACATCCAAGAACTGCTGCAGTGGATAGAAGTCTCTCCATGAGAGAAGTGAAAGAGTTGCCAGGTGGTAAAAGCCAAGAAACCTTTTGGAAGGAGGCTTTTCCCTTTGTTTTTGAAAACATTAGCTTTGAGAAGAAAAAGATATCCCATTCCAAACAAGTAAACATAAGTGTTCATTTCTTCTGTATGTTCACCTAATTTCTTGGTGAGTTTGCAGTATTGATATTGGTAAAGCTCATAAACAAATCAGGTTTGAGAAAAAGTAGGTATAGAGATTATAAAGAGCTGCTTCTAAAAGATCTGTGGCCAATTTTGTACTATAGAAATCAAATCAATGTATCACCTATGAGGTGATGACACATAACCTGTTGTATCAAAAAAAAAATTTCATTATCAGATTGGAATAACAAAGCATGAAGAAGTGGAAATATGAGGGAAAAAATTATTTTTGTGCTTATTTATGTAATGGTTGAACAACAAAAAGTCTAAAATTGCTTTGGATCAATCAGGAAGCATTTTTATCTTCTTCATTTACTGTGAAAGGTAAATTGCTTTGGGAAGAACAAAATGTTTTGTTCTTTAAAAAACAGATTTTCAGCAAACTTTGAACTCCAAGAATGTGATATTTAGGTATAACTTAAAAGAAAATGCCATATGTGGAACAGTTGAGTCAGTGCATTTTAAAACGTTCACAAAAAAATTTATCATTTTTTTGTTTTGTTTTGTTTTTCTCTTTGAGAGACTAAAATAATTGTTCTATCTGATTCCTTTGTGTTTGACTCACTTCTTGGAGGATGTGGGGCTTTGAGAGAGGTGGATGTGTGTGTGTGTGTGTGTGTAAAAAAAAAATTAAAAAAAAAAAAAAAAAAGAATTCTGAGGAAATGCTGGCATGTTTCAGTTGACTAAGTTCATAGTTTTTCTTTGTGTAGGTAGATTAAAGAATCATTCCAAAGCACCAGTCTGAAGTAATCTATAGTGATGCATGAAAAATTTATCTTCTTACCCACCAATATTTTTAATAAAAAACACTCAAAGAATCTATAAATTGTTCAAATAAATTGTTGCTTTTACATACTTAATATTGCCATCAGTGCAGTATTTCAGTATATGGGTTAAATTCACTTTTAGGCAGATGGTCAGTGCTAGGCCTGTGCACTATCTAGATCCCAAGGCTAATCCTTCCACATAATATCAACTTCTCCATCCCTCAGCAGATAATGCAGCACAAATTAGGATAACTGAGTAATTTGCTCATTATAAACTACTTTACAATTCAGTGAAAAAGGGGGAAAAAAAGAACTACATTAATATGTATAAGAACTTTTGAAGTTGAGAAATGTTCCACATAGGAGCTAAATCAATCCCCTTCACATATGTACTATTTTATTACAAACTGTACTTGCTGTTTAGCTTCTGCATGTTTATAACATGGTAGAAATACTGTTGGTGTGGAAAATGCCTTCAAATTTGATGATCTGAATTACAAAAACTATTGTTAGGTTGAACTGCTATTGATATTTACCATTTAGAGACAGCAAATCCAGAAATAAATCAATACCCCATGATTAATTATATATTCAAATTAAATATGCTTAAGATTCAGTGTGAGATTCAAATACATTTTATGGATAAGCATATTTATTTCATGCCTGCATCACTGCATACTCAAATATGCTAGGTTCAGCTAACTACGTATGTGATGTGGGACTTGAATAATTACATTGTATTTAGTGGAATTCTATCACATACACAATTTGCTCACTGTAATTCAAATACCTATCACTCAGGTAAAGTTACTGGGTTTTTACTGGTTTGTTTTTTTGCTTTTGGAAATCTGCTTTAAAATAAGCTATGCTGCAAAGTGTACTGGCACATAAAGAAATACAGTTCAGTAAATGTAAAGCAAAATTCTGGTTCTGTTTAATCTGGTCTTGAAACTCCATCTAATTTAATGGAGCCAGTACTTCAACATCAACAGTGCTCATTTTTGAGGTATATTGCCTTTTGCTAGGCCTAGAAGTCAATATTTTCCTGATTAGTGGCCTTTTATGCACCCTGAACAATAGATATGGGTGATTAAGAGGACATTTAAGATATGACTACTTTCTTCTCTCTCATGATGTTGTAATCCATATTAGAGCCTGCATAGGGTGAGGGGATGGGTTTGCACAAAGTACAAGCATCCATCCAAGGCTGGGACTCTGAAGGTATCATGAGTTATGTGACTTATGTTCTGTGCTAGCTCAAGTACTCTCCAGTGACTGGTAAGGATGATGTATGAAGCCCAGCCCCTGCAGCTAACAAGGCTGGAAGACACCTTGAAGGAGCTGATCCTCTACTATCACGAGGCACTTTTTAAATAAACTGACAAATCACATCTTAGAAGCTATTAGGATTTCTCCTTCACTTGACAAACAGTCCTCAAAATCCACTGCTTGATTAGTCAGGAATTATCAGCCCTTGGGTTCTAAAGGAACATATAAATGTGGGTAAATTTCCACAAAGAAACTGGGCATCTTGCAAAATCATTAGTGCCAGCTGGCATCCCCATAGGCTGACAGGGAGCAGAAGGTCTTAGGAGTCCCATCTTCTAGACATGCTGTCTTCAGTTGACTGGGATCAAAGTGTTCATAGTTCTCAAGGAAATCAACACTAATGCTATCTTAATGCCAGCAGAGTTCTGAAGAAATGTTTTTGCAGGGAATTATAAAATCATTTTTTAAAAATGGAAATTAACTAGAATTTTGTAATATTTGCTCTTTAAAACAGGATTATCATTCTTAACCTGCAGGTGTATTAAAATAAATACCTGCACATGCCCCCATTCCCAAGAGAATAAACTGCTTTTATCTCATTATGGGATCTATCTGCATTAAGGTTTTATAAAGAACACTTTGAACATGATAAAAACCAGTCACTTAATTTTCTCTCTTTCTAGCTCAGAGAGACACTAAAATGTCTTGCTTGGTATTTGTGTCATATTGTTAAGCATTCATTGTTTCACCTTGTGTAAATATTGATGGTAGCTACTTTTCTTTTTATCTGCTATACTGCTTTTAATTTTACTTACATGTAGTAGCATTTTTCTTAACAATTTGGATATGGATGATTGACAGTAGAGATAATTCATAATTTTTCTTTTGAAAAGAAACATGGCATTTCTTGGAAACCAATTAGGATCATGGTAAAGACATGGTATTTCAAAAAGACTAAAATGGTAAATTCTTGGCAGAACAGTGACATATATTTGATATGAGTCACCAAAGAGATAAATGTACCTACACAGTCATTTTGTGTAAGAAACTGTAAGTTAAATTAGAGACTGGTTAGATGTACTCTTTGCTGCATGTATGTCTTCATACACAAGACTAACCTTTTTTTAGCTGTAGTTCACTGCTCTTTGGTTTATTCTACCTTGTTCAAACTAATTAGTTACTTTTGCTATTTAGTGTTCACTGTTGACCTTTTTATATTAGGCATACTGGCTATGGAGCAGATTATAACATTTTGAATTACCAGATTAAAGTTGGAAAAAAGTGAAAGAGACTCCATGGCAATATTTTTTATCCTTTGTCTCCACTACAGATATGAGCTTTTCTTGGTTAATGTGTAAAATTCCGATTCTTTACTGTATTGTAATATTTTTACTGTTTTGAAGGAATTGTGCAATGAACCAGCCACAGTTTACTGGAATTTTTGCAAGCTATCTGAAAAAGAGGCTCCTAGTATTTAATTTGGGTTTAGGTTTTTATTCTGAAAATGCAGAACTGTTGTGTTTTAGCATACACAGAAAATTTTAGCAATCCTTTTTGAGAAGTTATTTGGCTCATGAAGAAGTGATACAGGCTATTATTTTCAGTGTTAATAGTTCAGTTTTCACAGAAACTACTGTAGTTTCATTTTCCTTCTCTTTTTCCTAAGAGATTCAAGAATAGTTACTGGAAAAGTCTCTTCTCACGCCATGGTGTATATGTATCACTTAAAGCTGAGTTTGTCTCTGTTGATATCTGTTAAGGTTGCTTAGCTTCAGACTCCTGATAGGCTATTTATAGTCCATCATACATTCAAAAGGAGAAAATCAAATATCTACAGATAATTTCTATAACATACTTTGTTTTGGATACACATAAGGACAATTTCTTTGACACAGAGACCATTTAAATTAATACAAACTTGCTTTCAATGATGTCTTCGAAACCAACAGTTACTATTGAGCCAATACAGATTTTTTCTGTGTTGCTGTACAATTACTTTTGATTAGCTTAACAATTGACTTGTACCTTTTCAGTGCATGCCTGTTCTTCATGCCATACTGTTTATAAATTCTTGGCTACACTTCTGCTTTCTATGCCAATTATTCTTACCTCTGCGTGATCGACAACAGACGTGTTTAGGCATTTAAAAAACAGGACCTATTGGCAAATGGTGAAAGAACTGGGGCTATTTGGAAAAGATGGAGAGATATATCGTAGTAGTCTCTAATCTCAGCTTGCAATCTTTGCAAAAGGTTGCAAAAATGAGAGGGGAATAAACTGTTCTTGTTACTACTGATTATGGATAAACAATGGAAAGAAATGGACTTTTAGATTAAACATAAGAGCTGAAAGTCTTGCACTAGGTTTCTTACCTTAGGAGGAACTTGAATGTCCTTTATCAGAAGTTTTGACGTTGGGACAAGTATTTGTCAGAGATGGTTTAGATGATGTTGATCTAGACATCAGCAAAGTTACAGAAGTATGTCAGAAAACAAAAATACAGTTTATTTTTAGTCAAATGTATGAGAGTAGCCAGGGCAGTAGCTTTTTAACCAAAGTAACATGCATCTGCTAATATATTTAAGCATACTGAAACTGCTTCAGCAAGTGATATTTAGTAATTTCAAAGCAGGGTAGTTATTAGGGCATTTTTCTGAGGAGACTGAAGTCATTGCTTCAGACCAGATGGGGAAGGGACTTGAATATTAGAGATCATGTGTGCTAGTGAGAGCCCCAGGTACTGGGCAGGTTGGTTTACCTTCTGCTCCATAGTCCCTCTCTCAGCTGGGTTTGTCCTGAGGATAACAGCAAGGAAAGCTCTGGTGTTTTTGAAGGCTTTACCATTGCTTCAATTTTAAAACAACTTTGGAAAACTCATTGAACTGCTTTAGGGATGTTACTGGAAGAAACTTAAATGATGAAGGAATTCATGAGAGTGTTGGACAGACAGCAAGCTGGTTGGGTATTAATATTGGTAACTGTGAATTTAACTATGCAGAGATCAAGAGTTAGGTCTGATGAGTACTGACTGGTAAAGAAAGAATCTCTAAACAGATAAGCTTGGGAAAGAAAAGTGGAACTTACCAAACTAAAAAAAGCCTTTCCCCCATTTACAAATATTCTAGCTGAAAAAATATCACTGGGAAAAAAATCAGCTTGTATTCTAAATGCTGAAGGGCTTTGTTTGGCCTGGAACAATTATGAATGAGAACCTCCCTAAGTGCATTTCCTTTTGTAGTTGGATTGGGCTGACAGTGGACACAGTGGCTGTGTGACTGGAGGTCTCTTGTTAAGCTGCCTGGATCAAGGTCACCATCGATACATGGACGGAGCAGATACCCAGACTTCAAGCAGGGAGAGATCAGATAGCTATAAATAAGGAATTGTACGCATTGGGAATTTATGTCCAAAGTGTCTCAGTAAGAAAGTTGTTTTTTTTTTTTTAAAAAGTGTTCATTATTGCTGCCTTCTACATCACTGTCTCATGTCCACCACCCTCCTTCATGTAACCAAGGAATCTTTCTATTAGAATAGCTTAAAACAGAGTTGAGGTTTGCATGTCACTGCAGTTGCAGAAAGAAGATTATCAGTATCTTAGAAGTTAAAGCTACCTTATACAGAAAGACACAACTACAACAACCAGCTTCAAGCTTTCTATTGCTCTGGTCAGTTTAAAACATGCACTACGTTGAAGACTTACTATTTGTTACTGAGTTGTCCAATAACATTTTGTGTGTATTGGACCAAAGCAAACACTACTGGCATACAACTGGGTTGAATCATAAGAATGTAAAATTTGGTGTTTACATGAATTTTCACAAATTTATGTTGCTCAGGTAAATAATTTCACAAGTGAAATGGTTAGTTAAGAAAAAAATTGACTGACTCATGATCTCCATATCAGAAGCAAATTTTCCATGTGGAGACGATACCAAACTAACTTCTAAACCACTTAGGCCTCATATAATTGCTTTGGGCATGAGTTATTGAATTGTATTGTTTGAATTAAAATGTTTAGAATTCAAATACCAATTTCCTGTAAAGCATTCAGGACTGTCTTCTCTTCAAGGTTGATAGTGTTAGATACCGAAGAAGTAAATAAGTTATTTCCTTATATATATATAAATATATATATATATTTATATTTTTTTATATATATATATATATATAGAAAGAGGTATCCATCACTGGTAGTGTGAGTGTTAGCTGGCTTCACATCTTGAAATGTGAAATGCCCTGACCCTTGAAGAACTACAGCCAATTAGAAATAACCTTTCTATAGTTTTTATTGCAAAAGAGAAGAGGAGAAAAAAAGGACTGAAAAAAAAGCTTCCATCAGAATACCTCAAATAACTTCAGAAGCAGATGTGAAAAATCAGTGGAACAATGTGGCCTTACTTCCTTGGAGTGCCTGCCTGCAAAATCCACATTATGGAATCCTAGTTTTTCCAATTTTAGTAGCACAATGGAAGGGAAGAAAAAAAAAAAAGGCAGTTATAGAGATTTCCTACCCATGGCAGTTGTCTCTAAAATATTGACAAGTGCTCTTCTCAGATGTCCACTGTACAACTTAATAATTGGCACTGCATTCCTGGAAACAGTGGAAATTTGTGGCATAGATTTCTTGACATGATCTTTACTGTTTGAGACTCACAGGAAATATCTAGGAAGCAAAAAAGAGATACTTATATAATCTTTATAATTCTGACAAAATCTTTTCTTATACTTAGCCTTTATGGGCCTTGAAAGTTCCTGTGGAAATGTGCATGTTCAGATAAGAAGGCCAACATCATCCATCAACTCTGTGATGGACAGATAGAATAGGCAGGTGTTTACCTTTTCCTTCTATCACTTCAAATGTTGTAAGCTATATCCATTGCTCAGACCTTCTAGTAAGGTTACATGAGGCACCTCAGTCAGAGAGCAAGAGACAGATTCTACAAAGGCAAAGATCTAATCTAATCAATTTATGTGTGTCAAGGATAGTGTCAAGAACCCTATTACAAAATTATGTTTGTAAATGTCTGTGCAATTGTGGTTCATCCAAAGAAAGACCTAAACATAATGATATCTCATTATTCAGCAGCCTCAGTAAACTTTGTCTTAACCTTATTCTTTAAAGTGCTAATTGTTATGTGCTAACCAGCATCAAACAGGGAAATTAAGTTGAAAAAAACATAGACAGTGATAAATACACAGTAGAAAAATTCACCTTTTTTTTGAGTTCTCACAAAAACACTGGCAAAAAATGAAAATATTTAGCTGCTTATATAAAAGATGATCACTTCACACTGCGGTCTGCAGATCTGTGTTGGAATAACATAGTTTGCATCCATGTATGGAGATGACATTGCACAATGTTGCTTAATATTGCATTGCCCTGCTTCCTATGCTCTCCTAAAATGATGAGGCATAGAACTTAGTCATAATATCTTAACATTTTGGCTGAAGACAAAATGGGAGCTTTTTGAGTGTGTCATTTCATTGAAGTTGTTCCATCTAACGTCTACCTTCTGATTCAGAGTAAGGAAAATGCAAAGAATTGGAAATTAATCTGTTCAGGCTAAGTTATAGTAGCTTCCATTAATAGATGACATGGCAACCCAAGTGTTGGCTGAGGGATACAGGCCAGCATGTTTCACAGGATCGTGTTTCAGCAATGTGTGCATGAGTTGTTTTTTATTTGATTGAGAGCAGCATTTGAGTGGGTGCATAAGAGAAGGAATGCTTACAGTTTTGTGGGTTTTTCTCTGCTTTTTATTTAACAAAATAAAACCAAGTAAACGGCTAAAGCAAAGTATACCATAGGAGAGCAGACCTGAAAAAAACAGCCCTAAGAAAATGAATTAAAGGACATTGAGAACTGTGAGCAGACAAAACATCTATTGCAGCTTGAGTCATAGACAGTAACGAAATAAAGCACTGGGTTTTATTTTTTTTTTATACATGGACACACTACACTAAAAAAATTCCTGTTTCCATCAGCCAATTTTCCTCCTGAGGAGGCAAGCTTTATTATTGACTATTCAACTAAAGAAGGATAATAATAACCGATATATATTATGAAGTAGCAACATATAAAATGTGCATTTGTTCTAACATTGTATTCAAGCAAGATTCTAGATAACCCAAATAAAGAATGAATGATCCTTTTTCTGTGCGGATGAAAAGTGTATGTGAAGATACTGTCACTATAGGGATATTGCATATGGGATATAAAGGATATAAAGTGAGAAAATAAAATATTTTATAGATACTATCAAAAAGAACTCATAGGCTTGTAGTAATGATATAGAGCATTATTATGGCAGGTAACCATATAAAATATGGATTGTATCTGTCAAAGCTGTTTGTCTTTTTGGGGTTCTGCAAGGGAAAATGCTAATATTTGCTATTGCATTAAGTGATCTAAGGATTACCCTCCTTTTAGACGGGCTCTCCTCTCGGCTATCTAGGTGGTGTCTGCTTGCCTTGTTAAACAAAAGTGAACCATATATTCAGTTGTTTTCTTTTCATAAGAGGTTCCTTCTCCTTAGATAAACTGTACTACCCTGTTTTATCTATTGTTATTTGACACATATATACAGCCTTATTATAATATCTGTAAGCATTTTATTTAAAACCCATAGATGGACAAAAGCTATTTGAATCATGCCTCACTGAAGGGAAACAAGGGCTAGAAAGAATAAAATTATGCTCACTAAGAAAAATAAGGCTATAAAAATAAAGCATAGGTATGTGACAGTTCATTTAACGTGGGATGAATAAAAGTAGGTCTGGGAGAAGCATACAGCCAGAAGCAGGGATGTCTATACCTTTGGGTTTAGTTTACAATATAATATTAAATACTATAATCTTATTGTAATAGTACATTTGTTCCCCAGAAAATATGAAAAGGAAATATGGTTAATGATATTTATATTTCTGTTTAAGAATATTTAAATAGAAGTACGGTAGATGTAGAAGATAAGCAGGAGTACCTAACAAAATTAAGACATCCTGGGCAAGTCTTTTAGCAACAGAAAATGGCTATATCAGATGCAGGAAACACAAAAAACCCCTCACAACTCTTCAGTTTTTGAGGCTAGGTAGAAATTCAATCCTTGTCTACAAGGCAGAATATTTAAAGAGAAAAGTAGTCACAGGTATACAAAAGTCCCATTAAGAAATTTGAGCATGGCCAAGCCTATTGTTTCTTCTTATTTGGAAGGTCTAAACATCATTAATCAGCAAAAGCAAGGGTGAGACTGGGTAACAAGAAACAACCAGGAAAAATTATAATTCAGAATCTGTTCAAAAGATGGACTTTCTATTATGTACCAATGAAATTAATGTCCTTGTTAGCTGACTCAGAAATTATAGTTAGCAGGCTGCTGTTGACCAGAAAAAGTTTAAATAGAAAACTGCTATTGTAATTATCTATAAAATATCTCCATTTAATGTGAGTGAAAATCTCATATGAAGTCTGCATGTAGTGAAAGCTCTGTACAGAACATAACGATTGAAGGCACAGTAAGATGGGGTTTACTGAGGGTTAGCAACAAGAGGACATCCAAAGCCTGTGGATACAAACAAGGGCTGTTTGCTTGTGTTGACTCTGCATATTTGTTGAAGTTGCTTTATTTGATAAGTTGGAGATACCAACATACCTTTCATAAACACAATGTCATGATACAACATATAAACAACAAAGTGGCATACTCCACAAATAATATAAGGTAGAGGCACCTCCAATATGATCTAAATTAATCTCCTAATTTACTTTCTTAAGATCATAAGAAATGTTTCACTCTTTGAAAAAGATACGTATTTTTATTTATGTTATTTCTAGTGCAAATGTAATTTGAATAAAACATAGATAAAATATTAATTTCTCTTAGCTTTCAGTACAAAGCTATTAGTTACTTCCCTCTTTTGAAATATTACATTTCCATTTTAGTATTCATATGCTAACTTATTCTACTTGTAGAGTACAATTTCTGCCATAGACAGCTTTTACAATAATTTTTTACAAATCTCAGTTTAAATCAAATTTGAAGTTTATTATCCTCATGCTAATCAGTCAATATATTTGACTAAAATATTGAAAAATCCTGCTGAAATTGGTACTTGTATAAGTTAAGCCTAGGTAGATAGTGACCACAAAGGGAAATTTTTGAAAGCTTAGGCTTTCTCGAAAACCCAGGTGATTGGTAATACATTAACAGTTTTTGAATCAAGTATAGTTTCATGCTCTATTTAGATTTTCATAGACCTCTTGATTCATTTACAGTAATAAATTAGTCAAGCATTAACAGAGGGCAACTACAAAATATGTTCTGTTACTCTACAGAAAATGCATATGGAATGGTGAACAAATAGACATAGGGTAAGATTTTGGTTTTATTTTTCCTTTTTTGCTCTTAATTGTAGGCGCCACAGCAGATGAGAAATGTGAAGGTAATGAAAGTTATAGCTTTAGGACTTTTTCCATGTGAGAAACAGCTAGGAAAAAAGAAGACCAGTATATGAATACGAAGCCAAGCGTACTCTAGAGGAAACTTGTGAATACTGAGATAGAAATTTGATGTTTGAAGAAGTTCTGGTCAAGGTAAATTTTGCTAGTGAAGATAAGATCTTGTGTTTGATGCCATGAAAAAAAAAAAAAAAGCTGAAGGCAGAAATTACATAGGGCAAAGGCTGTATTTTACATTACCCTGAAGATTTCAGTGATACCAACCTAAATTGAAAGCAAACTTGCCAGTATTTGCTAATAGGTTTTTGTGCTTTGTATCAATGTCCACAAAACACTATAGCACTTTTAGTAATATATAGGTTACACATCAAACAGAACTAGGAAAAAAAATTATTTTCTTTTTCCTAAAAAAATATCCTCTTTCAAAGAAACTTCAGCTTTACGTAAACATTTATGTTCAAAATTCTCAGAGTGTTGGCCAATATGCTTCACATGATGGCATCTGCCTTACTGGAAGTCTCATATGTATTCTATAATAATTAAAATTCTGTCCAAGAAAACACACAACCCCCCCCCAAAACCATATGAGAAAGTGTGACATTTTATTGAATTTTCTCTTCCTTGTCCATTTCATATCTCTGCTTCCCTGCTGTTTTTTCCTGAAGGATAAACATGGGTTATGCTCCACTGATGAATAAAGTAAAATGCAGTTTGTGGGAATGATCTTTAAACCTTCAAGTTTATTTACCTACTGGCTTTCTGAGAAGCTTTTAACGGTTTCTTTTTTGAATACATGCTATTTGCTCCCATCTGGAAACACTGTCAACTTCATATCTCCCTAGGTCTTTAGAGTCCTGGGAAATGAAGCTGAAACCCAATGTTCTTAGTTAGCATTCTATGATTTGCAAGGTGAATGTGAAGCAAATTATACGATATTGGTACACAAGTCACTTTTCTCATATACAGTAAATTGTAGCACAAAGAGTGCATAAAAAGCAATTAAGTGATTTGTGAACTAGGCTCTTGACATATTCAAAAATTACTAAGGTGAATTACTTCTTGAATTTTAAGATAATTATAGCACCAGTCTTCTTCTCATCAACAGTATAGTCCTTATACAGTCACAATTGCAATGGAGTGCTGTATTTTTATATGTGGCCCACACTCTAATTAGCACATTGTAATTTCAAGCTTAAAAGAAAACCACATGAAGCATATGGTTTATAGCATTTTATTGTTAACAGCTAATCTGTGTCTCACTGTGAGACAAAAAACCAGTCTTTCTTTTCTTTGATTCAGTCTTGCTCCCTGCTTTTTTATTTCTATCAGATAATTAAATAACCCAAACAAGATGAAATGAGTTACTTAATTTCTTTACGAATTAGAGGTAATTTAGATTTGAGAAACTACTTTTTTTAGAGTATTTGAATGTTTTGGTTATAGCAGCCTAGTTTGGCTTGTTTGTTCACTTGTTTCTTTTAATCTGCAAAGTTTAAAACCAACCAATGATGTTCTGTGTTCTGTCTATATTTAATGAAAGTGTTTGCACTATGTTGCAGTTAAATGCTCCACACTTTCCCAATCTTTCCCCATTGCCCCCTGCTTTCTTTTTTTTCTTTTAACAGCATGCTAAAATCTCAAGCATTAGGAGCTCAAGACGAGGATGCTGCTAACAGCAGAGTCACAGAGCATGCTAATTACTTGCAGAGAAGTCACAAAGGTTGGCGATAGACAGATTCTGATAAAGTAGGGTAATGTCAGTATTCATAAATTTTCTTGCTCCTCTCCCTGTTTTTTCCCTCTGAAATGTTCACGTCTGTGCCTGTGTCTGCAAGATTTCTTGGTGGATTTTTGTGGGGCAAAGCAAATGGCAGTGCTCCTACTGTCTCTTTAGAGGTGAATACATTTAGGGTAGTGCCCTACGGGTTCTTTGAGGCAGGTCTGACGTCATCAAAGGCTTGCCTTCTTCTTTCTATCAAAAAGTACAAGCAAGGTCTACAGAGACCTCTGTCTATGGATGACGACAAGAGTAATTAGCCTTTGTGATAGATAAATCTCCATCCTCTGATGATCAAAGACAACTAAAATTACCAAACTATATGTGGAAGCTTTGTAACATGATTAAAATGAAGCAACTTTATAATCTTTGTCTTATTACTTGGAGTGTTAACTTTGTTTAAATTGTGTTTAACATGAGTTTGGTTGGTTGCTTCAAACACAGGAGCTTATTTTTCTTAACAATATTTATTTAATCAATTGCTTATTCTTGATGCAATAAAATTATTTGCTAAAAGACAGGACAGAAAGTATCATAATAAGGTGAATAGGAAACTTGTACTGTTTTTTTCTCTTTCATTACCTTTCTTTTGATATGTATGTTTTTCTTTCCATCTTTTCTATCCTTGCACACATGTTATATTTTTATTAAGAGGACTTGTTTCTGGGTTTCAAACAGGAGGGACAACTCCCCAGCCTCTCCCTCAAGATGGTTCTATCTGAAAAATGGAAGAAGGTGGCTGGCATCAATGGTGAGAATGGTAGCTGTAAATATTGTCACAGTAGATAGGAACCTCTTTTCTGTGCTAATAGCAAAATCTCCTCTTCAACATGGCAAAGAACTGAAGGTTTAAAGGTGTAGAAATATGTTGCCATTTAGATTTTTTTTCCCCTTAGAAGTGAGGGCACTCATCCCTGTGGTTTCCTTGATAAAGTTTTGGGTTTTTTTCTTTCCAAATTAAAAATACTTATCTTTTAAGTAGAGAGATTCTTTAATCTCTGGTGACATATTTCCTGGCACTCTTAAGATTTTTTTTTTCCAATCCCAAACTTAGTGTATTGTGTGTAGTGGAGTAGTATATTTTTTCTTTTGAGACCAAACTTGTACATGCACTTCAGTCTTTCAGAAACATGAGGGGTGAGTGACTTTAGGTGTGAATATACCAAGCATTGTGATAACCAATGTAAGACGGCTCATTTAGAGAGTTCCCAAATCCTGTTTTACACAAACTGTGCATCCTAGCAGGAGTCTCAGAAAAAGGATCCAGTGTAGCCAGGGTGCAATATGTGGGGACAAAAGTTACCTGCACCTCTCCAATAACTTTACAGACAGGGTTTTGGCAAACCATGACATCAGCAGTAACTTACCTCTGTCACTTAGAACAGAACTGCCAGTGTTCACATGGTCAACTCACAGGTCCCAGATGCAAAACAGCAATTAAGAACCAAAGGGTGAGGTGGTAACAAACAGCTCAAAGGCAGTCACTTTGTCACTTTTTCACTCAAAGACAGGAACCACAGCTATTTCCTAAACACGTATCTGATTGTGTTCCAGGTTCATTCATTGTCCGTTTTCATACATATAGCAATTACACTGAGCTGAGATCTCTCCTCTGGATAGGACCAACAGGGAGGGAAGGTTGGCAGTGTCAAGGAAGTGGGAGGAGTTACTCATGCGGTGTGCAGGTGAGAGCCAAGCAATGGGACCCCAGAGGGCAGCAGCTCTTGTGGCTGCACTGGGATAGGGATACTGGCCAATTTGTAGGAGATACACACAGAGAATAGTTTCAGCATTATGAGCTCACATATGGAAACCAACTTTGACTTTAGAAATGAAGCAATGGTAGCCCTTACTAAACCCTAGTTGAGGAGAGAGGAGTGGGATGTGGGATTAAAGTTTTGGATTTAAACACCTATATGACTTTTCAATCTAGCATTAGGCATTTATTTCCTGTTTTGAATTGGAATCTGTGTTTACATTTAAATTGTTTTAGAACTTTCTGAAAAAAGCAATAAAATAAATGTAAAGGAAAAAAGGTAACTGAGTGTTACTTTCCAGTCTGAAAACCACTTGAAAACGTCAGGGACAAAGACACCACTTCTATTTCTTCTTTCAGATAATAACAGCTGTGCATTATTATTTTATTGAAAATATGAAAATACAATACATTTCATAGGGGAATAACTCTTGTTGCCAAGGTGACTGACTAGAATCATAGAATCATAGAATGGTTTGGGTGGAAGGGACCTTAAAGATTTTTTATTTTCAACCCCACTGCCTTCAGCAGGGACACCACCCACTAGACCAAGCTGCACAAAACCCCATCCAACCTGACTTTGAACACTTCCAGGGAGGAGGCATCCACAACTTCCCTGGACAACCTATGCTAGTGTCTCACCACCCTCACACTAAAGGATTTCTTCCTAGTGTCTAATGTACACCTACCCTCTTTCAGCTTAAAACTGTTCCTCCTTGACCTTTCACTACATGCCCTTATAAAATGTCCCTCACCAGCTTTCCTGTAGGCCCCCTTCAGATACTGGAAGGCCACTATAAGGTCTCCCTGGAACCTCCTCTTCTCTGGACTGAAAAGTCTCTCTCAGCCTGTCTTCACAGTAGAAGTGTTTCAGGCCCCTAATATTTTTTCTGGACCTCCTCTGGACTCACTCCAATAATGCACACATTACCAGCTCATTTTGACTTTCTCATCAACATTTCTGAGTCCTTTTTCTCAAGGCTGTTCTCAATCCACTCCTCATCCAACCTCTATTTCTGCTTGAGCCTGCCCCAATCCCAGTGCAGGATCTTGCATTTGGCCTTGTTGAATTTCATGTGGTTTGCATGAGCCCATGTCTCAAGCCTATCAAAGTCTCTCTGAATGGCATACATTCCCAGTCCACAGATAACTTTGAAAAATATAGTGGTAAGACTGTTGGAGAAGAGAGGTAGAAAAATTATGTAGAACTATGAGATATATAACCACAGACTCATAGAATGACTTAGATTGGAAGGAACCTTAGAGATCACCTACTCTAATCTCCCTGACATGGGCAGGGACACCTCTCAGCTAAACTAGGTAGCTAAAAGACTCATTCAACCTGGTTTTGAACACTTCCAGAGAGGGAACAGCCACAACTTCTCTCAGCTTCCAGGATCTCACTATCTTTGTACTGAAGAATTCTTTCTAAGATCTAGTCTAAACCTATTCTCCTTCAGTTTAAAACCATTTCTCCTTGTCCTATCTCTGGATTCTCTTGTGAAAAAGTCCCTCTCCAACCTTCCTATAGGCTCCCTTTAGGTATAGGAAGGCATTTATAAGTTTGCCCCAGAATTATCTCTTCTCCAGACTGAACAATATATTAATATTATATTACTGAATATCTTATGAGAAAGCTCTTGTTTCCATCAAATACAGAATAATTTGAAACTTAAAATTGCTGTCATAGTCTAGCTTTTTTCAGAGCATGCTCAATTTTACCTACATGAATCAAAGGTTCTGTTGCTTGTTTAAGACACAATTGTGCAGAATGATTTGAATGAAGGATATTTTCATAACTAAATTTCATATTCAAAAAATTTAGAAGATGGTTTTGTATGCATGTATATTTTTACAATTTATTTTGAGTATTGTTCTAATTTCTACCAGCCTTTTTGATTCAATAATCCTAAGTATATTTTTGTCTTTTGACTTCGTATGGCTCTTAGACTATTAAACAAAGACCCCAACAGTCAGCTCAAGGGCAGAATCATGAAAGAGGTGCAGGAATGAATTAGCATGAGTTTATGATTTGGCATTACTTACAACACTCCTTACCTTTCTGTCAAAGCTTGATGCTGAGGGAGGCCTTGGGTTCCTTTTTTCAAGTGGTGGTTTCCCTATGTGAATATGCCATGCTGTAATTGTTGCACTGTCTAGGCTTCATGTTTTCCTTATCATGAGGATAATAAGGACAAATCAATGCATAAAACCCACACTGAATGGGCAGGAGTGCCATGCTTTGCAACAAGACTTCCTTTGGCCAAATGTGTACAAGGGACTTAATTCAACTTACTCTTTCATTCCTGCTTGTTCCTAGGGAAACAGTGCTAATCTTCCAGTTTGAGACATAATGTACATATGAATAAGGTACACCTATTGTTCTCCACCTCATCTAAACCAGGAAATGTGAGTGTCCTGAGATATTTGTTTTTGGAGAGTTCATGATCCTTTTAATTGAATTATTCATGAGTTGAAACATTTAGAAAGTACATTGTGAACACAACCTAAGAGTTAAACAGACTTCGTGTTAGAACTGATTCTTTGTGGTTGTGATAGTTAGTAGTTTAAATTATTCTTAGTGACACATTCAATATCAGGTTGCTACTCCAGAAATAGCCTTGCTGTTAACTGCTCCATTGCCATATTGTCTGTTTGGGTAGGCAATCACATTTGTGAAGTTCTTTGTCATAACCAGTAAAGAATGCTGAGATTTTACCCATTCTTAGCCTAGTCTTAGGCTATGGATTCAGCCAATATGAAAATACACATGAGGTTCTTCTCTAGAAATTTGGTTATAAAACAATTTCCTGTGGAAGCCCAGTAGATATGTGGATAGGCAGAAAATACAGACAGTTACTGCAAATCAAAAAGGTTCAAATAAATTAAGTCTTAGCCTGGTTTGCAGATATTCCAATCAATGTGTTAATTAATGAGTCAAGAACTGCAAATACTTTAGATAAATAGAGAAAAGTGTTGCATCAATTTTGCCTATAGAAACACATTAAATTTACAGCTGCAGCTATGTTTTGTAAAGAGACACATATAAAAGGCAATAACAGGTGGCAGGCATATTTTTGGAATCCTGCTACTCTGCTGTGCTTTCTTGAGTATCGGATTGCTTACTCCTTCATAAAGCTAATTATTTTTACTCTCTGATAAAAAAATAAACAGATAAATTTCCTTAAAAAGACTTCTATATAGCAGCAAAGCCAGTGCTGCAAAATTCTAGTGCCAAATAAAGTCCTCATCCTAATATGAGGACATATTGCCTGATATGTAGAAGTGTGGTGTGATAGGATGAAAGGGTACTCAGTTGCTCCTAATCAATGTGCAACATACATAGAGGCAGCAAAAGCTGGAAAACATTCCTCTCTGAAGGAAAAATGGACCTTTTTGTCTGTCAGTCCTGATCCAGATGTGATACCATACCTGACCTGAAAATGCAGGCTTTCAGCAGGCATGTACCTTAATGATAAAATTAGACACATCTTACCCCAGAGCACAGCTACCTTTGTATTTTCTCTATGTTAGTATTTTAGATGTTTCATATTCTATCACCCACAAACCAGACTACTGTGCAAGTTGTGGTGTCTAAGAGGGAGACATTTTTTGCTGTTCCTAACTTCTTCCTTGTATGATCTGGGAATAAGAAAATATTCAGGACAATTTTATTCCCTCATGTTGCAGTTCAAACATGTCTAGGGAGAGAGGAAATTGTGATCTTGTCTTCAATAAGCCTCTTGCATAATTCAAGCTACAGACTAACTCTTAGTGAATCTTGAAACAAAACCAACCAAACAAAATAACCACTTCTGGAGAACTAAAATAAGGAAGCTTAAATAGTACAGTAACCCCCCTAAAGATTATTCTTGTTCTACCCCATTTTAACCTTAATTCTCCTTAATTCTACTTAATTCAGTATATATGAGCAAGAGGAGAGACCTTGGCTTTTTTTGCTTTTTTTCCCTATGGAAAACGAACTTGCTAACCTGAAGAGAAGGTGATGCTCAGAGTGAATTATTTAATAGGAATCTACATATGTTCTTCTGAACTGCCAAACATTTTGGGATGTTAACCCCATGATGTGCCCTTCCTCACATTATGTGATATTAGCTGACTGACTATTCCTCTTTTTCTTCCTTTCCCCCCTCACCTGTTTTTCTTGGTATTAAAAACAGTTCTTGTTTTTTTTTGTTTGGTTGGTTTTTTTTGTTTTTTTTTTTATTATTTGCCCCTCTGATCAATTATTTTGTTAAATAGTGACTAAATTAATGACAAAATTCTACTTGACACCACTGTGACTAAAATTTTACTTTGACAGAATATGCAGACAGAATATGCAGACATATTCGGCACAGCTCCGGAAGGCTATTTTCAGTTCTGATTCCTTTTCTTCCTGTTCCCCTTTGACCAACTTTTCACACACATGTCCTTTGAGGTCTTTAGAATGGGTTATTAACTCACATTTTTTACTTTTGTCTGGATAGAAGAGGGGAATGGGGGTGGAAATCTAAAAAAATCACCAAACTACTCCTCAGTGGAACAAGGCAAGGCATTACCAATGAAGTACAGTGTCAATGAGACTCAGGGAATATCTAATGATAAAGGACCCTCTCCAGTGGAATTTGTCCTACACAGATCTGCACTAAAAGGCTCAATATGTAAAAAAGCCAGTACTTTATGCATTAGTTCTTATTCCATATTGTATGCAATTTGATTGTGCATTTCGTGCAGATGCATGCATGCATATCTGGTAAATACATTGTGTAAATATTTTTTTTAAACTGTATTTGAAATTAATTAAACTCATTAGATTAAAATTAAAATCTATCTTTTTAGAGTAGTTTTACAATCAATGGGTATATTATCAGACATATACTCTTGCCATACTTGTATTGATCTTGACAGAAATTTTCCCAAGATGTTTAGGCTGATAATTTAATCCTTAGGTAACAAGCTGAGATTTCTGACTGCTATGTTCCTAAAGGAAAAAAAAAATCTTCTTTCTTTCTTATAAAATTTGGTCTTGCTGCTATGTTATAAGGACTAAGATTCCCTTTCACCAGTGCTTCCTTATGAATTTGATCGTCATTACTAGCTACTAGATAAGTCCTCTCCAGAAGTACTTAATGCTAACCTTCTACATGTTGCCTTTTAAATTTTTTATTTCCATCAGGTGAGTAGGGGCAAGAAAACGAAGACCCATATTCTAATGCAGCCCCTCTGTGTCCTGAATTTACTGTCAGTTGGTGATTGACATTAGTACACCATTAATATCTTAATTCTCATCCTGCATAGGTTTCTATTTGATGAAGGTGTTCAGAGATGCAAGTACTTATTTTTCTATTTTCTTATATATTATTTTTGCTTTGGCAATCTAAGTATTCATGTTAATATTTTACTTATTTTTGTGACCGATATTATCTTTAAGTATTTACAAATTATTTTGCCTACAAATAAGTTAAGTAATTGTATAAGTGGCATGCTACTGTTAACTGTTACAAAGCAGAAATAGAGACCTATTTAGTTCTGACTGAATAGGTGTAGGTGTTAGGTGTTTGTTTGTTTGTTTGTTTGGTGGTGGTGGGTTTTGGTTTTTTGTCTCCTGTCACTGTATACTTACCATTCAAGAATTTTTATCTGAAAGTTACCGTACCAGTTTTCTTACCTGTCTTGATCTGCTCAAGATAGTCATGGTGTCAAAAAATTTATGATCTGCTGAGTTTTTATAACTCACAAGGTAACTGGCACCAAATCTCCGCCTGATTAATTTATATACCTAGTGAAACTGTCAGCATGGGCATGATTTCCTTCTTCCACATAGAAAAGTGGCCCTATGAATTCCTGTAGGTATTGGATTAAACCTTAATTTTAGATACATAATGAAAAGAGGGTTCTGTTCTCAGTATGAAGTCTGAATGCTTTTCATCTCAGGAACACAAGATAGTCATACTTGCTACACAAATATATAAATGTATGTATATTTAGAGATATTTCTTGCTCTAGTTCAACAGAGAATTTATGCATGCTTCAATTCTATCAGAAACAGAGCTCTAGTATTCTTCATGATTTCTTTCAGGTCTGTTTGCTACACTTGTCTTTTGTTTGGTAGCAGAATTCTTCCTAACAACTCATTCAGTAGGATGAAGATGTGCTTGTTTTGAAATTAAGTAGTTTCCACTGAACCCAACTTTGATTTTGCCATAAATAAAATGAAAACCAATCCTGTTCACGTAACTCAGACTTTTTAAACCATTTTGTAGACATATAGTTTTGAATGAGTTCTGACAAAATTGCAGCATAAAGTCAAACATATGGAGTGAAACTAACCCAGTGTTTTCTTGCCTGTTCTTTATCAGCAGCAGAAGGGCCCTGGCATAATCAAATAAAGCTCTACCAAACTCAGGCAGTCTAGCCCAGAGAATGGAAAGACAGCTGTCTTACAGAGAGAAGAAAATACCATATGATTTAAGACTTCTGTTCTGTGATGGTGTTGACAGAGCTCGAGGTTAGCAATATGTGCACTGCATCCTGAAGCTGTCCTGAGGAATGGGAGGGCCCTGTCCTTGCTGTTCACCCTCACGTGAATGGGCTTCTGTGTGAATGTCTTCACATTCCTGAAGTTACCATGGCTCCTCACTGCAAGGGCCTCACCACTCCTAGTTGGTAAAAATGTTGTGCATGCTTGTTACACCTCCCTTTTAATGCAAGAGTGGACATACTCTTCTCCTGTCAAGAGGTAAAAGACTCCTACTCCTTCATGAAACAAAAAAATACCTGTGTTTTGTCTCTGTTTTACAAAAGATCTCTGAACTGGGCTTTGAATATATTTAAGAACTTAGTTAAAACATGTAGCTTAAGGATGAGTTAGTAACCTGAAGTGGGAACATTACTAATGTGAATCATTTGCTCTTTGTTTAAATTGAGCTTTTTTGTTCAGTGTTTCCTGTAAACATTGCAAAATAAGAAAGAGAAAAACATAAGTAGCTTTATCTGTCTTTTACATAATATGCATTAGACCTTAAAGATGTGGGGAAAAAAGCTGTTCAAAAAAATTTAAATCATAGTGGGGGTAGAACACACTCATGTTATTGCAGGAAATTACTACATTAAGCCACTAAAACAGTTAGTTTGTTCCTAACTTTGAAATGAAAGCATATCTTGCATACCTTACATATCTTAAGGAAAGCAATGATCACCATAATACTGACAGAGGAGGCTCTACTGCTGTATCATCATTTTGATTGCTAATGTTTTTTTTCCCCAGTATCCTTTCTTCTTGGTAATATGTGAAACTATTGCTTTCCAAAGTATGAGAAATGTTTATGTTAAATACACAACAGGGCTGATGTCTTTTTAAAGGTTCAGTCACACTGCTAATTAAAAGAAGGCTGGGATAGAGTTCACCTCCTTGATTATCATTATCACAAGCCTACCAGCCAGCTCCCTGGCTCTGTGTTGGAGTGATCCAACCAGCCTTTTCTAAAAAAAAAAAACCTCAGGTGTACTTCTAGGAATAGCTCATGATGAGGACTGTTCTCCAAAACATTGACAAATATTCCATTGTCCCCCTTCCCTTCACATAGTGCTCTACCCAGGACCCAGAGGTCCTGTCCCTCAGAAACATGTTCACATAACATCATGTTATAAAACATACTATCTTGGTGGGTCTAGTGTGCCTTACATTATTTCCTTCATGAATGGAAACCAAGCCAAACTGATAGTTACTTTGTTGGCTCATCACCATGTAGAACCAAGGCCAGATGCTCTACTGAGGGGATGTGGCCAGAACACACTAAAAGATACAGTCTATGTTCTTTGCAAATATGAGGTAGACTTGCTATCTTCTTGTATTACAGATCTATACCTCTGTCCCCATCTGGGCCAGGATAGAGCAAATTTTTTGTCTTGTAATTTTGCTTTAATTTAACAACAATTTAATTTAATTTAATTTTAATTGTCTTATAATTTAACTTTAATAACATTTTTATTTTGCCAACAGCTAACATTAGGTACAAGTACCGCATAGCCAGGTTTAAAAGCCTGAAAGTCATTGGCCTCAGAAGCGTTCCAAGAGATGCATTACAGGACAGCTAACTATTGACCATATCAGCCACCTTTCAGTTTTGAGGCAATCAGGACAGAGGCACCATTTACTAGAGTATGTCAATAGGTACTGCATAGTTTCATCAGGAGGGTACGGACAGGACAGACGTGGCCTGGACTAAAAGAGAAAATTTCTGCATAGATTTATTCAGCAATATCTAGTAAGTACAGCATTACTAAATATGTTTGTTTGCTGCATTCTTAAGATGTTCCAGAGACAGCTTTATGCCAAAAGGTCCTAAAAAGTAATTAAAAAAAATATAATGACCACCCTACCCAAAAAAACCTGCACAACACATACAAAACCTAAACATCTCCCAGATTCCTGGAGGTATGCAGTTGATTTTCTCCTCAGATTGTCTGAGGCTGTGGGTGTCTTCTTGTAGGAGAGAAAATTCCAGGAAGTGCCTTGAGGAAAAACATTGATTTAGTGCCATCATAGGCACAATGATATAAACTGCATCATTTAACAGGATCTCTCTACCAAAATTGGTTGAATCTATTAGATGGTTGCGAGTACCTTCTAACAGCTCATAAAGAAGACATTGTAATTTCTCTTATCTATTCTTATTCATAGTTTTTACTTCAGTCCTGGTTGCAGCAGGTAATATGATTTATGCATTCAAAAGACCCTAAACTAACAATATCAGGTTTAGTTTGGACTGTCCATGAGACACAGAAAAGAAGTTCTGACATGTTATCGAAAGGAGCAGAGGGAAGACTACTCTGCATTAGATTCACATGGTGAATTTATTAATCTATAAGCATTTTTATAGTTACTGTGATACTGGGTATATATGCTCCACAAAAATGTTGAGAACTGACCAATAGGACCATTAAGTCTCTGTCCAGCTTCTGGTTTAATTGAGACATTGTACCTTTTACTGTATTACTGTCTTCAATTTAAGGCATGCAGTAGGAAAAAACAAATATCTGTGAAAATATGTAGGTACACACTTGGACACTGGAGGCTGAGTCTAAGCAGGAGTAGGATAAAGAGTACCATAGCAGAATCATCATTTTAAAGATTGTATTGTTTGCCTACTGTGATTACAGCAAAGAAAATTTTATTTTATGACTAGAAATTTGGATAGAAAATTGAGTTTAGAGGATCCTGAAACTAATCAAGGCTGCATTTAGTTACTAGTTATGGTCACAAAAAAGCAGAGAAGGAATTTTTTAAAAAGTCAAAATGTATCATTTTGACCTTTCAGAAATTAAATGTATCATTTCAGAAATGCCAGACCATTTCATTTTGACATTTGTGAAATGAAACCTTGACTTTTTAACGAAAAAATGTCATTTTGAATAAAAAATTACCTACATTGTTCAAATAGTATGAAACTGAGGTAAAATAATTCCAGAATACTTTAAGATGAACAAAAATTCTAATTTTTCAGAAAGATCAAAATTAATCTCACTTTTCTTGCAATTAATTTAGTAATTTTTTTTTCCAGTGTTGCTGGCATTATTGCTGCTGTGGTTGTTTTCTTATGTGTTTTCATTCAAGTTATCCTCATTCCCCCAGTTTTACATGAAACTGAAAAATTTTATGACTTGCTGTATTGCCATTTGGTTTGAGATTTTTCTTGGGAAGTTTTTTTCTCTACACTTTCTCTGATTTTATTTATTTTAATTTTTTAAGCCTATTGTGAATTTCTAAATGTATATTCAAAAAGCAAAAGAATACTGATGCTCTAAAAATGTATTGGATGCTTGTTAACTTTGAAATTGGTTTCCAGGAATTTTCCAATCAATTAAAAGATCACACCAGACACAAAGTAAAGAAGAATGATTAAGAATTCTGCCATTAATAGGCCTTTATCAACAGTCATCTTTACTATGGTCTTGGAAATGGCTCTTTAAAAGAGTTAGATTTCTTCTTCTTATGCTTTTAAAGTAGACCCAAATATAGAAATGCTTGACAGAGTTCTAGGCAGTGAATGAACCTAGATACAGCTTGGATCCTAAATTATAGCTGAAAAAATAGTTCATCTCAGTAAATTCACCTGGAATGAACAATAAGAGTGAGTCTGTTATGCAGCCTTCTGCATTTTTCAACACTTATTTTTATGTGATATTCTGATACACTAGTTAGGTTTGGTACTGTATGGTGTCTAATACACAGTCAGTGAAGCAGTACCCTGGAAGCAGCCTAAACAGCATGAATTGGCAGGAAAATGAGTATACAGGTATGAACAAATTTATTTAGGTAATGTAGCACTGTAGTGATGTATTTGGAAATCCAGATGAAAGAGGTTGCTGCACAGTAGTGAGAAAGACCTTGAAAGGCATTTAGAAGATGGAAGAAAATGGTTGACTTTTCAGTTCATGTGAAGTTTGAGGACAAGTCTGATGTAACACTGGAGGCCAGTGACTGAAGTTGAAATGCACCTCCCCTGTATCTTATTACCGACTTCCAGGTTTTGGCCATTAGAAATAAGAGCTAAATAAAATATTAAAATAATAAAAATTAATAAAAATAAAAAAATAATTCCTTATGGATTCATTTTAGTGGCATAAAATGTTCTAAAGCAGAGACATAGCTAATTTTTCCTCCAGAAGCCTGTTTATAATAATATCTTCTTGAACATGAGACAAAATAGCTTTTGAAATTTCAGGAAATCATAGACCACATTCCACTTCTGTTGTGTTAACTTGTAAATATTTCAGCAGAAACCAGAGCTGTAGTCTGAGAGGGAAGATAGCCAGTTACAAGGAGGTTATTGGAGCACTGGAGCATTTTGTTCCAAACCACACCAAATCCAGGTAACTTACAGAGAGCAAAAACTGCGACCAGATGTACATACACAAGAGCAAGCAATGATAACAGTCTTTAGATACACAATTCATAAACCATAGTGATCTATACAGAATCCACACAGAGAGTAGGAGATGCTTGCAGTTACACACAGTTGACAAGCTCATGGTATTTAATCACACTACAGAATACAGATGTGATATCTTTCTTGCAATGGTTTACATGATACCACAGCTTATGGTGTTATCTTGTGACAGCTGGCAATAACATTGACACTTCTCTTCAGCTGGCAGCAGAATATGACTAGATTGTTAGAAATTTCTTTAGATCCTCTGATTATGACAGCAGACTGAGTAAAACAACTGAAGCTTAAGCAATAGACTCATAACCCCAAAAGCAAATTAAATTGTCAGCATGTTAGATCAGACAGCATATTTAATGGGATGACCTATGGAAGAACAGTAGATTTTCTCAAAAGTCATAGCTGTTTAATATTTTAGGTGTCCAGAAGAAGACAAGAATCACTATGCAACCTCTTGCCTTGTTAAAAGTTTTCCAGTTATATGCCAGAGTTTGCCAGTTCTGTGTTGTGGTATTCTGGGCTGTGATATAAATTCCAGGAATACTTACTTCCAACTCCACCTGCACCAGAGAATTCACTGAGAGAAAAGTAAGTGCAGGTTTTCAGGAGAATACAGAAACATTTGTTCTGATCTATAGTACATAATTCCTCTAAGTTAAGAACATATCATGGTTTTTTTGTTTGATGTATAGCAGTAATGTTATTGAAGTTAATTTTCTCCACAAGAGCTTCTGATGCATGGTAGTTTAAAAGTTACATCTCAAGGAGTTTCCAGCTAAGTGAATTTGTGTTGGACTTACCTAATTTTGAATGAGTAATCCAAAACCTGATTGAACTAAATGAGAAAAATATTTTGCTTGTTGAGCAGTAGAATTGATGAAGTCTTACTTTCTGTCCATTCTGTTTCTTAGAGGGAGTCTTTAGGGATTAATCTTGTCACATACTTAAGGTATTTACAGTATTACTATATGACAGAAATATTGAGGTGTCTCATCAAGGTTGACTTGATATTGCATCCTTTTTCAAAGTGATAAAACTAATGCAGTATTTACCCATTTTCAGAGATACTCTAAACATTAAAACCCTTAATGCTCTTCATATTCTTTCAAATGTTGTTGTAATTTTCTAACAGCTATTCAAAATTTATTGAAGAAGAAGAGACAAACATAAGGTGTAGGATAACAATATTGGATGCTACTAACTCTTTTCACTGATAATGAACACATACTGTCATCCAAGTAGGGTGGATATTGAAACATATTTAATACAGGAAGAAACAGATCAAAGCTGACATTTCTAAGCAAGGTAAATATTCATGTAATAATTTGAGAAATATTGAAAGAACTTCTAAATTTTTTCTGGAAACATTACAGAAAAAATCATGTCAGTGATATTTTAGGATGTGATAAACTAATGGAACATAAATTGAGAAAATTTTCAACACTTACGAAGATTACAAGAAATATTTGAATGAAACTGGTGTCTAACGTGTGGTCACTAAAAAAGGAGGAGGATAGAAAAGTTATTTTTCTCCTTAGGATGATCTACAAATTACATTTTTTAAAAAAATAAGTAAAAAAAAGTATCATTAATCAGACTAAGCAGCACTGATTTTTGTGGGTTATGGAATTCTTTTAAATATACTGTTACAACTTTTTGTATTTGTAAGGCAAGGTTTGTAATGAATTTAATAGTTAGGGGGGGGTGATATATATATATATATATATATATATATATATTAACCTTGCCTAGCATTCTAGAGCTAAAATTGAGAACAGCAAGAATTTGCTTACAAATCATGATAGAAAAAATTAGGAAACTTAATATAGACAATATGAAGGACAGTCTGTTCAGCCTGGAGAAGAGGAGGCTCAGGGGAGACCTCATCGCTGTCTACAACTACCTGAAAGGAGGGTGTAACCGGGTGGACATTGGTCTCTTTTGCCAGACGACTTTCAACAAGACAAGAGGGCATGGTCTTAAGTTGTGCCAGGGAAAATTTAGGTTAGATATTAGAAAGAATTTCTTTACGGAGAGGGTGATCAGGCATTGGAATGGGCTGCCCAGGGAAGTAGTGGATTCTCCGTCCCTGGAGCTATTTAAAAAGAGACTGGATGTGGCACTCAGTGCCATGGTCTAGCAACCGCAACGGTGGTTCAAGGGTTGGACTCGATGATCTCTGAGGTCCCTTCCAACCCAGCCAATTCTATGATTCTATGATTCTATGAAATAAGAGGATCAGTAGTCAATTAACTCTTAAGTTGACATGTAGCTACAAACAGTAGCTGATGAATTGTGAAATGATAGTTACCCAAACAGTAGCCTCTGAGCTTTCTAAGATAAATATTATGACAGTAGTCAAAGATACAGTCTTTTCATATTAGCAATAATTACAGTTTTTACAGTAGTCAGTTATTTGGATTTTGTATTCTTATTTTTAAAGCACTAGTTTAAAAAAAAAGCATTAAAAAAACCCCAGCAACCTACAGATATGTTTTGCAATTAAAAGTGATGAGCAATCCCCCTTTACAATTGCTGTCATATGCTTCCATGTTTCTGAACATCTCCTGAGATTCAACTTAGGAAAGCTGTTAACAGATTTATCTATTTTACTTATTGACTATTTGGAAATAACTGAGAGCTCACCCTCCTCTCTGAATTACTTAAGGTCTTGCTTATGACTGCTTTGATATATGTGGAGATATTTATGATTTTTTTTGTTTGATGATTTATAATTTTTACTTTTTATATATTTACATATAAATATTATTATATTTATTTTAATTTATTTTTATATATAATTTTTATATATACAACTTGTGTGTATATATACACTTGTATATATTTACAAACATGTGTACGTGCATGCAGGTAAATACATATGCATGTGTTTGTGTGTAGGGGGGTCTTTGAATGTCATCTAGATAATGTGTAGGTGACTCTGCTTATTTCAGAACTGATCATGTGAAGTACACAATTATCTTTGAATGATACCCAAGGCTGCCTTGGAGTAACCAGACAAAATAAGAAATCTGTTGTCTTCTACATCACGTATTTAATGCTGAGAGCATCAGGCTCTGAAGGAAATTTTCCCCCTCATGGCCACCGGTAAGGGGCTGGTCTGCAGGGACCTTTGTAACCCCTCAAACAGACCCTGCCAGCATTTCCAAGGCACTGGCCCAGAGGGAAGTAATCCACACACACTGTACAGACCCTTGTTGACATTCCAAAGGGACTGCTGGAGGGAGAGGATGGAGACAGGGATAAGGGTCTGCATATGGCCTAGAGCTTGTATATATGGAGATAATGATAGAGATAGAGACTGAGGAGCAAAATGGGCAGAGGTCTGCTCCAGTTACTCAACCTGATATATCTCAACCATGCTTACTAAGTGAAATAAGCCTACAAAGGGAGGGGCTGAGATGGTGGGCTTCAGGAGTTTCATAGACACCAACCCTCCCCCATTTTCTGGCCAAACACTGGATACAGGGCCAGTGGATTTGTTATCCAGCACTCTAACTTTTCTTCTCCTGTTCTCTTACTTTCTATTTCCTAAAATCACTAAGTAACCACATTTTTTTCCCAGGTTGAGCAGCTTGAAAGTACAAGTATTGTGCTGTTTGTGATCAAAATAAACAGTCTTTATGACTGCACAGCCTGAGAATATAAAATAATCAATTTCTCATCTTTTATGAGTTGCTCCTTCCATAGCTCTAATTAAAGCTAATGCTCAAATACAGACCTTAAATGTCACTTCACCTTAATCTGATCAAGAATTATCTGACAGTTGAGCATTTTCTTGGACTGCAAAATTAAAGTCACTCTCCCTGGGAGGGCCAGAACTGATGCTATAAGGCTGAATCCAGCCACACCGAGGATCTCTTTCAGAAGAGGTTTAATAAGCAAGGAGGTCCAATCTGTGTCTTCCTGGGTGCCGTATCTGGATTGTGATACGATCACATAAATATAACTCAAAATGGGAGATCCAAATATTAGTGAACAAAAAGTTCTCTCGCCGGTGCAGAAAACAACTGGATAAGACCATACTATTTGGTCAGCTAGACACATATATCTGGTATAACTTTAGATGCCCTGGCATATTCTCCTGATTTCCATTTCAGAAAGATGCTTTTTTTGCTGCCTCCTGTATGCAAGTCCCATGGACACCTGTTTGGGACAAAAGGTGTAATCTAAAATAGTGCTAGACATCTATGCCCAGACCTAGACTTTTTGCATGTGCCTCAGAGTTAAAAATTCCCATTTGCTGCTGGTAAACTCCCAGTTCTATTAAGACCCAACTTGCAGGCATATCTGGGGAGCTGGAACTACCTACCAGAGGGAAACTACTCAGAGCACAGCAGGAGCACATCTGACTCAGAAACCTGTACCCAGAGTTAAGTGAAGCAAGAAGAAGAAAAGGTTTCTTTCTCAGCTAAGGGTGTCCCCTAGCTATAGTCCCCACTATAAGAGGGAACTGAACACAGTATTCAAGTTATGGCCTCACCAGGGATGAATTACAAAGGCAGACTCTATATGATCCTATCTTGCTTTTGTTTATCAAATCACTGTCCCAGTCAGTGTGCAGAATGTTGTTTCTGTATGTAGTCATGTCTGTCTACTGTAAACTGCAGACAATGTTGATAACACCTTCATTCATTTTGCTGTGTTCTCACACATTCTTCATTCATTTTGCTATGCAGTAGCATGTGGAAGCCTTGCAAAGAGTGGTGGTTATTTTCATAACATTATGGTGGTCAAAAGTATCTATCAGTTTTGGTTTCCCCTTGAGAAAACTAATCTATCTTTTCTGGCTTTTTTTTTTTTAGGTTAGTTAGTATTGTAGTTAACAGTGCAGTCTCTTGATAGCAGCTGATGCTGTGAAGATGGCATCCTCAGTCCCCCAAAATGAGAAATACAATTGGTTTAGCCTAAGTTAGTTGAATCAAATCACTTTTTTCACTTGCAACCTTCTCACTAGTGGCTGAAATAGGTATGTACATGTATTCTCTTCAACTAAAAGAGAAGCAACAAAGAAGTTCAGGATTGCTTCTCCTATGGCCTCCCGTTGAGACTGGAAATGTGAGGCTCAAATACAAACTGGGAAGAAGCAAAAGGAGAACTTGATCATAGAGTTCAAAACAGGGACCATATTCCCTACAGTCTTCTCACCATTCTTGTTCTTTCACGTCCTGCCCAGACCTTCATTTCCCTATTGGCAGGAAGTGAGGACTGAGCCTCAGGACACTGGAATATCTGTTGAAATTAGCAGCAAGAACAAAGAATATGCTGTGATGACATAAAATTAAGTTTTATTTTAGGAGACAGGCTGTATTTCTGACAGTTGGACCATCCTTCTGAACCATATAGCCTCCAGCCCCATCCTGCCAGTGAGGAACACATCAATGTGAAAGATTAAAGTTCAGCAAAATTATAAGCTACCAACATCAAGGTTTTATAATGGGAACAGTCATCTAACTTGAATAATGGTCCCATTCATAATACTTATGATGGTCCTTAATCTTACTTAAAGTGAAATTAATCTGGGGACTTAAAATAGGATTATTTGTAATTTAAATTGAACTCTTTACACCTCTGATACAGTGTACAACAATGTGCTATGTGTGCTTTTCTACAAAAGTGCCTACGTTTGTATGTGTCTGTATGTCAATATATATAATTTCCATATACATTTCTTAGATAGATAGCAGTATACAGATAATAGTGAAACCAAGGCACACAGTGGTGGTTTTCTTCTTTAATTTTTGAATATTTTTATTTTTATTTTTTTGGAAAGATGACTACACATTATTTTATGTCCCTTTGCCATGACAAATATACAAGTAAAAAAAAATGGAAGAGAACAAAGGAAATAAATTACAAAAAAAAAAATAAAAGAGCAGAAATATTGAGTAATAAATAATAAAAATAAAAATAAAAAATAGAGTAATAAAAATTATTGTTGTGGAGAAAAAAAAAAAAAAAGAGAATCAGGCAAAATAAAATACTTCTGTCTTGAAACGTATGTTACTGAAAGGACTATGAAGCACCCATACCATCATCTTTGTATTGAGACCAGAGCTACCAACTATCTTCTGTGCTCAGGACTGAGCACTGAAAACACTGAATTAAATGTCCTCAAGGCTAAAAGTTCTTCATATTTTAGCATACATCTATAACTTCACTCATAAATTTGCTATTAGGGATATGCTCACAGGGAGCTCTCAGTGGGATACAGCATTTCACGCTACTTACCCAGTGCTGACCATGGCTTCTTCTCTTCAGCAAAAGCTCATCAGTCTGTGTAAATTACCATTGCTCTTGCAGGTAGAACTTTATTATAGGTGATACACATATGCCAGACTCATCTAATATTATAACACTTTCTGTCACCTTCATCCAAACACCATCTGGCAGCAGTTCCCCTGTGACATTTCAGGCATGGAAACAGAATTAATGTGAAGAACAATATGGTGGCACTGGCAGTACTACCAAAGAAGAACTTCTTCTTCATTTAAGTTCATGATGGTTTTATACTCCAGCATCTCAGGAGTTCCTACTCTTTCACATTAGTGGTTGCTGTTTGTTTTTTTTTTTTTTCATTGCAGCTTGCAGCAGTCTGGTTTTCCATAGTGTTCTAGGTCAACTCTCTGCCCAAGAGAATGTGAGAAAGCTGGATGTCAGCTTTTTGAAGCTGGCATCCAAGATTAAGCTGAAGATAAGCTCCTTCACCCCATAAGGTATTGTATACAACTATGCTCTTTCTCTTTGGTTATCATGCTGTGAACCAAATTCACTTCAACACTAGCTATCACTTCAAAGTACCCTAAAGAAGAAAACATATGCTCACCCACTATGACTTGTTAGATCTGTTTTTTGCATGTCACCACTTATGCAGTCCTTTCAAAAAGTTCCAGTGGAATCCACTAAAAATATAAAAGATGAAGACAAATTATTATTTTGAGAGACTTGAAATAAGTTTTATGGGAATTAAACTGCAGCTCTTAATAACTAAACTTTGATTTATGGAAATGCAAAATGTTAGAAATTCCAATAAATTTGGATTTTGTGGTTTCCAGGGAAAGGTAGTTTTAAAACTTCAAGTATATTATCTGACAAATTCAAACATATATAATGTACAATTATGTGCTATGCCATCACTTATTTATTTCACTAAATGCACACAGAATTTCTGAGACAAAAAGATTGCATATTGTAGACTACACCTTTTTACTGTTCACCCCCTAAACAGAAGATGAAACATTTTTAAAGATCTTTGAAGTATTGTATAGATAGAATCCCCACAATAAGACATCACCAGCTGAATTATGGATCGGTATCATGCTTCCTAGTCACACAATCCCAGGCCCTTCACAGGGCCTTCAATTAATTGGCTAACTTACCCTTCATGGGTAAGGTAAATCTTATTAACTGCCATTACTAGATTTCTGTGTGTGTGTGCTATATGTCAGTTTTTCTGTTACAAAAGTAAGTTTACTCAACCCTAACATGGAGGATGTAGAAAGAAAACTCAGAAAATGAGACAACATAGAGAAACATCTATTTGCCATATTTACCTTTTCATATGAGAAACTTTTTACATTTACAGTGTATCTTTTTTGAGCTTTGATATAGGTCATTAACCTTTTTTTTTTTTTTCCTTATCTCTTACTCCATTGTGGGTTTCTGCGGGATTTTATTTTATTTTGTTTAGCTCTTTTAATAGCTCCTCCTCGACCACTGCAGCTTCTCTTTTCCTTCCAAGTCTTTTTAATATATATCTTCTGCTACTTCCTATATAAAAAGCATAGACAAAAGCAACCAAGGAAGATTCTAATATGACTGAGAGACTATTAAATATTTTTAAAGCCACAAGCAAGTCATATTCAGCTGTGCCACAAATAATAAAATAGTAATACTGCTAACTGCAAGCTGCTACTGTTATCAGCAGCAACCTTGAGAACTCTTCTTTACACTGAACAATTTTTATTATTACCCCACTACAAACACTGGAATTCAGTGTCTCTGTTTTTTTGCCATTGAGTCCCCAAGAGACTAATGAAAGGAGAAAAGAAAAACATTTGCAATCCTTATAGCTCTCTAAGTAACCTCTAATGTCCATTTGAAAGAAAAAAAAACCACTACAAACTAATTACTTTGGGGACCTGAATCAAGTTTCTATATCTTGTGTGTGCTTAAGGATCACAGAAGTGTGAGACATGGGAAAAGCCTATTAAACTTTATTGCCTGGCCAGCACCTTTGTAAATGCAACAAATCCTTCCCAAACAGAGGCTGTAAATAGAAGGCAATGACAACAAGAACTTCATCATTAATTTCCCAGGAACTAATTGTAGAGGTTAGACAATTTTGCTTAGACTTCAATGACATTCTGCAACTGTAAGCCTTCATGATTTGTGTGCAGGTCGCAGTCTTCTGATGTGAGCTGTGAGAGATTCTGCCTACTGGTGAAAATGCCCTTACCTTTTGGGACCTGTCCTCCAGCTAGGCTCCCTTCATCCCTCTGGGGCTGTTTTTGCCATGCATCTCCATTTACACATGAGGAATGTCTTGCAGCATGATGAACACAACAGAGAAGAAACCCATCAGTTCATCATTTCTTAAATTTTTCCATCAGCTTTCTGGTGAGAGAAAGAAAAACCCTTCTGGAAAGAGCAGAATGATCCCTTTGAGCATTATTGACAACTACAAATATTACCAGTGAGGGCTAGGAGGAAACATGGAAGGCATTGGCACTTCACAAGTGGTACCAAGACAACTTGGTCAGGGGTCAATCCCATCTCTCAGAAGCTCCATCTAGGTTGGGTGCTCAGACCATGGTGTTCGCCTGGCCTACACTTCAGCTTCATTCTATTCTAGAACTTGAACCCCTTCAGTTCAGTCTCTGACTGACTGGGCTGACATGTGTCTGCTCTACCTCATTGCTGCAGATTTGCCTGCAGATCTGGACTCTTCTCTGTTGAACTTGGTTGTCATTGGACTTGATCTTCTTTTTCAGGTAGTGTGGGCCAGCTCCCCTTCGGCAAGGCCACAACAAGATTTCAGTGTGAGTTATCAAAAAAACCCCTGATCTGCTGAACAAGCAATTCACACAGGATTTTGCACATGCTGTCAGATACATATAATGTTTTCCACAACTAATAAAAAAGATAAAGTTATTAATTATAGAAATATAAATAAATGCTTTTATTCATGAAAGCACTCAAAAAAGGTTCAGATTTTTTCTCTTGTTTACGAGGTACAAAATTGTAAGGTCAGTTGCCTGGAGATAATCACAGTCAAATAGCTGTCAGTAAAGAAGGCCAGTAACAGTGTGTTCCCATATAGATTAATAGGAAATTGTTTTTATCTCCAACCTCTTTTGCTAGCAGTGATCAATTAAAGTCAGCAGTGCAAAGTTTGGAAATACAGCTACAGAGAACTGATTCAAAAAGTTTGGCTTCTCAGTCTATCCCTCTGTCATCAGCAGAGAAATATCTCCTAGGCTTTGTCTCACTGCCAGAGGTGGCAGCTGGTGGAGAAAATGTTGGTTTTACAGCAACTGCTGAAGTATGACGTCTGAAGTGGCTAGCTGCAGTAGCAGCAGCTGCCCAAGAGGGAAATGCACAGCCTTGTGACAGACTAGAGACAGAATGGTATATCAGATATCCCTTGTTCTGGAACCCAGGAGATCCCAATGACAAGCACCAGAATTTGACACAAACCTGAGACAACAATGACTCCTGTGAAGGACACCTGAAGACTTGAGATGGGATTACTGAACACATGGAGGAAAGGCCTCAAACTTTGATGTAGGAACACATTATGCTTTAGACCTTTGGGATGTGGACATGTGATGAGACCCAAGACATGAATGTAATTTACTACCTAGTTGGTATATACCGGAGTGCATTATGAAGGATTTCTACCCATCTGGCCTGTATCTGCAGTGTCACTTTTATGTTATTCCAATATTTTGGGGTCACAAGTCTAGGTATAGTGGTTAGGACTCCTGAATATAGCATTAACTATCAAGTTTTGCTCTGGTTTGGTCTCTATTTCATCTCTCTTACATACAAATCTTTCAGAGTTACACTTGTGTCTGTTCTGTAAGCACAGCATGTGCTGGAAGAAGACCGGGTGCAGAGAATTTATAGGTGTCTGCAGTAAGGAAATGACTGATGAGTAAAACTTTCTCTGGATTCTCTTCTGCTTTACATCTACACCTGCAGAGCCTATATCTACACCTGCAGAGTCGTGTCAAGCATTCAAATTGCAGAGGTAATGACCTGAATATCCATCTTTCTCTTAATTTTTTTTCATTATTTTCAACGACATTGACAGTCTTCCTTGATTTTTCCTATTCTACTCTGTAAAGTGTTGTGAGACCACTTAGCTGTAGGTACAGCCCTCATTCAGCTGGGACTAGAATGATCCAGGATTTCTAAGACTTTGGAAATATGAAGTTATTTTACTGCTCAGCAAGGTTTTCTTTCTTACTCAGGGCAACAAAATTGACACAATCTAAGACAAATTTTTATGCCAACAATTGAGAGTTGGCGTCAATTCAGGAAACTTGAAATGTTAATTTAATAACATTATGCAAGCTAATATCCTACATAAATTCAGCATGTTAGATATGCTTTAGCTATACAGTTTTGTCACACAGCCTTTGCTCTGGCATCAGCAAAGCAAGCTTGATGTTCTCATTGCTGAGAAAACTATTTTATGTAGGTTTTTTTCTTTGACATCACCCTATTCAGCTAAGGGTGTTAACCTGTTCACCATTTCAGTCCTGCAAATGGAAGATATTGATCCATTGACCTCACTGAAGCATTTGTATTGATATAGACCCTGGAAAGTAAAGAAAGTAAAGATGAATTCATCCTTATGAATGTTTTTGACTTGAAATCAGCCTTGTAAGCAAGGAGCGCTGAGTCAGTAAATTTTAACACTTTAGGTTTGGCATCCACTGCCCTAGCTGAAAGTGATGATCAAGTGATCTTATCAAGTTTTTGACTTTGGTTTGGATGCTTCTGTAATTCAGCATCTTTCTTTTTCTCATCTATATCTCTCCCAGACTCCTTTTTTTTTGTTTTCTAGTTCCACTTAGAGCTGTGAGAAGCCTAACTTAGATATGGGAGAGTAAAAAAAAGACTTCCCATTTTGTGAACCAGAGATTAGTTGAAGGACTAAGAGAATAATAATTTAATGGTATTTTAATTCAATTTATGTTTTAGTAATCTGCAGTTATTTCTGTGCTATTCTTTCATTTCTACTTTCAAATGTCTTGAAATGTATATAGGTGTTTCTAAAGATGTTTGGTTTTGTGGTTTTGGGGTTTTTTTTAGTTTTTGGATTTGTTTTGGTCTTTTTTTTTTTTTTTTTTGGTTTTTTTTTTTAGTTTTTTAGGTTTTTTTCTTTGTAGGTGGAGGGGGGAGGAGTTATCTGGGTGAAAACCAGGTCAGAGCTTCTGGACTGTGTCGGAAAGACTGCAATCCTTTTTTTTCTGTTTTTTTTTCTTTTATTCTAGTGATTGAAATAGTGGATTCCTCTGGCTTATGGATAGAATATAGATAAGGTTCAGTACGTTCATAGTCTAGCAGTACAGAAAGTTAGTAACTGGGATGTTAGTGATCTTTGGGAATTTTAGACTGCAAAACCTATCTCCCAAATTATATTTTTCCTGTAGAAAAATTAATCTGTTAATTCTGAAGGCTGTTATAAAATCTGCTTTCTCCCCAAATATCACAATCTCTTCTGATGTTACTAAATCTAAGGAACTTGAAAAACAAATGAAGATTTAAAAGCTGCTGAACTAAAATCAGCGAAGAATTACATAAACTGTAGAAGTATTTACATGGCAGGATTGGCATCTCTTCACCTTATGAACTGGTAGGGAAATAATTAATAAAAAGAAGGATATTCACCAGAAGAACTTCACAACTTCTGAAAATAAAACGATCAAAATTTAAGCAGATATAATGGTAGTTATTTCATCTTAAAACATGGCCAAAGAAAAAGGGACCTGGGATTATATCTGAAAAATCAATAATTATTAATTCCTTTGGCATGGTATTATATGCAACAGAAATTTTGCAAACCTCTGAATGTTATAAAATGAGAAGAGCAATAGCTACCTGCTGCTGTTCAGGAGAAATTTAAAAGACATAATAATGCACATTAAGGTTTCTGGAAATGGGACACATTCTCCATTGGGCTGAATCATTTTAACCACGGATTCTTAATGCTGTGTTAAAGGAAGTTATTTGATGCTTCTAAAGAAAGAATAAAATGCATTGTTTTGGGTTTTTTTAAAATATCATCAATTCTTATGTTGGCAGACAAAAACATCAACTTTTTTCTTCTGTCTTTATCTTTCCGTGCCTGACATAGCCCAAAAAATCAACACTGAATTTGATTTGATTCACGTGTCAGCTATTATTCATTCAGATCTGGTGTCATTAGTCTTATAATCAACATTCATGTTCAAAATCTATTTCTAAAAATGAGGCAGATTTGGGGTTTATTTTTATTGCTGGTAAGTATTGCTGCAAGTATTTTAAGTAGCACTAAATTCTGCTTCTGTCTCAATTTATTTTCCTCAGTTGCTCTATTCAAAGAGCATTGCCCCTACCATGTTAGAGGACTGCTGGTTACCAGAACTATATCCTTATGAACAGAAAAACATTTATCAGAGTAGAGATGTCCCCTTTGCTTGGTATTCACCTAACTCCTCATTTTCCTTAATGTTTTATGGTGAGAACATCACTCTGAGCTCATTGAGATCAAGGGGATTTGAACCAGGACCTCCTAAAGCCTGTGACAAGGCAGTGGCTCAGTGTGACAGAGGGGCTGTGACAATGATGTCACGAGGGCTTTGACATGGTAGCAGGCAAGCAAGATAGGCTACCTACAGAACACAGTGCCATTTTAGCAGCTTAGCCCACACAGGCCTGACAGATTTTTTTATCTGAAATAAGTTCAGTAAAGTTGCTGCTCTAATAAATGATCATTATCTTGGTAAGTCCAAGCTCTGAGCTACGACCTTCTCAGAGCATGATCTCAGCTGACAGCAGGCTAAGGTTAGTGATCCAATAACTTGGAAAAGACCAAATCCTGACATTGAGCCCACAAAGTGACCAGCTAGACAAGTAACCTTACCAAAGCCCCTACCTTGATATCAGTCTAATGAGTCAAAACTAGTAGCATTTGTAAAGCCCAAAATTGGAAGCTGAACTGTCTTTGAGCTTTGCCTCTTAATTAAATCCAAAAAGAATGTTTTATGAAATATCCTGTAAATGTAATATGCCTCTTAGCTTCTGAGGCTGCTTGCCTGGGGCTTTCCAGAGGTGCTTGGTAAGTTCATGATAACTGCAACAAAGTTGCTGCTGCTGCTGGGATTGCTAAGTGACACTTGACTTAAAATGTACAAGTTTCTGGGGCCCTAAAATATGAGGCATTTCCTACTGGTAATTTTGGGGGGACCTACTCTATTTTTCAGGTGAGGTGCCAAAACAACACAAAAGGGTGCTGCATTGGTTCTTCTGATCCTGCAAATTTTCATGTTTCCTTAGATGTTCTGCTACATACATGCCAGCTTGTGGTGGATTTAGGGCTTTTTGCAGAAGTGAGACTGACCTTACCTGACTAAACAAAGGAACTGGCATAGGTTGTCTCTCAGGTCAATCAGTATTGTAAGTATTAAGAGGGTCAAAGAAATGTCAGGAATTTTTCCCAATGATGTCCAGTAAGTAGGTTTATTGTTCTGATAGTTGCACATTCTGTCAAGTAGTCAGAGATACTGACCTTATCTACAAAGCAAATGTAAGTAGTTCCCATGTTCTTTGTCTGGTCATTTTTTTCTGTCCTCGTGGTTCAGTTTTTCCTCCCACCTCTCTTCTCAGCTGAACAAAATCTGTTCTGTGGTGGGCTGAGAAGCAAAATGGATCACTGAACTCAGCTAATTAAAAGTACAGTTTTAAAGAAAAGAAAATGAGACCACAATGTGCCAAAATCAGTTGTGACAGATGGCATCTGTTTTCCCTGCCCTTGCTTTTGTGTGCCTTTAAGAAGCATCAGAGAGGTGAAGCCTCCAGAAAGACAGAGAAGTTGTTCCTTTCTTCAGGGATCTGCTGTAACTGGGGAACATTCTTATTGCTGATGCATTTAATCTACTTAGTTTGAGTTTTCTAAATTTAAAAATAAGGTATCATGGTCATCTTTGTTCTAAAAATCCTGAGGAATTCTGGGTCTCTTTAAAAAGCTTACTATGTGAAAAGAGATGAAACAGTTGTAGGTTCACATCTAAGCCATAACCAGCTCTGTTATACTAAATCTAAAGGCTTATAAAGTAGCCCATAAACTATGTTCATAGCCAAAATCTACCAGACATTTCATTATATATTTTTCAACAAGTCTTTGCTGACAACTTTATACCTTTTGCATGGAAGTGTACCTCTCTCCTAAAAGCTACACATCCTTGTTGGAATTCGTCTTGTTCCTCCTGCTTGCCATGTGTACAACTACTGGTACTTATATTTTGGTTGCCTATTTTGTGTGTTGCAAAGACACTTGCCTAAAATGATTTCAAAGAATGGTTGGCACCAATAAAAAAAACATAATCTCACGCCAGGAAAAAACCTAATATTTCTAAAAAAAAAACAACCCAGAATAATTTCTACATGCTATTGTTGACTGAATTATTTTTAGTAAAGCCACAGCCTAGCCAGTTTGGTTATAAATACTCTTTAGAAGAGGGTAGGTTAGAAGATGAACATTGGCAGAGTCTAATGCTATCCTGAAGTTTTGGAAGAGCATCCAGAGTAAGACTGAACTGCTACTGAAAATGAGCTGATGGAACTTAAGTGTAAGTAGCTATTGCATATAGGTCTGAGGACATTTTAAAAGTATGCCCATTGAAATGTATGATGCTAACTTCAGTCAGGCATCTGATGCTGGTACTAATGAGTCCTGCCCTCAAGGAGCATTACTGCTAAACAAAACTTCTACTAGAATTCAAGATATTCTATTGAATTTAGTTTGAGTATCTTTAGTTCAATATATATCTTAGATGTATAGACTTATATCTTGAAGTGGATTTGAAATTACATATGAAATCAAAATAAAAATATTATTTTGTTGCTAAAAAGACATACTGAAATAAACAGGATTCTTTGAGAGATTAAAAGACTGGTACTTCATGGCTACCTATATTTAGGGAATCTGGTGAGATGATGAAACTGAATAATGAATCATTTGTCAGGACAGAACAGAGTCTGCTACTAAAATACGGATGATAAAAAAAATATATATTTTCCTCTTTTTTTTGCAGGTCATTTAGCTTAACCCTTTTTTTTTTTTTTTCCTCCTCCATTTATTTTTCACAAGGAGAAAGAGATAGGATGCTCTGCCACTATGCAGGATTACTTCCTACAATAGACCAAACTGACCAGTGAAAAGAGTCTTCAGGTTGGCTAAAAACTCTTCTAAATTCACTTCTGTGAATTCCACTTCCAAAGAAATTTTGAAAGATGACTTGTCCAGTCATCTACCAGTTAGCTATTTTTAATTCATGGGATAATTTCTGGCAAGCATTGCAGACACTAATCTGGTTTCATGTAAAAGAAAGGGATGTGGTGGTACTCACTACATCAGCTGTTTTCACCAGGGTACCCTTACCTCCTTTGCAAAGAGATTTTGTTTAGTAGGTGCTTTGGAACACGTACTGATTTTACCATGTATTTCTTCATTATATATCATGACAGGATTAATCAGAAGTTCCAGGCAACACTCTGATGGAAATAGTTAATAATATTACTTTTCACTAGGCAGTTCCTGCTCACAGAATTTGATTGTTTTTCAAAAGAATCAGAACTTTTAATATCCCCATGTTACTGAAAGAAAAATGAAGGAAAGGATGTTTATTATGCAGCCAGACAGCATGTCAAGGGAAAGCACAAATGATGGTGGATTGTGTCATTTGCAGAACCCTTCCTCTCCTTCTCTGATGCTATAGTTCAGGCTTGGTGCATTTCCAAATATTAGATGGGTATGGGGAGCCTTGGAGACTCCTGCTTGCACCTTGTTAGATTCATTTATTCTCATAATAACTCACAAAAGATTCAAACTGCAACACAAGTGAGGCAGAATATGTGGCTACCAACTACTGAAACACCCTTACTGAGAAATTGATAGGATGTCACTTGCAAGGATGTAATTTCCAATAATCATATATCTTCTGTTTAATGCCCTCTTAGTGGTTTACAGTGTAACAGCTCCTCACCATATATCTGTAGGGAGCTTCTCTGCTCACCTTGCTTTCTGCTTTTTAAGATTCTGCACTGCATGATGATAAGCTTCAGAGAGAAATGACTACTGTAGACAGACCCAGCCATCCATGTTGTACATTACATTACCTAAATCCCAGGGGAGTGTATATCTGCAGGTGAATGTTTATGGCAGAATCTATTAAGAAAAATGGCTGGTGTTGCTCTGTTTAATTGCATACAGAGGTATCTGTAAAACATCCCATTATTTTATTACCATATTTTTTTCCTGACAATCATTCTCTGAGGACATAACTATAAAAATGAGTGTTAAAAAGCTATTAAGTATCTTAAGAATTTAGTTTTTCTTTTTTAAAAGTTTAATTTTTCCTGTTTCATAGCAATAAAGGAGAAGGTGAGAGAGACTAGCACTGAAATCAAAAAAGGATAGATAATTTAATTTTACAGAGCATTTAAATATTTTTCTTTTGGCATTCTGCCTTCATTTGGTATAAAAAATATTTCTTTTAAATTTTCTATGAAATTAAAAAAAAAAAAAAAAAAAAAAAAAAAGTGGATTCTGGGAGTCTTCTGTCTCTAGTTCAGAAGCAGCCCTCCTGATGTTTTTCCCCAGAGCTGTGAAATACTTAAGCCTCTGGAATAGTCAATCTGTCTTCTTGGGAGCTGTTTGGCTAAATTCTCAGGGAACTTATTGCTGTCCAGAAAACTCCCTTACTGTGGCAGAGGTGAAATATCTCTGCATCTCATTTAAAGCTCAGGAAAACTGTAAATTCTGGTTAAAAAAAAAGAAAAAAACAACAAAAAAAAACCCCAAAAAACAACTACCGCCCCCAAGCAGTTATAATTGTTCGAAGTTTCTTCAAAGAGGAATTACCTTGTATGCTTAGTTAAGTCTTAAAACAAAGTAGTCATCATGCAGACAAAACTGTGAGGTTGCAAATTCTGAGGTAGGCTAATTTTCCTTTGCACTAGTCTGCATAAACAGATATTAATGGGGAGAAGCAGCCTTAGAACATATGACTGCTCTGGCTAACAAAATATCTTGTTTAGGATCTCTAGATCATCTCACACTGTAAAGGATGTGTCAGGGTGACAGTGTGTAGTGGGAGGAAAGGAATGAGTTGTGCCTAGGAAATTCACTTATTTCTACTTTCTGGAGCCTGAGTTCCTGCAGGAAAGTACAGAAATACTGTAAAATTGCTTTTGCTTCTTGCTGCTTCAAGCAGGAGAAAGACTTGAGAGGTATGGCCCTCATTTCCAGCAAACATACTGGGGTTTTTTGTGAAATGAGGGAAGAAGCCTTCAAGTCCTTTAAGGTATTCAGGCAGAATACCCAGCTGATAGCAAGCCTGCCTACATATAGGCTTCATTGAAAGTCTAATTTCCAACACGTACCAAGGCAGGAAGATTACAATTTCAATAAGAAGCTGTAGGCTTTCTTGTTCACTTTAGGTCATTTATTTTAGATGTTTCTCAGCAGCATGAGATTCAATTAATTAATGTCACACAATGAGGTAAGTTAAACACTGTTTGCCAGGCTGGGCTCTGAGCTTTACCTCTGCAATTTTTTGTTCTCGAGGGCTTTAAGGGACACTGATTATTCTGCACAAATGTTGATGTCCAATATTTGCAATATGTTATTGAAAAATAAACTTTTTTCCTATTAGTCTATGTTCTATCTAGTGGGTTCTCTTATTCCCTGATATTAAGCAGATAGAGATCTTGTATTTTAATAGATATTACCATTTTAGTTTAAAAGCCATAGGGTTCTTTATTTCCATTGATGTTGCCACTGTAGATCTCGGGAGAATGTTTGCTACATGACCCACATGGCACACAGAAAAGTATACCTAACAACAATATTTACCTTTACTTTGTAAATATCTCTGTTGCTACCAGCTTTTGATATGAAATATTTGCTTGGAATAAAAGTTTGGACTACTTAGTTATTTATTCTGGATAAAAAACATTTTGAGGTAAGTCAAAGTAGGCTTGTTGAATTGTAACTATGGACACCTGTTTGTGGGCCTACACTCACATTATGAGACAGTGCTCTATGATTCTGTCAGTCCTTGACTTCCTCAAGTTTTTTTGTGCCATTCTTAGTCATGAGTAGCTTAAAAGTAGCATTACTTGTAATGTACAGATGTTAGCAGCATTTGCTATCAATAACAAATAGTGTGTGTGTTAACCACATAACAGAATCATGTGGTAAGGAAGACATGAGCTGAGCTGAGCGATTTGTGAGGGATTTAATTAATTGCATACAATTTTATTTTAAATACTCAAGTAGCTGTGTAGCCATATCCATTTAGTGAATAAAAGAGATGATTTTTAGCCTTTACTCTGTAAATATACATTTTAGCCCAGCTTTTACCACTCTAAGTTAGTGGTTGCTTGTTGTTCTCACTGTGCTTATAAATAATATCATATTAAAACCTGATATGAATCATGTGGAATTTGAATTCATTTCCCCCTTTTTCATATTCTGAAAGTTAATCCAAGTTTGAGAGTGAGAACACGCAGTTCTGTTCTTCAATTGGCATCTAAGCATGTAATGACTTTATCCTTTGGTAAAAGTGTGGAGAATCACTTTTATAAGGGTTGCAAGCATACTTGTGAGATACTTCTGTTTTCTGAATAAGAAAAGTAAGGGGTTATACTGCAATGAGGAGGAGAGACAAAACTTCCAGGCAAACCTAATAAACCCGGGAGGATCTGTTGACTCAGAAAATGGCCTGGTCTGAACAACATTAATTCCCAGACAGTAATAAAAGTGTTTGGTAAATGTGCTTACAGCTGGGAGGTAATTATGTGCTGCTGAGCTTGCTAAGGTCTCCAGGTGGCAAATACGACATGTGTCATGTCACTGTCACACTTCAGCTGCCCTGTCACATGTTCCTGCATCTTGCAGGAATATCTCACATCTGGTAGAGCTGCGGGAAGGCTGAAGGCATTTTTCTTCAGCTATGCCTTTCAGCCTCAAGTATCAGACATGGGCTCTGTTGCATTCCTTGCTGCTGCCTCCTCTTTAATTACTTCCTCTTCTGTATTATGATGACTATGAAAGAGCTTTTCAGTGGGAGGAGACTTTGCTACAGAGGGTTGGATATCTGGATGTGCAAGCTTGCCAATAACACTCATGAAATGAGCAATATTTGATATATGTACCTGGGTCCATATTGTTGTATCCTGAGCCACAAGCAAGCTAAACATGATACACACTCTGCTCGCATTGCTAGTTCAAAGACACCCGTGGCCATTTCTCCCATAAGTTCATTGCTACTTGTGATGTTAAAGAATCTGGAAAGGAGTCTGACCTGAGGTCTGTGCTGAATGCTGGGAGGTGTGAAATTGTTGTGTGTCAGTGAGAGGGATCACAGCACACTTAGCCATGTGCACTGTAAGGTGGGACACAATGAGCAGAAGAGCATGCTCAGGCTGGCACTACCCCAGCTTTCTCTCTTACTACCCATGAAAGCTCAGCTGAAGCCAGAAAGTGAGTCTTGCCTGTGTCTAAGAAGCCTGGATGACAAGTCAATTTGGACATAGAATCAAAATAGAGTTAAGGAGAATCTTATGAATTTTAGTGCTTTAAAGAGGAGAGTTAAGAAGTCACCAATAAACAGAAGCTATGCAGAAAATTATTTGCAGTACAAATGAATTGCAGCTTGAGTTTCTAAGATAAATGGAACAGACAAATTGAAAACTACAGCTAAGCTGCATTCAGTTTGCAAACACTGCTTTCTTAGTCACAACTTGAAATTTCAGTTGACACTAATGCTGCTAAGGATATCTGGAAAGAAGGCTGGCTTTGTTTAAGAGACTACCTACAAATTTAGAAGTCTGGCCAAACTTTGAAAATGCATCTCTCTACAGTGGTTGTTTTACATGTGGCAATAACATCTGCAAAGGTTTCCAATGAAAGGTTTGAAATAACTTTCTTCATTACCTGAACAGCTCTGAGGACAGTAAAATGGTATTCATCAGTCAAAATATTCAGGATAGTCCTTGTCAAATTTCTAGTTAATGCAATTTTTAAATTATTGATTTGTCAGCTAGCTATTTTGGTGGCCCAGCTTTTCTTAAGAATTGAGAGATGCTTTGTACATACATCAATGGTCATCATAACTATTTAGTTTATAACCAGCCAGCTCCTGTGAAAACTGCAGATTAAAGACAATCTGTTCTTGCATAGCTGGAACAGCAGGAATGGACTAAGTAGCTGGTTGAACAGCTGTGAGAAAAACTAACTGCTATGAATTTGTTTTGCTGAAGAAAGGTGAAGGCTCGGGGTCACAATCCACACAGAACATCCATGTAACAGAAACCTATGGAATAGCATGGACTACTCAGAGACACAGAGTGGGAATTGTGTGTGTGTTTCCTTCTTTAGTACTCTCTTTATCGCTTAAGAGCAGTTACTATTTCAGATGGTTTGAGAATACATTTTTCCTTAAGTAGTTACATGGTTTGGCTTTTGTGAAGTCCAGTTGCTTTTCTTACTAAACCTTTTTGAATCTGATATGCTTTACAACTGTCTTTCTTTTTCTTCCCTTGCACATCCAATGATTTTACATTGTAGGCTTTCCCTGCAATCCTTTCCCTGGTTAGGATATTAAATTTTATAGGAGTTTCACAAGATAATTTGCCCTACTAGCCACATAAGAGGAAATAGCACTGCTGTTCTTAAATGAGAGATGTTTGAATTGTGCATACACATTATGTTCAGCTTTGTGTTTTATTTACAGTGATATTAAATATAAATAGTAGATAAAAAATAAAATCCTTTAATTTTCACTTTGTTTTCTTTTTTTTTTTTTCTATTATTTTTATTGATATTACTTGGTTAGGCAAGAATATTTCCAGCCCTCTAAAATCAAGCCGAAAAAGTAAAAAGCTTACCCATTCAGAAACACTGTGAACAGAATTCCCATCCTGGGAGAAGGATGGGGCAACAGAAGAGGAAGCCTGAGCCCCATGGTTTAGAACCACCTTGGCTTCACCAGCAGCAAAGCTTGGGGGTAACAGCTCTGTTCCCATCACGTGCAGACAGAGTGGGAAAAGAGGTTTCCACAATCCAGCACTGTCTCCTACAGTTCAGGTGAAAAGTAGCAAATGTTTATTGGTTCAGAAGGGCCTTCAGACGTATGTTCAAGACCATCTTCACAGTTAGAATGAAAATGGACAGGATAAGATTGTGTGGTTCCTAGCAGTCTCTTAGAAACTGTTCAGGAAAAAGTCCAAGATAATCTACAAGCTTATTAAACTTCGCTACATCAAAAGAACCATAGGCAGTAAAGGGAGGTGATTCTCCCCCTCTACTCTGCTCTTGTGAGTACTCCCGCCTGGAGTACTGTTTCCATTCTGGAGTCCCCAACATAAGAAGGGCACAGAGCTCCTGGAACATGTCCAGAAGGGAGCCACAAAGAGAGGCCTGGGGCACCTCCCCTATGAAGATAGTCTGAGGAAGATGAAATTATTTAAACTGGAGAAGAGGAAGCTCCAAGAGGACCTTATAGTGACTTTCCAATATCTGAAGGGGACCTGCAGGAAAGCTGGGATAGCAATTTTTTCATGGGTGTGTAGAGATAGGAAAAGGGTCAATGGTTTAAAACTTGAAGAGGCGAGAATAAGGCATTGGGAAAAAATTCTTTGAGTGTGGTGAGACACTGGAATAGGCTGTCCAAGAAAGCTGTGGCTCCTTCTCCCTGGAAGTGTTCAAGGCCAAGCTGGATGGGGCCTTGATCAACCTGGTCTAGTGGAAGGTGTCTCTGCTCATGAAGGGGGGTTGAAACTAGATGGTCTTTAAGGTCCCTTCCAACTTTAACTATTCTCTGAAATAAGCTGCTATACTTTTTCTAATTAAACGTAGTTTCAACATTTAACTTATGCAAACCAAAATCGTATGTAAGCATCTGAGACTGTCTTCATTAATTCAAAATATTAAAATTTCTAGTATAGTACTGCTGTAATTTAGTAAGACTAAATTCCAATCCATCCATAGATTAATGATAGTAATCACAAAATTCCAGGCACCTAACAATATTAGGAGTTCACTACAGCATAAGCATTAGTATTTTAAAGATGTTGGGAAGACAAGTAACTATAATATTATTCCATGAATATCTTAACATTCCATCATATTTTTCTTAACATTCAAATATCTTGCAGAAAAGAGAAAAAATAGATAGTGCTTCAAAAAAGCAGCCATTGTAAAATAGGGGCAGAAATGGAAAAAAAATTCATAATCATGTTGCATTCAGTAATTATCACAAAGAGATTGTGTCGAAGGAGAGTTTTTAATTCCCTATATCCCTGTATCCTACATCCTACATTCTTCTCTGACTTCAACATAAAAGGTAATGTATTGGGGTTTTTTTACATTGGAATAAACAGGATCATAGGTTCTAAAGAACAGAGATCAATCACCTGCCTGTGAAACTGGTATTCCAAAGAAAAGAAGAAATCCAATAACTTTAGTAGATCATTGAAAGACTTCAGAGCCATTAAGCAGCTTTTGCTAATAATCACCATTTTTAAAACTGAACAGAAGTTCAACAGAAACTAGATATTAATGGCTGCTCTGTTTTTACTAATGATCTCAGGCGAGGAAAGGAATTGGAGGAGCTAAAGAAAAGCATCAATAAACTTTCCTACACAATGAATGCCTGAAAGCTTTTCCCTTAAAACTGTAGCCTCAGTGCATCTATGAATATATCACCTCGTAGCATAATAACCCCACTCAGCTGCCATTAGATCTGGCAGTGACAAATCCAGAGCCCATGACTTGAACTGTGCTGTTGGTGGGTAGTGCCTGCAGGGAACCAAGCACAGGGACAGCATGTTCTCCACCACCTGTGTTGCTAAGCAGATGGGTGCTTTATTTCCTACCAGTTGGCACAAACAATACTTGAAGCTCTGGGTAGGATAGAGTCGCTTTCATGCTCAGCAGTGCCTTGAATAATCCCCAATTCCAGAGGAGAAAAGTAGGATCTGCCATCAGTAACACCTGAGATAGGTGTTATGGTAACCAATCCTAATCTTGTTAAAATGAACACTGAAATAGAACAAATATGCTAGATGGAAGTACTGTAGCTGGAGATACAGTGAGCTATAGTAATTCAGGTAGCTGGTGAACCATGGTGTTTTTCAGTTCATTTCCACACATGGAAGATAATTACTTCATTTCCAAGCTTTGGTTAGAAAACCACTGTGGGAATCAATAGGGAGCCTAGCCTCTGGATAAAGTGTGTTCACCTTTAAAATGTATTTTAAGTGTTGCAACTGCAAAGTGCTTCAGTACATATTAACATTTTCACTGTATGTCAAAATCAAGTGACTGAAAAGCAGGATAGGACAAATGTAGTATTATATAGATTACTTGCATTTTTCAACATGTTGCCATTATTTCATTTGTAGCTTTAAGGGGAGTATGACTCTCTCTTTTACATATTTAAACAAAGAACACGTTAAAATGCATATTTATTGTGAAAAGTGAGAGAAGTTTATGAAAGCATATATTTGTATGCTATGGGTAATTCACAATAATTATGTTCTTAATGGTCAGTTGAAATCCAGCTGGCATAGAGAAGAAATGTCATACATGTTTGAATTAACCCAATTGGACATATTGCTGTATTTGTAGATAAGGTCTGCCTAGGTTATCTACCTCAAGAAGGTACTACCTCCTCAATAAGTGTTTGGTTTGGAGAAAAAAAAAATTAAATGTTACGTCATCCTGTAAAACAGTGCTGCTGACCACAAAAGCAGGATACAGCTCAGTGTTATTGTATTTGAGAAAAAGGGTAAGCAATATAAAAAAGCAGTATAAAAACATTAACTGAACAAACACTACTGATTCAAGTGATTCAAGAAAATTTGTAAGAGCTTATTTCTCACTGCTTCATGAAAATGCTGGCTCTTATCATGCCTGGACAACTGTACTTGATATCTATGGTGGAGAAAAACGGGTTTGTTCCCACTAGTTCATTCTGAGCCACGCTAACAACATCCAAGCAAACTGCTTATTTAAACTCAGGACTCCAGACACTTCATCCTATAACAGCTTGGGATTTGCCAGGTCTCTGAGATGTCCCATTCACATGTCTTGTCTGAGAGTGCAATTTGCTCCAGGAGCCCTGGAGACAGTGGTACAGGAATTGAATTGGTAACCACCCTAGACTTTACTCAGGGTGGTAGATAGAGTGGTTATTTTGACTAGTGGTTTTACACATGGAATGACAGTTAGCTGCTAAAAATCTACTGAACCTGAATTTGAGGTGTCAGGTGAGATGAGGTTTCCTGGTGAGTGAAATTTTAAGGAGTTGGTATTTTCATTTATATTTTAGTAACTTGTAAGTCAGGCTAGTTCTGTAATAATATGTAAAAATGTTCAATTCTAATATATCTAAACCCAAAACTGATTTACTGAACTATCCATTTTCCCAGCTCTGATTAAGGGAACACATCCAATTACATAAGTATATTATTAATGCTCATCTGTAGTGTAGTAGAATTAAAATTGCAATGCCTCCCAATCACGGTCTGAACCGTGCAGTAATCAAGCATGAATTTAGCAAGTTCATTTTTCCATTATGCTGTTTTCAACACAAAGTTACCATATTAGCATATGGTACCGTAACATTGCAGTTTAAACCAAATGCATGTTGGGCATAGGAAGCACAGAAGACAGCTTGCAAAAAAGACAGCAGTACAAAGGGAGGTCACTTTTGAGATTCTGTGGTCCATGCTTGGGTCTGCACTTATCTTTAATCACTTTTAAAATGGAAGATAACAGGATGTGGTTGAAAACTGCCAAAGAGTAATATTTACTGAAATTAAAAGGAGAAGCAACACAGGTAAAAAGCTCAGTGTTTTAAACTTTTAATGCTTCCAATGCCATTTCTCTCTTCCATCTTGCCCAATATACCATATCGAAACAGGACTAACATTATATCACTTTATTGAGGTCAAAACTATAGTAAACTGTCAAGGAGTCTAACTGAGCAACTCAAGAGGAGGTGAAGGGACTGAGAGCAGTCCTGAGGACAAGGAGTTGAGTATACTGGATGATGAAAACCTGGACAGCCCAGAAAGACAACCATATCGTGGGCTGCATCAAAAAGAAGCATGGTCAGTAGTTCAAGGAAAGTAATTCTCTCCTACTCCTTTCTGGTGAAACACTCCCCTTGAGTACTGTGTCAAGGTCTGGAGCCCCTGGTACAGGAAGAACATAGAACTGTTGGAGCCACAGAAATGAACACTTCCCCCCCCCCTGAAGACAGGCTGAGGAAGCTGGGGTTGTTCAGCCTGGGGAAGAGAAGTCTCCAGAGAGATCTTATTGCAGCCTTTCAATAACTAAAAAGGTCTTGTAAGAAAGATGGGGCCAAACTTTTTAGCAGAGCTTGTAGCAATAGGATAAGGGGAAATATTTTAAACTAAAAGAAGGTAGATTTAGTGAAGGTATTAGGAAGACATTTTTTACAATTATAATTTTTTTACAATGTGAGAAGAGGTTGCCCAGAGAGTTTGTGGATGCTCTGCAAATGTTTAAGGTCAGGTTGGATGAGGCTTTGAGAAACCTGGTCTAGTGGGAGGGTCAGTAGCCCATGGCAGGGTTAGACTATGTGACCTTTGAAGGTTCTTTCCAACCCAAACCATTGTTTGATTCTATTATTATACAATTTGACTGTTGTAAGAACCACAGAATGTTTAGGTTGGAAGAGAACTCCAAGATCATCCAGTCCAACCTTTGACTAACACCACAGTCAACTACTAAACCATGTCCTTAAGGACCATGTCCAAATGCCTTTTAAATGTCTCCATGGATGGTGACTCCACCACTGCCATGGTCAGGCCATTCCAGCGCCTGCCAACCCTCTCAGTGGAAAAACGTTTCCTAACATCCAGCCTGAACCTCCCCTGGTGCAGCTTCCATCCATTCCCTCTGGTCCTATCGCTGTTCTCTAAAGAGAAGAGGCTGTTTACCCTCCTCGCTCCAACCTCTCTTGAGGCAGCTGAAGAGAGCCCTAAGGTCTCCTCTCAGCCTCCCCTTCTCCAGACTGAACACCCCCAGCTCCCTCAGCTGCTCCTCACGGGACTTGTGCTCCAGACCCTTCATGAGCTTTGTTGCCCTTCTCTGGAAGTGCTCCTGCACTTCTATGTCCCTCCTATAGTGAGGTGCCCAGAACTAAACACAGGACTCAAGATGTGACCTCACCAGAGCCAAGTACAGAGGGATGATAACCTCCTTATTCCTGCTGGCCACTGATTTCCTAATACAAGCCAGGATGTCACTGGCCTTCTTGGCCACCTGCACACACTGCTGACTCATACTAAGTTGACTGTCAACCAGTACCCCCAGGTCCCTTTCCAGCTTACGGGAACCACCTCTAACGACATTTCCCCAAGTCTGTAGCTCACGATGGGGTTGTTCTGGCCCAGGTGCAAGACCTGGCATTTGGTCTTGTTAAACCTCACACAATTAATTTTGGCCCATTGGTCCAACATGTCCAAGTCTCGCTGTAAGGCTTCTCTACCCTCCAGCAGATCAACACAGCCACCTGGTTTGTGTCATCAGCACATTTACTGAGGGTGCACTCAATCCCCTCATCCAAATCATTAATGAAGATTAAGGGGAGATGCTCCTTGCTCTCAGGAGTAGAAGGACGCTACTGCCTGGTTCCTCTGCCAAACTAACCTAAATAATATCTTTGAGACCTGAAAGTTAATTTCAGAGAAGGGTATAAGAAGCTCTAGGCAGTTTTTGTTTTGCCTGAATATTTTCACCTTATTCTAATGAAAATAGGGAACATCTTTGTGGGCTTATTTATAAGGAAAAGCTAGAAAATTAACTATTGCATACTTTATACAGCATTTTTTACAGCTACGTGCTATTTTCCAACAAAATACCAGCAAGATCTTCTATGTAATTCATGGTGCATGGTAATGGTTGTAAAAATACTCAACAATATATGAACCCATAAGTACTCATTAGTGTTCATTAAGTCAAACTCTGCTTTTGCAAAGGCCAAAAATATAAACGTACCTTCCCTAACTTATTATTTTCCATTTACAGAGCCATTAGTTATGCAATTTGGCATGTCTTCACTTATTATTTGATAGTTTAGCACCTGCCTGTATTTGGGTTTTTTTAAGCCAACATTAGCAATTGATGTAGAGAGAAAGCTCCAAGGGAACAGACATGGTCTACTAGCACAATGTAGAAGTAAAAAGAGAAAAATTTTTTCAGTAGAGTGAAATTCAGTACATTATGTAAAAAAAAGTCTTTAAATTGTTTTTCCTTTAAAAACAAAACAAACAAACAAAAAAAACACCTTAGTTTTGTACTGAATTTTATCCAAAGATTCTTTTAGAGGGTAATACTTCTTGTCTCATCTAAAGGTGTATCTTCTGAATTGTGACCATACCACTTCTTTGTGCACGGTCACCACTGTGAAGATGCTCAAGACATGGCATAATGCAAGTGCAGACTAGTGAGTCAGAGAAAATAATCCTATATTATCGCAAACTTATGAAGGAAAAATCCTCACAAATGAGCAGATTGATTACATAAGGACAATCTGTATTACTAGCCTTGAAAGTACTTTGAAACCCAGCTAATCTTAACTAAAAAACAAAAATTTCACAGTAGGTAAAATTACCAATTCTATGCATATCATAAAACCATGAATGATAGAAGATGGATCATTTCCACAATTTTGTCTATTTTTATCTTAATGTGTGAAGAAAAAGTGATAAGAAAAAAAAAAGAAAAAAAAAAAAAAAGAAGACCAGAAAAAAGGTGGATCATATTAGGAACAAAAGAGGAAAGAAATTTTTAAATAATTGTTACCTTGACATAATGCAGTTTTTTTCAAACACAGATCTTTGGCTTCTTTTTGCTGTTTACAGTACATTGTACAGCAGCTGAATATGAGCCAGCAGTATTTCTGTGTGGCTAAGAAGCCAATGGCATACTGGCTTGTATTAGAAATAGTATAACCTGCAGAAGTAGGGAGGTGATTGTGGCCCTCTACTCAGCACTCGTGAGGCCACACCTTGAGTACTGTGTTCAGTTTTGGACACTTTAATATAAGAGAGATATCAAGATGCTGGAGTGAGTGCAGAGGAGGAAAACAAAGCTGGTGAAGAGCCTGGAGAATAAATCTTATGTAGAACAATTGAGTGAGCTGGGACTGTATAGTTTGAGGAAGAGGAGGCGAGGTTTCATCGCTCTCTATAACTGTACCTGACATTGCAGAGAGGATGGTGCTGGTCTCATCTCACAGGAATTAATGATAGAACAAGAGGGAATAGATTCAAGCTGCAACAGGGTTTAGACTGGTTGTTATGAAAAAAATTTTCTTAGAAAGAGTGGTTAGACACTGGAGTAGGCTGCCCAGGGAGGTGATAGGGTCACCATCCTTGGATGTGTTTAAGGGTTGTTCAAATGCAGTGTTGGGGTATATGGTTTAGGGTAGAACTTTGTAGAGTAGCAATGATGGTTGGACCCAATGACCCAAGGATGTTTTGCTACTTGAAAGATTCTGTGATTCTATCATTTCATGCAGACTTTTTATTTCACACACAGAAACTCAGACAATGAAAATCCAAAACTCACTTTTCTTCCTGCTCTCTAATTTGATGTCCAAGTACAACAGCACATACAGGGGGTATCCCCAGCCCAGGGGCAGGACCTTGCACCTAGCCTTTTTGAATCCCATGATGATCACATGGGCCTGCTTCTTGAGCTTGTCCAGGTCCCTCTGGATGGCATCCCATCCCTCAGATATGTCTGTTGCACCACTCAGCTTGAGGTCATGTGAAAACTCATTGAGGGTGCACTCAATCCCACTATTTATGTCGTTGCTGAAGAGCACCAGTTACTACAGACCCATGAGAGATACCATTTGTCACCAGTCACCATCTGGATATTTAGTCATTGGTTGCTATGTTCTTGATGAGACCATCCAACCAATTTCTCATCCATTAAGCTGCCCATCCATCAAATACATAGTTCTCCAGTTTAAGGAGAAGAATGCTGTGGGATACTGAGTCAAAGGTCTCACAAAACTCTTAAGGAAATGCCATCCATAACTCTTCCCTTCTCCAGTGACATAGTCAAATCTACATAGAAGGCCACTAATTGATCAGGAAAGAGTTACCAAGTTGTGCTTGGTAATGACATGCTGACAGTGTCAAATCATAACACTGTCTTCTATGTGCCTAAGCACAGCTTCATAAAGAGCTGTTCTATGATCTTCACAGTAACAGAGGTGTCTGTAGTTCCCAGGGTCTTCTTTTTTACCCATTTTAAAAATGGGTGCAATGATTCCTTTCTCCAGCCACCAGGAACTTCACCTGGCTATCAGGACTTTTCAAACATTATGTACAGTAGCTTGGCAAATATATCAGCTAATTCTCAAAAGATCCTGGGATGCATCTGATCAGGTCCCACAGGTTTATAAATTTTCAGGTTCTTCAGGTGGTCACAAATCTGATCTTCTCTTACAGTGGGAAGAACTTTGGTCCCCTAGTCTCTGCCTTCCAGTCCATTCACTTGACAGATGTGGGAAGAATGATAATCAGAGGGGATTGAGGCAAAAATGTGGTTGAGTAAATCCTCCTCCTCCTTGTCCATTGTTGCCAGTTTGTCAGTCATGTTCAGCAGAGGGGTTATGTTTTCTTTGACATTCCTTTTCTAGCTCACATACCTGTAGAAACTTCTTAAAACTCTTCACATACCTTGTCAAGTTTAGCTCCAGCTGTGCCTTGGCCTTCCTGATCCCATCCATACGTAACCAGCCAGTGTTGCTATACTTGTCCCTTTTTCCACTGCCTGTGCATTTCCTTCTTGCCCTTTAGTTTGACCATCTGGTCTTGACTCAGCTGTGCTGGTCACTTGACTTCTTTTCCTAAAGACTTTTCCTGAGGCTCTTGCGCTCTATGGGAAGTGCTGTTAAAGATCAGCTGGCTCTGTTGTGCTCCTTTGTCCCTGAGGGAAGACTCCTTGTATGAAGGACTTCTGTAAACATAGAAGTTACTCTATCAAAACACATCTATGGAAATGGAGAGATAAAATATATCTAAGGTTTGTCTAGGGATTTTTGGTTGTTATTTTTTCTTCAAGGGAAATTTTGACAAATAGGAAAAGTTTAGAAAATCTAAGATTTTAGGGCTTGTTTGTATCTTCCAAGAAAAGCCCCAAACTTTTCATTAGATTTTGGTATTTTTTTCAAATGTATTTGTTTACTTGAAATCACCTTTACTCTACTGAGACAAGGTATAGACAGAATAATTTTAATAAGTTTCTATGAACTCACAGTAACACTGAAAAACATGTTGTGGCTCAGCTTCTCAGCATGTCTGAAAAATACTCCTCTGACTTCAAGTAGCAGGATCCAGTATCATTCACATCAGTGAAAATAGGCTGATTTATGTAATTCAAAAAGCTGCGACCCTGAAATAAAGATCAAAGGGGAATTTGATATGTAACTGGTAATTGGAGCTAGGTAAAATCCTCAGTACAAGGTTGTGACTGTGGATTGTTTTAGCGTTCTTAGAAGATTAACTGATTTGTTTTAAAGAGGCTTTTAGCACTTCGAAGTGATTTCTGAAGAAACAAATGATGAATGCAATTACCACCTGGTTTTTAACCCCCTGTTTCAGAAACTACTGAGAAAGGCTTATGTCTAGATTCAGCCATGATTAATGACTAAGAAAAAATTACAAAAGAAGATAGTAGCATCAGTCAGAACAAAAGCTGAAGTTTAGGTATTGTCTCAATTTCAAACGCCTGATTATATGAACATGAATTTATAAATTCAGGCAAAGTAGTCTATCAATTACTGTTTAATTTATTTTGGTATTCAATTTTGCATGTGTTCTCACAGGTTCCTATCGTTATATGAACTTGTTGTAGTAAGTTTTCAAACACTGCTTAACAATGCATTGATGTTTTTTTAATGATCATTCCAGAAAACAAGAGCCCAAATCCCCAAGTGTACGAAGAAACAGGGGAATTGGAATTTCTTAAATTCTTTGCTCCTAACTTTGTGTGTAGCATAATTTTTTGCATGGTATACATGAAGACCATTGTATACAAGTTGAATTTGCAGATGCTCATAAATGTTAATTTGAACTCTGATGTGCAGGTGTACACATTGGCTTTGTTATGATGACACAAAAACCTTAATTCATACTTTTCTTCAGTTCTGATGGGTAGTGACAAAACCTGACTCGTCAGGTTGAAAAACTAGCCCTGCAGGAACACACACATTTATGCATGAGTGTGTGTATTAAGGAGCTTTTCTGCTATAAGTGGGCTGAAAACAAATGATGATGTACAACATTCAAAAGTTGTGCATAGTGATGCATGTCATAGGTTATTCCCCTTTGTCCCCTGGGACTCCACCAGTACTGATTTAATACAGCTTTCCCCTTGAATATGAAAAGAGTAACTCCTATCACCACAGTAGATTGATTACATTATTTCATAAAGAACTAATGATGGAATATATGGATAAATATGTAAATTTTTCAACCATGAGTAAGGAGCCTGGTTTTCATTGAAACAAAGCATAGATTCTCCTATGATGTGGTGCCTGCATCGGATCCACATATTGCTTTAAGTTTGTGAAAGCCTGACCGATGAGTAAATTAGGTTGTTTAAAGTGTTTGAATGCATTCTATATATACGCTAATGACTGTGCTGAATGCAGGCTTGTGGACATTTTTATTATTTATCATTTGCCTTTCTCTCACTGTTTCTTGCTCCATTCCCCACCTGTTTCCCCAATGGCATAGGAAAAAATAAAAAATAAAAAAATGAATAAATTGCCTGAAATACTTTCTGAATTTAGAGAAATATTGTCTCTGTTCAGTGTCCTTCCTTCTGCTCAATTTTCATCTATTTCCTTTATACCCCCAAGACTGTTTTAGCAATGTAATCTGTTTAACTGACTCTACTAATTTATGAAGTCATTGACTAACTTGAAGAGATCTGATGAGATTAAAAGTCTTCCAAATAATTCAATTTCCACACACTTTATAAAAAATAAAGTAGTAATTAGGGAAGAAAAAGAGTTTCAAATATTTGTTTTGATTCTGTTGGTGATGCTTTTTTTTTATTCAAACATTCTATATATTGCTGCTAAAATGCTGCATGGAAGAAGAGTATATGTGTATAAAGTCAATAGAAAGCCTTTGGACAATTCAAGTAAATATTCAAACAAATAGGAGACATAAACATGTAGGAATCAGGTAGTCTGAATTTCAGGGATCAAGAGCTTTTTACTATCCCACTTTTCATTGGTCTAGCCCAAGAATGGCCTTTTCAGATACATCTTGTGGTTTTTTAGGACTGCAGCCATTCTCTAAGTGTGAAGCATATTTTAATGTTCTGCTAGGCTAACTGCTCTGCTCATGCAGTCCTCCTGCTGAGCAGTCCTTGCTCAGATGTTCTTCAAAAATTATTTCATATTTTTAAATGCAAGGAAAACTAACAGGTCTCATGGGATCTCACTGTGGATGTTGTAATGTTATATTTCCCCATTTTATTCAGGGATTTCATTTCAGTAATAATTTTATTGTGTTTTTAAAAATAATTACTGGATTTTACTTTTTCTTATGGTAAGCATCAGGAGATTGAATGAATATAAAAACAGTTCTGTTTGACAGCGGTTTCTAAAACGAAGGTTAAAATTAATTTCTGTATTGTTTTTGTTTGGGGGTTTTTTGGCTTTTTTTGTTTGTTTGTTTGTTTTGTTCTGTTTTGCCTGTTTTTTTTTTCATAGGGAAAGATATTTAAGGATAAATTTTTGGCCACATCAGGATAAAAGCAAGCCAGTAGCCATCAATTGGTTCACTTCTCACTCCTTTTGTACAGGCACTCATAAGAATCTTACTGACAATCTCACTGATATCTATATCTGATCTGTTTCATGGGTAATAATTACAGAAGCAATGGAAAAGATATAGTAGAAACAGATGAACAAGCATCTACTTGTATGGAACTGTGGGCAAAGCAGCAAGGCAATTTGCAGTACATATTTGCAGTAGAGGGAATCACATCTACTTAATGAGGGCCAGGATTATGCAAAGCCAGGTAAAGGAAGATGAGCACAAAAGAAGCAGCTAATGGTGAATTTACAGAGATTCATTCTGTGTTTTAAAGCTTGTCCCTTATTTTTTTTCTGAGTATATTCTCTATAGCCCTTGGCAAGTCTTAAGTGCAAATCTACCATATAACATGGAAGTTTGTTTATATAGTGCCCACAGTGTGCTGGGGGCTATGTAGTTAGCTGAGCAAATATGATATCTGTTCACAAGCATGTAAGGCAAAACACTAGCCATATGAGACTTCAACATTTTTTTTTAGTGTTCTTTAGGCAGCACACAATTTTATTTACATTTTCTGCCAAATCACTTTAAGATTTCTGTTCCAGCAGCATGCATAACCAGGCACAGTCAACCACATAGACCAGAATAATTTGCAGAATAACTTGCTAGAGAATTTTATCTCCTGGTTTGTGACCTACTTATACTTAAATTGAGACTTAGAGATTAATGTGTTTTTTTCCACATACACCTATGCTATGCAGAGCTACTCTTATATTTAACTTTGTTAAATATTATGCAAATTCAGTGCATCTTACTTCACAGTCTGGAGTAAAAGAGTTATGCCTTACTTTAAGCACACATTTTGCATACAATATTAGGTTCCATATATTCTTTTAAAATACAAAATGTATAAATATATGTGGCTGCATAAGCAGAACATATTACTCTGTTAAAAGGAAAGCATAGTCCCTGTAGCATCTAGCATCTATATATTAATCAAGCCTGCTGGTAGTTTTGTTTCAGGAAAAAGAAGTTAACTTTAACTTTCTATCTTTAACTTATGAAGTATGAGGAAATATAAAGTAATAATGCTGCCTAGAAAAAAGCATTTAATGCATGAACATACTCACATTTTTATCACATTAAGCTAAAATAAAAGGTGCAAAATTTTTGAATGTATAATGTACAGAAGAGATAAGCTCCTAAAATGATATTTTAGGTGTTTCTCTGTCAGTCAAAAATAGTAGTTTAGTTCAGTAATCAGATCCAATTCTCAGTTTGTCCCTCTTAAAAAAATGAAAATCTCAAAGTTATCTTAATTGAGCAGCCAAATTTCAATTGGTGTAAGAAAAGCTTCAGAAGACAGAAATATTTACCATGCACTGACACCTTCTGATGGTGTTATGGAATCCTGTATGGAACTGGGCAGTCACAGGGACAGGGGAAGCTTCTAACTGGTGCTGAGGAAAGCAGCAAGACAATAATTTAATTTAAGGAAGAACAATTATTTTTAGCTACTACAAAGACAATAGAATTTGCTAAAGAAGGCAACAGCTTTTGCCAAAGATGTGGGAGTGGAGAGGGAGGCAGCAGGCTGTCCTTTCCTCTTCTGGAAAACCTGAGGAGAAGAAGAAGTCAGTGAGCTGCTGCGAAAGACACTGTGGTCTGGGTTTTGGGAAGTACATTATTGAAATTTCAGTCTCTTTCCTAGTGAAGTGTTTATGATACAGAACAATCAATGCTCATCTACCTTTTTTCACCTCTCCACTCCACATGGAAATCAAACCAGAGTCCTGGGCCAAGTGCTGGAGCTGCTGTATAAAAATGTGCCAAAAAAGGAAGAGAAGGATGACTTGAATAGTTTCAGTTCGCTCAACTAAAGGTCAAGGCTCAAATCAGGATTATTAACAGTGTGCATGAATTTATTAAAGTCAAATCAAGTTTGTATTTTCTTTCCATTTTTCTGAATTAATTCTTGATTTCATGAGAATGCAGACAAGCTACCAGCTGTACAAAGTGCTGCTTCCACTATGTGTGGCCCCACAGGACAGATGAGTCTTGTAACTTTATGCATTTATGAAATAAAACAAGAGCTGGAGGGTAATATTTTACTATACATACAAAAAGAAATTTCTGGAATGTTTTTGAGTTGCAATATTTTTTCTTTGTACAATACAGACTATATTTTGAGCTTATTAACTAATAATAAATATGACTTTTAAAAGTATGTTGGATGAAAATATAGATTTTGCTTTTTTTTTTAAAAGTTAGAAGTAAAACTACTCAACAAGGTCCCTTACATTGTAAATCTGCTGCAAAATCACAGTGAATATTGTTTCTGCATTTTTGTAGCTCAAAAGCTGTATTTTCAAAGATATTTAAGTTTTATTGACAAAGAATTGATGCCATTAATGTTTTCTGCATCATCTGCTGAAATTCATGGGACTAGCATTGGTACTGTTTCAATAAATGTAGACAATTTGCCATTGTGCTTAGCTGCATCTTTGGATTCCTAAATGCTTTTGAGAATGTGATTTTAAATTATTTGTCTGCAGTAGCACGAGAGCCTATGACAGACTGCCATAATTTACCTGTACTCACAATCTTAATCCTACTCAACTCCTTAATTCCCTACTCAACAGAACATCCTTTAAAATCTACTAAATAAATCATCTATGCCTAAATAATTAAATGTTCACGTTGGTAACCATTAAGATCCATTGATTTATTACAAACCTTTGGAATATGGTGCTCTGGTTTTGTAAACATTCCCAGGCATATCAAGAAGCAATGCTTCTGGCAGAGAAACAAGGCAGAGAAATAGTATGTTCATAGTTATCTTATTCACCAGGTTTTGCAAAGTACATATCCACATGAATAATGATGCCCTGTTTCTCACAGGATGAAATTTTCTTTAGACATGTTTTTTACCCTATTTGGAGGAAGCACAAAAATTCAAAATCATATGGGTTCTTTAATAATAGTAGTGGGAGAAGCTGAAGTGGTTGCGTTCTGCTCTCTTACAGAGTCCCAAGGTGCCAAAAACAGTTAAAAGCTTCTCAAACCAAATGGTGAAAACTTGCTTTAAAAGCTCATGGATTTTCCGGTTTACTGTACAGATTCTTCTCACAGAAAAGCATTTTAGTCCATACTGGCTTTTTAAAGATGTTATCAGTACCATAAGTGGTTTGAATATATTTAAAGTTAATGTACCTCTTTCATCTATGCATATTATCTTTTGAGAAGGAAAAGGGGGGCCAGAATAAAAATATGGAGGGGGTTTTTTTTATAATGCGGTATTAATTACCTGGAATTTTTAGACTCCATAGCACGCTGGTAATGTGGTATAATTTAACATATAGTGTGTTCTGCCAGCTTTTTACCACTGATTTTGAAGAGAACTTTTCACATGTATTTGTAGGAAAATCTTTGTTTTACTTTTTGGTTTGCAAATTGCTTGCATGCATCAAACTTTTTTTTTTTTTTTTTTTTTTTTTTAACATGGTTTCATGGTTTCTTAATTGTTCTACATTTGATGCAGTAGCTGTTACATGGCTTCACATCGAACTGAACAGACCTGCCCAGTTACTGGTTTTGCTTGCTAGTAAGCATGTCATAAGCCTTAAAAAGGCAGAAAGAAGACCTGTCTTCTCTACAGTCACTCAGGAAAGCAATTTCTAGCAAGATGGATTTAAAGGATTTTTTGTTAAGAGAGGTCTTCCTCTCACACTGCATCTGTTCCATCTATCAGTGCATAGATCAGCACACAGACCACTGCTCTGGATAGGCCTATTTTCAGTTTTAAAGCTAATACTCCAAACTAATCTAGACTCCTAATCTTAAACTGCTAAATTCCAACACGAATGCCTGGTAAATAAAATTTATAACCCCCTGCTTCCTGAAGATGACATAGTAACTGAGAAATTGATTTAAAGGTATTTTGGCTTGTATTGTTTTTCCTACATACCCTGAGCACTAAGATCTAGGAGTATTTCTTGAGTATGTAGACCAACTTAGCAAAATGTATAGATAACGTGTAAAGCTGATGAATTTTATGTATTGTGTTCAGGACCTTGTATAAATCACAATTTACACTTCCACTTGCTACTCCATGGCATTCATTTCTCTTTAGAGAGATTTCCTAAAGCCTAAATTGAAGGTTTTTCCAAAGGCCTAGGAAAAGTTGAGAATTTGAAAAGGCATTGTTTGACGTAATTTTCACATTCAGCATTTCTTTTTTGAACCCCCACTTAGGGACAGTAAGCATGAGCAAGCAATCTAAAAACCTGTTAACAGCAGTGCATTAGATCTAAAATGTGTGGGGAACTTGTTTTTGTTTTGTTGCCACAAAATATGAAGAAAGAATATAGGACAAGATTCAGGAAGAACAATTTCTACACTTCAGAAAGAAATATATATTTGAGTTATCAGCTTGAGCCTCATGATAAAGAACTAGAAATCTTCACTTGGAGTATCTGTCAGAGGAATGTGTTTAATTTATGTTGTCAAGGTAACACCAGCAGCATTTGCAAGACCTTGAGTGTTTTATTTTCCATTCTTTAATATTTGGCTGGTTTGGTGAGCAGAGCTGAACACCCATCAGAGTCCCCAAGGGTCAAGGAGTCACTACTGAAATCTACCCATTAGACCCCTCCACAGCTTTGAGGTGATCTTGTAGCTATTGGAAAAAAGAGGTCTCTTAAATTTTTATTTCTAAGTAGCTATTGGAAAAAACAGGTCTCTTTAATTTTTATTTCTAAGCATGACAGGTTTGAAAAGCCATGTCTAAAATGATTTTTAAAAAAGCTTACTTGACACAATGCACTTAAAGGAAGGGATGGGGAAGAAAGAATTAAAGCCACATCTTTTTTTCTTTTTTTTTTTTTTTTCTTTTGTTTTCTACCATGAACAGAATGCCATTGTGCTGGACACCACACAGAACACAGGATTCATCAGGTTTTGATATACTCCGTTGTAATGCAAGTGGCTCAACATGTCTATTTTTCCACTGAGGCTTTGCTGATAGAGCTGTAAAAATAATTTCACAATTATTTTGTTTATTCACTACAGTGCACTAGGTCCCTCTCGGAGTCTTTACTGCACATTAAGCAATATGTATCCATAAATTAGTTGAAAAAACACACAGGTAAAATAATTAGCTTTCGAGACCACTGTCACTTCATTTTTAATCTGAATGATTGTAGCTCCTACATTGGATTTCACAGTATGATGACTGTAGCTGCAGAACACCCTGGGTCTCTGTTTGTGAGAAGCCTCATGAATTGAATCCCATGGTTCTGTCCACAGGTGGTGGACACTAAAAATGAATCAGACCCTGTATATTAAAATATAATGAAGAAAATTTTCAAGGGCAACTGCCAAATGGTTTTCCCTTTTCACAATGAACAGTTAACCTGTTCTGCTTCCCTCAAAAGCTCAAGCCTCTTGTGTGAATACATGATTTAATTTTATTATTTCAACAGACTCAATAGTAGGAGTGTATTCACTTCTGGAACTAGCTATCTTTTCCCCTGGATCTTTTAGAGGGTGTTTGGAATCCATTGCAGGTAAATATAAATTGTCTATATTTGCTACATATGCAACCTGGAATGTAATCCATTATATTTTGTGTGTAGGATTGACAGGCATCATTAACACACTTTCTTAAACACCAACTGGGAAACACGTTATTTGCCATTAGTGGCATTTTAGTTCAGCTCAGAAGTGTGCTGAGCAGTGAATCTCTAATTCCCTGTGCTATGGTCTTAAAGCAGATGGACTGAATTTCTGTTGGGTGAAAATAATGTGAAATACTCATAGGAATAGAGCTACTCTGAGATAAAAACGTTCAGTTTTAGGCCAGGTACCAAGTACTCAGAAGCAACTCTTTCACACCAAAGATCTGAATAAGATGGACTGAGCCTACACTAAGTCTTGTTGAAATCAATGGCACTTAGATGATTTCTCCGAAAGCTGGGTCAAATTACTTCATCATTTCCTGAACTGACCAAGAATTTCCATCTCCGAAAGGACAAATAATAACTTAAAACTTTGGTTTAAATAGATTTGTCTTCTGATGTAAATTCTAATGAACTCAATGCAATTTCTCTGTATGGAAATCAGTCTGAAATCAGACTCCCTTGCAAAATTCAACTATTTCTGGCTTGACTAAACAAACAATAACAACAACAGCAACAAATCTTGAACTATTTTGATTTATGCTATTTCTTAATATGTTTTAATGTATATTTATATATTATATTTGTGCTATTTTGATTTTAATTTGTAAATAGTTTCAGGAAGCAAATAATACTTGAAACCTAGGTAAAATTTCTATAATTCCATAAAACCTAATTTGGCTCAGTTGGAATTATAGCTGAAGGTTTTATGTGTCTTCTATTAATTCCTTTTTTAGTGTTGTCAAATTTCAAGCCAAATTCTGATGAAAAAGATGCCCTGTATAAAGAGTAGTGTGCTTCAAATTGCAGAGAAAGTACATTACTTGGCTGACAGCCAGCCTGCCATTTATAATTAATATCAGAACAGCAGTAAACCAAAATGACTACTTTTCCACCTGATATAACTTGTCTTGTGTCTTGTCCTCTTTAAACTTCTTTCAAAGCACTGTTTCTATTGGAATATCCTTTTTAAATCCCTTTCAGTGCTGTGTTTTGATCCCTTTAGCCAGTTGATCCCATCTTTTCACAGTGTAATTTTGTTTATTCAACAATGTTCTTTTAATTAAGAAATAATTAAAGTGGAATTTCACTTACAATATGTAAATCTTATTTCCTGTTTTGCACAGGAAGACAATCTGTTGGAACAGCTGTGTGAACAATAAAACAAACCTTGTATTAAAAGATTAATCTTTTTAAACAACAATAAAAGTTATCCTAGTACTGCAGATACCCAAAAGGATCTTTTCACTTTACTCCTTACCTCTTTTAAAACTCACAGAGAAATGAGAAATCTCTTATATTCTCCTGGATCTAATTTATGTAGTGTCAGCACTTCTGACTGATCTCAGAAACTGACACATGCAAATGAATTAAGAGAGAAATAATAAGATAAAATATTAAACTAAGTGAGAAGGAAAAGAAATGGGTATTTCTGAAGAATACAGACAAAGCATACAGTGAAAAAGAAAAAGTGGGTGTTAAGAGATGTGTATGAATTTCTTCTTTTAATGTAAGTATATAATTATTATTTCTATATCTTAGATTCAATTACATATTTAGGAATAAAATTATGTTGGAGAGTTCCTGTCATATTTTTATTCAATATGTAATGTCAATGGATGGAAAAAAAATTAAGCACAGAATCTGAGTGTCCTTGGCTATCTTATAAATTTATATTTCAATGTATACATCTATATAGGTATATATATATTATATATCATATATAATATATTATGAATATATATAAAAGTCTTTGGTACACCAAATCAGATCATATTTGTAACAACAGCAGACTAGTGTTAATTTAAACTTCCATTATGTTCCTGCTAGTATCTCTTCAACTTCATCATTCCCTGACAAGCACAAGGGGAAATGATGTGCCACTTCTCATTTTCCAAATATGCTACATTTAATAATGAAAGGATTTTTTTTAAACTCTGTTTCAAATGGGAGCTTTTAAAATAGAACACCTTTTAGTAAGAATAAGGTGCAAAGATCCATCTTGTGGAAGAGCTGACCACTCAGAAGTTAGGGTGAGGAAAATGACAGGTGTGAGAATTAAACATGTTTTTAGAAAAAAAAAATAACTAGGTTATAAGTGTGTATGTAAATATATATGTGTGTGTGTGTGTATGTATATACATACATGCATGCATGCATATATATATTCTTACTGTATTTTCACTGCATCCTTTAAAAAAGAAGTATGTGATCAGAAATAATTTGCCTTTTGGACAAAAAAATCCCCCCAAGTATTGAATTATATATTTGGACCACCTCTAGCAATTGCTAGTTCTGCTGGTAATTATTGAAGACTGAAAAACTCTTATTATGTGCTTATGTGATAAACTCCCCAGAGACAGCATGGTAAATATTAAGCCTACTGTGTATGCTTGATCTGAATCATAAAAGTAAGTGTATAATCAAATAAACCAGGCCTGTAAAGTGCACTCACACTTCAAAGCTTGCTATTAAAGTGTCTTTGTTGGATTTAGGGTTTATTAGTTATTAGTTTATTAGAGTTCAATGATTTCTAGAGCAAATGTTCTAATTTTGCTCAGGGCTTGATCTGTCCCCTCCCAGGAACCAAGAGGACCTTTTTATTGCATTTCACGGGGAATGGGGTGCAGGGCAATGGCTCTCAGCCTGTGTGGTTTTGACAGTCACACAGTGGTGTGGTGGACAACAGGGTTTGGTGCTATGAAGGCAGTGTGATATTTTTCATCTGAAATAAGGAGCTGACATTGGCTTCCAGTCCAGCCCTGGTGCAGTGGGTGGATGTAAGAGAAAGAGAGACATTTTATGGCTACAGATATGAATACCTGTTCCTGTGATATAGGTCAGTGTCTGAATTTATGCAGCAATGGCTAAGCAGTAGTGGTAGTTTGACTTGAACTCCTTCTACACAGCCATGTTTTCTGACAAACAGAATTTAGTTTGGAAGATCTATCTTGTTTTTATAAATTGAAAAATAAAAAAAAAATATATAGTTTGTTCACTATCTTGACCTTTCTTTTTCTGTTTCATTAATCACAACTTTGCTGCTTGTACTGGTTTTGCCTGGGATAGAATTAAAATTCCTTCATAGTTGCTCTTAAGGGGCTAAGTTTTGGATTTGTGATAAAAGCAGTGTTGATAGCACTAAGGCCTCTTCTGATCCTCACTCAGCCACTCCAGTGAGTGGGCTGGGGATGTGCAAGAGGCTGGGAGAGGACATGGATGGGACAACCAACCCCAGCTGACCGAAGTGATATTCTGTACTATATGGTGGCGTGCTCAGCAGTAAAACTGAGGTGACATGGAGGTTGGCCAGGGAGTCATTGCTTGGGGACTGGTTGGGCATCAGTCCTGCTGTGCATTACACAACCATCAGTTGATGGTGATGAAAATTTTTTGTATCAATTGATTTTGGGTTTTATCAATTGTTTTTCTTCCTTCCTTCCTTCCTTCCTTCCTTCCTTCCTTCCTTCCTTCCTTCCTTCCTTCCTTCCTTCCTTCCTTCCTTCCTTCCTTCCTTCCTTCCTTCCTTCCTTCCTTCCTTCCTTCCTTCCTTCCTTCCTTCCTTCCTTCCTTCCTTCCTTCCTTCCTTCCTTCCTTCCTTCCTTCCTTCCTTCCTTCCTTCCTTCCTTCCTTCCTTCCTTCCTTCCTTCCTTCCTTCCTTCCCCTTTTTTAAATTTTCAAACTGTATTTATCTCAACCCACAAGTTTTCAAATCCTTGCCCTGCTGATTCTCTCTTTCGTTTCACCAAGGGAGTAAAAGAGCAGATGTGTGGTGCTCAGCAGCCCACTGGGGTTAAAACAGGATGCTGCCATATGTATACGATGGATGACTACTGTGAAATAGCTAAAATGTTGTAAATTTGTATCTATACTTTGATGTGATTTGTGTTACCCTCCTCTAGATGTGCTTCTCTAGCACATACATTCTGTTCCTTGTGGGGCCAGATGCTTGGAAGAAAATTCTATTGATAGCGTTGCAATATGCCACAAAGAAACAATATTAATATATTTTTTACTTATCTTACTACAATTTTCTTTGGGGTTTACAACAGTGAATCTACATGTGCTTACTTCTGCTATAAATAGCATACCCCTGTATAAGAACCTAAACAATGAATCTACTGTTTGGAATTGCCTAGATTCTAAAAATGAACAATATTTAGTCCCATAAGCTCCAAAGGACATCAGAGAAATACAGATATGGAGAAAAACTGATGAAGGGTTGGATGCAATGCTGGATTTCTGCATGACATAAAAATAAATCACAGCAGCGAAATTCTTGAGTGTGATCAGACATCAAAAGGGATTTTTATATAATATGTAACTTTGATAAAAATCTGTGAAAAGCTTGACATCAAAAATGTCAGAAGAAAAGCATAAACACAAAGATTTTAAAATAATCTTGAATGTATGCTGTATTGTGCCATAAGTATCCTTCAGTGGTTTTGACAGTCATTTCCTCTTTTAAAAAAATTAAAGAATATACCTCTGTATTAGATGTAGGCTAAGTGTACTGTATAAATAAGAGCAATGTTCAAATTTTCACAAGTACCACTTCAAATTGGCATACTTTTATTGTATTTTGACTATTTTTTCAAAAAGTTCCATGAAGCTCTTACTTATGTAAACAACACTGGAAGTATATTATTTTACTTCTAACTTCTGGTATGTACTTTGGAAATGTATACCAATATTTTTGATTCTGCAGTTCTTCCTCATGCATAATCATTTCAAACCCCCCAGAAGAGGTGCAAAGTGTCACTGCATGAATATCCTGTTATGGGAAATTCTCTTCCTACTTTGCACAGATCTAGAGATCTAAATGACTACATAAATGATTATGCTGAGAGAATAATCTCAAGGAAAATAGGTTTGGGAGGGAGAAAATAAAACATATCAGTAACAGCCTTCCAAAAGTGAAGCAAATAGTTAAGTTCAGAACAAAATAGTACTTTTCTAGTCACCTTTCTCCCAAAACTATTTATTCCCAGTTACTGTTTCACTTTAATTCTTAATTCTTAAACATTGAGGAAGAATTCGTATTGATGTCATTAGAAGAAGATTAGATCCTTTTTTTCCAAGGTTCTTTGAGTTCAAGTGGTGCTGGGTCAGCACTAAGATTATTGGCTGGACCAGTATGTTTATTTCTTAAACCAAATGAGGTCTGCCTGTATTATGTCCTCTTTCATTCTTAGCTTCAAAACTTCCCTGAAGTGCTACTAGATTTAAGTGAAAGAAAAAGGGTTTGGAGAATAGATGATAAAGTCATCTACAATAAAACAAAGAAACTCAATATGAAAAATGCCTGGTTACAGAAATAATTATTTTTCACTTCCAGTTTCACAAAAAATCATTAAACTGTATTATATGTTCCACTTAATAATTTTCTTAACACTGCAAAATTTATTTCTTTTGATATTAAAGAATAAATGATCAATGAATCACAAATAATACTTCAGGAACATCTGCCTGCTTACAGATAAGAGTTGGGGGAGGAAGGCAACAGTGTTGAAGCCCTTTCTTGAAAAACTGTATTTTCCCATATTGTAAAAATAAAATATGCAGAAGTAGTAGTTGTTTAGTGGATTGACATTATTTCTCAGATGTCATTATATGGAGAAATGCTCAGATACTTTAAATCCTTGCTGTGTCAGTCCTCAGCCTTCAACTATTTTAGACCTTTTGATCTTTCAAACTTCTGGTAGCCTAAACTGAAGAAGGGTATAAAGTTCTAGTCTTGTCTCACAGTGAAATTAAAATGACCTCAGAATTGTGTTTGGGGTTTGTTCTGTTTTGTCTTGTGGATTTTTTAATTATTTTTTTTAATGATTTCACAAAACCGGCTTGTTTATACTGAGTTCTTGTAAGTGAAGAGGGGAAACACATTAAAAAAGAAATAAAATTGCATGTAATCTCAGAAAGGAATGTTAAAGAAAACCAATTGCTGTTCAGCTCAGATTGTTTTTGTTTAAACATGGACCAGTTTCTGCCTCATTTATAGAACTGGTAAACACTAATGGGTCGTGGGGGAAATGTAATGATTGTATGTTGTGTCTAAGCTGGTTTCACCTGAAGTGATTTAGTTAGCACAAATGGTAAATTATAATGAATGTATGTTGAATGTATAATGCTTTTCCTTGCAGTACTTGTTATCAGAAGTAGTCGATGCCAAAATTTTATTTTCACATACAATGTGTTTTATTCTAATTATGTTAAATTAATTTGACCAGAAAAAGAGAGATAACAGTGTGGGGAGAATGTGAGAGATAGTCTACAAACATGCAGAGAGACAAAATGGAATTAATTTAGAATTTTTTTAATGATTGTCCTTTTTAATAGCTGGGTGGGGTGGTGTCTGAGACTGTATTTTCAATTATTCTTCAGGTCATTAATGTTGATTACATTCTTCTTCTAACCATAAGTCTTTATTTAATGAAAATGTATGCCACCCACTAAGCAGGCATGTAGTTAGGGAACAATACAGCTGGATTTGATTGCCCTATTAACAATAATCATCATGAGACTTTGGGAGTAATAATTTAATGACTTCTTGCACTCTTGCGCTACTTTTTGGTGGCGTTCATTTAGCATGTACTATAATAATATCTCAAATGAAATTAAAAATTGCTAGCAAGCATTACTTGCCAGAGATAGGCAGGTATTGAAAAACCAGATCCTATCAGGGCTCCAGCAACTGCCAATAAAAAAACCTGTGGGCAAGGTAACTTGAGTAAAGCCTCTCAGAGAGCTGATAAATAATTTTCAATGACTGACAGGGTTCATGTGGAGGAGACTGGGGGGTGGAGAGGGAGGGAAATATTTTTCTATTTGTTTGTTTTTCTCATCCTCATGATTCACAGGCATTGCCAAACTTGTGGATGAAATGCAAGACAGGTGGTACAGTGCTGGAACTGACCTAATTCAAGAAGGTGGTGGGACAGCTAAATGTTCCCTTTTATGGGGCTCAGTCTTGCTTACAAGCAGGTCAGCTGTAAAACTCTCACTTGATGGGTGCAGATCTGGTCACATTGTGTTCCCTAAATAGTTCTCTCTTCTTCACTCTGAATTTACTGGTGGAAGTCCTTTTGCAGAGGCAATAAATAAGATATCACAGAAGACATTTTACTCAGTCTTACATGAAGACCCACAGTTTAGGGAAGGTAACTGCAGTTGTTCGTGCTTTCAATGCTTCCTTGTGCCAGAGTGCAGAACTTGGTGTCTCAGCTGTATGGTTGCATATTTGCACACATTATCTTCACTCAACTGTTTTTTCTTAACTTTATAACAGATATTCAAGCTAAAAAGTACACTTAGTAAGGTTGTACTAAGCAGAGACCCCTTACTGAAGAAAGGTCAACCACAGAAACACAGTGTGCTCTGAGAGTTTGAAGAACTCTGACACACAAGAAGGATGAATCCATTGCCTGAGTAGTGGTGTGTGAAGTCAGTTGCACGCATGCCCAAAAAAACCTAGTGTATTTCTTTTCCAAAATGTTTTTTTCCAGCAGAAAGCACACTTCAGTCAGTGTATCTTAATAATAATAATAATAATAATAATAATAATAATAATAATAATAATAATAATAATTGTTTTCAGATATTTCTGGAGATTATAAGTGTTTGATTATATTAGTCCATCAACTCAGACTTTTTCAGTGAGTGGATGAACTCCCTGCTCCATTACAGTGCAAAGTTAAACTATACAGAAGTTAATCTGTGTAACACTGGATAGGAACGCTCAAGGGACTTTCATAAGGCTAATACCCACATCTTGGCTTGAAGGCAGTAGCTAGTAGATGAAAGGCTTTAAAGAGCTTCCTAGAACCTCACTGGCATAACTCTGATCAGTATACATGGTGCATCTCAGCATGAGATCAAAGTCTGAGTCACTTTCATCACTGGCTGAAGGTAAACATTCTCACTTACAACTGAGAAATGGTTTAACAAGCTGTTCTTTATTATATTCCACTAATTAGTAACTGAAGTTCATACTTGGTTTGTTGTCAGTCTATCAACAGATCATATTGCAGAATGGAGGAAGTTTAAGCTTTCCAGGGGGGTTTAGTCACACCCAAATAAAACAATGGAGATTTAACCTTGTGGTATTAAACGGAATAATTTTCAGCTCAGGTGTAAGTGTGGGCAAACCTATTACTGCTTACATAATACAAAAAAAGCAATGGATTACTTTATTGTCCAAAACAAGCTGATGCCATAAAATTCAATCACTGAAAGAATCCTCTAATACCTGTTCTTAAGTTTTTGAAGGCAGGCATTCTTTACTGCAGTGCTGGATGCATGAGAGAGAGTTCTCAAAGTCATGAATGACATGAGTGACAATAGACATGACCTATATTGTACCAATACTTACATGTTTAAAACTCATTGTGATAAACATCAGATTTTCTGAAACTAATTGAAATGTTTGCATCATTAGTTGGGGGAGGTCTTCAGTTGTTTTCCAGGGAAATTGTCCTGTGATGTCATTTTGTTAATCCCTTCTCCAACACATGCATAATGTCGGGCACCAAGTCTACATGGACTTAGCCAATTTCCATTCACAAGACCCTTAGCTCCTTCATCTTGCTATTTACTTATTTGCAAAAGGCCTGGAGCAGCCCAAATCAACATCCTATTGTTAAGTGTCAGAAAAGAGTCTTCAGGAGTTATCTCTATCTCCAGGATGCTGGCTGACTATTTTGTGGTTATTTACTCAAGAATGTGGATTTCATACATCACATTGTTTCACAAAATACAGTTTCATTTCAGTATACATTATATAAAGTAGATTCACAAATACAACAAAAATATCTAAGTTTAATTCTATAGCCATGAAAGCCACAAGGAATACCTGAATTCCAAGTAAAAAAAAAAAAAAAAAAAAGAAATTTAGGCTATCACATGAGGTCAAAATAAAGTGTGATTATTTTAATTTCTGTTAAGCTGATTGAGTATGCTTTGCTCTGAACTAGTGACAAAACCTCACACTATGTATATGGTGCAGTAATCTCATAGCTAGCACAATGCTGCATCTTCCTCATGCCCTAGAGTGTCTAATGTTGCTTTGACTCTTACCAGTGTCCTTCATACTGCCTGATGCAGTTAGTAAAAGTTCAGATTCTTGACTTGCATCTGGTACTAAAGTCATGGATTATTGGATTTTAAAATAGCTCCATAATAATTTTCATTATACTTGAAAAACATGTAACATTTTTCTACTTTTACATCTAAGAGAAGTTGTGAGTTCTCTTCAGAGAACTTCTAACATCACTTTAAAATCCTGTGGACAGGGATACTTCCTGAGTGGGAAGTGTGGGAACACTGTAAATAGTTAAAAAGCATTAATTGTGTCCTCAAAAGTAATAAGAATGTATATACAATATTGTAATGACTTTAAAACATATGCCAAATGCCTAAGCAAATGTAGCAAATATCCAGTTTAATTCTGTATTTAATTTAAATATAGAATTCTGTGTTTAATGTAAATACAAAATGAAAAGTAGATATCCATATCATAAAGTAGGCTATAGGCAGCTCTGCATTGAGATTTGCCCTAAAATTAATTCAGAGGACAAAAATTGCTGCTGGCCACAGTCCTCATCCCCATGACCAGACCTCAGCAGCACTTGTAGGCCAAATGCTTGAAGAAGCCACCAGTCCATTTGCATGTGCACAGTACCTGGTGTCCCAGGTAAGATGAGGGGCAGGAGTCTGTGGGTATTGCTAGAACAAGTTCTGCTACTAGAACACTCTGCCTTGACTGGATTCCTCTCCTGCATCTGCCTGGATTGAACCTGCTTGCTGATGGCAAAGAGCAGCAGTCCATGAGTGACAAAATAATGATGTCAGATAAAAAATTTGCCTAGAGGGAAGGGAAAAAACCTTCATAGCATTATTCTGTGAGAAGGCTTTTAGGAACACTTTAAACGTCAAGTGATTAGAAACAAGGTTTGATACCTGTTCAAGTAACCTGTTTGTCTTAAATGGCTCTTCTTAACTGAGGAGAAGGCATAAATTCAATGATTTTGTCATACATTGGCAATAACCATCAATGCAGGTTAAAGTTTCAGCTTGAATATCTTGCTTACCTTTTTAGGTTCAGGTTTCTGTTTTTTGAGTTCTTTATTTCTTGCTGCTTTCCAGTAATGTCAATTTCAGTAACTAACAGCTTATCTCCACATTGTTCTTAAGGAATAAAGCTGTCCCAAATAATCTTTAGTTTACCAGCTGCTGTCTGGACAAGTAGTAGAAATAAATTTAATTGCTTATGGTATTTTTACATTTTATTACAGGAAATCTGTGGACAAAACCTACTACTAAGCCGGGACAGTGGAGAGCAGAAAGAAATATTTGACAGCTATAAGCTTTCTAACAATGCACACTATAAAATTTTTGCATAATTCTCTCACAAACTGCTACCTTTAATAATGAACAAATGTGAATGCCAACAAGTAGCTGCTGTGCAAGCTTATAGCTTTACAAGAAGGAAAATTCAACCTCTTAATTCTTGTGACTCCAGGGCAGATGTCAGTATAAGTTTAAATGAGCCCAAAAAGTACAAAGGAAAAAAAATGACATTCTAGATACTGTCTTGTAAGGCAGTATGAAGCATATCAGCATTGGGAGGCAGTATAATAGGAAGCATTATGAATATCAAACACAGAAACTGTTTCTTTATATCCCATAAATTCACATACTATAGTCTGACTGGCATAAAATGTCAAAGTTAAAGTTAGCTATAATGCATGTACTATTTTCCTTGATGATCAAACCCAGTCTGATGTTTTCTTCTATTTGCAAAACATCAGAATTCCAGGTCAAACAGAATGGGTGTTATTTTACAGTATTTATCATGTCCAGGAAACATGCTGATAACTTGTATGTAGTGATTCTAATTACATAATAGGAGCTGCAATGCTGCGGTTTTGAATATTAAGATAGATTTTCATAGAATGAAATTATGTTTCATTTGCTATGGTATAAGAGAGTGTTTCCATTTCTATGAAAAACAAATGTGGTAATTTCTGTAAGGACTTTTTATCTCCTTGCTTTCCTTTTTTGTGTGATTTTCCAAGTTATATTCCTAAACTCAAGCTATTATTGCATGATTTAGCTATCTACATAAACAATCTTTGCTTAGACTCAGAAACACCTAAGATGTCTCCTACATCCTCTAAGATGTATTTGACAGATATTTTATCTTTATTTGTATTCAGTGGAGATGTCAAGAGGTATTTCATCCACTCAAGTGTGGCATCAGATATTTATTATACTAAGTGTATCCATTTTATTTCAGGAGTCTTTTTTCTTACTTGTCTTTATTTTCTCCTACTTCAGGAAGTTCTATGCAATGATGTAAACTTTCATAGGAAAAAAAAACATGTCCAGACATTTTTGACCTATTGCCACACACAGCACACACATTTTGAAAAGCTACCATTTCAATCTGGCCCTGCTAATATTTCCTGCCTCTTCACCTGAGTAGTTCTTTGTCTTCCATCTGTCATATTAGACAGAGACATCTTTGTCAAGCACCAGGAACTGACTTGTATGATTTGTTAGATTCTTCCCTTGATTTTCCATCTACTGGCAACCTATATTACTTACTTGAGCGTATTTTCTAGATGTATAAGGCAGTTAAGAAAATTAAGAAAATTAACAACAAAAGACCCAAAGACATGATCATCTTTACTCCCTGATATAATGATT